>NC_090649.1:441211748-442610498 GCF_040937935.1 Hyperolius riggenbachi
CGGATCCATATAATTTTTTGGGCAGCACTATCAAACTGTGGTACTATGAGTGAGTTGCCATGGTCCTTCTGTGCTGTCACACTCACCGTCTGTCTGCAGATGGATTGTTCAACACAGCTACGCCATCTGACATGTAGTCCTTGACCATCTTCTCCAGGCGATTGGTGTTGGAGGACGTGGAACTGCCCGATTGCTGTTCTGTGGGCTGCTGCATGGGTGTCAGAAAATGTTCCCACTCCAAGGACACTGCCAATACCATTCCCTTTTGGGCACTAGCAGCAGCTTGTGTTCTTTGCTGCCCTCCTGGTCCTCCTGGGTTTGCTGAAGTCAGTCTGTCGGCGTACAACTGGCTAGAGAAGGAGGAGGATGTCAATCTCCTCTCTAAAGTCTCCATCCTCAAGGGCCTGCTGGAATTGTTCCATTTTTGACCTGTCTGACACTTTCTTCAATCAGTTTTTTAACATTGTGTTTGTATAAACTGGGTATAAACCCAGTAATTGGTGTTGTCCAGAATAATGAATAATAATGAATAGTGAATAATGCGCGGGCCGCATTCAATGCAGTCTAGCATGAATTGAGCCATGTGTGCCAGAGAATCCTGCCAGACTCCTCTGTCTTCATGTTCTTGTGAGTGTTGTGATTGTTGTGATGCACCATATTCGTCACCAGCATCACTTTCTTCCTCTTCTGCTGTCCATTCCCGCTAAATTGTGGAAGTCCAACGTGCACCGCTCTGTCCCTCGGCAGTGGGGGCATCCAATTCCTGCTCCAACTCCAGCTGTTCCTCGTCCTGTTCTTTGTCATAGCTGGGACCAGGGTTTCCTGAGGCAGGTTGCCTGATGTTGGTATCATCACGCTGATCGTTTTCATCTTCAGATTCCCCCACTTGCATCATGCCAGCGGTTTCCATCTTCAACATTGATTTCTTCAGTAAACACAGCAGTGGTATTGTAATGCTGACTGTAGAGTTGTCACTGCTCAGTCACAAGCAACGTGGATTGCTCAAAATTTTGGAGGACTTGGCAGAGATCCAACATGGTGGCCCAATCAGATCCACAGAAGCTTGGTAGCTAGCTGCTGGAATGCGCCTCGGCACTGCGCAAAAGCGTGCTAGCATGTGCAGCGTAGAATTCCAGCGCGTAGGGAGGGACATCACCCAGCGAGCGATGGTGCGCTAGATTGAAGCGCTCCTGCATCTCTTGGTGAGTCCTTCAGAAGCGGTACTGGACTTTAAAAAATGTTTTGTTTTTTTTTCCTTCAACAGAAGATCTGCCACGTTGGAGTGAGGAGGACGCCGCCGACCCCGACACCAAGCTGAACCCCGGCGAACTCCAAGCAGAGGATCTTCAGGAACCCTCAAGGCTTTGAGCAAGCTGAGGAGGATCAGCAGTCCCGACGAGACCTCTCCTCATATGTGACTGTGTGCAGTGGAGTAGAGCTCCCCAGAACAACCTCTCACTTGTCACTTTGTCACTGGTCACTTTGTCACTTTGTCACTTATCACTTTGTCATTTTGTCACTTTGTCATTTTGTCACTTTGTCAGTCACTTTGTCACTTGGTCACTTGTCACTTGGTCACTTGTCCAGATGATCTCGGTACACCTCCTGCGATTCAAATTCCTGCACACATTGCTCTGGGATTTGGGTGTGATGAATGATGCATCTAACTGGCCACCGGAGGCAATTAAGGCCTTCAAAACATTGAAAGCAGCTTTCTGTTCCGCCCCCATTTTGCGTCATGTTGAGTTGTTGACGTCATGTTCATCCTCGGCCTCGCCTTGCATTTCAGTGCGAGGTGCATTTTCCACAGAAAAAGGTTGTGAATCTGGGCACAACATTTGTGGCTGTTCCATTGACCTTTCACAGGTAGAAGATTGTGGGGGTGGGAATAGCTCCTCCGAATAGCCCATTGTGTCCTGAAAACTACTCATTGCATTGCTTTGCGCACGCATTTTTTTGTCCTCATGCAAGGCCTGAGTTGCGCCTGAAAGTGTGGCCTTCTCCTCCTGCGCCTCCTCCTGTTCCATCACGTCTGCTGCTGCTGGGTTAGCGTTGCCGCCCGGTCCCTGTTTATTGAACCTCTTATCTTTATTACATTTATGACTGCATGGCGGTACAAAGCATGCTATCCGCACGCTTCTTGTCCTCATGCAAGGCCTGGGTTGTTGTGTCTCAAAAAGCGTGGCCTTCTCCTCCTGCGCCTCCTCCTCCTGTTCCATCACGTGTGCTGCTGCTGGTGCTGGGTTAGCGTTACCGGTCCCTTTTCCTGGAACCTCTTCTCTGTATTACATTTATGACTGCATGGCGACAAAAAGCATGTTACCTGTGCAAAGAAACATGACATTTTCCACATTTAAAAGACAGTTTTTCCTTTGAAATTTACAATCAAGTTTCTCAAAAACTATAAGCTCTTTTTCAAATATTTTTTTTCCTCTTGTACCCACTCCCAA
Organism: Hyperolius riggenbachi; assembly: GCF_040937935.1. Classification (NCBI taxonomy): domain Eukaryota; kingdom Metazoa; phylum Chordata; class Amphibia; order Anura; family Hyperoliidae; genus Hyperolius; species Hyperolius riggenbachi. The sequence goes on from NC_090649.1 coordinate 441,214,199, forward strand.
GGTGCACATACCCTGCAAATTTGGGGTATGTAGCATGTAAGGAAGCTTTACAAAGCACGAAAGTTCGGGTCCCCATTGACTTCCATTATGTTCGGAGTTCGGCGCGAACACCCGAACATCGCGGCGATGTTCGGCGAACGTTCGCGAACCCGAACATCTAGGCAGGGGCGTATCTGGGTGATATAGAGCCTATGGCAAACACTGAAATTGTGCCCCCCCCCCCCCTCCCCCTGAAAACATCATCTATTCTCGCTTACATGTGTTACTGTTGCCTGTATTTTTTGGCTCGGGGTATCGCTGAAGTTACTTTCTTGGAAGTCTCTTATTCCCTCTATGTCTTCTCTTCTACCACTAAGCCAAGTGCACCCCACATACATAAGTTAAGTATCCATGTTCCCCAGATAACAGAATTCATCTGATCTGAGGTCTGAGTGATGGAGAAGCATGGGGGCAGGCATGACTGTGCAGCACAAGGGCAGGCATGGCAGTGCAGCACAGGAGCAGAGATGGCGCCCATGGTGCTGTGGCGCCCATGGCACAAGCCATGCCTGCACCCCTCTAGATACGCCTCTGCATCTAGGTGTTCGCCCAACACTAGCGATAGCTTGTGTAGAGCTTTGTATGCAAGTGTGAGAAGTTTAAACTGGATCCTTTGGGCAACTGGTAGATCCCTTTTTGTTTATCCTCGGATGTTTCCTTTAAGATACAGTGCCATAGTATACTTTATGTGCTTGACTATGACAATTTCTGATATAGTAAACTTCTGATATAGTAAATTACTTTGCTTGGTCCCTTGGAGTTTACTGTAAAAGGATTCTACTGTATACATATCTTGTAAAATATGCAATAATCATCTTCCAGTATATAGGACTTAGAACCGCTGCTGCATTATTACACCGGAGGCTGCTCATGTAATCAGAAAGGTGTGCTGTGGCTTGCCTTTATGTCTGCACAGAAGGGCTGACAGTCTGTGGCGAGCACACGATGTGCGTTTCCCTCCCCTCCCCCCTCCGCACGCTTCACACACGAGCTTTGCTGCTGAGTAACGTGGGTGGGGCAGTAATTGTTGCAGTGAATTGTGTATCCTCAGGGCACACATTTTACTCGCACAACACACTGCTAACTACAGTAGCTTCACACCTGAGAGAACAACTATTCATGGCTCTGCACTCACCGTCCTCCACTTCCCCCTCCCCCCATGGCGCTGAGGTCATGATGTGTTCATAAAATATTGTAACTTCATGACTGCATCTCACTTTTCCTGAAGAGTGAATATAATCTGCTCCGCACACCCTAAACTTTGCGCAAATTCCTCTCTGCTTACCTCCTCCCCTCTCTTCAGAGCTCCTCCCCTAACTGCTTAGCTTTTCCCCTCTATGTACAGCTCCTCCCCTTTCTGTGCAGCTCCTCCCATATCTTTAGAGCTCCTCCTCTAAATTCACAGCTCCTCCCCTCTCGACTCCGCCCCTCCCCTAAATGCACAGCTCCTCACTGTCATCCCAGGTCCGTTTCTGTCCTCCCAGGTCCATCTATCTATGCTGATAGATTCTTTGATATGGGCTATACCTTATGCCAACATTTAATGGGCTGTCTATCTATCTATCCGTCCGTCCATCTGTCTGTCTGTCTAACTATGGGCTTGATTTACTAATGCTGGGTACACACGTTGCGATTTCCCACTCAATCCACGGGATCGATTCAATTATTTCCGACATGTTCGATTCAGTTTCGTTCAATACAGCCGTCGATTTTGCATACTTATCATGCAAAATCGACGGCTGTATCGAACGAAACCGAATCGAACACACCGGAAATAATCGATCGGTCCTGCTCAATCCCGCAGATCGAGCGGGAAATCGCAACGTGTGTACCCAGCTTTAGACAAATAGCATGCCTTTTCAAAGTTAACACGCCTTATCAGAGTTATCATGCCTTATCAGAGTAGCATAGCAAGCGCTATGAAGTTGCCCGCTAATAGGCAATGACGAGAGCTCCACTCCTCCTGCCCTGAGCCCCTGCGAGTCCAATCACTTTAAAATACATTATCCCCACACTTTGATTGGCCCAATAGGCTGCCTGTCACTTGAGAGGAAACTTGACAGGCAGCCTATTGGGCCAATCAGAGTGCGGGGATATCAAAGAAATTTGCATTGGACCTAATGGAAATCTGATGGCAAAAGAATGCCATAAGATCGATTTTCAATAGATTTAATTCTGAAATCTATTGGAAATCTGTTCCTAGTAAAAAATGGTCCTAAACACATCAGATAGATCAGAAAATCTATCTGATGATCTATCTGCTGCTAATCTGCCACCTTTAGTGCATCAAGCCTATCTATCTATCTATCTATCTATCTATCTATCTATCTATCTATCTAATCTTTTAATCAATATAGATAGATAGATATGATATGGGCTATACCCTATGCTATGATTCAATGCGCTATATCTCTCTCTCTCTCTCTCTCTCTCTCTCTCTCTCTCTCTCCCCCTATCTGGTAGTGATATAAGTGCAGATGTATTAATAATCAGTCAGCAGCCAGAGGTTTTCCAATCCACCATGGAACAGTATGTCAAAGATAAAAGATAATCCTCAGCGCTCTCTATTGCACTCCCGCACACTGTGTAGCCTGCAGACACCCTGTGCCCTGTATTGGAGACAGTGACCATCACCAAAAAACATATATGCAGGAGTCAGGGCTGAGTTCATACACAGGGGGTACACTTTATTGCAACAACTCAAAATCATTAAAAGAAAACACAAGCTCACATCGTGGGTCCGTGCACACTGCACACTGAACCCTTTTGCTTTAAAACGCATCAATACACTATTATGCAATAACCAGGAAAGTGCCAAGTGCTGAGAAAGTCACCAGACTGTAGTTCAGAGAATGCCCGTTCTTCTTCCTGACCAGGTTTCATCCTTCCGGTGTCATCAGAGGTGGTCAAGCTGGGCGCTGCCATAGCACTAGCGCTAATCTGCGCACCCCACGTAAGGGTAATTCAGCCCCAAATTACACCTCCCTCCGAGTTGCTACGACTTGGAGGGGGAGTAGTATTTAGCGCCGCCGGGGATGTGAGCCCGAAGCAGGGTTAGCCATCATTCAGCTCATCCGCGGCCAAATAATACCTACGCGTAAAATTGGCCATTTTAAATTGAAAGTGTGTACCAAGCTTTAGATAGTGATGGGTCAAGCAAAATACGGAGGCCAGCAGACGCTTCATCCCATCAATTATCCAAACCTTCCGAATAAGGGATAGTGGGGATGCGGCCTACCAGCTGCTGCAGCTCTGATTACACAATTCGCTGGTTGCCTCATCAACCTTTTATGAAGGGAATGGTGTCTGTTTACTTTCCCTGCTGCCCCAGGACAGGCGGCACGTGTCAGCGGATCATGTGACTCCAGGAGCCAGGGACAGCTGGAGAAATTACAGAATTACTAATGCCTACACCTTCCTGAGACAGGCCCCTGGCCAAGTCATAGATACTAACCTTCTGCCCACCCAGAAGACTCAGCAGGATGCCCAAAGTAAAGGGGACAGAGGGTGTGCAGAGCTGGGAACTTATGAGTGCAGAGGTCTCACCACCTCATTTCCAGACTGCCCATGGTGAACCACAACTCCTTGGAGTGTGTAAGGGACTGAAAGACACCAAAAAGCCTTCTTACTAAGATGATATGTTAAAGCAGTTTTCTCCAACCAGATCCTCAAGGCCCACCAACAGTTATGCAAAAAAAAAACAAAAAACAAAACACTAAAATGCACAGGTGAGCTGATTAACTACCTCTGTGAATTTCCCCAAAACATGCACTGTTGGTGGGCCTTGAGGACAGGGTTGGGGAAAACTGTGTTAAAGTAAAAAAAAGAGGTGACATGATGAGATAGACATGTGTTTGTACAGTGCCAAGCACACAAATAACTTCCTTTTTTTCTTTCTCTGCCTGAAAAAGTTGAACATCGGGCATGCAAGCGACAGTTTCTGCCCAAGTCGGACTGGGTCAAGACTATAGCATAGTCCTCACTTATAAGTAATTACAGCCATAAAACACTTTCCTGTCATTATTGGCTTCTGAGAACAGGAAAGAGATAAAAAGGGTCAATAATTTAGTGCTCCGAATTACTTCACTGAAGGTGTTATTGAGCAGAGACAATGATTCCAGTAAAGAATAGATTTAAATGTAACATAAAAGGGTGGGATATCTAAAAAAAAAGTCATTTTTAGAAAACTGAGGATAGATTCAATTGTTTTTCTCATCAGTTTATTTTCACCTTGGAGGTCCTTTAAACAGAAGTTTGCCTTTTTAAAAAAGAAGGTATTTGTGATTATTAAGGTTGGAGTGAGCTTTGAGGTGTCCCACAATGCATCACTGCTGAATATGCAAGTCATCTCTTTGTTGTTTTAAGAAGGCAAACTTCTGCTTTGCATAGCATTCTTGTAAGGAGGCTTTTTGATCTCTTTCAGCCCTGTACACTCCTAGACGTTCTGGTTCACCATGAGCTTGCTGGGCAATCTGTAACTCTGGGTGCTTCAAGTCCTACTCCATACAGCCATATTAATCCATGCCATGCACTGATGAGGATCAACCAATCCGGAAAAGTCTGTATGCATGTTGGATTAGATTGGCTCTGTAATATTAAGAAGCTGACACATCATTGCATTCCAGCACTCCAGCAATAGGTGCAGTATTTCTGCAGACCTGGAAAAGCAGAGATCTCACTACTAGAGGAACTGGGGGACTGAGGAATCTGGAGAAGAGCGTCTTAGAATGGGTTCAGCAGCATTTAGGGGTAATGAAGGGTCCTCAGTATGTCAGAGGTGGAGAAATGAGCAGGGGGACAGCTGCTCTTCAGCCTCCTCTGATCCTGACAACCAGGTAGACAAGGTCAAGTGGCAGCTGAATATCCTGCAGGGTGACCTCTGCACGTGCCAGACTCAGAGGTCGCAGCAGCTGATAGGCTTGGAGGAGCAGAGTCTGATACTTAACTCTTTATAGCTGGACTTGGGAGGAATGTGAAACAGCCAGACTCTGTAATAATCGCTCTTCTTTCTTTAGCCTCTTGTGGCCAAATTAATTATAATGACTTCACTGATTGCCTGCTTGATGCAAGATTTTATGTCACCTAAAGACCCAGGAATTTTTCAGCAATTACTATCATCAAAGAACAATGAGGGCTAACAATGATTACCCTTCCTTTAAAATATACAGGGCATGTGACTCAGTGGACTTATACACAATCATGTGTTAATAAACTACATAAACTAGCAAATGTGGCATGAGTTCTACTGCAAGGAGCTTCCAACCACACAGGTCCTTCTCTGTCCTCCCAGGTCCATCTCTGTCCTTCCAGCTTCTTCTCTGTCCTCCCAGGTGCTCATTCTCAGTCCTTCCAGCTTCTTCTCTGTCCACCCAGGTACTCATTCTCTGTCCTCCCAAGTCTTTCTCTGTCCTCCCAAGTCTTTCTCTGTCCTCCCAAGTCATTCTCTGTCCTCCCAGGGTTTTTTCTGTCCTCCCAGGTCCTTCTTTGTCCTTCCAGCTATGTATCTGTACTCCCAAGTTTTTATCTGCCCTCCTAGCTCTTTCTCTGTTCTTCCAGGTCCTTCTCTGTCCTCCCAAGTCATGCTCTGTCCTACAAAGCAACTTCTTTGTCCTCACAGGACCTTTTCTGCCCTCCTAGCCCCTTCTCTGTCCTCTAAAGTCTTTCTCTGTTGTCCCAGGACCCTTTCTGTCCTCTCAGCTCCTTATCTTTTCTCCTAGTTACTTCTCTGTCCTGCTAGTTACTTCTCTGTCCTCTCAGGTCCTTCTTTGTCTTCCCAGATCCTCCTCTATCCTTGCATGTCCTTCACTGTCCTCCCAGGTCTTTCTTTGTCCTCCCAGCTTCTTCTCTTTCCACCCAGCTCCTTTGTCCTCCCAAGTCCGTCTCTGTACTCCTAGCACCTTACCTTTCCTCCCAGCTCCTTCTCTGTCCTCCAAAGTAATTATCTGTCCTCCCAGCTCCTTCTCTGTCCTCCCAGAACTGTCTCAGTCTTCCTAGGCCCTTATCTGTCCTCCCAAGTCCATTCTGTCCTCCCAAGTCCATTCTGTCCTCCCAGCTACTTCTCTGTCCTGCCAGGTCCCTCTCTGTCCAAATAGGTCCTTCTTTGTCATCCCAGGTCCTTATGTGGTCCTTATGTGTTCTCCCAGGTCTTTCTCTGCCCTCCCAGGTCATTCTATGTCCTGCTAGCTTCTTCTCTGTCCTCCCATGTCGTTTGTTTTCCCTGCTCTTTTGCTGTCCTCCAAGCTACTTTTCTATCCTCCCAGTGCCTTCTCTGTCCTCTCAACTCCTTCTCTGTCCTCCTAGGTCCTTATCTGTTTTCCCAGATCCTTTTCTGTCCTCCTAGGTCCTTATCTGTCCTCCCAGATCCTTCTCTATCCTCCCAGCTCCTTCTCTCTTTCCTTTCTGCTGCTTCTCTGTTCCCTCTCTGCTCCTCTTGCCCCTTTCTGATGCTTCTGTCCCCCTCTCTGCTGCTCCTCTACCCTCTCTGCTGCTTTTCTTCCCTCTATGTCTCTCTCTTCACTCTCAGCTCCTCTTCCCTCTATGCTGCTTCTCTTGCCTCTCTGCTGCTCCTCTTGCCTCTCTGCTCTTATCTTCCCTCTGCTGCTCCTCCTCCCTCTCTGCTCCTCTCCCCTTCTCTTTGTCCTCCATGCTCCTTCTCTCCCCTCTCTGCTGCTCCTCTTCCCTCTCTGCTCCTCTTCCCTCTCTGCTCTTCTTCCCTCCTCTCTGCTGCTCCTTCTCTCTCCTCTCTGCTGCTCCCATGCCCACACAAGACAATGAAGCAGTGAAATGTCTCTTGTGTGCCAGTCTGTGTTCAGTAAGGCTGTAATGGATGCAGTTTCTATTCCAGCCTAGTTGTAGGAATTCTGCAGCCTGAGATGATGCTGGTGAGGTGACATTGTTGGGCAGGCTTGGCTCTGGCTGGGACATGATATTGTATCTCCTCCATCTTTTTACCAATCCGCTGGGAATTCCGGAGAGACACCAGAAACCGCAGGGATTAGGCTGGGGGAATGTTAATTCTGGACGTTGCGCAGCATGAAGATGTGTTATTCCCCAGATATTCTGGGCATGTGGAGAATGAAGAAGTAGCTGAACACACACACTCCACAAGCCTCTGATCTCCTGTCAAATATAGGGAACAATAGAGAGCTCCAGTTACACCCAGCTGGGGGGGCATGTGCTGGCAGAGGGGCAGGGGGTAGGGGGGGCAGCCCACTCACACTAACATGTGTCTCCATATGTAAAGGAAGCCCACCCTTCACTAGCAATGGCCTTCTAGCTGGGCACAGGGGGGGGGGTGAGGCGCCCCCTGATGAAACTTCTCTTCTGTTGCTGCCTGTTGTTCTTTGCTCCGGGGATTATAGCAGAAAGGTGTGTGTTTGTCAGTACAAGTGTCTGCCTGCAAGCAGATTCCTGCTGCAAAAGCTCTCTGCTTCCTGCTAACTTGTGAGCTCCCTGCTAACCTGTGTGCTGAAAGAAGGACTGGCTGCTCCCTGGTAACCTCTGCCCTTCCTACTAAGTTCTGTGCTACAGAAAAGACTGGCTGCTCCATGCTAATCTCTGAGCTCCCTGCTAACCTCTGAGCTCCCTGCTCACCTCCATCCTAGAAGAAGGACTGGCTGCTCCCTGCTATCCTCTGTGCTGTCTACTAACCTCTCTGCTACATGAAAGACTGGCTGCTGCCTGCTAACCTCTGAGCTCCTTGCTTACCTCCGTCCTAGAAGAAGGACTGGCTGCTCCCTGCTAACCTTTGAGCTTCCTGCTCATCTCTGTTCTAGAGGAAGGACAGGCTGCTACCTGCTAACCCTCAAACCCCCCCGCTATCCTGTGTGCTGGAGGAAGGATTACTCCCTGCTAACCTACAAGCTCCCTGCTAACCTCTATGCTAGAGGAAAGACTGTTCCCTGCTAACCTCTCTTCTCCCTGCTAACTTCCAAGCTCCCTACTAGCCTCTGTGTCGAGGGAAGAACTGCTCCCTGCTAACCTCTGTGCTCCCTTATAACCTCTGTACTGGGGAAAGGAGTGGCTGCTCCCTGCTAACCTGTGTGCTGCCTGATAACCTCTGTACTGGAGGAAAGACTGTGCTGCCTGCTAACCTCAGAGATCCCTGTTAACCTCCAAGCTCCCTGCTAACCTCTGTCCTAGAGGAAGGACTGCTCCATGCTAACCTGTGTACTCTCTGCTAACCTGTGCAGTCTGCTCTAACTTCTGTGCTGGAGGAAGTATTGGCTGCTCCTTGCTAACCTCAGAGCTCCCTGCTACCCTGTGTGTCACAGAAAGGACTGGATCCTTAAAAAAACCACCTGGGCGATAAGCTTCATGAAATCCTGAGTGACAAGCTGCTGCATGTGTGATATGTGCGAGGATTCTAGAGCCGACCTGCAATTCACTGATGTGCCAGCGTATAAAGGTAAGCAGAGCAACGTGCCTATAGAACCACCGAGCCGTATATATATCTAGAGTATAATAGTCTAGGGACACATATCTGTAGATAATAGTTTGGGGTCACATATCTCTGTAGTATAATAGTCTGGGGTCCCATCTCTGTAGTATAATAGTCTGGGGTCACATCTCTGTAGTATAATAGTCTGGGGTCACATATCTGTAGTACAATAGTCTGGGGTCACATATTTGTAGTACAATAGTCTGGGGTCACATCTCTGTAGTATAATAGTCTGGGGTCACATATCTGTAGTACAATAGTCTGGGGTCACATCTCTGTAGTATAATAGTCTGGGGTCACATATCTGTAGTACAATAGTCTGGGGTCACATCTCTGTAGTATAATAGTCTGGGGTCACATCTCTGTAGTATAATAGTCTGGGGTCACATATCTGTAGTATAATAGTCTGGGGGACACATCTCTCTGTAGTATAATAGTCTGGGGTCACATCTCTGTAGTATAATAATCTGAGGTCACATCTCTGTAGTATAATAGTCTGGGGTCACATCTCTGTAGTATAATAGTCTAGGGTCACATCTCTCTGTAGAATAATAGTCTGGGGTCACATCTCTGTAGTATAATAATCTGGGGTCACATCTCTGTAGTATAATAGTCTGGGGTCACTTCTCTGTAGTATAATAGTCTGGGGTCACATCTCTCTGTAGTATAATAGTCTGGGGTCACATATCTGTAGTATAATAGTCTGGGGTCACATCTCTGTAGTATAATAGTCTGGGGTCACATCTCTCTGCCGTATAATAGTCTGGGGTCACATCTCTGTAGTATAATAGTCTGGGGTCACATCTCTGTAGTATAATAGTCTGGGGTCACATCTCTCTGTAGTATAATAGTCTAGGTTAACACATCTCTGTTGTATAATAGTCCAGGGTCACATCTCTGTAGTATAATAGTCTGGGGTCACATCTCTCTGCCGTATAATAGTCTGGGGTCACATCTCTGTAGTATAATAGTCTGGGGTCACATCTCGGTAGTATAATAGTCCAGGGTCACATCTCTGTAGTATAATAGTCTGGGGTCACATCTCTCTGCAGTATAATAGTCTGGGGTCACATCTCTGTAGTATAATAGTCTGGGGTCACATATCTTTAGTATAATAGTCTGGGGTCACTTCTCTGTAGTATAATAGTCTGGGGTCACATTTATCTGTAGTATAATACTCTGGAGTCACATCTCTGTAGTATAATAGTCTGGGGTCACATCTCTGTAGTATAATAATCTGGGGTCACATATCTGTAGTATAATAGTCTGGGGGTCACATCTTTTTGTAGTATAATAGTCTGGGGTCACATCTCTGTAGTATAATAGTCTGGGGTCACATCTCTGTAGTATAATAGTCTGGGGTCACATCTCTCTGTAGTATAATAGTCTGGGGTCACATGTCTGTAGTATAATAGTCTGGGGTCAAATATCTCTGTAGTATAATAGTCTGGGGTAACAAATCTCTGTAGTTTAATAGTCTGGGGTCACATCTCTGTAGTATAATAGTCTGGGGTCAAATCTCTGTAGTATAATACTCTGGGGTCACCTCTCTGTAGTATAATAGTCTGGGGTCACATCTCTGTAGTATAATACTCTGAGGTCACCTCTCTGTAGTATAATAGTCTGGGGTCACATCTATGTAGTATAATAGTCTGGGGTCATATCTCTGTAGTAGAATAGTCTGGGGTCCCATCTCTGTAGTATAATAGCCTGGAGTCACATATCTCTATAGTATAATAGTCTGGGGTCCCATCTCTGTAGTATAATAGTCTGGGGTCACATCTCTGTAGTATAATAGTCTAGGGTCACATCTCTGTAGTATAATAGTTTGGGGTCACATATCTGTAGTATAATAGTCTGGGGTCACATCTCTGTAGTATAATAGTCTGGGGTCACATCCCTGTAGTATAATAGTTTGGGGTCACATATCTGTAGTATAATAGTCTGGGGTCACATCTCTCTGTTGTATAATAGTCCGGGGTCACATCTCTCTGTTGTATAATAGTCCAGGGTCACATCTCTGTAGTATAATAGTCCGGGGTCACTTCTCTGTAGTATAATAGTCTGGGGTCACATCTCTCTGTAGTATAATAGTCTGGGGTCACATCTTTTTGTAGTATAATAGTCTGGGGTCACATATCTGTAGTATAATAGTCTGGGGTCACATCTCTGTAGTATAATAGTCTGGGGTCACATCTCTGTAGGACAATAGTCTGGGGTCACATCTCTCTGTTGCATAATAGTCCGGGGTCACATCTCTCTGTTGTGTAATAGTCCAGGGTCACTTCTCTGTAGTATAATAGTCTGGGGACACATCTCTCTGTAGTATAATAGTCTGGGGTTACATCTCTCTGTAGTATAATAGTCTGGGGACACATCTCTGTAGTATAATAGTCTGGGGTCACATCTCTGTAGTATAATAGTCTAGGGTCACATCTCTCTGTAGTATAATAGTCTGGGGTCACATTTATCTGTAGTATAATAGTCTGGGGTCACATATCTGTAGTATAATAGTCTGGGGTCACATCTCTCTGTTGTATAATAGTCCAGGGTCACATCTCTGTAGTATAATAGTCCGGGGTCACTTCTCTGTAGTATAATAGTCTGGGGTCACATCTCTCTGTAGTATAATAGTCTGGGGTCACATCTTTTTGTAGTATAATAGTCTGGGGTCACATCTCTGTAGTATAATAGTCTGGGGTCACATCTCTGTAGTATAATAGTCTGGGGTCACATCTCTGTAGGACAATAGTCTGGGGTCACATCTCTCTGTTGCATAATAGTCCGGGGTCACATCTCTCTGTTGTATAATAGTCCAGGGTCACTTCTCTGTAGTATAATAGTCTGGGGACACATCTCTCTGTAGTATAATAGTCTGGGGTCACATATCTCTGTAGTATAATAGTCTGGGGACACATCTCTGTAGTATAATAGTCCGGGGTCACTTCTCTGTAGTATAATAGTCTGGGGTCACATCTCTCTGTAGTATAATAGTCTGGGGTCACATCTTTTTGTAGTATAATAGTCTGGGGTCACATCTCTGTAGTATAATAGTCTGGGGTCACATCTCTGTAGTATAATAGTCTGGGGTCACATCTCTGTAGGACAATAGTCTGGGGTCACATCTCTCTGTTGCATAATAGTCCGGGGTCACATCTCTCTGTTGTATAATAGTCCAGGGTCACTTCTCTGTAGTATAATAGTCTGGGGACACATCTCTCTGTAGTATAATAGTCTGGGGCCACATATCTCTGTAGTATAATAGTCTGGGGACACATCTCTGTAGTATAATAGTCTGGGGTCACATCTCTGTAGTATAATAGTCTAGGGTCACATCTCTCTGTAGTATAATAGTCTGGGGTCACATTTATCTGTAGTATAAAAGTCTGGGGTCCTATCTTTGTAGTATAATAGTCTGGGGTCACATTTATCTGTAGTATAATGGTCTGGGGTCACATCTCTGTAGTATAATAGTCATGGCTCACATCTTTGTAGTACAATAGTCTGGGGTCACATCTCTCTGTTGTATAATAGTCCGGGGTCACATCTCTCTGTTGTATAATAGTCCAGGATCACATCTCTGTAGTATAATAATCCGGGGTCACCTCTCTGTAGTATAATAGTCTGGGGTCACATCTCTCTGTAGTATAATAGTCTGGGGACACATCCCTCTGTAGTATAATAGTCTGGGGTCACATCTCTCTGTAGTAGAATAGTCTGGGGACACATCTCTGTAGTATAATAGTCTGGGGTCACATCTCTGTAGTATAATAGTCTAGGGTCACATCTCTCTGTAGTATAATAGTCTGGGGTGACATTTATCTGTAGTATAATAGTCTGGGGTCCTATCTTTGTAGTATAATAGTCTGGGGTCACATTTATCTGTAGTATAATAGTCTGGGGTCACATCTCTGTAGTATAATAGTCTGGGGTCACATCTCTGTAGTATAATAGTCTGGGGTCACATATCTGTAGTATAATAGTCTGGGGTTACTTCTCTGTAGTATAATAGTCTGGGGTCACATTTATCTGTAGTATAATACTCTGGGGTCACATCTCTGTAGTATAATAGTCTGGGGTCACATCTCTGTAGTATAATAATCTGGGGTCACATATCTGTAGTATAATAGTCTGGGGTCACATCTTTTTGTAGTATAATAGTCTGGGGCCACATCTCTGTAGTATAATAGTCTGGGGTCACATCTCTGTAGTATAATAGTCTGGGGTCACATGTCTGTAGTATAATAGTCTGGGGTCACATATCTCTGTAGTATAATAGTCTGGGGTAACAAATCTCTGTAGTTTAATAGTCTGGGGTCATGTATCAGTGTGTCAGTGGTGTAACAATAGGGGCTGCAGCACCTGCACCCACGGGGGGGGGGGGGGGGGGGGGGGCGTTTGGGGGGCAAGAGGGGTCGCAGACGTTTAAACAGGAAGTAGCGTGAGACACTTAAGCCCAATCTACATGATACGATTCTTTGTGCGATTTGATTACAATTCTATTTACAATCCGATTAAATCCGACATGTCCGATGGGGATTCGATTCAATTCAATTTGCCATTGCAAAACAATGGCAAATCGAATTGAATCGAATTCAGATCGGACATGTCGGATTTAATCGGACCGTAAATAGAATCGTAATCGAATCGCACAAAGAATCGTATCGTGTAGATTGGGCTTTAGAGATCGGACTTCTGCCCGTCTCCTGCTGCCACTGATGATTGATGCTGGAGGGTAGCGCAGAGGGGAGAGCCCGAGGTGAGGGAGGTGGGGACTGTCCCCCCCTCCCCGCCAATGTGTGGCCTTGCTCTCTCCTCATGCTGCAACCCCTCCTGCCCCCCAAAATGGTCCTTAGCGCGCCAGGGGCCCATACTAATTTTTGCAGGGGGGCCCGGTCATTTCTAGTTTTGCCCCTGCTCTGTGTAGTATAATAGTCTGGGGTCACATCCAGTGGTGTACAGTGGTTTGCAAAAGTATTCTGCCCCATTGAACTTTTCCACATTTTGTCATATTACTGCCACAAACAGGTGGCAGTAAAATTGATAAAACATCAATTTTATTGGAATTCCACATGAAAGACCAATACAAACTGGTGTAGACGTGAGAAGTGGAACGAAAATCATACATGATTCCAAACATTTAAAAAAAAAATAACTGCATAGTGGGGTGTGTGTAATTATTCAGCCCCCTGAGTCAATACTTTGTAGAACCACCTTCTGCTGCAATTACAGCTGCCAGTCTTTTAGGGTATGTCTCTACCAGTTTTGCACATCTAGAGACTGAAATCATTGCCCATTCTTCTTTGCAAAACAGCTCCAGCTCAGTCAGATTAGATGGACAGCGTTTATGATCAGCAGTTTTCAGATCTTGCCACATATTCTCGATTGGATTTAGATCTGGACTTTGACTGGGCCATTCTAACACATGGATATGTTTTGTTTTAAACCATTCCATTGTTGCCCTGGCTTTATGTTTAGGGTCGTTGCCCTGCTGGAAGGTGAACCTCTATCCCAGTCTCAAGTCTTTTACAGACTCAAAGAGGTTTTCTTCCAAGATTGCCCTGTATTTGGCTCCATCCATCTTCCAATCAACTCTGACCAGCTTCCCTGTCCCTGCTGAAGAGAAGCACCCCCAGAGCATGATGCTGCAACCACCATATTTGACAGTGAGGATGGCGTGTTCAGAGTGATGTGCAGTGTTAGTTTTCTGCCACACATAGCGCTTTGCATTTCGGCCAAAAAGTTCCATTTTGGTCTCATTTGAGCAGAGCACCTTCTTCCACATGTTTGCTGTGTCCCCCACATGGCTTGTGGCAAACTGCAAACTTACTGGACTTATGCTTTTCTGTTAACAATGGCTTTCTTCTTGCCACTCTTCCATAAAGGCCAACTTTGTGCAGTGCACATAGTTGTCCTATGGACAGATTGCCCCACCTGAGCTGTAGATCTCTCCTGCTCGTTCAGAGTCACCATGGGCCTCTTGACTGCATTTCTGATCAGCGCTCTCCTTGTTTGGCCTGTGAGTTTAGGTGGATGGACTTCTCTTGGTAGGTTTACAGTTGTGGCATACTCCTTTCATTTCTGAATGATCACCTGAACAGTGCTCCGTGGAATGTTCAAGGCTTTGGAAATCTTTTTGTAGCCTAAGCCTGCTTTAAATTTCTCAATAACTTTATCCTTGACCTGTCTGGTGTGTTCTTTGGACTTCATGGTGTTGTTGCTCCCAATATTCTCTTAGACAACCTCTGAGGCCGCCACAGAGCGGCTGTATTTGTACTGAGATTAGATTACACACAGGTGCACTCTATTTAGTCATTAGCACTCATCAGGTAATGTCTATGGGCAACTGACTGCACTCAGACCAAAGGGGGCTGAATAATTATGCACACCCCACTTTGCAGTTATTGATTTGTAAAAAAAATTTGGACTCATGTATGATTTTCATTCCACTTCTTACGTATACACCACTTTGTATTGGTCTGTCACATGGAATTCCAATAACATTGATTCATGTTTGTGGCAGTAATATGACAAAATGTGGAAAACTTCAAGTGGGCCGAATACTTTTGCAAACCACTGTAACTTAGGAGCTGCCCTAGTGGGAGCTTTAGATGGGGCCCAAAGCATTCTATTGATATGGAGCCCTAAAACCTGACAAGGACAGCTGCAGTATCAGCAAGGTATATTTAGAGTAAGGAAACAGTTTGTTAAAGCGGACCTGAACTCAGAACTTCCTCTCTGCTGTAAAAGATATACAACAGTATAATAACTTTTAAACAAAAACATTTCTTTGTTACAGCTGATACAGATCCTAAAATAAATCTGCACAGTTTCTACTTCCTGATACATGGAAGCAGACATATTGTTCAGGCCTCATTTCCATATGCGCACTTTTAGCTGCGCTTATAGAAATACGATCGCAGGGACGTTAGAGAGTGCATAGACTGCACTGTCTGATGTTTCCATACATGCGCTGCGATTCACAGCTGAACCGCAGCGCACTGTTGCCTGCATTTTGGGGCGATTCACCCCGCAATCCTATTCATTAAAATAAATGGGATCGCAAGCGCCGCCTCTGGGGAATCACGTGCAATGCAGAGCCGTGCTGGGCACTCGGCTCTGCATTGCTTGAATGGAAACGAGTCCTAACAGCCTGTGCTTTCAAATGAGCTTGTCTGCCATCTCTGCCATGGCAGTCATGTGACACGGGAGAGATAAAATTACATCTTGTGATTAGACACAAATGAGGGGGAATTAGACAGGCTAAACTCTCTAAATACATACAGGATGCATTTCTCTGTTTTCCTTCTGTACTGTGCAAGAGTTCAGGTCCGCTGAATTGCCACTATGCAATACTCATATTGAGGTATTCATAACCAGCATAGCACCAATGAAAAGCTAATAAGATTGATGAAGAGGCCCCCCTCTAGTCCAGGGGCCCTGGTGTGGTCACAGCCTCTGTAGTATAATAGTTTGGGGTCACATCTCTCTGTAGTGTAATAGTCTGGGGTCACATCTCTGTAGTATAATAGTCTGGGGTCACATCTCTCTGTAGTATAATAGTCTGGGGTCACATCTTTGTAGTATAATAGTCTGGGGTCACATCTCTGTAGTATAATAGTCTGGGGTCACATCTCTGTAGTATAATAGTCTGGGGTCACATCTTTGTAGTATAATAGTCTGGGGTCACATCTCTCTGTAGTATAATAGTCTGGGGTCACATCTCTGTAGTATAATAGTCTGGGGTCACATCTTTGTAGTATAATAGTCTGGGGTCACATCTTTGTAGTATAATAGTCTGGGGTCACATCTCTGTAGCAGGGACGAGGCAGAGGCGAGAGAGGCTCCAGCCTCAGGGCGCAGTGTAGGAGGGGGCGCACAACTCACTCAGCTATCAATCTCCTATTGTGTTTGAAGTAGAGAGAAATAAGAAAAGGGAATACTCGGCAGTGACAACAAGCCAGATAACTAGAGATTAAGGTCTTGGGGGAGGGGGGGGGGTTGGGAGCCCCGGGGTGCCTCACAGTCTAATAGCAATCAGTGTGTGACAGCTGGGGTGGGAGGGATGGGGGGGCGCACTTTGTTGTCTCAGCCTCGGGTGCTGGAGGATCTTGTTCCGGCTCTGCTGTAGTATATTAGTCTGGGCTCACATATCTCTGTAGTATAATAGTCTGGGCTCACATATCTCTGTAGTATAATAGTCTGGGATCCCTTCTCTGTAGTATAATAGTCTGGGGTCACATATCTCTGTAGTATAATAGTCTGGGGTCACATTTCTCTGTAGTATAATAGTCTGGGGTCACATCTCTGTAGCATAGTAGTCTGGGGTCACATCCTGTAGTATAATAGGCTGGGGACACATCTCTCTGTAGTATAATAGTCTGGGGGACACATCTCTCTGTAGTATAATAGTCTGGGGTCACATCTCTGTAGTATAATAGTCTGGGGTCACATCTCTGTAGTATAATAGTCTGGGGACATGTCTCTGTAGTATTTGGGAGTCACCATCACAGAGAACCTGTCCTGGGCTGACAATGCTTTAGCTCTAACTGGCAAAGCACAACAACGCCTCTACTTTCTGAGAAAACTAAGGAGCGCTAACCTCCCACAGAAGCTGCTGGTTAATTTATACAGATGCACTATAGAAAGCGTTCTGACCAATTGCATGACGGCCTGGTACAACAGCTGCACGAAGGCTACTAGAAAATCCCTGCAACGAGTTGTTAAAACAGCAGAAGCCATTATTGGCACTGAACTACCATCACTGGAACTTTTGTATAATACTCGCAGCTTGAGAAGGGCCAAAAACATTATCAAGGACAACACTCACCCTGGAAATGCCCTGTTTGAGCTCCTTCCATCAGGTAAACGTTTTAGATCAATCCGCACACACACAAACAGACTGAAAGACAGCTTTTTCCCATCCGCCATAAACTTGATAAACTCTGAATCCTCTCTGAAATAATTAACACTGTGTACAAATTGGTTAAACATCTGTAATACCTGGCGTACTTGTATAATTTCTTCTCTTCCTTGTTACTATCACTATGTTCCCTATATGCACCGTGGGGTTGTCATAAAAAGTAATTTCGTTGTGTTACACAATGACAATAAAGTGAATTGAATTGAATTGAATATAGTAGTCTGGGGACATGTCTCTGTAGTATAATAGTCTGGGGTCACATCTTTGCAGTATTATAGTCTGGGGTCACAATATATCTGTAGTATAATAGTACGGGGTCACATCTCTGTAGTATAATAGTCTGGGCTCACATCTCTGTATTATAATAGTCTGGGGAGTGGGGACACATCTCTGTAGTATAATAGTCTGGGGACACATCTCTGTAGTATAATAGTCTGGGTCACATATCTCTGTAGGCTCAATCACAAGAAAATGTATGCGTGCTCTACGCCAAGCTTAACCCTTTCAAGTCTAGCTGTGCAAATCTGGCTAAAATGGCTTATCATGAGACATGCTCATGCAGAAATGCATCTGCTTTCGCATGCCAAACTTTGCAGGGTCAAAAACCAATACCGCGAAGCGGTTGCCCTGCGGGAATTAGTTCATGCTATACAGCACTATCCAGGAGCGCCTCGGGGAGGCTTCCCATTGCCCCCATACAACCGGGGGGGGCTGTGGGGCCCCAGGCTCTCTCACTGCCTAGGGACCACAGCAACACCCCGGAGGTGGAGGCTGGGTAGCGCAGACGACCCCCCCAAGCGTGGCCGGCGCCGGGGGGGGGCCATCCGCACCCATCTCCCAAAAATTTAAAAACAGGCACTTACCTGAACGTCCATTGCGTTCTGCTGCTGCGCATCGACTCGGGGCACTGCATGGGAAAGGAGTGACGCATGGGTCACCCCGAGCTGTGGGGCTCAGGGCTGGCTCACACACATCACTCCAGAAGGGGGGGGGGGGGGACAGGCACAGACAGCCCACTTATAGAGCAAGCCATCCACCACCTGCCTCCAAAGGACAGAATGCAAATATGCTCAATCACAAGAAAATGTATGCGTGCTCTACGCCAAGCTTAACCCTTTCAAGTCTAGCTGTGCAAATCTGGCTAAAATGGCTTATCATGAGACATGCTCATGCAGAAATGCATCTGCTTTCGCATGCCAAACTTTGCAGGGTCAAAAACCAATACCGCAAAGCGGTTGCCCTGCGGGAATTAGTTCATGCTATACAGCACTATCCAGGAGCGCCTCGGGGAGGCTTCCCATTGCCCCCATACAACCGGGGGGGGCTGTGGGGCCCCAGGCTCTCTCACTGCCTAGGGACCACAGCAACACCCCGGAGGTGGAGGCTGGGTAGCGCAGACGACCCCCCCAAGCGTGGCCGGCGCCGGGGGGGGGCCATCCGCACCCATCTCCCAAAAATTTAAAAACAGGCACTTACCTGAACGTCCATTGCGTTCTGCTGCTGCGCATCGACTCGGGGCACTGCATGGGAAAGGAGTGACGCATGGGTCACCCCGAGCTGTGGGGCTCAGGGCTGGCTCACACACATCACTCCAGAAGGGGGGGGGAGGACAGGCACAGACAGCCCACTTATAGAGCAAGCCATCCACCACCTGCCTCCAAAGGACAGAATGCAAATATGCTCAATCACAAGAAAATGTATGCGTGCTCTACGCCAAGCTTAACCCTTTCAAGTCTAGCTGTGCAAATCTGGCTAAAATGGCTTATCATGAGACATGCTCATGCAGAAATGCATCTGCTTTCGCATGCCAAACTTTGCAGGATCAAAAACCAATACCGCGAAGCGGTTGCCCTGCGGGAATTAGTTCATGCTATACAGCACTATCCAGGAGCGCCTCGGGGAGGCTTCCCATTGCCCCCATACAACCGGGGGGGGGGGGCTGTGGGGCCCCAGGCTCTCTCACTGCCTAGGGACCACAGCAACACCCCGGAGGTGGAGGCTGGGTAGCGCAGCTTTGCGGCATTGGTTCAATGGACCCTGCATTAGTTGGCATGCGAAAGCAAATGCATATTTGCATGAGCATTGCCTCATGAATAGCCAATCAGGCCAAATTTGCTCAGCCAGTTGTGTCAGGTGTTCACTTGGTGTTTAATGCACACATTTAAATTCTCTGTGCAGCGATTTGTGAATTTCTTTCCCTTGGAGGCGGGTGGCGGATGGCTCATTCCAGGTAGTGTGAGTCCTGGAGTGGGCTGTCAGTGCCTGTCCTCCACCCCCCTTGGAGTGCAGTGTGTGAGCCAGCCCTGAGCTCTAAAGCTCGGTGCGACCCATGCTTCATTCCTTTCCTTTTCAAATGTGTTGCACCCAAGCTATGCTCAGCAGCAGAACGCAATGGACGTCAAGGTAAGTGCCTGTTTTTAAATATTGGGAGGTGAAAGGTGCGGATGGCTCTCCCCGACGCTGGCCACGCTTGGGGGGGCCGCCTGCGCCACCCAGCCTCCCCCCTCCGGGGTGCTGCTGTGGTTCCCAGGCAGTGAGAGCGCCTGGGACCCCGCGGTCCCCCGGTTGTATGGGGGCATTGGGAAGCCTCCCCGAGGCGCTCCTGGATAGTGCTGTATAGCATGAACTAATTCCCGCAGGGCAAACCGCTTTGCGGCATTGGTTCAATGGACCCTGCATTAGTTGGCATGCGAAAGCAAATGCATATTTGCATGAGCATTGCCTCATGAATAGCCAATCAGGCCAAATTTGCTCAGCCAGTTGTGTCAGGTGTTCACTTGGTGTTTAATGCACACATTTAAATTCTCTGTGCAGCGACATATCTCTGTAGTATAATAGCCTGGGGTCATATATCTCTGTAGTATAATAGTCTGGGGTCCCATCTCTGTAGTATAATAGTCTGGCGTCACATGTCTGTAGTATAATAGTCTGGGGCGGAACAGGCAAAAATGGCGCACAGCGCCAACTGTATAAAAAGGGCGCAGGAGTAATCAACATAACACGATATTTATCGTTTTATATCTTTAAAAACTTTAGGCAGCGGGGTCGGGGGGAGAGGCAGCGGCAGTAGGATTAGGCGGAGGATGTGTGCAGAGGCAGTATGCATTATCTAG
This sequence comes from Hyperolius riggenbachi, assembly GCF_040937935.1. Lineage (NCBI taxonomy): Eukaryota > Metazoa > Chordata > Amphibia > Anura > Hyperoliidae > Hyperolius > Hyperolius riggenbachi. The sequence goes on from NC_090649.1 coordinate 441,234,714, forward strand.
TCCCGGCCGGCGATCACTCCTTTACTTCTTCTGTTAGTTTTCAGGAGTCCTGCATCCAGCCAATCACCATGCGGCTTTAGTTTCCGCATGCTGGTTGGCTGGATGAAGACTCCTGCAAGCTAACTACGAAGTGAAGGAGCGATCGCTGGCCGGGACACGGTAATGTATACTAATGCTACCTAATCCTCCCTCCACCTAATCCTACTCCCTCCACCTGCTGCCTAGTGTCCCGCTGCTCCCCCCCCCCCCCCCCACCACCGCTGCCTCACTGGCCCCCCTGCAATGGCACAACGTTCTGCTAATAAATCTTTTATAAAACGTTATTTACTGTTTTAATGTATTTACATTAAAACGGTAAATAGCGTTTTATGATCGGCAGAACGGTGCGCCATTATTCACTCTGCGCCATTTTTAACTGTACCCTACAACTATGCCAGTTGGCTCTATAGTGTACTGGTTAAAGGCTCTGCCTTTGACATGGGGGACCAGGGTTCGAATCCTGGCTAGGTCAAGTACCTATTCAGTAAGGAGTTCAAGGCAAGACTCCCTAACACTGCAGGGTGGCCTCTTGAGTGCGTCCCAGTGGCTGCAGCTCTTGAGCGCTTTGAGTCCGACAGGAGAAAAGCGCTATACAAATGTTCGGATTATTACCCTGCTACAGAGATGTTACGCCAGATTATGTGTAGCATAATATAATCTGGCGTAACATCTCTGTAGCATAATATAGTCTGGCGTCACATCTCTGTAGCATAATATAGTCTGGCATCACATCTCTGTACCATAATATAGTCTGGCGTCACATCTCTGTAGCATAACATAGTCTGGACAAATTCAGTACATCAAAAGTACAAAAACGTTTAATTATCTTCATGCCACATATTATACATCCATCAAACAAGTTAAGGAATAATCAAACCTGACGATGCTGGTGCTGGGGTGTATAGGGATCGGGTGACCAGGACAAGCATGTGAACAAGCGCCAGGCGGGCGCGAAACGGCTGTAGTGCCGTCCTTTCACTATCCCTGGTCACCCGATCCCTATACACCCCAGCACCAGCATCGTCAGGTTTGATTATTCCTTAACTTGTTTGATGGATGTATAATATGTGGCATGAAGATAATTAAACGTTTAAAGGGGCAGTTGCCCGGTCTACTTTTGATGTACTGAATTTGTGCTGACTGCTTTCTTTGCAAGACACCGGTTGCACGTCCTTTGCTTACATCGCAGCTGCAATACAGGGGTGCTGAGGGGCGAAGATTGCCTGGGTGCCGGGTGCTTACGCGGGCCTGCATACCCCTCTCTAGGAGTACTGAGTGCCAAGTTGCCCCCATTTCCTTTCAGTGTACGAAATAACATAGTCTGGCGTCACATCTCTGTAGCATAATATAGTCTGACGTCACATCTCTGTAGTAGATTAGTCCTAGAATCACACTGCTGTAAGTGATCATTAGTTCCTGTGCGGTAAGGAATTATGAATATGTAGGAGTGGGCTAGCCATACACTTATCAGGTTTTTTTTTTATTTTCTTCCAAGGCAGAAAGGATCACTTGGTTTCGATTTTCTTAACACAGCTGAGTAATTCACTTTTAAGTGATTTTTTTATTGGTTGAAAATCTGATTGGACTGCATGTGAAAGAGTTGGTGCTGGTGCGGTGGTGTTACATTTTCTGTATTTAGTAGGAATTATTCACTTTCAATTTAATTCCAATCAAATAGGAGTATTAGGCCATTATTATTTAATGTAAGACTCCTTCAAAATAGTGAGCTCCTCTGAGGAAAGTCACTGACATGTCAGTGTTGTATAAATACATAATATTAATATGGTAGGACATTAAACGATGACTATGGTAGGATTAGGTTGTGAGCTCTTCAGAGGACAGTCAGTGACATAATTATGTACTCTGTAAAGTGCTGCAGAATGTCAGTGTTATATAAACATATAATACTATAGTATCAGATATAGGTATTATATTTTATAAATAGTCTGGGCTCAGATTTATCTGCATTGCAGTAGCTTGAGGTCATATTTGTGTTCTGTAATAGTCATAACTCACATTAATAATTACGGTATGTATGTTTTTCTTTTTATGTAGATGTGCCATCTGTTGAATCCTCTTAGAGATAGAAGAAGCTCTCCTGGATCTTGACAGAGATAGAAGAATCCCTCCTAGATATTGTCAGAGATAGAAGAAGCTCTCCTGGATCTCGTCAGATCCAGATAGAAGAAGCTCTCCAGGAACTTCTCAGAAGTAGAATCTCTCCTGGGTCTTGTCAGACATAGAATAAACTCTCTAGGATCTCGTCAGAAATAGATGAAGGCTCCTGGAACTCTTCGGAGATAGAAAAAGCTCTCCTGGATCTCGTCATGGGTAGAAGAAGCTCTCCTGGCTCTCCTCAGAGATAGAAAATCTCTCCTGGATCTCATCAGAGGTAGCTAGAAGAAGCTCTTTTAGATCTCGCTAGAGATAGATTAAGCTCTCCGGGATCTCATCAGAGATAGAAGAAGCTCTCCTGAATCTCATCAGAGATAGAAGAAGCTCTCCTGGCTCTTATCAGAGATAGATGAAGCTCTCCTGGATCTCATCACAGATAGATGAAGCTCTGCTGGATTTTCAGAGCAGCAGGTCAGAGTCTCCTAGGATTTAAGACATGGATCAGGAGTGTTTGGATATTTGGAGTGGAAGATCGGCTGGATCTTTTGAGGACTAGATGCTGACCTGCTGGCAAGTGCTTGAATCAGTCTGGGACTGCTGTCTCTTGTTGAATTTAGGTTTGGAACTGTTGCACATTTTCTGGAAACATCCACAATGGAATTAGCTTTCCTGTCTGTAATATTTTATCTCACAAGCACATAAGTCAAAGTGTTCCTTCCACAGTGCTGGACCTCATGCCTGACTGTTTACTTGATTATCTCACTTGGTCGGATTTTATTGTTGGAACAGCAACTCGTTTCTGGAGGACACAAAGGAATCTTGCTCCTGGAGAGGCCTCGGCTTGCCAGGATTAGGCAAGGCCAAGAAGGAAACTAGAGAAAGAATTCACAGGTGATTTCCTGGAAACCTCCCCCCCAACTCATAATCACACTTTTGCTTTATGCATGTATTTCCTTTTTTTTTTTTTTAAATATAGAATGTATTTCCTTTTATTGTCCTGTAACAGTGTCTGATATATCTAATTCCGCAACGCTGTACAGAGATCACTGGTCCATTCCCATCAGCACCAGAGGAGCTTATCCTCTAATGCCTTCACCACAGTCACACACTGTTATTATATTTTATACATATACATTTATATAGCTCTGACATATTCCTCAGTGGCGCTATACAAACATCACTGATCTATTCCCATCAGTCTCTGCATCAGAGGAGCTTACATTCTATTCCCCCTGACACCTAGTATTATACTCCTGACACTAATACTTTCCCCCCCGACACCTAGCATTATGCTCCTCAACACTAATACTATCCCCCCTGACACCCAGCATTATCCTCCCCAACACTAATACTATCCCCCCTGACACCTAGCATTATCCTCCCCAACACTAACTCTATCCCCCCTGACACCTAGCATTATCCTCCCCAACACTAATACTATCCCCCCTGACACCTAGCATTATCCTCCCCAACACTATACTATTCCCCCTGACACCTAGCATGATCCTCCCCGACACTATACTATTCCCCCTGACACCTAGCATTATCCTTTCTGACACTAATACTATTCTCCCTCAAACCAAGCATTATCCCTCCTGACACTAATACTATTCCCCCTGCCACCTAGCATTATCCTTTCTGACACTAATACTGTTCCACAGACACCTAGCACTATCCTCCCCGACTCTTAATACTATTCCCCCTGACATCTAGCATTATCCCCCCTGACACTAATGCTATTCCCCCTGACACCTAGCATTATCCTCCCTGACACTAATACTATTCCCCCTGACACCTAGCATTACCCTCCCCGACACTAATACTATTCCCCCTTACGCCCAGCTTTATTCTCCCCAACACTAATACTATTCCCCGACGCCCAGCATTATCCTCCACCGACACTAATACTATTCCCCCTGACGCCCAGCATTATCCTCCCCGACACTAATACTATTCCCCCTGACACCTAGCATTATCCTCCCCGACACTAATACTATTCCCGCTGACGCCCAGCATTATCCTCCCCAACACTAATACTATTCCCCCCTGACACCTAGCATTATCCTCCCCGACACTAATACTATTCCCCCTGACGCCCAGCATTATCCTCCCCGACACTAATACTATTCCCCCTGACACCCAGCATTATCCTCCCCGACACTAATACTATTCCCCCTGACGCCCAGCATTATACTCCCCGAAACTAATACAATTCCCCCTGACACCTAGCATTATCCTCCCCGACACTAATACTATTCCCCCTGACACCTAGCATTACCCTCCCTGACACTAATACTATTCCCCCTGACACCTAGCATTACCCTCCCCGACACTAATACTATTCCCCCTGACACCTAGCATTATCCTCACCGACACTAATACTATTCCCCCTGACGCCCAGCATTATTCTCCCCAACACTAATACTATTCCCCCTGACGCCCAGCATTATCCTCCCCGACACTAATACTATTCCCCCTGACGCCCAGCATTATCCTCCCCGACACTAATACTATTTCCCCTGACGCCCAGCATTATCCTCCCCGACACTAATACTATTCCCCCTGACACCTAGCATTATACTCTCTGACACCTAGCATTATCCCCCCTAATGCTGGGAATACACGGGTCGACCCGGCGGCTCGATTAGCTGCCGGATCGACTCCCGCTGCGTCCCCGCTCGTCCCCGTGGGCGCCCGGATCCATTCCCACTGGTCCCCGCGGGCACTTCCTTATCTCCACTCGATTCCCCACTATTGTCCGCCTGCGGGGATCGAGCCTGGAATCGATCCGCCGCGTGATCGGACACGTCGGAAATTATCAATCGAGCCATCAGCGGCTCGATTGATAAGGCAGAAACACACCGTCTATTCCCAGCATAACACTAATACTATTCCCTCCTGAGAGCTAGCATAATCCCCCCCCCCCCCCAAGCACGTCGATTAGAGCGCAGGAGATTTGGGCGCAGCCAGCGCCACCATAGACCGTAATAGGAATTATGGCTATAGTGGCGCACAGTGAGTAACTTCGGCGCCGTCAGAAGACGGAGCTGAAGTTACTTTTAAAATAGTGTAATTCGGCCGCCAGCAATAACTGGAAGCTGAATTACTTAATTCCCCACTATCTATGTTGACCCATGAGGGGGAATAGTATTTGGCGGCGATTTCTCTCATACGCTTATCCCCCTGACACTAATACTATTACTATTCCCCTTGACATCTAGCATTATCCTCCCCAGCACCAATACTATTCCCCCTGACACCTAGCAGTTTCCCCTCTGACACTAATACTATTCCCCTTGACACCTAGCATTATCCTTCCTGACACTAATACTATTTCCCCTGACAGCTAGCATTATCCTCCCTGACACTAATACTATTCCCCCTTGCACCTCGCATTATCCTCTTTTACACAAATACACTAATACTATTCCCCTGACATCTAGCATTATCCTCCCTGACACTAAAACTATTCCCCTGACACATAGCATTATCCTCCCTGACACTGATACTATTCCCCCTGCAACCTAGCATTATCCTTTCCAACACTACACTATTCAACCTCACACCAAGCATTATCCCCCCTGACACTAATACTATTCCCCCTGCCCCATAGCATTATCCTCCCCAACACAAATACTATCCCCCTGACACCTAGCAGTATCCACTCTGACACTAATACTATTCCGCCTGTCACCTAGCATTATCCTCCCTGACACTAATACTATTCCCCCTGGCACGTAGCATTATCCTCACTGACACTAATACTATTCCGCCCGACACTAATACTATTCCCCCTGACACCTAGCATTAACCTCCCCAACACTAATACTATTTCCCCTGACACCTAGCATTATCCTCCCTGACACTAATACTATTCCCCCTGACACCCAGCATTACCCTTCCCAACACTAATACTATCCCCCTGCCACCTAGCAGTATCCCCTCTGACACTAATACTATTCCGCCTGTCACCTAGCATTATCCTCCCTGACACTAATACTATTCCCCCTGGCACCTAGCATTAACCCCACTGACACTAATACTATTCCCCCTTACACCTAGCATTATCCTCTCTTACACTAATACTATCCCCCCTGACACCTAGCATTATCCTCCCCGACACTAATACTTTTCCCCCTGACACCGAGCACAATCCTCCCCCAAACTAATACTATTCCACCTGACACCCTCCACAACACTAATACTATTCCACTTGACATTTAGCATTATCCTCCCCGACACTAATTCTTTCCCCCCGACACCTAGCATTATACTCCCCAACACTATACACCAATACTATTCCCCTGACACATAGCATTATCCTCCCTGACACTGATACTATTCCCCTGGACACCTAGCGTTATTCTCCCCGACACTAATACTATTCCCCCTGACACCTAGCATTATACTCCCTGACACTGATACTATTCCCCCTGACACCTAGCATTATCCTCCCCAACATTAAAACTATTCCCCCTGACGCCTAGCATTATCCTCCCCGACACTAATACTATCCCCCCTGACACCAAGCATTATGCTCCTCAACACTAATACTATTCCCCTGACACCTAGCATTATCCTCCCCGACACTACTACTACTCCCCGACACCTAGCATTATGCTCCCCGACACTAATACTATTCCCCCTGACACTGATACTATTCCCCCTGACACCTAGCATTATCCTCCCTCACACTAAAACTATTTATCTTGACACCTAGCACTATCCTCCCCAACACTAATACTATTCCCCTGACATCTAGCATTACCCTCCCCAACACTAATAATATTCCCCTGACACCTAGTATTATCCAGCTCAACACTAATACTATTCCCCCTGCAACCTAGCATTATCCTTTCCGACACTACACTATTCAACCTCACACCAAGCATTATCCCTCCTGACACTAATACTATAACCCCCCACCCCATAGCATTATCCTCCCCAACACAAATACTATCCCCCTGAGACCGAGCAGTATCCACTCTGACACTAATACTATTCCGCCTATCACCTAGCATTATCCTCCCTGACACTAATACTATTTCCCCTGGCACGTAGCATTATCCCCACTGACACTAATACTATTCCCCCCGACACTAATACTATTCCCCCTGACACCTAGCATTAGCCTCCCCAACACTAATACTATTCCCCCTGACACCTAGCAATATCCTCCCCAACACTAATACTATTCCCCCTGACACCTAGCATTAGCCTTCCTGACAGTAATACTATTCCCCCTGACACCTAGCATTATCCTCCCCAATACTAATACTATTCCCCTGACACCTAGCATTATCCTCCCCAACACTAATACTATTCCCCTGACACCTAGCAATATCCTCCCCAACACTAATACTATTCCCCTGACACCTAGTATTATCCTCTCCAACACTAATACTATTCCCCCTGACACCTAGCATTATCCTACCCGACACATACTATTCCACTGACACCTCGCATTATCCTTACTCACACAAATACTATTCCCCTGACACCTAGCATTATCCTTACTCACACAAATACTATTCCCCTGACACCTAGTATTATCCTCCCCAACACTAATACTATTCCCCCTGACACCTAGCAATATCCTCCCCAACACTAATACTATTCCCCTGACACCTAGCATTATCCTCCCCAACACTAATACTATTCCCCTGACCCCTAGCATTATCCTCCCCAACACTAATACTATTTCCCTGACACCTAGCATTATCCTCCCCAACACTAATACTATTCCCCTGACATCTAGGCATTATCCTGCCCAACACTAATACTATTCCCCTGACACCTAGCATTATCCTCCCCAACACTAATACTATTCCCCTGACCCCTAGCATTATCCTCCCCAACACTAATACTATTCCCCTGACCCCTAGCATTATCCTCCCCAACACTAATACTATTCCCCGACACCTAGTATTATCCTCCCCAACACCTAATACTATTGCCCTCATTTCTGTTCCATTAACCACCTCTCCACACACCATCTATAATAGATACTATCTGTTTTTCATGCAGCACTCTATACCCCTATCTGTCACCTACCACATATTGTCATTTTTACCCTATTTTCAGCTCCTCATTCCCATCCCCCTCTCATCCTCCTTTCTTGCCTAGGTGTTCTTTCTTCTGCTCCTCTCCAGGTATCTCAGTCTTATGTTCTCTGTGTTCCTCTTCTCTCTGTTGTGTTGAGCCTGGTCTCTCCCTCCACATCTCTCTCTCCCTCCATCACGTTTTTCTCATCCTGAAGGACTCCAGCTTTGATGTCACACTGACATTAGGTCTATGTCATTCCCACATTACACTGGCATCCATGTGCCCTTCTTCTGTCATCATGTAATGGGAGCATAGCATCTGCTGCCAACAGTCAGACATGGAACATCAGTATTTATACTAACAGGGGACGTGACCCCAACCCCATTATGTGTTATTATATTGTCCAGGTATGCAAGCCCTGCACTGACAATATGTAACGTCATATTAACATAATTAGCTGTCATACAGAGAATGTGAAAAACCAATTATATCTGTCCTTTATTGCCCAGACTTTGACATGCACTCCCTCTCTACATTAGACACCAGTTATATCCTTCCTTCCTAGCCTGACACGCAGACTTCCTCCACCTTTAATATCAGCTGACAGATTGGGGTACCAACACCAGTTATATCCATCCTTCCTAGCCTGACACCCAGACTGCCTCCACCTCTTACATCAGCTAACAGATGGGGCCATAGACACCAGTTATATCCACAATTTATAACCTGACATTCGGACCTCCTCCACCGCTAACATCAGCTGACAGATGGATGAACAGACACCAGTTATATCCACCCATCCTAGCCTGACACCCAGACCTTTCCTCCACCTGTAACATCAGCTGACAGATTGGGCACAAACACCAGTTATATCCTCCCTTCCTTCCTAGGCTGATACTGAGACCTCCTCCACCTCTAACATCAGCTGACAGATGTGGGCACAGACAGCAGTTACAGTGGGATGCGAAAGTTTGGGCAACCTTGTTAATCGTCATGATTTTCCTGTATAAATCGTTGGTTGTTACGATAAAAAATGTCAGTTAAATATATCATATAGGAGACACACACAGTGATATTTGAGAAGTTAAATTAAGTTTATTGGATTTACAGAAAGTGTGCAATAATTGTTTAAACAAAATTAGGCATGTGCATAAATTTGGGCACCACAAAAAAGAAATGAAATCAATATTTAGTAGATCCTCCTTTTGCAGAAATTACAGCCTCCAAACCCTTCCTGTAGGTTCCACTGACAGTCTGGATTCTGGTTGAAGGTATTTTGGACCATTCCTCTTTACAAAACATCTCTAGTTCATTCAGGTTTGATGGCTTCCGTGCATGGATGGCTTCCGAGCATGGACAGCTCTCTTTAAAGCCAATGGGTACCGGTAAAAAAAAAGAAAAAGTCAGATACTCACCTAAGGAGAGGGAAGGCTCGGTCCTAATGAGCCTTCCCTCTCCTCTCCCGGTGCCCTCGGTGCTGCGCTGGCTCCCCCGTTCGCGTCCGCCGCCGCAGGGACTTCGGAGGTCTTCGGGAGCACTCGGGCTTCCGAAGACGGGCCGCTCCATACTACGTACGCGCGAGCGCGTCATAGAGGGCGTGAGCGCATGCGTAGTATGGAGCGGCCGCGTCATCGGGAGCCCGAGTGCTCCCGAAGGCTTCCGAAAGCTCCCTTCGGCATGCGGAAGTGGCAGTATTTGATCGAACTGGTCGAATACTGCCACGGGGGATCCTGCGCGGGACCGGGCACCGGGAGAGGAGAGGGAAGGCTCATTAGGACCGAGCCTTCCCTCTCCTTAGGTGAGTATCTGACTTTTTCTTTTTTTTACCGGTAAACATTCACTTTAACTCACACCACAGATTTTCAATTATATTCAGGTCTGGGGACTGAGATGGCCATTCCAGAACATTGTACTTGTTCATCTGCATGAATGCCTTAGTGGATTTTGAGCAGTGTTTAGGCTCGTTGTCTTGTTGAAAGAACCAGCCCCGGCGCAGCTTCAGCTTTGTCACTGATTCCTGGACATTGGTCTCCAGAATCTGCGGATACTGAGTGGAAACCATGCGTCCCTCAATTTTGACAACTTTCCCAGTCCCTGCACTTGCCACACAGTGCCCCACAGCATGATGGAACCACCACCATATTTTTCTGTAGGTAGCAGGTGTTTTTCTTGGAATGCAGTGTTGTTTTTCCTCCAAGCATGCCCAAATAACTCCCTTGTTATGCCCAAATAACTCAATTTTAGTTTCATCAGTCCACAGCACCTTATTCCAAAATGAAGCTGGCTTGTCCAAATGTGCTTTAGCATACCTCAAGCGGCTCTGTTTGTGCTGTGGGTGGAGAAAAGGTTTCCTCCGCGTCACTCTCGCATACAGCATCTCCTTGTGTAAAGTACGTTGAGTGGTTGAACGATGCACAGTGGCTCCATCTGCAGCAAGATGATTTTGTAGGTCTTTGGTGCTGGTCTATGGATTGACTCTTGACTGTTCTCACCATTCATCGCTTCTGTTTATATAGAGATTTTACTTGGTCTGCCACTTCAAGTCATAACTTGAAATGAGCCTATGGTCTTCCATTTCCTCAATATGTTTCTAACTGTGGAAACAGACAGCTGAAATCTCTAAGACAGCTTTCTGTATCCTTCCCCTAAACCATGATGGCGAACAATCTTTGTCTTCTGGTCATTTGAGAGTTGTTTTGAGACCCCCATGTTGCTACTCTTCAGAGAACTTTAAAAGAGGGAAACTTACAATTGACCCCCTTAAAGGAATACTATCGATTCACATATGTTTTTCAATTGACACAGGAATTGTTTGGGAAGTGCTGCTAAGTACTGGTGTATACATTTTAGTAGCAACCTCTTTGTTTACTGTTATCAAAATACTTTCAAACTTTACTGATGCCAAAACTGACGGCAGACTGAGCCATGAGGAGAGGGGAAATTCCCCTCATACTTGATTAGTTAACTCTGTGTAACTGTGTGTGACAGAGAGAAAGCTCCCAACAGCTGCAGCTTCTGTGTCCTGTGTTTCTGACTGAAGTGTCTGAAAAGAGCAGAGGAAATGTAACTAATTGTCACAGCTTTTAATACTGTTTTTGCTTTCAGAGTTTGATATGTTTGATATTTGCTTTCATTAGTCTGATATGCAACTCTGGCTGTGCATTGAAGCAGACACTCCTTCTGCAATGGATTTGTCCCAATATAGCTAAATCCTACCCTCAATAAATTACAGCTTTTGCCTCTAATATTTAACATGAAAAGTAGGAAAATGTTTACACAGCTACTTAGACATTATTTGTATATTGACATTTTAGAACACTTGGGTATTGATAGTATTCCTTTAAAGGAGTCATCAGGGCAAATCAAGTAAAATGAGTGGTACTTACCGGGGGCTTCCTCCAGCCCCAAGCTCCCAGAACCTCCCTCGCCGCAGCTCTGGCCGCAGCCGTTCGCCGTAGCTCCGACCCGGTCCCCGGCGATGATGTCAGAACGACCTGGAGGTCGCTCTGTACTGCGCGATCTGCGCTGTCAATCACCGCCACGTGGACTGGAGCGGACTGCGCAGGTGCAGCAGTTCTGCGCCTGCGCAGTCTGCTCCGGCCCACGTGGCGGTGATTGACAGCGCCGATCGCGCAGTACAGAGCGACCTCCAGGTCGTTCTGACGTCATCGCCGGGGACCGGGTCGGAGCTCCGGCGAACGGCTGCGGCCAGAGCTGCGGCGAGGGAGGTCCTGGGAGCTTGGGACTGGAGGAAGCCCCCGGTAAGTACCACTCATTTTACTCGATTTGCCCTGATGACTCCTTTAAATACTCTTTCTCATAATTGGATTCACCTGTGTATGTAGGTCAGGGGTCACTGAGCTTACCAAGCCAATTTGAGTTCCAATAATTAGTTTTAAAGGTTTTGGAATCAATAAAATGACATTTCTTTTTTGTGGTGCCCAAATTTATGAACCTGCCTAATTGTATTTAAACAATTATTGCACACTTTCTGTAAATCCAGTAAACTTAATTTCACTTCTCAAATATCACTGTGTGTGTCTCCTATATGATATATTTAACTGACATTTTTTATCGTAACAACCAACGATTTATACAGGAAAAACATGACGGTTAACAAGGTTGCCCAAACTTTCGCATCCCACTGTATATTCATTCATCCATCCTTCCTAGCCTGACACTTTTTCCACCTCTAACATCAGCTGACAGATCAGGACTCAGACACCATTTATGTCCATCCTTCCTAGCGAGACACCCAGAGTCCCAGATATCCTCCACCTCTAACATCAGCTGACAGATGGGGCATAGGCACCAGTTCTATCCACCCTTCCTAGCCTGACACCCAGACCTTCTCCACCTCTAACATCAGCTGACACCAGTTATAGGGGCACAGACACCAGTTATATCCATCCCTCCTAACCTGACACCTGGACCTCCTCCACCTCTAACATCAGCTGACCCCAGTTATAGGGGCACAGACACCAGTTATATCCAGCCTTCCTAACCTTACACCCGTTCCTCCTCCACCTCTAACATCAGCTGACCCCAGTTATAGGGGCATAGACACCAGTTAAATCCATCCCTCCTAACCTGACACCCGTTCCTCCTCCACCTCTAACATCAGCTGACCCCAGTTATAGGGGCATATACACCAGCTATATCCATCCCTCCTAGCCTGACACCCGGACCTCCTCCAACTCTAACATCAGCTGACACCAGTTATAGGGGCATAGACACCAGTTATATCCATCCCTCCTAACCTGACACCCGGACCTCCTCCACCTCTAACATCAGCTGACCCCAGTTATAGGGGCATAGACACCAGTTATATCCATCCCTCCTAGCCTGACACCCGGACCTCCTCCACCTCTAACATCAGCTGACACCAGTTATAGGGGCATAGACACCAGTTATATCCATCCCTCCTAACCTGACACCCGGACCTCCTCCACCTCTAACATCAGCTGACACCAATTATAGGGGCACAGACACCAGTTATATCCATCCCTCCTAACCTGACACCCGGACCTCCTCCACCTCTAACATCAGCTGACACCAGTTATAGGGGCATAGACACCAGTTATATCCATCCCTCCTAACCTGACACCCGGACCTCCTCCACCTCTAACATCAGCTGACACCAGTTATAGGGGCACAGACACCAGTTATATCCATCCCTCCTAACCTGACACCCGGACCTCCTCCACCTCTAACATCAGCTGACCCCAGTTATAGGGGCACAGACACCAGTTATATCCATCCCTCCTAGCCTGACACCCGGACCTCCTCCACCTCTAACATCAGCTGACACCAGTTATAGGGGCATAGACACCAGTCATATCCATCCCTCCTAACCTGACACCCGGACCTCCTCCACCTCTAACATCAGCTGACCCCAGTTATAGGGGCACCGACACCAGCTATATCCATCCCTCCTAACCTGACACCCGGACCTCCTCCACCTCTAACATCAGCTGACAGATGGGGGCACAGACACCACTTATATCTTTCCTGTGAAGGAATATAATATTCTTCCTTATATCCTGAACCTTCACCCCCCCCCCTGCCCCCCCGCCGCCGGATGTCTCCTAAAGGATAATGGATGCAAAGTGCAACTGGTGGCGCTGTAGTATGGCAGCCTCGGCTCTTGGCTTTCAGACATTTCCCCCCCTTATTCTGACCATCCAACACCCACCTTCTTCCAGAACCAGTATCAGCCAAAACCAATTCCAGCTGCAACTCCTTTGTACTTGCAAAATAAATAATTCTGATTCTGATTCCATCATTCCTAGCCTGACACCCAGATATCCTCCACCTCTAACATCAGCTGACAGATGGGGCATAGGCACCAGTTATATCCACCTTTCCAGGCCTGACACACATACCTCCTCCACCTCTAACATCAGCTGACACCACTTATATCTATCTGTATATATGGTGCATGTGGTAAATGACACGTTTGATTGGCTGCTCGCTCACTGTGTTTTCTGTTCCGCAGACTCTGCAGTGCTGACAATGCTCTGCTGCTCTGGAGGACTTCTCTCTGGCGTGTGTTGGCTCCTGTTCCTGCATCACATATTGGTGAAAGGTGAGTTCAGAATACTGTCAGAACTATATAGCACAGTGGCATACTGGATAGCACTTCCCTAGCATCGCTACCTGCACAGAGTTTGTATGTTCTCACCGTGTCTGTGTGGGTTGCCACTGGGCACTCCGGTTTCCTTCAACATCCCGAAAACATACTGATAAGTTAATTGGCTTCCCCTTAAAACAATTGTCCCTAGTTTATGATATACATATGATTATGGTAAGGATTAAATTGTGAGCTCCTCTGAGGACAGTCAGCGACAGGACTATGCACTATGTAAAGAGCTGCAGAGGATGTCAGTGCTATATAAATACATCATAATAATAATAATCTAATAAGATATTAGACTATGACTATGGCAGGATTAGATTTTTAACCCTTCTGAGGACAGTCAGTGACGTACTCTGTAAAGGTGCCCATACATACAGCAATAATGGGCAGCTTCGACCAAGATACAGATCTCTCTCTCTCTGATTGATCAAAAGAGGCTTAAGCTGGCAGATGGCATAAAGTTCTTTATTGCTACTTGTAATAATAAAAACCAACGTTTCGGAGCCATGTAAGGCCCCTTTATCAAGGCACAAGTTGCTCTAGGCAACAGTGGCCTCAATTCTGGTAGCTGTGTGAGGTAAATATTTTTTTTGTAGGTAAAATACCTCATGAGATATTTCCTCTTTTTTTTTTAGCAATTCTGAAACATTTTTCTCCATTTCCGAACATGAGGTAAAACATGCGGTAAATGCATTAAGTGAGGTAAAACATGAGGTATTTCAGTGGTAAGCATGCAGTAAATAAATAATAGTAGTCTTTGTCTTCCACAAGTCAGAAGATTCTTTGGAAGATGTTTTTTTTTTTTGAGGGGGGGAAGGTGTATTTGATTATGTAGCTACCTATGAAAAGTATTTACCGTATATAGGCATCCCTTACAAAAAAATTTCCAGTAAATATTTGGAGTTTTATTTCAACTATTTTTTTCTATTACACAGCCTGAATAGGAACAACGCTAAAACAGTAATAGGAACTCCGCTAAAAACTGCAAAATGCATACAAATTGACTTTACCTCCAGGTACAGACAGGTCTTAAAATGATCGGTAAATTATATGCTAACATGCTCCCTAATTTCCATGAGAATAGCTATTTTTGGTAAATTACCTCATAATTTACCTCATGAGGTAAAATATGACTAAAACCTACCAGAATTGCTAAATGTCATTACATCATGAGGTAAATTACCTCACATGAAGTAAATTACCTCACATGAGGTAATTTGTTTGATAACCCTACCAGAATCGAGGCCAATCTGTCTGCCGCTCAGGAATAAACAAATCTTTATTCTCGTGGGTGAAGAACTCCTCTTAGCACTCACTTCAAGTGATGTGTAAGCAGAGAGCGGCTGCTACAAAGTGCCCCATGCTAAATAACACAAATTCTAATAATAAGTCATAGAACAAATGCACACTAATTCACAGAAGCGGAAGAAAGGACAGGGCCAGATTTCTAAGCTCACTATCACCAGCTGTCCCCGGACCGACAGCATCCTAAACCCCCCCAACATGGCAAGGATTAGATTGCAGCTCTTCTGAGGACAGTAAGTGATTAGTGATAGCAGGGATTAGATTGTAAGCTCCTTGGCGAGCGGCACATTCGGTGAGTGACAGGCGGCTCAGAGAACACTGTTAGTGCCCGTTCGCTGCTCCTGCATCCCCCTAGTGCCAGATCCTGCTGTTTGTAGCTGCCCACTGCTATGTGCAAATTCTGTGTAGCAGGACAGATGTTCAGCAGGCAAACTGCTACACAGCCCGCTCCTCGCTTTCCTGGAGCCCTAGGCCATGGCCTTTGTGGCCTTGCCTGAAATCCGGTTATGAGAAAGCATGTGCTGCAGAAGACTCATCATGTGGCAAGCTCCGCCCATTCTAGGAATAAGCTCAGTGTTTGTGTCAGAGTGAGTGGGTGATGCTCCCAGGATGTATTGTGTATGAAGACAGATCATTAGAGACCTGCTGAGAGGGGCATGTATGTATGTAATGGTGCCATCCTCAGCGATGGGAGTACTCAGGCCAGATGATTGACCCGCCATGTTGTGTGTATTTCCCACAGCTGAGGACTGTGCAGAGCGCTGTGACCTGTACCACGGACACTGTGACGAGGACGCTGTCTGTCGGTGAGTTACTTCACTGGGCTTAAGGAACATTCTGAGATATTTAGTCCCTAATTCTGTCGTAAGTGAATGTTTCTGTGTAACCAGTTCTGAGTGATAACGTCGGGTGACCTGTGATCTCTCCATTCTCAGGTGTGACCCGGGCTGGGACGGCGTGTACTGTGAAGACTGTGTGAAGATGCCGGGCTGTGTACATGGAGTGTGCCACCAACCCTGGCAGTGCATGTGCCAGAGCGGCTGGGCGGGGAAGTTCTGTGACAAAGGTATGGCATCCAGCAGAGCCCCTCTGCTCACACATCATCTGACCCTGGGGCCCTCCTTCTCCCCCAAATGACCGCTATCATTAGTACCCTACTGTGCACAGCACCCAATGGGCTTGATGTACTAACACAAATAGCGCGAGTAACTTGGTGTTACTCGCGTTATTTAACCCTGCACACTTGAATGCATGCTATTGGCAGCATAGCATGCATTATTACCTGTTTTAGTGAGCGCTTGTAGTTTACACTAGCATTTACCCAGTAACGAGCGCTTTGATCATCCTGCTCTGGACCCCTTCAGGTCCAGTAACGTTAAAGGAAGTGATCCTGGCAATCTGATTGGCCCAATAGACTGCTTGTCACGTGACATCACTTGACAGGCAGTCTATTGGGCCAATCAGAGTGACAGGATCACTTCTTTTAAAGTTACTGGTCCCGAAGGGGTCCAGGGTGGGATGATCAGAGCACCCGTTACTGGGTAAATGCCAGCGTAAACTACAAGCACTCGCTTTGCTGGGCATAGCGAGCGTTACTCTGACAATAGGTAATAATGCACGCTATGCTGCCAATAGCGCGCAGCGCGCATAGCGTGCATTAGGCTCCCTGCACACTGCAAATCCGTTTTCCGATTCCGATTCCGTTTCCGATTCCGATTTTCCTTGAATACATTCAACAGAAAAACGGATCAAAAAACGCAGCATGCAGTTAAGATTAAAAATCTGAATCGGAATCGGATGTAAAAACAGATTAAAAATCTGAATCTGATTTGCTTGCAGTGTGCAAGAGGCCTTAAAGAGAATCTGTATTGTTAAAATCGCACAAAAGTAAACATACCAGTGCGTTAGGGGACATCTCCTATTACCCTCTGTCACAATTTCGCCGCTCCCCGCCGCATTAAAAGTGGTTAAAAACAGTTTTAAAAAGTTTGTTTATAAAAAAACAAAATGGCCACCAAAACAGGAAGTAGGTTGATGTACAGTATGTTCACACATGGAAAATACAGCCATACACAAGCAGGCTGTATACAGCCTTCCTTTTGAATCTCAAGAGATCATTTGTGTTTCTTTCCCCCTGCATCTCTCATGCACTGAAGTTTCAGGCTGCTCTTTTCTTCCTGCAAACAGCTTTGCCCTTGTCTGTAATTCTTCACTATGTGAAAGCCCAGCCAGCTCAGAGGACGATTTATCCAGCTGGTAAAAGATAAGAGAGAAGAGAGAAGCTGCTCTAATCTAAATAACACACAGGCAGTGTGCAGAGAGGGGCCTGAAAGGGGGAGTTCATAGCAGAACCACAACACTGAAGAACTTGGCAGCCTTCCAGACACAGGCTGACAAGTCTGACAAGAGAGAGATAAGTTGGTTTATTACAGAGACTGTGATAGTACACAGTGCTGCAGTAACCCAGAACACATTAGAATAGCTTTTGGAACTTGTAGGATGATAAAAAACAGGATGCAATTTTTGTTACGGAGTCTCTTTAAGGTGATCAGGCTTAACCACTTCAGCCTACAGTGTTAAAAATCGTATGCATCCGAGCAAAGTTCACCTCCCATTCATTCGCCAATAACTTTATCACTACTTATCACAATTACTTGATCTTTATCTTGTTTTTTCCGCCACTAATTAGGCTTTCTTTGAGTGGTACATTTTGCTAAGAATTATTTTTTTCTAAATCCATTTTAACAGGACGATTAAAAAAGAAATGGAAAAAAAATCATTATTTCTCAGTTTTTGGCCATTATAGTTTAAAATTAATACATACTACCGTAATTAAAACTGATATATTTTATTTGCCCATTTTCCCGGTTATTACACCATTGAAATTATGTCCCTATCGCAATTTATGGCGCCGATATTTTATATATAAATAAAGGTGCATTTTTTCAATTTGCGGCCATCACTATTTACAAGCTTATAATTTTAAAAAATATAATAAGATACTCTCTTGACATGTACATTCAAAAAGTTCAGACCCTTAGGTAACTATTTATGTTGTTTTTTATTTATTTATTTATTTTAATTAAAAATGTATTTGGGTAATTTTTGATGTGGGAGGGAAACAGATTATTTTAAATGTAAAATAATGTAATGTAATGTAAAAAATGTATGTGAGTGTAGTTTACTATTTGGCCACAGTCAAAAAAGAGGGGGTTGCTGAGCTGGGGTTCCACACCAAGTATGACACCTGGTCCGCCGGTGCACAATCCCTCCGCAGTTCACCACTCCACACAGATAGAATCAAATTCGAAATGAAGGAGGCACTCAACTGGCGTTTTAAACTTGCGTTTATCACAACAGTAGCTGACATGACATGTTTCGGGGTTTCCCCCTTCCTCAAGTGTACACTTGAGGAAGGGGGAAACCCCGAAACATGTCGTGTCGGCTACTGTTGTGATAAACGCAAGTTTAAAAACGCCAGTTGAGTGCCTCCTTCATTTCGAATTTCACAGTCAAAAAAGTCCTGGAGTGTACGATCACGCTACCAGAAACTATAAGGAGGCTGTAATTTTTTTTCAGAAATACTGCGCTCTCAGATTAGAAAGCATCGTTTTTTCTGCGGCGGACTTAGATCGGTGAATGGGAATCATATTCCCATTCACTGATCGGGGGGATAACGGCAGGCAGCGGGAGCGAGCGCGATCGCACGCCTCAGGCAGCGGCAGCTGCACAGTCTATCTGGACGGATATACCATCCAGATAGACTTAAGTGGTTAAATAGTGCGCATAACAGCAAGTATACTCGCACTATTTGTGTTAGTGAATCAAGCCCATTGTCTGTTACATGGTACCCCACTGTGTCTTCTCCTGGCAGACTCAAATCAAGAATTCAGAGTTGCAGCCACTTAGGGTGTGTTCCATGGGTGACCAGAATCAGTAGGAAGCCTTGTCCATAGACTCCTTACTGCTTTACATACAGGCTTAAGCTGGGATTCGAACCCCGGTCAAAAGCTGAAGTCCTACATCAAAGGCTACCAGTAATTGAAGTTAAAATGATAAACAAGAAAGTATGATATGAAGAGTCCAACACTAGTCTCCAGTGTGTAACTGGTCCCATCAGATTCCGCCTACTGAAATGGTTTTGTGATATAAAAGCCCCGTATGGGCGGTCTGAGTCTTCCTGTCTCTTTTCTTTTGTTCAGACCTTCATATTTGTGAGCACTCGGATCCATGTCAGAATGGCGGTAACTGCACCATTGACCTGGATGGAGAGTATACCTGTCACTGTAAGGAACCTTTCCATGGCCGGAACTGTGAGCTGAAAAGGGGACCATGTGAGAGAGAGAGGTAAGACACACCTTAGAATGAGGAGAGGTAATGGGAATAATCTGGGTGTAGTAATACAGAGATGGTACGAGTGTGGTTGGTGGATGGTAAGGGGGAGAGGGGTTATTTTTAAGGGAATGTTGGTTGCATTAAAGCCCAGAATAAGAATACAAATTTGTTCTGGTCATGGACAGGTGGAGAATAAGGAGACATTATTAGGGGCAGAATTTCTGTAACTTCATTTTGTGAAAATTTCCCCTCACTTTGGGGTTGTTTCAGGAAACTGCTCTGATGCCATTACCTCTTGTAGTAACTCCTATGTGAAGATTTCCCTGCTTTCAGTTTATCTCCAGATTCAAAAGGATTTAATAATACGAGCAAAAGTTTTATGTTAAGTAATGTGCCTAAATGAATGCATTTGCATAAGTAATACATAGATTAGCCTTCCCCCATACAGTCTGACCCAGTTGTAAAATTAAGCCAATAAAACACACAGGTTGTAATGTATTCTTCAGGGTTCTTCTCAAGGACACCATCTTTGTCATGAGTCTTGAGTGGCGTCCAGTTCCTGTCTGCAGCTCGGATCCTGTCTTGTTGATAGCAGCTTGGATTCTGTCTTGTTGATTGTGTCGCTCAGATCCATCTTCGGGATTGTTGCTCAGATCTTGTTCCGTTGATTGCAGCTCGGATCCTGCCTTTTTGATAGTGGCTCAGATGCCATCTTGATGTTTGTGGCTCGGTTCACATCTTGTTAATTGTGACTAGAATTCTAGCTTGTTGAATGCGGCTTGGATTTCATTTTGTTGATTGCAGCTCCGATCCCATCCGGTTGATTGCAGCTAGGATCCCATCTGGTTAATTGCAGCTCGGATTCATTCTTATTCATTGTGGCACGTATCCAGTCTGGTTGATTGCGGCTCGTATCCAGTCTGGTTGATTGCGGCCCGTATCCAGTCTGGTTGATTGTGGCTCATATCCTGTCTGGTTGATTGTGGCTCAAATTCTGTCTTGATGCTTGCGGCTAAAAGTTTGTCTATGGTATTGCAGATAAGATCCTGTCTTTTTGATTGCATCTCGTTTTGACCGATCCGTCAATCGGATCAATCAAAACAAGCCTTATCAGCTTGCCGACAGACTGTACACACGGGCAAACTGTTGTCAGAACAGCAGCCCTGCGGGTGGCTCTGACAACCCTTCGTTTGAAGGAATCAGGCATGTGTACGTGCCTTTAGATTATTTTCTGTCATGCCTAGTACACGCCATACACTTTTCTGTTACATTTTTTCTATTAGATTTTCTGTATGATTTTCTGTAATTAGATTATTTTCTGTAAAGCACTGGTAGAGACTGGTCATTATCTCTGGTGCATTGTCTTCTGGTTATCTCCTGCGGAGTAGAACAATGCTTAATTGCTAGGCAGATAGATGGTAAGATAGATACATTTCCAACATGTTGGAAATTATCTATCTGGCAGGTAAATCTAACAGAAAATCTGAGAGCAAATGGTATGGTGTGTACTATAGCATAAAGCACTGGTAGAGACTGGTCATTATCTCTGGTGTATTGTCTTCTAGTTATCTCCTGCTGAGTAGAACAATGCCTAATTGCTAGGCAGATGGTTAGATAGATCATTTCTAACATGTTGGAAATTATCTATCTGTCAGGTAAATCTTAAGGTGGCCATACACTTATAGATTTGCACCAGATTCGACCATCAGATAGATTTCTGTCAGATGCCTGTCAAGTTGAATCTGACAGGAATCTATCTGATGTGTGTCACACACTAGGAACAGATTTCCAATAGATTTCAGAATGAAATCTATTGGAAATCTATTGAAAATTGATCTAAATGCATTATTGGACCATTAGATCCAATGCAACTCTATGGGCCATCAATCTGCTGCCAGCAGCAGATCGACCTAGATTTTCCATCCTGTCAGATAGATCAAATCAATCGAAATGGATTGAAATCTGCTGAAAATCGATCAATTTGCTGATTTGAAAGAATCGATTTCTGATCGATCTATCGATTCTATAGAATTGAACGAACGATCGATCGATGGCTGAAATCGACCAGTGTATGGGCCCCTTAACAGAAAATCTAACAGAAAATTGTATGGTGTGTACCTAGCATTACTTTGTCAAGAAACTAGTCAATTCTAGGGCTGCCCAGCAGTTTGAAGACATACCCTGTACTTCAGGCCTCACAAACCCTTTTCCTGTCAACAGTCTCCCCCTTACTCCCAGCTCTGACTGGTAATCCATTCTAGCTTCTAAAGCAAATTCATATCAACTTTATTACTTGGTGAAATGGAAGGGTGTGGTGTGGAGTAATTCCTGGAAACCTGCCAACCTGTGATATCACCGATTTACTTTTTGGTACTTTTCTAACATGTCATACTGAAATGTATTTTGTAGATAACATGAGACAGAAGTCTGGAGAAGGTTTATGAATCAGCGTTAGTGTTTGAATCTTGCTTTACTATGTGAACAGTCGGGATATTAATCCTTCTGACTTGCATGCAAATCACATGCAGCTTGGTAGTCGGCCAATCAAAATGAAAGGTTCTGTAATCTTCTGTTCCTCCGATCAGCCAGAGCGGCATGGCAGACTGTCCCCCTTCCTCTCTCCCATACACCTATGCTCAGGTGGGCTAAGCCCTTGATGTGCGTGAGGGGAGACTGCGTCTGATGTTGGGGAACCCACGCAAAGAATGCATTTACTAGTAAAAGATAGGTTTATTGCCAGTGGTGATTTTGGAGATACAAATTCAAACCTACTCTTCCCCATATAGTACCCTAATGTAGGTTCAGAAAATGAACAGGAATATACACTCACCTAAAGGATTATTAGGAACACCATACTAATACGGTGTTTGACCCCCTTTCACCTTCAGAACTTCCTTAATTCTACGTGGCATTGAGTCGACTAGGTGCTGAAAGCATTCTTTAGAAATGTTGGCCCATATTGATAGGATAGCATCTTGCAGTTGATGGAGATTTGTGGGATGCACATCCAGGGCACGAAGCTCCTGTTCCATCATATCCCAAAGATGCTCTATTGGGTTGAGATCTGGTAACTGTGGGGCCCATTTTAGTAAAGTGAACTCATTGTCATGTTCAAGAAACCAATTTGAAATGATTCAAGCTTTGTAACATGGTGCATTATCCTGCTGGAAGTAGCCATCAGAGGATAGGTACATGGTGGTCATGAAGGGATGGACATGGTCAGAAACAATACTCAGGTAGCCCGTGGCATTTAAACGATGCCCAATTGGCACTAAGGGGCCTAAAGTGTGCCAAGAAAACATCCCCCACACCACCATCACACCACCACCACCAGCCTGCACAGTAGTAACAAGGCATGATGGATCCATGTTCTCATTCTGTTTACGCCAAATTCTGACTCTATCGAGACTCGACAACACAATTATTACCTCTTAGGCAGGATATTAAAACGTAACTTTTAATAAATGAACATATAAAATACACCGGAAGCTGACTGTCTAATATACAAACTCAAAACTCATGAACTAGGGGTCTATAGTAAGCATTACTGGAAAGATTTCTTCCCCCCTTACAGTTCATATAGTCATTAATAAATTACACAAAACCCCCACCAAAATAACCCAACATGTTTCACTTCCTAGCGGAAGCTTTTTCAAGGGAACTAAGCGAAGTGCAAAAGTGCATAGGTGCTAAGGTGCAATTTCATTAAAACAAGAAAAGTAACATGAGTCAAACAGCGTGTCCGCTCATGACAGCAGCCTAAGGTAAGGTATGTGTTGTCAGTTAAAGTAATCAGGTACTTGTGAATACTGTTTGATTCTATCGAGACTCATCAGACCAGGCAACATTTTTCCAGTCTTCAACTGTCCAATTTTGGTGAGCTTGTGCAAATTGTAGCCTCTTTTTCCTATTTGTAGTGAAGATGAGTGGTACCCGGTGGGGTCTTCTGCTGTTGTAGCCCATCCGCCTCAAGGTTGTGCCGCTGTGGCTTCACAAATGCTTTTGCTGCATACCTCGGTTGTAACGAGTGGTTATTCAGTTAACTTTGCTCTTCTATCAGCTTGAGTCGGCCTATTCTCCTCTTACCTCTAGCATCAACAAGGCATTTTCGCCAACAGGACTGCCGCATACTGGATGTTTTCCCTTTTCACACCATTCTTTGTAAACCCTAGAAATGGTTGTGCGTGAAAATCCCAGTAACTGAGCAGATTGTGAAATACTCAGACCGGCCCTCCTGGCACCAACAACCATGCCACGCTCAAAATTGCTTAAATCACCTTTCCTTCCCATTCTGACATTCAGTTTGGAGTTCAGATGTGTCTTGACCAGGACCACACCCCTAAATGCTTTGAAGCAACTGCCATGTGATTGGTTGATTAGATAATTGCATTAATGAGAAATTGAACAGGTGTTTCTAATAATCCTTTAGGTGAATATAAATCACCCCTATGCTGGGAAATGGCTATAATTGGTAAACCCTGCCCCGTCACAAACTCGATTGTACGGAGCTCTGTGGCCACACCGACTATGTTTCCACAGACCGCCCTCAGTTCCGCAGCTGCTGGGGGGGGGGCACAGTGGGGGTGGTCACAGAGCTCTGAACTTCTCAGCAGCAGGCTTCGAGCAAGAACAGCCATTGACCGGGGGGGGGGGGGGGGGGGGATGGTGGAAGCAGGGAGGGAGGAAGGGGGGAGTGGTAATTTCCCCCCCAACGGGTGTTTTATATTCCTGTGTATTCACTACATTAGGGTACTATATGGAGTAGAGCAATGGCCTTGTATTATCTTACACTGGAGGTACTCTGTCCGTATATTAATAACAGAAGATTGCTGTGGGTCTGCTGCTACTCTCTCTTTCCTGCACTCTCCTAAATCTACATTTACTGTACAGCGCTTGTGCCTTGCTCTGTGACACCAGTGCACCATAGGGCGATTGCCAAATGCAAAAAAGCTTTATTGGCAGGACCAAATACATTTAGCATTGCCAAAGCAAAACAAAGCATTAACATGAAGGGGAGGGGGGTACATGGGAAGGGTATGGGGGTTAGGATATACAGTCCATACGGTATGGAGGATGTAAGGGACAGTATGGGGGCTGGGATATACAGTCCATAAGGGGGTATACAGTCCATGTGGGATCGTGTTCCTCTCAGTTGGTGGCAGGCAGTGACATATCGGGGCAGCTATTTGCACGTTTTTTTCCTCTTCTCCCAGTTGGATGTAGAGTTTCATCTCCTCATCTGTGGAGGTGAAATCCTGGAAGTGGGCAGTTGCTGCATAGCAACTCCATCCGGTCACTTCAGTGCGGCTACTACACATCTATACTGTATCCAGTGAGAACGCCATGACTGACGTGATGGGGAGGGATGCAGGTGACAGGAAGGAGAGGAACAGAGATGGCGGCAAAGGAAAGGAAGAGACCCAGGTGACAGGAAGGGGAGGGATGCAGATTGCAAGAAGGGGAGGGGCACAGATGACAGCAAGGGGAGGGATACAGGTGTAAAGAAGGGGAGGCACAGATGATAAGAAGGGGAGGAACACAGATGACAGGAAGGGGGAGGGTCACCAATGACAGGAAGGGGAGAAGCACAGGAGTCAGGCCTCTCCTTACTTTGCAGCTGAGTCATGGTGCCACCCAGGGGAGATAACACCATGACAGGCAATAATCACACCACCACTCTTTGTTGTCCACACAGGTTTCCCTGCCTGAATGGCGGCATGTGCCAGGATGACGATGGATACGCAGAGACCTTGGTTTGCCGTTGCTTGGCTGGATATGTTGGCAGACTCTGTGAGACAGATGTGGACGACTGCTTGATGAGGCCTTGTGCCAACGGAGCGACCTGTGTGGATGGAGTGAACCGCTTCTCGTGTCTCTGTCCTGAGGGGTTTCAGGGCCGCTTCTGCACAGTGAATATTGATGACTGTGTGGGGCAGCCGTGTCACAATGGAGGCCGCTGCTTTGATCGGGTTGGGGACTACGAGTGTTACTGTCCGGAAGGCTTTTCTGGGAAGTCTTGTGAGATTCCACTTCCCAGATCCACAAGGGACTACGAGGAAAGCTGGTCAGTGAGAGAGCCCGTGGCCCAGACCCCGCCAGGGTGGACAGTCCCCACAAGCCGTGGAAACTTCATCCCCACAGACAAATCTGGACACTTCCAGATCTCAGTGAAAGAAGTGGTGACCCAGAGGGAGCATGGTCTGAGTCAGCTGCAGCTCATTATTCTTGCCATGTTTGCGGTAATCACTGTCCTGGTGGTTTTGATCACCGTGGGGCTGGTCTTATGGTACCGACACCGGCAGCTGGGCTGGTGTACTAACTCCACTCCAGACAGCAAGACACACTACCAGCAGTGCCATGTGGCAAGCCAGGAGCACCGGAAAACTACAGAACTGTGATGATTCTTCTAAGACTACTCCTTTGCAGGAGCTGGCACACTGCAGGGGAGATGGTGTATACACAGTACATGTGGCACGCTGAAGGGGAGTCCGTGTATAAATGTGGCACACTGCATAGCAGGTGGTGTATACACAGTTTATGTGGCACACTGCATGGGAGGTGGTGTATGTATACATGGCACACTACAGTGAGGGCTAGGTGTTGCAAACACAGTACACATGGCACTCTGCAGGAGAGGTAGTATAAATACACTGCATGTGGCAGCAGCAAGGGGGTAATGTATGCACAGTGCACGTTGCACGCTGCAGGGGAGGTGGTGTATACATAGTGCACGTGGAATGCTGCAGAGAAGGTGGTAAATACACAGTATACATGGCACGCCACGCTTCAAGGGAAGTGGTGTATACACAGTACGCGTGGCATGCTGCAAGGAAGGTGTCATATACACAGTACGCATGGTATGCTGTAAGGGAGGTGTCATATACACAGTACGCATGGCATGCTGTAAGGGAGGTGTCATATACACAGTACGCATGGTATGCTGTAAGGGAGGAGTCATATACACAGTACGTGTGGCATGCTGCAAGGGAGGTGTCATATACACAGTACGCGTGGCATGCTGCAAGGGAGGTGGTGTATACACAGTATGCATGGCATGCTGTAAGGGAGGTGTCATATACACAGTACGCATGGTATGCTGTAAGGGAGGTGTCATATACACAGTACGCATGGCATGCTGTAAGGGAGGTGTCATATACTCAGTACGCATGGTATGCTGTAAGGGAGGAGTCATATACACAGTACGTGTGGCATGCTGCAAGGGAGGTGTCATATACACAGTACGCGTGGCATGCTGCAAGGGAGGTGGTGTATACACAGTATGCATGGCATGCTGTAAGGGAGGTGTCATATACACAGTACGCATGGAATGCTGTAAGGGAGGTGTCATATACACAGTACGCGTGGCATGCTGCAAGGGAGGAGTCATATACACAGTACGCATGGCATGCTGTAAGGGGGGTGTCATATACACAGTACGCATGGCATGCTGCAAGGAAGGAGTCATATATACAGTACGCGTGGCATGCTGCAAGGGGGGTGTCATATACACAGTACGCATGGCATGCTGCAAGGAAGGAGTCATATATACAGTACGCATGGCATGGTGCAAGGGAGGCATCATATACACAGTGCACATGGGGAGGTGCAGGGGAGGTGGTATATACACAGTACATGTGGCACACTGCAAGGGGGATGGTGTATGCGCAGTACACGTGACACGCAGCAAGGGGTGGTGTATGCACAGTGAATGTGGCATGCTGCAGGGAAGGGGGTGTATACACAGTACATGTGGTATGCTGCATGGGAGTAGGTATTATCACATTACACGTGGCACGCTGCAGGGTAGGTGGTGTAATCACAGTACACGTGGCACACTGCATTGGAGGTGGTGTATACACAATACACATGGCATGCTGCAGGGGAGTAGGTATTATCACATTACACGCTGCAGGGGAGGTGGTGTAGTCACAGTAAATGTGGCACACTGCATTGGAGGTTGTGTATACACAGTACACATCAGTCTGTGGGGTGGGAGAGGATAAACACAGTGCACAGATCACAGTGGTGGAGAGGGAACATGTGTCACTTGCTGTAGTACCCAGATGCAGTTTGGACTGAAGTCATTGGTGCCCACATAGGACTGCTATGGACATATAGAGAATATGCCCCATGTTCCTTCTGTACCCTCCGGTGGCAGCCCTGGACCAAGTAACCTGCCTCTATGTAATCTGTACATAAACCCTGTGCCCTGCATGGAAAAACATTACTGTGATTGGATGGGCGAATTTCACCATCATACAAGACAAGCACCCCCTGCTGGTCACTGCGTGGTACAGATAGTTCTCATAATCTGTGTATAGAAGTTAGTCCTGAGAACTCTTATTGCAGCTTTCTCCGTAGAATATCCTGTACAAAACATTGTGGAAGGCTGCCCCCTGCTGGGCTTATTTCATATGACGTCTATAAGGTTACACAGAAAATAGAGCAGCCATAGAGGAAAGTGTCTCCCTCATATCCTGCTGCTCTTCAATGCCCAAACTGTAGAGAAATTAAATGGTGTATGAAGTATGTCAAAATAAATACTAAATTCTTAAAAAAAAAATAAGGTTAATAATTTATATTCCATACTAACCAAGATCACCCAGCAGATGTTAATTATAAAGAAGAGGCAGATAATAGCAGACCGACTCACACTGGAGAGACAAGCTCCTCCCCCAGCACAGTACACATATGCACATTGACATAACCTCAGATGAGCTATGGAATGGGAGGAAAATAAGAGCCAGATATTACCCACTATCACCTCCAACTATCCGATATCATCAATGATGAATATCTTTAATCCCCTTGAACCACATTGCACCTGCCCAACCTACATCATAGCTCCCAACTGTCCCTATTTTTGAAGCCATGTCCCTCTGTCCCTCTTTCTTCCTCATTTGTCCCTCTTTAAACCGATGTACAGATCTATGTAAATATATGTATTTTTATACTGAAAAATTTGTTTAATTGACTCTAAACTTTAATGCCTATCTTTTAAAGTGATTATATATATATATATATATATATATATATATATATATATATATATATATATTTCAAATGTTAATATGAAGGAAAATGAACCAGGATAGAAAGGACTAGTGTAGTTTAAAATATACAACATTTTTTTCTTATGAAATCATGATATTATGCATGACTAGGTGTGTATTGAGGGCGTGATTAGTGGTGTGACAGGGGTGTGGCTTAAAGGAGTTTTCAGGGAAAATCTTCAAAATGAGCTTTACTCACCTGGGGCTTTCTCCAGCCCCTTGCAGCCGACTGTGCAGTAAGCCGCGTACAACGTGGGCTTGATTGACAGTGTCGGTTCACGCAGGAGTAGTGAGGGCGATCTCGGGGTCGGCCTCCGCACCGTGCACGGAGACCAGGACGGCGGCGCAGAGAGGAGTGGTCAGCGTGGGACAGTTGGCTGCAAGGGGCTGGAGAAAGCCCCAGGTGAGTAAAGCTCATTTTGTAGATTTTCCTTGATAACTCCTTTAAGTGTCCCTGTTTCTGATCTCAAGTTGGGAGGTATGCTACATCTCTGAGCTGGTACACAGATATATACCTGACCGCCCCCTCTGGTCCTCCAATGATCTCTGCCTGACCTCCCCGTGCATTTCTCACTCCCATGCATGCCTTCTCAAAAGCCGCCCCCACCCTATGGAACTTTCTCCCACTACTCCTCAGACTCACCCTTTCCTTCAACACATGCAAGAACTGAATACACACCTCTTTAAAATGGCCTACCCTACCCGTCTACCACACTTTAACTCACTAAGCCGATCACCTTTTTGGCGGCCCTACCTTATGTGTCCCTCCCCTTTAGATCGTAAGCCTTTGGCAGGTTCTCCATTCCCCCCTTAGTGTGTCCTTCTCAGTGGCATACCTACAATAAGGCTGTAGGTGCTCACAGCACTGAGTGTAGACATGGCTAGGGGTGCTGCTGTGGTGCTCAGTCACTGTGTTCTTCCACCTGGGACCTTTTTTCATAGTTTGGGCAACATTCGGGAAAACAGCAGGCAGTTCAGGGGACTGTACTATTTCCTGCACTAGATGTAGCACCCCTCCCCCTTCCTGTCCCATGTGCAATGTGTCTCCTTGCTCTCTACACACAGCCTGCAGTGAGTGAATGTGCAGAGGAGCAAGGTGAATAGAGAGAATGATTCCTATGCTGCAGCTGGGAAATTAGCAGGACAGTGGCAGGATGTGTTTAGTGCTTCAGAAGTTGCCTGTCATTAATAGCCATGTGCACTGGCTGCTGTAATACCAGCATGCCCTTGACTATTGATTATTTAGCCTGATCAGAGCAATGAATCAATAATGCAGGGCAGTCTGCTGTTGCAGAAGCCAGTGATACAGGTGTTGACAGCCGACTTCTGTAGTGAGTAGAGATGCAAGCTCCAGGCAATTTAGATTAGCTTGATTGCAGGTAATCTTATCTCTTTTCCCAGCTCCCCCTCCCACCCTGTTGTCTTCCCCATGACCCTTTCCTCTTTTCAGATTTTAGTAGCTTCTTTTAACAGCATGTCCCTGCCAAACAGCACTAGTTATGTCTTCAGTCCTGTTGAGATGTCTTCCTGCCTTTTCTCCTCTCCCACCAAGCTCTGTCTTGTGCCTCTACTTCATCTCCCTCTTTCGTATGTCCCCCTTTTCTGACTATCCTTGGAGGAGCTCACAATCTAATCGTACCATAGACAGTTTAATGTCCTACCATATAATTAGTGTGTATTTATATAGCACTGACATCTTCTGCAGCACTGCATAGAGTACAAAGTTTCATAACGGGGGGTAGGTTGTCTGTAAATAATCAGCACCGGGTGTCATATCCCCTAGGTACACCACTGGTCCTTCTTGATCTTGCAACCTCAGCTATGACACCCTTCCCATGGACTAACTCGGACTTGAATTGCTGGGTCTCTGTTAAATTTCATCTTATACCCTGCATCTTATACCGTTTGTATGTATAACCTTGTGCTATGTTGTATAACTGTGTGCTACAACTCTGTCCAGCACCCCTTGTTTGTATGTATCCCTGTTTATAATCTAGTGCTGTGTAATATGTTGGCGCTTTATAAATACAATAAATAATAATAATTTAACAACCCCCCCCCCCCCCCCCCCCATCACCACCAACTATTTGATAACGTAAATAATTAAAATCTCTCCCTCCACCACCAACAACAACTACCCAGTACCCTGAACAATCATTATCTTTAACCGCTACCTTCATTTCCAACTATCCAATAACCACAACAAATAACATATTTGCCCTACTCCCCAACCACCATCTATCCAGTATCCTCAACAGCAAACATCTTTACCCTAATCACTACTTCTTCAACCCGATCACCACCAACTATTTAATACACTCAACATCAATATCATTACCCCCCCCCCCCCCGCCCCGCCCATCACTACCAATTATCCAATACCCTCAACAATTACTATCTTTACCCCCACCAACTATCCAATATCCTTGACAATCAATATCTTTACCCCCATCACTATCAGCCATCTACAGTATTTCACAATAGTGAGTACACATCTCCCATTTTTGTAAATATTTTATTACATTATATCTTCATGGGACAACACTGAAGATAGGACATGGATAACAGGGTCATTTTTCTGTCCCATTAAAATAACTCAACACACAGTCATTAATATCTAAACTGCTGGCAAAAAAAAGTGGGTACACCTCGTGTTAAAACTCTGCCCAAAGTGTCGTTATTTTTTTGTGCACTTCATCATTTTCCAGCACTGCTTGTGACAAACCCTGAGCTGGATCCGTGGGAGGTGAGCAATGTGCAGGGCTGCTGCAGATCTATCTAGCGGTATGATTTTTAGGGTCTTAAGCCGCATCTACACGAGTAGATGCGGCCGCGATGCTCCTTATCAATCGAGCCGCTGATGCGGCTCGATTGATAAGATCCGACAGGACGGATCTCCGCACCGCCGATTCCCTGCTCGCTCCCCGCGAGGGGACAATGGCAGGAAATCGAGCGGAAGATAAGCGGCGCCGGCGGGGACGAGCGAGCACGAGCGGGGAATCGAATGCGGCACACTCGCGGCGAGCGGGGACCCGGCGGGCACGTGGAAGAGGCGATTCGGCGGCTAATCGAGCCGCCGGATTGCTACAACCTCTCCCCGTGTAGACGGGGCTTAAAAGCTTGTGATTAAATTGCACCGCTTTCAGAACCTAAAATATGGAAATAATCATACCGTTAGGGAGGTTAAGATTGGATGGTGTGCCCATACACGATAACATCTCGATTGTATGTACAATTTTTTTTTATTTTTTTTAAGTTATCAATTTTGTGCTGAAAATCTGTTGCCACCACATTGAAACAAGGTGGAGAGACCTCGGAACTAGGTATTCCTAAAAGAAAGAAAGTGTTTTTTTTACAACCTTAATAGCCAAATCAGACAATTTATAAAGATAAGACATTGTGGTAGTGTGTCTCTTCTGAGGATAGAGAGTTATTATTATTATAGTTATTTATTTATATAGCGCTAACATATTCCGCAGCGCTTTACAAAGCAAAGTAAGACAACACAGGGAACATAGGTGCAACCAAAAATATACAGCAGCGTCTCAAGCAGCACAAATATTGCAACAACAAAAAAATAAACACTAGGAGGATGACCCTGCCCTTGCGAGCTTACAATCTAAAGGGTAGTGAGAGACACACTAGGTAAGGAGACGGGGGGGGGGGGGGAAAGAAATGGATGAGGCAATGAGCCTTTTCCTCTGATTACACTGTGAACAGTAAGTAAACGGGCTAAAAAATGTTATAAGCTTGTCTGAAAAGGTGTGTTTTAACTTCCCTGGCGTTCTGATATATTGCGGCGCATGGCTGCGGGAGGGTTTGTTGAAGCTAGTTTTTTTTTTAAACATGTAGCTAGCCTAGCGCTAGCTACATGCTTCCCCCCTCCCTTCGCTTTCCCACCCGCCCCTCCGATCACCGCCGGCACAAATACCCAACAGGAAATCCCGTTCTGAATGGATTTCCTGTATGGGCTTCCCCCGTCGCCATGGTGACGATCGCGATGACGTCATCAACGTTGTGACATCAGAGGGAGTCCCGATCCACTCCATAGCGCAGCCTGGCGGTGATTGGCCAGGCTGCTCAAGGGGTCTGCAGGGGGTGGCCTCTTTCGCGGCGGGTATCGGCGGCAAGTGCAACAAACACGCAGCTAGCAAAGTGCTAGCTGCGTGTTTGAAAAATAAATTGTGCAATTCAGCCCACCAGGGCCTGAGCAGTGCACTACAGCGGTACTGGACGAGCTGAGCTCATCCGTAACGCCCAGGAGGTTAAGAGTGCGTTTGAAGATGTCCAGGTTTAGAGCATGACGTACAGGCTGTGGAAGAGAGTTCCAAATGAGGGGTGATGCTCGTCTAAAGTCCTGGATGCGAGCATGAGAGAAGTTGATCAGCTTAGAGGCCAGGAGAATTTCTTGGGAGGAGCGAAGGCTGCGGGAGGGACAATATCTAGAGATTAGTGAGGAGATGTATGGAGGGGACAACTCGTGAAGGGCTTTGTATGTTAGAGTCAGGAGTTTGAACTGGATCCTCTGGGTAATTGGTAGCCAGTGGAGGGAACGGCATAGTGGGGCTGCATCAGGGGAAAGTGTGGGAAGGTGATTGAGGCGGGCAGCTGAATTTAGAAGGGATTGGAGAGGTGATAGCCTGTTTTTTGGTAGACCACAGAGCAGGGTGTTGCAGTAGTCTAGACGGGAGATGATTAAGGCGTGTACAAGCATTTTGGTGGCCTGTTGTGTGAGGAAGGGACGGATACGGAATATATTTTTGAGCTGGAAATAGCAGGTGGTGATTAATGAGGCAACATGAGGTTTAAAAGAGAGCGCTGAGTCAAGTATAACCCCCAAGCAGCGGGCCCTAGAAGTCGAGGTTATTGGGGTATTGTGTACAGTTATGGTTGCACTTGGTGGGTGTGTAGATTGTGATGGTGGAAAGATCACAATTTCTGTTTTACTCATGTTGAGTTTGAGGAAGCGGTAGGACATGAATGCAGAAACGGCATGTAGACAGTCTGGGACTCTGAATAGTAGTGAGGAAAAGTCAGGGGCTGAGAAATAGATTTGGGTATCATCCGCATAGAGGTGATACTGGAAACCAAAAGAGTTAATTCATTGTCCCAGGCCACGAGTGTAGATTGAGAAGTGGCCCAAGAACCCAAGCCTTGAGGTACACCAATAGACAGTGGGTGTGGGGAAGAATTAGTGTTAGAGAGGGAGACAGTGTAAGAGCGTCCAGGGAGTTATAAGGAGATCCAGGAATGTGCTTGGCCCTTGATTCCTAAAGATGACAGCGTCTGGAGAAGCAGAGCATGATCAACCGTGTCAAAGGCAGAGGAAAGGTCAAGGAGTATTAGAATGGAGAACTGGCCTTTGGATCTAGCTACCAGTAGGTCATTAACAACTTTAGTGAGGACAGTTTCAGTGGAATGGTGTGTGCGGAATCCAGATTGAAAGGGGTCAAGTAAGGAGTTGGTAGAGAGAAACTAACATGGATCAGAATAATCAGGTAACAATGGCAAAAACTGGAACAATTAAATTGTTGGTTTTATTAAAACCAGATTCACCTTCATTCACCAAGTACGCCGAATGACGTAACCGGCATTGTTTTTGGTACACATGGCAATGACAGTTGTACATAGGCAGACATAGAGTAGACAGCATGAGAAACAGGCATAAGGAACAGTGCGAGGGGTAAAGACATGAACTTCAATAGCTAGGGTATGGGGCCAGTTCAATAGCTAGAGTATGGGGCCAGTTCTGGCTGGATAGTGTAATGGTTAAGGGCTCTGCCTCTGACATGGGAGACCAGGGATTCGAATCTCGGCTCTGCCTGTTCAGTAAGCCAGCACCTATACAGCAGGAGACCTTAGGCAAGTCTCCCTAACACTGCTACTGCCTATAGAGCGCGCCCTAGTGGTTGCTGCTCTGGCGCTTTGAGTCCGCCAGGAGAAAAGCGCTATATAAGTGTTTGTCTTTGTCTTTTTTTTGTCTTTTTCTGGACAGTGAGAAAGTTCAACTCCAGATGCTCAAGTGTAAAATGCAGATACATGTTGACAGCATCATCTGCAGACCTATAGGCAAAGTGCAGAGAGTCCAGCAGGGGATATGTGATGTATTTCAGATGAGCCACTATCAGTTTTTCAAATGCTTTCATGACCAGTGATGAAAGGGCAACTGGTCTATAATCATTTAGACATGCAAGTTTTGATTTTTTTTTTTTTAGGAACTGGGGCAATGATTGATTGTTTAAAACAGGCAGGGGCCATTAAGAGTTCCAGGGATGTTTTAAAAAATATCTGTGAAAACTGTTGCTATCTGATCAGTACAATATTTCAAGCATATCGCAGTCAGTCTGGATCGGCTGCCTTCCTTATTTATACCTTAGAGGATGTAACACGACAGGTACCTACTTTCATACTTGGTAGGATTGTCCCAAGGCCAAGAAATGATGGATAAAAATCTATCAATGGATATATACAATATTTTAGGATATAATGGTGAAACCGGGGTAGAGAGGAACCAAGAGCCAGATATAGAGTACAGCACAGACAAACAAATATGACCTAATGACAGCTTATTCCTGGCCTGCATTATGTACAGCACACAGACACAGCACAATGCAATATGTACAGTGCACAGTCACAGCACAATGCAATATGTACAGTGCATAGACACTGCACAATGCCATATATACAGCGCACAGATACAGCACAATGTGATATGTACAGCGCACAGACACAGCACAAAGTGATATGTACAGCGCACACAGACACAGCACAAAGTGATATGTACAGCGCACAGACACAGCACAATGTGATATGTACAGCGCACAGACACAGCTCAATGCAATATGTACAGTGCGCAGACACTGCACAATGCCATATGTACAGCGCACAGACACAGCACAATGTGATATGTACAATGTGCAGACACAGCACAATGTGATATGTACAGCGCACAGACACAGCACAATGTGATATGTACAGCGCGCAGACACAGCACAATGTGATATGTACAGCACGCAGACACAGGACAATACAATATGTACAGTGCACAGTCACAGCACAATGCGATTTGTACAGCTTACAGACACAGCATAATGCGATATGTACAGCGCACAGACACAGCACAATGCAATGTGTACAACGCACACACACAGCACAATTCCATATGTACAGTGCACGGATACAGCACAATGTGATATGTACAGCGCGCAGACACAGCACAATGTGATATGTACAGCGTGCAGATACAGCACAATGCGATATGTACACCGCACAAACACAGTACAATGCGATATGTAGTACAGCACACAGACACAGCACAATGTGATATGTACAGCACACAGACACAGTACAATGTGATATGTACAGCACGCAGACACAGGACAATACAATATGTACAGCACACAGACACAGCACAATGTGATATGTACAGCACACAGACACAGCTCAATGCGACATGTACAGCACAATGCCATATGTACAGCACACACACACAGTTCAATGCAACACGTACAGCACACACACACACAGCACAATGCCATATGTGCAGCACACAGACACAGCACAATGTGATATGTACAACACACATACACAGCACAATGTGATATGCACAGCACAATGTGATATGCACAGCACAATGTGATATGTACAGCGCACATACACAACAACACAATGCAATATGTACAGCACACAAACACAGCAAAGGGTTTTAAAAGGTTTTTTTTATTAGTATTTTGCAGGATTGGAATCTACAAATGATTCACAGGCATATCCTCACAAGGGTGAGAATGGTTGTGTTAGTAAGAACAGATAACAAGCTGAAAACTGTCAGCAAATCTCCACAGACTAATGAAACAGAAAGAGTTCTTCTAGGTATGCCACTAGCAGATCTGACCTAACTAGCCAGACCTGACCTAACTAGCCAGACACACCTAGATATTACCTCTCCCACAGGAGCCCCCAGCACAGACCTAGATATTACCTCTCCCATAGGAGCCCCCAGCATAGCCATACCCAGATATTACCTCTCTCACAGGAGCCCCCAGCACAGACATGCCCAGATATTGCCTCTACCCCGATACCCCGGGAGTCCCCAGAACAGCCATAACCAGATATTACCTCTCCCACAGGAGCCCCCAGCACAGAAATACCCAGATATTACATCTCCCACAGGAACACCGAGCACAGCCATACCCAGATATTACCTCTCCCATAGGAGCCCCCAGCGCCGACATACCCAGAGGTTACCTCTTCCACAGTAGCTCCCAGCATAGTCATACCCAGATATTACCTCTCTGACATGAGCCCCCAGCACAGACATACCCAG
The DNA here is from genome assembly GCF_040937935.1 of Hyperolius riggenbachi. NCBI lineage: Eukaryota > Metazoa > Chordata > Amphibia > Anura > Hyperoliidae > Hyperolius > Hyperolius riggenbachi. Next base: position 441,272,068 of record NC_090649.1, read on the forward strand.
ATATGACCTCTCCCACAGGATCCCCCAGCACAGACATACCCAGATATTACCTCTCCCCACAGGATCCCCCAGCACAGACATACCCAGATATTACCTCTCCCACAGGAGCTCCCAGCAGAGACATACCCAGATATTTCCTTTCCCACAGAAGCCCTCAGCACAGACATACCCAGATATTACCTCTCCCATAGGAGCCCTCACCACAGACATACCCAGATATTACCTCTCCCACAGGAGCCCCCAGCACAGACATACCCAGATATTACCTCTCCCACAGGAGCCCCCAGCACAGACATACCCAGATATTACCTCTCTCACAGGAGCCCTCAGCACAGACATATCCAGATATTACCTCTCCCACAGGAGCCACCTGCACAGATATACCCAGATATTACCTCTCACACAGGAGCCCTCAGCACAGGCATACCCAGATATTACATCTCTCACAGGAGCCCTCAGCACAGACATACCCAGATATTACCTCTCCTCCAGGAGCCCCCAGCACAGATATAAAGGTGGGGAGGGGGGGGGTAAGAGGACTGGAGTAAGTAGAGGGGCCACTGACTGTAGACCAGCACAGCCCATTCTGTTCCTATAGATATGTCCATACTAGAGTTCCTACGTCTTCTGTTTATCATCTTCAAAGCTGGCCACTGTTTATTAGTCGGTAAAAATTAGAGTTTTCATTGTTGCTAAGTGTTGTGGGAGAATCCATTTCAGCCACTTTTCCAGCATGCATTACTAAAATGCGGTCTGAGTCCATGATTGTGTTCAACCTGTAGTAGAAAATTATAGGTCAAATGATTGTACAAACACAAAAGAGTGACAGCATCAGGGGACAGTGACAGTGTGATTGTGATGGGGATAATGACGGGGTGATGGTAATGCACTATAGTGAAAGGGTGAAAGTGGTGAGGTGATAGGGTACTGTGAGTATTGATGAGGATGGTGGAGGGTTGATGGGGGGGGGGGGGGGGGGAGTTCAGGATGCCTGTGAGTGATGGAGGAAATCAGAATTTTGTGTAGCACTCTATATAGCATACTGATGCAACAACCACAATAGTGCCCCCTTCCTCTGGAGTCCTATGATAATTTCTGCTCATTACAAGGCATACCGACTCACAATGACATCACTTGTCATCAGCAGCTGAAACATCCAAGTGCTGAATGGCTCAGTTTTTGGATCCAAACAATGATCCGGACCTTAAAATGAAACTTGAAAACATGGACCTGGGCAGAAGATAGATCTCTTGCAACCATGGGTTACAGAGAATTTTCCATATCTTCCCAGAAAAGATTGGGGATACCTGTGAGCAATGGTGAGGACGGTGTGGTCCTTAAATCTCTCCCGGATGGTGAGTTGGAGCAGTTGGTCCGTTTGGTGGTCTACACTGGCTGTGGCCTCATCAATGCATAGGATCTGTTGGGGAGACACATTCATGGATGAGAGACTTGTAAGCACTACAGCAGTGAACAGACTTGTTGGGGAACAGTCACTCTGGCATTTGCTCAACAGCATTTTTGAGCTGTGATCTCATCATGTAAAGTTCTTGTCTGTCTGTGGATCTCTGAGGTTTGCTACTAATTGGCTTTACATAGCAATTACCCAATGCTGCTCATCTCTTCAAATCCCTGCACTAGCCTCCATCCACCACGCCTCATTTGCTGCTCCTCACCCTGGCCTCCATCCACCACGCCTCATCTGCTGACCATCACCTTGGCCTCTATTCAACCCTTCCTCATTTGCTGCTGCTTTCTGCAAATCCCTACCCTGGCCTTCATACACCCCTCCTCCTCTGCTGCTCCTCTCTGCAGATCCATAATTTAGCCTCCATTCACCACTGCTCATCTGCTGCTCCTTTGTGCAGAGTCCTACCCTGGTCTTCATCCACCACTCCTCATCTGCTGCTCCTCACACTAGCCTCCATCCACCAATCCTCATCTGCTGAGCCTCATGCTGGCATTCATTCACCAATCCTCATCTGCTGCTCCTCTCTACAAATCCCAACAGTGACTTTTCCCATCAAACAACATCTGCAGCTCTACTTCACAAATCTCTATATTGACAGCTCCCATCAAACATCTGCTGCTCCTCTCAGCAAATTTCTACTCTGGCTCCTCCCACCACACATGTGCTGCTTCTGCAACTTCAGCAACCTTTTCCCATGAATTCTTACCTGCTGATTCTCTCTCTTCAAATCTCTATCCTGGCTCCTCCCATGACTTCTTACTTTATGCTCCTCTCTGCAAATCTTTTAAATGGCTCCTCCCATGACATTGTACTTGATGTTCCTCTTTGCAAATCCGTATACTGGCTCCTCTCCTTTTTTCCTTATCTTTGCAAATCTGTATGCTTACTCTTCCCATCACAAAACATCTGCTGCTTCTCTCTGCAAATCTCTATATTGACTCCTCCAACCACTACTCATATGATATGGCTTGCATTTTAGATTACAATACAACTTGCCATCAAATCAACAGATCAATTAAAAAGGAATCCATTATTGACTTCCTGGGCCCAAAAGCTTATAGTGTATATTGGTACTTCACCTTGGCCTGTGTTAGTAGAGCTCTGGCCAGACACAAGAGCTGCCGCTGTCCGAGGGAGAAATTCTTTCCTCTATCACCAACGCCAGCATCCAGACCCCCTGCAGGACAGTGACCATTAGTGACACAATGTATGGTGGAGGCACAGACGATTCTCTATGAAGCACTTACCAATACGCTCCACCAAGTCCAGTAAATGGCACTGTGACAGTACATCCAGCAGATCAGTGTCTAAGTGGAGGGACAATGGGTCCAGGTTCTCACGCACACTGCCGCTGAACAGGAAGGCATCCTGAGGGATGATTGCAAGGCGTGACCTGGTGGAAAGACCTAGATATGACACACGTTTCTCTGTTTCTGCAGATACATCCTATATAGTCCAACTCACACACCTCACCACCTCCACATTCAATTCTTGTGTGGGAATGTCATCAATGAGAATGAGCCCAGAATTCAGCTCCATCATGCGGAAGAGAGCCAAGAACAAGCTGGACTTCCCAGAACCTGTCCGACCCACAATTCCAACCTTCTCTCCAGGAGAAATGGTAAAGCTGACACCATCAAGGGCATTGGGAAGACCAGGACGGTAACATAAAACAGCATCTTTGAATTCAATACAGCCAGTGCTAGGCCAGCCTGGGTCCACCTGGAAGAAAAACAAGGATGGAAGGAGACATTCTGAAACCATCTGACAGTAACTCTTCTATAAATACCCTACAAGATCTCTGTGGACATAATGTCCTCACCAGTTCTGAAATGGCCCCAGGCTGTAACCTTATGACCAAACTCAATGGCTATTCCCTTCACATTGGTTCTTCTGTACTCAAGCATCTCTGGAAAGAATATTATACATGATACAATATGGACTTGTTTTATGAAGGTTAGAAATTGTAATTCTCAATGGAGTCGTATCAGATCCTTAACCCACCATTACCCTCCCCTATCTGGCCTTATGTGACAGCTGTTAAGAGTACTCCTCACTCCCCATTACCCTCTCCTCTCTGGCCTCACATGACAGCTGTGAAGAGTACTTCTCACTCCCCACTCCCCTCCCCTCTCTGGCTTCGCATGAGAGTGGTGCAGAGTACTCCTCTCTCCATACACTCCCCATTACCTTCCCCTCTTTGACCTAACATGACAGCTGTGCAGAGTACTCCCCACACTCCCAATAACCCTCCCCTCTCTGGACTCATATGACAGTTGTGCAGAGCACCCATATGCCCCACACTCACCATTACTGTCCCCTCTCTGGGCTCGCACGGAAGCTGTGTGGAGTACTCCTCTGTTCTCTCCACGCTCACCATCATAGCCTCTGTCTGAGTAAAGCTGGAGATGAGGCCCGACAGTAACCCTGTAATGGACAATGCATAGGATAGGGACAGTCCGATGAGACCTGTAAGTAAGAAGATATCCATGACGAAGTCTGAGCAAAAGAGGAAGAATGTGCGACACAAGAGTATCAGGAGTAATAACTGGGATAGCAGAACACAATGAGAGACTCCAAACGCCAGATACGAGACAGCAGGAGAGACCGCTGGAGAGAGAATAGGAGAGACCACTATGTTAAATAGATTCTATTTATTAAGAATAGGAATGGCAGCCTTCTCTCTCCTTCAGGTGTGACTACCCAGCGGTCCTACCTCCATTCCACAGGTAAACGGAGCAGGGGTCCACACAGTCTTCAGAAACAGTGGGGTATAGTCACTAATCTGCAGAGAAGTGTAACGAATAAGCAGTAGGCACAATATTTGTAATCGTTATCAGGCATAACGGAAACAGGAACTTTGGGCGCCCACAGCTGTTGGACAATTTGTGCGCCTCATCGAAGCTAATGCTAATATCGTTAATACAGTTCCCAAAGCAGAAATTTAGGAACACAATAGATATCGTTTTCAACATTAGAACATTAAAGTTTTTGAAATACATTATCATTTTGAAACTTGCAACGTTATAGGTTTTGTAAGTTGCTCGTATGTATTAATTTTATGTTATAAAATATTATACACATTTTAAGTTTGTAAGGGTGTTTGTGCAACGGTTAGGGTTAAGCGTCAGGAAGGGAGTGTGTGTGTGTGTGTGTGTGTGTGTGTGTGTGGGGGGGGGGGGGTAAAGGGGGATGGTTAAGGTTAGGCACTTCCAGGGGGAAAACTGCTGGTCTTAGGGTTAGGCACCACCAGGGGGGTCTTAGGGTTAGGCATTGGTAGTGGAGGGTTCTGTGTGAGAGTAGGGTTAGGTTAAGCTGTAATAAAATATCGGTAAGATTTTCTACTGTTTAATTATAGTTATTAACAATTTTCATTCGGCAATATCATTATAGTAATATACACCATCTATACTTTAGATGGAAGGGTCGGAATGGTTAGGCACCAGGGGGGTCTTAGGGTTAGGCATTGGTAGTGGAGGGTTCTGTGTGAGAGTAGGGTTAGGTTAAGCTGTAATAAAATATCGGTAAGATTTTCTACTGTTTAATTATAGTTATTAACAATTTTCATTCGGCAATATCATTATAGTAATATACACCATCTATACTTTAAAAACGAAGAATATCGGTGGAGATTAACAAAATTTTTACTAACGAAATGGATATTAACAATATTTTATCAACAAAACTTTGCAACCTTTTTTCCTTGTGCCCCTTTTTCATGCATGTGGCATAACTAGTTACTAACATGTGGTAATACTTTAGGAATGCATAAATGTGACCTCACTCTTGCCTCTGATGTATTTGCACAATTAGCACAGGCATTATGCACGGTATCATAACTGCATGCAATAATCTATATTTATGCATATATGCAGTATTACCATATAGCATTACGCTGTACTTCTCATGCGTAAGACTTTACAGACGTTATTCCAGTTATCGCAGTTTAGTAAATATACCCCAATGTGCTTTATTAATCCAAGTGCTTTATAGGTGAACTGAACACTAATGTTTCCACTACATAGAGCAAGAATAAAGTCCTCAACAAACCAGAGGTCATACATAACAAATAAACAGGGGTGGATCCACTGAATGATGTCACAATTATGTAATTTTTCATCAAAAACACAAAAGTAGATTGTAGTAAAGTAGTAGTATAAATAGTAATATAAATAAATTATAAATAGTGTGAAATAATCATCCCATATACAGTATTTTGTGTTTGGTTCCAGTCATTATATGCTCTGTAATCGGACAGTCTTCTTCTCCCACTAAAAGTTCTAGGTCATGGGACATGGGCAATGTCACTACCTCTTATGGGACATGGCCAATGTCACGTTTACCCCCTCTTCTGGGACATGGGCAATGTCACGGTCACCCCTTCTTCTTGGTTGTGCAACATGGACAATGTCATAGTCACTACCTCTTTTGGGACATGGGCAATGTCATGGTCACCCCTTCTTCTTGGTTGTAGGATATAGGCTATGTCCTGGTCACCCCTTCTTCTTGGTTGTGCAACAAGGGCAATGTCACGGTCACCTCCTCTTTTGGACATGACCAATATTCAGGTCACCCCTTCTTGGTTGTGGAACATGGACAATGTCATGGTCACCCCTTCTTCTTGGTTGTGGGACAAAAGCAATGTCATAGTCACCCCCTCTTCTGGGACATGGGCACTGTCATAGTCACCCCCTCTTCTGGGACATGGGCACTGTCACGTCACGTGGTTGAGGGATAAGGTCAAGGTCCTGGCCACCCCTTCTTCTTGGCTGTTGGACATGGGCATCGTCATCCCACATATCTCATGTGTCTGCAACAAAGCTTGTTACTGGCAGTCAAAACCGCTGCAGACGATTAGGTCCTAATGTCACTCTGGTGTTTTTGAAACTTATGTTAATATGGTCTTTGTGTGGCCAGCATAGGCAGAACCACATGAGCAATTGGGTAGATACAAAAAATTCTGTCTTACAATTAACCTAGGCAAAAGAAAGATATTTCTTTCCATTATACATATATATTTCTCACAGACTTGCAAATATTTTTTCCAATATTTCTCATATGGATCAGACTGATGAAGTGTTGGCAAAGGCTGCAGAGATTACTAGAGGCTAACAACGTGATCCTTTCCACAATGTCTGAGAAGTGCCGTCTCTCTCCTGGTCAGTTGGTGCCTTAATATTTACTGTTATATGAATTTCTTGTACAACCATCATGCACTTGGATTATTATTATTTCTGCAGAGTGTGTGGACCTCATCCTTGGCCTTACCATATCAGACACACTAACAGAGGACACAATATCACGTTTCCTCACCAGGATCTCCAGCCCCCCGCTGGTGCTGGATTATAGCGATAACAGCAATTGCCGACACCACAACTACCCCGATCATCTGCAAGCGGATGTCCAACCACTGCACAGCGCTGTTACTGGTGAATACACACCGCTGGTTCCTCTCCAACCGAGCTTCACACTCCTTCTCAAATCTGGAATAAGGAGATAGGTGTTACTGGCCACTAGTACTGGTTATCAGAGGAGTTACTGGCCACTACTACTTGTTAAGAATGGAGTTACTGGTCACTGCTACTGGTTATCAAAGGAGTCACTGGCCACTACTACTGGTTATCAAAGGTGTTACTGGCCACTACTACATGTTGTCAAATGAGTTACTGGCCACTACTACTACTGGTTATCAAAGAAGTTACTGGCCACTACTACTGGTTATCAAAGGAGTCACTGGCCAGTGGCCACTACTACTTGTTATAAGGAGTTACTGGCCACTACAACTGGTTATCAAAGGAGTTATTAGCCACTACTGCTGGTTATCAAAGGAGTCAGTTTAGTATTATAATAAGTAAATATTTACTGTAAGAGTCTGCCCATGTGTTAGTGACGGGATATGACTAACACTACATTAAACCACGATGATGGTGAGAAGATTGTACCCGGAGGTTTTGCTTAACATGTGTAAATTGCTTTCAATCAGTGGCCTCCACCTGAACCATGATGTACAGTAAGCTGGGATGAGAGTGGTGCCCTCACCTGTCTGCCTGGCGCGTGGCTCGGATTGTGCTGAGTCCAGTCAGAGTCTCTGAGAAATGACTGTAGATTGGAGACAGAGTGATGCTCTGCAGCCTTTTCAGCTCGCGGGATGTGTGTCGGTAAAATCGCTGGATGTAATAGTACAGAACAGCCAAGGGCAGCAGGACGGGCAGAATCCAGGGCAGTCCATAGCTGATCATCACCAGCATGCCCAGAAGACCAAACACATTGGCCAGAAAGATGTTCAGGAGGTATGGCAGAGTATCATCCACGCAGTACAGATCCGAGGAGAATCGGTTAATGATGCGTCCAACTGGCGTGCTGTCAAAGAATGACACCGTGGCCTGATGACAGACAAGAGACAGGAGAAAACACATGGAAATAAGATAAGATGGGAAGATACAGTATAGAGTGAGCAGGGGGTTAGGGGAGATACAGGGAGGGGGAAAAAAGAAAAGCAGAAAAAAGTGGCAGTGGAGTAGGGGGGATACAGAGAGAAACTTGGGGCAAGAGTGATAAGATGAGAAGAGGAGCAGAGAAATAGGGGGGGAGAGGAGGAGGGGAAATACAGAGTGAAAGCATACGGGAAAGAGGTAAGCAGAGGAGAAATGAGCAAAGAATTGGGGGAGGAGGGGAGATACAGAGAGAGAACTGAGGGGAGGGGGGGGGGATAAGAAGAGGAAAGAAAGGCAGAGAAATGAGGGGGGCGCGCAATACCCACCCTTAGCATTCTCTGCAGTAAGCGAGTGTGGATCACAGTGGCGGCTCGCACAGCTCCAAAGGCAAACAGGAGAGCTCGCAAGGCGGTGAAGACGGAGTTGGCTGCTGCTATCCCTCCATATACTGTGAGATAGAAAGTAATATCCTGAGAATTGTTTTGTTTGGTGAACTGAGCCCATCTCAGAGGAGACCTGGGGGAGACAGAATAAAGCCACTTATGGAGCATTATATCATCTCAGGAGTAGACTGTCTACAGCACCTCTAATAGCTGCTTAAATGCTGCAGTAATGACTAATGAGTAATGAGAATTCAGTTGGAAAAAGAATAAATAAATAAATAAATAAATAAATAAATAAATAAAGGCATCCATCCATCTATCATGTTCAACCAGAAAGAAAATAATAATACAAATGGTACATCACCATCCTCAATCCCCACACATTCCAGATGATTCAGCGGAAGGCGATACTGGACATACATTCTTTTCTAAGAAAGTATGTCAACTACTCATGTCAACTAAGATGTCCATGATGAGGAATTTCTATTAAAGCTGAACTGGAGAAGTGACATTTTTTACTAAAAAGGACTATTCAACTAGATCTGATGTTCACCAACCATAAAAGCCTAGAACATTTCAGTACATCACACCACACTTAACCTAGACAAGCTGGATGGGCACGCTTCATTCCCACATATACTGCCATCTAAAAATGGCCAGGCACCCTCTATTGTCTCCAGAAACCATACTGAATAAAATGATTTCCTCATTCCTGGAAAGCAAACGGCTAGGACGCTAAAGCGCATCAAGGAAAATTCCCCTCCAGATCCACCTTCATCACCACACCAGGTCTGCTGGCTATTGAGGGTTTCCTATTACACAGTGCCAGGACCTTTGTTCCAGAAAAGTCTCTGCTAGCAAGTTCTCCAGTTCACACACAATTACCTACTGGAAGGACTTCAGTAACCAACACACTACAGACCCAAAAATCCATCTTTTCTGGCAGCAAGGTCTAATCAAACATTTTGAGAAGTTTGTTAAGGACTATGGTACCGGTGCCAGAAAGAACAGCCCTCACCGCAAATAAGCAGATGCTTGCCCCTTTGTCCATTTCTGACAGATCCTGGAGGCATGGAACAATTAATTTTAGGGTGTCTCTCCATCAAGGTAAGGGCTGTAACACTATTTTGGTTACAGCTGCCAGATTTCCCAAGATGGTTCATATTTTTTTCCAAACAGGATAGTTGTTTTCTGTTGAACTTGTAAAGAATTTAATCTAAGTGGTTATCCATTTACATGACATTCATGAGAATCCGACATCCACTCATGGTCTACAGCTGTATGTCAAGGTTTTGCATCACTTTGGGTACAGCTCACGAGATCAAACTCTCCATCTTCCACAGGTATAGCCCTCATAAGCGTGAACAGGCACAGAATAACCCTGCTTGGAGCAATACATTCTTTGCTTTTTACAAGACAACTGGCACTCTTTGCTTCCTCTTACCAAATTCACTGACACCACCATTAATTCATCTACACTTCCAACTTCTTCTGAAGGTTCAGTGCATCTTCAGTTTTAGTGCATCTTAAATTTTCACATTTCCTTGCTGCCCAGGATTTTAGTTGTTTTGGTGTAAATCAAGTATAAGGAGTTGGAAAAAAGAAGGGTTTGTAGGAAGGCCCGAGTTCCACAGAAGTTGTACCTTAGGCTTATGTCTCTAGACAGATGTACAGAGGCGCCAGAAGTGTAAAAGTAGATTAAAAAGTTTTAAAAAAGGAACGATGGGGGGTATTGTCGGTGGAGTTACCTCCCCAAGAAGACACACATAGATTATTGCTTATTTCAACACAATAACGATTTATTTACATACTCCAATTAAATGTAATGCGTTTCGTGGGCACATCCCACTTCATCAGGCTATACCAGTGGAGTACAATAAACTCAAACGTTCTCAGTCAGCGTTTAGCGCCTCTGAACGCTAAACGCGGACTGATAATGTTTGAGTTTATTGTACTCCACCGGTATAGCCTGATGAAGTGGGATGTGCCCACAAAACGTGTTGCATTTAATTGGAGTATGTAAATAAATTGTGTTGAAATAAGCAATAATCTATGTGTGTCTTCTTGGGGAGGTAACTCCACCGACAATACCCCCCATCGTTCCTTTTTAAAAACTTTTTAATCTACTTTTACACTTCTGGCGCCTCTGTACATCTGTATAACAAGTGTGTCCACCCCTGGTGGAGGGGAATTGGTTCCCCTTTTTTTTTCAATCTATGGAGAGCGACTTTTTTAACCTTGAGTGGGGACAGGTCTAATACGCCCCACCTGCCAGTCTAGTGGTTACCTGATGCGGTAACCCAATTTTGTGAGTATAAAACTATACGCTTTTTTACATTTTCCATCCTGTGCAGTACATACTGCACCGTATTGGGCTCTCGGTGTCTCCACTCCCTCTTTATGTCTCTAGAAGTCTTAAGGTTCTTGTAGCATCTTGAAGACTTTCAAGGTCAACAGAGGCAGAAGCCATTGGATGTTAGTCTATACAAACTTACACAAGACCTCCAGAAGAGAAGAGAAGCAGCACAGGTGACACTGCTGGGCGAGTCAGTCCAGAAATGGAGACATTTCTTGGCTTGTCCGAAAAGCTTGCAATCCAGTGCGAGAGCCACCAATCAGACATGTTCCTGGAAGCTGGAACACAAAATGTACATAGAATTAGGGAGTTAGGAACTACAAATCCCATCATGTACTTCTGGGCATGTATGAACTTGTAGTTTTGCAATGCCAGATGTCTTACGATCAACTACAAAGAATGATGTTGAGGTGACCACATATAGCAGCCAAACATAAGCTGGCCATAAATTTATAGATTGCCAGCAAAATAAATGATTCCTCTGAAAGGAACTGTTTCATAAAGGAATGTATTCCTTCCACCCACTGCACATTGATTTTTAATTATTGATTTATTTATTTATTTATTGTATTTATAAAGCGCCAACATATTACGCAGCGCTGGACATATATAGATTCCATTAACGAATTATCAAACTGCAGCACTACACTGCTCGATGCAGCACATTATTATGGGCTGTCAATCTACTGCCGCTCCTGCCCCGCCCCCAAATTACCTAGCTCTTCCATACTGTTCAATCACCACTTTCCATTGATTTTTTTTTTGGTCAAAATCAACCAAAAATTGATCGATTTGAATCTGAAGGTTATCAGACAGGAAAATTGATAAGTGTATGGGCATTTAAGGAAAAGACAAATACTCACCCTGCATGAGGAGCAATGCCAGCAACACTGATGCACCAAGACAGCTGCCCACTGCCCGCCAGTATGAGGCATAGACGTGTAAAGACACAGCCCCCTCCTTCTTCCCCTCCTCCTCAGCCATCACAGAGCCAGGAAATAAGGTTTCCTCATCATCATCCTTTCTATCCACCAAGCTGCTACCAGATCCTACCAGATAATATTAGAAGTGGTTAACTCAGAAACTGGTCTAATGTGGGAGGAGTCAATTCTACTGCTAATCATGTGTAGGAGGAGCCACAGAGTCAGAAAATCAAAGGTCATAAGGTCAGCTTATTTGATGTGGGAGGAGTCACCTGTTCATGTGATTGTGTGCATGGACCCTTAGTGTGGGAAATTCTCTAACCCTTTCTGTGTGTTTTGCTCTTGGAAGCTCAGATTCTGGGTGTGGGTCATGCTCTTAACCTTTCCTGGTGTTTTGGACTTGGAAGCTAAGATTCTGAGTGTGAGAAATGCTCCTACACTTTTCTTCTGTCTTGCTCTTGGAAGCTCAGGTTCTGGGTGTGGGAAATGCTCTTACCCTTTCCTTGTGTTTTGCTCATGGAAGCTTGGATTCTGGGTGTGGGAAATGCTCTTACCCTTTCCTTGTGTTTTGCTCTTGGAAGGTCGGACTCTGGGAGAAACTTCAGCTAGAGACAAGATCTCATCTGGGGGTCCTGGTAATTGAAGCAGACATTAATCAGCCCCTAGAAAATAAATGTATAATAATTATTACAGAAAAGGCTGTGCAAGTCAATTAGTTACCTGTCCGCACGATTCTCCCGGCTTCCATCAGAATCACCACATCGGCTCTTTGCAACAACTCAGTGCGATGAGTGCAAAGAATTCTAGTCTTCTGCCTCAAAATACCCAGAATGCATTTCTCCATAAGATGGGAGGCCACGTCAGCGTCTACCGCAGCCAGCGGGTCATCCAGCAAGAGGAGCTCCTTCTCCTGCAGGGACATTTATCTCAGCACACAGGTATATATGCCTAAAAGCATATCTATTATGGGATGGGAGATACAGATTACACTGAAAAAGAAAGCCACGCCATCAGACTGTACAGGAGGGGGGATGTCAGTCTGTACAGGAGATCAGTCTGTACAAGAGAAGGCATGTCAGTCTATACAGGAGGAGGAGGGACGTCAGTGTGTACAGAAAGAGGAATATCAGTCTGTACAAAAGGATGAGGGATGTCATGCTGTACAGGAGGAAGAGGAGGGATGTCAGTCTGTACAGGAGATCGGCTGGCACAGGAGCCATCTGTACAATCGCATGAAAATGTGCATGAAGGTGTAGAGTACATCTTTAGGCTCCCAGACTTACTTAAAGAGAACCTGAACTGAAAATGTAAAGTAAAAATAAACGTAAACACGTCATACTTACCTCCTGTGTAGTGTACTCATCAATCTCTTTCTCCTCTCATGCGTCCTGTTTGTTCACTTATATCAATGGAATTCTCTGTCCTCCAATTTGAAAATGGCCATTACCCCATAACAGCTCCCTGGTCAGCACACTGTTAAACTGTAATATCGCCCGCTTGAGCCATAGAGAAACATGGACATTACCTTGCACATTCAGTTGTAACTGACAGCAGCTGGAATATAACTGACAGCAACTGGTATATTTCAGTTCTGACAAAATATTGTCAGAACTGGAAGGGATCACTGTAAGAAGAAAATGGTGAGCTTCTGAGAGGAACTGATGGTGAAGTAAGTATGTAATGTTCATTTGCAGCTACAGCATGTGTTTATTTTCAATAATTTGACTCAGTATAGGTTCCCTTTAAAAAAAAAAAAAAAAACAAGAAAATATTCTGTCAGTTCCAAAACCAGTCACTCTCTGCTCACAGAAAAGGGTTGTTTATCTTCCTCTGGAGAAGGGGGCAATAAAAACTCCAAAGCAGATTCACTTTACATTCATTGTTCCCTAGAGGGAGCCCCATAAACCCTAAACCAGAGGCATATCATATACTTCAAGGTCTACTACAAAGAATCTTGATAAGGGGATGCATAAATTTATTCTGACCAGGGTTACAGAAATGACTTTTACAGGAAGAGGAGGGATGTCAGGCTGTACAGGAGGTAGAGGGATATCAGGCTGTACAGGAGGAGGGATGTCAGGCTGTACAGGAGGATATACAGGAGGAGGAGGGATGTCAGGTTGTACAGGAGGAGGAGGGATGTCAGGCTGTACAGGAGGTGGAGGGATATCAGGCTGTACAGGAGGAGGAGGGATGTTAGGCTGTACAGGAGGTGGAGGGATGTCAGGCTGTACAGGAGGAGGAGGGATGTCAGGCTGTACAGGAGGTGGAGGGATATCAGGCTGTACAGGAGGAGGAGGGATGTTAGGCTGTACAGGAGGTGGAGGGATGTCAGGCTGTACAGGAGAGGGAGAGATGTCAGGCTGTACAGGAGGAGAAGGGATGTCAGGCTGTACTGGAAGAAGAGGAGGGATGTCATGCTGTACAGGAGGAGGAGGGATGTCAGGCTTTATCTTACCTGATAGACTGCACGGGCCAGACTGATCCGGGCTTTCTGACCCCCACTGAGAGTGATGCCGTTCTCACCGACCTCTGTCTGATCTCCAGCTGGCAAGATCTGCAAAAGTGATCCCACCATCTGTCACCAGAAGATTGTCCCATAAAATCCACACATGCCAGTCACACAATTACCCCATGCCATACATGAGTGTATATATCTTTATATCAGATTTTATAGATGGATTAGAGTGTGAGCTCGTCTGAGGAGAGTCAGTGACATGACTATGTACTCTGCAATGTGCTGCAGAAGATCCCAGTGCAATTTAAATACAAATTTATAATATGGTAGAACATAAGACTATGACAATGGTAGGATTAGATTGTGAGTTCCTCGGAGGACAGTGATATCACTATCTACCCTGCAATGTGCTGCAAAAGATGTCAGTGTTGTATAAATATATAATAATATCGTAGGACATTAGACTATGAATATGGAAGGATTAGTGCGTGGCCTCCTCTGTGGATAGTCAGTGACATGACTATGTACTCTGAAAAGTGCTGCAGAAGATGTCAGTGCTATACATAATAATAATATAGTGGGACATTAGACTATGACTATGGTAGGATTAGATTGTGAGCTCCTCTGAGGAAAGTCAGTGACAAGACTATGTACTCTGTACTGCAGAAGACATCTGTGCTATATAAATACATAATAATACTGTAGTACTCCACCCACACTCACATACTGAAGACACAGTCCTGTAATTTCACCAGAATCCTCATGCTCCTACTGCCAGACGTGTGCATGTCACATCTGTACATACGCACACACACACATGCACGAACACGCATGCGCAGGTTACTCACGGTCAGGTCATCAAACAGGGCGCAGGCCTCCAGCACTTCATTGTAGAGACGCTCGTTATACTCCTTCCCGAACAGAATATTGTCCCTAATGGTAGCAAACTGGATCCACGGCTCCTGAGCTACAAAGCCAAATCCGTTTTCCTGGTGCCAGACGTACAGATCTCCTCCTTGCCTGTAAAACCGATAACTGCCAGCTGTAATGACTTCACTGATCACCATATATGCCCATACTGCAGCTCCTGGGCTCTGGAAAAGGATGGCAGCTATATGACAGCAGTTTCCCATTAGCCAGGTATAGGTGCCTCCAGTATAAAGGGAACCTAAATTGAGAGGAATATGGATTTTCCCTTTTAAAATAATACCAGTTGCCCGACTCTCCTGCTGATCCTGTGTCTCTAGTACTTTCAGCCACAGCCCCTCAACAAGCATGCAGATCAGGTGCTCTGACTGAAGTCAGACTGGATTAGCTGCATATGCTTGTTTCAGGTCTGTGATTCAGCCACTACTGCACCCAAAGAAATCAGCATGACAGCCAGGCAACTGGTATTGTTTAAAAGGAAACATCCATATCCCTCTCAGTTTAGGTTCCCTTTAAGTAGCTAGGCATAGATGCCCTCAGTATAGGTAGCCAGGCATAGGTGCCCTCAGTATAGGTATCCAGGCATAGGTGCCCCAGGTATAGGTAGCTAGGCATAGGTTCCCCAGCATAGGTAGCCAGTTATGGATGCCCCAGCATAGGTAGCCAGTTATGGGTGCCCCAGCATAGGTAGCCAGTTATGGGTGCCCCAGCATAGGTAGCCAGTTATGGGTGCCCCAGTGCGGGTAGCCCCAGCATAGGTGCCTGTAATGGTGAGCACTGCAATCTCGTTTAACCATCAGGAAATAGTTGCATCTGATGGCTAGAAAGACTTTGAGCAAGCTGACGTTAAAAAGACTGGTTGCTAGATCACAGAAGATATTGTGACCAAGTGCGCCTATTCCGTCTTATCTGCCACCGTTACCATTCAGGGAATAGTCTCCTTGGAAGGCCCCCAAGGCACAGGACTAGGGCGGATTAAATATGCTACCTTCCATGGGGCGGCCGGCCACGAGTGACAGGTTAACTAACTGACTGCACCTGTCACCTCCAAAGGCTGTCAGCTGAGCCACCCGCTAGTGTCCGCAGCCACCCGTCCCACTTGCCGCTCTGCTCCGTGTGCGATGTGAGCAGAGGCAAGGCAGGTCAGGTGGAGGCAGCCGCGGTTGCCTGGCTACAAGGACAGGAGGCGGGATCCCAGAGGACTAGGAGCCAGGCGATGCTGCCGAAGGTGGTGCCCTGGCCCCTGCCCTGGACTCACTCGAGCGAGCCTGCTTGCATCTGGCAGTCACCAGCCGCCGCCCAGTACAGTGCAGACTTTCGCTCTGGAGCCCCCGGCAGGCAGCTCTGAGCTTCAAACTTGCGACTGTGAGAGCGAGGGAGAGCGCATCTTTCAATAGGACGCCCCCGCTGTCAATCAGTGACGTGACGTCACAGATTCACACAGCACAGCGCTGGCCAGGAGTCTAGGGGAGGTCTCGCAGTGCCGCTGGGGCTGATGGTTCTATGAGAGCCTCAGTGCGCAGGCGCTCTGGAGAACGAGACCTAATTATCTGCTGCGCACATCCCTAGCTGGCTCCAGATTTGTGACTGTCACTGCAGACTTGACTAAGTTTCTGCTGCAGCCTGCAGCATCATGTCTGTGTGTTCCTGACTGTCAGTGTCAGGATAATCAAATGTAAAATAAATGACAATAGGCTAAGGCTGCCTGGGTGGAGATATTTACTGAGGGCCCCCCTCCCCTTTAGAAGCTAAATGTTATTTGTTAATGTATATAGTGAGGTAATTATATATGCTGAGGGCTTCATACCAGCCCCCATCCTGTCTTTGCTGACTGTGGTCCCCTAATGGTCTGCTTCTGCCCTGTCCAGCCCACGCCCTCTGTCTCGCACTTTGCAGCGTATGTGTGGTGTGCGGACAGGAAATGTTCTGTGCAGCCCATTTTGCTGTGTACCTCCTTGCACAAAATGCTCTGAATGGTATTTCGATCAGGGCCATGCACTCTGATGTGCGACTGGGCTGGATTGCAGCTCCATTGTGGGAAAATGGTGGTGTTCAAGCAAACCGGTTACTGGGGGCTGGAGGAAGCCCCAGGTAAGTATAAATATTTTTCCTTTAAAGTATCCCTGAGACGGGAAAAAGTTTTAGTTTACTTACCAGGGGCTTCCTCCAACACCTCGTAGCCTTACAGGTCTCTTGGTTTCTTCCCGGTTTGTTAGGCTGTGTCGCTGTTCTCCTCCAAAAGCTTGTCCACTAGATCAGTCGTGGCTTCTGCACATGCGCGACCCAGGCTGTGCACCTCCTCAATCACGCTCCCACTGCTTTGAGCGTTATGTGCATGAGTAGAATGCTCCCCGCCATGGGAGCATGATCAAGGAGATGTGCGACCTGGGACACACATGCGCAGAAGCCCATGACTTGTGATCTTTCAGAGGGGCTTGTAAGGCTTGTTCGGTTAACTCACCCTTGTCGCCACCTCTGTGCGCTGCTCTATACATTGCCTTTCTGCTCTTCCAGTTCCAATTGTGTATGATGAAGTAGCTGGAGAGCTGAAATGCTATGTGGAGGGCAACGCACAGAGCTTGCGATAAGGTTGAGTAACCCCTGTTGTCAGCGAGTGCATCAGTTTAAATTTAGTACTAAGGTTTTCAGAGGTACCGGTTGTAATGCTCATCCCTAGTTGGGATGAAAACAGAGTAGCTATGTACCCTATGGGAATTGGTAAGAAGCGTAGTCTAATCGAGACTAATCGCTCAGACCATGGAAAACTTTTTTTCAGTCTTTAACTGTCCAATTGTGGTGAGCTTGTGCAAATTGTAGCCTCTTTTTCCTATTTGTAGGGAAGATGAGTGGTACCCAGTGGGGTCTTCTGCTGTTTAGCCCATCCGCCTCAAGGTTGTGCTTGTTGTAGCTTCACAAATGCTTTACTGCATACCTCGGTGGTTTATTTTAAAGTTAAAAGTGTTGGTAGGCAGTGTCAAAAAAATGCGGGGGGGAGGGGGGTGATGGGAAGGGGCGGATGGTGATACTGGGCCTAGGGTGGAAAAAAGTACAAATCCGGCCCTGATGCCAAAGATTGGTCGTAGTGCTGCCGACAATGTGATGGAATGCGGTCACCCTCCAATTCATGTTCCTTTTGCCACACTTTACTATTCAGCCTCAGACCCTGAGGGAATCCTGAAGGCATTCAGCACTGCAGGCAAAGTAGCCTTTTGGGTTGGTGGAGTCCACACACAGTACAGTTGTGATTGTATGTACAACTGATACAATCTGTGATCTCCTATTGAGACCAGGTCACTGCCACCAATTCGCAATTAAGCATGTGAATACGCTAAGACTATCTCTAGCTAAATCCTGTAGGAACAAGGGTTAAGTCAACAACTTTTCTAGAAATAGCATAAATAACAATATTAATATCATAACGTTTCTCTCTGGAGACTGGAGCCTTTGCAGAGCTTTCAGAACAAGCACTTAGACCAAGGATTTTCAAATGTTTATTTTTTAAAAAAAATGCATAATCTAAATATAGCAATTGTAGGTACATGGTTAAAACAGCCAATTCGTGATGGTAGATGGATGGCCAAAGAAGGACTCTCTGCCAGCCTGTGTCCAGCAGGTTTTAACCCTTTCTCCGCTGGAGGGTGGAGATTGTTAGGGGGAGATGGGCTGTATCTGTCACATGACCCCTTTTTCCACCCCTTTGTCATGAGAGGCAGAAAAGAATATGAAAAACCTGAAATGGTCATATCTCGGCGTCAGTTGAACAGAACCCACAGAAATTGATACAGGCGTATTCCTGGCGTTCTCTGCATTAATTATACTCTAAAAAAAAGGTATATTGTGACTTACTACTTGGTGTAGGAAGATGCTGGACACGCTGGGTGGTTCAGCCACAATCAAATCATGTCTAATAATTATCTGATAATTTTGACATGACCAGCATCGACGGAAAACTGATATTTTTAGTAAAATGACCATTCTTTTATTCAAAGGTGAATTTAAAGTAATTTTCCCTACATGCAGGAATGTGCCCAGGGTCTGGTCCACTAAGGAATTTATGAGGGGTATCTGGTCTTCTCTGTTGGTCTTTGAAGTAGAATGGGGAATCTGCTTGGGGGAGTTTTATTGCACACTCTCCAGGGAGGAATAAACAACCCTTTCCTGTGGGCAGAGAATGACTGGTTTTGGGACGGAGAGAATATTTTCTTGTTTTTTAATTGAGGCTAGGAGCCTCTACCTCACACCTTTGTGCGCATTTTCATGCGATTGCCCGGATGGCGCTAGCGAAACCATGACAGTGCCCCAGTATAGGTAGCCAGGCAAAGGTGACTCGGCTTAGGTAGCCAGTTATGGGTTCCCCAGCATACATAGCCAGTTACGGGTGGCCCCAGCATAGGTAGCCACTAGCCAGGTGCCCCAGTGTAGTAAGCCAGGGATATGTGCACCGAGTATAGGTTATAGTATAGTTAATATACAGTTAATTGTTTTATAGTTATAGGTGCCCAAGTACAAGTAGCCAGGCAAAGGTGCCCCAGGAAAATGTGTGCCCACACCCGCTTCGCTCACCCATAGAAACGGGGCTGGATGAGGGGCATTACCTGTCATGTGATCAGAGATGAGGGGCATTACCTGTCATGTGAGCAGTGATAAAGAGAATTACTTGCCCAGGTAATAGTGGGTAGTTAGTATCACAAAGGAGTTACCACTGGATGTCCTGGATGCTGTGACATTATGGGCTGAGTTTCTTCTATGTCTGCCTTCTCCCCTCAGATACACATGGTGGAAACAACTGTGCCCAGAAGCTTGTGCCTTTGCACATTATCAGGAACTGTGATTGCCATTACCTGTTCAACTCTCCAGTTATTGCAGCCAGCAGTGAGCTTTTTCCACAACCGACTTTACCAACAACGGCAACCAGCGCCCCCTGCAAATGGAAGAGAGAATTACCAAATCTGGCAGAGAACGTCCACTATAATCCTGTAATGTTATCCCACTGTCTTCCCTGCTCAACGCTCCCCACTAGACACCCTACTGTCCTCCCTGCTCAATGCTCCCCACTAGACACCCCACTGTCCTCCTTGCTCTCCACTAGAGACCCCACAGTCCTCCCTGCTCCATGCTCCCCACTAAAATCGCTACTGTCCTTCCTGCTTAATGCTCCCCACTAGAGACCCCACTGTCCTCCCTACTTAATGCTCCCCACTAGAAACCCCACTGTCCTCCCAGCTCAATGTTCCCCAACAGAAACCCCACTGTCCTTCCTATTCAATGCTCCCCACTAGAAACCATACTGTACTTCCTGATCAATGCTCAACACTAGAAAAACGACTGTCCTTCCTGCTCCAAGTCCTCCAGTTACCGTATATAAAGGTATTGATACAGCTGCAAAGTCCTCCAGTTACAGATGGCTTCACAGACTGTTTCAGTTCTACAAGGCATTGATGGTCACGCTGTGCCCTGTGACATGAATGGCTGGCCACAGGTCACTACGACATACAATGCAAAGACTCACCGGGTCGGTCACAGGTAACCTCCTCACCTTACAAACAGACAGATGATGAATAAATAGTTGCAGCGAGGACGACTCTTCTGCATTCATTCCATCTCCTGAGTTAGTCCTCCAGGAAAACATGGCATCTCTTACTTCCAACGCAGTGTCTCCTCCAGGTGGAAGTTCTGAGGAAAAAAGGGGACATTTATGAAACTGAAGAGTTCTAGGACCACAGAGTTCATCAACAATAACGTGTCACAGACAGACTTGACATAAACAATTACTTCCTCACTTGCTACCAGACTAAGATTATACAGAAATGTAGTTCATCAAGTAACAAAAAGTGACATCACCTCCAAACTTTAACCCTGTCAAAGTCAACAGTAAACAAATGACTTATGTTCTCACATTTTTGTAAATATTTTATTGTATCTTTTGATCAGACAGCACTGAATATATGACATTTTGATGCAATGTAAAATAGTCAGTGTACAACTTGTATACCAGTGTAAATTTGCTGTCCCATCAAAATAACTCAACACAGCCATTAAAGGAAACCAGAGACGATATAAAATAAAAGTTTTATACATACCTGAGGCTTCCTCCAGCCCCATGCGCACAGATCGCTCCCACGCCGCTGGAGAGATACGCAGAGAGCGCACTTCTCTTGCGCAGGTATTCTACAACTTTCATTTTATATCATCTCTGGTACACTTTAAAATCTAAACCGCTGGCAACAAAAGTGAGTACACCCCTAAGTGAAGAATATCAAAATTGTCCTCAAAGTGTCAATATTTTGGGTGCCCACAATTATTTTCCAGCACTATCTTAACTCTCTCGGGCTTGGAACTTACTAGAGCTTCACAGGTTTCCACTGGAATCACTGGAAGTATAAAGAAATGGGCAATCTTGGAAACCACACAGACTTGGATACAGACACGCATACAAACACACATACTCAGCCAAGGAGACACACACAGACACCATGCTTTATACCCTTCCAAACAGGAATCTGTCTCTCAGAGCCATCAGTTTAGAACTGGCAGGAAGCTGTGGGACCAACCAGATAAAGCCATCTATTATCTAGGGCTGTCTGGCCAGAAGAAGTCTGCATGGAAGAATCTGGGACCCCAAAAACAAAAAACACACCTCTGATGTGGAAACAAGATTACACTATACATGAAAACAGAAGAACTGGAGAGCAGAAAAATGGTAGCAGGTGGTCTGAACTAATGAGTCAAAATGAGTCATTTGTATGCCAAAGAGACAGGGAGCAATACAATAATAAGAGTCTGCAGACAACAGTGAAGCATGGCGGAGGGTCTTTGCAAGTATGAGGCATCCTCAGTGTTGAGAAATACAAGTTCTTATCCACCCTGCTGTAGCGATAGGGAGGCGTCTGAGCGGCCCCAAAGTTATTCTGCAGCAGGACAATGACCCCAAACATACAGCCAATGTCATCAAAAACTGCCTTCAACGAAAAGAATAACAAGACCTGGAAGTGATGCCCACACAAGCAGATCCAATAATCACTAAGTGTGTCTGGTATTCTATAATGATATTTAAGGCAACCTCCGCCCACATAAAATCTAAGGTTGTTCTAAGGTACTTTAGGATGTTTGGAATACTCTCTCTACTGTACTTACCAAATTCCTTCAAAAACTGTGTGCAAGTGTTCCTAACAGAACTGATGTGGTAACATTACCAAGAATAGGCATTTGATTTAGATTTTGCTTCTGTACATTCACACTGCAGTGCCAATTAATAAAAGTAAACCATTAACACTTCTACTTGTAAAAGCATTCTTAGTTTACCACATTTTTTTTTACATGTTCCTAAAACTTTAGAAAAGTATTGTACATATAAAACTACCAGCCCAGCCACAGCAGGAATTAAGGACTCCTTTACAAATTTTGTTCTTCAAGCATAGTAGTAGCAGTAGAGTAGAGCTGTCCGTTCCAACATCTTGTAAGCAAACAGATTGAAGTTTGACGAAGGCTGCATTGCCGAAAGCTTAATCTTATTCTTTTAAAGTGAACCTCCGGACTAAAAATCGACTCAGCAGCACTGAAAAGGCCTGGTGTTTCTTTAACAGTTTCACAGCATCAGAACTTTGTTTCTGTTATCCAAGCCTCATTTTTAGCTGCACAGAAGAAAACTGCCTGGGCTTTTTTCCCCTGATGCTGTGCAAAGCATGATGGGAGTTCTGATGTTGTTGCTCTCGTTCTGCTGTTTTGGTGCAAATTTTTTTTTTTTACATTTTGAAATTGACATTTGAATCCTAGCGTGTGCAGCTGGGAGGGGTTATCAGGACACAGGACAGTTGGAACTGTGTCTTCTGCTCCTTGTCACCTCCTTTCAACCAAAAAGATGGCTGCCCCCATGACAAAGATGGCAGCCCCCATGAATCACAAACATTTGCCTGTTCTTTTAAAACAGGGTGGGTAAAAAATTATATTACCTATCTATTCAAATTAACATAACTAATGTAACTCAATGACAGTATGTTTATTTAGGCTGAAGTTCCCCTTTAAGTTAGCCAGTAAACTGTATGATTCAAAACTTATTGAATTTAGTTCTTAATCCCCCAGATTATTAGATACCTATTACAAAACCATTTGAGCAAAAGGGCAAACATGAGTCAACATTTGTGGTTTGTTTCAGATAGCATACCACGCTTGGGACAAGGAGGGCATAGGAACAAACAGAGCCACATTAGACATCACTTACATGCATTGTCTCCAGACCAGTCTCTTGTCTTTAGTATTCATCTGAAGATTATGTTTCATATCTACATTTTAGGAATTCAGTGGATGTTGACTCCTCTCCATTGGTTTCTTCAGGTTAAATTGCATTTCTTTCTTTTATGATGTGGATATTTCTCCATACATGATTACTGGGCGACTCTTACATGCAAGAAAGTTACTGGAGAAGACCCCGGTGTGTGGATCTCTGGTAGAACATGAGTTATTTATTTACTGGTGGCTTTGATGGGGTTAAAGTTTAGATGTGCTGTAGAGTCCCATTGCCTTATAAGCTTACCTATATAATGTGGAAATGTGCTCAGTCTTGGGGTACCTGAGGAAAGGTTTAAACCAAGACATGTTGAGTGTAATCGACCTTGGGCAAGACTCCCTAACACTGCTACTGCCTATAGAGCACATCCTAGTGGCTGCAGCTCTGGCGCAATACAAATGTTATTTGTCTTGTCTATTCACTCTGTGATAAATTCAAGTTTGAGATATCATCGCCAGAGTGCCTCCTTTCTTTACTACCATCATTGAGCCCGACAGTGATGACCCAAGACACATCATGCTGAAACGTACGTCCTTGTTTGCCTCTTACCCTCTGCCTTATAATAGCTCAAAAGATCTTGGTCTGGAAGCTCTAAAAACCTCTGGATCCGATCAAGTGAGATTTTAGCCTCCAAGATTCCATTCAGCAACCAGGGGAAGTTGTTCAGCGGCAGAATTAGCATCTCCACAAGGGCCAGAGCAGTAAACACCTAAATGGAAGAGTAGGCAACCAGAAGCTCATAGGAAGAAGATTATGAGAAGGTTGAGCATGATGAAGATAAGGAGGAACAATTGTGAATTAGGCGGAAGGACAGCAGAGACCTCTGGACTTACCTTGGCTGCACTAAGCTGATGTCCGAGGAGCACATAGGTGACAAAAATAACGATAGAAGTTAGGACAGGTAAAGCTTCCCATAGGTACACACATACAGCATCCAAAAGGTTAATCGCACGAATACATTGCAACTCCTTCAGCCTCACATTGTTCAGATGGTGAAAGAAATGTTCTTCCCAGGTGTAAAATTTCACCACCCGAATTCCAGACAATAACTCAGTCACAATCTAGGAGAAAAAACAAAATCAAGATATGAGCAAGTGAAAAGAGGTAGGGCAGGGCATAATATCGCCAACTAAAGAAATAAACTAGACATAAAAAATAAAAAAAAATAAAAAAAGAGGCAAGAGTCAATTTTGGACTTTGAGTACTTATTTAGTATGCAGTGGGCTACAAAGAAACTCTTATTGATAAGGTGCAGAAACATATCCTGTGTGAGAAAGCACAGGAGAAATGTTCATTAAATTAGGTTAGTTCGGGGGTGGGGTTTGGGAAGGGGTAGTGAATTAGAGAAAAGGAAGGAAAAAGAAAAGACAAAGACGGGTTGATTCCCAAAACTTTTCTCAGAAATGATTTCACCTTACTAATTAAACAATAAGGAAAGATGATACAGATAGATAATCAATCATCAGTTCCAAATAAGGAGAAGCAAAAGAGATGAGACTGGCACTCAAGCGACTGGAAGCAGCAGCTGGAATCCGATAACCATTCAACCGTGCTCACACTTCATAGAAGCTCAATATCCCCACAGTAGAACAATAGCAGATCCGGCACAGGTTGCAGTAAACCAGTATTCTTTTATTCCAGCAGGTACATACAAAACAGTGGAAGTGAAGAGGTGGTCGGCCTAACAGCCGTTTCACGGGTTCCCCCGCTTCTTCAGAGGCACAAAAGATAGGGTACCCAGGCAATAACCCCCCCATTATATATGCTGCATAAAGTTTACCTTCCCGATCGCCTCCAGAGCGCCATTGGAAACGCCCGCTGCGGCCGCCGGGACCCGTCCCCTTCCGGGAACGCCCCTTGATTTCCACTCGGCCAATCCATCTGCAGGGCTGCTAACCAATCAGCGTTCGCCTATCTCCGGCGCTCGCCGGCCAATAGGAGTGATACAGGGCGGCATAACAGAGGGGACACACAGGTTTCCAAGGGAACAAGTTGTCAGGGCAACTAGCCACGCCGGGCGCATTCCAAGCGGCGCGGTTTAGGATATTACCTCCACAGTAGTCACCCTGCAACCTCTTAGATACACATGTCCTCTTAGATGTAACAGCACCCAGCATATAAATAAAAGGCAGAACATTCCTCCATTTTAACCCCGTATATATATACATATATAAAGGGTTGCACACGGAACTATGAAGAGACGCCCATTACAGGTACGTCATACCCACTGCTATACAGTGTAAACAGTCCAATTGCTTTCGCAGTGTGCATTAGGGAAAGTTCCAATCGCAACAGGAGGTTGGAAGGGGGTGGGATTTCCAGCTAATTTTTGACGTCAGCTTACCACCCTCTTTCTTGATTACAAGTCCTCCATGCTCAATACAGGGGGGTCAATTGTTCCTGGTACCCTAAAACAAAACAGAAACAAACACACACTTATTAAAAACAATACAGCCAGAGCATAATACATCAAAAGATGGCAAGACAGTCAATTATGAATAGCATTCTGTAACAGAGAATTATAGACCGCACAAAGAATTACAAAGGTAGAGGAGCATATTTTTTCTCAATACTTTTCAAGGAAGCAAAATAGTTCATTTCTCTCATTAAGCCCTAAACGTCCACAGGCCTTTGTTTTAGAGATTAGTCTAGCCTCTTCTTGTCTGAGGAGTTTCTCTCGATCCCCCCCTCTCCTTGGCTGATCCACTATTTTTAAACCTGTGAATCTCAGGGGGGAGCTCGCATTACCATGATCCTCTAACACATGTTTAATCAACCGTCCTGCTCCCTTTTTGCTCTTTAAAGAATTGACATGCTCCTGGTATCTCGTACAAAGTTGACGTGTGGTCATCCCAATGATGCTCTGGCTGTATTGTTTTTAATAAGTGTGTGTTTGTTTCTGTTTTGTTTTAGGGTACCAGGAACAATTGACCCCCCTGTATTGAGCATGGAGGACTTGTAATCAAGAAAGAGGGTGGTAAGCTGACGTCAAAAATTAGCTGGAAATCCCACCCCCTTCCAACCTCCTGTTGCGATTGGAACTTTCCCTAATGCACACTGCGAAAGCAATTGGACTGTTTACACTGTATAGCAGTGGGTATGACGTACCTGTAATGGGCGTCTCTTCATAGTTCCGTGTGCAACCCTTTATATATGTATATATATACGGGGTTAAAATGGAGGAATGTTCTGCCTTTTATTTATATGCTGGGTGCTGTTACATCTAAGAGGACATGTGTATCTAAGAGGTTGCAGGGTGACTACTGTGGAGGTAATATCCTAAACCGCGCCGCTTGGAATGCGCCCGGCGTGGCTAGTTGCCCTGACAACTTGTTCCCTTGGAAACCTGTGTGTCCCCTCTGTTATGCCGCCCTGTATCACTCCTATTGGCCGGCGAGCGCCGGAGATAGGCGAACGCTGATTGGTTAGCAGCCCTGCAGATGGATTGGCCGAGTGGAAATCAAGGGGCGTTCCCGGAAGGGGACGGGTCCCGGCGGCCGCAGCGGGCGTTTCCAATGGCGCTCTGGAGGCGATCGGGAAGGTAAACTTTATGCAGCATATATAATGGGGGGGTTATTGCCTGGGTACCCTATCTTTTGTGCCTCTGAAGAAGCGGGGGAACCCGTGAAACGGCTGTTAGGCCGACCACCTCTTCACTTCCACTGTTTTGTATGTACCTGCTGGAATAAAAGAATACTGGTTTACTGCAACCTGTGCCGGATCTGCTATTGTTCTACTGTGGGGATAGATAATCAATCAATCTGGAAGCCTTAAGCCAGCCATAGAGGCCCTAAAAGGTGTGCAAAACCTTCTATGCCGGCAGAAAATAACTAACACCTCAAACCACCGGTAAAGGTCTGGCTGAAAGTCACCTGAGCCACCCTAATCCAACTCTACGGAAGTGAAAGCAGTCAGGACAGTTCTGCAACACATCAATGGCTCCAGTGAAAACCTTCACTTTTATTAAACATCAAGGCAGGGCAGACAAAAATGGCTGCTGCGTTTCAGACAGCGCTGTGTCTTTTACATATAGCTTAATAGAGACATGTCTAACCACTTCAGGTTCCGGGTTTTTTACTCCTTAAGTTTCCTGATGATTTTGGCATTTCAGCTGTGTCGCCATCAATACAGCAATTACTTTTATAATACTTATACCATCAAAGTGATATTCAGAGGCAGCAGACAGGTAAAGCATTTACATGCACAGGCACCGGGGGCTTCTAACATTTGGGGGGACATCAGCCAGGGTCAACGAGGTGGTTCATGCTGAAATGAATCTGGAATTGGCCTGTGGTGTATAGGCAGCCAAAAGATCTCTCTTTGATCAGAGAGGGAGCTTTCTCATGGTCCAACTTGCCCATACATTGCTAGATGTATGAGCACCTTAAGATGTACAATCTGAAGAGGGAATATTTAACACAAATTGCTTGTTTGTGAAAAGGCTTGGATTTTCTGCTTAGGAACACAGGCCCCTGATGTTCTCAATGCATGCAAATTTATTGATTTTCATTGTGTAACCTCCCCCCCCTCCTTTCAGGAGTGTCTTGGAATGCTTTAAATTTCCTTCCTTTCCCTCATTTTGGGATGGGCCCATTTCCTGTAGGAGGGCCCTTGAAATATATGAATATATCGTGTCTATGTCTGTGTTAGGCTATGAATAAAGACACATTGTTGTCCAAAACGTGTCTGCCATTTTTTCAAGTCCTGCCTTGAAGATTAATAAAAGTGGAGTTTTTACTGGAGCCATTGATGTGTTGCAGATCTCTCTTGACTAGTTGTACTTACTGCCTTGGAGAAGAGGTCTTTTCCTTAACATGCTATATGTTATGGTATGTTTGGGGTAGAAGTGGTGTCATTTACCTAGGAAGTGAAGTATGGTGCTCCATCAGCTACCCAGATAAATCAAAATGTGAATCTAGCCCAACAGAAATATTCCACCTGGAATTCTGCAAACACCTCCACCATGTCCATCGGAGTACCTCAAAGTAAACATTGCCTGCCAAGCTGGGTAGATTCCCAATGTTTCTTGAGATAGAGAAGAGAAAGCTGTCCTAGCGGGCCAGCCTACAGAATAGCAGCCCTGACTCGCTCCACTATAAAGCCAAGATGCACAATATAGGTTAAGAAAAGCCATTTGCCCTTAAGGGAGTGGACCTGTGGATTTACCCCCTAAATCCACAGATCCTAACAAGAAACCAGATAAAACACACCACAGCCAAAATCAAAGAGGATTGTGGACAAATGGAGTGAAGTAAAGCAGTCACTGAAGCTAACATGGGCGTCCGCACATATGGCAAAACCGGGCATCTGCCCGACCCTGGCCGCCCGCTGCCCCCCGTGGCCGCATGCCCGTGCAGGCAGCAGGAGGGG
Organism: Hyperolius riggenbachi; assembly: GCF_040937935.1. NCBI lineage: Eukaryota > Metazoa > Chordata > Amphibia > Anura > Hyperoliidae > Hyperolius > Hyperolius riggenbachi. The sequence continues at coordinate 441,300,674 of NC_090649.1, forward strand.
AGCAGAGAAGAGGGAAAGCTATGGGCACAGTGGGGAAGGGCGGACGTCTCCCCCCCCCTTCCCTCACCTTAGGGGGCTTTCCCTCCATCGCTCTCCCCTCCGGAGTCCGGAACGAAGTGTGCAGCGGCTGGGCAGCGGGCGAGACTTACCTCGTCTCGCTCCAGCGCCGGAAGTTCTGGTGCCGCACTCTGGTCTGGACCAGACCAGAGTAGCGGCTAATCCATCCGGCGTTCCGCCCGCTGCCCAGCCGCTGCACACTTCGTTCTGGACTCCGGAGGGGAGAGCGAGGGAGGGAAAGCCCCCTAAGGTGAGGGAAGGGGGGGGGGGGAGACGACACCCCTTCCCCGCTGTCCGCACATAGCTTTCCCTCTTCTCTGCGCTGCTCCCCTCCTGCTGGGGCACACCTGGCTACTTATTCTGGGGACATATACCCCTGCCTACATATACTGGGACATATACACCTGGCTACTTATTCTGGGGACATATACCCCTGCCTACATATACTGGGACATATACACCTGGCTACTTATTGTGGGGTCATATACCCCTGCCTACATATACTGGGCACATATACCCCTGCCTACATATACTGGGCACATATACCCCTGACTACATATACTGGGCACATATACCCCTGACTACATATACTGGGCACATATACCCCTGCCTACATATACTGGGCACATATACCCCTGCCTACATATACTGAGCACATATACCCCTGCCTACATATACTGAGCACATATACCCCTGCCTACATATACTGGGCACATATACCCCTGACTACATATACTGGGCACATATACCCCTGACTACATATACTGGGCACATATACCCCTGACTACATATACTGGACACATATACCCCTGCCTACATATACTGGGCACATATACCCCTGCCTACATATACTGGGCACATATACCCCTGCCTACATATACTGGGCACATATACTCCTGCCTACATATACTGAGCACATATACACCTGCCTACATATACTGAGCACATATACCCCTGACTACATATACTGGGCACATATACCCCTGCCTACATATACTGAGCACATATACCCCTGCCTACATATACTGAGCACATATACCCCTGACTACATATACTGGGCACATATACCCCTGACTACATATACTGGGCACATATACCCCTGCCTATATATACTGAGCACATATACCCCTGACTACATATACTGAGCACATATACCCCTGACTACATATACTGGGCACATATACCCCTGCCTACATATACTGGGCACATATACCCCTGCCTACATATACTGGGCACATATAACCCTGACTATATATACTGGGCACATATACCTCTGGCTACATATACTGGGCACATGAACCCCTAACTACATATACTGGGGATATATACCCCTGGCTACATATACTGGGCACATATACCCCTGACTACATATACTGGGCACATATACCCCTGACTACATATACTGGGCACATATACCAATGACTACATATACTGGGCACATATACCCCTGACTACATATACTGGGCACATATACCCCTGGCTACATATACTGGGCACATATACCCCTGGCTACATATACTGGGCACATATACCCCTGCCTACATATACTGGGCACATATACCCCTGCCTACATATACTGGGCACATATACCCCTGCCTGCATATACTGGGCACATATACCCCTGGCTATATATACAGGGATATATACCCCTGCCTACATAACCTGGGACATATACACCTGCCTACATATACTGGGACATATACACCTGCATACTGGGACATATACACCTGCCTACATATACTGGGACATATACACCTGACTAAATATACTGGGCACATATACCCCTGACTATATATACTGGGCACATATACCCCTGCCTACATATACTTGGACATATACACCTGGCTATTTATTCTGGGGACATATACCCCTGCCTATATATACTGGGCACATATAGCCTTGCCTACATATACTGGGCACATATACCCCTGACTATATATACTGGGCACATATACCTCTGGGTACATATACTGGTGACACATACCCCTGGCTATATATACTGGGATATATACCCCTGCCTACATATACTGGGCACATATACCCCTGACTACATATACTGGGCACATATACCCCTGGCTACATATACTGGGCACATATACCCCTGGCTACATATACTGGGCACATATACCCCTGGCTACATATACTGGGCACATATACCCCTGGCTACATATACTGGGCACATATACCCCTGCCTACATATACTGGGCACATATACCCCTGCCTACATATACTGGGCACATATACCCTTGGCTATATATACTGGGCACATATACCCCTGCCTACATATACTGGGCACATATACCCCTGCCTACATATACTGGGCACATATACCCCTGGCTATATATACTGGGATATATACCCCTGCCTACATATACTGGGACATATACACCTGCCTACATATACTGGGACATATACACCTGCTTACTGGGACATATACACCTGCCTACATATACTCCTGCCTACATATACTGGGACATATACACCTGACTACATATACTGGGCACATATCCCCCTGACTACATATACTGGGCACATATACCCGACTATATATACTGTGCACATAGACCCCTGCCTACATATACTGGGCACATATACCCTTGACTACATATACTGGGCACATATACCCCTGGCTACATATACTGGGGTCATCTATACCTCTGGCTACATATACTGGGGACATATACCCCTGGCTACATATACTGGGGACATATACCCCTGACTACATATACTGGGCACATATACCCCTGACTACATATACTGGGCACATATACCCCTGCCTACATATACTGGGCACATATACCCCTGCCTACATATACTGGGCACATATACCTCTGGCTACATATACTGGGCACATATACCTCTGGCTACATATACTGGGCACATATACCTCTGGCTACATATACTGGGCACATATACCCCTGCCTACCTGTTCTGGGGACATCTCTACCCCTGGCTACATCTATAGACCTGGGGCTACCTATTTTTGGGGAACCACTGCTGTCAGATTGAGTGTTATTATGGTATTATGCTACCATATTAAGGGGGCATTCTGCCTATTTATGTGAAATGCTGTCTATTTATGTGCCTCATGACTGCTGAATTTGTCTTGTTGGGGGCCTCATGATTTGTTGGGGGCCTCGAGATTGCTGAATTTGTCTGGTTGGGGGCCTCATGATTGCTGAATTTGTCTGGTTGGGGGCCTCATGATTGCTGAGTTGGTCATGTTGGGGGCCTCAGGATTGCTGAATTTGTCTTGATGGGGGGGGCCTCATGATTGCTGAACTTGTCTTGTTGGGGGTCACATGATTGCTAACTGCGAGACTATGGAAAAAGCTGAATCATCATCATATGAGACAATAGCATTAAACCTACTTTTTCCGCTTTTTTAAACAGAAAATGAAACTAGGAGGTTCTAAAAAAATGAATACATTTTTCAGGAGTAGGATGGATGAAATTGTTTATCTTCACAGTTTATTTTCAACTTGGATTTTCCATAATGTTCATGTATGAGTTAAAACTTTATATTTAGTTTAAATTGCTGTTGGCACTTTGTGATAGTAAAGTGACTTTGCAGTTTGGACACTCGACCTCCAAAAGGTTCGCCACCACTGTCCTAATCTAATGTCCCACCATTACTTAGTTCATGTAAACTTGTCTCCACCCACGACCACACCCACATTTTGGTTCATGATCACACCCATTTTTCGGCTGACGTAGCCCCATTTTTTGGCGCGCGCACCACCACCCCAAATTTACGGCGCAGCGCCTCCTCTTTTTCCTCCCCCCCCCCCCCTGGAAAATTTTCTGTGGACGCCCATGGAAGTTAACCATATACCAGTCCCTACAGGGACGATAGAAACTGCCCCCAAACTTGGAAATTCACCAAAACTCTTAAGAGAGGCAAATCCTGAGTGTCTACAGACTAAGGGCTTGCACCCTGGTAATTCAGTGTAGGAGACACAGACAGATGTACAAACCTAGGAAGAATATATTATGCCAACTCTGTGAGCAGAAGGCCCTTTAAGGTGAGGCTCACTGCCCTAAATATACTGCAACCAGGGACACCTTTAAAGGACAACTGAAGTGAGAGGGATACAGAGGCTGTCATTTTATTGCCTTTTAAGCAATACCAGTTGCCTGGCCATCCTGTTGAACCTCTGCCTGTAATACTTTTAGCCATATACAATAAACAAGCATATGCAGGTCATGAGTTTCTGACATTAATATCAGATCTGACTGGATAAACTGAATGCTTGTTTCTGGTGTTATTCAGACACTACTGCAGCCAAATCGATCTGCAGGGCTACCAGGCAACTGGTATTGTTTAAAAGAAAATAAATATGGCACTCTCCATATTATTCTCACTTCAGTTGTCCTTTAAGAAATTGATGGACCTAATTCCAGACTTTACCTCATCAGAGTATGAGGAAAAACTATATTCAGCTGGATGAGGAGGAATTTACAGTGACAATCACAGCACACTATGTCACAGCAAGTCAGAGACTGAGATGGAATCCACCGTGACAATTGCTGCACACTATGCCACAGACTGAAAGGAGCATAAATGCAAAAAGGAGCGTAAAGGAGCGTAAACCAAAAAAATGCAAAGAGACTGCTTACCCATTATACCTCCATACATTAGAGTCAGGAAGGGGGATTAGAAAAAGGAGTGGGACACAGAAAGTGAGAGATGGAAGAGACACATAAAAATGAAATAAGAGGGTAGAAGAGGAAGTACCTTGACTCGGGTATCTTTGTGCAGCAGCATTTCTTTGATGTTATTCATGATCCCTGTTGCAACCACTTTATTCAGGGGCACCAACAGTAGTGCCAATCCTAGACCCCCTAGAAAGGCAATACCCACCTGCTGATACAAGAGATAAAGTGTTACGGAGAGCTGCAGCGGAAGGCTCCAGAGCTCGTGAAAGCTGCGGTAAAAATTGGAAACTCGATCTGTGTCTGTACTCAGGAGATTCATCACTTCCCCTGTAGAGAACTTAGCCAGCCTGGTTCCTTCACCACAGATGGCCTTATGGTAGACAGCAGTCAGAACAGATGTTCTGACTGCTAGCATCAGCTTATTGATCTGATGGATGTATTGATTCTGTAGAATAGCCCCTAAAAATCCACTGACAAACAGGCCCGTAACGTAGATGACCCCCCAGCTCAGGGGCTCCTCCTGTGTTTCCATAAAGTTCACCAGAAGATTCAGTAACAATGGCCCCATAAATCCCAAAGCAACAGAGAACAGTTTTATCACGCCTAAAGAACAATAATGAGTTCCGAAGCATGCATGTAAAGATGATAAAATCCGCAGCCTACCGGCACAACTATAGGACAAGAATTTCTGGCGGACTCTTGCAGTACAGAGATTGTACGGCAGAAAGGAAACATCCTGAGGTTGCTTTAGTCCTCCATTTGCTCCTTTGTTCATGAGTGGCTTCAACCAGAAGTAAAAGAACTGCGACAAAAGACTTTCATTGTCTTCAGAGGAGTCTTCACTGACAATGTGGGCAGGGGAAATAAGTGGAGTAGTCTCTTCTTCCCCATCATTTATGGAGACATTGATGGGATACCTCCTGGGTGAAGTTGGTGCAAGGAAAACCCCTAAATACAGGATTACCACACAGAGCTGGAGACTTGAGAGAGAAAAACGAGCTACAAGCACAGAGTTCAGAGGAGATGTCATGGCCCCCTCCTGGCTTAACGATACCACGGTGATCACCATGGATGGGATCAAGAGAAGAATTGGCAATACCAAAATGACAGGTCCCCGGGAAAGGATACATGCTGTCTTCCGAAGCCTGAGGAGCACCAGAAAATGAGTAAACCATGATAAACAGGATACACCTCCTGAGAGGACTTCTAGTAAATAGATTGTTTCAAGTGGAAAAAAGGCCCCCAGAGCCAAGTTAGCAGCACAAAACATTACTAAAAGGAATGAGAATAAAATCCGGCACAGCCAGGTAGCAGGTAGGGAGGTAAATGTGGTGTTCCTAGAAGAAAATAAAACTAATCGTCAGAAGAAAAGGTAAAACCAGGGCATCTCTCACATACTTATCAACACTAAAGAGCAGATCACATCCACTTGCACCCCCGCTCAATAATTGTCAATGTTCCTTTCACTGCCCCTTGTCTTCTCCACATTCTGTCATTAAGACCATGCTCTAAACTTTGCAAGAAGAGCAGGTCTCTTCAACTTGCAAGCATCCTGAAAGCCCATTACACCATAGACTTATCAGATTACCAGTGATGGAATAAATCATCATAGCCACGCCTCCCTTAGTAGCGGACCAGATGGAAAACTGGCCATCTGTTGGGCGGTCAGCAACTGCATGGCGGCCCGCCACCCACACTTCTCATGGTCTATCAGGATGCAGGCAGGATGTTAACAATCTGCACATCGCTACCAAGTCCTCGAACTGAGCTGGGTGATCTGGAGAACCCATGCGCCACATCCACTAGCACTACAAAGGGGAGAGACAACTGTAGAAGACAACAAAGATAATATATACATCTCATAGACCGTACATTAGTAAGGACAAAGGATGATGTTACAAAATATGAGTCACGGCATACCATGTCCCAAGCTACCCCATCTCATCCCACAGTAAATATGCAGACTCTGATATGGTAACCAATTGAGAGGAAGAGCGCTAGGTCATATTCTCTATTTATACCGTGGTGTTCATGTGTGGATCCAAGCTGCCTCTCTAGATAACAACTTACTGAGCCTGGTCTCTCCCCCCCCCCCCCTTCCTCTTTGAGATGGTTTAACCTCCTCAAGAATCGGGAACCTCAAATGACTCACATTATGCTTAGCCTCAAAAAAAAAAAAAAAAAAAAAAAACCTTGATAACTAACAGTCATTACCATAGCAACATTCGTGCTACTTGAGTACCAAGGGTCTCGCTAATAGCGTAACTCGCGATGCTGCTGATGAAAGTAAGGGTAATATTGCTGTGGGCTATCTGTGCATGCCAATATTACCGCAGTTACGTGTATCTGGCCCTATGTCACCTCCACATTCCACCATGAAATATGCCCTCCCCCTTCATTTTCTCACAGGTCAAGTGAATACCCATTACATTCACCTTCTCTCCTGAAGACCAAATTTCTTCGACCTTCATCATCTCTCATGAAGACCAAAGTCCCTCTACCTGCATTTTCTCTCATGTGAAATAAATTCCCTCCCCATTCACCCTCTCTCAGGAAGACCAAATTTCCCATACCTTCACCCTCTCCAAATACCCTCCACCTTTACCCTTTCGCCTGAAGACCAAATTCCCTCCACCTTCACCCTCTCATGAAGACCAGGCTATTGACATCTATGCGTGTGGAACATTTTGTGATCTCATGCTAGTGACCATTGCAACAGCCCAATATCCTTTTCCCTCCACAATACTGCCCAGTGAGGGTTCTTATTTCTGAGACTGAAGATCTCCCTATTCTAATGTCTTGGCAAGACAGTCAGAGGGCCAACGTGCATAACATACCTGGAGCTCCCAGCATGGCAAGCACTGCATACTGCAAAGACGACGTGAGGGATGGTACTGAGAATAAGCTGGTTAAAGCAGGTGCCAATGTGGCCATTGACCCAAACAGGTAAAGGGTCAGATTGGGAAGATCTGCAGAGCTGAGCGATAACATCTTCCATTCCAGTGTGGCAGAATCTGCAGAAACACAGAAGAGGAGAAATCCCACCTAATTCATCTGATGTGTCTCCAGAGATCAGAGCGTCACAATCTGCTCTTTCCCAACCTACATTATCTCACTCACATTGTTCATGGCTTATGTTCACCATTTATTAGGCTAAATGATTAGCTTGTAAAGGACTATAGCTAGAATGCCAATCCCACAACACACCAGAAAAACTGGAGAAATTGTGAGCTAAACAGGAGGAAAAGTGCAGCAAAAGGCGAAGCGGCATGGCTGTGAGTAAGGGGACGCTACACAGCCATAAGTCAGGGGACGCTACACAGCCATAAGTCAGGGGAAGTTGCACAGCCATAAGTCAGGGGAAGTTGCACAGCCATGAGTCAGGGGAAGCTGCACAGCCATGAGTCAGGGGAAGCTGCACAGCCATGAGTCAGGGGACGCTACACAGCCATGAGTCAGGGGACGCTACACAGCCATGAGTCAGGGGACGCTACACAGCCATGAGTCAGGGGACGCTACACAGCCATGAGTCAGGGGACGCTACACAGCCATGAGTCAGGGGAAGCTACACGGCCATGAGTCAGGGGAAGCTACACGGCCATAAGTCAGGGGAAGCTACACAGACATAATATTATGCAGGAGAACAGAGGCGCCAAAAGGATAACAGGAAGCTAAATGAGCTTAAAAACCAAATTCTTGGTAAATAGAGGAGGTAGTGGTGGACTTACCTCCTCTAAGTTGACACACAACGACTGTAGTAAACACAGTCAATATATTTTATTTATGAACTCCAAATATGCAACGCGTTTCGCAGGTTTGATCCCGCTTCATCAGGCAATAACAACGGAGCAATAGCATATGTGGTCAGTAGAAGAGCCAGGCACCTCTGTTTTTTGTTTTTATCTACACAGACATAAGTCAGGGCAAGCTACACAGCCATAAGTCAGGGAAAGCTGCACAGCCATAAGTCGGGGGAAGCTACATAGCCATAAGTCAGGGGAAGCTACACAGCCATGAGTCAGGGAAAGCTGCACAGCCATGAGTCAGGGAAAGCTGCACAGCCGAGAGTCAGGGGAAGCTGCACAGCTGAGAGTCAGGGAAAGCTGCACAGCCATGAGTCAGGGAAAGCTGCACAGCCATGAGTCAGGGAAAGCTGCACAGCCATGAAACAAGCTGCACAGCCATAAGTCAGGGGAAGCTACACAGCCATGAGTCAGAGGAAGGGCATGGCGCGATTGAGGGGAAGCTGCACGGCTGCGAGTTGGGGGAAGCTGCACACAATCTGCTCTTCCCCAACCTACATTATCTCACCCACATCGTTCATGGCTTATGTTCACCATTTATTAGGCTAAATAATTAGCTTGTAGAGGACTTAAGCTAGAATGCCAATCCTACAACACACCAGAAAAACTGGATAAATCGTGAGCTAAACAGGAGGAAACGTGCAGCAAAAGGCGAAGCGAAATGGCTGTGAGTAAGGGGACGCTACACAGCCATAAGTCAGGGGAAGCTACACAGTCATGAGTCAGGGGAAGCTGCACAGCCATGAGTCAGGGGAAGCTGCACAGCTATAAGTCAGGGGAAGCTGCGCAGCCATGAAACAAGTTGCACAGCCATAAGTCAGGGGAAGCTGCACAGCCGTGAGTCAGGGGAAGCTGCACGGCCGTGAGTCAGGGGAAGCTGCACAGCCGTGAGTCAGGGGACGCTGCACAGCCCTGAGTCAGGGGAAGCTGCACAGCCCTGAGTCAGGGGAAGCTGCACAGCCCTGAGTCAGGGGAAGCTGCACAGCCCTGAGTCAGGGGAAGCTGCACAGCCCTGAGTCAGGGGAAGCTGCACAGCCCTGAGTCAGGGGAAGCTGCACAGCCCTGAGTCAGGGGAAGCTGCACAGCCCTGAGTCAGGGGAAGCTGCACAGCCGTGAGTAGGGGGAAGCTGCACAGCCGTGAGTCGGGGGAAGCTGCACAGCCGTAAGTCGGGGGAAGCTGCACAGCCATGAGTCAGGGGAAGCTGCACAGCCATGAGTCAGGGGAAGCTGCACAGCCATGAGTCAGGGGAAGCTGCACAGCCATGAGTCAGGGGAAGCTGCACAGCCATGAGTCAGGGGAAGCTGCACAGCCATGAGTCAGGGGAAGCTGCACAGCCATGAGTCAGGGGAAGCTGCACAGCCATGAGTCAGGGGAAGCTGCACAGCCATGAGTCAGGGGAAGCTGCACAACCGTGAGTCAGGGGAAGCTGCACAGCCGTGAGTCAGGGGAAGCTGCACAGCCGTGAGTTAGGGGAAGCTGCACAGCCGTGAGTCAGGGGAAGCTGCACAGCCATGAGTCAGGGGAAGCTGCACAGCCATGAGTCAGGGGAAACTGCACAGCCATGAGTCAGGGGAAGCTGCACAGCTATGAGTCAGGGGAAGCTGCCCAGCCATGAGGCCCCGTTCACATCTAAAATCGCAAAATGCCCATGATTGTGGCAGTGAGAACACATCCATAGGAATACATGGACTAGGTGTTTGTGGTTTGTGGTGAGCATTCCCGCTCAGATGTGAACGGGGCCTCAGTCAGGGGAAGCTGCACAGTCATGAGTCAGGGGAAGCTGCACAGCTATGAGTCAGGGGAAGCTGCACAGCTATGAGTCAGAGGAAGCTGCACAGCTGTGAGTCAGAGGAAGCTGCACAGCTGTGAGTCAGAGGAAGCTGCACAGCTGTGAGTCAGAGGAAGCTGCACAGCTGTGAGTCAGAGGAAGCTACACAGCTGTGAGTCAGGGGAAGCTGCACAAGCACGAGTCAGGGGAAGCTGCACAAGCACGAGTCAGGGGAAGCTGCACAGTCATGAGTCAGGGGAAGCTGCACAGTCATGAGTCAGGGGAAGCTACACAGCTATGAGTCAGGGGAAGCTGCACGAGTCAGGGGAAGCTGCACAGCTGTGAGTCAGAGGAAGCTGCACAAGCACGAGTCAGGGGAAGCTACACAGTCATGAGTCAGGGGAAGCTGCACAGCCATGAGTCAGTGGAAGGGCACCTGGGCGATTCAATGGAAGCTGCAAGGCTGCGAGTCGGGGGAAGCTTAACGGCCATGACACAAGCTGCACAGCCATTAGTCAGGATAAGCTGCACAGCCGAGAGTCAGGGGAAGCTGCATTGCCATGAGTCAGGCGTGACGCAGGGGACGCCATGAGTCGGGGAAGCTGCATGGACATAGAGGGAAGTACAGCCAGAGGTGTATCTTATGTAGCGCTTATGGCAAACACTGAAATTGCCCCCCCAGTCAGTGCCCCCTTCCCCTCTAAAAGCAGCATCCTTTCTCGCAAACATTTGTTATGGTTGCCTCTGTTGTTTGGTTTGGGATAATGCCAAAGTTACTCTTTATTAAATATCTCTTTATAATCTCTCTTTGTACTAACGCTAACTTGCCACTCTTTTAACACCTGACACCAACCTCACACACTGGGCCTAACCTTACCCACTTGACTACTAACACTCTCCTATCCTAACACTAACCCCCCCCCACACACACACACACACTCCAACACTAACCTTTTCCCTCACCATTACAGTTAATTATGTGAGCATTGGATATGGATTAAGACCATACAGGGCCCCAAGAAAACAAATTAATATGTGTCCCCTTCTTTTCCCCCGCCCTCTCTGTTTATTGGTCGAAAGGGTGTTAAGGCAAGTTGGAATATATCAGTCCAAGAAGCAATGGGAGACCACAATTCAATACTACTTTTATCTGTAGGCTGCACTACTGTTGTAATGCTGGGAATACACCATACAATTTTCTGTTAGATTTACTCGCCAACACGTTGGAAATTATCCATCTAACCATCTATCTGCCTAGCAATTAAGCATTGTTCTACTCAGCAGGAGATGACCAGAAGACAATGCACCAGAGATAATGACCAGTCTCTACAGAAAATAATCTAATTATGCATGCTAACAGAAAAATCTAACAGAAGAATCTAACAGAAAATTGTATGGTGTATTCCCAGCATAAGACAATTGTTTTGTCCCTAGATACCAAAATTGAGCAGCTAGGTTACCTAAATACCAACATTTAAAATGTCCCCAGATACATAAATTGAGAAGCCATGGTCCCTTAGATATTAGAATTAAGTACCCATATGCCTAACAATTAAATAAATAATTACTCACAGAGATAATCTGATTCCAGATAAAAAGAATCAAATATTTCCAAGCCTCCAGATAATTCATCAAGTAGTCACATTCCCCCCAATAAAAATATTAAGCAGTCACAATCATCCAGAGAAGATAACTAAGTAGTCACAAACCTCCAGATAAAATAATGAAGTAGCCAGATGCCTCACGATAAACAAATTAAAAAGCCAGGTGTGCAAGATGAAATAATTAAATAGCCAAGTGCACTCTATACACATACATTTAGTAGCCATGTTCCACAGATAACAAAATTAACCTGATCTGAGTTACAGTGAGGCACAGGGGCAGGCAGGGTACCCATGGTGCTGTGGCGCCCATGGCATTAGCAATGCCTGCACCCCTCTAGATACGCCTCTGAGTACAGCCATGAGTCAGTGGAAACGGCACTGTCGCGAGTCAGGGGAAGCTGCACGGCTGAGGAGGGGAGCACAGGGACGGGTCAGGGGAAGTGGCATAGCCGCGAGTCAGGGGGAGTGGCATAGCTGCGAGTCAGAGGGAGCGGCACAGCCGTGAGTCAATGGGAAGTGCCAGAGCCATAAGTTGGGGAAGTGGTACAGTCATGATTCAGGGGAAGTAGCACAGCCAGGAGTCCCGCCATATCGCAGATCTGTGTCCCCATCCCTCTATATGGCGACACAAAATGTCTACATATCGCAGGTGATGGGATCCATACCTTTATGTGGAGATGCTGTACTTGGATACCTTGCGGTCTCTATTCTTGCTTCTATTAATGGCGTTGGGTGTGTACAAGTTTGATCTTTGCTCTGCTCTTTATATAACCTGATAATTGGGTTATGCTGCCAATTAATGACTCACTAAAAACTCTTATCTCCAACATTCATAAATTCAGCAGCTTCCTGGGCTTTGCGGCAGGAAAAGAGAATGCAGCCATAACCTTTTTAATGTTTATTATCACATGCTCTGCAGTGCTGCTTGGTGAATAGAGGGATCAGATGACAAACCATAGCTAGTAGAGACTAGGACACAGTAGGAGAAGAGGATCTGCCCAATCCCACTCAGTATGAGAGGTGGAGAACCCATGTGTGCATCTTGCCTAGGCTCTCATTCTGGATTGCCCCTGGCAGGTGATATTGGGGTGTTGTATGACGTGCACATGTAACATTTCATGACAAGTGACATAGGCATTGCACACATAACGTGTGTGCAATAATGAGTAACAGTCTCAGAGTTCGGTTTACCATAAATTATCAATGTTTATTCTTGGTCGTAGCCTGGCTATGACAAGTCCAGCCTTGCTGCAATTTGAGCTGGAGGCAGTCCCCCATCCAGGAAGAGAGAGATCTGGCAGAATACCTGGTATGCCGATCTCTCGATGCCCATGAGCCATTGTCACAACACTTACCACTCCTTGAGTCCAGCGGTTGCCTCGGGTGGCTGCAGCACTGGGGCAAAGGTCACAGTCTTTAACCCTGACCAATCGCTGCTCAGCACTGTTGCATTGCCACACAGCCACACCGTCCCTTGGGCTGGATTCACTAAACTGTGCAAATTCATAGCACGGGCGCGCTAGCGTTTTGCACAATCGCGAATTTGCGCCCGTTTGGGTCACAAGAACAGGCGGAAGTGGAGATATAGACTGCAGCACCCAAACTAAAGGGAGCATTCTGGCTGGACAGGCGACTACTCCCTGCTGCTGTGAGTACTCTGCAGGGGCCGGGGGAGCAGTATTGGCTTGGGGAGAATTCTGAGAAACCATCAGCCGACTCTGGGGTCCCGTGGGAGGGGGGCAGTACTATCTGTGGCTATATCGGTACTTCCCTAGATTTTTATAGATTTCATGCAAAAAGTTGATGCTTCTCTGCTCGCTCTCCTGCCATCTACTCCCCAGGGACTGTCACCCTTCTGACCCTGCAAAGTGCTTGTCTACCCTGTTCCCTCCCTGCATCGCCGCTTCTACCAGGTCATGCCAAACAGAGAAACAGTAATTCACTAAGGACAGGTAATTCCTGGCCTGGGATATGTACAGGTAATCCTCAGCCTGTGATATATACAGTACAACACACAGACACAGCATAATTCACTAAGGACAGCTAATCCCTGGCCTGCGATATGTACAGTGAAGCGACATACACAGCACAATGTGATATGTACAGCACAGAGACACAGGACAATGTCATATGTACAGCACACAGACACAGCACAATGCAATATGTACAGCACACAGACACAGCACAATGCAATATGTACAGCACACAGACACAGCAAAGGGTTTCAAAAGGTTTTTATTAGTATTTTGCATGTTTGGGATCTACAAATGATTCACAGGATTGCCCTCACAAGGGTGAGAATGGTTGTTAGTAAGAACAGATAAACAGCTGAAGACTGTCTGCAAATCTCCAGACTAATGAAACATAAAAAGTCCTTTAAGGTATGCCACTAGCAGACCTGACCTAACTAGCCAGACCTGACCTAACTAGCCAGACACACCCAGATATTAACTCTCCCACAGGAGCCCCCAGCACAGACATACCCAGATATTACCTTTAACATAACAGCCCCCAGCACAGCCATATTACCCAGACATTACCTCTCCCACAAGAGTCCTCAGCACAGCCATACCCAGATATTACCTATCCCAAGGGAGCCTCCAGCAGAGACATACGCAGATATTACCTCTCCGACATGAGCCCCCAGCACAGACATACACATACTGTATATGGGTATAGCTGTGCTGAGTGCTATGGTGGTAGAGATAATATATTACCTTTCCCATGAGAGCACCCAGCACAGTCATACCCAGATATTACCTCTCCCAAGGGAGCCCCCAGCACAGACATACCCAGATATTACCTCTCCCATGGGAGTCCCCACCACAGCCATACCCAGATAATTACCTCTACCACAGGAGCCCCCAGCACAGACATACCCAGATATTACCTCTCCCAAGGGAGCCTCCAGCAGAGACATACACAGATATTAACTTTCCTACCATAACCCTCAGCACAGCCATACCCAGATATTACCTCTCCCACAGGAGCCCCCAGCACAGTCATACCCAGATTTTACCTATCCCACAGGAGCCCCCAGCACAGACATACCCAGATATTACCTCTCCCACAGGAGCATCTAGCACAGACATACCCAGATATTACCTCTCCCACAGGAGCATCCAGCATAGTCATACCCAGATATCCCCTCTCCCACAGGAGCCCCCAGCACAGTCATACCCAAATTTTACCTCTCCCACAGGAGCTCCCAAGCACAGACATACCCAGATATTACCTCTCCCACAGGAGCACCCAGCACAGACATACCCAGATATTACCTCTCCCACAGGAGCATCCAGCACAGACATAACCAGATATTACCTTTCCCACAGGAGCCCCCAGCGCAGTCATACCCAGATATCCCCTCTCCCACAGGAGCCCCCGAGTGCAGCCATACCCAGATACCCCCTCTCCCACAGGAGTCTCCAGGACAGTCATACCCAGATATCCCCTCTCCCACAGGAGCACCCAGCACAGTCATACCCAGATTTTACCTCTCCCAAGGGAGCCTCCAGCACAGACATAACCAGATATTACCTCTCCCACAGGAGCCCCCAGCACAGTCATACCCAGATATTACCTCTCCCACAGGAGCCCCCAGCACAGTCATACCCAGATATTACCTCTCCCACAGGAGCCCCCAGCACAGTCATACCCAGATATTACCTCTCCCACAGGAGCCCCCAGCATAGTCATACCCAGATATTACCTCTCCTAAGGGAGCCTCCTGCACAGACATAACCAGATATTACGTCTACCATGAGAGTCCCCAGCATAGCCCTACCCAAATATTACCTCTCCCATGGGAGTTCCCAGCATAGCCCTACCCAAATATTACCTCTCCCATGGGAGTCCCCAGCATAGCTATACCCAGATATTACCTCTCTCACAGGAGCCCCCAGCACGGTCATATCCAGATATTACCTCTCCCACGGCAGTCCCCAACATAGCCATACCCAGATATTACCTCTCCCACAGGAGCCCCCAGCACGGTCATATTCAGATATTATCCACAGACCCCAGCACAGACATACCCAGATATAACCTATCCCATGTAAGCCCCAGCACAGACATACCCAGATATTACCTCTCCTACAAGAGCCATCAGCACAGACATACCCAGATATTACCTCTCCCACAGGAGCCCCCAGCAGAGACATACCCCGATATTACCTCACCCACTAGAGCCCCTAGCACAGACATACCTCGATATTACCTCTCCCACAGCAGCCGCCAGCACAGACATATCCAGATATAACCTCTCCCACAGGAGCTCCCAGCACAGACATACCCAGATATAACCTCTCCCATGGAAGCCCCCAGCACAGACAAACCCAGATATTACCTCTCCCACAAGAGCCCCCAGCACAGCTATACCCAGATATTACCTCTCCCACAGGAGCCATCAGCACAGACAAACCCAGATATTGCCTCTCCCACAAGAGCCCCCAGCACAGAGACACCCAGATAAGCCTGCAAATGCCTGGCTAAACAGGTGGTTTTTAAGTCTGGATTTGAATAACTCCAGAGATGGGGCTGTCTTTACAGGGTGTGGTAGGGAATTCCAGAGGGTAGGGGCAGCATGACAGAACGCTCTTGTTCCAAAGGTTTTTAGGTGCACTATAGTAGTGACCAAGTTTATGGAACCTGCTGATCCGAGGTTATGAGAGGTGTGGTGCAGTTTCAGCAAGTCCTTCATGCATCCAGGACCTAAATTGTGTAGGGATTTGAATGTCAACAGTCCAATCTTGAAGAGTATTCTCCATTTTACTGGTAGCCGGTGCAGTGAGCAAAGAATCGGTGTAATGAGACAGTGGCGAGGCTGGTTTGTTAGCAATCTGGCAGCAGCATTATTAACTTATTCCAGTCAGTACTGGTCCTTGCGAGGCCTTCATAGAGGGCATTGTAGTAGTCCAGCTGTGATGTGATGAAGTCGTGAACTAGGGTTGGAAGATCCTCTGGGGGGAATGAGATGTTTAATTTTGGAATATTTGACTACAGCTGAAACTGGACACAAAGTACAGAGGAATCTAATCCACCACCACTATGACTACAGCCACAACCCATTAGAACATATGGATTACATTGGATGGAAGAGATTTAAAGCAGATTTAAATCTTCCAAGAAGCCTCCCACTGCTGAACACATCCAGCCTTCTAATATGTGACCTGAGACAAGACCTTCAGCCTCTCTGTGATTGCCCTCTCTCCACCCTGTGAGTATATACCCAGATATAACCTCTGCCAACAGGAGACCCCAGCACAGACATACCTAGATATTACCTCTCCCACAGGAGCCACCAGCATAGACTACCCAAATATTACCTCTCTTACAGGAGCCCCCAGCGCAGACATACCCAGATATTACCTCTCCCAACAGGAGCCCCCAGCACAGACATAACCAGATATTGCCTCTCCCACAGAAGCTGCCAGTACATACATAACCAGATATTGCCTCTCCCACAGAAGCTGCCAGTACAGACATACCCAGATATTACCTCTCCCACAGAAGGCCCCAGAACAGACATACCCCGATATTACCTCTCCCACTAGAGCCCCCAGCACAGCTATACCCAGATATTGCCTCTCCCACAGAAGCTGCCAGTACAGACATAACCAGATATTGCCTCTCCCACAGAAGCTGCCAGTACAGACATACCCAGATATTACCTCTCCCACAGAAGGCCCCAGAACAGACATACCCCGATATTACCTCTCCCACTAGAGCCCCCAGCACAGCTATACCCAGATATTACCTCTCCCAAAGGAGCCCCCAGCACAGACATACCCAGATATTACCTCTCCCACAGGAGGCCCCAGCACAGATATACCTAGATATGACCTCTCCCACGGGAGCCAACAGCAGAGACATACCCAGATATTAAACAAACACAGAACATTTACATAGCGCTTTTCTCCTGGCAGACTCAAAGAGCCAGAGCTGCAGCCACTAGGATGCGCTCTATAGGCAGTAGCAGTGTTAGGAAGACTTGCCCAAGGTCTCCTACTGAATAGGTGCTGGTTTACTGAACAGGCAGAGCCGAGATTCGAACCCAGGTCTCCTGTGTCAGAGACAGAGCCATTACACTATCCAGCCACCACTTTGTTCCCAAGCACAGATATAAAGGCGGGGAGGAGAGGATTGGAGGAAGTAGAAGAGGGGCCACTGACTGAAGACCAGCACCGCCCATTCTGTTCCTATAGATATGTCCACACTAGAGTTCTTACGTCTTCTGTTTATCGTCTTCAAAGCTGGCCACTGTTTATTAGTCGGTAAAAATGAGAGTTTTCATTGTTGCCAAGTGTTGTGGGAGAATCCATTTCAGCCACCTTTCCAGCATGCATTACTAAAATGCGGTCCGAGTCCATGATTGTGTTCAACCTATGGTGGAAAATTGAGAAATGTAGGGTCAAATGATTGTACAAACACAGATGAGTGACAGCATCAGGGGACAGTGACAGTGTGATAGGGGAAAATGACTGGGTGATACCCAGTAATACAGTATAATGAAAGGGTGAGGTGATGGGGTACCTGTGAGTATTGGTGAGTAAAATGGAGGGTTGATGGGGGAGAGGTTCAAGTTAGTGAGCAGGGTGAAGGGGTGATGGGGACGTGAGGTTCGGGATAGTGAGGAGTGTGGAAGGGTGATGAGGGAAAAGATTCAAGATACCTGTGAGGGATAGTGAAGAGGGTGGAAGGGTGAGGGGAAGGGGAGGGGGAGAGAGGTTTGGGATACCTGTGAAGGATGGTGAGGAAGGTGGAGGGGTGATATGGGGGAGGTTCAGGATACGTGTGAAGGATAGGAAGTAGAGGTTCGGGATCCCTGTGAGGGTTAGTGAGGAGGGTGGAGGGGTGATGGGGAGGAGTGGTTTGGGATACCTGTGAGAGATAGTGAGGAGGGTGGAGGGGTGGTTTAGAAAACTTGTGAGAGATAGTGAGGAGGGTGGAGGGGTGATGAGAGGGAGAGGTTCAGGATACCTGTGAGGGATGTCAGAAATAAGAACTTTGTGTAGCACTCTATATTGCATACTGATGCGACACCCACAATAGCTGACCTAACCCCCCTCCCCCAATTTACTGAGTATATGATAATTTCTGCTCATTACAAGGCATACCAAGGACATCACTAGTCATCAGCAGCTGGAACATCCAAGGGCTGAATGCCTGAACTTTTGGATCCAAAACAAATGATCCAGCCTTTGAAAAGAGACTTGAAAACATTGATATTCAAATTCTCCTGGAGACATTAACCCGGGCAGAGGATACATCTCTCGCACCCATGGGGTACAAGAAATTTATGGGATACCTGTGAGCGATAGTGAGAACAGTGTGGTCCTTAAATCTCTCCCGGATGGTGAGTTGGAGCAGTTGGTCCGTTTGGTGGTCTACACTGGCTGTGGCCTCGTCAATGCATAGGATCTGTTGGGGAGACACATTCATGGATGAGAGACTTGTAGGCACTACAGCAGTGAACAGTCACTCTGGCATTTGTTCAGCAGCATTTTAGAGCCGTGGTCTCATCATGTAAAGTATTTGTTGGTTTGTGGATCTCTAAAGTATGCTACTAATTGGCTCTACATAGCAATTACCCAGTGCTGCTCATCTCTTCAAATCCCTATGATAGCCTCCATCCACCAAGCCTCATTTGCTGCTCCTCACACTGGCCTCTCTCCACCACTCCTCATCTGCTGCTCCTCAGCTTGGCCTCTACCATGCCTCATTTGCTGCTCCTCACCCTGTCCTCGATCCACCACTCCTCATCTGCTCCTCCTAATCTTGGCCTCCATCCACTATGCCTCATCTGCTGCTTCTCAGCCTGGCCTCCATCCACCACTTCTCATCTGCTGCTCCTCTCTGTAGATCCCTACCCTGGCCTCCATCCACTAATCTTTATCTGCTGCCCCTCACCTTGGTCTCTATTCACCACTCCTCATCTGCTACTGCTCTCACCAAATCCCTAACCTGGCCTCCATACACCACTCCTAATCTGCTGCTCTTCTCTGCAGATCCCTAACCTTGCCTCCATCCACCACCACTTATCTGCTGCTCCTCACCTTGACCTCCATCCACCATGCCTCATCTGCTGCTCCTTACCCTGTTCTCCATCTACCACTCCCCATATGCTGCTCCTCAGCCTGGCGTCCATTTACCATGCCTCATCTGCTGCTCCTCAGCTTGGCCTCCATCTACCACTTTTCATCTGCTGCTCCTCTCTGCAGATCCCTACCCTGGCCACCATTCACTAGTCCCCATTTGTTGCCCCTCACCTTGGTCTCCATCCACCACCACTGTTCTGCCCCACCTCACACTAGCCTCCATCCACAACTCCTAATCTCCTGATCCTTCTGCTGACATTCATCCACCAATCCTCCTGCCCTGCTCCTTTTTGCAAATCTTTACAATCACTTTTACCATCACAAAATATCTGCAGATCTACTCCATAAATCTAAAAAAAATAGATTCTCTCTGCAACTCCAAAAACTACCTCTTCCCATGATTTCTCACCTGATGTTCCTCTCTGCAAATCCCTTAACTGGCTCCTCCCATGACTTCTTACCTGATACTCTTCTATGCAAAACTCGACACTGGCTCCTTCCATGACTTCGTATTTCATGCTCTTCTCTGCAAATCCCTTTATCGACTCCTCCAATGATTTCTTACCTGATGCTCCTCTCTGTAAATCCCTATTCTGGCTCCTCCCACTTCTTTTTACCTGATGCTCTTTGCAACGCTGTACACTTACCTTACTCTTCTCATCACGCAACATTTTCTGCGCCTCTCTGCAAATCACTATACTGACTCCTCCAACTGCTACATACCTTGCTGGTTCTGGACAACCACTTTAGATATTACAACACAACTTGCCACCAAAATCAACAGGTATATGAAAAATAAAGTCCATAATTGACTTCCTGGGCCCAAAAGCTTCAGTGTATATTGGCACCTCACCTTAGCCTGTGTCAGCAGAGCTCTGGCCAGACACAAGAGCTGCCGTTGTCCGAGGGAGAAATTCTTTCCTCTATCACCAACGCCAGCATCCAGACCCCCTGCAGGACAATGACCATTAGTGACACAATGTATGGTGGAGGCACAGACTATTCTCTATGAGGCACTCACCAATACGCTCTACCAAGTCCAGTAAATGGCACTGTGACAGTACATCCAGCAGATCAGTGTCTAGGTGGTGGGACAATGGGTCCAGGTTCTCACGCACACTGCCGCTGAACAGGAAAGCATCCTGAGGGATGATTGCAAGCCGTGACCTGGTGGAAAAACCTATATATGACACACGTATGTAAATTTCTACAGATCCATCCTATATAGTCCAACTCACAAACCTCAACACCTCCAAACTCAATTCTTGTGTGGGAATGTCATCAATGAGGATAAGCCCAGAATTCAGTTCCACCATACGGAAGAGAGCCAAGAACAAGCTGGACTTTCCAGAACCTGTCCGACCCACAATTCCAACCTTCTCTCCAGGAGAAATAGTAAAGCGGACGCCATCGAGGGCATTGGGAAGACCAGGACGGTAACATAAAACAGCATCTCTGAACTCAATACAGCCATTGCTAGGCCAGCCTGGGTCCACCTGGAAGAAAGACAAGGATGGAAGGAGACATTCTGGAACCATCTGAAAGTAACTTCTATAAATACCCTACAAGATCTCTGTGGACATAATGTCCTCACTAGCTCTGAAGTGGCCCCAGGTCGTAGTCTTATGATCAAGCTCCATTGCCATTCCCTGCACATTGGTTCTTCTGTACTCAAGCATCTCCGGCAAGAATATTATACAGACTTGTATTATGAAGGTTAGAAATTGTAACTCTCAACAGAGTCGTATCAGATCCTTAACCCACCATTACTCTCCCCTATTTGGCCTCATATGTCAGCTGTGCATAGTACTCCTCACTCCCCACACTCCTCATTACCCTCCCTTCTGTGGCTTCACATGACAGCTGTGCAGAGTACTCCTCGCTCCCCATTACCATCCCTACTATGCCCACATGACAGCTGTGCAGAGTACTCCTCGCTCCCCATTACCCTCCCTACTATGGTCTCACATGACAGCTGTGCAGAGAATTCCTCTCTCCGCACACTCCCCACTACTGTCCCCTCACTGGCTTCACAGGACAGCTGTGCAGAGTACTCCTCAGTCCTCACACTCCCCATTACCCTCTGCTGTCTGGCCTCACATAACAGCTGTGCAGAGTACTCCTTTTGCTCCCCTCTCTGGCCTCACATGACAGCTGTGCAGAGTTCTCATCTGCACACTCCCCACTACCCTCCCCTCTCTGGCCTCATATGACAATTGCAGAGTACTCCTCCCCCTCCCTCCCCCCCCCCTCTATGGCCTCATATGACAGCTGTGCAGAGCACCCATAACCCTCACACTCACCATTACTGTCCCCTCTCTGGGCTCACACGGAAGCTGTGTGGTGTACTCCTCTGTTCTTTCCACGCTCACCATCATAGCCTCTGTCTGCGTAAAGCTGGAGATGAGGCCAGACAGTAACCCTGTAATGGACAATGCGTAGGATAGGGACAGTCCGATGAGACCTGAAAGTAAGAAGATATCCATGGCAAAGTCTGACCAAAAGAGGAAGAATGTGTAACACGAGTATCAGGAGTAATGACTGAGATAGCAGAACATAATGAGAAACTCCAAACACCATACATGAGAGAGCAGGAGAGACCATTAGAGAGAGATTAGGGAGAAAAAGAGACTGTCTATGAAAGAAGAGACTACTATGTTAAATAGATTCTTTAAGGATAGGAATCCTTCAGATGTGATCACCCAGCAGTCCTTCCTCCATTCCACAGGATAACAGAGCAGGGGTCCACACAGACTTCTGAAACAGTGGGGTATAGCCACTAAACTGCAGTGAAATGTAAACAATAAGCGGTAGGCATGGTATTTAGGTGTGTAATCTTTAAAAAAGGCATAACTAGTAACTAACATGTGGTAATACCTATGCATATAAGGAATGCACAAATGTGACCTCAATCTTGCCACTGATGTATTTGCACAAATTGCACTTGCATTATGCACAGTATTGTAATTGCATGCATTTATCTATATTTATGCATATATATATATATATATATATATATATATATATACATACATTATTATCGTATCACGATACGCTGTACTCTTAATGCGCAAGACCCTGCAGACGTTATTCCGATTAACACAGTTTAGTGAATATACTCCAATGTGCTTTGTTAATCCAAGTGCTTTATAGGTGAACTAAACACTAAGGTTTCCACTCCACACAGCAATAATAAAGTCCCCAACAAACCAGAGCTCATATATAACAAATGAACAGGTGGATCCACTAAATGATGTCACAATCATGTAATTTTCTTGCAAAAAACACAAAGTAGACATTGTAAATAGTGTGGAAGTTCCAGTCACCAGAAGCTCTATAAATGGACAGTCTTATTTTCCCACTGAAAGCTCTGGATCATGGGACATGGGTAATGTCATAGTCAGTCATTCTTCTAGGTCATGGGCAATGTCATGGTCATTTTCTCTTATGGGACATGGGCAATGTCATAGTCACTCATTCTTCTGGGTCATGGAACATGGACAATGTCACGGTCACTCCTTCTTCTTGGTTGTGGGACATGGGAAATTTCATGGTCACCCCTTCTTCCTCGGTTGTAGGACATGGGCAATGTCTTGTTAAACCTTTCTTCTAGGTTGTGGAACATGGACAATGTCATGGTCACCCCTTCTTGGTTGTGGGAAAAGGGCAATGTCATGTTAACACCTTCTTCTTAGTTGAGGAACATGGACAATATAATGGTCACCCCTTCTTCTTGGTTGTGGGAGAAGGGAAATGTCACGATCACCCCCTTTTCTTTGACATGGGAAATGTCACGTCACCCCTTCTTCTAGGTTGATTTGAAGAAATATCCCATATACAGTGGTAGTGTATATGTTACTCCTTAGTGAAAGTAGGCACGATCTGAATTGGTGGGGATGTTGCAGTTTAGGTCATGAAGGTTGCAGTGCAGCTCTTGCAATGCCACTATCCAGTGGTAGGTGGGTGCTGTATCCCCCCTCCACACCTGTCTATACAGCTTCTTCTAGGTTGTGTGACATGGGCAATATCACGATCACCCCTCTTCTGGGACATGGGCAAGGTCCTTGTCACCCCTTCTTCTTGGTTGTGGGAAATGGACAATGTTCTGGTCAACTTTTCTTCTTGGTTGTTAGACATGGTCATTGTCATCCCACATATCTCATGTGTCTACTTCCTGTGGATGCAACAAAGCTTGTTACTGTCAGTCATATCCACTGTAGACAATTTGGTCCTAATCTCCCTCTGGTGTTTTTGGAACCTATGTTTATACGGTATTTGTGTGTTGTCAGCATAGGCAGAACCACATGAGCACTTGGTTGGAAACACAAAACTCTGTGTTACAATGAACCTAGTGAAAACTGAGATATTTTTTCTATTATGCAGTTGATAAAAAGCAGATGTTGTGTTGCAGACATGTCCATGTCATATATATTCTCGTACGGATCAGACAGATAAGCTGATTGCACAGGCTGCAAGGATTTCAATAGGAAAACAATGTTGTCCTTTCCATGATGTTTGAGATGTGGCATCTCTCTCCTGGTCAGTTGGTGACTTTATACTTACGGTTATAATGATTTCTTGTACAACCATCATGCACTTGGATTATTAATATTTCTGCAGAGTGTGCGGACCTTGTCCTTGGCCTTATCATATCAGAGACACTAACAAAGGACACAGGATCACACTTGCTCACCAGGATCTCCAGCCCTCCGCTGGTGCTGGATTATAGCGATAACAGCAATTGCCGACACCACAACGACCCCGATCATCTGCAAGCGGATGTCCAACCACTGCACAGCACTGTTACTGGTGAATACACACCGCTGGTTCCTCTCCAACCGAGCTTCACACTCCTTCTCAAACCTGGAATAAGGAGATAGGTGTTACTGGCCACTACAACTGGCTATCAGAGGAGTTACTGGCCACTACTACTTGTTATCAAAAGAGTTACTGCCCACTATCAGTGGTTATCAAAGGAGTTACTGGCCACTACATTTGTAGTATTGTCTCGCACTCACTAAAGGATTAAACCAATAGTCTTTAAGGGGAGTGCAACAGCTGAAAAGAGGGATGACGCCCTCTACGCAGTATTCAACAAGGAAAAGAGCTGGCACATCCAAAATTAATCTTTATTGGTTCCATGTAAAAGAATATGGCCATATTCTTTTACAATGGGACCAATAAAGTTTAACTTTGGATGTGCCAGCTCTTTTCCTTGTTGATTACTGGCCACTACTTGGTGCTATCAAGATGAATTACTGTCCACTACTTCTGGCTATCAGAGGAGTTACTGGCCACTACTACTTGTTATCAAAGGAGTTACTGGCCATTGCTACTGGTTATCAAAGCACTCACAGGCCACTACTACTGTTTATAAAAGGAGTCACTGGCCACTACTACTGGTTATAAAAGGAGTTACTGGACACTAATACTATTTTATCAAAGGAGTCACTGGCCACTACTATTTGTTATCAAATGAGTTACTGGCCACTACTACTGGTTATCAAAGGAGTCAATGGTCACTACTACTGGTCATCAAAGGAGTTACTCGCCACTACTTTTGGATATCAGAGGGGTTACTAGCCACTACTACTGGTTATTAGAGGAGTCACTGGCCACTACTACTGGTTATCAGAGGAGTTAATGGTCACTACTACTGGTTATATGTAACTTGTAGAAAACACCAGAAAACCGCTCACAGCACCCTGGGATAGTGCTGGATCCAGGACAGGCCAGTCCAACGAGACAGAAGCAAAGGAGGAGGATGTCCGCACGATATCCCTCAATCAAGTTCCTTTATTATGGACGTATCCACACCAAATCACACATCATATAGCTGACATGTTTCGAACCGAACGGTTCTTACTCATAGCTAAAAAATCTATGACACTAGACACCATATATACCATCCTCCTGTGGTGGGGGAGGTCCCGCAAATACAGTCACTCCCCTTAATCACCACATCCAGGAAGGGATATTCACATCCCGGAGAGAAGTACTCTTTCGGGTAATGTGTCCTATACGGTATGTCTGCGCTCCATCAGGTTTTATTTAAAAATGTATATAAAAAAAACTCGTAAAATAAAAATAAAAACAGACAATATAAGAGCCAAAAGAGGCAAAGACTAAGGAGCAACTCTGTATTACGTTATCAATGCTAAATCCCAACGGGAATTTAAACCTTTAGGGGTTCTCGTTCCTAGTCTAAAGATCCATAGGGCCTCTCGACTGGTAAGTCGTTTAGTCAGATCCCCCCCTCTCTGAGCTGGGAGAATCCTTTCCAGACCATGGTAGGAAAAAGAAGCCATATTGCCATCATGGACTTGGCGAAAATGCTTCGCTACATTAGAAATATTGGAACTAAGCCAACCGGGGCCGCAAAAATGTTCACCGATTCTGGCACGTAAAGATCTAGTAGTGCACCCCACATATTGTAGGGAGCACTCGGTGCATGTGATAAGATATATCACATATGGTGTGCCACAATTGATGAATTCCTTGATTGGAAACTTGCGTCCATTTGTGGTTGATATTGCTTCCCGTGTGCGCTTGTGTACACCACAATAATGACATGTTTTTACCCCGCATTTGTAAGAACCAGACAGACTAAGCCAGGTCGAGGATCTAGGTCTAGACTCAAACAGGCTAGGCGAAAGGGATTGGGCTAGAGTGGGGGCACGCCTACTGGCAAAACGTACTCCCTGTTGTAGGATGATCCGCAGATCTTCATCCCCCTTTAAAACAGGGAGATACTTTTTTAAGATGGAGACTATCCTATTGAATTCCACACTGTAAGTTGTAACAAAAGTGGGCCTCGAATCTGTAATATCCCTCCCTTCAGTTGCTGTCAGCAGGTGATCCCGACTTTTTTGATTGGCCCTAATTTTTCCTTTATTAATCATCCACCCAGGATAACCTCTATCCAAAAGTCTGTTCTCCACCTTCTTGACTTCTTCCCCGAGCCACGATTCCTCCGAGCAATTTCGTCGCGCCCTGATAAATTCACCCACAGGGACCGCACAAACGGTATGCCTCGGATGGCAACTCGTGGCCCGGAGAGTGGTATTGCCGCTGCAGGGTTTTCGAAATGTCCTAGACTGCACTCTCCCCTGAACAGGATCCCCCACTAGAGTGACATCTAAGTAGTCTATTGAACTCACCCCCCAGTTGTGGGTGAACTGCAAATTCAAAGAATTGTTATTCAGGTCACCCACAAAAGCGGGGATATCCTCAGGGGCCCCCTGCCAAACCAACAATAGGTCGTCGATGTACCTCCCGTACCACGCAACACTCCCCAGGAGGCGACCCCCACCCCCAAAGACGTGGCACTCCTCCCACCACCCCATATAGAGGTTTGCCAGGGATGGAGAAAACTTGGCCCCCATGGAGGCGCCACATCTCTGGAGGTAGAAGCCGCCATCAAACATAAAGTAGTTGCGGGTCAGGAGGTACTCGACAACCAGGTATATAAAGGTTCGGAGATCCTCAGAATAAGAGGAATATCTCTCCAGGTGATATCTAATGGCTTCAATGGCCAAATTGTGGGGGATACATGAGTATAGGGCCTTCACATCGATGGTAATCCATACATAGTGTCTTTTCCACATAAAGCTCTTCAAACTTGAGAGTAAATGTTTAGTGTCTCTAATGTAACCTGGGAGACGCCTAACCAGTGGTTGCAACATTGAATCTACCCACTCACTCAGGCGCTCCCCCAGAGAGCCAATGCCAGCCACAATGGGCCTGCCCTCCGGGGGAACGCCCGATTTGTGGATCTTAGGAAGGTGATGGAAAACTGGGGTGATCGGACTGGAGACACCCAAATAGTCCACCATTTTTTGATCCAACAGACCCAAACTTTGTCCATAAGACAACAGGTTAAACAATTCTCTCTGAAAAACTCTCATAGGGTCTGCCCCCAATTTCCGATATACTGTAGAGTCATTCAATTGCCTAAGGGCCTCAGACCTATAACTGTCACTATCCAGTACAACGACAGCACCCCCCTTGTCCGCATTGCGGATAACTATGCTCGAGTTACTCTGAAGATTAGAGAGGGCCTGTCGCTCCTGGTGTGACAGATTCGGTCTGTTTTTACTCAGATCCCCTTCCAGTTCCACCAAATCTCTCTCCACCAACTCTTGAAAGGTTTCCACATGATGTGTTCGGCTAGCCAAGGGATAAAAGGACGGGTTACGAGCAAAAATCGGCTTAACATCATCTATGGAGACTAAGCCAGTGCTTTCTGTGGCCAAAGAATCTAAGGCCCACCTAGCACTTAGCTCCTTAAAATCTCCAATATCATCAACACCGCTCATAGCTCTATCAACCCGGCCCTCGACTGCCTCACTATCAAGAAAATGTTTTCGGAGTAGAACAGCTCTAATGAATCTATTTACATCAACTATAGTTTCAAAAACATTCATATGTTTAGTTGGTGCAAAAGAAAGGCCCTTCTCAAGGACCCGCTTCTCCACATCCGAAAGTACATACCGGGAGAGATTCACCACACTCTGTATCCCCTCCCTCCCTGTTCTGGGCCGCCTGGCTCTATGTTTCTTCCCTGCCCGTCTAGTCTTCCTTTTCTTCCTTTCCTGCCCCTCCTGCGGCCTTTCCTCTGTCCCCTGTAGTCGTTGGTTGGACCATATACGTTTTTTGAAAAGCCTGAGGCTATAGGGGCCTGCAAAGAGCGGTCATGTGTTCCAGGGACTGAATTATCAGACAGGTCAGAGGCTTCTGGGGAACTAAAGCTAACCCTTCTCCCTTGTTGTCTCTGTGTTCTGCGGAGGATCGGTCTAGGTGATTTGGGTGATCTCGCTAAGGTCTCCCACTTGCCCCACTCATATATCACCCCTCGCTTGTAGTCTTCTACATCCCTTAAATACTTAGATCTCTTGGTTTCTGTTATAATACATTCTAATTTAGCAATGTTGTCACATAACTTTTTGTTCAAAACGTCATACTTCTCTAAACTCTCACATTTCGAAATATTATTTTTTAATTCTGTGATCTTAAGTCTAAAATCAATCAGCTTTTCCTCCTCATAAATAATGATGAGTTTCATCAAAGCCAAAGAACAGTCTGTCAGAATCTCGTATGTAACTTGTGGCACAGCCACTAGATGGTGCTGTTCATTTGTTTAAATTGGGAACATATTGCTTTGTTTTATATTTATAAATTTAAGACCAATGTCCATGATTGTATGAAAGGAGGTAACCTAACACGGTGGGTGGGACTGTAGTACCGGGAGCACGAGGGATGTTTGTGTGTGTGTGTGTGTGTGGGGGGGGATTACTGGAGTTTGGAGGCTGGAGGGAAGTTACTTAAAGCGGACCCAAACCAAACTTTTTTTTAATTCAAAGTATTTAGTTGCACCACTCTGACACATACAAAGATAAATATACACTCCTTCAAGCCTATGAGCAATTTCAGTGCATGCTTTTTACCCTTCTCTTTTCATAACTAGGGTTATACAGGTGGCAGCCATTACTTCTGAGCTTAGTAGGAGGTTTTAAATCATGGGTGTATTTGTCATCAGCTACCCTCCCTCACAGGGGCGCCATCTATGTGAAATCTTACACAAGCTGAGATCACCTCCCCTGTGACATCATCAGTAGAAGCCTGTGTTTTGTTTTTTATCTCCTCCACCAGTCTGCCGGATTCTGTCCCGGCATTATGAAAGGAAGGGAGGGGTTCCTCCAATAAATGTAAAATATTTTATATTTGTCATCATGCAGCTGAAAAAAGGATGCTATTTATTATTATAATTTAGAAAACTGATTTTATTTCTGAAATCTTTAGTATTTAGTAATCTCTAGTATTTTTAATTTGGGTCCACTTTAAGGTTGCATGGCTGACCCCGCTCAAAGCCCCTGATGAAGCAAAAGTGAAACCAGCTGGGTGGATCATAGATCTTTGAAGTGACTTTGTGTCTTTGATTATAATGGGGCCATGTGCTATATGGACCCATTATGTAAGTTTCCATATATATTTTAGTGTGTGGAATAAAGCATGTTTTCAACTTCAAGCGGTCTACACTTAGAGACTATTTTTCATGCATATTTGATAATACAATACCTGCCAAAAGCAACTTTGGGAGTAATCTACCCAAGGAAGGAGCTACTTGCTGGGACATTAACCCTCACGGAATTGTGACTGATGTGCTTATGACCTTGTAGTTCACTATATTTAGGGTAAGAGTTTGTCCGTGTGTTGGTGACAGGATATGACTATCATTACTTTGAACCACGATGATGGTGAGAAGATTGCACCTGGAGGTTTTGCTTTACATATGTAAATTGCTTTCAAACAGTGGCCTTCACATGAACCATGATGGACTGTAAGCTGGGATGAGAGTGATGCCCTCACCTGTCTGCCTGGCGCGTGGCTCGGATTGTGCTGAGTCCAGTCAGAGTCTCTGAGAAATGGCTGTAGATTGGAGACAGAGTGATGCTCTGCAGCCTTTTCAGCTCGCGGGATGTGTGTCGGTAAAATCGCTGGATGTAATAGTACAGAACAGCCAAGGGCAGCAGGACTGGCAGAATCCAGGGCAGTCCATAGCTGATCATCACCAGCATGCCCAGAAGACCAAACACATTGGCCAGAAAGATGTTCAGGAGGAATGGCAGAGTATCATCCACGCAGTACAGATCCGAGGAGAATCGGTTAATGATGCGTCCAACTGGCGTGCTGTCAAAGAATGACACCGTGGCCTGATGACAGACAAGAGACAGAAGAAAACACATGAAAATAAGAGTGGGGAAAAGCACAAACAGAGAACTGAGGGAGAGAGAGGGCTAAGAAGTTGAGAGAAGCAGAAAGAAGGGGGTGTAGAGAGGGGGGATATTGAGCAAGCAGGGGGTGAGGCGAGAAACGAGGAGGGGAAAAAAAGAGGAGCAGAGAAAAGGTGGCAGTGGAGTAGGGGGGATACAGAAAGAGACCGGGGACAAGAGGAATAAGGAGGGGAGAACAAAGCAGAGAAATAGGGGGAGAGGAGGAGGGGAGATACAGAGAGAGAACATAGAGAAGAGCAGAGAAATTAAGGAGTGAGGATGAGAGGAGACACAGAGAGTGAGAACCTGGGGATGAGAGGTAAGGAGAGAGGAACAGAAAAATGAAGAGGGGGGGGGGGTGGTGGTTGAGGAGGAAGGGAGATACAGAGAGAGAGAACCGTGGGGGCGGGGAGGTAAGAAGGGAAAAAGGTAGAGAAATGGGGAGGACTCTGACGGTAAGAAAAGATGGAGGCACTCAATACCCACCCTTAGCATTCTCTGCAGTAAGCGAGTGTGGATCACAGTGGCGGCTCGCACAGCTCCAAAGGCAAACAGGAGAGCTCGCAAGGCGGTGAAGACTGAGTTGGCTGCTGCTATCCCTCCATATACTGTGAGATAGAAAGTAATATCCTGAGAATTGTTCTGTTTGGTAAACTGAGCCCATCTTAAAGGAGACCTGGGGGAGACAGAATAAAGCCACTTATGGAGCATTATATCATCTCAGGAGAAGACTGTCCACAGCATAGCATAGCTGCAGTAATAAGAGACGGGAGGGGTGAGGCTCTGTATTAAATGTTAAAATACAATAAAGTATATTAACCTTGGGAGAGCCATGGAACCTAGTCTTTAAAGAGAATCTGAAGCCATATTAAAAATGGCTTTTTACCTTATACACATGTGAGGCATGTTTGCCCCTGCTAAAACGCAGCTATCCCGCGGCATAACGAGGGGTCTTTACCCCCCAAATCCCCCCTGCAAAATCCACGACCAACTTTGTCGTGGATTTTGCTGCTCCTGTGTGCTTCCGTGTGAGGCCGGGCTATGAGCTGCAGCCCTGCCTCACACCCGTCTGTCAGCGCGTATCTCCGCCTCTCCTCCGCCCCTCTCAGTGAAGGAAGACAGAGGGGCGGGGGAGAGGCGGCGATGCGCCGCTGACAGACGCGTGTGAGGCAGGGCTGCAGCTCATAGCTCTGCCTCACACGGAAGCGCTGCCCGGGCACCAGGGAGGGTATTTGGGGGGTAAAGACCCCACGTTATGCCGCGGGATAGCAGCGTTTTAGCTGGGGGCAAACATGCCTCACATGTGTACAGGATCTTCTCAAAAAATTAGCATATTGTGATAAAGTTCATTATTTTCTGTAATGTACTGATAAACATTAGACTTTCATATATTTTAGATTCAAATACACACAACTGAAGTAGTTCAAGCCTTTTATTGTTTTAATATTGATTATTTTGGCATACAGCTCATGAA
The DNA here is from genome assembly GCF_040937935.1 of Hyperolius riggenbachi. Classification (NCBI taxonomy): domain Eukaryota; kingdom Metazoa; phylum Chordata; class Amphibia; order Anura; family Hyperoliidae; genus Hyperolius; species Hyperolius riggenbachi. The sequence goes on from NC_090649.1 coordinate 441,332,908, forward strand.
AACCCAAATTTCCTATCTCAAAAAATTAGCATATTTCATCCGACCAATAAAAGAAAAGTGTCTTTAAAACAAAAAAAAGTCAACCTTCAAATAATTACGTTCAGTTATGCACTCAATACTTGGCCGGGAATCCTTTTGCAGAAATGACTGCTTCAATGCGGCGTGGCATGGAGGCAATCAGCCTGTGGCACTGCTCAGGTGTTATGGAGGCCCAGGATGCTTCGATAGCGGCCTTAAGCTCATCCAGAGTGTTGGGTCTGGTGTCTCTCAACTTTCTCTTCACAATATCCCACAGATTCTTTATGGGGTTCAGGTCAGGAGAGTTGGCAGGCCAATTGAGCACAGTAATACCATGGTCAGTAAACCATTTACCAGTGGTTTTGGCACTGTGAGCAGGTGCCAGGTCGTGCTGAAAAATGAAATCTTCATCTCCATAAAGCTTTTCAGCAGATGGAAGCATGAAGTGTTTCAAAATCTCCTGATAGCTAGCTGCATTGGACCTGCCCTTGATAAAACACAGTGGACTAACACCAGCAGCTGACATGGCACCCCAGACCATCACTGACTGTGGGTACTTGACACTGGACTTAAAGCATTTTGGCATTTCCCTCTCCCCAGTCTTCCTCCAACCTCTGGCACCTTGATTTCCGAATGACATGTAAAAGTTGCTTTCATCCGAAAAAAGTACTTTGGACCACTGAGCAACAGTCCAGTGCTGCTTCTCTGTAGCCCAGGTCAGGCGCTTCTGCCGCTGTTTCTGGTTCAAAAGTGGGTTCATGCTTCCATCTGCTGAAAAGCTTTATGGAGATGAATATTTCATTTTTCAGCACGACCTGGCACCTGCTCACAGTGCCAAAACCACTGGTATATGGTTTACTGACCATGGTATTACTGTGCTCAATTGGCCTGCCAACTCTCCTGAGCTGAACCCCATAGAGAATCTGTGGGATATTGTGAAGAGAACGTTGAGAGACGCAATACCCAACACTCTGGATGAGCTTAAGGCCGCTATTGAAGCATCCTGGGCCTCTATAACACCTGAGCAGTGCCACAGGCTGATTGCCTCCATGCCACGCCGCATTGAAGCAGTAATTTCTGCAAAAGGATTCCCGACCAAGTATTGAGTGCATAACTGAACATAATTATTTGAAGGTTGACTTTTTTTGTTTTAAAAACACTTTTCATTTATTGGTCAGATGAAATATGCTAATTTTTTGAGATAGGAAATTTGGGTTTTCATGAGCTGTATGCCAAAATCATCAATATTAAAACAATAAAAGGCTTGAACTACTTCAGTTGTGTGTATTTGAATCTAAAATATATGAAAGTCTAAGGTTTATCAGTACATTACAGAAAATAATGAACTTTATCACAATATGCTAATTTTTTGAGAAGATCCTGTATAAGGTAAAAAGCCATTTTTAATATGGCTTCAGATTCTCTTTAAGCACAACAGAGCCCACAAACAGCCTAAGAAGTTGGCTTTGACCACTGCGAGCACTGCTGGGGATCTGTAGGTGCTCGGCTGAATAGATTACTGTGGCACTACATGTGGTCTGAAGAAGTGGGCTCAGACCAACATAACATGTTACCTGTGCTTAATAATGCCTGGCCTGCATTTCCAGTTTCAGTATTTTTTTTTTTTAATTGGGGAGGCATCCAAAGTTTCACAGAGGGGCCCATCCAAAGTTTCGCATGGGGCCCAGTGATTTTCAGTTATGCAACTAAATACAAAAAGGAGCAAAGAACGTCTGGCACTGTAGCTTTAATGCATCACAGCAGGTGTACAAACGTGAATGGCATGTAATACAGGAAACAAGTCTGTAAATAGGTGGTACTTATCGTGCTCTGCTGAAGGTGGGTAGGCAGCTGTGGGCGCCAGTGGGTGCACGGCCTTACAGCCGTTTCGCAATGGGATGTGCACGATAAGCCTCCGAAGAAGCAGGGCTCATCCCATTGCGAAACGGCTGTAAGGCCGTGCACCCACTGGCGCCCACAGCTGCCTCCCCACCTTCAGCAGAGCACGATAAGTACCACCTATTTACAGACTTGTTTCCTGTATTACATGCCATTCACGTTTGTACACCTGCTGTGATGCATTAAAGCTACAGTGCCAGACGTTCTTTGCTCCTTTTTGTATTTAGTTGCCACAAATGTTTGAACTCTTTTTTGTCTTGAGCACGTAGCTCCTGCTGAAGTTGTTCTACTGCCATTCAGCATTCATATCTATACATCTGCAGTTTTTACTGAGTGCCAGCCTTTTCCTCTTGAAGTTTGCTTATTTTCAGTTTTGCTACTGGGGGAGGTATGTGATAGTTACAGTAAGATCGGTTGCAAAAATAAATAAATAAAGACATTCATCCATCACATTCAACCAGAAAAAAAATAATTAAAAAAATTGTAGTATTCAGAACCCCCACATTTGATCCAGAGGAAGGCGATACTGGACATAATTTTGTTTTTTAAAGAAAGTGTGCCAACTACTTTCATGGCAACTAAGATGTCCATGATGAGGAATTTCTATTAAAGCTGAACTGGAGGAGTGGCATTATTTACTAGAAAGGACTATTCAACCAGATATGAAGTTCACCAACCCAAAAGCCTAGATCATTTCAGTACATCACACCACACTTAACCTAGACAAGCTGGATGGGCATGCTTTATTCCCCCATATACTGCCGATCCTGGCTCTAAAAATGGCCAGACACCCTTTATTGTCTCCAGAAGAAGCCATACTGAACAAAATGATTTCCTCATTCCTGGAAAGTAACCTGGAGGATTCCCCTCCAAATCCACCTTCATCACCATACCAGGTCTGATGACCTTGGAGGGTTTCCTATAACACAGTAACAGGATCTTTGTTCCAAAATAGTCTCTGGCAGTAAGTTCTCCAGATGTGTAGTGACCACAACACGCCTCTCTCCTCACCCCACTCACCAGAGGCTGCTACATTGTCAGCCGCAGTGTTGCCCCTCCCCTTTTATCCGTAGACACGTCCCTCAGCCGTGGCCATGTCACACATCTGTGCATTGCTCGTACACCGCAATGTTCCTCAAAGGACCATGCATAATCCTCATGGGCTACATTCCTTGAGCCGTGTCTATTGTAGTATATGCCCAACCTTTTTATCCTATAATTTCCAATAAGAAATGTGGTTGCTCAGCCCCTGTGAAGGGAGGTGGGAATCAGAAGATGTTGGAGTTTAAGGCTTTTGCTGCTGTGAATCTTCAGTTCCTAATGGCGATAAATTGCCTTTTAAACAGAGGGGAACCAGACAAAGATAACAACCCGTGGCTTAGGGATGGGACGAATTCAACATTTCTTTGAAGCCAAACTCATTCTTCTCTTAAAATGAAGAATAAAGAGACCTTACTTGTTTAACAAAGTATTCTATTACACAGAAAGAAAGTAACCTCAAAAGGAAAACTGAAATGAGAGGTATATGGAGGCTGCCATATTTATCTACTTAAAGAGACACTGAAGCAGAAAAAAAAAATTATGATATAATGATTTGTATGTGTAGTACAACTAAACAATAAAACATTAGGAGCAGAGACATAAGTATAATATTGTTTCCCGTACAGGAAGAGTTAAGAAACTCCAGTTATCTATGCAAAAGAGCCATTAAGCCACAGGACTTTCAAAGTTACAGAGAGCTCTGTCTTCTGAAGCTTGTTATCTCCACTGTCAGTCACTGTATTTTCTTTTTCTCTCCAGAGGACAGGACACAAATTAACTGGCCTGCTCTGTAAAATCATTTAGAATGCTGAGTGGTGTATAAACTGCAAATATTCAGGACTGATGCAATGTTATAAAAAACACTATATGACTTAAGAATAAAAATGAGAATATTTTCTTTGCTACTAATGTTCTAGTAATTATCCATACTATACAACCAATTCATCATATCATAATATTTTTTTTCCGCTTCAGTGTCTCTTTAAAGAGACCCAGAGATGAAGAAACAGAATAGATTTATACATACCTGGGGCTTCCCTCCAGCCCCATCCGCATGGATCGCTCCCACGCCACCGTCCTCACCCTTCTCTATCGCCGGTACTGGGTCCGGTCCCTTCGGCCAGCAAGGGCCAGTCGATGCAAACACAGTGCACTCCCTCTGTACTGCACAGGCAAATGAGTAATGCAGGCACCGGAGAGACGGAGGGAGTCACTGTGCGTGCATGCATAAAACTGGCAGCGACTGGCTGAAGTTACAGGACCCGGTACTGGCGATACAGAAGGCTGAGGACGGCAGCGTGGGAGCGATCCATGCGGGTGGGGCTGGAGGAAGCCCCAGGTATGTATAAATCTATTCTGTTACTCAATCTCTGCGTCTCTTTAACCTCCCTGGCGTTATGATTATTTCCAGATTTAAGGTCTAAAAGCCATAACATTTTTTCACAAGCTTTTAGACCCTAAAAACAAGAAGAAAAACATACCTCAGAGAGGTCTGCAGCAGCTCTTGCTGAAACTCACTCAGGTACGGGATTACCACCCTGTTCTGCAGCTTTCCGTCCCGAGCCAGACTCGGGATTACCGCTAAGGAGGGTTAAGCAATACCATTTGCCTGGCTGTTCAGCTGATCCTGTACCTCTAAAACATTGGCCATAGATCCTGAACAACCATGCAGCAGATCAGGTGACAGGTAAAAATCTGACAAAATTAGCTGCAGGTTGCTTTTGGTGTGATTTATACACTACTGCTGCCAAATAGACCAGCAGGGCTGCCAGGCAACCGGTAGTGTTTAAAAAGGACATAAATATGGCAGCCTCCATATACCTCTCACTTCAGTTGTCTTTTAAAGACTTGGAGGATTTGTAGGCTGACATATTTTTCCTAAACTATACCAGTTGTCTGGCTGTCCAGCTGATCCTCTGCTTCTGATGATTTAGCCATAGACCCTGAACAAGCTGGGAGTTGGAGTTTTTATTTTTTTTAAACTTAAAGAAAACCTGAACTGAAAATTAAAAGTCAAAATAAACATACACAGTCATACTTACCTCCCGTGTAGTCTACTCCTCAATTTCTTTCTCCTTTCCCGCGTCCTGTTTGTCCACTGTGATCAAGGGAATTCTCTTTCCTCCATTTTGAAAATGGCCATTACCCCATAACAGCTTTCTGGTCAGCACACTGTTAAACTGTAACATTGCCCACTTGAGCCGTAGGGAAACAGACATTACTTGGCACAGCAGTTGTCCTCTCAGCTATAACTGACAGCAACTGGTAAATAACTGACAGCAACTGATATATTTCAGTTCTGACAAAATGCTGTCAGAACTGGAAGGGATCATTGTCAGAAGAAAATGGTGCGCTTCTGAGAGGAACTGATGGCAAGGTAACTATCTAATGTTCATTTGAAGTTACCTCATGTGTTTATTTTAAATAATTGTATTCAGCACAGGTTCCCTTTAAGTTTGACAGGAATTTTAAAGATCATGTTTGCTCCTGGTGTGTGATTAAGAAATGCCTGAAAGATCAACAGCACCCCAGGCAACTGGTATTGTTTTTGATTTAAAACATGGCACCCTCCATATCCCTCAATCTTAAAACATGGTACCCTTCTCCATATCCCATATTCTTACTTACTTAACCACTTCGGGACCACAGTCTTTTCGCCCCTTAAGGACCAGAGCCTTTTTCTCCATTCAGACCACTGCAGCTTTCACGGTTTATTGCTCGGTCATACAACCTACCACCTAAATGAATTTTACCTCCTTTTCTTGTCACTAATACAGCTTTCTTTTGATGCTATTTGATTGCTGCTGCGAGTTTTACTTTTTATTATATTCATCAAAAAAGACATGAATTTTGTCAAAAAAATGACTTTTTTAACTTTCTGTGCTGACATTTTTCAAATAAAGTAAAATTTCCTATACATTTGAGCGCGAAAGTTATTCTGCTACATGTCTTTGATAAAAAAAAAAACATTCAGTGTATATTTATTGGATTGGGTAAAAGTTATAGCGTTTACAAACTATGGTGCCAAAAGTGAATTTTCCCATTTTCAAGCATCTCTGACTTTTCTGCGCACCTGTCAGGTTTCATGAGGGGCTAAAATTCCAGGATAGTACAAATACCCCCCAAATGACCCCATTTTGGAAAGAAGACATCCCAAAGTATTCAGTGAGAGGCATGGTGAGTTCATAGAAGATTTTATTTTTTGTCACAAGTTAGCGGAAAATGACAGTTTGTGACAAAAAAAAAAAAAAAAAAAAAGTTTCCATTTCTTCTAACTTGCGACAAAAAAAAATGAAATCTGCCACGGACTCACTATGCTCCTCTCTGAATACCTTGAAGTGTCTACTTTCCAGAATGGGGTCATTTGTGGGGTGTGTTTACTGTCCTGGCATTTGGGGGGTGCCTAATTGTAAGCACCCCTGTAAAGCCTAAAGATGCTCATTGGACTTTGGGCCCCTTAGCGCAGTTAGGCCGCAAAAAAGTGCCACACATGTGGTATTGCCGTACTCAGGAAAAGTAGTATAATGTGTTTTGGGGTGTATTTTTACACATACACATGCTGGGTGGGAGAAATATCTCCGTAAATGACAATTTTTTTATTTTTTTTACACACAATTGTCTATTTATAGAGATATTTCTCCCACTCAGCATGGGTATGTGGAAAAATACACCCCAAAACACATTATACTACTTCTCCTGAGTACGGCGATACCACATGTGTGGCACTTTTTTGCACCCTAACTGCGCTAAGGGGCCCAAAGTCCAATGAGTACCTTTAGGATTTCACAGGTCATTTTGAGAAATTTCGTTTCAAGACTACTCCTCACGGTTTAGGGCCCCTAAAATGCCAGGACAGTATAGGAACCCCACAAATTACCCCATTTTAGAAAGAAGACACCCCAAGGTATTCCGTTAGATGTATGGTGAGTTCATAGAAGATTTTTTTTTTTTGTCACAAGTTAGCGGAAATTGATTGTAATTGTTTTTTTTCACAAAGTGTCATTTTCCGCTAACTTGTGACAAAAAATAAAATCTTCTATGAACTCGCCATTCTCCTAACGGAATACCTTGGGGTGTCTTCTTTCTAAAATGGAGTCATTTGTGGGGTTCCTATACTGCCCTGGCATTTTAGGGGCCCTAAACCGTGAGGAGTAGTCTTGAAACCAAATGTGGCAAAATGACCTGTGAAATCCTAAAGGTACTCATTGGACTTTGGGCCCCTTAGCGCACTTAGGGTGCAAAAAAGTGCCACACATGTGGTACCGCCGTACTCAGGAGAAGTAGTATAATGTGTTTTGGGGTGTATTTTTACACATACCCATGCTGGGTGGGAGAAATATCTCTGTAAATGACAATTATTTGATTTTTTTTACACACAATTGTCCATTTACAGAGAGATTTCTCCCACCCAGCATGGGTATGTATAAAAATACACCCCAAAACACATTATACTACTTCTTCTGAGTACGGCGATACCACATGTGTGACACTTTTTTGCAACCTAGGTGCGCTAAGGGGCCTAACGTCCTATTCACAGGTCATTTTGAGGCATTTGGATTCTAGACTACTCCTCACGGTTTAGGGCCCCTAAAATGCCAGGGCAGTATAGGAACCCCACAAGTGACCCCATTTTAGAAAGAAGACACCCCAAGGTATTCTGTTAGGAGTATGGTGAGTTCATAGAAGATTTTTTTTTTGTCACAAGTTAGCGGAAAATGACACTTTGTGAAAAAAAAAACAATACATATCAATTTCCGCTAACTTGTGACAAAAAATAAAATCTTCTATGAACTCATCATACACCTAAAAGAATACCTTGGGGTGTCTTCTTTCTAAAATGGGGTCACTTGTGGGGTTCCTATACTGCCCTGGCATTTTAGGGGCCCTAAACCGTGAGGAGTAGTCTTGAACCCAAATGTCTCAAAATGACCTGTGAAATCCTAAAGGTACTCATTGGACTTTGGGCCCCTTAGCACAGTTAGGCTGCAAAAAAGTGTCACACATGTGGTATCGCCGTACTCAGAAGAAGTAGTATAATGTGTTTTGTGGTGTATTTTTACATATAACCATGCTGGGTGGGAGAAATATCTCTGTAAATGACACATTTTTGATTTTTTTTACACACAATTGTCCATTTACAGAGAGATTTCTCCCACCCAGCATGGGTATGTGTAAAAATACACCACAAAACACATTATACTACTTCTCCTGAGTATGGCGATACCACATGTGTGACACTTTTTTGCAGCCTAGGTGCGCTAAGGGGCCCAACGTCCTATTCACAGGTCATTTTGAGGCATTTGTTTTCTAGACTACTCCTCACGGTTTAGGGCCCCTAAAATGCCAGGGCAGTATAGGAACCCCACAAGTGACCCCATTTTAGAAAGAAGACACCCCAAGGTATTCCGTTAGGGGTATGGTGAGTTCATAGAAGATTTTATTTTTTCTCACAAGTTAGTGAAAAATGACACTTTGTGAAAAAAACAATAACAATCCAATTTCCGCTAACTTTTGACAAAAAATAAAATATTCTATGAACTCATCATACACCTAACAGAATACCTTGGGGTGTCTTCTTTCTAAAATGGGGTCACTTGTGGGGTTCCTATACTGCCCTGGCATTTTACGGGCCCAAAACTGTGAGTAGTCTGGAAACCAAATTTCTCAAAATGACTGTTCAGGGGTATAAGCATCTGCAAATTTTGATGACAGGTGGTCTATGAGGGGGCAAATTTTGTGGAATCGGTCATAAGCAGGGTGGCCTCTTAGATGACAGGATGTATTGGGCCTGATCTGATGGATAGGAGTGCTAGGGGGGTGACAGGAGGTGATTGATGGGTGTCTCAGGGGGCGGTAAGAGGGGAAAATAGATGCAATCAATGCACTGGGGAGGTGATCGGAAGGGGGTCTGAGGGGGATCTGAGGGTTTGGCCGAGTGATCAGGAGCCCACACGGGGCAAATTAGGGCCTGATCTGATGGGTAGGTGTGCTAGGGGGTGACAGGAGGTGATTGATGGGTGTCTCAAGGTGTGATTAGAGGGGGGAAATAGATGCAAGCAATGCACTGGCGAGGTGATCAGGGCTGGGGTCTGAGGGCGTTCTGAGGTGTGGGCGGGTGATTGGGTGCCCGCAAGGGGCAGATTAGGGTCTAATCTGATGGGTAACAGTGACAGGTGGTGATAGGGGGTGATTGATGGGTAATTAGTGGGTGTTTAGAGGAGAGAATAGATGTAAACAATGGATTTGGGAGGTGATCTGATGTCGGATCTGCGGGCGATCTATTGGTGTGGGTGGGTGATCAGATTGCCCGCAAGGGGCAGGTTAGGGGCTGATTGATGGGTGGCAGTGACAGGGGGTGATTGATGGGTGGCAGTGACAGGGGGTGATTGATGGGTGATTGACAGGTGATCAGTGGGTTATTACCCGGAATAACAGATGTAAATATTGCACGGGCAAATTGATAAGGGGGGGGGTCTGAGGGCAATCTGAGCGTGTGGGCGGGTGATTGGGTGCCCGCAAGGGGCAGATTAGGGTCTAATCTGATGGGTAACAGTGACAGGTGGTGATAGGGGGTGATTGATGGGTAATTAGTGGGTGTTTAGAGGAGAGAATAGATGTAAACAATTGATTTGGGAGGTGATCTGATGTCGGATCTGCGGGCGATCTATTGGTGTGGGTGGGTGATCAGATTGCCCGCAAGGGGCAGGTTAGGGGCTGATTGATGGGTGGCAGTGACAGGGGGTGATTGATGGGTGGCAGTGACAGGGGGTGATTGATGGGTGATTGACAGGTAATCAGTGGGTTATTACAGGGGAGAACAGATGTAAATATTGCACGGGCGAATTGATAAGGGGGGGGTCTGAGGGCAATCTGAGCGTGTGGGCAGGTGATTGGGTGCCCGCAAGGGGCAGATTAGGGTCTAATCTGATGGGTAACAGTGACAGGTGGTGATAGGGGGTGATTGATGGGTAATTAGTGGGTGTTTAGAGGAGAGAATAGATGTAAACAATGGATTTGGGAGGTGATCTGATGTCGGATCTGCGGGCGATCTATTGGTGTGGGTGGGTGATCAGATTGCCCGCAAGGGGCAGGTTAGGGGCTGATTGATGGGTGGCAGTGACAGGGGGTGATTGATGGGTGGCAGTGACAGGGGGTGATTGATGGGTGATTGACAGGTAATCAGTGGGTTATTACAGGGGAGAACAGATGTAAATATTGCACGGGCGAATTGATAAGGGGGGGGTCTGAGGGCAATCTGAGCGTGTGGGCAGGTGATTGGGTGCCCGCAAGGGGCAGATTAGGGTCTAATCTGATGGGTAACAGTGACAGGTGGTGATAGGGGGTGATTGATGGGTAATTAGTGGGTGTTTAGAGGAGAGAATAGATGTAAACAATGGATTTGGGAGGTGATCTGATGTCGGATCTGCGGGCGATCTATTGGTGTGGGTGGGTGATCAGATTGCCCGCAAGGGGCAGGTTAGGGGCTGATTGATGGGTGGCAGTGACAGGGGGTGATTGATGGGTGGCAGTGACAGGGGGTGATTGATGGGTGATTGACAGGTAATCAGTGGGTTATTACAGGGGAGAACAGATGTAAATATTGCACGGGCGAATTGATAAGGGGGGGGTCTGAGGGCAATCTGAGCGTGTGGGCAGGTGATTGGGTGCCCGCAAGGGGCAGATTAGGGTCTAATCTGATGGGTAACAGTGACAGGTGGTGATAGGGGGTGATTGATGGGTAATTAGTGGGTGTTTAGAGGAGAGAATAGATGTAAACAATGGATTTGGGAGGTGATCTGATGTCGGATCTGCGGGCGATCTATTGGTGTGGGGGGGTGATCAGATTGCCCGCAAGGGGCAGATCAGGGGCTGATTGATGGGTGGCAGTGACAGGGGGTGATTGACGGGTGATTGACAGGTGATTGACAGGTGATTGACAGGTGATTGACAGGTGATCAGGGGGGATAGATGCATACAGTACACGGGGGGGGGGGTCTGGGGGGGGTCTGGGGAGAATCTGAGGGGTGGGGGGGTGATCAGGAGGGAGTAGGGGGCAGATTAGGGACTTAAAAAAAAAATAGCGTTGACAGATAGTGACAGGGAGTGATTGATGGGTGATTAGGAGGGTGACTGGGTGCAAACAGTGGTCTGGGGGGTGGGCAGGGGGGGGTCTGAGGGGTGCTGTGGGCGATCAGGGGGCAGGGGGGGGGGAAATCAGTGTGCTTGGGTGCAGACTAGGGTGGCTGCAGCCTGCCCTGGTGGTCCCTCGGACACTGGGACCACCAGGGCAGGAGGCAGCCAGTATAATAGGCTTTGTATACATTACAAAGCCTATTATACACTGTTGCAGCGGCGATCCGGATGCCAGTAACCCGCCGGCGCTTCCGAACGGCCGGCGGGTTACGGCGAACGGGGGGCGGAGCCAGTCCCCGGCGGCTGATCGCGTCACGAATGACGCGATCGCCGCATAGCCACTCCCGCAGCCGCCCCCGCCGATGGGCGTATTGCGGTCGTTTGGGCCCGGACTTTGCCGCCGCCCATCGGCTGGGGGCGGTCGTTAAGTGGTTAATTTGTCCGTTCAAGGAATATTTTTGTTCAGGAAAACTAACATACAAACTCGCTCTGGGTCCAGTCTACTTTGTTTCCTATCAATTATGATCCTTGATTTTCTGAGATTACAGATTATAGAGCCCCCTTAGTAGTAACACCCACTAAAGTACATAATGCACTTCAATAGTGCCCCTTTAATATAGAATACTAGCATAGTGGCTACTTCTCTTATTGTAACAAGATGTCCGTGGTGGTTTATCCCTCTCTAGCTTTGGCTACAGCTTGCGTGAGGCTTAGGCAAAAGCATCAGCGGGTCTCTGGGTCTATCACTCTGTATGAGGACTGTGGTGGTCTCTCTCTCCACCTTTGGCCGAAGCTTGTGTGAGGCTCAGGCAACAGTGTCAGCGTGTGCATCTCTCTGGTGGCCCAGTCTACTCTCTGTCTCGTGAGGCGCGGGGACAACGTTGCTCTCGTAAGTCACGGGGAGGCAACGACACAGGGTCGGGATGTGTTGGATTTGAATTGCGGAAATGACGCAGAGATTCAAATTTATAAACCTTTAATCTTTCTCAAGATTCAAGGGATTTGTCGTCCCACCTCCACTGTGGCTCTATTCGTTACCCCTCAGTAGCACACTCAGATTTCTGCATCTAGCTGGGGTTTACTGGATAGTCTATGCAAACTTACACAAGACCTCCAGAAGAGAAGAGAAGCAGCACAGGTGACACTGCTGGTAGAGTCAGTCTGGAAATGGAGACATTTCTTGGCTTGTCCGAAAAGCTTGCAATCCAGTGCGAGAGCCACCAATCAGACATGTTCCTGGAAGCTGGAACACAAAATGTACATAGAATTAGGGAGTTAGGTAATACAAATCCCATCATGTGCTTATGGGAATGTAGGAACGTTTAGATCTGCAATGCCAGATGTCTTACAGCCAACTACAAAGAATGAAGCTGGGGTGACCTCAGATAGCAGCTAAACGTAAGCTAGCCATACACTTATAGATTGCCACTCGATGTGGAAAAATGATCGATTCCTCTCTGAAAGGAACTGATCCATGAAGGACTTGATTCCTTCCATCTACTGCACATTGATTTTCAATAGATTCCATCAAGGAATCATCAATCAAACTACCTGATGCAGTGCAATGTTATGGGCTGCCAATCTACTGTCGCCCCGACCCCAATCAATATAGATCTTCCGTACTGTCCAATCAACACTTTCCATTAATTTTTTTGACAAAAGCAACCAAAAGTCGATCTGAATCTGAAGGGTATCGGACAGGAAAATTGATAAGTGTATGGGCATTTAAGGAAAGGACAAGTACTCACCCTGCATAAGGAGCAATGCCAGCAACACTGATGCACCCAGACAGCTGCCCACTGCCCGCCAGTATGAGGCATACACCTGTAAGGACACAGCACCCTCCTTCTTCCCCTCCTCCTCAGCCATCACAGAGCCAGGAAATAAGCCTTCCTCCTCCTCATCCTCTCTATCCACCAAGCTGCTAACAGATCCTACAAGACAAAATCAGAAGTGGTTAACTGGGCAACTGGTCTAATGTGAGGGGGGGGGGGGGGGGGTTAATTATTGTGCTAATCATAGAAGTCAGAAAATCAGATATGATAGAGGTCATGAGGTCAGCTGATCTGATGTGGGAGGAGTCACCTGTTCACATGATTGTGTGCAGAAGGAACCACTGTATCAGGTAGTCAGGTATGGAAGAAATCAAATTGGACAAGTGATCAAATGTGGGAGTGGTCACTTTGTAACGTAACCGGATAAAGGGCAAGCTCTCAAATTCTAAAGTTTGCTTGAGTCTCAGATTGTTTGCTAAATCTGGTCCATGTAGTCAGCTGACCAAGGCCCATATGTAATTAACTTTTGCTCCTATGTTTTCTCCTAAAAGATCATTTTTCAACTTTTTTTTAAAATTACTTTTTAGCACTCTGAAAAAGCACTGACAAAATTATTTTGAGTATTTTCTCATTTGCTGGTGGTTTAAAGGGCATTTTATTGACATTGGGCATGCTACACAAAGCTTTTTCACCTGTTCTCTTCTGTTTTCACCTTATCTATGTTACTTTTTTAAACTCCCAAAGAGCAAAAATATAATATAATTAAGGTGAGAAAAGTAATATTGAATTGAATTTAATCAGGAACAACTTACTTTAAGCGATTATTTTGCTTGTAAATGTACTGAAAGGTTATTTTTATCAATTAGGTGATATAATTATGAGAAGTTTTGTTCATAGTGCCCAATGTGTGAAAATATCACCTTGGAGAAAACAGAGGATTCATATGCAAGTTTATTATATATAGGCCCTGGTGTGGGAAATGCTAACAATTTCTGTGTTTTGCTCTTGGATTCTGGGTGTGGGTTATGCTCTAACCCTTTCTGAGTGTTTTGGTCTTGGAAGCTGAGACTCTGGGTGTGAGAAATGATCCTACACTTTCCTTCTGTGTTGCTCTTGGAAGCTCAGGTTCTGTGTGTGTGACATGCTTTTACCCTTTTCGTACATTTTGCTCTGGGAAGCTTGGATTCTGGGTGTGGGAAATGCTCTTACCCTTTCCGTGTGTTTTCCTCTGGGAAGCATGGACCCTGGGTGTGGGAAATGCTCTTACCCTTTCTGTGTCTTTTGCTCATGGCAGTTTGGATTCTGGGTGTGGGAAATGTTTTTACGCTTTCTATGTGTGTTGCTTTTGGAAGCTTCATCTCTGGGTGTGGGAAATGCACTCACATTTTCCCTGTGTGGACTCTGGGTGTGGGAAATGCTCTTACCCTTTACTTGTGTTTTGCTCTTGGAAGCTCGGACTCTGGGAGAAACGTCAACTAGAGACAAGATCTCATCTGGGGGTCCTGGTAATTGAATCAGACATTAATAGTTCCCTAGAAAATAAATGTATAATAATTATTACAGAAAAGGCCGTACAAGTCAGTCAGTTACCTGTCCGCACGATTCTCCCAGCTTCCATCAGAATCACCACATCGGCTTTTTGCAACAACTCAGTGCGATGAGTGCAAAGAATTCTGGTCTTCTGCTTCAAAATACCCAGAATACATTTCTCCATAAGATGGGAAGCCACGTCAGCATCTACTGCAGCCAGCGGGTCATCTAGCAAGAGGAGCTCTTTCTCCTGCAAGGACATTTATCTCAGCACGCAGGTATATATGCCTAAAAGCATATCTACAATGGAGGTGGGGATACGTAGAAGAAAGAAGCTGTGCCATCAGGCTGTACAGGAGGAGGGATGTCAGTCTATACAGGAGGAGAAGGGATGTCAGTCTGTATCGGAGAGGAGATGGAAGGCTTTACAGGAGGAGGAGGAGGAGGAGGAGGAGGAATGTCAGTGTGTACAGGAGGAGGAATGTCAGTCTGTACCGGAGGGATGTCAGGCTATACAGGAGGAGGAGGGATGTCAGGCTGTACAGGAGGAAGTGGTATATCAGGCTGTACAGGAAGAGGAGGGGTGTCAAGCTGTACTGGAGGAGAGATGTCAGGCTGTACGGGAAGATGAGGAGGGATGTCAGTCTGTACAGGAGGAGAAGGGATGTCAGTCTGTACAGGAGGAGGAGCAATGTCAGTCTGTACAGGAGGAGGAGCAATGTCAGTCTGTACAGGAGGAGTGGGGATGTTAGTCTGTACAGGGGGAGGAGCAATGTCAGTCTGTACAGGAGGAGGAGCAATGTCAGTCTGTACAGGAGGAGTGGGGATGTTAGTCTGTACAGGGGGAGGGATGTCAGGCGGTACAGGAGGTGGAGGGATGTCAGGCTGTACAGGAGGAGGAGGGATGTCAGGCTTTATCTTACCTGATAGACTGCACGGGCCAGACTGATCCGGGCCTTCTGCCCCCCACTGAGAGTGACGCCATTCTCACCGACCTCTGTCTGATCTCCAGCTGGCAAGATCTGCAAAAGTGATAACATAACATACACGCATGCCGGTTATGCAATTACTCCATGCCATAAATGAGTGTATATATATATATATATATCTTTATACATTATCAGATTTTATGGTCAGCTTAGAGTATGAGCTCCTCTAAAGGACAGTCAGTGACATGACTAAGCACTCTGTAAAGTGCTGTAGAAGATGTCAGTATTGTATAAATACATAATAATAAGTATATAGAGGGACATTAGAATATGAAAAGAAAAAAGTGTGACCTCCGCTGCTTACAATCAGTGATATGACTATGTACTCTGTAAAGTGCTGCAGAAGATGTCAGTGCTATGTAAATACAAAATAATATGGTGGGACATTAAACTATGGTAGGATTAGATTGTGAGCTCCGATGAGGGCAGTCAGTGACATGACGATGAACTCTGAAAAGTACTGTAGAAGTCAGTGTAATATAAAAACATAATAATAATCCTCCACCCACACTCACATAGTTTAACCAGTATCCTCATTCCCCTACTGTCAAAAGTGCAGCCTCTCCCACTCAAGTCACATCTGTACACACGCACACATACATACGCATGTGCATGTTACTCACGATCAGGTCATCAGACAGGGCGCAGGCCTCAACCACTTCATTGTAGAGACGCTCGTTATATTCCTTTCCGAACACAATATTATCCCTGATGGTAGCAAACTGGATCCACGGCTCCTGAGCTACAAAGCCAAATCCGTTTTCCTGGTGCCAGACGTACAGATCTCCTCCTTGCCTGTAAAACCGATAACTGCCAGCTGTAATGACATCACTGATCACTATATAGCCCCACACTGCAGCTCCTGGGCTCTGGAAAAAAAGGCAGCTATGCCACAAAGGTTTCCCTTTACCCAGCTAGATCAGTGATGAGGGGCATTACCTGTCATGTGATCAGAGATGAGGGGGTTTACCTGTCATGTGATCAGAGATGAGAGGCATTGCCCGTCATGTGATCAGAGATGAGGGGCATTACCCGTCATGTGATCAGAGATGAGGGGCATTACCCGTCATGTGATCAGAGATGAGGGGCATTACCCGTCATGTGATCAGAGATGAGGGGCATTACCCGTCATGTGATCAGAGATGAGGGGCATTACCCGTCATGTGATCAGAGATGAGGGGCATTACCCGTCATGTGATCAGAGATGAGGGGCATTCCCAGTCATGTGATCAGAGATGAGAGGCATTACCCGTCATGTGATCAAAGATCTGGGGCATTACCCGTCATGTGATCAGAGATGAGGGGTGTTACCTGTCGTGTGATCAGAGAGGAGGGGCGTCGTGATTAGTTATGAGGAATGTCACTTGCCCAGGTAAAAGGGGGGTAGTTAGTATCACAAAGGGGTTACCACTGGATGTCCTGGATGCTGTGACATTATACGCTGAGTTGCTTCAATGTCTGCCTTGAGTTCTGCCCAGAGCCAAGACAAGGTCTTCCAGCACCCAAGGCTGAGACACCAAAGTGCGCCCCTCCATCCCTCCCACTCAAGCCGTCACACACTGATTGCTATTAGACTAAGAGGCGCCCCAGGGTCCCCAACACCAAAATCTGTAGTTATCTGGCTTGCAGTCACTGCCATGTATCCCATTTCCTTATTTCTCTCTGCTTCAAACACAATAGGGAAATGATAGCTGAGTGAGTTGTTTGCCCCTCCTACACTGTGCCCTGAGGCTGGAGCCTCTCTTGCCTCCGCCTTGGCCCTGGTTCTGCCTTTATATATACATGGTGGACAAGCCTATGCTTTAAAAGCTTGTGCCTTTGCACATTACCAAGAACTATGACTGGCATTACCTGTTCAACTCTCCAGTTATTGCAGCCAGCAGTGAGCTTTTTCCACAACCGACTTTACCAACAACTGCAACCAGCGCCCCCTGCAAATGGAAGAGAGAGAATTACCAGATCTGGCAGAAGACCGTCCACTAGAATCCTCAGATATTATCGTACTACCTGTCCTCCCTGCTCAATGCTCCCCACTGGAGACCCCACCGATCCCTGCTCAATGCTTCCCTGAAGACACTCCACTGTCCTCGTTGCTCAATGCTCCCCTGAAGACACTCCACTGTCCTCGTTGCTCAATGCTCCCCACTGGAGACCCCACCGATCCCTGCTCAATGCTCCCCTGAAGACACCCCACTGTCCTCCCTGCTCAATGCTTCCCATTAAACATCCCACTGTCCTCTCTGCTCCCCACCAGGCACTTCACTGTCCTCCCTGCTCAATGCTCCCCACTAGAGACCCCACTGTCCTCCTTGCTCAATGCTCCCCACTAGACACCCCACTGTCCACCCTGCTCAATGTTCCCCTGTAGACACTCCACTGTCCTCCCTGCTCAATGCTCCCCACTAGACACCCCACTGCCCCCCTGCTCCCCACTAGAAACCCCACTGTCCTGCCTGCTCAATGCTCCCCACTGCCCTCCCAATGCAATGCTCCCCACTAGAAACCCCACTGTCCTCCCAGTGCAAAGCTCCCCACTAGAAAACTTACTGCCCTCCCAGCAAAATGGTCCCCACTAGAAACCCCACTGCCCTTCCAGCGCAATGCTCCCCACTAGAAACCTCATTGCCCTCCCAGCGCAATGCTCCCCACTAGAAACCCCACTGTCCTTCCAGCGCAATGCTCCCCACTAGAAACCCCACTGCCCTCCCAGCGCAATGCTCCCCACTAGAAACACTACTGTCCTCCCTGCTTAAAATTCTCCAGTTACAAGAGGCACTGATACAGCTGCAAAGTCCTTTAGTTCTACAAGGCATTGATGGTCATCTGTTGACCCGTGACATGCCTTGCTGGCCACAGGTCACCACGACATACAATTAATTGACTCACCTAGTGAGTCATTGGTAAACTCCTCACCTTCCAAACAGACAGATGATTAATAAAAAGTTGCAGCGAGGACGACTCTTCTGCATTTGCTCCATCTTCTGAGTTAGTCCACCAGGAAAACATGGCATCTCTTACTTCCAGCGCAATGCCTCCTGCGGATGGAGGTGCTGAGGAAAAAAGGGACATTTATGGAACTAAAGAGTTCTAGGACCACACAGTCCATCGGCAATAACGTGTCACAGACAGAAGTCACATAAAACAACTACTTCCTTGCATGCCACCAGTCTGCCATTATACAGAAAAGTAGATCCAACAGGAAGTGACGTCACATCCAACCCTTAACCCTGTCAAAGTCAACAGTAAATAAGAACAACCAGAAAAGGCCAAAATCGACATCACTTAAGTGGATCGTCTCCAGACCACTCACTCCTCTTTAGTATTCATTTGAAGATTATGTTTCATATCTATATTTTAGGACTTTGGTGGATGTGGATTCTCCATTGGTGTCTTCTGGGTAAATTATATTTATTTCAATTATTATTATTAATATCTTGATGTGGAAATTGGATCACTGGGTGACTCTTACATTTTCAAGAAGGTTACTGGAGAGGACCCCAGTGAGTGGATCTCTAGTAGAAAATTCGTTATTTATTTACCGTTGGCTTTCAAATGGTTAAGGTTTAGATTTGATGTAGTGTTCCATTACCTTATAAACTATTAATGTGTAAATGTGCGCAGTCTGCAGTTACCTGAGGAAAGGTTTAAACCAAGACATGTTGAGTGTAATTGCTCTCCGATACAGGCAAGTTTAAGATATCACCACCATAGTGCCTCCTTTCTTTACTACCATCATTGAAGCCTACAGTGAAGACCCAAGATGCCTCATGCTGAAACCTATGTCCTTGTAATTTGCCTCTTACCCTCTGCCTTATAATAGCTCAGAAGATCCTGGTCTGGAAGCTCTAAAAAGCTCTGGATCCGATCCAGTGAGACTTTAGCCTCCAAGACTCCATTTAACACCCAGGGGAAGTTGTTCAGCGGCAGGATTAGCATCCCCACAAGGGCCAGAGCGGTGAACACCTGAACGGAAGAACAGGCAGCTCTGTCATTGCAGCCTGAAGCTCAATGGAAGAAGATTATGAGAAGGCTGAGCATGATGAAGATGGAGGAGAGGAGGAACAATTGTGAATTAGGCGGAAGGACAGCAGGTCTGCAGAGACCTCTGGACTTACTTTGGCTGCGCTAAGCTGATGTCCGAGGAGCACATAGGTGACAAAAATGATGATGGAAGTGAGAACAGGTAAAGCTGCCCATAGGTACACACATACAGCATCCAAAAGCTTAATGGCTCGAAGACTCCGCAACTCCTTCATCCTCAGACTGTTCAGATGGTGCAAGAAATGTTCTTCCCAGGTGTAAAATTTCACCACCCGCATTCCAGACAATAACTCAGTTACCATCTAGGAGAAAACATGAAATCAAGATATGAACAAGTGAAAGGAGGGGGGGCAGGTCAAAATATTGCCAACTGAAGAAAGAGATTAGTGACAAAATTAAAAAAAAGGAGGTACAGAGTCAACTTTGGACTTTGAGTACTTATTTAGTATGCAGTGGGCTGCAAAGAAATGTAATTGATAAGGTGCAGAAACATATCTGTGTGAGAAAGCACAGTAGAAATGTTCACTAAATCAGATTGTTTAAGAGGTGGGAATGTAGTGAATTTGAGAGAAGCAAAAAGTAAAGGCAAAGATGGGTTGACTCTCAAAACTTTTCTCAGAAATGATTTCATCTTATTAATTAAACTATAAGTAAAGATACAGATAGATAATCAATCTGGAAGCCTTGAGCTAGCCATAGAGGCCCTAATAGCCAAACTGTCTATGTCATCAGAAAATTACTGTACCACCTCAAACCACCGGTTAAGGTCTGGCTGAAAGATCTCTATACAGGCCTTCCAAGCAAACACCTGCACCGCCTGCATTTAGTACAGAATGCAGCCGCAAGGCTGTTGACCAGCCAACCCCGCCATTGCCACATAACACCAACCCTTCATTCACTCCACTGGCTACTAGTTAAATGGAGAATTCTGTTTAAAGAGAATCTGTATTGTTAAAATCTCACAAAAGTAAACATACCAGTGCGTTAGGGGACATCTCCTATTCCCCTCTGTCCCAATTTCGCCGCTCCTCGCCGCAATAAAAGTGGTTAAAAACAGTTTTAAAAAGTTTGTTTATAAACAAACAAAATGGCCACCAAAACAGGAAGTAGGTTGATGTACAGTATGTCCACACATAGAAAATACATTCATGCACAAGCAGGCTGTATACATCCTTCCTTTTGTATCTCAAGAGATCATTATACACAGGCAGTGTGCATAGAGGGGCCAGGAGGGGGGAGATGCATCACAGAACCACAACACTGAAGAACTTGGCAGCCTTCCAGACACAGGCTGACAAGTCTGACAAGAGAGAGATAAGTTGATTTATTACAGAGATGGTGATAGTAGAAAGTGTTGCAGTAAGCCAGAACACATTAGAATAGCTTTTGGAACTTGTAGGATGATAAAAAACAGGATGCAATTTTTGTTACGGAGTCTCTTTAAGATTGGCTTAATCCTTGCACAATCTGGGGCCTTGATACCTGAAGGACTTGTTGCATCTGCATCACACCCCCCACAATCTTAGATCAAAAGAATCTAATAACTTGGTCAACCCCAGAGTCCACCTCAAAACCTTTGGAGACAGAGCCATCTGTCATGTTGTTCCTACACTTTGGAACTCCCTGCCACAGCCACTCAGGACATCTCCATCCCTGGAAGCATTTAAAGGGAACATAAACTGAAACGGAATTGTTTTTTTCCTTTTAAAATAATACCATCTGCCTGACTCTCCTGCTGATCCTGTGTCTCTAATACTTTTAGCCACAGCCCCTCAACAAGCATGCAGATCAGGTGCTCTGACTGGATTCGCTGTATGCTTGTTTCAAGTGTGTGATTCAGCCAAAGAGATCAGCAGGACTGCCAAACAACTGGTAATGTTTAAAAGGAAACATCCATATCCCTCTCAGTTAAGGTTCCCTTTAAGTCCAAACTGAAAAGCCACCTGTTTAGTCTGGCATTTATGAACACCTCACTATTTCCTCTGTAACACAGTCCAGCCGGGAATCTTGTATTGATCTGAGACATAACTATGGGGTATTGAAAGTCACCCCAGTCACCTTAATCCAACTCTAAAGAAGGGGAAGCAGTCAAGACAGATCTGTAACACATCAATGGCTCCAGTAAAAACCTTCACTTTTATTAAATTTCAACTCAGGGCAGACAAAAATGGCTGCCATGTTTCAGACAGTGATGTGTTAACATATAGCCTAATATACAAGTCTAACCACTTCAAGTTCAGGGGTTTCTACCCCTCGAGGTTCCTGACAATTTTGGCATTTCAGCTGTGTTACTATTCATATAGCAATAACTTTTATAATACTTATGCCAGCAAAGTAATATTCGAAGGCAGCAGACAGGTAAAGTATTTACATGCACAGGCACCGGGGGCTTCTAACATTTGCGGGGACTTCGGCTGGGGAGGACGAGGTGGCCTCACAGGCCAGATTCTTGAGTTTCATGCTTAAAGCAGGCCTGTTGCGTATGAGCAGCCAACAGATCTCTCTCCGATCAGAGACAAAGAAAGTGGTATCTTGGTCAAACCCGCCCATACATTGCTAGATGTATGACCACCACAAATTGCTAGTTTGTGAAGTGGCTTGGATTTTCTGCATAGGGACACAGACACATGATGGTCTCAATGCATGCTGATTTTTTGATTTTCAGTGTGTTCCCCTACACACACACACGCACACACACACCCAGAGTTTCTTGGAATGCTTGCAATTTTCCTCCCCTCTGTGCTTTTTGCCCACTTTCTGTGGCAGGGCATTTTAAATGCATGCATATCCTGGTTATGTCTGTGAGTAAAGACACATTGCTATCCAAAACGCGTCTGCCATTTTTTGCCTGTCCTGCCTTGAAGTTTAATAAGTGGAGTTTTTACTGGAGCCATTAATGTGTTGCAGATCTCTCTCAACTACTTGTACTTACTGCCTTGGAGAAAAGGTATTTTCCAGCACCATCCTGGAATGTTTGGGGTATGAGTGGTGTCCTTTATCTAGAACTGTCTATGGAAGTGACGTATGGGGCCACATCAGCTGCCCAGATAAATCAAAATGGGAATCTAGCCCAACATAAATATTGCACCTGGAATTCTCAAAACACCTCGTCCTTCGGAGTACCTCAAACAATGCCTGCCGAGCTGGGTAGATTCCCATTACTGCTTAAAGAGACTCTGAAGCGAGAATAAATCTCGCTTCAGAGCTCATAGTTAGCAGGGGCATGTGTGCCCCTGCTAAACCGCCGCTATAGCGCGACTTAACGGGGGTCCCTTCACCCCCAAAGCGACCACTGCAACACTTGGTCGCAGATTTGGTCGTGATTTATGGCTTCCTGGAGGCAGGGCTAACGGCTGCAGCCCTGCCTCCAGTTGCGTCTGTCAGCGGCGCATCGCCGCCTCTCCCCCGCCCCTCTCAGTGAAGGAAAACAGAGGGGCGGGGGAGAGGCGGAGATACGCGCTGACAGACGTGCGTGGGGCAGGGCTGCGGCGGTTAGCCCTGCCCCAACCAGGAAGCGCTCCCCCGCTGTACGGAGCGGATTTGGGGGTCAGGGACCCCCGTTAAGCCGTGGGATAGCGGCGTTTTAGCAGGGGCACACGTGCCCCTGCTATCTATAAGGTCTGAAGCGAGATTTATTCTCGCTTCAGACTCTCTTTAAGAAACAGAAGAGAGTGCTTTCCTACTGGGCCTGCCTACAGAATAGCAGCCCTAACTCACTCCACTATAAAACAATGATGCACAATGAAGGCCAAGAAAAGCCCTGAAAGAAGTGGTCAGCTCTATGCTCCCCCAAATTCACATCCACAGGTTCTAACTAATAAACCCAGATAAAACACACCACAGCCAAGAGCAAACAGGACTATGTGGATAAATGGAGGAGTCAAATAAAGCAGTCACAGAAGCTAAAAATATACCAGTTCCTACAGAGAGAATAGAAAATGCCCCCAAACTTGGGAAATCTCCAAAACGCTCAAGAGAGGCAAATCCTGAGAGTCTACAGACACACCCTGGAAATTCAGTCTGGTAGACACAGACAGACGTACAAACCCAGGGAGAATAGACTATGACAACACTGTGACAGGAAGACCTTCAAGGATGAGGCTCACTTCATGCTTCACAGCCCTAAAAATACTGTAAACAGGGAACCCTTCTTTAAAAAATTGATGGACCTAATTCCAGACTTTCACTCATTAGAGAGTATGGCCCAGTGCACACCAAAACCGCTAGCAGATCCACAAAACGCCAGCGGTTTTGGGTGCAGATGACAGAGATTTGGGCCAGTGCACACCAAGCGGATTTGGATGCGATCCGCCGGCTGCATCCGCCTGAGCTTGGCTAATGTAATTGAATGGGCTGGTGCACACCGGCGGTTTGAGGTTTTTAGCAAACTGCAAAGGTGCAGCAAGAGGCACGTTTGCGTTTTGCTAAAAACCTCAAACCGTCGTGTGCACCAGCCCATTCAATTACATTAGCCAAGCGGATTTTCAGGCGGATGCGGCCGGCGGATCTGCTCGGTGTGCACTGGGCCTAAGAGAGAAAACTCTTCATTCCACTGGATGAGGAGGAACCCACAGGGACTTTCACCACATACTATGTCACAGACTGAGAAGAGGAATCCACAGCGACAATCGCTGCACATTATGTCACAGCATGCCACAGACTAAGAGGAGGAATCCACAGTGACAATCGCTGCACACTATGTCACCACACGTCACAGACTGAAAAGAGCATAAATAAACTGTAAACCTAAAAATGTCCAGACTGCTTAACCATTACACCTCTATCCAACCCCTCAGAGTCTTTTGGGGGGGAGGGGGGGGCAAAGAAGTAATAAGAAAAGGGAGTAAGAGAGGCACAGAGAGTGAAAGACGGAAGAGACACATAAAAATGAAAGAAGAGGAAGTACCTTAACTCGGGCATCCTTGTGCAGCAACATTTCCTTGTTGTTATTCATGATCCGGGTTGCAATCACTTTATTCAGTGGCACCAATAGTAAGGCCAATCCTAGACCCCCTAGAAAAGCAATACCCACCTGCTGATATAAGAGATAAAGTGTTACGGAGAACTGCAGCGGAAGGCTCCAGAGCTCGTGAAAGCTGCGGTAAAAATTGGAAACTCGATCTGTGTCCGTACTCATGAGATTCATCACTTCCCCCGGAGAGAACTTAGCCAGCCTGGGTCCTTCACCACAGATGGCCTTATGGTAGACAGCAGTCAGAACAGATGTTCTGACTGCTAGCATCAGCTTATTGATCTGATGGATGTACTGATTCTGTAGAATAGCCCCTAGAAATCCACTGGCAAACAGACCTATAGCGTAGATGACCCCCCAGCTCAGGGGCTCCTCCTGTGTTTCCATAAAGGTTACCAGAAGATTCAGCAATACTGGCCCCATAAATCCCAAAGCAACAGAGAACAGTTTTATCACACCTAAAGCGCAATAATGAGTTCCGAAGCACGCATGTAAAGCAGATATAAGGCGCAGCCTACCGGCACAACTATAGGACAAGAATTTCTGGCGGACTCTTGCAGTACAGAGATTGTACGGCAGAAAGGAAACATCCTGAGGTTGCTTTAGTCCTCCATTTGCTCCTCTGTTCAGGAGTGGCTTCAACCAGAAGTAGAAGAACTGTGACAAAAGACTTTCATTGTCTTCAGAGGAGTCTTCACTGACAATGTGGGCAGGGGAAAAAAGTGGAGTAGTCTCTTCTTCCCCATCATTTATGGAGACATTGATGGGAGACCTCCTGGGTGAGGTTGGTGCAAGGAAAACCCCTAAATACAGGATTACCACACAGAGCTGGAGACTTGAGAGAGAAAAACGAGCTACAAGCACAGAGTTCAGAGGAGATGTCATGGCCCCCTCCTGGCTTAATGATACCACCGTGATCACCAAAGATGGGATCAGGAGAAGAATTGGCAACACCAAAATGACAGGTCCCCGGGAAAGGATACATGCTGTCTTCCGAAGCCTGAGGAGCACCAGAAAATGAGTAAACCATGATAAGCAGGATACACCTCCTGAGAGGACTTCTAGTAAATAGGTTGTTTCAAGTGGAAAAAAGGCCCCCAGAGCCAAGTTAGCAGCACAAAACATTACTAAAAGGAAGGAGAATAAAATCCGGCACAGCCAGGTAGCAGGTAGGGAGGTAAATGTGTTGTTCCTAGAAGAAAATAAATCAAATCATCAGAAGAAAAAGGTAAAACCTAGGCATCTCTCACATATTTATCAACAATGAAGACCAGATCCCATCCACTTGCACCCTCTCTTAATAATAGTCAATGGGCTTGATTCATTAAGCTGCACTGTTGACCAGCACACCTTAATGTGAAGGAGCGGCCGCCAATGCAAGCCTTACATAGCAGCACTTGCTGCTATGTAAGGAGCGTGTCTTCCATAGGAGCGTGCCGTCCTTAAGAATTCCCTAACTTAGATAGGCGTGTGGCTTCCTATACATAGTTACTATGTATGGGAAGGCACATTCCTATCTAAATAAGGCACGCTCCTATCTAAGTAAGGCACGCTCCTATCTAAGTAAGGCACCCTCCTATCTAAGTAAGGCATGCTCCTGCATTAGCGGCCGCTCCTTCACATTAAGGGGCCCTGCTTTAGCAGTGCAGCTTAATGAATCAAGCCCATTGTTCCTTTCACTGCCCCCTGTCCTCTCCACCTTCTGTCATTAAGACCATACTTATCACACCTTAACCTTCTCAAGAAGAGCAAATCTCTTCAACTCGCTTACAATCTCCCTAATACCAAGTCCCCTCTACTTCTATGCTCTCTCAGGGGCCAGGTCATATTCTCTATTCATACCATAGCGTTCAAGTGCATCTAACATACGAATCTAAAGAGGACTCTCTCTATAACAACTTACTGAGCCTGCTCTTCCCCTCTTTGAAGTGGTTTATCCTCAAGAATCTGGAACCTCAACTGACTCACATTATGCTTAGCCTGAAAGAAATTAAATGGTAACGCTTGATCTATTTTATTTTTTTCTAAAGGAATACTTAAGAGCAAATAATTGTTCCTTCATTTTCTGCATGGTCTGCCCTATATAAAGCAAACCACATGGAAATTTGAGGTAATAGACCATATATTAAGAATTTCAATCAAATTTACCCTTGATCCTAAATTTGGTGCCTAGATAAGGATAATGGCCTCAATTCACTAAGCTTTATCAAACACTTTACAGAACGTTTGATAATTTACCTCATGGGTAAAATCTAATTTTGAATTCACTAAGGTGTTATAGATTTATCGAATGTTTTATTGATAAAACATTCAATACATCTGTAACACCTTAGTGAATGGGAAATTAGATTTTACCCATGAGGTAAATTATCAAACGTTCTGTAAAGTGTTTGATAAAGCTTAGTGAATTGAGGCCAATGTCACTTACCCTGATGACACTGATATTCACCTTCTCTCATGAAGACCATGTCAGTACCAGATATATAAACCTACTCATCAATACCATTCCCCTGCCACTTTTACACTCTCTTATGAAGACCATGTCTTCTCCACCTTCACTCATAGTCAGGAAGACCACAGCCCTGAGTCAGGGGAAGCTGCACAGCCCTGAGTCAGGGGAAGCTGCACAGCCCTGAGTCAGGGGAAGCTGCACAGCCCTGAGTCAGGGGAAGCTGCACAGCCCTGAGTCAGGGGAAGCTGCACAGCCGTGAGTCAGGGGAAACTGCTCAGCTGTGAGTCAGGGGAAGCTGAACAGCCATGTGTCAAGGGAAGCTGCATAGCCATGAGTTGGTGTAAGCGGCACTGTCGTGAGTAAAGGGACGCTGCACGGCCGTCGAGCGAAGTACAGCTATGAGTCAGGGGAAGCTGCATAGATCTCCCTATTCTAATGCGAGACAGCAAGAGAACCAATGTGCATAACATACCTGAAGCTCCCAGCATGGCAAGCACTGCATACTGCAAAGATGGCGTGAGGGATGGTGCTGAGAATAAGCTGGTTAAAGCAGGTGCCAATGTGGCCATTGACCCAAATAGGTAAAGGGTCAGACTGGGGAGATCTGCAGAGCTGAGTGATAACATCTTCCATTCCAGCGCGTCGGAATCTGCAGAAACACAGAAGAGGAGAAATGCCACCTAATTCATTTGATGTGATAGTTCCAGATAAACGCGCGCTAGTATTACCATCAATACATAACATTTACAATAGGCAGTGTGCTGTAATTCTACTGTAAGTGCTGTAAGTCCACAAGAAATATGCAATTAATAGCGCAGCAGTCCTTGGTGTTCAATTTTATATGTTCCTATTACTTTAGAAATTCATGAACCACCACCACACCCATATAAGTATATGACTAACCTTCTGCTAAGACCACCAGCCTAGTCTTAGGCCTCTTTTCCATGGACTGCTGATAGGCAGTGAAATGCCTCTCAAACCCTCACAACTGCTCACTGGTAAATGCTTGTTGCTGCCTGGTAACTGCTTACTGCTGCCTGGTAAGTGCTTGCTGAGCACACAGCGCAACAGTCCGTAGAAAGGAGGCCTTAGTCCTCTTTTCCACGGACTGTTGAACTGTGTGTTCAGCAAGCAGTTGCCAGGCTGCAGAGAGCAGTTATCAGGCAGCAGTGAGCAGTTGTGAGAGTTTAAGAGGCATTTCACTGCCTATCAACAGTTCGTGGAAAAGAGGCTTAAGTTAGCCTTGGGGCTATTCCCAAGGTAATGCCCGACCTTCTCAAACAATCTCTGGAGTGCATGGTGCCTTGGTTCACACTGCTACCTTATCGCTTCAATGTTTTCATGCAGACCATTCCTCCAAATAAAAGACTCCCATAGTCATGCGGGCGTATCCAGGAAGTGGTGGCGGAGTGACTGGAAGGCAGGCGGATGTGGCTGGGAAGCGGCCGGCTGAGCGCACGGCAGATGTACTCCAAGGCGGGAAACTGTATATACTGAGAGAACTCTCCAGAGGCCAACGATACAGTGGAGAGCCCGTGGGCATAACTCATGCGTGTTTTAACTGAAGAATATTGTAAGTGCAATACATTTTATAGTCATTTTTAAACCAAACGGCATAATGCTATGGGAGTCTTTTATTTGGAGGTATGGTCTGCATGAAAACTTTGAAGGGATAAGGCAGCAGTGTGAACCAAGGCACCACTCACTCCAGAGATTGTTCGAGAGGGTTGAGCATGACCTGGAAATAACCCCAAGGCTAACTAAAGCCCCATACACACACTCAACCAAGGACGCTCAATACAAACGAGAAGACAAATGTAAGGGATAAAAAGATACGCCTTGACGTGCACTCGTTAATAATACACACCCAGTGTCGGCAGGGTTGCCAACTCATCCCTTTAATCACTGACACATATGAATTATACAGGTTTTGTGGCTATTTAGATGCAGTTAATGCACTAGTTATGTGCAAATAGCCACAGAACCTGTATAACTTAGATGTGTCAGTAATTAAAGGAATGAGTTGGCAACACTGAGTGCCGGAATGGAAGGTGGAAAAACTGAGGAAATGCACCTGCTGGCCAAGCAGCAGTAAGCCTGTGTGATCACTCCAAATAGAGACCTGTAGCAAGTCTTCACTGTGAGCAGCAACACATGATTACTGCTACTTGGCCAGCAAGTGGATTTCCTCAGCTTTTCCAGCTCCCAGTCCAACACTGTACACACTGCACGACAAGTCCAGCGACTTCATTAAAAGACGTGTGTTTACCATATCTTTAAAGCTCCAACGCGACGTCCTTTCACCATAGTTGATAATAGTACATAGTAGCATAATCGACACATTAACAGTTTGCAGACGTCTTCTCGCCATCTTTTCCAAAATCAATCCGAATTTCGGAACGATTCAACCTCTTCTTATCTGTTGTTTGCCGTTTCTTATCTGTCATTCTCGCTCAGTCGTCTGCACATGTACACGTGAAGACTGTCGTTCAATTTCCCCAAAACATTTGATTTTCACTCACTGTAAAAGACGGCGGTTGAGCGTGTGTATGGTGGTCTTAGAAGAGGGTGAGCCGTATTCTTATCTGGGTGTGGTGGTGGTCCATGAATTGCCAAAGGAATAGGAACATATAATATTGAACACTAAGGACTGTGCTGCACTATTAATTGCATATTTTGAATTTACCAGATGTCGGAGAGTTACCATCTGCTCTTCCCCAACCCACATCCTCCATGGCTTATATTCACCACTTAATATTAGCTTGTAAAAGGCTGCGGAGCAATAATGTCCATTAATAGCAAGAATGCCCATCCCACTGTCACTCAACACACACTGAGCTAAACAGGAGGAAAAGTGCAGCAAAAGCCCTGAGTAACCAATCAGAATCAGTCATTAGGACAAATGCTCCATGTTCCTTGCTCTACTAACGAGAATTCCGCCTCCAGTCTTTGAGGTAAAGACAATTTGTTATAGAGTACATTTCAAGACACTGTAATGACATTGTTTGATTAAACATGCATTTATCCACGGGATTCACAAGACGATTGCCCATATAGCGCAGCCTTCCACTGCATATCATGTGACTTTACCACTAGTATATACACCACACCACACAGGGCAGCGTACACCCCACCGGTATTTTCCCCTCTTCTCACTTTACCAGTGTAGGAACCATACAGCACACGTCAAGGTTTCCAGGGGCCGGAAGTAGAAACGGACAAGGAAGTGAAGGCTCTGACAAACAATAGAGACAGACACAGACAGTAGAGGAAAGAGCGGTGATATTCTACCGGCAGCTCTGTGTAACGCGAATGTGCAGTGGAAACTTGAAATACAAGTTTCCACTGCACGTCCTACACGCCCCAAGTTTTGAGGTTATTGAGGGGATTTCCCGAAATACGTCCGTGTCAAATTTCAATCCCCAAACCCAGATTATTTACTCTAGATTTGTTAACCAGCAGGGTTTGGGGGCTGCAATTTGGCACGGAGGTAGTTTGGGGAGTCCCTCAACATTTGGGGATTCTAAGAGGCGTGGCTGCGGACTGCGGAGATATGATTGTCCGCAGTACAAAAGAAGCGGCATCCGGCATGCATGTCCATGAGTCGGAAAGCTGTAGGGAATCTTAGCCGATAGTCAAGAGAAGCTGCCCCGGAGCAGTGCTTTTCAGCGCTGCTAGATTTGGGCGCAGCCGGCGCCTCCATAGACTTCAAATTCGGCCTCCAGCAATCGCTGGAAGCCGAATTATTTCATTCCCCCCACTATCCATGGCGGCCTGGAGGGGGAATAGTAATTAAATCGGCCCAGACTCGTGCAGAAGCAGGATCAGCTATATACCGCTGTATCCTGCGCCCAAGTCTACCGGCGCCGATTTCAAATGTTCAGCGGCACAGGTACAAGTCATGGGAAGCTGAATGGCTGAGGAAGGACTTGCACCATAAGTCAGAGGAAGCTGCACAGCCATTAGCCAGGGGAACTGCACTGCCATGAGTTGGGAGACATGGCATAGGCGCCAGTCAGGGAAAGTTGTGAGTCAGGGAATGCTGTATGGCCATGGTTCAGCCTCAAGTCAGGGGAAGCTACACTGCCATCGGAGGAAGCAGCTTGGGCATGAGTCAGGGGAAGCTACACTGCCATCGGAGGAAGCAGCTTGGGCATGAGTCAGGGGAAGCTACACAGCCATGAGTCAGAGGAAGCAGATTCAGCTTGGGCATGAGTCAGGGGAAGCTGCACAGCCATGAGTCGGAGGATGCCACATGAGTGCAAGTCAGGGGAAGCTGCACAGCCGTGAGTCAGGGGAAGCTGCACAGCCATGAGTCAGGGGAAGCTGCACAGCCATGAGTCAGGGGAAGCTGCACAGCCATGAGTCAGGGGAAGCTGCACAGCCATGAGTCAGGGGAAGCTGCACAGCCATGAGTCAGGGGAAGCTGCACAGCCATGAGTCAGGGGAAGCTGCACAGCCATGAGTCAGGGGAAGCTGCACAGCCATGAGTCAGGGAAAGCTGCACAGCCGAGAGTCAGGGAAAGCTGCATAGCCATGAGTTGGGGTAAGCGGCAGGGGAAGCTGCATGGCTGTGGAGGGAAGTACAGCTATGGGTCAGGGGAAGCTGCAAAGCTGTGAGTCACGGTAAGCTGCATGGCCATGAGATAAGTTGCACAGCTGTGAGTCAGGAATGGCTGCTAGTCAGGGGAAGCTGTGCGGACATGAAGGGAAGCACAGCCAAGAGTCAGGAAAAGCTGCACAGCCGAGAGTCAGGGGAAGCTGCACAGCTGAGAGTCAGGGGAAGCTGCACAGCTGAGAGTCAGGGGAAACTGCATAGCCATGAGTTGGGGTAAGCGGCAGGGGAAGCTGCACGGCTGTGGAGGGGAGTACAGCTATGAGTCAGAGGAAGCGGCACAGCTGTGAGTTACGGTAAGCTGCATGGCCATGAGAAAGCTACATAGCCATGGGTTAGAATAAGTTGCACAGCTGTGAGTCAGGGATGGCTGCTAGTCAGGGAAAGCTGTGCGGACATGGAGGGAAGCACAGCCATGAGCCAAGGAAAGCTGCACAGCTGAGAGTCGGGAAGCTGCACAGCCATGAGTCCAGGGAAGCTAAGCTTCATGGCCGCAAGTCAGGGGAAGCAGGAAGCACAGCCATGAGTCAGCGGAAACGGCACAGCCACGAGTCAGAACGTATTGCAGAACTCTGCACTACTTCAGTCGTTAATCATAGTTAATTTTTGAGAGCTAATCTTGTTCTTGTGATCTATTTTTTTTTTGTATGTGTGTCCCACTGACACTTGTGTTGCATAGACAGTGTTCAGTGCACCCACCTCATCACTGCATATACCTACCTGTTGTGTTCAGTGTACCCACCCATGGTCACAATGGCAGACTTGCCCTCCAGAACAGATTCCTGTGAAAGGCAAGTGGTTTCATCATTGTCCTCCATAACAGATTCTCGTTAAAGGATTAAAAGTTGATTCATCTCATATACAGCAGGGCCTCGAAAGTCCTCCTGTATTGTTATTTTTGGTCACTACCTCGGGACGTGCATTGCCATGCCTGCTGCCTTCCTTGGATATGTGGTGGTAGCCGTTCCTGCTCCTTTGGCCACAGTGTGCCTGCGGCCTTCCTTGGATGTGTGGTGGTGGTAGCCGTTTCTTAGGCTCCCACTCCGGACCGCAATCGAACCAGGATTCCCCGGCCATTACCCATGGTCACCATGCTACTGAGAAAGTACCATCGAAAGTTTCACACAGTTGAATGGCAGACTTGCCCTCTATAACACATTCTTGGCAAATGCTTTCGATTTGGTTCATCTTGTGCTGGGTCAAGGGTCCATCTGACCACAGATGCCTGGTCTGCAAAGCACGGTCAGCGCAGGTACATTATTTATACAGCATGGGTCTCAGGCTCCCAGTCCGGACCGGAATCGAACCCTGATTCCCCGGCCATTACCCATGGTCACAATGGCAGACTTGCCCTTCATAACAGATTTTCGTTACAGGCAGTGAAAAAGTTACAGGAAGCAGAAAAAGTAATTTAAATAAATAGATGTAAATCTTTAACTATGTTAGAGAAAGAACCATTGAAATTTGATAAGGCAGTCAGACATTACCTGATATCACTGAGTGAGAAAGAGCAATCTCGCCATGGTGCGCAGTAGTCCAGCACGGCCGTCACTACACAAACAGCTGTTTGCGGTGTGTTACACAGTGAGTTTGGTCTGTCAGTGTGAAGCAATACACTAATTACACTACCTGATTGATGTATACACCTGCAAGATGTTTTAAAGCACTTTAGGCCTGCAATTTAGCATGAGTCAGGGGAAGCTGCACAGCCATGAGTTAGGGGAAGCTGCACAGCCATGAGTCAG
The DNA here is from genome assembly GCF_040937935.1 of Hyperolius riggenbachi. Taxonomy (NCBI): domain Eukaryota; kingdom Metazoa; phylum Chordata; class Amphibia; order Anura; family Hyperoliidae; genus Hyperolius; species Hyperolius riggenbachi. The sequence goes on from NC_090649.1 coordinate 441,366,118, forward strand.
GGGAAGCTGCACAGCCATGAGTCAGGAAGCTGCACAGCCATGAGTCAGGAAGCTGCACAGCCATAAGTCAGGGGAAGCGGGAAAGCTGCACAGCCACGAGTCAGGGGAAGCTGCACAACCATGAGTCGGGAAACGGCACAGCCATAAGTCAGGGGAAGCGGGAAAGCTGCACAGCCGTGAGTCAGGGGAAGCTGCACGAGTCAGGGGAAGCTGCACGGCCATGAGTCGGGAAGCTGCACAGCCGTGAGTCGAGAAGCTGCAAAGCCATGAGGCAGGGGAAGCTGCACGAGTCAGGGGAAGCGGCACAGCCGTAAGTCAGGGGAAGCGGCACAGCCGTGAGTCAGGGGAAGCGGCACAGCCGTGAGTCAGGGGAAGCGGCACAGCCGTGAGTCAGGGGAAGCGGCACAGCCGTGAGTCAGGGGAAGCGGCACAGCCGTGAGGCAGGGGAAGCGGCACAGCCGTGAGGCAGGGGAAGCGGCACAGCCGTGAGTCAGGAAGCTGCGCAGCCACGAGTCAGGGGGAAGCTGCGCAGCCACGAGTCAGGGGGAAGCTGCGCAGCCACGAGTCAGGGGGAAGCTGCGCAGCCACGAGTCAGGGGGAAGCTGCGCAGCCACGAGTCAGGGGAAGCTGCGCAGCCATGAATCAGGGGAAGTTGCACAGCCATGAGTCAGAGGAAGCTGCACAGCCATGAGTCAGGGGAAGCTGCACGAGTCAGGGGAAGCTGCACAGCCATGAGTCGGGAAGCTGCACAGCCGTGGGTCGGGAAGCTGCAAAGCCATGAGTCAGGGGAAGCTGCACAAGCACGAGTCAGGGGAAGCGGCACAGCCACGAGTCAGGGGAAGCGGCACAGCCATAAGTCGGGGAAAATGCACAGCCATGAGTCAGGAAGCGGCACAGCCGTGAGTCAGGGGGAAGCGGCACAGCCACGAGTCAGGGGGAAGCTGCACAGTCATGAGTCAGGGGAAGCTGCACAGGTATGAGTCAGTGGGAAGCAGCACAGCTGTGAGTCAGGGGTAAGCTATGCAACCACGAGTCAGGGGAAGCTGCACAGCCATGAGTCGGGAAGCTGCACAGCTATGAGTCGGGAAGCGGCACAGCCGTGAGTCAGGGGGAAGCGGCACAGCCGTGAGCCAGGGAGAAGCGGCACAGCCGTGAGTCAGGGGAAGCTGCACAGCCATGAGTCAGGGGAAGCTGCACAGCCATGAGTCAGGGGAAGCGGCACAGCCACGAGTTAGGGGGAATCGGCACAGCCATGAGTCAGGGGAAACTGCACAGGCACGAGTCAGGGGAAGCTGCACAGCCATGAATAAGGAGAAGCTGCACAGCCATGAGTCGGGGAAGCTGCACAGCTGTGAGTCAGGGGAAGCTGCACAGCTGTGAGTCAGGGGAAGCTGCACAGCTGTGAGTCAGGGGAAGCGGCACAGCCATGAGTCAGGGAAAGCGGCCCAGCCACGAGTCAGGGGAAGCTGCACAGCCATGAGTCAGAGGAAGCTGCACAACCATGAATAAGGGGAAGCGGGAAAGCTGCACAGCCGTGAGTCAGGGGAAGCTGCACAGCCATGAGTTGGGAAGCTGCAAAGCCATGAGTCAGGGGAAGCGGCATAGCCACGAGTCAGGGGAAGCGGCACAGCCGTGAGGCAGGGGAAGCTGCACAGCCATGAGTCAGGAAGCTGCACTGCCATAAGTCGGGGAAACTGCACAGCCATGAGTCAGGGGAAGCTGCACAGCCATGAGTCAGGAAACGGCACAGCCATGAGTCAGGAAACGGCACAGCTGTGAGTCAGGGGGAAGCGGCACAGCCACGAGTCGGGGAAGCTGCGCAGCCGTGAATCAGGGGAAGCGGCACAGCCGTGAGGCAGGGGGAAGCTGCGCAGCCACGAGTCAGGGAAAGCTGCACAGCCATGAGTCAGGGGGAAGCTGCACAGCCATGAGTCAGTGGGAAGCAGCACAGCTGTGAGTCAGGGGTAAGCTATGCAGCCACGAGTCAGGGGAAGCTGCACAGTCATGAGTCGGGAAGCTGCACAGCTATGAGTCGGGAAGCGGCACAGCCATGAGTCCGGGGGAAGCGGCACAGCCGTGAGTCAGGGTAAGCTGCGCAGCCACGAGTCAGGGAGAAGCGGCACAGCCGTGAGTCAGGGAGAAGCGGCACAGCCGTGAGTCAGGGGAAGCGGCACAGCCGTGAGTCAGGGGAAGCGGCACAGCCGTGAGTCAGGGGAAGCGGCACAGCCGTGAGTCAGGGGAAGCGGCACAGCCGTGAGTCAGGGGAAGCGGCACAGCCGTGAGTCAGGGGAAGCGGCACAGCCGTGAGTCAGGGGAAGCGGCACAGCCGTGAGTCAGGGGAAGTGGCACAGCCACGAGTTAGGGGGGAGCGGCACAACCATGAATCATGGGAAGCGGCACAGCCATGAGTCACAGCAAACTGCACAGGCACGAGTCAGGGGAAGCTGCACACCCATGAGTCAGGGGAAGTTGCACAGCCATGAGTCAGAGGAAGCTGCACAGCCATGAGTCAGGGGAAGCTGCACAGCCACGAGTCAGGGGAAGCAGCACAGCCATGAGTCAGGGAAAGCGGCCCAGCCGTGAGTCAGGGGACGCTACACAGCCATAAGTCAGGGGAAGCTGCACACCCACGAGTCAGGGGAAGCTGCACACCCATGAGTCAGGGGAAGCAGCACAGCCATGAGTCAAAAAAAGCGGCCCAGCCGCGAGTCAGGGGAAGCTGCACAGCCGTGAGGCAGGGGAAGCTGCACAGCCTGGAGTCCCGACATACCGTAGTTTCGTGTCCCTATCCCCCATATGGTGACACGAAATCTCGACATATCACAGGGGATGGGATCCATACCTTTTGTGGATATGCTGTACTTGGACACCTTGCGGTCTCTATTCTTGCTTCTATCGATGGCGTTGGGTGTGCACAGGGTTTGATCTTTGCTCTGCTCTCTGCTCTTTATATTTGCAGAAAGTTGAGTTTTGCTGCCAGCTAATGACTCACTAAAATGTCTATCTCCAACATTCATAAAATTCACCAGCTTCCAGGGCTTTGCATGAGGAATAGAGAATGTAGCCATGTTGCTTTTTTAATGTTTATTATCACATGCTCTGCAGTGCTGCTTGGTGAATAGAGGGAGTAGATGACAAACCATAACCAGTAGAGATTACAGTAGGAGGAGAGGATCTGCCCAATCCAACTCATTGGCCTCGTGTAACGATTGCGGAATCGTCTCCGTGGTCAGCGCACCAGACGTGCGCTGGCGCGGCGGATTTCCTCCACAAGCGTATAATTGAGGACACCCAGGCTAGGTGCTATGCACCTGCAGAGGGAAATTCCTGTCGGCAGGTGGAGCTGTGGAGTGCAGAGGAACAGCTCCTCTTCCCTACCACACACGCCAGACAGGAATTGTACGAAGAGAAGAAACGCAATCGCAAGAGAAGCGATTGAGAGTGAGCACAGAGACAGATTGTGTGTGTGTGTGCATAAAATTAGTCGCCAACCCGCGACTGTGCACACACCACAGCAGATAAGAAGCAGGAACGCGATCGCGAGAGGTGCGATCGCCAGACGTGACACAAGGTTACAGCAAGGCGGAGCATGAGAGTAGCAAAGGCACAGCAAATAATACAATAAGGAGATACGGAAAATAACAAACGCTAGCTAACCGCGAACACCGCACTCATTCGCAACAGTGCATGCGGTTATGCGCGGTCTCCACGTGATGAGCACAATAGAGACAAGCACGCCTAACTAACCATTAACAGACAAACATGAAACAGAGGACGCGAGCGCTTGCTTAACGGTTACCTCACTGAGCCTCCAGCAAGCGCAGCAGACAAGACAGACACACGAAAACAGGGACAAGCGACAGAAGGATCCCCAGCGCTAGCGAAAAGTAGCTAGCGCGATCCCAGGAGACAGAACAGAAGGATCCCCAGCGCTAGCGAAAAGTAGCTAGCGTGATCCCAGGAGACAGAACAGAAGGATCCCCAGCGCTAGCGAAAAGTGGCTAGTGCGATCCCAGAAGACAGAACAGAAGGATCCCCAGCGCTAGCGAAAAGTAGCTAGCGTGATCCCAGGAGACAGAACAGAAGGATCCCCAGCGCTAGCGCAAAGAGACTAGTGCGATCCAGAGAAGATAATAACAGAACAGAAGGGCCTACCAGTAGCAACCACTGCTCTGGTTAGCACCCCACAGACAGACAGAACAGGCAATACAAATAATACAATCCTAACTAGACTAGGGAATCTGCCTAGCGCAGTCCCACGAATAACTCTAAACTAATCTTCAACGAGAAGTAGCATGGCTGACACTCACTAGGAGTGTATACTACATAGCAACGGCTGACACTCCAGCAGTGTCCATCAGGAACAGACCATGGAAGGGAAATGTCCAGCAAAGCATTCTGGGAGCAAAATGCTTTTATAGTGCCAGTCATCAAAAGAAGGCAGGTAAGGGATTTGCATGACTAATGTATGCAAATTCCTCAGCAACACAAGCTGCAGAACTGACAGAAGGTCTCTCTTAAAGAGACCTGCAGAATGCAGACGTGAACAGTGGTCAAAACGCTGCCTGTCTGCACAGGCAGCTGAGCAGATTCTCACACCTCGATTCATAAAAGTTCTGTCGGTAAGGTAACGTCGAGCGGGGAAACACCGCTGTCGGTATTTCAGCCTTCAGGGTGGTAATTCATAAAAATGTTGCTAGTTGTGACAGGCGTGCGGAGATATTCCGCTGTAGGCAGGCGTTAGGCTGTCGGGAGACATGCGGAAACAGGAGAAGCAGGCGGAGTCCCTCCGTGCGGTGTTCTCTCTGCAGCTGCTTGGGAGGTCTGTCCCATTCACTGCAATGTATTCCGCACGCTTCTCGCCACATCAGAGGTAGCGGTAATACCCGTCCGCATACCGCTACCTCTAATCTTTATGAATTGACTACTTGTTACTTTTGTTATGATAATTACCGCGCAAGGTGGTGATTTATCACTCTGCTCGCGAATGTCGGCTTTTCATGCGGAAAAAGTCTTTATGAATACAGATTTTGCTGTGTGGTCGCTAAAGTGAGCCGTTTTCAGCATATCCGCATGCGGGAATGCTTTATGAATCGAGGCCATAGTATGAAAGTCAGGGGAACCATATGTGTGACTAGTGACATCTGTACTGCACAGGCTTTTTGCCATCTTGCCTAGGCTCTCAAAGGCCCATTCTGCACTGCCCTTGGCAGGTGATGCTGAGGTGTTGTCATGAAATGTTACATGTGCGCATTATACAAGTGACATCGGCATTGCACACATAATGTAAGTCAGGGGCGTTTCTAGGGTCCTTGGAGATCGGGGGCACCTGTGGGCACCAGGCAGGGAGGTATCTGCTGCAAAAAATGGGCGTGGCCATGAGGTGAGTGGGCTTGGCCATGGGTGGGGCCAAATGTACATGAACTTAGCAGCGGTGTAAGCTACAGATAACAGGCCTGCCCATCGAAATATTGGACGGAGCCCCCTCTCCTTTATTTGGATAATTTACAATCAGTATAGGCATAGATCAAAGATGTATACGCACATACAATTTTGATTGGTCAATCACTGACCCCCAAATTTACCACCCCCGTGCAGTAAGTGGGCCAACAGACAATGAATTTTATGAACAGAGCTGAAATTGGCTAATCAAAATTGTATGTGTGTACCAGGCTTTACAGCTAATACTGTACATACTGAAAGTAGCAGGGATCAGCATACAATATAGCTGGTTTACAATCAGTAAAGGCACAGAGTAACACCTTACACTGTACACACTGGAGGTAAATCAGCACACAGTGCAGGCACTAGAGAACAGCGTATACTGTACATACTGTAGGCAGCAGAATTCAGCACACTGCAGCTAGCGTGCCAAAAATATGAGGATCACGTTGTGCGGCGTGCTTATCGCACCGCACCGAAAAATAGGTGGGCCATGGACCAGAATATAGGTGTGGTAACGGGTGGAGACAAATTTACATGAACCTAGCAATGGTGGGACATTAGATTATGACAGTGGTGGCGAACCTTTTGGAGGCCGAGTGCCCAAACTGCAACCCAAAAGTCACTTATCTATCTATCGCAAAGTGGCAACAGCAATTTAAACTAAATACTGTACAAACGTTTTAACTCATACATGAACATTATGGAAAATCCAAGTTGTAAAATAAACTGTGAAGATAAACAATTTCATCCATCCTACTCCTGAAAAATGTATTCAATGTTTTAGAACCTCCCAGTTTTATTTTCTGTTTTAAAAAGCTAAAAAAAGTAGGTTTAATGCTATCGTCTCATATGATAAGGATTCAGCTTTTCCCATAGTCTCGCAGTTAGCAATCATGTGACCCCCAACAAGAGAAATTCAGCAATCATGAGGCCCCCAACAAATCATGAGGCCCCCAACAAGACAAATTCAGCAATCATGAGGCCCCCAACAAATCATGAGGCCCCCAACAAGACAAATTTAGCAATCATGCGGCCTCCAACAAATCATGAGGCCCCCAACAAGACAAATTCAGCAATCATGAGGCCCCCAACAAATCATGAGGCCCCCAACAAGACAAATTCAGCAATCTTGAGGCCCCCAACAAATCATAAGGCTCCCAACAGGACAAATTCAGCAGTCATGAGGCACATAAATAGACAGCATTTCACATAAATAGGCAGAATGCCCCCTTAATATGGTAGCCCCTCAAGTTAGCTAGTGAGTGACAGGCGCCTCCAGTTAGGTAGTGAGTGACAGGGACCCCGATAGTGAGTGACAGGGAGCCCCTTTAGGTAGTGAGTGCCAGGGAGCCCCTTTAGGTAGTGAGTGAGTGCCAGGGAGCCCCTTTAGGCAGTGAGTGAGTGCCAGGAAGCCCCTTTAGGCAGTGAGTGGGTGCCAGGTAGCCCCTTTAGGCAGTGAGTGAGTGCCAGGGAGCCCCTTCAGGCAGTGAGTGAGTGCCAGGGAGCCCCTTCAGGCAGTGAGTGAGTGCCAGGGAGCCCCTTCAGGCAGTGAGTGAGTGCCAGGGAGCCCCTTCAGGCAGTGAGTGAGTGCCAGGGAGCCCCTTCAGGCAGTGAGTGAGTGCCAGGGAGCCCCTTCAGGCAGTGAGTGAGTGCCAGGGAGCCCCTTCAGGCAGTGAGTGAGTGCCAGGGAGCCCCTTCAGGCAGTGAGTGAGTGCCAGGGAGGCCCTTTAGGTAGTGAGTGAGTGCCAGGGAGCCCCTTTAGGCAGTGAGTGAGTGACAGGGAGCCCTTTAGGCAGTGAGTGAGTGACAGGGAGCCCCTTTAGGCAGTGAGTGCCAGGGAGCCCCTTTAGGCAGTGAGTGAGTGCCAGGGAGCCCCTGTAGGTAGTGAGTGAGTGACAGGGAGCCCCTTTAGGCAGTGAGTGAGTGCCAGGGAGCCCCTTTAGGCAGTGAGTGAGTGCCAGGGAGCCCCTTTAGGCAGTGAGTGAGTGCCAGGGAGCCCCTTTAGGCAGTGAGTGAGTGCCAGGGAGCCCCTTTAGGCAGTGAGTGCCAGGGAGCCCCTTTAGGGAGTGAGTGAGTGAGTGACAGGGAGCCCCTTTAGGGAGTGAGTGAGTGACAGGGAGCCCCTTTAGGGAGTGAGTGAGTGACAGGGAGCCCCTTTAGCTAGTGAGTGAGTGACAGGGAGCCCCTTTAGGCAGTGAGTGAGTGACAGGTAGGCCCTTTAGGGAGTGAGTGAGTGACAGGGAGCCCCTTTAGGGAGTGAGTGAGTGACAGGGAGCCCCTTTAGGGAGTGAGTGAGTGACAGGGAGCCCCTTTAGCTAGTGAGTGAGTGACAGGGAGCCCCTTTAGGCAGTGAGTGAGTGACAGGGAGGCCCTTTAGGGAGTGAGTGAGTGACAGGGTGGCCCCCTAGGGAGTGAGTGAGTGCCAGAGAGCCCCTTTAGGGAGTGAGTGAGTGACAGGGAGCCCCTTTAGGGAGTGAGTGAGTGACAGGGAGCCCCTTTAGTTAGTGAGTGCCAGGGAGCCCCTTTAGCTAGTGAGTGAGTGACAGGAAGCCCCTTTAGGCAGTGAGTGAGTGACAGGGAGGCCCTTTAGGGAGTGAGTGACAGGGAGCCCCTTTAGGGAGTGAGTGAGTGACAGGGAGCCCCTTTAGGAAGTGAGTGAGTGACAGGGAGGCCCTTTAGGGAGTGAGTGACAGGGTGGCCCCCTAGGGAGTGAGTGAGTGACAGGGAGCCCCTTTAGCTAGTGAGTGAGTGACAGGGAGCCCCTTTAGGCAGTGAGTGAGTGACAGGGAGCCCCTTTAGGGAGTGAGTGAGTGACAGGGAGCCCCTTTAGTTAGTGAGTGCCAGGGAGCCCCATTTAGCTAGTGAGTGAGTGACAGGAAGCCCCTTTAGGCAGTGAGTGAGTGACAGGGAGGCCCTTTAGGGAGTGAGTGAGTGACAGGGAGCCCCTTTAGGGAGTGAGTGAGTGACAGGGAGCCCCTTTAGGAAGTGAGTGAGTGACAGGGAGGCCCTTTAGGGAGTGAGTGAGTGACAGGGTGGCCCCCTAGGGAGTGAGTGACAGGGAGCCCCTTTAGCTAGTGAGTGAGTGACAGGGAACCCCTTTAGGCAGTGAGTGAGTGACAGGGAGCCCCTTTAGGGAGTGAGTGAGTGCCAGAGAGCCCCTTTAGGCAGTGAGTGAGTGACAGGGAGCCCCTTTAGGGAGTGAGTGAGTGACAGGGAGCCCCTTTAGCTAGTGAGTGAGTGACAGGGAGCCCCTTTAGGCAGTGAGTGAGTGACAGGGAGCCCCTTTAGGAAGTGAGTGAGTGACAGGGAGCCCCTTTAGGAAGTGAGTGAGTGACAGGGAGCCCCTTTAGGAAGTGAGTGAGTGACAGGGAGGCCCTTTAGGGAGTGAGTGAGTGACAGGGAGGCCCCCCCTCCAGCCGCCGCCGCAACCCCCCCCCCCCCCTTTACCTCGCATCAGACCTCAGAATTAGCGGCGACCCGACCAGTACCAGCGGGCGCCGGACGCACCCACTCGATATGCGGAAGTGATGTCACTTCCGCACATCAGTGCGGGCGCTGGGTCCTAGCGCCCGCACGATTGGTCGCCGGCTCTGATCCTGAGGTCTGAGTGACGCGGCGGCGGCGGCGGCTGGAGGGAGAGGGGGTGACAGAGGGGGTGAGCGGCGGCCGGGCGGAGATCCGTGGCACCCCAGGAAAGATTGGGGGCAAAACAGGGCTAGCGATGCCCCTGATGTAAGTTATGACAATTTCTGATGTAGTAAACTTCTGATATAATAAACCACATTTCCCGGGCTTTACTATAACCGGTTTCTACTGTATTAACCACATAAGGACCGCCCCCAGCCGATGGGCGGCGGCAAAGTCCGGGCCCAAACGACCGCAATACGCCCATCGGCGGGGGCGGCTGCGGGAGTGGCTATGCGGCGATCGCGTTATTCGTGACGCGATCAGCCGCCGGGGACTCGCTCCGCCCACCGCTCGTAGTAACCCGCCGGCCGTTCGGAAGTGCCGGCGGGTTACTAGCACCCGGATCGCCGCTGCACATATGTATAATAGGCTTTGTAATGTGTACAAATCCTATTATACTGGCTGCCTCCTGCCCTGGTGGTCCCAGTGTCCGAGGGACCACCAGGGCAGGCTGCAGCCACCCTAGTCTGCACCCAAGCACACTGATTTCCCCCCCCCTGATCGCCCACAGCACCCCTCAGACCCCCCCCCCCCTGCCCACCCCCCAGACCACTGTTTGCACCCAGTCACCCCCCTAATCACCCATCAATCACTCCCTGTCACTATCTGTCAACGCTATTTTTTTTTATCCCCCCCCCCCCCGCCCACTGCCCCCTCCTGATCACCCCCCCACCCCTCAAATTCTCCCCAGACCCCCCCCCCCCCCGTGTACTGTATGCATCTATCCCCCCTGATCACCTGTCAATCACCCGTCAATCACCCCCTGTCACTGCTACCCATCAATCAGGCCCTAAACTGCCCCTTGCGGGCAATCTGATCACCCACCCACACCAATAGATCGCCCGCAGATCCGACATCAGATCACCTCCCAAGTGCAGTGTTTACATCTCTTCTCTCCTCTAAACACCCACTAATTACCCATCAATCACCCCCTATCACCACCTGTCACTGTTACCCATCAGATTAGACCCTAATCTGCCCCTTGCGGGCACCCAATCACCCGCCCACACGCTCAGATTGCCCTCAGACCCCCCCTTATCAATTCGCCAGTGCAATATTTACATCTGTTATTCCCTGTAATAACCCACTGATCACCTGTCAATCACCTATCAATCACCCCCTGTCACTGCCACCCATCAATCACCCCCTGTCACTGCCACCCATCAATCAGCCCCTAACCTGCCCCTTGCGGGCAATCTGATCACCCACCCACACCAATAGATCGCCCGCAGATCCGACATCAGATCACCTCCCAAGTGCAGTGTTTACATCTCTTCTCTCCTCTAAACACCCACTAATTACCCATCAATCACCCCCTATCACCACCTGTCACGGTTACCCATCAGATTAGACCCTAATCTGCCCCTTGCGGGCACCCAATCACCCGCCCACACCTCAGAACGTCCTCAGACCCCAGCCCTGATCACCTCGCTAGTTCATTGCTTGCATCTATTTCCCCCTTCTAATCACACCTTGAGACACCCATCAATCACCTCCTGTCACCCCCTAGCACACCTACCCATCAGATCAGGCCCTAATTTGCCCTGTGTGGGCTCCTGATCACTCGGCCAAACCCTCAGATCCCCCTCAGACCCCCTTCCGATCACCTCCCCAGTGCATTGATTGCATCTATTTTCCCCTCTAACCGCCCCCTGAGACACCCATCAATCACCTCCTGTCACCCCCCTAGCACTCCTATCCATCAGATCAGGCCCAAAACATCCTGTCATCTAAGAGGCCACCCTGCTTATGACCGGTTCCACAAAATTTGCCCCCTCATAGACCACCTGTCATCAAAATTTGCAGATGCTTATACCCCTGAACAGTCATTTTGAGAAATTTGCTTTCCAGACTACTCACAGTTTTGGGCCCGTAAAATGCCAGGGCAGTATAGGAAGTTAGGAACCCCACAAGTGACCCCATTTTAGAAAGAAGACACCCCAAGGTATTCTGTTAGGTGTATGATGAGTTCATAGAAGATTTTATTTTTTGTCAAAAGTTAGCGGAAATTGGATTTTTATTGTTTTTTTCACAAAGTGTCATTTTTCACTAACTTGTGACAAAAAATAAAATCTTCTATGAACTCACCATACCCCTAACGGAATACCTTGGGGTGTCTTCTTTCTAAAATGGGGTCACTTGTGGGGTTCCTATACTGCCCTGGCATTTTAGGGGCCCTAAACCGTGAGGAGTAGTCTAGAAAACAAATGCCTCAAAATGACCTGTGAATAGGACGTTGGGCCCCTTAGCGCACCTAGGCTGCAAAAAAGTGTCACACATGTGGTATCGCCATACTCAGGAGAAGTAGTATAATGTGTTTTGTGGTGTATTTTTACACATACCCATGCTGGGTGGGAGAAATCTCTCTGTAAATGGACAATTGTGTGTAAAAAAAATCAAAAATGTGTCATTTACAGAGATATTTCTCCCACCCAGCATGGTTATATGTAAAAATACACCACAAAACACATTATACTACTTCTTCTGAGTACGGCGATACCACATGTGTGACACTTTTTTGCAGCCTAACTGTGCTAAGGGGCCCAAAGTCCAATGAGTACCTTTAGGATTTCACAGGTCATTTTGAGACATTTGGGTTCAAGACTACTCCTCACGGTTTAGGGCCCCTAAAATGCCAGGGCAGTATAGGAACCCCACAAGTGACCCCATTTAAGAAAGAAGACACCCCAAGGTATTCTGTTAGGTGTATGATGAGTTCATAGAAGATTTTATTTTTTATCACAAGTTAGCGGAAATTGATATGTATTGTTTTTTTTTTCACAAAGTGTCATTTTCCGCTAACTTGTGACAAAAAAAAAAATCTTCTATGAACTCACCATACTCCTAACAGAATACCTTGGGGTGTCTTCTTTCTAAAATGGGGTCACTTGTGGGGTTCCTATACTGCCCTGGCATTTTAGGGGCCCTAAACCGTGAGCAGTAGTCTAGAATCCAAATGCCTCAAAATGACCTGTGAATAGGACGTTAGGCCCCTTAGCGCACCTAGGTTGCAAAAAAGTGTCACACATGTGGTATCGCCGTACTCAGAAGAAGTAGTATATTGTGTTTTGGGGTGTATTTTTACACATACCCATGCTGGGTGGGAGAAATCTCTCTGTAAATGGACAATTGTGTGTAAAAAAAATCAAACAATTGTCATTTACAGAGATATTTCTCCCACCCAGCATGGGTATGTGTAAAAATACACCCCAAAACACATTATACTACTTCTCCTGAGTACGGCGGTACCACATGTGTGGCACTTTTTTGCACCCTAAGTGCGCTAAGAGGCCCAAAGTCCAATGAGTACCTTTAGGATTTCACAGGTCATTTTGCGACATTTGGTTTCAAGACTACTCCTCACGGTTTAGGGCCCCTAAAATGCCAGGGCAGTATAGGAACCCCACAAATGACCCCATTTTAGAAAGAAGACACCCCAAGGTATTCCGTTAGGAGTATGGTGAGTTCATAGAAGCTTTTATTTTTTGTCACAAGTTAGCGGAAAATGACACTTTGTGAAAAAAACCAATTAAAATCAATTTCCGCTAACTTGTGACAAAAAAAAAAAATCTTCTATGAACTCACCATCCTCCTAACGGAATACCTTGGGGTGTCTTCTTTCTAAAATGGGGTAATTTGTGGGGTTCCTATACTGTCCTGGCATTTTAGGGGCCCTACACCGTGAGGAGTAGTCTTGAAACGAAATTTCTCAAAATGACCTGTGAAATCCTAAAGGTACTCATTGAACTTTGGGCCCCTTAGCGCAGTTAGGGTGCAAAAAAGTGCCACACATGTGGTATTGCCGTACTCAGGAGAAGTAGTATAATGTGTTTTGGGGTGTATTGTTCCACATACCCATGCTGAGTGGGAGAAATATCTCTATAAATAGACAATTGTGTGTAAAAAAAAAAAAAACAATTGTCATTTACGGAGATATTTCTCCCACCCAGCATGGGTATGTGTAAAAATACACCCCAAAACACATTATACTACTTCTCCTGAGTACGGCAATACCACATGTGTGGCACTTTTTTGCAGCCTAACTGCGCTAAGGGGCCAAAAGTCCAATGAGCATCTTTAGGCTTTACAGGGGTGCTTACAATTAGGCACCCCCCAAAATGCCAGGACAGTGAACACACCCCACAAATGACCCCATTTTGGAAAGTAGACACTTCAAGGTATTCAGAGAGGAGCATAGTGAGTCCGTGGCAGATTTCATTTTTTTTTGTCGCAAGTTAGAAGAAATGGAAACTTTTTTTTTTCTTTTTTTTGTCAGAAAGTGTCATTTTCCGCTAACTTGTGACAAAAAATAAAATCTTCTATGAACTCACCATGCCTCTCACTGAATACTTTGGGATGTCTTCTTTCCAAAATGGGGTCATTTGGGGGGTATTTGTACTATCCTGGAATTTTAGCCCCTCATGAAACCTGACAGGTGCGCGGAAAAGTCAGAGATGCTTGAAAATGGGAAAATTCACTTTTGGCACCATAGTTTGTAAACGCTATAACTTTTACCCAATCCAATAAATATACACTGAATGTTTTTTTTTTTTTTCAAAGACATGTAGCAGAATAACTTTCGCACTCAAATGTATAGGAAATTTTACTTTATTTGAAAAATGTCAGCACAGCAAGTTAAAAAAGTCATTTTTTTGCCAAAATTCATGTCTTTTTTGATGAATATAATAAAAACTAAAACTCGCAGCAGCAATCAAATAGCAGCAAAAGAAAGCTGTATTAGTGACAAGAAAAGGAGGTAAAATTCCTTTAGGTGGTAGGTTGTATGACCGAGCAATAAACCGTGAAAGCTGCAGTGGTCTAAATGGAGAAAAAGGCTCTGGTCCTTAAGGGGCGAAAAGACAAGACAAGACAAGACAAATAACATTTATATTGCGCTTTTCTCCTTGCGGACTTAAAGCGCCAAAGCAGAGCAGCAGACACTAGGGCGCGCTCTATTGGCAGTAGCAGTGTAAGGGAGACTTGCCAAAGGTCTCCTACAGAATTAGTGCTGGCTTACTGAACAGGCAGAGCCGAGATTCGAACCCTGGTCTCCTGTGTCAGAGGCACAGCCCTTAACCATTACACCATCAGAAAAGACTGTGGTGGTTAACACTCACTGGATCAAAACTATTTTCCTAAAGCAGTCGCAGACTTTCACAGAATGGAATAGATTATATTGCCAACATTCTGTCAAAATCCGAGTAAAGAAAAAGAGAGAGTGTATGGAAATGTACATTTAAAAAAAGTACTATTAGGGCTTGTTCACTCTTTATTAGCGTTTGCTGATCTTTTTAAGCGCTGGCGATTTTGCAAATCGCCCTAAAAGCGCTTGTGTAATGATTTCCTATGACAGCGTTCACATGTAAGCGTTTCGATTTCATTGAAACATACCGCTACATATACCATTTTCGGAGCGCTTTGACTCAATGGAGGGTATAGGGAAATCGTAAAGCGCTTGTAAAAAAGCACTTTGTATAGCGATTTCCTGAGCGCTTTTATGAATAAATACATCCTGACGTCAGGAAGTGTCAAAATTAATCTTACAAAAGCGTTTTTCTAAGCACAAAGCGCAGGGAAAATCGCTTTGAAAAGCGCTGTATAAATTTATAATGTGAACATGGCCTTATGTACTTAGACAAAACCAGAGAGTTTAGAAGGTTTAGACATCTCTGTATATTGTTCTTAGGTCGTTTCATGGGCTTACAAGCATCCAAACCGACAATTGCAAGATAAATAATAAAAACCACGAAAAAACCAGAGGCCGTTCTACCATGACACGACCTGAGGCATTGTTTCAGAGCGGCACTTTGTAGAGGCGGCAAACTGATAAGGGTCCCTTAAAAATTAAGGGTTTGTAAAAAATAAACAAAAGTTTGCTTTCTTAAAACAGAAAGAATTTGCGATAATTCAGGTTGGAGTGAGCTTGAGATGTCTCCCAGAGCATCACTGCTGAATATATGCAAATTAACCATTGTACCCTTAGAAGCTAAACACACCTCCAGAACCGCTGAAATGCAATGATGTGTCAGCTTGTTAATTTGTACAGAGCCATAATAATCCAACATGCATACAGACTGTTTCAGATTGTTTGATCCTCATAAGGGTACAATGGTTAATTTGCATATATTCAGCAGTGTTGCTCTGGGAGACATCTCAAGCTCACTCCAACCTGAATTATCGCAAATTCTTTCTGTTTTAAGAAAGCAAACTTTTGTTTTTCTTAACATCTTAGTAAGGGGGCTTTTAGGACCATTGTAGTCCCTTACACACTCCAATGAGTTCTGGGTCACCATGGGCTGGCTGGTTAGTCTGTACCTCTCGGTGTTACAAGCCCTACTGCATAGAGCCACATTAATCCATGCCATGCACTGATGAGGATTAAACAATCCGAAACAGTCTGTATGCATGTTGGATTATTATGGCTCTGTACAAATTAACAAGCTGACACATCATTGCATTCCAGCGGTTCTGGAGGTGTGTTTAGCTTCTAAGGATGCAATGGTTAATTTGCATATATTCAGCAGTGATGCTCTGGGAGACATCTCAAGCTCACTCAAACCTGAATTATCGCAAATTCTTTCTGTTTTAAGAAAGCAAACTTTTATTTTTCTTAACATCTTAGTAAGAGGGCTTTTAGGACCATTGTACTCCCTTACACACTCCAATGAGTTCTGGGTCACCATGAACTTGCTGGTTAGTCTGTAAAAAATAAAAAAACTGTCTGTACCATTGTTCTAATGACTGCATGTGCCCTCCACACAGAAAAGGAATTATACAAACTTTGGAATTTGTACACTGTCCTTGCTCCTCAGGGTTCATAAAAAAACATCTGTCTCAGTCTGCAGCAGTGCTGGGCCGAGACAGAGGCGAGAGAGGCTCCAGCCTCAGGGCGCAGTGTAGGAGAGGGCACACAACTTGCTCAGCTATCATTCCCCTATTGTGTTTGAAGCAGAGAGAAATAAGAAATGGGGATACATGGCAGCGACTGCAAGCGAGATAACTAGGGACTAAGGTGTTGGCGGGCCCGGGGGTGCCTCTTAGTCTAATAGCAATCCGTGTGATGTCTGGGGGGAGGGATGGAGGGGCGCACTTTGGTGTCTCAGCCTTGGGTGCTGGAAGACCTTGTCCCGGCTCTGGTCTGCAGCAATGTTCTGATGACTTCATGTACAAAGTTACAGGCAAAGCAGTCACAGGTTGAAAAAACTTGTAGACTGCCCCTATTTAGTCAGTGCTCGGGAGACATTCCTTAGATTCCTATAAGAAAACAGAAGTTTGCCTTCTTAAAACAGAAGGTATTCGCAATTAATCTGGTTAGAGTGAGCTCTGAGGCGCCCCATAGTGCATGACTACTGGATAGGCATATCATCTCTTTGTTGTCCCCGATAGCTAAAAACACACCTCCAGAACCGCTGGAATGCAATGATGTGTCAGCTTGTTAATATTACAGAGCCAAACTAATCCAACATGCTCTGTAATATTACCAAACTGGGATACATCACTGTTATGAGCCTTTCCCCAGGATATACGGCGATAAATCATGTCAGATGCCTAAAACACTAATGGCCTGGAACCCACTAGCAGTATGTTACTAAGCAATTGTGGTTTGAAAAGCTCTTGCTAATGTAATGCTATGGGTGTGATCCCACTTGAACAATGTGATTTTTTATAAAAATCCCCAATAGCATTGCATTTGCAAGAGCTTTTTCAAATCATTAGTGCTTAGAAAATGCTGCTGGTGGGTTTGAGGCCTAAAGGATCACAGCTCACACAAAGTTACAGATTGCCCAGCGGGCTCATGGTGAACCAAAACTCCTAGGAGTGTGTAAGGGGCTGAAAGAGACCAAAAAGCCTCTTTACTAAAATGTAAGGAGAACAGAGGCGCCAAAAGAATAAAATGTATTAAAAGCTTTAAAATTCCTCAGGAGGCGGTGGTGGACTCATCTCCCCGAAGTAGACATAATACCGTCAATTTCAATACAAACAAGTTTATTTATATACTCCAATAAACAGTGCAACGCGTTTCGCAGGGGGGCAATTTATATACTCCAATAAACAGTGCGTTTTGCAGGTATATTCCCACTTCTTCAGGACAATAACAAATAGGAGTACACACAGTACAGTCTCAAGGTCACAGAGGCACTTATCGTGACCTTGAGACTGTACTGTGTGTACTGCTATATGTTATTGCCTGAAGAAGCGGGAATATACCTGTGAAACACGTTGCACTGTTTATTGGAGTATATAAATAAACTTGTTTGTATTAAAATTGACGGTATTATGTCTACTTCGGGGAGATGAGTCCACCACCACCACCCCCCCGAGGAATTTTAAAGCTTTTAGTACATTTTATTCTTTTGGCGCCTCTGTTCTCCTTACAATATCAGCATCCCCCCTGGTGGAGGAGTTGAATTCCCCTTTTCTTCTCCCTATCTACAGAGAGTGACATCTTAATCCTGAGTGAGGACAGGTCTAATCTCCTCACCTGCCTATACAGTGGTTACCTATACGGTAACCCTGACTTGTGAGTATATACATTTATATACCTCTCATTACCCATTACTGTACATACTACACTATATTGGGCTCTCGGTGTTCCCTTTTTTCTTTACTAAAATGGTATGCAAAACAGAAGTTTGCCTTTTGAAAACAGAAGGTATCTGCGATTATTCAGGTTGGAGTGAGCATATTCAGCAGTGATGCATTGTGGGACACCTCAGAGCTCACACAAGTAACTGGAGAGATCAGTGACGTTAGGGTCATTAGCTCATCCCTGCAGGGCTTAAAGTGTACCAGAGCTGAAATAGATAAAAAGTTTTATACATACTTGGGGCTTTCTCCAGCCCCAACCACTTGGATTGCTCCCACGCCGCCATCCCCCACTGCCCGTAGCTTCAGGAACCGGTTCCCGTTGCTCACTTCATTCGGACCCAGTCTATGCAGAAGTGCGCCCTCAACGTATCTCTCCAGCAGCAGTTAAGTGCAATAATACTCTGTGCAACCAGTGATTCTATTTCTCTCAAATTTTGCAGGTCTTTAAGGTCCTCATTCTCCACCAGACCCATAATTGCTTCCGCTGGCAGAATCTGTATAGTTCTACCAAGGCATCTACCCCAAAAGCCTTCAAGTGCCCGCCAGAGCCCCTCTACCACCGGTTGGGGCATTTTTTGTATCTATAATGCCCACTGACACCAGTGATGATACATGGGGGCAATTGTTGCAGTTTATATATGGGGTGATTGCTGTAAGTCACATGTGGGGTAATTATTACATTTCAAATGTGTGAGGGCAGGATGGAGGGGAGGGGGGCGGGGGGGGGTTCTCAGCCTTCAGGCAGCAAAAAGTCTAGAACCGGCCCTACAAAGAACTTAGTAGCTCCAGAATCAGTCAAAGCGCATTCCTCTAGATCTTTATCGACATCCTGGGCAGAGAAAGCAGGAGAATCGTTACAGCAACTCTGCCCGGCCGCTACATGGTCATGTCTGATGACATTCATGAGGCATTATGGTATTGATATACTGTCACACAATGATATGACATTTGGTCTCCAGGTTCTTCAGGCAGCAGTCCCACCCTGAATGTAAGTGGACTATCGCTCTACTTTTAACAATACTCTAGAATGGTTAGAGAAAATAACGTTTAGACTTACCGGTAATGTGATTTGTAAATTCCAGGGTACAGCGTACAATTTCCCTCCCTTTGGCCCTTATTCAATCCACTTTTTCGCCTACGTTTTTTTTCCTAGGTTATATTCTCACTCCATGGGGTTGATTCACTAACAAAAATAGTGAGAGTAACTTCCTGTAACTCACGCTATTTAATCAGCGTGCCTTAACCACCCTGGCGTTCTATTGAGATCGCCAGGGCAGCTGCGGGAGGGTTTTTTTTTAATAAAAAAAAAACTATTTCATGCAGCCAACTTTCAGTTGGCTGCATGAAAGCCCACTAGAGGGCGCTCCGGAGGCGTTCTTCCGATCGCCTCCGGCAAGCATAAGTAACAAGGAAGGCTGCAATGAGCAGCCTTCCTTGTTTGGCTTTCCTCGTCACCATGGCGACGAGCGGAGTGACGTCATGGACGTCAGCCGACGTCCTGACGTCTGCCGCCTCCGATCCAGCCCTTAGCGCTGGCCGGAACTATTTGTTCCGGCTGCGCAGGGCTCAGGCGGCTGGGGGGACCCTCTTTCGCCGCTGCTCGCGGCGGATCGCCGCAGAGCGGCGGCGATCAGGCAGCACACGCGGCTGGCAAAGTGCCGGCTGCGTGTGCTGCTTTTTATTTCATTCAAATCGGCCCAGCAGGGCCTGAGCGGCACCCTCTGGCGGTAATGGAAGAGCTGAGCTCGTCCATACCGCTAAGGTGGTTAATTTTAAGAGCCTGCACACTACGTGCGCTAGTGGCAGCGTAGCATGCATAAACCTAAGTCACAGGTGCGCATGCTCAGAGCGTGCTATGCTGTGGTAGTGCAGCATAGCGAGTACTGGTAATTTACACCCACTCCTTGCCAATAACGGGCGCTCCACTCGGCCCGCTCTGAGCCCCTGCGGGTCCAGTGACTTTAAAGGATGTGATCCCCCCACTTTGATTGGCCCAATAGGTTGCCTGTCCACCAGCCTTCTTCTTAGGCATCCCTCTTCTCCTGTGGTGTGGGTGGCATCTTCTGGCATAGCTGTACACAGCGGCCACCTACCGCTGTACAGCTCTGAGTCCCCTGTCCACGTGGCCTCTGTCTTCTTCTGCATTGGTTACACGAGAGGCGCACTGATGTCAGGCAGGCAGCCACTGTGTACAGCTACACCAGGAGATGCCACCTACGCCAGAGGAGAAGAGGGACACCTAAGAAGATGCCGGTGGACAAGAGGGGCGCCTGGACAGGCCAGAGATGGGAGGTGTGCGCCGTCAGGATCAGGTGAGAGCTGAACTAGTGCTGATAGCGTAGTGTAGCTTAGTTGAGAGGGCAGGAGGGGGTTAGTGTAGTGTATAGTTTAGTGTGTAGTGTAGTTTATAGTCTAGTGTAGTGTAAGTGGTAGGGTGCAGCAGGGATTGGTGTAATGTAGTTTTGAGACATTTTTGGAGGGGGTAAAAGATCCATAAGACTCCCCTGCACCATACACACCTCAAAGCCTAGGAGCGTCTTATAGTTCAAAAAATACAGTAAATGTTCTGTATCTTGTCTTGATTACACACAGCAGAGCGGAGCTTCACATGAAAGGGTAGACACAATATGCTCGGCCTAAAGGCACAAAAAGTATAAATCCAGCCTTGTTATCACTGCATACAGACACTCATGGAACAGATCACTATAAAGAAAAAATGGGTAGTAGTCCCACCCCTACTACCCCATAGGACAAGTAAATATTTAAATAGAAAGGCCAGTTAAGGCCCCCTGTCTTTGTAACTATAAGAATCACCTAATACAGGGTGGGATCCATGTGCTGCCAAAGATGCATCAGGAAAGGAAAATTATTGTTAGGTCAGTATACAATTTTCTGTTTTTCCTTATGCCTCCATGGCAGCACATTGGGATCTAACTAGAATAAAGAAACTGAGACATAGAAATGCAGAAGAGAAAAGAAAAATGTTATTCTACAATTAGCCAAAGAAGAGGCGATAACAGCTCTCCCAAATTCTAGGGATGTGGCTGAAGATACATTAACTTTGTAATGAGAAAAAAACGTGTTTAATGAACTCCAATTTCCTGCCTGACGAATCTTTGAAGGGGAGACACCCGCAAAGGCCGCCCAGGATGTATATATACTTTTTGTTGAATGCACCCTTATCTCTGTCGGAGGCTGTAAACTGATAGCCTGATAAGCCACTTGTATTAATTTTACAAGCCATGACACTATAGTTCATGTGAACGCTGGCTGTCCCTTCCTATAGCCTACTTGAATGATGAAAAGATAATCAGTTTTTCTAAAGCCCTCTGTTAACCTCAGATAAGCTTTTAAGGTAACAATAACAATAATATTTATATAGCGCTTTTCTCCCTGGGGACTCAAAGCGCTGTGACCCTGCATTATGCAGTCTCAAAGGCTAGGGAAAAGAGGTGAGTTTTTAGCCTTTTTTTAAAGCTGTCCAGAGAGGGAGCCTCTCGTACTGATTGTGGAAGTGAGTTCCATAGAGTAGGGGCTGCATAGGAAAAGGCCCGAGCACCAAATGTTAAGTGTATCCTGGAAATAATCAGCTTCATCTTGTTGGCAGAGCGGAGGGTGCGTGGAGGAGCATAAAGTTCCAATAGATCCGCTATGTATTTGGGTCCCATGTGGTGTAGAGCCTTGAATGTCAGCAGGCAGATCTTAAAATTGATTCTCCATTTTACTGGCAACCAGTGAAGAGTTTGCAGTACTGGGGTGATGTGTGAGCTGCGGGGGGCATTGGCTAGGAGTCTGGCTGCAGCATTCTGTACTAGCTGTAAGGGGCGCAGAACCTTTTCTGTAGATCCGATGAACAGGGCGTTGCAGTAGTCTAGGCGGGAGGATACAAATGCATGAACCAGGGCAGGTAGGTCTTCAGCTGGGATAAGGTGTTTGATTTTCGCTATATTTCTTAGATGGAAGAAGGAAGACTTGACGACAGCTGATATCTGCTGTTTGAGTTTTAGATTTCCATCCAGGATCACCCCAAGGTTTCGCACAGAGTCTTTATACTGTACAGTATCTCCCCCAATTGCTAGTTTGAGATGGTGAGCGTTTTGAACTTTATCCATCATGTGTGGACCACCTACCACCAACACCTCTGTTTTGTCAGAGTTCAGCCTCAGCCAGCTGGTGTTCATCCAATTTTGTAAATCCACTAGACACGCATTTATGGATGCTGATGGGTCTTGGGTGCCAGGCTTGAAGGACAGATACAGTTGTGTGTCATCTGCATAACAATGGTATCCTAGGCCATAGTTCTGGATTATTTTGCCCAGTGGGAGCATGTAGACTGCAAAGAGTAATGGTGATAGTACAGAACCCTGTGGAACTCCATAGGGAAGTGGCACTGGATTAGAGTAGTATGTGCCCAGACATACTTGTTGTGTCCTGCCAGATAGGGAGGTCTGAAACCAGCTAAGAACAGTACCCCTTAGGCCACAGTAATTCTTCAGTCGCTGGATTAGTATTTCATGATCCACAGTATCAAATGCTGCAGACAAGTCAAGAAGAATCAGAGTTGAGCAATCACCCTTGTCCCTTGCAGTAAGTAGATCATTCATTACTCGGACTAATGCCGTTTCAGTGCTGTGCCTTTTCCTGAATCCTGACTGAAAAGTATCAAAGATGTTGTTATCTGTAAGCCTGGCTTCCAGCTGGTTGGCGACTGCTTTCTCGATAACTTTTGATAGGAATGGTAAGTTCGCCACAGGTCTGTAGTTGGTTACAGAATCAGGATCTAGTGATGGTTTCTTCAAGAGAGGTTTTATGATTGCTTTCTTTAGTTCTTCTGGGAAAAGTCCACTTTGCAATGAGCACTGAGTGATTTTGTGAAGTGCTGGCCTGATCAGCTCTGGGCACTGCATTAAGGATCCAGTTGGGCCAGGATCCAGGTCGCAGGTAGTGGGGCGGAGACTTTGAATGAGAATTCCAAAATCTTCTTCACTCAGAGTGTCAAAGACTTGCCATGGTGGTACGGTAGTAGGCAGATGCAAATTCCAGTGGTCAATTGATGTTGGTGTAATGCTGGCACGGATGGTAGACACCTTGTTTGTGAAGAAGGCAGAAAATTCTTCACACCTTTCCCTGGAGAATGTGGTTGGGGCTTTTAGGCAGGAAGGCTTGCAGAGTGATTCCACTGTGTGGAAGAGTTGACCAGCTCTGTTGTTGGCCGAAGATATTTTGTGCGAGATAAAGTCTGATTTTTTCTTGGTTATTGCTTGTTGGTATTGTTTGAGGTGTTGAATTAGGCTAGATTTGTGCTCCTCAGACCCTGATTTACGTGTGTAAATAGAATATGAGTGGTAGGCACAGTGGATGTCTGCTTCAGGGAGGGTTTCACTCACTGGTACTGGAGTATAGGGTACCACCTTCAGCGTGCTCAGATTGGAATAATAGATGCAGTATATATCATGTATAAAGAAGAAAAAAATCTTGCACCGCTCCAAGGTCCTTTATTCTATCAGTTCAATCTTCATACATATACATTCATGTCCATCTTGTAAATATAGAAATGTATTCAAACATACCCTGATGGAGTCCTGGCTGTGGGGCAATGTGGGGCGGCAGCGGCCTGCCTGACGACCGTTTCGCTCAAGGAGCTTCCTCTGAGGCTCCGTGCGCACAAAAATTTTGAAGCCTTTACCAGCTGAGATCTGGGCACCTATACATTCAAAGGACTTTGTTGAGCCAACATTCAGGGCTCTGAGCTGCAGAGTTGTTTTGCCACAAATTGCTACACTCCCTCCTCTGCGGTCTCGTCTTCCCTCACTTAGGACTGAGTAATTGTATGGGATAGTTGCTTCCAATGTGGGGCCCGCATTGGTACATGCCACGTCCAGTGAATGAAGATTTTCAGATTCATCTACTCTAAACATTGGCAGAAACCACTCCTGATTTAAATGAAAGGTAACTTTAGGAAGGAAAGAGTCCACCGGTTTCAGCTGTACTTGGTCATGATTGAAGACGGTGTATGCGGCTCAATGCTTGTAGCTCAGAGACTCTCCGAGCCGAAGTAATTGCCACCAGGAAGATAGTCTTGAGCGTTAAAGGACAACTGTAGGGAGGCTGCCATGTTTTTTCCCTTTTGTGCAATACCAGTTGCCTGGCTGTCCTGCTGATCCTCTGCCTCTAATACTTTTAGCTATAGAATCTGAACAAGCATGCAGCAGATCAGGTGTTTCCGACATTAATGTCGGAACTGACAAGATTAGCAGCATGCTTGTTTCTGGTGTTATTCAGCCACTACTGCATCCAAATACTTCAGCAGGGCTTCCAGGAAACTGGTATTGCTTAAGGGGGAATAAATATGGCAGCCTCTATTTACCTCTTGCTACAGTTGTCCTTTAAGTTCCATGGAGTACAAATATCCAGAGGCTCAAATGGACTTCCAGCGAGGTGGTTAACAACAAGAAGAAGGTCCCATTTTGGAAAGGTTGACTTCCTGGGGGGTTTAAGTTTTAATATTGCTCTGAGGAATCGCTTGACCAATGGGTCAAAAGCCCACCGATGGTCTGATAAGGCAGACAGAGCTGAGATTTGCACTTTCAGAGTATGATAGCCTAGACCTTTGTCAATACGAGTTTGAGGAAAGGCTAGAACTTGAGGTGGTTAAGGATGCAAAGGGTCAAACGAACCGCTATTGGCAAAGTCTATGAATTTGTCCCATATTCTTTATTAGGTTACTCCTGGCCTGAAGAAGTGTATCGATGACTTGTTTGGAGCATCTTAATCGCTGTAACTTCCCCCTCTCAATCTCCAGACTGGGAGATTTAGACGGCCTGGTTTGGGGTGGAGGATTGGCTTCTGAGAAAGCAGGTCTTTCCTGGTTTGTAACAGTATTGGCTTCTCCGTTGAAAGACACTTCAGTAGAGGAAACCATGGACGTCGTGGCCAATTCAAAATAACTGCCAATAGTGTCAGCTGTTCGGCCAATAGAAAAATATAAAAATTAGTTCAACAGTAACCCACTTATCAAAAAAGTGCATTTATGTAATATACGAGGCAGCTGCGGCGAACAGCGCCGCCGTCGCAGCTCCCTCCATGCGGCCATCCGTCCGTCCAGCGTCCAGGACGCCGAGGACGGAGCCTTCTAACTTGCCGGGGGTCGCCTTAGCGCGCAGGCGCGCGCACAGACGGGACCTTTATGCGGGGAGGAAGCCCGTCAGCTGACCTGCTGGTCAGCTGACGTGAGAGGAGACCCACGGCGCCCAGGATTGGCTATGAGAGGGGGGCGTGCCAGTGAGGTCTCCTCTGCTTCATAAGCCTCCGGGCTTCATTGTTACATTGTCTGTTGTCGTGAATACTTGCGTGTTAGTGCTCAGACCTCAGGCTAGTTCCCTGGTGTTGATGCTAAGGATTTCACACCAAGACTAGGATATTGCTACCTTGTGATTGCTATTTGTTTAGACTAGTTCCCTGGTGTTGATGCTAAGGATTTCACACCCAGACTAGGTTGTTGCTACTGTTTTGATCTCCTGTGTATGACTCGCCCGTTTCCACTAGAGCGAATCCGCATGCGTTGTCCGCATGCGGATTTGCATAACCAATACAAGTGGATGGCCCTGTTTCCACTTGTCAGTTTTCTTCTGCGTTTTTCTGTGCAGGATTTTTCTGCACGGTAGGGCCTGCAGAATTCGCCTGCGTGTGGAATGCAGGCGAATCGCAGGCAATGTATTTAATAGGGAAATCGCATGCGGTTTTTTGCATGCGTTTTTTCCCGCTATTTCGCGTGCGATTTCGCATTGGAAGTAATGTTAATTGACACAGGCAGTGACATGGTTAAAATCGCATATACCCTGCCTATGCGAAATCGCATGCGAAATCGCGGCAAAAAACGCATGCGGAATCGCATCCGCATGCGATTTCGTCAGCGGTGCTATGCAGCGATTCCGCACCGCACTAGTGGAAACGAGCCCTTAGCGATTACCCTGACTCTGATCCTTCTTTCTGATCCTGTACTTTCGCCTATCTGCCTACCTGTTGCTGTACCTCTGCCTGATTACCGATTACTCTCTTGTCTCACGATTCTGTACCGATACGTACCTTCCTGTTGCTGAACCTCTGCCTGATTACCGATTACTCTCTTGTCTCACGATCCTGTACTTATACTTACCTCTCTGTTGCCGAACCTTGCCTGCCTGATCATTCTACTCACCAGTGGGCCCTCGCCACTGGTGAGGTGTTAACTACGCCAGCTCCGCTGGTGAAATAGTTCTGCTAGGCCGCAGTATAGCCTTAATTGCCTGCTCCGCAGGTAATCTGTCATTGTAGCATTACTGTATCCCTTAGCCTGCAGTACATCCTGAATCACCCGCTCCTCGGGAGATTCAGCCTCTTCAGTTTTGTTCTCCAGCTTGCTGGAGCTTGTACGCTAGTGCACAATTAGTGTACTGTTATTACCTCACCAGCCCCTCTGGTGAGGTCTCATTGCTATTAAAGTTACGGTTGCACTAAATCACTACACACTCTGCTCTTTGTCTGCTATACTGGTATTATTGGTGATTCTGCAGATCACACATAATCGGGTATAGCGTCTGCATTATTGGTGATTCTGCAGATCACCACATAATCAGACATCTGAGCTATGACACCCAACCGTTACAATTTAGATCTGTGTTTTACAAGAGCATACATAGATGCAATAGTAAGGTGTACATCACAAGGATGAGTGCAAGTGATAATTAATATTTCCAATTAGTGCTAAAACCAAGGAGATTTGAATCAGGATGATACCATTTATTGGCTAACTTAGAGATGGATAAACAGTGAGCTTTCGGCTTATAAAAAGCCTTCATCGGACTGGTTCCTGACAAATACTGAAAAACACAGCTTATATACACTGACATACAGAGGAGAAACATTCTTTAACAAACATAAATGTAATTAGATGCCTCAACTGTTACTGAGGAGGCTTTCCCAGGCATCCTGGCTAAATTGATAAGATCAACAGTTCCCTCAACATGACATGAACGATGGGTTTTAAATGCCACAATTTTTAATTTTTCTATCTTTTCATTCATTTTGTGTGCCATATGCTGTGTAAGATGGTGTTCACTGTCATTATTCATTGTATTTGCTTTCATGCGCTGGTTTGTTTTAAATGCCACAATTATCTTAAGCTTAGAATTAATGGTGCATGTAACCAGCCCAGTTACAATTTGAACTCGGAATTTGCGATGTCTCCCCCTCACCAGAGTCTGCTTCATGTCATTTTGAGGGAACTGTTAATCTTATCAATTTAGCCAGGATGCCTGGGAAAGCCTCCTCAGTAACAGTTGAGGCATCTAATTACATTTATGTTTGCTAAAGAATATTTCTCCTCTGTATGTCAGTGTATATGTTACGGCCAGAACCCGAAGTCTGGCCACTTCGGGTTCTGGCCGGTCACAACGCGAAGTGGCCGGCTGATCCGGCCAATATACAAAATGCCTGGGAATTTTGGACTTTGGCCGGCCAGAACGCGTTGTGACTTACCTTGGCCGGCCAAGTCCCGAAGTTTCCTGCACCGCTCCCCCGCCAGCTGCTCTCCTCTCCCCTCCCCACCGCCAGCCAGGAAGCCCCGCTCCTCCCCCACTGCCGTTCTAGACCTCAGATCAGGGCGACCGGACCGGGGAAGCAGAGAGAGACAGAGCAGCTCACGCGACCCGCAGGATGCATACACTTCAATGCAGAAGTGACATCATTGAACACTTCCGCATTGAAGTGTATGGGTCCGGACGGGTAGCGCACGCGCTGCTCTGCCTCTCTCCACCTCTCTGGTCGCCCTGATCGGAGGTCTGAGTACTAGTGCTGGCACTGGCAGCCTCCAGGAAAGCCCCCCCTCAGCCCAGCAAAGCACCCCCAGCCTAAAAGGCACCCAGCAAAGCCCACCCCCAGCCATGCAAAGCCGCCCCCCCCCCCCCCCACCATGGAAAGCACCCAGCAAAGACCCCCCATCCATGCAAAGCGGCCCCCCCACCATGCAAATCACCCAGCAAAGACCCCCCAGCCATGCAAAGCCGCCCCCCCACCCACCATGAAAAGTGCACAGCAACAAAGCCCCCCCCCCCCCCAGACCATGCAAAGTGCACAGCAAAGCACCCCCAGCCATGCAAAGCACCCTGCAAAGAGGCAAAGACCCCCCCAGCCATGCAAAGCCGCCCCCCCCCCCCCACCATGCAAAGTGCACAGCTAAGACCCCCCAGCCATGCAAAGCCCCCCCCCCCCCCCCGACCATGCAAAGTGCACACCAAAGCACCCACAGCCATGCACAGCCCCCCAGAAAAGACCCCCCTCCACCATGCAAAGCGCCCCCAGCAATGGAAAGCACCCCCAGCCATGCATCCCCCCCTCATCTGTGACTAATCGCCACTGTAATTTGATCTCTCCCCCTGTCACCTGACTGCCACAGCAGAGCAGCTAATTTAAAAGCACAGGATGTTAACAATATATCTGCTCCCAAGAAAGCAGGATGTAGACACACTGCAGATTTATTGCAGGATTTGCATCAGCTGTAACTAAGAAATGCTTTTCTTTTAAAAGATTATTATGCTGTTGTGTGTATTTCGGAGCAGAGAGGACGTTCCGAGTGCCATTCATGGTGCTGGACAGGACCCAGGATGTTCTGGGATTTCTGCCTTTTGGACTTTGGCCGACTGACTTTGGCCGTTTCTAGAACTGTCAGAAATTCCCAGCATTTTGGACTTTGGCCGACGTCAAATCGGCCAGTTCTAGAAACGGCCGGCCAATTCTAGAATTGGCCGATTTCTGGTTTTGGCCGTAACATATATAAGCTGTGTTTTTCAGTATTGGTCAGGAACCAGTCCGACAAAGGGTATCATTCATAAAAGAGCTGTCTGTAAGGAGAATCAGTGTGGGAAAACACCGCTGCCGGTATTTTAGACTTCTGGGTGGGCATTCATAAAAAAGTGTTCAGGTGCGATAGCACTGCGGAGATTTCCCGAACTAGGCTGGCGGTAGGCTTGAGGAGACACAGGAAGCTGCCGAGTTGATACATTTCCCCGTGTTCCGCTCTACTGCAGCTGCCTGGGAGGTCTGTGTCTCCATTAGCTTTACATTGTTATCGCCACATAAGAGGGAGCGGTATTTCCCGTCCTCATACCGCTTGCGGTAATCTTTTTGAATTACCATTTTGTTACATTTTTTACGAAAATCACCGCACAAGGCGGTGATTTATCACTCTGCTCGGTAGTGTCAGTTTTTCATGCGGAAAGAGGCTTTATGAATGCCGAACTTGTTGAGTGTTCGGCACAGTCAGCTGTTTTAAGCATTTATGCATGCAGAAATGCTTTATGAAAGATAGCCAAAGGCTTTTTATAAGCCGAAAGCTCACTGTTTATCCATCTCTAAGTTAGCCAATAAATTGTATCATCCTGATTCAAATTTCCTTGCTTTTACTCATGGCTAACATGGTACAACACTCTACTGCTTCTACAATGACTGCTAAAACATGATGTGCTGTAAAAGCTTACCAGGACCTGGCTGTGGATCTCTTATCCCCCTGTGTTACCTCTTGTCCCCTTCTGTCTCAGCTCGTCCAACGCTCTAGCCAGGTATAGGTGCCTCCTGTATAGGTATCCAGGCATGGGTGCCCCCAGTATAGGTAGCCAGGTATAGGTTCCCCCAGTATATATAGCCAGCTGTAGGTGGTGCCCCAATATAGGTAGCCTGGTGTAGATGCCCCTAGTATAGGTAGCCTGGTATAGCTGGTGCCCCAGTATAGGTCAGCAAGATACAGGTGCCCCAGTATAGGTATTCAACTACAGCATAGGTGGTGCACCGGTATAGGTATTCAACTACAGTATAGGTGGTGCCCCAGTATAGGTAGCCTGGTATAGTTGCCCCCAGTATAGGTAGCCTGGCATGGGTGGTGCACCAGTATAGGTTAGCCAGGTACAGGTGCCCCAATATAAGTAGCCAAGTATAGGTGGTGCCCCAGTATAGGTACCCAGGTATAGGTGGAGCCCCAGTATAGGTAGCTATGTATAGGTGGTTCCAGCTATAGTATAGGTAGCCAGGTATACAGTGGTGTGAAAAACTATTTGCTTCCTTCCTGATTTCTTATTCTTTTGCATGTTTGTCACACTTAAATGTTTCTGCTCATCAAAAACCGTTAACTATTACTCAAAGATAACATAATTGAACACAAAATGCAGTTTTAAATGATGGTTTTTATTATTTAGTGAGAAAAAAAAACTCCAAATCTACATGGCCCTGTGTGAAAAAGTGATTGCCCCCTTGTTAAAAAAAATAACTTAACTGTGGTTTATCACACCTGAGTTCAATTTCTGTAGTCACCCCCAGGCCCGATTACTGCCACACCTGTTTCAATCAAGAAATCACTTAAATAGAAGCTATCTGACACAGAGAAGTAGACCAAAAACACTGCAAAAGCTAGACATCATGCCAAGATCCAAAGAAATTCAGGAACGAATGAGAACAAAAGTACTGTAATTGAGATCTATCAGTCTGGTAAAGGTTATAAAGCCATTTCTACAGCTTTAGGACTCCAGCGAACCACAGTGAGAGCCATTATCCACAAATGGCAAAAACATGGAACAGTGATGAACCTTCCCAGGAGTGGCCGGCCGACCAAAATTACCCCAAGAGCGCAGAGAAAACTCATCCGTGAGGCCACAAAACACCCCCTAAAGAACTGCAGGCCTCACTTGCCTCAATTAAGGTCAGTGTTCACGACTCCACCATAAGAAAGAGACTGGGCAAAAACGGCCTGCATAGCAGATATCCAAGGCGCAAACCACTTTTAAGCAAAAAGAACATTAAGGCTTGTCTCAATTTTGCTAAAAAAACATCCCAATGATTGCCAAGACTTTTGGGAAAATACCTTGTGGACCGACGAGACAAAAGTTGAACTTTTTGGAAGGTGCGTGTCCCGTTACATCTGGCGTAGAAGTAACACAGCATTTCAGCAAAAGAACATCATACCAACAGTAAAATATGGTGGTGGTAGTGTGATGGTCTGGGGTTGTTTTGCTGCTTCAAGACCTGGAAGGCTTGCTGCGATAGATGGAACCATGAATTCTACTGTCTACTAAAAAATCCTGAAGGAGAATGTCCGGCCATCTGTTCGTCAACTCAAGCTGAAGCGATCTTGGGTGCTGCAGCAGGACAATGACCCAAAGCACACCAGCAAATCCACCTCTGAATGGCTGAAGAAAAACAAAATGAAGACTTTGGAGTGGCCTAGTCAAAGTCCTGACCTGAATCCTATTGAGATGGTGTGGCATGACCTTAAAAAGGCGGTTCATGCTAGAAAACCCTCAAATAAAGCTGAATTACAACAATTCTGCGAAGATGAGTGGATTAAAATTCCTCCAGAACCCTGTAAAAGACTCGTTGCAAGTTATCGCAAACGCTTGATTGCAGTTATTGCTGCTAAGGGTGGCCCAACCAGTTATTAGGTTCAGGGGGCAATTTCTTTTTCACACAGGGCCATGTAGGTTTTGAGTTTTCTTTCTCACTAAATAATAAAAACCATAATTTAAAACTGCATTTTGTGTTCAATTATGTTATCTTTGAGTAATAGATAACGATTTTTGATGAGCAGAAACATTTAAGTGTGACAAACATGCAAAAGAATAAGAAATCAGGAAGGGGGCAAATAGTTTTTCACACCACTGTAGGTGGTGGCCCTGTATAGGTAGCCTGTAGCCAGATATAGGTAGTGCCCCAGTACAGAAAGTCCGCTGTAGTGGGCTCACTCATCTGCTCCCCACGTTCATGCGTTGATGTCACTCTTCTCTCAGTGCTGTGACGTGGTGTACTAGTTAGTGAGCCACAGGCCCGCAGCCAGCACATGCGGCCCTTCCAGCGCTTTGAGGGGGGGGGACAGGGCCCCCAGAAGCCCTGGGCCCCACACTGCAGTGTCAGTTTCCCCCCCGATGACTGCCCAGTTTAAAGCTAAAGGCTTGCTATACACCAGCGGTTCTGGATGCTTGTCTGGCTTACAGGGGCGAAAAGGAATAATTTGCATTGTGTGTAACCACAAATGTTCATTTATAGCTGAATTATTGCAAATTTGCTTTTGTTTTAAAAGGCAAATTTCATCAGTTGGAGAGCTTTTCGGTCTCTTTTATCCCCCTATATATTCTTAGTGGTTTGGGTCACCCCGAGCTGCTTGGTTACTCTGTTTAAAATTTGTAAAGGAAGAAAAGATCTGTGTGGCCAGGGCCGGCCTTAGGCTTCACAGCGCCCTGAGCGGAACCTGATTTTTATGCCCCCCCTCATCCTCTTCCCATGTGCTTATACACGCACGCACGCACGCACGCACGCACGCACGTATACACACACACAGGCCCATATGCAATTCCCCTTTTCTCCTAAGGTATCTCCTAGAAAAGTGGTTCCCGACCTTTTTGACGTTGTGACACAAATGCTCAGATCTCTGTGACACGTCACGTATGTATAATAGAAAAAATACTATTAATAACCACGAATGGATGAAAGAGTGCATTATCCTGAATACACCTAAAAATCAAGGCTAGAACCTTTCAGGAATATTAATAAAAACAATCAGTGGGACAGTTAGCCGCCTTCTCCCCATTTAGAATGAAAGCACAGCATCGCCAATTTGCATCATGCATTGTAGCCGCAGTGCGCCCCCCCAAAACGCCCTCACTCAGTATAGGTAGGTAGCCAGGTATAGGTGCCCCCAGTATAGAATCTCATGTGTAGGTGCCCTCAATATAGGTTGCCAAGCATAGGTGCCCTGCCCCCAGTATAGGAAGTCAGTTGAAGGTCTCCATCCCCCCAATAGGTAGCCAGGCGTAGGTGCCTCCAGTATTGATAGCCAGGCGCAGGTGCCTCCAGTATAGGTAGTCAGGTGTTGGAGCCCTCAGTAAAGGTAGCCAGCTATAGGTGTCGTCAGTATAGGAAATCAGGTGTATGTGCTCTCCGTATAGGCAACCATCTATAGGCGCCCCCTTGGAAGCTGGCGCCCTGAGCGACCGCTCCGGTCGCTCATATCAAAGGCCGGCTATGTGTGTGGCACTCCTAATAAACAATGAATGGAGGATCTGTGGGTAGATACTTTGTCAGGCCTGGTCTTCCCCGCTTGAGGTTCTCCTACACACAGGAATTCACAATGGCTACTAACGTGTGCACCGTAATAGAAATGTGAGAAGGAAGACTTGCATGACAATCTTGCAACAAAGAAGCAGGTACATGCACCTTCCGTTATCCAGCTTCATTTATTCTCAAGTGAAAACATGTGTGACGTCAAGAATACATCAGGCAAATATCACCTTGTCACGACGTGGTTGCCAGTACGAGGATGGAAGTGGGTGTCGGGGCTGCAAATCAGGGGCGCCTCTAGGCATAGGCAGTACAGGCCATTGCCTGGAGTGCCATTGGTCCTGGGGGGCGCCATGTTGCCGAATTAAGCCCCACCCCCAAATTAAGCCACACCCCTGTGGCTGTTCTATTACTTTCTTCTGCTGAATCTACTTAGCGTAAGTTGCAGGCAGCTGACACCTCTGTGCCTTTTGCATCCTTCTTTCCTCCTTTGTGCCATCTCTGCCTCCTTCTGTGCTCTTTGTGCCTCCTTATGTCCCCTTTGCCTTTATTTGTCCCCTTGTGCTACCTCTGCCCCCCTGTTCCTCCTTTAGTCCCACTCTGCCTCCTTCTGTCTTCCTGTGCCTCCTTCTGTTTCCCTTTGTGCCTCCTTCTGTCTCCATGTGCCTCTTCAGTCCCCATATGCCACCTCTGTCCCCTGCATCTTCCTCTGTCCCCATGTGCCTCCTTCTGCCCCTATGTGCCTCCTTTAGTCCCCCTGTGACTCCTTCTGACCCAATGTAGAGGGTGCCAGGCCGACCAGGCATGAGTGCTGTGCAGGGAGGACCGCGGTCAACCCCCGCCAGATGTTGTGTCCCCAGATGGTGAACAGGCTTGCAGCTTCAAATAGACTCCGCATCAGTTCACTAGCCAACAGCCCGTAAGCTCACTTCTGCAGCTTTACATTACGTGTATTTTCTGGTGAAACACTGCCCGCATTGCGAATTTTCTGGAGAAACGCTGCCGCATTATAATTATTTTCATGGAAGGGCGCCATGGGGGTGGGGGGGCGCTGCCATGGGGGTGGGGTGGGGGGGTGGGGGCGCCACAGATTTTCTCTCCTGGAGTGACAACATGGCTAGAGGCGCCCCTGCTGCAAATGGATCGACGACGGCCGTTTCGCATCCAGGACAGACACATGGTCACGCTGCGTTCCACGCACGTCGTGACAAGGTGATATTTGCCTGATGTATTCTTGACCTCACACGTTTTCACTTGAGAATAAATGAAGCTGGATAATGGAAGGTGCATGTACCTGCTTCTTTGTTGCAAGATACTGTTTAAAATAAAATGTATGTATTTTTCACACATGGAATTTGTAGTGAACTGAGATTGCTTTCACTTTTCTAGGGCTCTTTCATTTTGTGCATGAGATTACTATTGTCCTCTAACTGTATGGTGAATTATGATTTGCTAATTTGCTCAGCTGTATGGGAGATGCGCGAAGCACCGTCCTGCTGCCACGTGTAAGCAGCTCATTCATATTTCCTGGCATCTAGTGGGATTTCTGCCTCCACCGTCTCCATGGCTACCCGGCACCCGCCATATCCTTGTCTGATTTTTGCCAGCAGTGGGCGGAGCCTCTATGGGACACGTGACAGAGCTCCCCGGCTGTGAGACATGCCCTCTTCCGCAGCCCGCTTTACACCACTTCCGGCGCCGTGAGAGAGGAGGAAGTGGAGCCGCCATCATGTACCGTACTCCGCAGAGACGCGCTCTGTCTCCGGATTCCCCGCGGGAGATGTACCGCTCCTCCTCCTCGCCCCGACCCCGCCGCTCCCCGCACCGTAGAGGCCGCAGCCCGGATAGCCGAGCCCGGTCCAAGTCCCGGCCCCGATCCAAGTCCAGAGGCCGTTCCAAATCCCGACCCCGATCTAAATCCCGCTCCCGTACCGAGCACAACCGGTCCCGCTCCCGGCCCCGGCCCCGCCCCCACCGTTCCCCCTCCCCTTACCGCTATGATGGGCGGGATCAGGTGAGATAAGCTCCGCCTTTTTTAAATGCTTTCGCAAGATTATCAACGTCTGTCCTGCCTGCTCATCTGTGTCTGCACTGCCGCTACATTATTACCTGTATCTGCTTGCCCCTACACATTATCTGCTTTATCAGCTTATCTGTGTCTGCCCCTCCTCGCTTATGTCTGCACCACCTCCTGCATGCTTAGTTTTATCTGTCCTGCCTCCTGCACGCTTTTACCTGTGTCTACACTGCCTTCTGCATGCTTATCTGCGTCTTTCCTTCATCCTACACATGTATCTGTTCTGCCTTCTGCATGCTTATCTGTGTCTTTCCTGACTCCTACACACGTATCTGTTCTGCCTTCTACATGCTTAATTGTGTCCGCCCCACCTCTTGCATGCTTATGTGTCTGCCTGGCCTCCTACATGTTTATTTGTATCTGCCACGCCTCCTGCATGCGTATCTGTATCTGCCCTGCAGCCTGCATTTTTATCTGTGTCTGCCACTCTTCTACACACTTATCTGCATCTGTTTTGCCTTCTACATACTTATCTGTATGTTCTGTGAGTTTGCCCCATCTCCTACTTGTGTACCTGTGTCTGCCACCGCCTCCTACGGTACTTGCTTATCTGTGTCAGCCCCGCCTCCTCGCTTATTTTTCTGCACCGCCTCCTACTTGCTTATCTGTATTTGCACCACCTCCTGCATGCTTATGTGTCTGCCCTGCCTCTCACATGCTTATCTGTGTCTGCATGCCTTGCCTTTCTTCTTCATGCTTATCTGTGCCTGTCCTTGAGTCTTCATGCTTATCTTTGTCTGTTCTTGCTTCCTCATGCTTATCTGTGTATGTCCTTTCTTCTTCATGCTTATCTGTGTCAGTATGTAAGGACCAGTACTCTAAAGGTCCGTACACATGCCGGACTGTAGGCAACGACGGGTCCGTCGTCACCTCCCGCTGGGTGGGCGTTCCAGCGACAGTCCGGCGTGTGTACAGTCTGTCTGCAAACTGATACGGCTGTTGGCGGATCGCTCAGAAACAGCCGTATCAGTCCCCTGACAGACTGTACAGATGCCGGACTGTTGCTGGAACGCCCACCCAGCGGGAGGTGACGATGGATCCGTTATTGCCTCCAGTCCGGCGTATGTACGGACCTTTAACAGTCTCTTTTTTTTTTTTTTTATTTACAGAATTCTTTATTCAAAATCTTGACATCATGCTTATCTGTGTCTGCCATTCCTTCTTCATGTAGATCTGTGTCTGCCCCGCCTTCTACACGTTTATTTGTACCTGCCCCGCCTCCTACACGCTTATCTGTATCTGCACCACCTCCTACAAGATCATCTGCGTCTGCCCTGCCTCCTACATGTCTATGTAATATTTCCACCTCCTGCAAGCTTATGTGTCTGCCCACCTCCTACTTGCTTATGTGTCTGCCCAGCCTCCTACACACTTATCTCTAACTGCACGTCTGTCTTTGCCTATCCATTTTTTTTTTCAGGATCTGTGTCTTTACCACCTTCTATGCATGTTTGTCTTCCCTCCACCTCCTTATTTATCCATAACCCTGGCCCTCTTCTTCGTGCTTACCTCTTTGTCTACCCATCAACACGTTTGTCTGCCTGGCATCCTACATGTGTATCTCAGCCCTGCCTCCTCTGCCTATCCACATCTCGTATCTCAAATGTCTATCTTCCAAATAATCAGTCTGCACCACCCCTTTCTGATATTTGTGTGTCACAAGACACACCACCTCCATGTATGTGCAGTGCTAGTGATGACCCATGTATGTGCAGTGCTAGTGATGACCCATGTATGTGCAGTGCTATTGGTGACACAAGTATGTGCAGTAACAGTGGTGACACATGTAGGATGTACTGGTGGTTTGTACGTAGGTTAAGATTTATAGCGCACCTCCTCTCAATTTCTATTAATGGATCGGCAGCAAGGGGATAAGTGTAAGGGTGCCCCTCCTGTCACTTAAAAATAAGGAATAATACATATGAGACTCCTGCGCACTCAGCTAGTTAAAGCTTTAATATTGCATAGTGAAATCATTGCGTAAAGTTCAATCAATTAACCACTCAATGCACGCATAGCAGCATGGTGGCGTAGTGGTTAGCTCTCTTGCCTTGCAGCGCTGAGTCCCTGGTTCGAATCCCAGCCAGGGCACTATCTGCAAAGAGTTTGTATGTTCTCTCCGTGTCTGCGTGGGTTTCCTCCGGGCACTCCGGTTTCCTCCCACATTCCAAAAACATACAGATAAGTTAATTGGCTCCTCCTAAAAAATTGGCCCTAGACTACAGTACTTACACTACATGATATAGACATATGGCAATGGTAGGGATTAGAATGTGAGCTCCTTGAGGGACAGTTAGTGACAAGATATATATATATATATACACTGTACAGCGCTGCGTAATATGTCGGCCCTATATAAATACTAAATAATAATAATAATAGCCCAGGTTCAAGCTCACACATCAAATCGCTTCGGCATCAATCCACACTATGTATCCCACACACCATGAGATATTGCCTCAATCAATTGATAGTAAGTTCAAAGCACTTCGGTCACTCCTGCAGCAATAGATCAAAAAAAATTCTGGAAGTACTTCTTAAGGGCCCCATACAGCTAACGATTTTAACGCCGCTATACGGCCGATTCGATCACCGTGATCGAATCGGCTGTGAAATCGCCACGCACATCGCTGACAGAACGATCGATTTCCGTCGATAGCGATGACCGACGTAATACAGCGGGTACACATTACCTGTTCCGGCCGGCGCGAGTCCCCTCTGTCTTCTTTCCGCGCTGGGTTCCGGACCGGCTGCAGCTACACAGAACTTCCTGTCCCGGATGGAAGTTTAAACAGTAGAGCGCCCTCTACTGTTTACACTTCCCCTGGACAGGAAGTTCAGTAGCTGCAGGAACGGTCTGGAGCCCGGAGTGGAGAAGACAGCTGGGGCCAGGAGACTCGCGCCGGCCGGAACAGGTAATGTATGCAGGGGGGGGCGGCAGCAGCTCCACAGATTGTGATCGGTTTCAGGCTGAAATCGATTCACAATCTGTTTGCAGTAAGGTGGCCATACGATCCCTCTCTGATCAAATTTGATCAGAGAGGGATCTATCTGTTGGTCAAATCTGTATGGCCACCTTTAGAATAAGTCGTCTTTTAAAAATCTGCTATGCAGCAAATGCTAAAAAATATTGCATTTAATCGTTCAATATGAGCCAAGAAAGTCCTTCAACCCAGCAAAATCAATGTATTGCACCAATAGTTTCCGTTCAGTATCTTGTATTATGCATAAACATCCAGCAATCAATGTTCAAAAATCTGCCTCACAGCTGGCTTTCATAGCGCTATGCTTGTTTAAAGCAATCCACTTTCTGTTACCAGGGTAGGATTGTAGCAGCACAGCCCAATTCAAGCCTCCCCATGGTCGACTAAGTGTGGCTGCGGCTGTCAGCAGATACAACCCAGGAAGTAAACAGAAAGCCTCACTGAATAACTCCAGTCTTGAATTCCCAGTCTGCCGGGTTTGTCTGTGAGGTTACTGCTTGACGTCACTTGTGCAGTCTCCAATAGCGCCAACTAGTTTCAAGAGGGAACGCCTTTCTCCTTCAGGGCATCCCCATCGGCTGGTTCCCCCTTCCGTTTATCTAGCATTCCTGGCACTGCCTCTCATTCTATTTCATTCTTAAATGAAGGCTAATCAATATCCTGATTCAGACCGTAGGGGCTAAATGAATGCATTGTATAGATCCAATATGATTCTCTCTTTGACAATAATTTAATAAAATCACCAACTCTCCAGTCATGTGTCACAGATTGAATAGCATAAACCTTAAAAGGCTCAAACATCCTTTGCTGCATTCCTTTAAATATTTGCTTAGTGGATATTTTTCATCTCCCTTCTTAATATTTTTAACATGCTCCCCAATCCTGTCAGTCAACATGCGCTTAGTTCATCCCACATACTGTTTTAAGCAACCGCATTCAATTTCATAGATTACACCTCTACTATTGCAATTCAAATTCCCTTGAATTGTAAATTCCTCCCCAGTCACAGTAGATCTAAATTTGTTCATCGGGGGTGCTCTGGAGGTTCTACAAGACATGCACATTGTGCATCTCCTGAATTCACTATCAGTAATTTGGAGATCATTTTTTTGAAGATGTCACTGTGGCTGATGGTGTAATGGTTAAGGGCTCTGCCTCTGACACAGGAGACCAGGGTTCGAATCTCGGCTCTGCCTGTTCAGTAAGCCAGCACTAATTCAGTAGGAGACCTTTGGCAAGTCTCCCATACACTGCTACTGCCAATAGAGCGCGCCCTAGTGGCTGCTGCTCTGCTCTGGCGCTTTGAGTCCGCAAGGAGAAAAGCGCAATATAAATGTTATTTGTCTTGTCTTGTCTTGACTGTGGGGGCAATAATAGTTTGCAAATTCCTAGCTTTTTAAATAACTAACTTTGGCCTCTCTGGGAGGATGTTATTTAGAGTTTTATGGCTCTGCAGGATATGCCAGTTTTTTTACTTATTGTTGGTTTCTATTTGCCAGCGTCGCTATTCTCCGAGTCATCGGGACCGCTCACCCCGGGATTACCGCTCCCCTGATTGCCGGCCTACAGACAGGTAACACCCCTCTAGCCATTCGGGGGGGGGGATGTAACAAGTGAGGATAGGGGAGGACTGGGATGTGGTGCAGGGGAACAAGAGAGGACAGGGTTTGTTGTGGGACATGAGGACGAGGGGGCGGGGGGGAGGGGCACGCGACAACACAGAAAAGCACAGGGATGTTGTACGGGTGGGCGGGGACAGCAGAGGACTGGGTGTGGTGAAGGGCGGAAGATAGTAAAGGACTGGGGCATGGTTCAGGACAACGATGGGAGATGACTGGGGTGTGGTGCAAGAGGGGGGACAAGAGAGGACTGGGGTGTGGTGCAGGACGGCGACAGGAGATGACTGGGGTGTGGTGCAGGAGGACGACAGGAGAGCACAAGAGAGGACTGGGGTGTGGTGCAGGGAGGAGGATAGGGTAAGTCTGGGGTTCCTAGTACCTGTCTCCGCCACAGACTGCAGGAGTGTGGATAAGGATTGGCGGGGAGGTGCATTCTTCTGATTGCATTGTTTGGTCAATTGATGTGATTGCTGGTATTTCAGGTTGGATGGAGGAAATGAGAATGCTCGCAACAGTCCCCTGCCTGTGGAGGAACCCTTGCCTATGCCTAAGAAGTCTATTCTAAAGAAACGTACAGAAGTGGAGGCCACATCCCGGGACGGATCTCCTCAGGTAAATGTGGACGTCTCAGCCTCTTGTCACCCATCATTCTATAATCGTCAGCTGTATAATGAAGGATGAGATGTAGAGAGGCACTCAGGGGTGAGGGCATAGAGGTTCACTGATGGCTTGTTCATACTGGGTGCTTTTGCTGATCGCTGGCGATCAGCAAAGCACTGCTGCTAATGTATCCCTATAGATACATTCTCACTGCAGCGATTGTGATCAATCGCAAATGCCCTGCTTGCAGCGCTTTGTAACGATCGCGCTCTGGTTCTCATTCTATTGAACATGAATCACAAGTGCAAATCGCAGTAAAATGCAAGATTTTGGCTGCCCAATCACGAATGTGATCTCTGTTCCATCTTCAATGTGAAATAGCCCTGAGGGGTGAAGGCACAGAGATGGACTGAGGGGTGAAGGCACAGAGATGGACTGAGGGGTGAGGGCACAGAGATGGACTGAGGGGTGAGGGCACAGAGGTACACTGAGGGGTGAGGTGTAGATAGGTACACTGAGGGGTCAGAGCACAGAGGGTTGAGGGCACAGAGGTACACTGAGAGTGAGTGCACTGAGGGGTGTGGGCACAGAGGTGCACTGAGGGGTGTGGGCACAGAGGTGCACTGAGGGGTGTGGGCACAGAGGTGCACTGAGGGGTGTGGGCACAGAGGTGCACTGAGGGGTGTGGGCACAGAGGTGCACTGAGGGGTGTGGGCACAGAGGTGCACTGAGGGGTGTGGGCGCAGAGGTGCACTGAGGGGTGTGGGCGCAGAGGTGCACTGAGGGGTGTGGGCGCAGAGGTGCACTGAGGGGTGTGGGCGCAGAGGTGCACTGAGGGGTGTGGGCGCAGAGGTGCACTGAGGGGTGTGGGCGCAGAGGTGCACTGAGGGGTGTGGGCGCAGAGGTGCACTGAGGGGTGTGGGCGCAGAGGTGCACTGAGGGGTGTGGGCGCAGTGGTGCACTGAGGGGTGTGGGCGCAGTGGTGCACTGAGGGGTGAGGGCGCAGAGGTGCACTGAGGGGTGAGGGCGCAGAGGTGCACTGAGGGGTGAGGGCGCAGAGGTGCACTGAGGGGTGAGGGCACAGAGGTACAGTGAGGGGGGGGGCTTGTGTTATCTTTGGTAAAGAGTTGATCAGAGCGTTGAGCACTCGGCATGCACCATCTTTGGTAGAGATTTGGGCAGAGTTGTGAGCGCCCAGCATTCTGCATTTATCCTGCTTTTTGCTTCTGTGTTCTGTAGAAGATGTCTAATTTCTTAACCACTTTCACAGCTTCCATGTGAAATGCTCAGTACTGACAGTTTCTTTGTATGTTCCAGGTGGAGAATTATTCAAGCAACAAAAATCTTGTAGGAAGACAAGTAGGCCAGGTAGACCAAAGGGCCAGTCCACTCCCACCAAAAGAGAAGATGGCATTAAGCAGCCAATCCATCCTTTCTCAGGCCTCTGCTGCAAGGAAATGTGACTCGCCACTTGTTGCTGGGACTTTACCTACTTCCACAACTATAGGAAGAAGTTCGACCACACATGAGGATCTCCTTGGGAAAACCTCTCTAAATGCTGCTGCTGTGGTCAACCCTCCCCAGAACAGGCCATCATCCTCACCTGCTAGTAATTTCTTGAATCTTAGAAATGACAATACATCTGCAGGATTTCCTTTCAGCTTCACATCTACTTCACCAGCCACAAAAGGGAAAGCTGAGGCTGGGGGCGGTTATCTTTTGCCTAACGAGCGGATGAAGAACGACCCAAAGCCACAGTCTATGCCAGCAAGTGTGGCAGAGCAGAAAATAAGAAGCCTCTCAGAAATAGAAGAGGAGGAAAGATTTTTGTATGGGGATGAAGAGGAAAAATCCCAAAAGCAAAGCAAGGAGTTGGCTACAACAGCTCCGCCTGCACCAGACAAGACTGATAAAAATGCTCCCAGTGAACAGGAGTTCTTCAAGATTCATGACCTGCTGAAGACTATCGGACTGGATATTGGTGTGGCAGAGATTGGGAAACTTGCTGTAAGAACTCAGGAGCGACTTCATGGTAAGAAAGCAGCTCCGAAAGTTCCCCAAGTGCCTGCAGAGACCACTCAGACTGCACCCAGTACCAGCCCTACACAAGTCAAGGGTCAACCACAACCGGCTGTGAAAACAGAAACAAAAGAGAAAACTGTGTCTACACCACCCCCAAAAGCAGAGGCACCAGTAAAGCCCCCTGGGGCACCAGTAAAGCCCACTGTGACGGAGAAGCCTCCACCAGCCTCCCAGTCATCGGGACCTTCTGTGAAAGACTCGCCTTCACCACAGCAGGCCACCTCCAAGGAAAAGAGTCAGCCAAAACCTAAAGTTGAGACAGTTGGCCAGCCAATTAGCACTGTGCAGTCCTCGCCCATTAGCACGGTACAAGCAATAAGCACTGTGCAGTCCATTAGCACTGTTCAGCCACCTCAAGTTTCCCCTGTTCCGGAGCTCACCCCTTCTCCTATTTACCCGCCATACAATCCCTCCCCAATGATGCCCAACTATGCAGTTCCCCCGCCCAGCTATAATCCATACACACCTTATGTGTCATATCCGACCTCCAACTGGCCATTATATCCAGTCCATCAACCTCTACCCGCTCATCCTCCATCCCCACATCCACCATCTGCACATCCCCCACCCGCACATCCTCCACCCGCACATATGCCACCTCCACCGAACCCCCCTGTCATTGGCCCCCCTACCCCAATGCATAGCGTCCGCAGCAATCTGCTCGTTATCGAGACCAATGCAGATCTCAGTGAGGTGCAAACTCCTGTAAAGAATGAGGGTAAATCCCTGACCTCGCAAGCTTCGGGCATCCTGGCCAAACATGAGGCTGACCGCAGAAACAAGGAAGTGGAGAAGGTGAAGGTAAGTTTCTTCTACGTTTCATTGTCATTCACTGTTCTAAATGGAAAGAAAATGGACTCTTCTCACTGAAACATGAATCTGATAAGGATGTATAAAGCTAATGTCACTTTGTGATTTTTTTTTTATTTTTTTTTTAATCCTGTACCTGGATTCAAGTCCGGATCCAGCTCCCTCTCACAAGGAAGGCAGCATAGTCCATAGCTGAATAACGAGGCAGTCCGTTAGACCCAGTCCCTCCTACTTGATGATGTCATGTTCAACCCTCAGTCCCTTATGTTTATTTCTGTGCGCTGCAGAGATTGTGCTGATGTGCAGGTCTCATGGAGGGATGTGATCAGTTTATTTGCTCACTTCCTGATTTAGTCTTGTCGGTCTCCAGCGATATGGTCAGTGGTCTGTAGACGGAGAGTCGGTGGTCTGCGGTGGGAGAATCACTACCCTGTAGTCACATGACCAGCAGGGCATATCCTCTGCTGCACATTGTCCTCTCTGTCGTGCCCCTTTTGTTGTCCTCTGCCATTTCTTCTTTTGTGTCATTTGCTGTGGCCCCCTCCGGTGCCCTCTGCTGTGACTCCCTTCAATGCCCTCTGCCGTGTCCCATCGCCATCTAGAAGTGGGAGTGTACCATGCAAATTTAGTAAAAGTCAGGCTAGGGTAAAATATGAGGGTTGTCAAGAAAGTAGAAAGGCATTTACTTTTTATCTGCCACGCAAGGTGTTCTAATGTAACTTGCATCTGCCAGGTTACTCTTCTCTCCCTTCTTACTTGTCATGTGACTGCAGAACACCAGTGACTGGTTGTTCAGCAGCAATAACATAAAGGCCTGCCCTCTCCCCAATCCCTCCAACTCGTAGATGAGGCATGTTGCTACTACAACAAAGCGACTGAAAACCTTTCTGTGCACCACAGAGATTGTAGGAACATTATTGCTGATGTACAGGTCTCATGGAAAGGGTATGATCAGTTTATTTGCTATCCTCACTTCCTGATTTAGGCTATGGCGGGGTCGTCGTTCTCCGGCGGGGGGCTGTGGAGGGAGAGTCTGCAGTGGGAGGGTCAGTGCCCTGTAGTCACATGACCAGCAGGGCATGTTCTGGCATATCCTCTGCTGCACATTGTCCTCTGCCTTGTACCCTGTATTTCCCTCTGCCATGTCCCCTCGGTTGTCATCTGTCGTGTCCCCATCCTGTGCCCACTTCCGTGTCCCCCTCCAGTGCCTTCTGCCCTGTCGCTTCCCAATCGCAATCTAGAAGTGGGAATGTATGATGCATATTTAGTAAAAAAAAAAGTCAGGATAGGATATAATATGAGGGTTGTCAAGAAAATAACAGGCATTTGCTTTTTATCTAACTCGCAAGGTGTTCTTTCTGTGTAATGTACCTTGCATCTGTCCAGTTACTCTCTTCTTCCCCTGCTCTGCTTGTCATGTGACTTGAACACTGGTAACTGTTTGTTCAGCAGCAATAACATGATGCCCCGCCCTCTCCACAGTCCCTTCAATTCATAGGTGAGAAGTGTGATACTACGACACAGTGACTGAAAACCTTGTTAAGATATGATAAATGCTGATATAAAGAAGGTGATTATGTGGAGAAATATAAGATACAGTTTGTCTACAATAAAATACATAAAATGTTTCCTCCGGGCCAATTCACACTGGGGGGTAGCAAAGCGCTAGTGTTTTGCCGCGGACAATTTTTGTCTGTATATTTTTGTGATTTTTGAGTGATATCTATTAGAGCTTTTTTTTTTAATATTGTGATTGCTCAAAAATCGTGAAATAGCGCTGCATGCACCGCGTTTGTATTTACCGCGAATCGCCGGCGATCACTGCCACTTAGTTTACATTACACTAGCACTTTAAAAAAGCACTAGCGATCGCCGCTATTAGCTGTAAATAGCTGCTAATCGCCCCAGTGTGAATAGGCACT
The DNA here is from genome assembly GCF_040937935.1 of Hyperolius riggenbachi. Lineage (NCBI taxonomy): Eukaryota > Metazoa > Chordata > Amphibia > Anura > Hyperoliidae > Hyperolius > Hyperolius riggenbachi. The sequence goes on from NC_090649.1 coordinate 441,411,008, forward strand.
TAAAGTGTACCTGAAGTGAAGAAAAGTGCTCCTAGGGGGAACTTACATAGGGTTGGGGAAGCCTCTGGAAAAAAATATAAGTAGATAAATACTTGCTCTACTTATATAACATATGTATTGCACTGTCCACGTTATGATTCCTGTGAATTCTATAAAGGAAAAGTAGAGAATCCTATTCTAGACAGTTTCCATATTTATTGTGGCTATTTTGAAACCAGTCATGATGTAATATCCGCCCTTAGTCTCCTCTGCCTGATTTGCCTGCCCTTCACTATAGAAAGTGCATTGTTTCAGCCTGGGAAATATTGGCCAATCGGAGAGGAACAGAGGTCTGGGAGGGGAAAACAGGAGGGAAAGGGGCTTCAGCCAATCAGGCTGCATTAGTTAAGTCTGAGGGGAAGTAGAGAAGCAAAAAAAGACAACCCAGCATGCCCTGCAACTTCTCTTTTGTGTACCAAATTTTCTGTGTACCAAATAAGAGTCATGTAAACTGGGGAATGATCATTTATCAACAAGAAAAGTAATAGTGACTTTTATAATAATAATAATAATAATAATAATCCGAACATTTATATAGCGTTTTTCTCCTGTCGGACTCAAAGCGCTCAAGAGCTGCAGCCACTGGGACGCGCTCAGGAGGCCACCCTGCAGTGTTAGGGAGTCTTGCCTTGAACACCTCACTGAATAGGTACTGACCCTAGCCAGGATTCGAACCCTGGTCTCCCATGTCAAAGGCAGTGCCCTTAACCAGTACTCTATTCAGCCACTGCTTTTGGATTGCCTGATTAGCACCCTTATTACTTGTTTACCAGATCAAAATAAAGACTTTATGCCCGACAGTGACTCTTTTTAAGAGGCTTTTGCCTCAGCAGAGGCCATCCAGTGCTAAGACCCCCAAAGATTGGCACTGTGCGCACGTGCAAAAGTGGCTTTCCAACAACAATAAATATCCATTGGCCTGCCTGCTCAGGTGCAGTAGCAACTTTCCATTCAGGCTCTGCAGTAGAGTGAACCCGATCAGGCGTCCGGCTATTTCTGGCGAAGCCTGGACGGAAAGCCGCTAGTGTGCCTGTGCAGTCAGGCCAATTGAGTGTTGTTGGAAAGCTCAGAGGTCTCTGCACTGGGTCAAGCAGTTGGAGGACGGGGGAAGCCTCACTAGGATCCAGAGGCTTTCCCCTACCAAGGTAAGTATCACTTTTTTTTTTTTTTTTTGTTAATTTTAAAATCACAGGTTTCCTTTAATTGATTAAATAAAAACTGCTGTTGCTTTCTGGACAATTCTCGTAAATAATATATGAGGGCAGAAAACTGACACATTTAAGTGAGCTCACAGAATCAGAACAAATAATAGAGGTTAAATGGGGGTACGATGCCTTCCCTTCTGCAGGAGTGCAGTCTGGTTCTTGGCATGCACAAACCTTTTAGCACAAGACCAGAAATAGTCTGTACTCTCCTGAGGTGGTGGTGCATAGACTGTACGCTTTTACTGAGGTGGGACATAGACTGTATTCTACTGCTGAAGGGGGGCATAGACCTTACTCCCTTGAGGAGGCGGAGCATAGACTACTCCTAGGGAGTCATACATAGGCTATACTCTTCTGAGGAGGCAGGGCATAGACTGTATTAGTTCGCTCCACTTTTGCTTGTCCACTTTTGGTCAATAAGAGGCTAATAACGCTGCTGATTCTGGATTATGCTGCTGATTCTGGATTATGCAAATAAATATATATATATATATATATATATATATATATATATATATATATATATATATATATATATATATATATATATATATATATAATATTTTGAGTCTGAGTTCAGATTAAATTGATGTTTTTTCAAGATGCATATATCTAGCTAGTAGAATTCTCATAACCCTGCATCAACTGTGAATTATTTGCATCTTATTGACTATCCTTTGTCACCATTTTATTATCTGATAACAGCAAAGTGCACTGGGGCTCACGTTTGTCCTGTAGTCATTGCAACAGGGCCCATGTTTGTCCTGTAGTGGTTGTACAGAGTCCCCTACAAGACAGGCATGTTAGTTATATTTTCAGTGATGATTACAAACAGGTCCTCTTGTCAGAACCAGACTGGGGGAATATTCTCCTCTTGGCTGAATTCTCTTGAATTAAATTTAGAGAATGAATGAAAGAGGAGACTGACCAAAGTACTCACAAACTAGTATTCTCTCCTGGAAGAAGAAGCTCCTTCAGTGGATGAATGTATGCCCTCTCCTATGAGCTCCCTTGGTGACAGCGGATGAATATATGTCCTCTCCTATGAGTGACAGTGGTAAAACGTATGTCGTCTCCTACGAGCTTGCTCAGTGACAGTAAATGAATGTATGTCCTCTCCTATGAGCTCCCTGATTGACAAATGATTCTATGATTCTTCTACAAGCTCTCTCAGTGACAGTGGATGGATGCATGTCCTCTCCAACAAGCTACCTTAGTGACAGTGAAAGAACATATGCCCTCTCCTGCTAGCTCCCTCAGCAACAGTGGATGAATGTATGTCTTCTCATACGAACCTTCTCAATGATAGTGGGTGAATGTATGTCATCTCCTACACGCTCCGTCATTGAGAGTGGATGATTGTTTATCCTCCTTCAAGCTCCCTCAGTTACAGTGGATGGATGGATGTCCTATCCTTCAAGCTTCCTCAGTGACAGTGGATGAATATATTTCCTCTCCCGTGTGCTCACGGTGATAGTGGATGAATGTATGTTCTCTCCTACAAGCTCCCTCAGTGATGATGGATGAATGTATATCCTTTCCTATGATCTCCCTTAGTTACAGTGGATAAAGGAGTGTTCCAAAACTGATCTGCAGAGAACATTATCCTAACTATGGGGCGTAAACCTCTGCCTGGATCTTTGTAAGATTGGTGAGATTGCTCAAGTCACTTCATTTGCCAGTAGGGTTAGATGAAGCAGCACATGCTCACACAGATGCACACATTCATACACAGGGAGCTTATTGCCTGCCCATTGGTTGAGTATCGAGCTAGTGGTAGCTCTTTATACTGTTTACAGATGCCAGCAATTTGCAGGCTGTGTCCTTTTATGTCAGAAGAAGCCGAGATGTCCTGAGCTGGGAAGACTTCAAGGTAAGGGCAGATATATCCAAGTTTCCCTTTCCTGGGTGTATTGTTTGAGTATTGTCTGGAATGAAATCCTTATGAAGACTGATAAATATTGAGGCATAGTAACCTATAGAAAACATGCTTCCATTTGTTAAAGGTGCTGGAAGAGTTGGAGGGACTCAGGAAGGATATTGCAGTTAAGAGTGAAAACCTGGACAATCTGACTGCCAAGGTGGATCAGCTGAAAGTCCAGCATGGTGAGGAAGCTTACTCATGGGTTGTCCATCAGGTCTCGGCCAGATCACTGTCACCCATTCTTTTCTGTAGAAATAGCTGTTTGACGCTCTAAAACCATTGTCAATGATTTTGTTCTGTAACAGGAATTCTCCTGCGAAAGAAACGTCGTGAGAGAGATGGTCACAAGGATCCACTTTTGGAGGAGCTAAATAATGTTCTGGAGACTGCCCGCAAGCAGATTACTTCTCTGACTTCAGAAATCTCTGACATCAAGATGAAGAAACAACAGCTAACTAAAGTGGCAGAGATCTTAGGTGTCAACCCTGCAGACTTAGTGGAGAAAGCAGAACGACCTAGGAAACGGGAGAAAAGCACTGACTCTGAGTCATCTAGGGTGAGTCGTCTTATCATCTATTCCCATTGTGTAATGCTGAGAACACAAAATGTAATTTCCTGTCCGATCGGATGGGAAGTACTGTGTGGACATGTCCAAACAGTCCCCGATCGATAAAGGAATCAATTTTCCAGTAACTTCACCAAATCGATTACTTTCTCGATCGGAAACAGTTCAGACATGTTGGAAATATCCGGTAGATCGGACAGGAAATGGCATTGTGAGTTCCCAGCGTATAATTTTTCTGGCTACGTTGTAGCTGTGCATCTGTAATGTTTCCCTTAAGTCCAGTTTTTCAACCCACAAAGTGAATTGTGTGTTCTTAAGTGCATCTTGTTTCTTTGTCAGGATTCCGATATTGAGCCTAAAGCCAGGAGGAGTTCCAAGGAAAAAAGTTACTCAAAAACAAATAGGGACTCCAAGGAAAGGAGGGACTCAAAAGAGACGAGTGAATTAAAGTCTTGCAGGGAATCCAAGGAGAGGAGTGACTCAAAGACTGGCAGGGAATCCATGGAGAGGAGTGACTCCAAGGCTGGCAGGGAATCCATAGAGAGGAGTGACTCTAGAACTGGCAGGGAATCCAAGGAGAGAAGTGACTCTAGAACTGGCAGGGAATCCAAGGAGAGAAGTGACTCTAGAACTGGCAGGGAATCCAAGGAGAGAAGTGACTCTAGAACTGGCAGGGAATCCAAGGAGAGAAGTGACTCTAGAACTGGCAGGGAATCCAAGGAGAGAAGTGACTCCAAGGTGAAGAATGATTCAAAGACCCACATGGACTTCTCACCTGACACTGATAAAAAATCCAGCTCAAAACCAGATGCTGACAGAAAGTCTGAAGACGTCGTCCCATCTGCAAGCTCTCCACGCTTGTCCAGGAACACCACAAACACAGATGGCATCAAGCAGAAAATGTCTTCTCCTAAGCTTGGCTCTGACACCACAGATAATGGTAGAACCAGCTCACCACTTTCAATAAAGTCTGAAGAGAGCTCCATGTCGCAAGACATGTCAAGGCCAAAAAGTCCTAGATCCATTGCTCCTTCATCAAATGTCTCCCAGGTGAAAGAGGAACACCCTCCTTTTGACCTTAAGGATATATTTGAGTACTATGATTCTGGTGGACATTGGTGTGAAGACTGCAATGCTGTCTGCATTACGTTGCATGAATTTCTTCTGCATCTTCATGAAAAAAAGCACCAAGAGGTACGGGTCAAGAATCTTCATTGCCTTTGTTAATGAAGGGAAAGCTAGGGGGATTGTCATTTCTATTGGGCAAGTTTTACAAATGATTAAAATTCTTAGTTCTTTGGGGTTTTGAATGATAATCTTATGGTTGATCTGCTTGCATTCTATAGAGTTTGAAGGTACAACACAGGCCCTGGGCAAAAGAAAAAACGTCTCAAGTCAGTGGTGGTAGGAAACAAAAGGTGACCGTTCCTTTTAAAGGCAAGTATATTCCACAACTCACCTTCCATCTATCCATACTAAAGATTGTGCAGGAACATCTTCACTCTTTCTGTTCTCTAATCAAAGGTACCGAGTTCCTGTTTCCAACAAGAGGCTATTATTGCGCACTTTGTGAACAATCTTTTGCAGACCACGCCGATGCCGATGAACATCTCCGAACATATGCTCACAATGAGAAATTTAAGGTGTGTGTATGGCATCTGCATTTCTTGGGTGAATAATGCTAGTTGGAATGATCAGTGGCTAGATTATTGATCTTGACGGGACCTGACAATGGTTGATCTGCCTGAATTTGGGTCACCAATGTGGTATTGTGCTCTGCCGCTGCACGGGATGGGATCCGAGTTGTGTAGTAATCATATCTGTCTTATACAGTAAAAGCCCTCATTTACTAGAGTTGTAGAAAATAAAGGATGGCAAACCTGGATTTTATTTCAGAAAGTTTGCTGTGAAAAGGAAAAGGTTTATAAACTCCCCTGAGTTTTATCATGACATAATAATGGATACAGTAGAATCCCTTTATAGTGAACTCCAAGGGACCAGGCAAAGTAGTTAAAGTGACACTTAAGTATAAAAAAAAAGTTTTACTCACCTGGGGCTTCTACCAGCCCCCTGCAGCCATCCTGTGCCCTTGCAGTCTCGTTCGGGTCCTCCTGTTCCCCGCCGGCAGCTACTTTCACTTTCGCCGACAGGCCTGGCCACGGGTCTACTTCTTTGTGTTCCTGTCTGAAATAGCAGTGTAGAGGGCGCTATTGCGGACAAGAACGCGTGGCCAGGTCTGTCGGTCCTGTTGCTGTAAGTGAAAGTAGCTGCCGGCGGAGGACAGGAGGTGCCGATCGAGACTGCAAAGGTACAGGATGTCTGCAGGGGGCTGGTAGAAGCCCCAGGTGAGTAAAACTTATTTTTTTTTTTTTTTTTTTTTTTTTTTTTACTTAAGCATCCCTTTAACTGTACCAGAAATTGTCATACTCAAGCACTTAAAGAGGAACTCCAGTGAAAATAATGTAATTAAAAAAGTGCTTCATTTTTACAATAATTATTTATAAATGATTTAGTCGGTGTTTGCCCATTGTAAAATCTTTTAAACCCCTGATGTACATTCTGACATTTATTACACGGTGACATTTTTACTGTTGACAGGTGATGTAGCTGCTGCATGCTTTTTTGGCAGCTGTAAACAGCTATTTCCCACAATGCAACAAGGTTCACAGACAGGAAACTGCTAGGAGTACTATGGTCCTCAGTTCTTGTGGGAGAGGTTTCACCACAATAGCAGTCATACAGCGCCCCCTGATGGTCTGTTTGTGAAAAGGAATAGATTTCTCATGCAAAAGGGGGTATAAGCTACTGATTGGGATAAAGTTAAATTCTTGGTCGGAGTTTCTCTTTAAAGAGAACCCGAGGCTGGGTTCTTACATCGCAATCCCCATACAGAGGCTGGGTCTGCCTATAGAGCCCAGCCTCTGTTGCTATATAGCTTCCTCTATGAGCGCTGTGAGACCCCATTAATCACAGCCGCGCTGTCAACGCGCAGCGTGTCGCAGCGCGCTGTGTTTACCTCACTAATGCCAGTCTTGCCGCTCCCCCGCCTCCTGATTTACTCCGGTCCCCGCCCACGTCCCTTCCCTCGCTGCTGATTGGAGGGAAGGGATGCGGGCGGGGACTGGAGCGATGCAGGAGGCGGGGGAGAGCGTAGACTGACATTAGTGAGGTAAACACAGCCGCGCTACAGCCGCATAGCGCGGCTGTGTTTCATGGGGTCTCGCAGCGCGCAGGGGGGGCTTTGGGGGAAGCTATATAGCAACAGAGGCTGGGCTCTATAGGCAGACCCAGCCTCTGTATGGGGATTGCGATGTAAGAACCCCACCTCGGGTTCTCTTTAAAGTATACTGTAGTGCTGGATCTTAAAGGGACACTGAAGCGGAAAAAAAATTGATATAATGAATTGGTTGTGTAGTACAGATAATTAATAGAACATTAGTAGCAAAGAAAAGGGTGTCATATTTTTTTATATATATATATATATATATATATATATATATATATATATATATATATATATATATATATATATATATATATATATATATATATATATATATATATATATATATATATATATATATATATATATATATAATTTTTTTTTTTTTTTTCTTTTTGCATAATTTTCTAATATTTGCAGTTTACACACTTCAATTAGAATTTTAAAGGATGAAACAGAGCAGAGCTAATGATCTTTTGAGCTTTCCTCATCAGAAAAAGGAGTCCTAAGGGGACAAAGGATAAAATAAGTGGTACTTACTGGGGGCTTCCTCCAGCCCCAAGCTCCCAGCATGTCCCTCGCCACAGCTCTCCCCGCAGCCGTTCGCCGCAGGTCTGTCCTGGTCCCCGGCAATGATGTCAGAGCGACCTCCAGGTCGGCCTGTACTGTGCCTGCACAGGCGGCGCTGTCATTTACCGCCACGTGGGCCAGAGCGGACTGCAAGAAACAGTGAGACATTTGAGATAAGTGCTTCAGAAGACAGGGCTGTCTGCAACCAAAGTATGGTTGCAGAGCTCAGAGAAGCTCTTTTGCATAGATAACTGAAGTTTCTTAACTCTTCCTGTAGTGGAAACAATATTAGACTCCTATCTGTGCTACTAAAGTTCTATTTCTTAGCAGTACTACACATACAAATAATTATATCATAAGTTTATTTTCACTTTAGATTCCCTCTAATTCTGTCAATAATTGGGAGTCCTGTTTTCTTTTAAATGCTTCAGCAAGCAAGCACAGACAGTGTCTAAGCTAAATCAAAATGTACAGTGCTCAGTATGCAGGGATTTGCATGTCATAATCACGCAAGAGCTTGCACAGGAAGCGTAGGTATCACCAGTTAATTCAGTTATAGTACTTGTAGTGTGCTCCTCTGTCCACATTCCTGTGCAGCCCGGATGATATTGTGGCATTACAGCTATGCACAAGTTAGTCACAGATGACAGGAATTTCCCTCAGTAATCGGGCAGCAGCTTACACGGGAAGCATAGGTCTCACTGGCTAGTGCTTTGGAGGTACTCCACATGGGCCCAGAGTAGTATGGAGATTGCGAACAGGCTATAAGTGACTGCCAGCCTGTCTACTAACCATGTTTTATCGGTCTCCAACTGATGTATGACACACTATGGCCCACTTTTCACTTTAGCCAGATACCAAATAACATGTGGCAAAAAACAGGTTTCTTATAACAAAGTTCCATTATATCCAGGTTTACTGTACCAGGCATTACTTCCATATTCTTATAATAGTGCTTGGCAGGGACCTGGACATTTAGTTTACTATACCCGAAGTTTTACTATATCAGATTTTACTTTAAAGGGGCCCATACATCTAACGATTTTCCCGCCGATATACGGGCGATTCGATCACAGTGATCGAATCGGCTGTGAAATCGCCGCGCACACCACTGACAGAACGATCGATTTCCATCCGAAATCGATCATTCCCGTCGATCCGTCCGTGCGGAAGATTTTTCTCGGATAGCTGACGAGTCGGGAGTGCGTCGATAGCGGCGTTCGAATGCCCGACGACCAACACAATACAGCGGGTATACATTACCTGTTCCGGCCGGCGCGAGTCCCCTGGTCCTCGCTGTCTTCTTTCCGTGCTGGGTTCCGGACCGGCTGCAGCTACACAGAACTTCCTGTCCCGGCAGGAAGTTTAAACAGTAGAGCGCCCTCTAATGTTTAAACTTCCCCTGGACAGGAAGTTCAGTAGCTGCAGGAACGGTCTGGAGCCCGGAGTGGAGAAGACAGCGAGGACCAGGGGACTCGCGCCGGCCGGAACAGGTAATGTATGCAGGGGGGGGGGGGGGGGGGGGCGGCAGCAGCTCCACAGATTGTGATCGGTTTCAGGCTGAAATCGATTCACAATCTGTTTGCAGTAAGGTGGCCATATGATCCCTCTCTGATCAGATTTGATCAGAGAGGGATCTATCTGTTGGTCAAATCTGATGGCAAATCGACCAGTGTATGGCCACCTTATCAAGATTATACTGGAGCGTGATATCTGTTGCCTGCACACACCCACAAAGCACAATGTTTGTAAAGGTTCATACACACCTACCAACCCAACTATCTGCCAAACGTGTCTATTAAGCCCCATTCAGACGCTCAACAGCGGCCTTTTATGCAGCACAATTGTCAAACAGCTTTTGTTGTAAAACCAATATAAAACAACTAAAAAAAGTATTTTGCCATTGTTCAAAAAGCTGATAAGATAATACAATACAATACAATAATACAATAACACTTGTAAAGCGCTTTTCTCCCATAGGACTCCTAACGCATCCAACAGTTGGATTGACTTCTTATCAGACTTATCAGCTGTTTAAATAATAGCAAAATACTTTTTTTTTAGTTGTTTCACAACAATAGTTGTATGGGGCTTAACAGACAAGTTTGGCAGGTAGTTGGGCAGATAGTTGGTAGGCATGTATGAACCTTAACACTTCTTTGAGATCTGTTACAATAAGTTTTTCTCTGAGGGGTTTGCATGGTGTGCCAATGGTAAAGCTGCTATGTCACTGAACTTTTAGCAGTACTCTGTGTTCTGTCGTGACCCAAGTGGGGGGGGGGGGGGTGCAGACCATCTTGTAGGATCCAGCGATCCCCTCCACGCCCCCCACTAACAGTAATTTAGGAAAGTATTTCTCCACCCACCAATTCTTCCTCCATATACTCCCATGGTATTCCAGAAGCGTGGTAGCCTTTCTGCAGAGATCAGAGTGCCATTGTAACTTCAAGGGTTTGCATTTAACAGGGGTAAAGCGATTCAGTAACTTCACTTCAGGCTTGCTGGAAAACTACCTTTCTCCAGTGTTCTCCAAACTCAGAAAATCAAGCCATATTTTCTTATAATTTAGTAAGATTGGGCTAGATAGGTAATGAAAAGCATTTGGCTTTGACCTTTGGGGCACAGATGGCTGAATGGTGTTACTGAGCTTCTCACAGGACTTCCAGCGCCATGGTGAATGGGGTTACTGAGCTTCTCACAGGACTTTCAGCGCCATGGTGAATGGGGTTACTGAGCTTCTCACAGGACTTCCAGCGCCATGGTGAATGGGGATACTTAGCTTCTCACAGCACTTTCAGCGCCCTGGTGAATGGGGTTACTGAGCTTCTCACAGGACTTCCAGCTCCATGGTGAATGGGGTTATTGAGCTTCTCACAGGACTTCCAGCACCATGGTGAATGGGGTTACGGAGCTTCCCACAGGACTTCCAGCGCCATGGTGAATGGGGTTACTGAGCTTCTCACAGGACTTCCAGCTCCATGGTGAATGGGGTTACTAAGCTTCTCACAGGACTTCCAGCTCCATGATGAATGGCGTGGAGATCCCAGGGTCCTGCACATGAGGGCTATTTTAAGAGTTGTATGTATTGTAAGTCACTATAATTTTGATGAGAACCGACTTAGAATGCCCATAAAGTAGCACCACTTATAAATCAAAAAGTATATTTTATTCAATAACCTAACAAAAAATGCACAGCATATCCATAAAATAACAAAAACAAAACATTTAAAATGTGCATATCTCTTGTTTGCCGATACACCAATATGTAATAAATCTATGACACCTGTCCTAGATAAATTTATATAGTAGTAGTATTACCAGGAGCACTCAAAAAAGAGCATTTGTAAGTAAATTAACCCAGGTTAAAATATGACACTGATGCCAAAGTGCCGTGCATACATTTGCATTATGCTTGGTACTCACCAGGTACCAAAGCAGGTTAAAGTCTCACTCAAATGACTGGGTTGAAGCGTGCAAAGGATAGGTCCTGTGTATCCTCAGAACCTCAGTTTCTTAACCAAACTAAACCCAGCACCGATTTTATAAAACGTCCACTTTATAAAATAGTGAACATGTATCCAGGAGCACTAGAATAAAGCCCAAAGTTCCTTAATAGGTGTGTGCCAAGATCCTCACCCTTGTACCAAAGGGTCAAACGCAATATTCCAGAAAAGGATCGGCACCACACTCCGTATGTATTAATCAGCTCTTAAACTTTTATTGCATAATAAAGTTTGACAGGCAGCGACAGCCCGCTGTTTCGGCCTGTACGGTTTTTCTCAAGTTGCCAGGTATTTGACACTTTTGGCAACTTGAGAAATGCCGTACAGGCCGAAACAGCGGGCTGTCGCTGCCTGTCAAACTTTATTATGCAATAAAAGTTTAAGAGCTGATTAATACATACGGAGTGTGGTGCCGATCCTTTTCTGAAATATCACTTTATTAAATATATTTAAAACTGGTACAGTTCAACAAAGTTTTAGGCTAGCACACCTGCTTCAAAGTGCAATCGTTCTCCTTTATTGCTCCATCAACACAAGAATTGACAATTGTTTCGGAGCCACGGCGGGTCTCCTTCTTCAGAATGTGCAGACGACCACAGTGACTTTACGTTAAAACTGGTACAGAGGATGACCGATCTGGACAAGCTACATGGTGTGAACAAGGGGGAGGTCCCAAAACAACGGGCTGTAGCCACACCGCAGCTATGTTCTGTCATCTTCTGTACCAGTTTTAAATATATTTAATAAAGTGGGCGTTTTATAGAAGTGGTGCTGGATTTTGCTTGGTACACCCCATGCAATTTCCCATCAGATAGACGGGTTGAATAGAAAATTCCTGTTAGATCCAATCGGATTTCCAAACGGTTTTCAAATTGTTGTATAGAGGTAATTGGAAAATCGATCAGAAAAACTATCAAAAAATCAGATTGGACCTGTTGGAAATGATCTTTTTGACCCGACTATCTAACTGGAAATTGCGTGGTGTATACTAGGCATTAAAGTGCAACACATTCCTAAAGTGCAGCCATACAATTACCACTTCCAATAAATATAGCTAAATACAAAATCCAGCAATATCAAATGGCAATAGCCTGCAAAATCATGCAATATCATGCAGAGTGCTAGTGCTAATAAACATGATGCGGAGAGAGTCTACAGATAATTGTACATATGAGGATCATACGTTACTCAGGCAATGTTAGTTTGAAAGAAGGTGTCAGAAAATGGCAAAGCAGAGGAAGGGAGATTGGAGCAGACTTCTCCACTGGTTACACAGCCCTCAAACCGCGTTATCAACAGAGTATCTCCAGTAATCTGGAGATCCTCATCAGTGTTAACCTCCCTGGCGTCATAGTTATTTCCAGATTTAGGGTCTAAATGCCGTGCTCCCCCCCCCCCCAAAAAAAACCCCATAAAAATAGTGTAATCCAAGCATATGCAAGAGGTCACATTGATAATAAAAGATTAAAGCATACATCCAGGCACAAAATAACATAAAATCCACTCACCTGGGGCTTCCTCCAGCCCCTGGCAGCCGACCTGTGCCCTTGCCGCAGCTCGGTGGCTCCCGGGCTTCTCCGCTGCAGAAGCCGACCTCGCCAGGACGACTTCTTGTGCGCTCCAACGCGTGGGTCACGTGGTCTGGCTGACCTCATCAGGACGGAACTGTGCAGAAGCAGAACTACTGCGCCTGCACAGTACCATCATGATGACGTCGGCCAGACCACGTGGAGCGCAACAAGAAGCCGACCTGGCGAGGTCGGCTTCTGCAGTGGAGAAGACCGGAGCTGCGGCGAGGGCACAGGACGACTGCCAGAGGCTGGAGGAAGCCCAGGTGAGTGGATTTTATTTTTTGGTGTCTGGACGTATCCTTTAAGGTATGAATATGCTTTTCCCAGTCCGCAGGCAGAAATTTAACTTTTCCAGACAGCAGATTGCTTTGCCATTCATTTGATGAATAGCATGCCTCTGCTTCAGACTAAGCAATGGATCATGCAATATTTACCACATACTTGTAAAAATGGATGCAGTACGCTTCAAAATAGTGTGAACTGCGCCTAAGTGTTTCACAACCTTTGATTTACTTTATTAAGGAAAGTAACACTGTATTCTGTGTTTTTTTTTTTTTTTTCCACCAGAGATATACGGATGAGAACATCGATTATGAAGTGTCGCGCCGTGAGAGGAAGAAGGCAAGTTTGTTTGCAGCTCAGATTGCAGTACGGAAGCAGGCGGAACTGAAACGCAAGCTGGTGGATCAAAAAAATGAAAACCACAAGCAGGCGGAACAGAAACGTAAGCTGGCAGAACAAAAGAAAGAAGAGCAAAAGCAGGCAGAACAGAAACGTAAACTGGAAGAACAAAAGAAAGAAGAGATTAAGCAGGCAGAACAGAAACGTAAGATGGAAGAACAAAAGAAAGAAGAGGTTAAGCAGGCAGAACAGAAACGTAAGATGGAAGAACAAAAGAAAGAAGAGATTAAGCAGGCAGAACAGAAACGTAAACTGGCGGAACAAAGAAATGAAGAAGCCAAGCAGGCAGAACAGAAACGTAAGCTGGCAGAACAGAAGAATGAAGACCACAACAAACATAAGAAGGCACGACGAGAGCACGAGGAGGAAAGAAGCGGTAGACATAAATCACGTCGGTCGCCCTCGCCAGACAGAACAAATCGGAAGCGGAATTCACCACTAAATAGAGAGTCAGTAAAAGGTCCATCATCTACAGTGTTTACTTGGAAGGGGTCTGAGAGCAAAAGTCCAGTCACCAGTAATACACAAAAACCAGAGGTACCAGCACAAAAGGGAAAAGAGGATGAGGCTAAGGCAAATGTCAAGCAAAAAGGGATTGAAATCAAATTTTTAGGTAAACCCAGCACTAATCCCAGCAGCCCTCATCGTTCATCTTCCAGTGGACCAAATTCAACAACTACCTCCTCTTCCTCTGCTCCAAATTCAACAACCTCAACAGTGACAAGCTCTTCCACTGTTTCTTCCCCTTCACCTACTTCATCTTTCAAAGTTCGACCCAATTTGCCCGTTCCTTCAACAGTGCTAAGAAAGTCTACTGTGGCCATAAGTAAGCCTGCTCCTCTGAACATGTTTTTGTCCATAAAGTCTTCTGATACTACGTCTAAATCTTTACCTGTAATGAAAGGTAAACCTCCACTTGTTTTGCCAGAAGATTTAATTTCCAAAGCTTTTGGAGGTCAGGAGGTTGTTCTTAAAGAACCTCAAAAAGCCAAACAAGAACCAGTTTCCACAGGTGGAACTTTAAGTGAGGCTTCCAGAGACATAAAACCAGACCCGGAGAAGACTGCTCCACAGAGCTCAAAAGAGCAACAGGAGTCCAAGCCCCATGAATTGTATGATATGTTCTTTAAAAAAGTTACTGTACATCCTTCTCAGCAGAGTGCCAACACTAAAGAGGGAAAACAGTTCAAAACACCACAATCCACCAGAGTTAATGCCTCTGCATCTTCCACCAGCGTTTTACAAACGACCGTAAGTAAGTCAGAAAAATTAACACAAAATACAAGTACTGGGGCAGTCCAAGTAGGAGCAAGTACTAAAACATTAAATCCTAGTCAAGTAACACCTACTCAAGCATCTAACAGTAGTGTGGAGACTTCTAAAAGCACCTCAGCCACTACAACAAGTAAGGCATCACAAGTTCTTAAAGACAGCAGTACTTCAAGTAACCCAGCAGCTGTTAAATCTGGCTCCTTACCAGAAGAGAAGGGGAAAGAGTCAGCAGAGGGCAAGGCAGCTATTAAACCTGAGCAGGTTGCTCCTCAGTTTATCAAGGGTGCTACGCTCTCAATGAATCCGCTGACCGGAAGATTGGAGTATCTATCTGTGCAAAATGCAAAACCGAAGGAAATGAGTGAGCCCGCACCAAAAGAAAAAAAGGTTGCTGTAACACACATAAAAAATGTTAGGCAGATTAATCTACAGCCAGTAAACCCAGCACCTGAAGTACCTCCAAAACCCGCTTACAATCAAACCATGAAATTGAACCAAAAGTTTAAACGGGAACCATTATCTCTGCCCACCTCTTTGTTTGGCCATGTGTCTGACCAAAGCTCTAAAGATATTAAAATCAAATCTATGACAATTCAAAAACCCACTATTGAATTGACAAATTCCTCTGCAATCCCAGTGAGCACTAGCCCAAGTAATGTAAGCAGTAGTACTGTGACTAATTCTGATAGGGCGTCTTCTATGCAGCAAGAGCTCGAATCATATTACAAACTGATAGCTGCTGAAGAGAACCCTGAAGATTTAGTCGCTTCTGAAGACCAAGACGCAGATATCCCAGCAGAGGTCACAAGTGTCCCTGTCTCGCCTAAAGTACAAAATCCAGAAAAGAAAAGGAAACTTGAAAGTCCACCATTCCCTCTTAAGACACCTGGTAAACAGGTTTCTCTGGATATGGTGGCCAGTGAAGAAGTTGAGGAGTCTGACATGGCTTGTGAGGTTCCAGATACCACCACATCTATTTCAGGACTACGAATGGTTCAGTCTAGTTATGGCTCATTGCCAACCTATGGGGCCATGCCTAGGCATGCTCCACCCTTTTCCCGTGGGGCTGTATTGCTGGATAAAGACTATTCAAAGAAAGCTCAAGCAAGCAACCCTACGCCTCAATATTCCATGGAAGAGCTGGAGGCATTGACCACATGCGATTCAGACTAGACCAAGACCCTTCCAAATTGAGTCTATCTTCTGTTGTTGGTGTAAAATGATAAGAGTATATATGTTCAGAAATTTGTAAATACAGTAATGGTTTTTCAGTTGCAATAAGATGCTTCTAGAAGAATATAGTTTGTTGATAAAATGTTGTGCTTCTTTCTGTTGGTAATACATTTTCAGAATTATGTGGTTAAAAGTGAAGTTGGTTTAAATTTATACCCACCTTTGCTATTCAGTTTATAGCATGTGGAATGTAGTTAAACAGGTGGCACACCACGAGAATCTGTTTGACTTGTTAGTAACACATGCCTATTTTCTAGTAAAATAAAAACTTTTACCCCATAATTCTCCCTTCGTGTTCCCATCAGTTCTCTGAAGAAATTCTTGTTGTGACGTCACAGGAGCACTTTGTACATTTTTTTTCTTTTTTTTTTTTTTTAATGCTGTATATTCTGCACCTTTCTTATCCATCTGTGGTTAGGAGCCGTGTTGTTTTATTTGGTATTTCAATGCTTCAGTTGTTCTTCTAAAGTTTTCTTAAGCAGGAATTCAGGGTTGGTGAAGCAAGAGATGCAAGAAGTGAATGCTTGGAAAGGTATTTGTGTTTTAGCTCCCTGTGACACAGGGCTCAGTACTGCATGCTGTAGAGGACTCGGTGAACATTAAAGTCTCAACGTCTCTGGATTTCTCCTACAGCTCTGGACCTACTTCAGGCCATGAACAGAGCCACAGCAGTTTGGCTTCTTTGTTTTTTTGTTTTTTTTTAATTTTTACTTT
Source organism: Hyperolius riggenbachi (assembly GCF_040937935.1). Classification (NCBI taxonomy): domain Eukaryota; kingdom Metazoa; phylum Chordata; class Amphibia; order Anura; family Hyperoliidae; genus Hyperolius; species Hyperolius riggenbachi. Next base: position 441,427,508 of record NC_090649.1, read on the forward strand.
CTTTTTACAGGATGCATCGTTGTATATGTCTTAATTGAAAGATACATTTCAGCTAAAGTTTACTGCATAATAAATTGCTTTACATGGTTTCTCTTGTATAAATTATTTGGTACATCATCTGTCAATGTCTCAGACCACTTCCCTAAATTTCTGTGAAAATCATGTCTTGTAATGGCCACTGAGATGTGAATAGTTCTGGGTTGGTGCAATTTTTTTTCAACTTTTTTTTTTTTAATTAATATATATTTTGTTTCTGGTTGGACTTGAGACGAATGTCTTTTTTTCAACTAACTATGTAACTACATGGCTTTCAATTCGCAATGTGCTCATTGTGTGTGAACTGCAATGGAGGCTGGACTTAGGCTTTAATTCAAAGCCTGCATGCAGAAAGTTAGAATAACATGATCCATTACAACACAGAAATGTGAACAGGCCCATAGAATTATAAGGGCGGTGAGATGACATGCAGAATTACTCTGCAACGCAACTGATGCACTGTGAAAGGATGTTTAGGAGCTTGGCAAGCATTGGTCCATTTTAAAGCTCCATTAATTTGAACCTAATCAGTTATTAGCATCTCATTGGGCATCGCTAATTGTGTGTCTGTGTTTGAATGTTACATGAATTAGCAGGAGAGGCGTTTTTTTTGTGTGATTTATCTTTTTAGCCATTGCCTCTTCATTAATATGGTGTGGGTACTATTCCGCCCAAGCCCTGCTCTGATAGTGTGACCACATCAGATGTCAGGTGCTCCTATATTGTCCTCAATGAAGAGGGATTCTTCCCTATAAGAGGATGGACCCCCTGCAGCTACATGTGTCTCCCATCAGAGGAAGGCACTCGCAGCTGGACGTGTCTCCCATCAGAGTAAGGTACTTGTAGCTGTACGTGTCCCCATCACAAGAAGGCCCTCGCAGCTGCATGTTTTCTTCATCACAAGAAGGCCCTCGCAGCTGCATGTGTTCTCCATCAGAGGAAGGTGCTTGCAGCTGCACTTGTGCCCATCAGAGGAAGGTACTCTCGGCTGCATGTGTCCCCATCAGAAGAATGTGCTTGCAGCTGCGCGTGTCCCCATCAGAAGAAGATGTTCTCAGATGCGCGTGTCCCCCATCACAAGAAGGTGCCCACAGCTGCATGTGCCCTCCATCAGAGGAAGGCCCCCGCAGCTGCACATGTCCCATCAGAGGAAGTTCCTTGCAACTGCACGTCCCCCAACATCGGAAAGGCACCCGCAGCTGTACTTTTCCCTAAATTGGAGGAAGGTGGCTGCAAGCTATTCCTGGTCACTGCTTCCTTCTGGTCATGCATTCCAGCTTCTGCAGCAGAGCTGCCATCATCCTGGTCACGTGAACACTGCTTACACCTCTCTTCTGATCACTCCATGCCATCCTCTGCAGCAGAGCTGGCCTCAGCCTGGACCCATGTGATCCCTGCTCGCTCCTCTTCTGATCACGCCATGCAATCCTGGTCCTTTGATCAGGTCAGACCGCAAAGTCCTAGCCTGAAGAGCGGAGGTGGGTAAAGGTCTTGTTTTTGCAATTTCAGCATAAGGCCCATTTCACATGGGCAACTGTCAACTACTCTCCTGCAATGGTTGAATGCTTGTTAGCGCTCTGTACTGGTGCTAGACAGGCGCCCCTGCTCCATGGGATGGGGTCAGATATGAGGGTAGTCCTCTGCTGCCCTGTAACACCTCTGTGTATCAGCACTTGACATGCATGGTGTTACTATACATACGATAGCTTAACAGGAGTAGAAGATCTTACATATACTAGCCTTGTAATGGGGGTTGCTGGCTGCACTTAGTCCACAATCTCTAAGCTTTCCCAAAATAAGCAAACAGCACTGTCAACAGACAGTTCCCAGATACAAAAGAGCCATCTATTCCTTGTTCTAGAACTGTGAAGTCACCCTAGAGAAACAAAAATAGATGCACATAGTGCCTGAAACTGTGAGATAACATGGTCACCACTATGATCACAACAATCAAATGGACGTAGATGTGCCCACTCCACAAATTGGAAGATAGTCCTGCCCCCTTGTGGGTCACATTTACCAGATATCTTCTTTCTTATATGCGTAACAGCCCTCCAAACGCCTCTGCATCAAACAAGCAACAATATCTAAAACTCAATAGATACCTCCAAAAGTGTGAAAAAAACCTTTAAGATAAACGCTAAAAACAAGCAGTAGTATGCATATATGATAGATGGTGTAAAGAGGCACATCACATAAGGTTGGAGGCTCTCTTCTGTTGGAAACAGTGCTGAGGAGCCGTGACTCACACAAGCAGAGATTGATTAGCTATGACTGACAGGAGCAGAAGCCAATAGAAACAGTCTCTGTCTACTGCAAGTCTTGCTGATCTGACATTGATAGGTTGCGAAGGCTTCTCAGGAGGGTCCAGTTTTTCTACCCCTCAGGCAGCCAGCAAAGAGAAAAGACGTTCAGACGTTTAACCTTTTTAAGTTCCTGTTTGAAGATGCAGAGTAGCTAGTGGGGAAATCACCTAAGCATGGCATGTGTAATGTCTCCTGGAAGTTCATGTAAGCTGTGGTAATAGGCCCAACAGGCAGCCTATTTGGCCAATCAAAGTGCGGGGATAATGTCCTTTAAAGTGATTGGACTCGCAGGGCAGGACGAGTTGAGCTCTCGTCATTGCCAATTAGCAGGCATGAGTTTATAGCGATCGCTATGCTACTCTGATAAGGCACGTTAACTGATAAGTCATGTTAAAGAGGAACTTCAGCCTAAACAATCATACTGTCATTAAGTTACATTAGTTATGTTAATGAAAATAGGTAATATAATCTCTTACCCACCCTGTTTTAAAATAACAGCAAAGGTTTGTGATTTCATGAGGGCAGCCATCTTTTTGGTTGAAAGAAGGTGACAGGGAGCATGAGACACAGTTCCAACTGTCCTGTGTCCTGATCACCCCTCCCAGTTGCTATGCAACGTGAATAACAACATAGGAAATCCCATCATGCTTTGCACAGCATCAGGGGAAAAAGCCCCTTGCAGTTTTCTTTGATGGGGCAGAGCTTAGCTAAAAATGAGACTTCTATAAGAAAAACAAAGTTCTGATGCTGTGAAACTGTTAAAGAAACACCAAGACCTTTCAGTGCTGCTGAGTAGTTTTTTAGTCTGGAGGTTCACTTTAACTCTGATAAGGCACGCTGTTTGTTTTAGTGAATCAACCCATGGTGTTACTACCACTGCAGTTACTGCCAAACAGCAGCGGTAATAATACCATGTGTTTTCAGAAATAAGCAAGCAGCACTCTTGACAGAGACAGTTCCCAGATACAATCCTTTAACAACCTGAAGACCGTCCCATGCCAATTGGCGTGAGCATGGTAGCATCCCCAGGACCGCCTAATGTCAATTGGTGTTCAGTCCTGGGGGTGTGGTTTGCAGGAGATCGCGCGTTGATGCGCATGCATCTCCGCTTGAATGACAGAGCTCTGTTCCGTAATCAGTCTCCCAGCAGTGACCGTCTATTTACACTGTACAGCGCTGCGATCTAAGGCCTGGTCTCTGGGGGGGGGGAGGAACCATTACACTATCCAGTCACTAGGGCCCGTTTCCACTAAACCGTTGCGGAATTGCCGGCGATTCACCGCAGGCAAATCGCATGCGGGTGCGATTCCGCATGCGTTTTTTGCCGCGATTTCGCATAGGTAAGGCTGTATGCGAATTTAACCATGTCACTGCCTGTGTAAATTAACATTAATACCTATGCGAAATCGCAGCAAAAAACGCATGCGATTTCCCTATTAAATACATTGCGTGCGATTCGTCTGCATTCCACACGCAGGCGAATTCTGAGGGCCCTACCCTGCAGATTTTTTCTGCACAGAAAAACGTGCGGGGAAACGCACAAGTGGAAACAGTCCCATCCACTTGTACTGACTGTGCGAATCCGCATGCGGGCAACGCATGCGGATTCGCGATAGTGGAAACGGGCCCTAAGGCCTCTTTCAGATGGAAGGTTGAATTGCAGCGAGGTTGAACTGCTTGCTGCAGTTCAACCTCCCATCTGAAAGAGGCCTTAGTGACTGGCTAGTGTAATGGTTAAAGGATACCAGAGCTAAAAGACTTTGGTAACAAGTGAAGCTGCAGTGGGAAGGGGGGGGGGGGGGGTATATAAGCAAAAACTTACCACGCCTCCCGTTCCCCTCTGCCACTCGCTGTTCTCCTACACTCAGTCCCATTATCCTGGGTGACTCCAAACCCGGACATACTGCGCTGCCCATGTGCAGTATGTCCGTTCTGCTCCTCTGTGGCTGCGCAGTTATGTCACAGGAAAGGAGTGCGCTTGCTCCCCCTGCATCCTGGCGTGCGCGCTCCACTGTATTGAGCATTACATGCTGATTGGAGACGCAGGGGTCCTGTGACATCACTGCACATCCACAGGGGAGCGGACATACTGCGCATGCACGGGGGGGGGGGGACAATTTTTACACCCTCGCCCTGGGCGCAATTTAGCCTAGAAACTGTCCTGGCGGACATAGGAGGATGCAGAGGAACATGATTTATTATATAGGACTAGGCGACTTAAGCCCATTTAAAAACGGGCTCTAGGTCAACCCTCATCACAGCGTGCATGCCCGCCCGCCACCTGGCCCTGTCCCAACGGCTGTCAGTACTTGACATGCGCAGTAGCGCAAAAGCACTGACACACGAATAGGACGCAGGGACACTTGCAAATTATTATATAGGATGAGATAACATTGGTGCTGTAGGTCAGTGGTCCCCAACCTTTTCCGGCCCGGGGACCACTTTCTGACCAAATTTTTCTCCAGGGAATGGCTTTCTCGCGGGTGTTTGCGCAACCTAATGGACAGTGTCGTGCGCAGCAGGTTATGGGGGGGGGGCTGGGGTGCGGCTGCATAGCTAGCATAGTTGCCCCAGTATAGGGAGTTTAGTTGCCCCAGTATGGCTAGTATAGTTACCCCAGTATAGCTAGTATAGTGCCCCAGTATAGCTAGTATAATGACCAGTATAGCTAGTATAGTCCCAGTATGGATAGGTAGTGCCCAGTATGGTTAAGTAGTGCCCCAGTATAGCCAGTAAAGTGCCCAGTATAGCTAGTATAGTGCCCAGTATAGCTAGCATAGTGCCCAGTATAGCTAGCATAGTGCCCAGTATAGCTAGCATAGTGCCCAGTATAGGTAGGTAGTGCCCCAGTATAGTGCCCAGTATAGCTAGTATAGTGCCCAGTATAGGTAGGTAGTGCCCCAGTATAGTGCCCAGTATAGCTTCCTAGTATGGGTAGGTAGTGTCCCTCCGCGGTCGCCGCTCCTGTTACCTTATCATGAGCGGGCGGCCGCTTGTCCGATTAGATTCCCCCATAGCCGCTCTCCTCAGTGGCATCTCCTATTACAGCAGCGCGCTCGGCGGCTGCTGTGATGAGCAGGAAGTGGTACAATGGCTTCCTGTAGCGGCGATATGCATCGCCGTTACCATACCATCACAGCAGCCGCCGAGCGCGCTGCTGTAATAGGAGATGCCTCTGAGGAGAGCGGCGACAGGGGAATCTAATCGGACAAGCCGCCGCCCGCTCTTGATAAGGTAACAGAAGCGGCGGCCGCGGGGAGGGGAGGAGCGAGAGGCCAGACCTGCCGCAGCCCAGTGGTTGGGGACCCCTGCCGTACGGCACACCAGGCAACATCTCGCGGCACACTAGTGTGCCGCAGAACAGCGGTTGAAAAACACTGCTGTAGGTAATGTTCCCGTGAGGTCATCAGTCTGGTCATGTGATGAAATCTTGGGGTTCTGGGAAATATCCCGCAGCAGCTCTCCTCTCGGCTAACCTCATCCTGTGAGTTATGACGTCATCGCTGAGATGTGGAGATCAGAAAAAGTGTGAGTTTATGCAGAATTATATAAAAATGCAGATATGTAGTGCGATGATGGGATAATAGTGAGGTGATACGGGGATTGGTGTATCTTCGAGGTAAATAAACTTAAAAAAATTAGCATAATTCTGCATGGAGTAGTCTTTATTTGCATCTGAATAACCGGCCGTATTGGAAGAGAGGAGGAAGAGGCGTGAAGGTATCGGCGATTCGGCGTAGCTTGTAAGAGGGCATAGCTGTAGGACGGGGCGGGGCTAGAGTGACGCGTGGCCGGTGTTTTGGAGCTGGGGTCTGAGCTGGTAACTTGGAGTAGGCGTGTCATGCAGGGGGCGGGTCTGTAGTATAGAGCGCGGTTTGGGGGAGGGCGGGGCAGAGACGTATAGAAGAGACAGGGAGGAGTGGTGAGGCGGGCAAGGGCGGGGTAAAGCCAAGTTATGGGGCGCGACTGGGGCATATTAGAGGCGGGGTATGATTAATATGAGGGAAGGGGGCGAGGTTAGTCTGGGGGCCAGGCTAGTTTGATATTAGAGGCGGTAAGTGGGAGGGATGTGGTCAGAGTGAAGAGAGATGAGCTCCCCGTGTCCGAAGTGCTACAAGCCTGTCTACTATGGTGCGTATGTATGTATGTACTGTATAGCCCTACACACCCATTGTGTTGTATCTCGCTGTAGTTACTCTCTGTAACCAGCGAGGTGCATCCCGTGTGCTGCGTGTGTTATACATAGAGAACTCTCTCTAGAGCTTTTCCCACCGATGTGCAGCCCAAACTGGGTGTTAGAACAGGGATATTTGCTAGTGGGGTAAATGTCTTTATTCTGAGTAGTACGCAATTGAACCCACACATAACTATACAGACTCCACATATCTTTAAATGTGTGGTATGTAGTTCTACTACAAACATGTTAGCTGTGCCCTCCAATAGCTGTGTCTCCGGGTATTGGGTAGCCAGAGCTCCCCCAGAATACGAATCCAGAGGTGTACCCCTAGCTGTGCCTCCTCCGGTGTGATTGGGTAGCCAGAGCTCCCCCAGCATACGTATCCAGAGGTGTACCCCAGTACAGAGTGCTGATGAACTTGCTAGAGATGATATACTGTGGTGGATGGACATGTGTAGTGGCAGGAACTCTAGTATGGGCACCCAGCAGGAAACCTACTAGTCATAGGGAAGAGTTCTCCAACCACAGCACCCTCTACAGCACTGGTGGCAGTGGTGAGAGGACTAGCTATTGGCAGGAACATTCCTTGGTGTCAGTGGTGGATGGACTTGGCTACTGGCAGGGACATTCCTTGTTGTCAGTGGAGGATAGACTTGGCTAGTGGTAGAGACATTCCCTGATGGCAGTGGTGGATGGACTTGGTTAGTGACAGGGACATTCCCTGGTGGCTGTGGTGGATGGACTTGGTTAGTGACAGGGACATTCCCTGGTGGCAGTGGTGGATGGACTTGGTTAGTGACAGGGACATTCCCTGGTGGCTGTGGTGGATGGACTTGGTTAGTGACAGGGACATTCCCTGGTGGCAGTGGTGGATGGACTTGGTTAGTGACGGACATTCCTTGTTGTCAGTGGAGGATAGACTTGGCTAGTGGTAGAGACATTCCCTGATGGCAGTGGTGGATGGACTTGGTTAGTGACAGGGACATTCCCTGGTGGCTGTGGTGGATGGACTTGGTTAGTGACAGGGACATTCCCTGGTGGCAGTGGTGGATGGACTTGGTTAGTGACAGGGACATTCCCTGGTGGCTGTGGTGGATGGACTTGGTTAGTGACAGGGACATTGCCTGGTGGCTGTGGTGGATGGACTTGGTTAGTGACAGGGACATTCCCTGGTGGCAGTGGTGGATGGACTTGGTTAGTGACGGACATTCCCTGGTGGCTGTGGTGGATGGACTTGGTTAGTGACAGGGACATTCCCTGGTGGCAGTGGTGGATGGACTTGGTTAGTGACAGGGACATTCCCTGGTGGCTGTGGTGGATGGACTTGGTTAGTGACAGGGACATTCCCTGGTGGCTGTGGTGGATGGACTTGGTTAGTGACAGGGACATTCCCTGGTGGCTGTGGTGGATGGACTTGGTTAGTGACAGGGACATTCCCTGGTGGCTGTGGTGGATGGACTTGGTTAGTGACAGGGACATTCCCTGGTGGCTGTGGTGGATGGACTTGGTTAGTGACAGGGACATTCCCTGGTGGCTGTGGTGGATGGACTTGGTTAGTGACAGGGACATTCCCTGGTGGCTGTGGTGGATGGACTTGGTTAGTGACAGGGACATTCCCTGGTGGCTGTGGTGGATGGACTTGGTTAGTGACAGGGACATTCCCTGGTGGCTGTGGTGGATGGACTTGGTTAGTGACAGGGACATTCCCTGGTGGCTGTGGTGGATGGACTTGGTTAGTGACAGGGACATTCCCTGGTGGCTGTGGTGGATGGACTTGGTTAGTGACAGGGACATTCCCTGGTGGCTGTGGTGGATGGACTTGGTTAGTGACAGGGACATTCCCTGGTGGCTGTGGTGGATGGACTTGGTTAGTGACAGGGACATTCCCTGGTGGCTGTGGTGGATGGACTTGGTTAGTGACAGGGACATTCCCTGGTGGCTGTGGTGGATGGACTTGGTTAGTGACAGGGACATTCCCTGGTGGATGGACTTGGTTAGTGGCAGGGACATTCCCTGGTGGCTGTGGTGGATGGACTTGGTTAGTGGCAGGGACATTCCCTGGTGGCTGTGGTGGATGGACTTGGTTAGTGGCAGGGACATTCCCTGGTGCCAGTGGTGGATGGACTTGGCTAGTGGCAGGGACATTCCCTGGTGGCAGTGGGGCATGGACTTGGTTAGTGGCAGGAATATTCTCTGCTAGGCAATAGACTGCACTGGTAGGAATAGTCTGGCTGCTTGTTTGCACATGTTGTGTATCTGGATTTCCTGGATGCTTATAGTGAATCTTGCATACATAGGCAGACTTCCTCTCCTTATAGGTCAGTGACAGCAGTGTTTCAGTGTTGCCATTTCTGGCATGTTTCTCCATGTAGCAATGTCATGGTTCTATTTTATACTGCACAGAGACAATTCAGTGCTGCTTTGATTTGGTTACTCATATTAGAGCAGGGGTCTCAAACTCGCGGGCCATTTGCGGCCCTCGATGCAATATTTTGTGGCCCTCGCCGGCAAAAGCTTCCTTATAGTTCGCTTCAGTGCTCCAAAGTAATCCGCCACATCCTCGCCGCTAAACGAGGGCTACAGAGCCTGGGGGGGAATCTGCCGGCATTTCCTGGAAGGGGCAGAGCTTTCAGCTTCAGCTCTGCCCCTCCTGACGTCAATCGCCGCACGGATCGCCTTCTCTCCCCGCCCCTCTCTGTGAAGGAAGAGTGAGAGGGGCAGGTAGAGGTGGCGATGCGCCGCGATTGTGAAATTCCTTATGCGGCCCAGCCTCATCCTGACTTTGCCTCCTGCGGCCCCCAGGTAAATTGAGTTTGAGACCCCTGTATTAGAGGCTTTTCAGTTCTGACTTGGGTATAAAGATGCCAGGCAGGTTATTTATGTCCCTCTGCAGGATTCTTTAGTGCTAACATTCCACGGGATGTGACTGTAATGAGTACCTGTCACCACCCTATTATCTAACTGCTCTGTCCATAGTTCTCACCCAGTGACACATGGGTAAAGAATTTGGGCACTGTCTAGTCTAGAAGGTAGAAGGATTTTGGAGGAAACATATGTGCCCAGTACATCTCTTTAGGGTGGCCACACTCCATACAATTTTTTAAAATATCTGTTCAATTTAAGAATTGCAATAGATTTTTCTGACTTATTGTAACATTTCAAAAATATGATCACTGTACCACACACATGTTCATATTTTCTGCAATTATTATAAAAATGATTGGAAACTCTGAGAAAATTGCTAGGGCGTGTGTGTATATTAATACATTGACAATCTAACAAACACCATACAATTTTTAGAAAAATTGAAAGAAAAATGTCCAGCATTCCAGATCCCAAAAAATCGAAAAAGCAAACGGGAAATCAGATTTTTCAGTCGAATTGAAAAAGGCTTGATTTTTTTTTCTTTTTTTTAGGGAGATCCGATCATATTTATCGAATTGCCATAAAATCAGATAATTTTATTGTATTGTGTGTGGCCACCTTAAAGAGAACCTGTACTGAGTAAAAATATTTAAAATAAACACGAGGTAACTTCAAATGAACATTACATAGTTACCTTGCCATCAGTTCCTCTCAGAAGCTCATAATTTTCTTCTGACAATAATCCCTTCCAGTTCTGACAATATTTTGTCAGATCTGAAATATATCAGTTGCTGTCAGTAAAATATCAGTTGCTGTCAGTTATAGCTGAGAGGAAAACTGATGTACCTGGTAATGTCCATGTTTCCCTATGGCTCAAGTGGGCGATGTTACAGTTTAACTGTGTGCTGACCAGAAAGCTGTTATGGGTAATGGCCATTTTCAAAATGGAGGACGGAAAATTCCCCTGATCACAGTGAACAAATAGGACGCAGGACAGGAGATAGACACTGAGGAGTAGACTACATGGAAGGTAAGTATGACTTGTATGCTTATTTTGACTTTTAATTTTCAGTTCAGGTTTTCTTTAAGTCTCAGATGTGGGTCCCTATTCTCTAACATTGAGCCTGAGAGGGACTAGAATAACATGATCTTGCAAATCTGATCTGACTTTGAAATCCCTGTGCTACAGGTGGGAGGGAGGAGAACGCCTTTGATGTTCACCCTGCTTTATACGGTTGATTCCGGGGATACTGCGGGTGGGGAGAAGCGATTGCAGTACAAAGTAGGCAGCTGTGGCAGTTTGATATTGGATTACTGCTGAGGTGTGTTGATGCTTCATAAATGAAAGATACTTCATGGCAAAAAATGTTCAATCGTTATCTGGGTCACACTAGACCATTGCAGAAAAGGGACTTTACAGGTGGGAAATCTGTGTGCAGCACTTGCATATTTTTACATGCATGCACAGTTGCACACACTATGACATAAACATGTACACTGTACACGCATGAACACACTATGACATAACCATGCAAGTACTGGCATAAACATGTACGCTGTACATTTGTGAACACACTGACATAACCATGAATGCTGTACACTCATGCATGCACCGACATGTATATGTATGCATTACACACATGAACACACTATGAAATACCCTATATACTCGAGTATAAGTCTAGAAATTTAGGTCTGACTCACTAAATAAAAGTAGAAGGGTCGACTTATACACGAGTCACAGGAAACAATGAGTGGTGTGTGTACTATTATTGACTTTCCCATGGGTCTTGGGGACTGGTTCTCTTGCCTCTGTACAGTGGTCCTTCTCTTCTCTGATTCTCTAGACTGCGCTTACTAGATTGTAGAATTAATCGAGCATCTTATGTGTCCCTTGCAGCAGAGAAAGTCAGCTCCCTGGGGAAGAACTGGCACCGCTTCTGCTTGAAATGTGAGCTCTGTGCCAAGGTCCTGTCTGCTGGTAGTCATGCTGAGGTGAGAATGTGATACTGGCTGTTATCAGATCAGGAAAGTGAACCTGCTGTCCATCACATTGTCTTCATTGCTGCATCTAACACGGTTTCCCCTGCCTGTACATATACGCTTGATACTACTCAGTCCCTGTGACAATTCCTCCAACCTTGCTCCCTCTGTGCAGAGATGCAACTCTGGCCCCAGCCACTGGGAGTCCTCAGAGTGCCTTCCTCACTGTGTACAATGTAACAAATTGGATTGGTTGGAATCAGCAGGGCTGTGGAGTCGGAGCAATTTTGGGTGCCTGGAGTCAGAGTTGGGAAAAAATGCAGACTCCTAATGAATTTAAAACTGTAATTAAAATAGAAAATATGATAAAATGTTCTATTTCTCAGATAATAATCATTAATAATTTATATATATATATATATATATATATATATACAGTAATAGATGTGCTTGGTCCACAAAAATGAAATAAACCAATCAAATTTAGTTACTGGTGCTGCTTCAATAAAGCAGTCCCCATATTTTTAAAGTCAGATATAGATATCTGATTGTGATTGTACATCTATGCTGTAAGAATAAAGCCTGATGCGTAGCCGTGTCACTAATAGAGATGGAAATAATTCTGCGTTGATGCGGATTTGTGCAAATGTATGCACTCATGAAATCAAATAATTTCATATGTTAACATTTGGTTTGGTGACTACGAATTAAAGGGTACCTGAGACTGATAAAAAGAGAAGTTTTATACATACCTGGCGCTTCTTCCAGCCCCCTTCAGGCCAATCAGTCCCTCACTGTCCTCCTAAACTACCTGGATCTTCTGCTATGAGTCCCGGTAATTCAGCCAGTCAGCGCAGTCCGGCCATGTGCCGCTCCTACAGCCAGGAGCATTCTGCACCTACGCAATAGTGCTGCGCAGGTGTAGTAAGCTCCTGGCGGCAGAGTGTGTGCATGCGCACTACGCCAGACTGCCTCAAGTACCTGGACTCATAGCAGAAATCCAGGTGGCGGAGGAGGACAGCAAGGTACTGATTAGCCTGAATAGGGCTGGAGGAAGCCCCAGGTATGTATAAAACTTTAATTTCATCTGTCTCAGGTTTACTTTGTTACACATTAGTACTATACGCTACATATGCACTCCCCACAGAGCTGCAGGGAACCCACTGAGAATGTTGTGCACATTGAACACAGAGGTGTTGTCTGTCACCCATAAACCTGGTTCACATTGTGCATGAAGAATGTATAATAGAGGAAGAATCTCCTCATTCCCCTGCAGAGTACCTGCACATCACTCTTACATGTACCCACAGTTACATTGCCTAGGGCCTGATAGATGTTCTTCGTTATGGTCTGTACCTTTTACAAGTACTCTTACCAAGTACTAGTTCTAGTCTATGACTAAAGGGAATAAATATGGCAGTCTACATATCCTTCTCACTTCAGTTGTCTTTTAAAATTCCTAAGCGTTGGAAGTTAAGAGATGAATTTCATGTTACATACTTTCAATCAACAAGATTGTAATATGCAAATTAGAGGAGTTGGAATCCTAAACTGAGGAGTCAGTCGGTGAATTTTTGTACCGACTCCACAGCCCTGGGAATGAGGCTTAATTGCCTCAGCTGTGCGGCTGGATGACAAGGGATTAGTTACTAATAAGTCCGTCGTCCTCCCTGCGCTCCAAACAGCTTGCACACGTCCTATCAGATGCGTTGAAAGCCTCACCACCGTGCACTTCCTCCTTCCGGCTTGAAGGAGGAAGTGTGCGGTGGTGAGGCTTGCAACACGTCCAATAGGACGTGTGCAAGCTGTTTGGAGCACAGGGAGGACAACAGACTTATGGTTAACTAACCCCTTGTCGTCCAGCTGCACAGCTGAGGCAATTAAGCCTCCTTTAAATCACGAATTAGTCTTTAGGGACTCGTGACTACTTGTGAGCCCATCACTGGTTGGAATGTCCTTCCACAGTACAATCGTGATTGTATAAATGAGGGATCCAATCTGCAATATTAACACTGCCAACACTTCTGCAGAGAGGAAGAAGACTCTTATGCCTGACCAGTTCCTGTAAGTAAGAGACAAGTTATTTCAGACAATCTGACTGGCAACGTCTCTCCGGAAGGCAGGTTTATTTTCTGGGTCATTCCGAACAAGGAAAGACGAAAATGATTTAAGTTTATTTCATAATGAAATCATGTGTTAAAATTATAAGAATTGACAAAACCTTTGACAATTGTACTGAGATTTGAATAGCAAATTAAAAGGAATCATAAGAATAACTGTTGCTGAGATGGGCCTGGTGCACACCAAAACCCGCTAGCAGATCCGCAAAATGCTAGCAGATTTTGAAACGCTTTTTCTTAGTTTTCTGTAGCGTTTTACCTAGCATTTTGCGGTTTTGTGAAGTGTTTTTGGTGTAGTAGATTTCGTACATTGTTACAGTGAAGCTGTTACTGAACTGCTTCTGTAACAAAAACGCCTGCAAAACCGCTCTGAACTGCCGTTTTTCAGAGTGGTTTGCGGTTTTCCTATACTTTACATTGGAGGCAGAAACGCCTCCGCAATCCAAAAAATGCCTCACACCGGGAGTATGCGTTTCAGCAAAACGCCTCCCGCCCTGGGGTGAACCACCCCATTGAGATACATTGACCAAGCGTATCCGCAGCCGCAAGCGGCTGCAAAAACGCCACAAAACCCGCTCGGTGTGCCCCAGCCCTAAGTCCGTGAAATTAGTGTATCCACTGACCTTTTAGAAGTCCAAAGTGCTGTAATGTCCAGCAATTTTTGTAAGTTAATCCAGCAATATTACCAGTGGCCTATGCTGTTTTTTTAGCGATATTCAGATCAGGCAAAAGACGGGCTAAGGACTCTGCAATCTGATCCAGATCTGCCTCATTAGGGCATATAGAATCCTGCCATATCTTCCTGGTGATGTTCTCAATAAATCCAATAACTGTTTCTGATTCAGTATACTCTGTTGTGTTCATAGACACCAAACCTGAATGATTTATTATATTTATTATTATATTTTGCATCTCAGAAATAACTCCAATTTGGAAAAGGATGCTATGGCTAGGTCCATAGGGATCCTGTAAAACCTGAACACAAACGGGTCCCGTGTTGCCCTTTTGCAGCAAACCTTTTTGATACGTTTGCCAGGCCCCCAATAGGTGTCCTCCAGGTAACCTGTGGTGGTAGCAGCCAGGACGCGGGGTGGCGTGCACAGCGGCGGTGAGGGGGGGCACCCACCCCCCCTCACCTGGGTCCCCTCTCCCCCCTCCAGCTATTTGTGGCAAAAGTGTAGCGAGCGAGAGGAGAAGTTTACCTCACTTCCTCTGCTCCCTGCTTGACTTTCGGCAAGTCACGGCGAGCAGAGGAAGTAAGGTGCTTCCTTGCTCACTCGCTCGCTACACTTCTGTCACAAATAGCTGGAGGGGGAGCTAACCCCCACCCCCATCCTGGCTGCTACTCCCTCAGGCTACCTGGGGGACACCTATTAGGGTGACGTGAAGGGGAGGAGCAGGCAGTAGGCAATGTGGATCTCCCTCCGTTTTGTGTGCAAGAATAGCCTGTATAGAGGGAGATCCGTTTTTGCACTGCCCTCCACTACCCCTGCGTCCACTATCTGTATGCATGTGCGGTGCGGGAAAATGCAGCAGATCCGGACCTTCCGTTCAGGTTTTGAAAACTGGTCCCAGCAAACGCAGACGGATCCGTTTTTTGTTTATGTAAAGAGGACTGCTATTTTTAATACTGCTATCCATTGCTCCAGTTTTGATCAGATTTTAAAAACGGAGCCATGGATACGTTCCCGGACCTAGTGTGAACCTACTCTTAGGATCACTTCTTGAAGTATTCATATTTTGTTAGAGAGTCTGAAGCGAATATAAATACTGCTATTTAGTTTAAGCAGTATGAGGCGATGTGAAACGCCGCATTCCCGCAGCAGAACCAGGGCTTTATACCCCTAAATCCCTGGGGCAAAATTCTGCGACTTTCAAAGTCGTGGATTTTACTGTCAGGGAGACAGAGCTTGGCGCTGTAGCTCTGCCTCTACTGAAGTCAATCTGTGCGACGATCTCCGCCTCTACCCGCCCCCTCTGTGAAATAAGACTGAGAGGGGCGGGGAGAGGCAGCGATCAGCAGAGATTGGCTCCAGTAGAGGCAGAGCTACAGCGCAAAGCTCTGCCTCTTACAGGAAGCACTTCCTGCATTTTGCCCTGGGGATTTAGGGGGTATAACGCCCTCGTTTTGCTGCGGGAATGCCACGTTTCACCTCTCCTCATCCTGCTTAAGCTAAATAGCAGGTAAAAAGCAGGATTTATTTTTGCGTCGCTCTCTTTAAGTAACAGTCCCTCTTCTTTGCATAAGGCTGATGTTAAAGGGATACTTAAGTCAAATAAAAAAAAAATAGTTTTACTCACCTGGGGCTTCCCTCGGCCCCCTGCAGCTGTCCGGTGCCCTCGCAGCATCGCTCTGATCCTCCTGTCCCCGCTGGCGGCTCCTTCCGGTTTCGGCGACATCCGCCGACAGGCTGGGAACGCGATTGATTCTTCGCGTTCCCAGCCACAATAACGCCCTCCATGCTGTTATTGCGGCCTTCTTGCCGTAATAACAGCATAGAAGGTGCTATTGTGGCTGGGAACGCGAAGAATCACTCGCGTTCCCAGCCTGTCGGCGGCTGTCGGCGAAACCGGAAGGAGCCGCCAGCGGGGACAGGAGGATCGGAGCAATGCTGCGAGGGCACCGGACAGCTGCAGGGGGCCGAGGGAAGCCCCAGGTGAGTAAAACAATATTTTTTATTTTTTTTTTGACCTAAGTACTATCCAAAACAGAATGTATTTGTGATTGTTCAGGTTGGTGGTTACTCCACCCCTAATAATTGCAAATACCTTCCGTTTTAAGAAGGCAAACTTTGTTTTTCAAGCCTGTGGAGGAAAGGGAACCTTTATTGCCTTTCTAGTAACCAGGCTTTGAGCAATAAATCTCCTCCTCCTCCTCCTCCTCCTCCTCCTCCTCCTCCTCCTCCTCCTCCTCCTCCACTTTTTCTGGAAGTGGTCTGCAATTTTAGCATGAAAAAACTCACCACCTATGAGGGGAACGCTGCAGTTCCCAGTACAGGTTTTGCACTGAACTCAGACAAATAGCAGTTAATGAATCAAGTTGCCTTCCCTTTGTTCTGTAATTTCTCATTCTGCTTCCTCCATTATCATCCTTTTCTCAGCCACTTGCCTGTCTTGCACCTATATTATATCCTCTGATCCTCAGCCACCTTCCTGTCCTGCCTCCATCTATACCCTTAGCCACCCGCCTGTCCTGACTCCTCTGTCATCTATTCCTCAGTCACCTTCCCATTCTGCGTCCTCCCATCATCTGTTCCTCAGTAACCCCCGACACCTCTTCTAAAGTACCTCTTCTCTAGACCGAGTGTCTGTACACCTCTGCCCAGTTCAAAGGACCATACATCTGTTCAGGGCCGGAGCTACCATAGGAAAAAATAGGCAATTGCCCCAGGGCCCCAGAGCCTGTAGGGGCCCCCAAGGTGTCCCTCCCCCATTTTAGCTATTGCTCCCCAGGGACTCTGCAGAGTCTGTTAAGTTGGGAGGTGATTGGGGGAAGGTCAGCAGCCAGCTCAGGGGCCCAGGAGGGAAATTTGGCTGCAACAAAGGGCCTCTAATGGCGCTTTTTGGTCGGGGTGTCAGGGGGCCCCCAGGCTAATTTTGCCCTAAAGCCCAATTGTTGCTTAAACCGGCCCTGCATCTGTTTACCTCCACACAGCACTGTACCAATGAAAATGAATATTTCTGCATATTTTGTTGCTTTTAGACACTATGGAAAATGCTAATCATGCAATTTGTTACAGAAGTTAAACTCAACCTGACAATCGTTCCTGGAAATTGCCAGGTGGATTGGACCTTCGCCAGCTGAGCAATACAAGCTTTCAGCCTTACTGTACAATTTTGTACTCATGTTTGATATGTGGGAACTTTTAACACTTTACTGAATGCAAATATGCAATCCATTTATTGATGAGACTTGTGTGCGCAGAGCAATCATTCACTGCCTGATGTTGTCCTTTCTGAAAGGGGGCTGGAGTTTCCCCTGTGGCAAGGAGGACATCGGCTCTTGTGTCACCCCCTGCCATCAGGACGAGATCTTTAAAAACGACATGCTCGACGGTACAGCGACGTCCCCTTGACGATGGTCGTCAAATGACGCCTCTACCTGCTCGCAACGTCACGTGACATTATATGACTGGCATGAATGGGAAGTAAGCGATCTTTGCACGGAGTTGTCAGATCTTAAAGATCAGATCCACCGTGTCTGACACCTAACGACACGCGATCTCCGCCGGGGGCAACATCGTTGAACATGCATCTTTTTTTTTTTTTCCTTCTTTTTTTTAAACTATGTTGCCCAATGTCAGGTAACATTGCCGCAAATATCGCGCCGTGGGTATGCAGCCTAAGGGCCCATTCACACTAGAGCGTTTTGCCAGTGATTTCAGCAAAGCGCTATCGCTTTTTAAAGCGCTAGTGCAATGATGCCCTATGGGCCGTTCTCGCTTGGACGATTTGCACTAATCGCCCGCCGGCGATTAACGCAAATCGCTAAATGCAAACGTGTAGCCTGCGCCATTTTTGGGCAATTTCCCGGTGATCGCGTTTCAGTGCTATAGAAGCGCTAAGCGCGATTGTGGAAAAATCGCCGCGTTAAATGGTGGAAAAATCACTCTCGCAAAACGTTTTGCGCTGTTGAATGGGCCCTAAGGGCCCGTTTCCAGTAGAGCTAATCTGCATGCGTTTCCTGCATGCAGATTCGCATAGACAATACAAGTAGATGGGCCTGTTTCCACTTTTCAGGACTTCTGAGCGTTTTTCTGTGCAGAAAAAATCTGCACAGTGGACCCTGCAGAATTCACATACAATGTATTTAATAGGAAATTTGCATGTGTTTTTCGTATGTGAATTTTACCGCAAATTCGCGGGCGTTTTCGCATAAAGTCAATGTAAAAGCACACAGGCACTTACATGGTTAAATTCGCATACTTATTAACCTATACGAAAACGCCTGTGAATTTGCGGTATAATTCGCAAGCGTGTGTGAATTCGTTTTGCGGTTTCCGCGACTAATTTGCACTGCACAAGTGGAAACGGGCCCTAAGAGTCGAGTTCCCCTCAGATCTCTGGGTCATTTGTCTATCATCTGTTGTGGAATTCCATCTACTGCCACAGGACTCTGTGCTGAATAATCCAAAGTATTGCATTTTGGCCAAAGACTTTACTGCTTATTGGACACAGTCAAACACAGTATTTTGAACTTTAAGACATTCTCATCTCTTAAAGCGGACCCAAACCAAACATTTTTTTAATTAAAAATATTTAGTTGCACCACTCTGACACATACAAAGATAAATAAACACTCCCTCAAACCTATGAGCATTTCAGTGCGTGCTTTTCACCCTTCTCTTTCAATAACTAGGGTTATACTGGGGGCAGCCATTAGCAATTCCTCCATTGCTGGACAAAATCTACTCCTCCAGTTTGCCGGATCCTGTCCCGGCAATTTGAAAGGAAGGGAGGGGTTCCTCCAATAAATGTAAAATATTTTATATTTGTCATCATGCAGCTGAAAAAAGGCTGCTATTTATTATTATAATTTAGAAAATAGATTTTATTTCTGAAATCTTGTATTTTTAATTTGGGTCCACTTTAAATCTATCCAACCAATCTGCCAGATATACATTGAAGCTAGGGTTGCAACGGTATAAAATTCCATGGTATGATAACCGTGTTAAAAAACAAACAAACAAACAAAAAAAGGTATATGGTATTATACAATTATTTGGACAGCCCCCCCCTTACATTAAATAATGTCCCCCAACCCCAGTGTGGGGTGCCCCACTCCCTCGGCATACATATGATTAAGTCGTCTTAGATTTGGGGTGCCGGGTAAAACTGTAAAAAGGCTCATCCTGCTCCTGGTGGTGTTAGAGATAGGTGTAGCCAGTAGTAGGTGGCCACAGCATAGGTAGCCAGAGATGGGTGTAGCAAATTGTAGGTGGCTGCAGCATAGGTAGCCATGGATAGGGGCAGCCAGTAGTAGGTGGCTGCAGCATAGGTAGCCAGGGATAGGCGTAGCCAGTAGTAGGTGGCTGGAGCATAGATAGCCAGGGATAGGTGTTGCCAGTAGTAGGTGGCTGCAGCATAGGTAGCCAGGGATAGGCGTAGCCAGAAGTAGGTGGCTGCAGCATAGGTAGCCAGGGATAGGCGTAGCCAGAAGTAGGTGGCTGCAGCATAGGTAGCCAGGGATAGGCATAGCCAGTAGTAGGCGGCCGCAGCATAGGTAGCCAGGGATAGGCGTTGCCAGTAGTAGGTGGCCGTAGCATAGCTAGCCAGGGATAGGCGTAGCCAGTAGTAGGTGGCTGCAGCATAGGTAGCGAGGTATAGGCGTAGCCAGTAGTAGGTGGCCGCAGCATAGGTAGCCAGGAATAGGAGTAGCCAGTAGTAGGTGGCCGCAGCATAGGTAGCCAGGGATAGGCGTAGCCAGTAGTAGGTGGCTGCAGCAAAGGGAGCGAGGTATAGGCGTAGCCAGTAGTAGGTGGCCGCAGCATAGGTAGCCAGGAATAGGAGTAGCCAGTAGTAGGTGGCCGCAGCATAGGTAGCCAGGGATAGGCGTAGCCAGTAGTAGGTGGCCGCAGCATAGGTAGCCAGGAATAGGAGTAGCCAGTAGTAGGTGGTCGTAGCATAGGTAACCAGGGATTGGTGTAGCCAGTAGTAGGTGGCCGCAGCATAGAGAGGTGGGGGGGAGGCCCAGGGGCGGGGGGTACAAATACTCACTCGCCGGAGGGTCCTGCACGCGTGTACTGGCTTCATTCTTTGTTTTTGCGTTCCTTCTTGTAACCCTGCCCAGGGAGCGCTGTTTCAGGAAGGAAACACACTTGTCTTTCAGTTTTCTGCGTGCGGTTTCATGCATACTTTTTCTGCACAACAAGTGTGTTTCTATGCAGGAAAACGCTCACGTTGTTTTCACAGTAGCTGATGTAATTGATAGAGAAAACTGACAAAATGTGCAGAGTCATGATGCAGAATGTCAGTTTTTTTTCTGCGCGCGAACAACATCTTAAGTGTGGACTAGCTCATTGATTAACATGAGTTCTCAGTTTTTCTGTGCAGAAAAGTGCACGAAAACAGTCAAGTGTGTTCCCTGCCTCAGGGAAATGGGATGCAAGAACAGGAAGGAGGAAGAAGCTGGTACACACGTGCAGGACCCACCGGCAAGTATCTGTTTATCCCGACCCCTGTTCGTGCACTTGCTGCTACGTTGCCCCGCCCCCTGAAACCCGGTAAAACAAGATTGTGCATGGTATGATTACCATGCACAATCAAACCACAGTATACTGTCATATAAGTATACCGTGGTAACCCTAATTTGAAGCTGTCAAATATTTTTTGTTTACAGTTTTTATAATAAAAACAAACTATTTGTTCATTACAGTTTTGCTCGTTACCTGATTATTCTAGTCCATGCTAGAACTCTCTGTCCTCAAGAAGAGACACACTACCTCATTGTATTATTTTTATAAATTGTTGATATGTTAGCTAGGTTGCAAATAAGTTTCTTCCTTTTAGGAGTAGCTAGCCGAGGTCTTGTCACCTCATTTCAGTCTGGCGAGTGGTGGCCGCAAATTGCCTTCATTTCCAGCATGAAATTGATAACTTTATTTTACCAACTGTACATACAATTGAGCTTGTATGATGTATGGACACACCAACCAATCTTATGCTGGGCATACACGGCCCAGATTCTTCTTCTCAATCGAGCCGCTGATGGCTCGATTGATGATTTCCAACATGTCCGATCACCGCGCGGATCAATTCCCCGCTCGATCCCCGCGGGCGGACAATAGCGGTGATCGAGCATAAGACAAGGAAGCGCCCGCGGGGACGAGCCGGAATTGGCAGGCGTCGATCCGGCGGATCGGACCGCGTTTGCCCAGCATTAAACGTTTACAGTGTATTCTCCAGAAGTCTCTAGTGCATGAGACCTGAATGGCAACTGTTGTAAGACTGGATTGGCCGGTGTTTGTCACAATATGTTCCTCAGCCACCTTCCCGTAATGCCTCCTTCTTTCTTCATAAACTGTCCCTCAGTCACTTTCACATCCTTCCTCCTTCATCATCTGTTCCTCAGCCGCCCTCCCATCCTGCCTCTCCCATCTTCTGCACTCTCTGACAATCATTCAGAAGTGTATGGTGCTCTTAACAGGTACTCTGGTGTGTGTAAGCATTCTTCCTGGGCCATTATCAGCCTTACATTACAAGTTTGCTTGCTATGAATAATCACATTGTGGGATAAGGAGTTGCATTTAGATTCTGACTAGACACAAATCTTTCCCAGAGTCAGAACTGGCTAAAGATAATACTTAGACGCCTTGTAAACTTGCTATGCATGCTGAGACCTGTATGGTGTACCTTGCGACTTCGCCATACTCTGCAGGTGTGCTGTGTGGGCTATTGTGTTGGAAGCATTTATGCAGCTGGGTGTTACACTCAATAATTACATTTAATTTTAACTACTAATTAATTATAAAGGTAATTACACTATATGTGTTAGGCAGGGAGTGGGGGAGGGGAGCTCACCACAGTCACACACTATTATACATTTATATCATTATTGATTTATAAAGCACCAACCTATTCTGTGTCACTGTACAAAAAAGAAACAAACATGGGGTACAAAATAGTACAGACAAATGGAATACACCAATATACAAAGCACAGAGCTGGTACAAAATACAGAATTAGTAATTACAGTGACAACATTAATAAGAATAAATATCTAACAAATTCCAAGACCCAAAAGGGTGAACAAGCCCTGTCCTTGCGAGCTTACAATCCAAAAGAAGAGTGTGTGTGTGGGGGGGGGGGGTTATACAATATTCATACCTAGAGGCAGTGTGGTTTAGGCTATCCAGTAGAAGTGCAACTTGGCCAGAGATCAAAAGCGGAGCTGGCCTAAGGTAGAGCATACTGTATGCCTGACGGAAAAGGTACGTTTTGAAGCCAAGATGTCAAAGGTTGGAGAGTGACGGTTGTGATGTGGCAGGGGAATCCAGAGGAGGGGTGAAGCGCATGCAAAATCTTGTATAAGTGAATGTAAGGAGGTGTTTCTAGAAGAGGACAAAAGGTCATGTGCAGATCTGAGATTGCCGTTGGGTTAGTATCTGGAAACTAATGAGAGAGGTTGTGGGGAGCTTTGTAAGTTAGAGTTAGGAGCTTGTTCACACTGCAGACTTTCAGCTTTTTTTTCACCCGCGTGCGCTTTTTAAAAACGCCCCCCACCACATGGACAAGAAGGTCTATGAGAAGGTTCATATCAGAGCGGGTCATGCACTGTGCGGCTAGCAAAACGGTGTGTGGACCATTTTCATGGCGATTCAGCCTCAAATGGAAGGTATAAGAAAAACTCAAAAAGCTCACAAAATCGCTTTGTGCAGTGATTGCGTTCGCGTTTTTAAGAATAAATACATTGTATTCTTTTCCGGGTCAAAGAGTTCACTTCTTGACTTGCGTCAGGAGTAAATAAAAAAAAAAAACGCTCGTGAAAAACTCATAGAAAACCGCTTAACACAAAAACACATCGCCCACCCAAGCGCCGGGAATCGGAAAAAAATAGCGCGTCAAAAAACGTACAATGCTAACGGCCACTTAAACGGAATGCAATGTGAACAAGTCCTCAGAGTTTGAAGTGTGTGTGTGTGTGTGTGTGTGTGTGTGTGTGTGTGTGTGTGTGTGTGTGTGTGTGTGTGTGTGTATATGTACAGTGGGTTGCAAAAGTATTCGGCCCCCTTGAAGTTTTCCACATTTTGTCACATTACTGCCACAAACATGCATTAATTTTATTGGAATTCCACGTGAAAGACCAATACAAAGTGGTGTACATGTGAATTGGATCGAAAATCCTACATCATTCCAAACATTTTTTACAAATAAATAACTGCAAAGTGGGGTGTGCGTAATTATTCAGCCCCCTGAGTCAATACTTTGTAGAGCCACCTTTTGCTGCAATTACAGCTGCCAGTCTTTTAGGGTATGTCTCTACCAGCTTTGCACATCTAGAGACTGAAATCCTTGCCCATTCTTCTTTGCAAAACATCTCCAGCTCAGTCAGATTAGATGGACAGCGTTTGTGAACAGCAGTTTTCAGATCTTGCCACAGATTCTCGATTGGATTTAGATCTGGTCTTTGACTAGGCCATTCTAACACAGATATGTTTTGTTTTAAACTATTCCATTGTTGCCCTGGCTTTATGTTTAGGGTCATTGTCCTGCTGGAAGGTGAACCTCCGCCCCAGGCTCAAGTCTTTTGAAGTCTCCAAGAGGTTTTCTTCCAAGTATGCCCTATATTTGGCTCCATCCATCTTCCCATCAACTCTGACCAGCTTCCCTGTCCCTGCTGAAGAGATGCACCCCCCGAGCATGATGCTGCCACCGCCATATTTGACAGACTGGAAAGCCCTGGAGGCACCGGACCTGGATAAGTGGGCGGACAATGTCTCCTCATACATCAGATTCTGTGAAGACTCCTGCATTCCATCCAAGTCCTTGAAGGTCTTCCCAAATAACAAACCCTGGTTCTCCAACAAAGTACGGCAAGTTAGGAGAAGCAAGGAAGCCGCACACAAATCCGGCAACCAGGAGGACTTCAAGATGGCAAGAAACAACCTGAAGCGCGAGCTGAGAGCCGCCAAGAGGGAGTATGCGGAGAAGATGCGGCACAACCTTCGCTCAAATGACCTACGCACTGTCTGGAAGGGTCTAAAAGCTGCCACAAGCTACAAACCTCCCCCACAACATGTGACGCCTAGCACTGAGCTAGCCGAGAACCTCAGCAATTTCTATTGCAGGTTCGAGAACCAGGAGGTACTGGGGGGACTAGCAACACCTTCAGATGCTCAGTCCTCCTCTGCGGATGATAAGGACCGAGGGCTGAGCATACCACCTCCAGCTGTGAGCGAGGCAGTTGTCTTACACCATCTAACAACTCTGAACGCCAGGAAAGCCTACGGCCTGGATGGCGTGTCACCAGCCTGCCTAAAAACCTGTTCACGGCAGCTCGCTCCCATTCTCTCTGGTTCAAAAGGTCCACCATCATCCCTGTCCCCAAGAAGCAGGGCATCTCTGACCTGAACAACTACAGGCCCATGGCACTAACATCGGTCATCATGAAAACCTTTGAGAGGGTGGTCCTGTCCCACCTTAAGATTTCTACCTCGGCGCTACTGGACCCGCTACAGTTTGCGTATAGAACGAACAGATCCACTGATGATGCCATCAACATCTGCCTGGAGCTTACAAACAACCACCTGGACAAACCGAACTCATATGTCAGAATCCTCCTGCTGGACTTCAGCTCAGCATTTAACACCATCTGCCCCCGCATACTCCAAAACAATCTCATGGCACTGAATGTCCACCCCACCCCTCACTTATGGATTACACACTTCCTGACCAACAGGTCCCAAGCTGTCAAACTGGGGGATATCTCGTCTCATCCCAGGACAACGAACACAGGGGCTCCACAAGGCTGTGTCCTGTCACCGATCCTGTTCTCCCTCTATACGAACAATTGCAGATCCACTGTGGACTCGGTAAAAGTCATCAAATTCGCTGATGATACCACCATTGTTGGCCTTATAACAAACAATGACGAACAGGACTCTCGTTGTGAGGTCGACAGAATTTGCCAGTGGTGTAAGGAGAACAGGTTGGTCCTCAACACGGCCAAGACCGTGGAGCTGATAGTGGACTTCAGGAAGAAGGCGCCCACTCCACCACCAATCTACATTGATGGCACAGAGGTCGAAAGAGTGGCTAGCTTCCGCCTTCTGGGCACTACCATCTCTAAGGACCTGAACTGGAAGGCAAACGCCACCTTGACCCAGAGGAAAGCACAACAGAGGCTGTTTTTCCTCCGCCAACTGAAGAAGTTTGGCATGGCCCAGGAGCTGCTGATGAACTTCTACACAGCTACCATTGAGTCCCTCCTCTGCTTATCCATCCTAGTCTGGTACGCTGGCTCCTCCAACAGCGACAGATACAAGCTGCAGAGGGTCATTAGATCGGCGGAGAGAATCATCGGCAGACCTCTCCCCCCGCTCGACCTCCTCCACAACTCCAGATTACGATCTAGAGCACTGAGAATTGCCAGTGATCCCTCACACCCGGGACACCGCTTTTTCAGCCGGCTCCATTCAGGCCGCAGGTTTCGAGCCATTTACACCAGAACTTCGAGGCATAGAGACTCCTTTTTCCCCTCTGCCGTCAACCTTCTGAACTCCCTTCATCTCCCCCCCCCCCCCAAATGCAACAGTTGGCCGACTGAAGGACTGTCTAGTGTAAAACTGTTTAAACTGCACCCTGCAGACTACCGCTATACCGCTGCACATATAACTATTAATATGTACTACCAATTTATACTGTGTGTTTTTGTATGACTATGCCCTTATACTGTATGATTGTATGACTACGCTTTTTTTTTTCTTATCTTATGTTGACTATGCTAATTTCTTATGTTATTACTCTCAATCTCTCTCTGAGCAATTGTATGTGCCAAACCCAATTCCGTGCACGACCCAGTCGTGCGTGGCGATTAAGATTTCTGATTCTGGGGATGGTGTGTTCAGAGTGATGTGCAGTGTTAGTTTTCTGCCACACATAGTGTTTTGTAATTTGGCCAAAAAGTTCCATTTTGGTCTCATCTGACCAGAGCACCTTCTTCCACATGTTTGCTGTGTCCCCCACATGGCTTGTGGCAAACTGCAAACGGGACTTCTGATGCTTTCTGTTAACAATTCCTTTCTTCTTGCCACTCTTCCATAAAGGCCAACTTTGTACAGTGCATGACTAATAGTTGTCCTATGGACAGAGTCTCCCACCTGCGCTGTAGATCTCTGCAGCTCATCCAGAGTCACCATGGGCCTCTTGACTGCATTTCTGATCAGCGCTCTCCTTGTTCGGCCTGTGAGTTTAGGTGGATGGCCTTGTCTTGGTAGGTGTACAGTTGTGCCATACTCCTTCCATTTCTGAATGATCGCTTGAACAGTGCTCTGTGGGATGTTCAAGGCTTTGGAAATCTTTTTGTAGCCTAAGCCTGCTTTAAATTTCTCAATAACTTGATCCCTGACCTGTATTTTGTGTTCTTTGGACTTCACTGTGTTGTTGCTCCCAATATTCTCTTAGACAACCTCTGAGGCCCTCACAGAGCAGCTGTATTTGTACTGACATTAGATTACACACAGGTGCACTCTATTTGGTCATTAGCACTCATCAGGCAATGTCTATAGGCAACTGACTGCACTGAGATCAAAGGGGGCTGAATAATTATGCACACACCACTTTGCAGTTATTTATTTGTAAAAAAAAAATGTTTGGAATCCTGTATGATTTTCGTTCCACTTCTCATGTGTACACCACTTTGTGTTGGTCTTTCATGTACAATTCCAATAAAATTGATTCAGGTTTGTGGCAGTAATGTGACAAAATGTGGAAAACTTCAAGGGGGCCGAATACTTTTGCAACCCACTATCTATATGTGTGTGTGTGTATAGCTCTGACATATTTTACAACCCGGTACAGAGATCACTGATCCATTCCTGTCAGTCTCTGCACCAGAGGAGCTTACACTGAAATGTCCTCACCACAGTCACACTATTATTAATTTATATAGCTCTGACATATTCCACAGAGCTGTAAATGTACAGAGATCACTGATCCATTTCCATCAGTTTCTGCACCAGAGGACCTTACAGTCTAATTCCCTCACCACTGTCAAACTCCATTAGTAAATGTGTACTTATGTCACACATTGCCTAGCAGGCATGCAGTCCCTAGCTGTCATTACATGGACTTGACAGTCACTAGGTGGTCTGGTCAGTGTTGGGACTGGATGGATGAGTGGGTACTGGAGATGCAGTGGTGGTGAGGCAGTAGTTTTAAGGTCTTGTTGGGGGATGTTGGCACAGGATGGGGGAGGCAGTTACAGAGGGAGTTGATAATGAAGGAGATTGTTGGTGGGTATTGGAGCGTGGAGCTGCAATGTGTGGAATGTGTTGGCTAGCTTCAGTGTTACTGCTATGTTCTCAAGCCTGCTGATGGGGACATGTCATTTCAGGCAGCCCCCAGCAATGTCATCGTTCTGCACGCAGCCCCCAGCCAGCCCAGCAATGTCATTCTGAATGGAGCACCCAGCCAGCCCAGCAATGTCATCACTGTGCTCACAGTCCCCAGCCCAGCAATATAATCCAATCCAAAAAAAGCTTTATTGGCAGGACCAAATACATTTAGCATTGCCAAAGCAAAACAAAGCATTAACATGGTGGGGGGGGGGGGGGATAAGGGAAGGGTATAGGGGGTTGGTTTATGTAGTCCTTCAGGTGTGGGGGATGTAAGGGACAATATGGGGGGCTGGGATATACAGTCCATAGGGGGGTATTGGGGGAATACAGTCCATGTGGTATCATGTTCCTCTCAGTTGGTGGCAGGCTGTGACATATCTGACAGCTATTTGCACGGTTGTTTCCTCCTCCCCCTGTAGGATGTAGTTTCCTCTCCTCATCTGTGGAGGTAAAATCCTGGATGTGGGCGGAAAGTCTCTGGAAGTGGGCGGTCCTCACAGGTGCGTATTTGCTGCAGTGTAGCAGGAAGTGGGCCTCATCCTCCAAGACCCCCTGGTCACATTGTCTGCACCGTCTCTCCTCCCGGGGCTTCCATGTCTGTCACCGTGTGCGCAGCCCCCAGCCCAGCAATGTAATCACTCTGCACACAGCCCACAGCCATCCCAGCAATGTCCTTTACTCTGCACGCAGCCCCCAGCAATGTCATCACTCTGCACGCAGCCCCCAGCCCAGCAATGTCCTCACTCTGCATGCAGCTGGCCCAGCAATGTCATCACCCTGCACGCAGCTGGCCCAGCAATGTCATCACCCTGCACGCAGCTGGCCCAGCAATGTCATCACCCTGCACGCAGCTGGCCCAGCAATGTCATCACCCTGCACGCAGCTGGCCCAGCAATGTCCTCACTCTGCACGCAGCTGGCCCAGCAATGTCCTCACTCTGCACGCAGCTGGCCCAGCAATGTCCTCACTCTGCACGCAGCTGGCCCAGCAATGTCCCCACTCTGCACGCAGCTGGCCCAGCAATGTCCCCACTCTGCACGCAGCTGGCCCAGCAATGTCCCCACTCTGCACGCAGCTGGCCCAGCAATGTCCCCACTCTGCACGCAGCTGGCCCAGCAATGTCCCCACTCTGCACGCAGCTGGCCCAGCAATGTCCCCACTCTGCACGCAGCTGGCCCAGCAATGTCCCCACTCTGCACGCAGCTGGCCCAGCAATGTCCCCACTCTGCACGCAGCTGGCCCAGCAATGTCCCCACTCTGCACGCAGCTGGCCCAGCAATGTCCCCACTCTGCACGCAGCTGGCCCAGCAATGTCCCCACTCTGCACGCAGCTGGCCCAGCAATGTCCCCACTCTGCACGCAGCTGGCCCAGCAATGTCCCCACTCTGCACGCAGCTGGCCCAGCAATGTCCCCACTCTGCACGCAGCTGGCCCAGCAATGTCCCCACTCTGCACGCAGCTGGCCCAGCAATGTCCCCCACTCTGCACGCAGCTGGCCCAGCAATGTCCCCACTCTGCACGCAGCTGGCCCAGCAATGTCCCCACTCTGCACGCAGCTGGCCCAGCAATGTCCCCACTCTGCACGCAGCTGGCCCAGCAATGTCCCCACTCTGCACGCAGCTGGCCCAGCAATGTCCCCACTCTGCACGCAGCTGGCCCAGCAATGTCCCCACTCTGCACGCAGCTGGCCCAGCAATGTCCCCACTCTGCACGCAGCTGGCCCAGCAATGTCCCCACTCTGCACGCAGCTGGCCCAGCAATGTCCCCACTCTGCACGCAGCTGGCCCAGCAATGTCCCCACTCTGCACGCAGCTGGCCCAGCAATGTCCCCACTCTGCACGCAGCTGGCCCAGCAATGTCCCCACTCTGCACGCAGCTGGCCCAGCAATGTCCCCACTCTGCACGCAGCTGGCCCAGCAATGTCCCCACTCTGCACGCAGCTGGCCCAGCAATGTCCCCACCCTGCACGCAGCTGGCCCAGCAATGTCCCCACCCTGCACGCAGCTGGCCCAGCAATGTCCCCACCCTGCACGCAGCTGGCCCAGCAATGTCCCCACCCTGCACGCAGCTGGCCCAGCAATGTCACCACCCTGCACGCAGCTGGCCCTGCAATGTCACCACCCTGCACGCAGCTGGCCCTGCAATGTCACCACCCTGCACGCAGCTGGCCCTGCAATGTCCCCACCCTGCACGCAGCTGGCCCTGCAATGTCCCCACCCTGCACGCAGCTGGCCCTGCAATGTCCCCACCCTGCACGCAGCTGGCCCTGCAATGTCCCCACCCTGCACGCAGCTGGCCCTGCAATGTCCCCACCCTGCACGCAGCTGGCCCTGCAATGTCCCCACCCTGCACGCAGCTGGCCCTGCAATGTCCCCACCCTGCACGCAGCTGGCCCTGCAATGTCCCCACCCTGCACGCAGCTGGCCCAGCAATGTCCCCACCCTGCACGCAGCTGGCCCAGCAATGTCCCCACCCTGCACGCAGCTGGCCCAGCAATGTCCCCACCCTGCACGCAGCTGGCCCAGCAATGTCCCCACCCTGCACGCAGCTGGCCCAGCAATGTCCCCACCCTGCACGCAGCTGGCCCAGCAATGTCCCCACCCTGCACGCAGCTGGCCCAGCAATGTCCCCACCCTGCACGCAGCTGGCCCAGCAATGTCCCCACTCT
Source organism: Hyperolius riggenbachi (assembly GCF_040937935.1). Classification (NCBI taxonomy): domain Eukaryota; kingdom Metazoa; phylum Chordata; class Amphibia; order Anura; family Hyperoliidae; genus Hyperolius; species Hyperolius riggenbachi. The sequence continues at coordinate 441,457,720 of NC_090649.1, forward strand.
GCACGCAGCTGGCCCAGCAATGTCCCCACCCTGCACGCAGCTGGCCCAGCAATGTCCCCACTCTGCACGCAGCTGGCCCAGCAATGTCCCCACTCTGCACGCAGCTGGCCCAGCAATGTCCCCACTCTGCACGCAGCTGGCCCAGCAATGTCCCCACTCTGCACGCAGCTGGCCCAGCAATGTCCCCACCCTGCACGCAGCTGGCCCAGCAATGTCCCCACCCTGCACGCAGCTGGCCCAGCAATGTCCCCACCCTGCACGCAGCTGGCCCAGCAATGTCCCCACCCTGCACGCAGCTGGCCCTGCAATGTCCCCACCCTGCACGCAGCTGGCCCTGCAATGTCCCCACCCTGCACGCAGCTGGCCCTGCAATGTCCCCACCCTGCACGCAGCTGGCCCTGCAATGTCCCCACCCTGCACGCAGCTGGCCCTGCAATGTCACCACCCTGCACGCAGCTGGCCCTGCAATGTCACCACCCTGCACGCAGCTGGCCCTGCAATGTCCCCACCCTGCACGCAGCTGGCCCTGCAATGTCCCCACCCTGCACGCAGCTGGCCCTGCAATGTCCCCACCCTGCACGCAGCTGGCCCTGCAATGTCCCCACCCTGCACGCAGCTGGCCCTGCAATGTCCCCACCCTGCACGCAGCTGGCCCTGCAATGTCCCCACCCTGCACGCAGCTGGCCCTGCAATGTCCCCACCCTGCACGCAGCTGGCCCTGCAATGTCCCCACCCTGCACGCAGCTGGCCCAGCAATGTCCCCACCCTGCACGCAGCTGGCCCAGCAATGTCCCCACCCTGCACGCAGCTGGCCCAGCAATGTCCCCACCCTGCACGCAGCTGGCCCAGCAATGTCCCCACCCTGCACGCAGCTGGCCCAGCAATGTCCCCACCCTGCACGCAGCTGGCCCAGCAATGTCCTCACTCTGCACGCAGCCCCCAGCCTAGCAATGTCATCACTCTGCACGCAGCCATCCCAGCAATGTCATCACTCTGCACGCAGCCCCCAGCAATGTCATCACTCTGCACGCAGCCCCCAGCAATGTCATCACTCTGCACGCAGCCCCCAGCAATGTCATCACTCTGCACGCAGCCCCCAGCCCAGCAATGTCATCACTCTGCACGCAGCCCCCAGCCCAGCAATGTCATCACTCTGCACGCAGCCCCCAGCCCAGCAATGTCATCACTCTGCACGCAGCTGGCCCAGCAATGTCATCACTCTGCACGCAGCTGGCCCAGCAATGTCATCACTCTGCACGCAGCTGGCCCAGCAATGTCATCACTCTGCACGCAGCTGGCCCAGCAATGTCATCACTCTGCACGCAGCTGGCCCAGCAATGTCATCACCCTGCACGCAGCTGGCCCAGCAATGTCACCACCCTGCACGCAGCTGGCCCAGCAATGTCACCACCCTGCACGCAGCTGGCCCAGCAATGTCACCACCCTGCACGCAGCTGGCCCAGCAATGTCACCACCCTGCACGCAGCTGGCCCAGCAATGTCACCACCCTGCACGCAGCTGGCCCAGCAATGTCACCACCCTGCACGCAGCTGGCCCAGCAATGTCACCACCCTGCACGCAGCTGGCCCAGCAATGTCACCACCCTGCACGCAGCTGGCCCTGCAGTGTCCCCACCCTGCACGCAGCTGGCCCTGCAGTGTCCCCACCCTGCACGCAGCTGGCCCTGCAGTGTCCCCACCCTGCACGCAGCTGGCCCTGCAGTGTCCCCACCCTGCACGCAGCTGGCCCTGCAGTGTCCCCACCCTGCACGCAGCTGGCCCTGCAGTGTCCCCACCCTGCACGCAGCTGGCCCTGCAGTGTCCCCACCCTGCACGCAGCTGGCCCTGCAGTGTCCCCACCCTGCACGCAGCTGGCCCTGCAGTGTCCCCACCCTGCACGCAGCTGGCCCTGCAGTGTCCCCACCCTGCACGCAGCTGGCCCTGCAGTGTCCCCACCCTGCACGCAGCTGGCCCAGCAGTGTCCCCACCCTGCACGCAGCTGGCCCAGCAGTGTCCCCACCCTGCACGCAGCTGGCCCAGCAGTGTCCCCACCCTGCACGCAGCTGGCCCAGCAGTGTCCCCACCCTGCACGCAGCTGGCCCAGCAGTGTCCCCACCCTGCACGCAGCTGGCCCAGCAGTGTCCCCACCCTGCACGCAGCTGGCCCAGCAGTGTCCCCACCCTGCACGCAGCTGGCCCAGCAGTGTCCCCACCCTGCACGCAGCTGGCCCTGCAGTGTCCCCACCCTGCACGCAGCTGGCCCTGCAGTGTCCCCACCCTGCACGCAGCTGGCCCAGCAGTGTCCCCACCCTGCACGCAGCTGGCCCAGCAGTGTCCCCACCCTGCACGCAGCTGGCCCAGCAGTGTCCCCACCCTGCACGCAGCTGGCCCAGCAGTGTCCCCACCCTGCACGCAGCTGGCCCAGCAGTGTCCCCACCCTGCACGCAGCTGGCCCAGCAGTGTCCCCACCCTGCACGCAGCTGGCCCAGCAGTGTCCCCACCCTGCACGCAGCTGGCCCAGCAGTGTCCCCACCCTGCACGCAGCTGGCCCAGCAATGTCCCCAGCCTAGCAATGTCCTCACTCTGCACGCAGCCATTCCAGCAATGTCCTCACTCTGCACGCAGCCCCCAGCCTAGCAATGTCCTCACTCTGCACGCAGCCATCCCAGCAATGTCATCACTCTGCACGCAGCCCCCAGCCCAGCAATGTCATCACTCTGCACGCAGCCCCCAGCCCAGCAATGTCATCACTCTGCACGCAGGCGCCCCAGCAATGTCATCACTCTGCACGCAGGCGCCCCAGCAATGTCATCACTCTGCACGCAGGCGCCCCAGCAATGTCATCACTCTGCACGCAGCCGGCCCAGCAATGTCATCACTCTGCACGCAGCCGGCCCAGCAATGTCATCACTCTGCACGCAGCCGGCCCAGCAATGTCATCACTCTGCACGCAGCCGGCCCAGCAATGTCATCACTCTGCACGCAGCCGGCCCAGCAATGTCATCACTCTGCACGCAGCCGGCCCAGCAATGTCATCACTCTGCACGCAGCCCCCAGCCCAGCAATGTCATCACTCTGCACGCAGCCCCCAGCCCAGCAATGTCATCACTCTGCACGCAGCCCCCAGCCCAGCAATGTCATCACTCTGCACGCAGCCCCCAGCCCAGCAATGTCATCACTCTGCACGCAGCTGGCCCAGCAATGTCATCACTCTGCACGCAGCTGGCCCAGCAATGTCATCACTCTGCACGCAGCTGGCCCAGCAATGTCATCACTCTGCACGCAGCTGGCCCAGCAATGTCATCACTCTGCACGCAGCTGGCCCAGCAATGTCATCACTCTGCACGCAGCTGGCCCAGCAATGTCATCACTCTGCACGCAGCTGGCCCAGCAATGTCCTCACTCTGCACGCAGCCCCCAGCCTAGCAATGTCCTCACTCTGCACACAGCCCCCAGCCTAGCAATGTCATCACTCTGCATCAGAATCAGACTCATATTTATTTCGCCAAGTACAACTGGGGTTGTACCCGGAATTATTTTTGGCTCATACAGGGTCGGAGGTGGTACAAACACATGCAAGCAATCAACACATACAATCAGATACAGATAGTACAAGTAAGCATATACCTATATATACATATCCCTATAACTGTAGTGAAGGACGCGTGGGGGAATCTGGAGTGCTATGTGAGGGGAGCATCCTGCCAACTCCTGACGGCGCTTGCTCGCTCCACAGCAGTTCCAGATTCCCTGCAGTGTTCAAGATGGCGCCGGACTCGGCAGGCCCCAGCAATGTCATCAGTCTGCACGCAGCCCCCAGCCCGGCAATGTCATCACTCTGCACGCAGTGCCCAGCCCAGCAATGTCATCACTCTGCATGCAGCCCCCAGCAATGTTGTCACTCTGCATGCAGTCCCCTGCCTAGCAATGTCCTCACTCTGCGCGCAGCCCCCAGCAATGCCCTCACTCTGCACGCGGCCCCCAGCAGTGTCATCCCTCTGCATGCAGTCCCCTGCCCAGCAATGTCCTCATTCTGCACGCAGCCCCCAGCAATTTCATCACTCTGCACACATTCCCCAGCCCAGCAATGTCATCACTCTGCACACAGCCCCCAGCTCAGCAATGTCCTCATTCTGCACGCGTCCCCCAGCAATGTCATCACTCTGCATGCAGCTCCTAGCTAGTCCAGCAATGTCATCACTCGGCACGCAGCCCCCAGCCCAGCAATGTCATCATACTGCACGCATCCCCCGGCAATGTCATCACTTTGCACGCAGCCCCCAGCCCAGCAATGTCATCACTCTGCACGCTGCCCCCAGCCCAGCAATGTCATCACTCTGCACGCAGCCCCCAGCCCAGCAATGTCATCACTCTGCGTGCAGGCCCCAGCAATGTCATCAGTCTGCACGCAGCCCCCAGCCCAGTAATGTCATCACTCTGCATGCAGCCCACAGCAATTTCGTCACTCTGCATGCAGCCCCCAGCAGTGTCATCCCTCTGCATGCAGTCCCCCAGCCAGCCCAGCAATGTCATCACTCTGCATGCAGGCCCCAGCCAGCCCAGCAATATCATCACTCTGCATGCAGGCCCCAGCCAGCCCCGCAATGTCATCACTCTGCATGCAGGCCCCAGCAATGTCCTCACTCTGCATGCATCCCCCAGCCAGCCCAACAATGTCATCACTCTGCATGCTGGCCCCAGCTAGCCCAGCAATGTCATCACTCTGCATGCAGGCCCCAGCCAGCCCAGCAATATCATCACTCTGCATGCATCCCCCAGCCAGCCCAACAATGTCATCACTCTGCATGCATCCCCTAGCCAGCCCAGCAATGTCATCACTCTGCATGCATCCCCCAGCCAGCCCAGCAATGTCATCACTCTGCATGCATCCCCCAGCCAGCCCAGCAATGTCATCACTCTGCATGCAGGCCCCAGCCAGCCCAGCAATGTCATCACTCTGCATGCAGGCCCCAGCCAGCCCAGCAATATCATCACTCTGCATGCATCCCCCAGCCAGCCCAGCAATATCATCACTCTGCATGCATCCCCCAGCCAGCCCAGCAATGTCATCACTCTGCATGCAGCCCACAGCAATGTCGTCACTCTGCATGCAGCCCCCAGCAGTGTCATCCCTCTGCATGCAGTCCCCCAGCCAGCCCAGCAATGTCATCACTCTGCATGCATCCCCTAGCCAGCCCAGCAATGTCATCACTCTGCATGCAGGCCCCAGCCAGCCCAGCAATGTCATCACTCTGCATGCATCCCCCAGCCAGCCCAGCAATGTCATCACTCTGCATGCATCCCCCAGCCAGCCCAGCAATATCATCACTCTGAATGCATCCCCCAGCCAGCCCAGCAATGTCATCACTCTGCATGCAGGCCCTAGCCAGCCCAGCAATATCATCACTCTGCACGCAGCCATTGCACTTAAATAGCTGATGCACTGCAGTATGGTGCGCAGACCTGCAGTGATCTTGGGTGGAGCTCCTCGGTGGGTAGGCTGGCTTATGGACAGTGTATGACCAGCATGGTGCCTCTGTTACACTGTGATATGTGCTGCGGCCCTGGTGTCACTACACTCCTGCATATTACCTCCATATTTATTACCGTATATTCCGGTGTATAAGACGACCCCCCCAACTTTTCCAGTTATACAGAGAGTATATCCTAAACTCTATATTTTAAAGCTACCCCTCTTTCAACGCATACCAAATAAAAAAAAAAAAACATATACAGGCAGTCCTCGGTTAACGAACAAGATAGGGACTGTAGGTTCGTTCTTAACCTGAATCTTTTTTTAAGTCAGAACATTGTGCCATCTCTGTCCCCTGTGCCTCCAGTGCCCACTCTGTGTCACCTCTGCCCTTAGTACCTGTTTTATACATGTCTAACCACTTCTCTACCACGGGGTTTTTCACCTAAAAACCACAGCAATTTTCACATTTAAGGGAGGCAAGGGTTAATGGGCTTAATGGGGGTATAATTTATTTAAAAAAAAACTCACTGATGCTGATCAGTCACTAATGCTGTGTTAGTTATCTGAGATCCTCTCACGAGTGATCTCAGTAACTGTAACAGCATAGTGACTGATACAATGTTTACACACATTCTGCATGAATAAGCACTGTCATTGGCTTTGTGAACACATGTTCACATCAGCCAATCACAGACCAGCGGGTGCCCGACGCGTATGCACGTCCGCGTGCACGCGAACGCGATCGCGCACGCGAACGCGATCGCGCACAGCAGGAAAATAAACAGGAGTTGCCTATCTACGCCCCTGTGACTCAGGTGAATTTTAAAGGGGCGTAGATAAGCGTGGCAGAGGTTGTTAAGTGGTTAAAAGCCATTTTCTTAATTTTTTTTTTTTCATTGGCTTGTTTCCATGGAAACAGAATCCATGCTGTTCGTATCGGCGGGTCGTTCGTAAGTCGGGGACTACCTGTACTGGTACTATGTATGAACAGATACTGCTGCTGTACTATATGTGGTACCCAGTATATAACATTGTACTGGGGATTGACTGGTTGAATTGGTCAACTCTCCCTAAGTGGACTGGTCAGCTCTCCTTGTCTACCTGTTTATCAGAGCAGTATGGAAGATCGCGCTGTGCCCATAAAACACGTCTCTTTCACCCTTCTGGCCCGCCCTTGTATCCTATTTACTTCCTTCTCTGCCTCTCAGATTTTGCACATGTGCGCCTGCGCCGCTTCACTACAGTCCTCAGCAGCGAGACCTGCGAGGCGGTAACAGGATAGGGCGTATCGCCAAGCATCAATGACACCTGGCGTATAAGATGACTCTTTTTCAGATTTTCGAGGGTTAAAAACTAGCCTTATACGCCAGAATATACAGTTCTTGGTCCGTTCCATAGACATGAGTGATAGTTTGTGGATGATTTCACTTTGGTGACAGACTCACCAACCTTCTATTGAGAAAAAATCTTGCTCTGGTGACCTGGGCGATGCCCTCTATATATGTTTCTTAATTTCCATCCAGTGGTGTGCTCTGCGCAGAAGTGTAAAAACGAGGCACATAAATCTTTAGGCAATCCTATGGCCTGGTAAGGACAGGAGTTCTATCATCCCATCAGTTGCTTCAGCTAACGTACACTTTATAAGCAAGTGCTATTCTCCAAGCCTCCTGCAGATGGCGTACATGCTAGAAGTCCCGGGGAGGGGGGGGGGGGGGGCAGTACCCCTCAGCAATCATCACGCATTCTTTCACCGCCAGCTAATATTGCTTCATTGATGGGGGGCAGGTGGGATCATCACACTATACTGCCTGGAGGGTGCTTTCCCTTATTTGTCTTAATCTCATGATGTCTTTTTCTCTCCAGCATGATGGGAAGCCGTACTGCCACAAGCCCTGCTATGCTGTCCTGTATGGTCCAAAAGGTAAGAGCCCACTCAGAAGCGCCCTCCCACCCGAGCAGCCTGCTGTTAGGCCTCAACCTGCAGGGTAATATTTCCTATCGCTCAGCGGCCATTAGCACTAACCTATCCTGCAGAACTTTACAGAGTATATAGTCCTGTCACTGACTGACCTCAGAGGAGCTCACAATCTAATCCTACCATAGTCCTACCCTATTATTGTGTATTTATATAGCACTGAAATCTTCTGCAGCACATAGTCATGTCACTGACTGACCTCAGCAGGGCTCACAATTTGATCCTTATAATTTTAGCCTATAGTTAATGTATAGTCCTGTTACTGACGATGCCAGAGAGGGCCTTACAGTGTAATCCTTGGCAAAATTCCTATTATAGTATTGTGTGTTTTTGGGATGTGGGAGGAAACCCTTGCAAACACATGCAACATGCTGGTCTAGCAATCGCTGGAAGCCGAATTATTTCATTCCCCCACTATCCATGGCGGCCTGGAAGGGGGACTAGTAATTAAAACGTCCCGGACTTGTGCAGAAGCAAGATCAGCCATATACCGCTGTATCCTGCGCCCAAGTCTACCAGCGCCGATTTCAAATGTACTCCTTTAGAGAACCACCAATGGCTTGCTAGATAATATTGTACTGTATGGGCCTGATTCACAAAGCGGTGCAAAGTGTTTGCACGCGAGTGAAAACCCCTTTATCACGCCTAAACTCAGTTTAGGCATGATAAGAAGAAACTCGCGCGAATTTTCCGCGCGCAAAGTTTTGCAGGCGCGCGCGCAGCACCCGGCGCTTCGCGCGAAGCTCCCATTAAGCCCTATGGGACTTTGCGCGCGCACATACGCGCGGTAGCTTCGCGCGAGTTAGAGCACAAAGCGGTGATAACTTTGCTAGTGCAAAGGTTATCACGCCTAAAGTCTTTTAGGCGTGATAACTGAGTTATCACCGCTTTGTGAATCAGGCCCTATGTATCCTTTGGGTTCTAAGGATTTTTAAAACCCTTTAAATTCAAGTTAAGTTAACCAGTTGGGAATTTTCCCTGTGTCCGGGGTTCCCCAACTATCCGGTCAGTAAAAGTGGTTATGGCTTAAGAAGTATCTTTTTCCTTGGACCATCCTAAAAATTGGCTTACTCTCACCCCATTTTGTAAGGTTGGGTTATCCAAAATGGATATACAAGGGCTAAGTATAGAGGAGATTTTAAAGAGGAACTCCAGTGAAAATAATGTAGTAAAAAAAGGGCTTCATTTTTTACCATAATTATGTATAAATGATTTAGTCAGTGTTTGCTCATTGTAAAATCTTTCCTCTCCCAGATTCACATTCTGACATGTATTACATGGTGACATTGTTACTGTGGGCAGGTTATTTAGCTGTTTCTAGCTGCTCTGTCTGTTACAGACAGCTAATAACAGCTATTTCCTGTCTCTGAACATTGTTACATTGTGGCAGTTTGCCAGCAGTACCGCGGTATTCAGAGCCTCTTGTGGGAGGGGTTTCAGCACAAAATCAGTCACACAGCGCCCCCTGATGGTCTGTTTGTGAAAATCATTGTCTTTCTCATGTAAAATGGGGTATCAGCTACTGATTGGGAAAAAGTTCAATTCTTGGTTGGAGTTTCTCTTTAAGTTCCCTCCTAAAAAAAAAGTGTATTTTATTTATTTATTTTAATCCCTGAAAATGTGTTGAAGTGGTATTGAGATTGCCTGGCAGACATATACAGGAGGTGTGGTAGTATGTCCATCTTCAAGACTTTGGCACGTCTCAACCAGGAGGTTTTTACGAACATTCCATTTAGTCAGGTCTGCATCTATCTTATTAATTTTGTTATTATAGGGATATTTTACCTCACGCAGCCTACCAAAACATATGGGGATCTTTATTCCTGGATTTTTGAACTTGTCTGACTGCCATTTGAAGGGAAACGAGCCTTTTGAGCTTCACAACTTGGGAAGGAAGGAAGGAAGACCTTAAATTTAGTGCTTCCGTCTTGGAGATGATCCTTTTAAATTTACTTACGTATGTTTACAAGCCTCCATCATAAAGTTGGGTAGTGTGACAGCAGATGCTATGATTCAAATTTTCAATAGTATATAACAACTGCACACAAAACTTACTATGAAATAGTTGATAATAAAGTGATAACCTTAATGGCCCATACTCACGGGCTACAATTGTCGCCCGTGAGTATGCGCCGTCGCACGGACGCGCACCCCGAACTGTCGCCCGTCGCTGATGTCGCCAGGCGATTGGCGCGGTCAATTGCCTGGCGACAGTCGCCGCCGCAACTGTCGCTAGTCCGCGTGAGTACGCGGACTAGCGACAGCAACCTCCATTGAGGTATACGGAGCTTCCAGCGGGGGGAGGAGGAACGTCGGCAACAGCTTCCGTCGCGCCGCTGGTCCCTCTTCCGCGTGTGTACGCGGAGGAACCTGGCGAGGAGCTGTCGCCGGCCTGTCTCCCACATGCTCACGTGTGCTGGCGACAGGCACAAAAAGTTGCCCGTGAGTATGGGCCATTACACTCATTATTCCTTATTATGCTAGGTACACATGATACAATTTTGTTAGATTTACCTGCCAGGTTTTTTATTTATTTATTTTCTCCCCAACATGTCCAATATTAATTTTGATCGACTTCCCAATTGATTTCCGTTCTCTTCTATTAAAATTGATCAAAATTAAGATCGGACATGTTGAAAAAAAATCGATCTGGCAGGTAAATCTAATAGAAAATTGTATCGTGTGTACCTAGCATAACACCCACCTAACCTTCCAAGACCCCCCTCCCGCCCCCTTTCCTTCTTACAGTGGATAACTTGTACACACAATACGTTTTTCTGCTCAATAGATGGATTCGATAGATAATTACCGTCATGTTCGTTATTCCTTCCGATCGAGTCTGCTCTCGATTTCTCATAGAAGTGAATGGAAAAAAGATAAGAAAAACAAGCGGAAGATAAGGGAATGGAGCGCAGAATCGAGTGGAAAAAAAAATGATGTAGTGGAACATCGAGCGGAAAAACGTATCGTGTGTACCAAGCATAAGGTGGTGTCTTTTTCCAGTTCTAGATGTAAATTGAGATCTCCCTCACAGATAATGCAGCCCTTAAAAAAAGTTGAAAGTACGGTATAACTGTTGGGCATAAGATCAAAAATCAATTCTTTATTTTTATCTGGTAAACAAGTAATAAGGATGCTAACCAGGCAATGCAAAAAAATCACTCCATTTCATATCCATAAAACAACCTTCCCCAGTTTCCGTGGCTCTTATTTGGTACATCTGGCACACAAAGGAAGTTGCAGGGCATGTGTTTTTTTTTCTTTCTTTGTTTGTTTTTTAACTTTCCCCTCAGACTTGACTAATGCAGCCTGATTGGCTGAAGCCACTTTCCCTCCTGTTTTCCCCTCCCACACCTCTGGTCCTCTCTGATTGGCCAATATTTCTCATGCTGAGACAATGCACTTTGACTGCAGAGCTGGGTGGGAGTGCCTGAAGACTGGGACCAAGGCGTGCAATGCTTACACAATCAGGCAGAGGAGAGTAAGGGAGGATACTCCATTATACTACTTCAGTAGGAGACCTTTGGCAAGTCTCCCTTACACTGCTACTGCCAATAGAGCGCGCCCTAGTGGCTGCTGCTCTGCTCTGGCGCTTTGAGTCCGCAAGGAGAAAAGCGCAATATAAATGTTATTTGTCTTGTCTTGATATTACATCATGATTGGCTTCAAAATAGACACAGTTAAGATGGAGAATCCTAAGGATTTATTTATTTATTTTATTTTTTTGCTTTGTTTTTTTACTTTACTATGGAAGAATTACTAAAATCAGAACGTGGACAGTGCAATACATATGTTATGTAAGTAGAGCAAGTGCAAATTCTTTCTGTTTTAGGAAAGCAAACTTTTGTTTTTCTTAACATCTTAGTAAGGGGGCTTTTAGGACCATTGTAGTCCCTTACACACCCCAATGAGTTATGGGTCACCATGAGCTTGCTGGTTAGTCTGTGCCTCTCGGATTTACAAGCCCTACTCCATAGAGCCAAATTAATCCATGCCATGCACTGATGAGGATCAAACAATCCGAAACAGTCTGTATGCATGTTGGATTATTATGGCTCTGTACACATTAACAAGCTGACACATCATTGCATTCCAGCGGTTCTGGAGGTGTGTTTAGCTTCTAAGGGTACAATGGTTAATTTGCATATATTCAGCAGTGATGCTCTGGGAGACATCTCGAGCTCACTCTAACCTGAATTATCGCAAATTCTTTCTGTTTTAGGAAAGCAAACGTTTGTTTATCTACTTATGTGTGTGTTTTTTTTGGGTTTTTTTTCTCCTCGTTTAGTATTAATGACAGCTCCTCTTTAACTTGTCCAGGCAGCACAGCAGCCATTGTCCCTGATTTTGGTTAAGTGCGTTTACTGATGCAAACGTATAAGATTGCCACATAGTTTACCTCTTAAGTAGGGCTGTGGAGTCGAAGAATCTGAGCGATTTTTCGTGTACCTGGAGTTGGAGTTGATGGTTTCATAAACTGAGTCGGATGATTTTTGTACTAACTCCACAGCCCTGTTCTTAAGAACACTAATTGTCCAAGTGGGTCCGGTAAAGTTTCAATTTCTGACATCGGACAAGTCCTATGGATACCAAAAGCTGTTCCCTTAGATTTTGCATCAGTATTTGTGCTTTGTACTTTTACACCGCATGGTTTCAGAGTCTGTTCTGAAGTGTGTCTCTTGCAACATAATTAGCTTCGTTTTTATTTTATGTACTGTAAGTGAAACAAAATCTAAGATCTCTTCTGAGGACTATTAAAACCCATCACGTTAAAAGATGCAAAACCTTCACCTTTTTTCTGCATTGTCCTTTATAAGCTGGAAGATGCCCAAACTTGTGGTTTTGTCTGTAAGAGTTGTGCTACATCTCCCTCTAGTGGTGAGTCATAGGTATACCCGAAAAGCCTAATCATAAAGATATACTGTAAATGGGTATCTCCCGACTGCATATTCAAACAATAAACATAACCTGTTTTGGGATATATATCCCAACTACAAATTTAACCACTTGATGGCTGAGAAAGTCTCTCAGCTCTGGATATTGTGAAGTTTGGGAGCCCAGAGCCCCTCGGCAATTCCAATGCACAAAGCCCAGACCCCCTGTCACATTCTGTCACATGCTAATAAATTCCCATGGGTTGTCAACTCTGGGTTTGTTTTCATAGCGGAAGAAGCATTTAACGTTTCCAACAGTTCACCTGTAATTTGATGGGGTACATTAACTCAGTAACTTATTTTAACCTAAAAGCAAGACGTTTTGAATCAGGATGATGCCATTTATTGGTTTTTAAGTTAGCCAATAAATGGTATCATCTGGATTTAAAACTTCTTGCTGTTACTGATGGCTAACATGGTACAATACCCTATTGCTACTACTTCTCTTAACCTAAGGGCCTTGTAGCCCTTTTCTGGCTTGTGAACAGCAACAATGTGCAGCCGCAGATCCTCGCAGAGATCCTTTGTCTTAGCCATGACTGTCCACAAACCAAATGCAGAGAGCTGCTGTTTTTCACCTGTTGAGTTGATGAAAACAGCTGTTCCCAATTAATCAGGGTAATTGGGATGCTTAGAACAGCTTGGACTATTTGGAATGGTATAGAACTTTGGATTTTCCCACAGTTGTGACAGTTTGTGAAGGGTATGAATAATGTTAGACTGGACACTTTGTCCTCAAATGAAAGCTGAGAATTTTTTTTTTTAGGTTTATTTTTTCCCCACAATGCCTCTTGTACATAGTCTTATTATCTTTTGGGAGACACCTATGTCATTCCCCGTCAAAAAAAATACTTGCTGTTTGAAAGTAACTTTCACTTTAAGTCAAAATTTGCCATGGGTATGAATAATTATGGGCAGCACTGTAGGTGGGCCTCCCTGATCTGGACAGCACCTAGCTGGACCCTTCTCATGTCTGGGCTGCAGATAACTGGACCTTCCTCTGATCTCGATCGCTCTCTGCTTTTCACACTCCTGTAATGGGCACCCTTTTGAATAATCTTCCTCCTCTTTTCCAGGTGTGAACATTGGTGGAGTGGGGTCCTATATCTATGATACGGCACCTCGTCCCACTGAGAACAAAGTGCAGGCGGCAGCAACGACCCAAATAAATACCAGCACACCCAAGCCAGTCTCTCGAGGTGTGTATCTACTCACTACAGGGTGACTGAAGGTTGTATGGGCCCAGTACAGGGTGGGTGAGGGGTGAGTGTGCCACAGCCGGGTTAGCGGTGTGGCCTAGGTGCAGGGTGGGTGAGTGAATGTGGTGCAGTGTCAGTGCATGCTGTGTAAGAGGCAGCTTTAGAGCTGTTGTGTAATGTTTGATTCGGTGTAAGTTGGGGACAGATAACAGGCCCAGTGTAGGATGAGTGAGAGGTGTGGGGGTTTCCAGTGAAGCGTCCCAGTGGCTTTAGCTCTTGAGCGATTTGAGGCCAACAGGAGAAAAGCGCTATACAAATGTTCGGATTTATTATTAGGTTTAGTTCCAGTACAGGGTGGGTGTAGGCGATTGTGGTTCCAGTGAAGGATGCATGTGGTTCCAGTGAAGGGTAAGAAAGATAGGTGTGGTTGCAGTGCATGGTAAATGCGGTTGGTGTAGTTTCAGTGCTTTGGGTGTGCTCCCAGTACAGGGTGGGTGGCATGTGACATTTGGCCATGATGTCAGTCTCTCTGTGTTCCTCTCCGTAGTTGTTGCCCCTACTCGGACCTTTGCGGGGGAGTCGGCACTGTGCCCTGGCTGTGGGAAGGCGGTCTACTTTGGTGAGTGTTTATTGGCTAAGTCTTGACTCCAACCGCTGGTGAAAATCACTAAACTGAGCTTTCCTTCATGTAGCAGAGAAAGTGATGTCACTGGGTAGAAACTGGCACCGCCCATGTCTCCGCTGCCAGCGATGCCACAAGACTTTGACGGCCGGAGGGCATGCTGAGGTAAGAGGAATCTGACCACACCTCTCTGCTAGCTGTAGTCTGGTGACGGTGATAACTTAGTGGTATGGCAGAATATGTTCATCTATGTAACATATATCCCGTTCTTCTCTCCTCTACTCCTAGCATGATGGCCTGCCGTACTGCCACGTTCCTTGTTATGGACATCTTTTTGGACCAAAAGGTTAGTGGCATGGTCCCTCCTCCGTGCTGGCTAGTCTGCCCATTCCCCTTGACCCCCCTTGAGGACATGCAGATATATGGTGTGCAAGGCAACCACAGAAGTAACAACGCATTACTCGTGACTTCATGCTAGGTGTAGTACTTATATGGTTTCTCTTAGGGTTTGTAGAGCTTGGTTTGGTCCTCATGTGGGCTTGAAGTATCGCAGGAGTTCAAACAGATGGGCAGATTTGAGATTGGATTTAAACCAGGTCATCTGCCAGCTGAGTTGGTCCTCTCATAGGCCTGGTGCATACCAAAAAACGCTAGCAGATCCGCAAAATGCTAGCAGATTTTGAAACGCTTTTTCTTCTTTTTCTGTAGCGTTTCAGCTAGCATTTTGCGGTTTTGTGAAGCGTTTTTGGTGTAGTAGATTTCATGTATTGTTACAGTAAAACTGTTACTGAACAGCTACTGTAACAAAAACCGCCTGGCAAACCGCTCTGAAGTGCCGTTTTTCAGAGCGGTTTGCGTTTTTCCTATACTTAACATTGAGGCAGAAACGCATCCGCAATCCAAAATCTGCAGCAGCCTGGGAGTATGCGTTTCTGCAAAACGCCTCCCGCTCTGGTGTGCACCATCCCATTGAAATACATTACCCTAGCGGATCCGCAAGCGGATCGCAAACCGCAGCCGAAACGCTCTGGTGTGCACTAGGCCATAGATTGAGGGTTATGTTCTAATGCTAGGTACACACCATACAGACCCATTACTTCCTTTAGACACCATTCCTTCAGTTCTTAAAGAGAATCTGTATTGTTAAAATCACGCAAAAGTAAACATACCAGTGCGTTAGGGGACATCTCCTATTACCCTCTGTCACAATTTCGCCGCTCCCCGCCGCATGAAAAGTGGTTAAAAACAGTTTTAAAAAGTTTGTTTATAAACAAACAAAATGGCCACCAAAACAGGAAGTAGGTTGATGTACAGTATGTCCACACATAGAAAATACATCCATACACAAGCAGGCTGTATACAGCCTTCCTTTTGAATCTCAAGAGATCATTTGTGTGTTTCTTTCCCCCTGCATCTCTCATGCACTGAAGTTTCAGGCTGCTCGTTTCTTCCTGCAAACAGCTTTGCCCTTGTCTGTAATTCCTCACTATGTGAAAGCCCAGCCAGCTCAGAGGACGATTTATCCAGCTTGTAAAAGATAAGAGAGAAAAGAGAAGCTGCTCTAATCTAAATAATACACAGGCAGTGTGCATAGAGGGGCCTGGAAGGGGGAGTTCATAGCAGAACCACAACACTGAAGAACTTGGCAGCCTTCCAGACACAGGCTGACAAGTCTGACAAGAGAGAGATAAGTTGATTTATTACAGAGACTGTGATAGTACAAAGTGCTGCAGTAAGCCAGAACACATTAGAATAGCTTTTGGAACTTGTAGGATGATAAAAAACAGGATGCAATTTTTGTTAGTCTCTTTAAGGACTGCACTTTGCTATCCTGTATCCACTGATTAAAGACATGGGAAACCGTCACACCAAATTCTATATTGGAATCCTGACCCTTAAAGTGAGGAAGGATTTTTTGTTAAGTCCTGCAGGGCGAGTGAGAAGGCCATGTTTTACCTCTGGATAGTTAATCCTCTGGGATAAAGGCAGTGCACAGAATGTTTCACTAGCCCGGCCAGTTAGTTTTCCAAGTAATATGCGGTGCCATTCCAAAGAGGGCACTGCATGGGTCTCACAGAATGATTCCAATGTCTGGAGGTAAGACTCTATGGGCCATATGCAATTAACTTTTTCACCTGAGTTTTCTCCTAGGTGATATTTTTAAACTTGTCAATGAAATGCCTTTTAAGCCACCAGAAAACAAGAAAATACTCAAAATAATTTTGATAGTATCTTTTCGCCTACTTTTTGGTACTTTTTTAGTTGAAAGGTGATGAAAAGTTATTTTAAATTGAAGATGAAAAATTATCTCCTAGGGGAAAAGTCAGGTGAAAAAGTGAATTGCATATGGCCCTATGTCCTTAGTTTCATCACAAATGGGGAACCTAGGATAATAATGTAACACATTAAATGCAGACTCTGATGGATTAGCTGTACTCGACTGACCTAATGCTATGACACAAATCAGTCTCAGCAGTATCTGGCACATATTTGGCATAACAATGAGAGGTAATCACTTGATCCCTCTATCGGGACTTAAGCTGGCCACTAACGGTCCAATTTCTAGCGAAAAATCGTTAGAGCGATCAGAAATTCTGATCGGATTGGTTGTAAATAATCTCCATTGGTGGACACAATCGATTATGAACGAGTGAAAAAAATGTCGCCCAAATGAATTTTCGTGGAACGAAAATTTGGATTTTCTTGGTGGTCGTGATAGATAGGAAGCAATGATTGGTTAGTTGATGGTGTAGTGAACGATTTTTCGTCCGATCAGAATTTCTGATCGCTCGAACGATTTTTCAGTAGAAATTGGACCGTTAGTGACCAGCTTTAGGGATTAGGGATTCTTGCTTGCTGTTCACCTGTGTATTCGATCCAAGCCAGAAGAGCCATCACATCTGTAGTATCATTGTTCTGCACCAAATCCAATAAGTGTTACCAATTCCTTCTCTTTCTACCTTGTGGTTCAGTCATGAATTACTGCATTATTTTCTAAGCATTCCCAGTGGCAGTTCAAGTAGGGCCTCCATTCTGTCGCTATACCAGTGTCCCCTATCGCACCTCTGCTCACCAAAATGTCATATTGTTGTGTGACAGACAACAGTGATGGATAAATTAAATACTTTTATTCCCAACTTTTCCAGAACATATCAACAGTCTAGTTAGCCCTTAACAAATAAACCACTGCCACAATTGGATATAACCATAGTAATATTTTTTTTATTATTCACTAGCTGATGGCCTGGCGTTGCCCGGATATGTATTTGGCTTTTTCTAACTCTAACACAAAATTACTCAATGACCTAGTTTGTAAGCTCAATATTTTGCATTGAAATGAATCGAATCTGATTGGCTGTTGGTCCACCCCCTTTTCTGAATTTGAACCTCAGTCACTCAATGACCAATTGTACCAGGTTTGAGGCTTCTGCCATCAACAATGCAAGAATGGCAGCAATGAAATATTCTCCTTGAAAATCAATAGGTGCATTTATTGATTGGCTTTTGTGGGCTCCACCCACTTTTCTGAATATTAATCCCAGTCACCCAGTTACCAACTGTGCAAAGTTTGAGAACCCTACCATTAACAGTGTACAAATGGCTGCAGTTTACATTTTCCTAGTAAAATTTGTATTTGTCTCCGCTCACTGAGGCCCCAGCATTGCCCAGGTATGTATTTGTTTGGTGTTGGCTGCACCCACTTTTTCTAACCCTAACACACAATTACTCAATGACCAAGTTTGTTAGCTTTGCAGTCTTTGGCATTAATAATTTGCATTAAAATGAAACAAATCTGATTTGGCTGTGGCTCCACTCCCTTTTTGGAATTTGAACCTCAGTCACCCAATGACCAACTGTACCAGGATTAAGGCTTGTACCATTAAAAGTGCAAGAATGGCAGCAATAAAATATTCCCCTTGAAAATCAATAGGTGAATTTTGTTTGGCTTTTGTAGGCTCCACCCACTTTTCTAAATTTCCGTCTCAGTCATCCTGTGACCAACTGTGCAAAGTTTAATAATCTTACTATTAACAGTGTAAGAATTGCTGCAGTTTACATTTTCCAAGTGAAATTGGTATTTGTCTCCGTCCACTATAAAGGGAATAAAAAGTATCCCGTGTGTTATTCCAGGTAATGTACTATGTTTGTGCCAAATTTCATTCAAATCCGTTCAGCCATTTTTGCGTGATCGAGTAACAAACACCCAAACGTCCAAATATGTGGGGATGCGGGGGGGAGGGGGGGGGGCTGGGTAGTGGGGGGGGGGGGGAAGAGGCTGGGTGTTGACACGTGTGAAACAATTTTGTGGGGGGACATAGGCTTAGGCAGGAAACACCCGTGCTTGACTCGTGCGCGCTTTGCCACAATTGGCAAACCGCACACTGGCGTTCGTGGTTTTCCTGCAATTCTGCTGTTTTCCGCATGTCGTGCACATTATCATTTACAATGTATTCCGCCACAGCTGAAAAATCACAGAATGAAATTTTATAATCTGCTGCAAAGAAGAAATGCTGGGTTTCATTCCACTTTAAATAGCAATTTAGTAATGGAGAGCTGTTTATTCTACCCTGATATTCATAAAGGCAGATCAAGACAGCAGAAGTGGATCACCTAGAATAGATGGAATAGATCACATGTGCAGGCGGACGCAGCTTAAAGTGAACCTCCAGACTAAAAATCTACTCAGCAGCACTGAAAAGGCTTGGTGTTTTAAGTTTCACAGCATCAGAACTTTGTTTTTCTTACCCAAGCCTCATTTTTAGCTGCACAGAAGAAAACTGCCCGGGCATTTTCCCCTGATGATGATTTTTTACATTTTCCTGCTCTTGAAAACAGAGTGGGTAAGAGATTATAATACCCATCTATTTGAATTAACATAACTAATGTAACTTAATGACAATATGTTTGTTTAGGCTGAAGTCCCCCTTTAAGAGAGAAGTCGCAGATTTGTGTGTAGATCAGATGGAATAGATCATTACATACATACAGACAGATGCAGTTTAATGATTGGTTGCCAGATTCATGGCTAGGGATACATCATCACACACCTGTGAGGAGGAACTCGTGAAGATGATCAGGAAATGTGTACATTCATAAAGTGTACAGGTGCAAGCGTTGAGACGTAAATTGAATTCTGGTAAATTTGTTTCAACCTTAAAACACAACCCTTTAAAAGCTAGCTGATATCGTATAGATGATTTGGTTGTGTCGGCAAATCTGACCTCCACCTTGTTCCCTGGAATCTGATCAGGAGGCGATTTGGCCACAGAGCTCTGTTGACTTCATTTCCAGGTTAGATTGCTTTGGCCAGCCAGGAAGTATGACCTTCTTTTCATTATCTCCTCCAGGGGTCTGTTCTCTGTCACCCAACCATCTGCTCTCTGATTACTGCAAATATCAGGCTATTTATAGACCCTTCATGTGACCCTTATCTGGGACTGTCCCTCTACTACAGTGCTGTTATACGGGAAGGACACACTTGTGTGACTGCCCATCTGGTACAGCTGTTATACCAGTTGTAGTTTCAGAGCTACATAACACCTTACCTACCACCATCTGTAGTTCCTGTTTGCCACACAGGGTGTGCCCTACCTGTCAATAACTGCAATTTTAGCTTTACATGGGGGTTAAATATGTAGCCTGTAGTGTAAGTCTTGTCGTCTTCTTCCCTCAGGGGTGAATATTGGAGATGTGGGATGTTACGTGTACGATCCTATCGATGACGTGGAGACACTGGGCCAGATGTGAAGAGGATCTTATCTTCAGCAGGTATAACCAGCAACTGTTGGATACTAGATTTAGGGCTGTTTCACAAAATCTGTGCAGTTTTGGTCCTGTCCTGTCAGTTTAGCATCCTTTTTTTTTTTTTTTTTTTTATATCCGTTTTACCTTACTGAACCAGAAATGTACACCTTTTATGCGTGAACACACCCATAGAAAACTGACAGAAATGGAGTGGAACGGAAATGTACAGATTTATGTGTGAACACATCCATAGAAACACCTGCAAAACTGATGCCAACTTTCAAAATCGGACGGAATTGGACACCTATGTATGTGTGAACCAACCTTTTGAGCCGTTTATACTTGTCACTCTGCAACAGATCCGCAGGATCCATTAAGTAAGCGGACCGCACTTCTGTGCAGTCCGCGATAATCCCAGAAAGGCAAATGCGTTCCCCTTATAGCCTATAGAGGTAACGCATCTAAGTGTCCCGCTGCTGCTTGGTCCCTGTACAAAGCCTGGCGGCCTGCAGAAACATGGGGGTCTCCATTGGGCTGCAAAAGACTAATGGGAATCCAGGGCTGTGGAGTCGGTACAAAAAAAATCTTCCAACTCCTCAGTTTATGAAACCACCAACTCAGGCTCCAGGTACCCAAAATTGTTCCGACTAATCGACTCCACAGCCCTCTAGGAATCCCCAGCAACAGTGAGAATTCTCATTGGTTCATAGTGGACCATTGAAAATTCTCCCTGTTGCTAGGGAGAATTTGTGTAATGCAGCCTATGTCTCTCCATAGGCTGAGTACAGGGCTGAGCGGCGGTGATCGACTGTTGGAAGTTGTGGTCGCTAAGTTTGGACGGTGCAGAGCGAATGCAAAATGGACAGACTGTGCCTGTTTTGCATCTGCTCAAGTGGGAACCGATCTCAGTATTGAGGATCCCTGCTGGGAGATGCAACATTGTAGGTGGATATAGGCGTAGTATTCTCTAGCTTACTCGTTACGTACAACCATGTCCACATCTCATGGTGACCTCATATAGGTAGAGGATGGGCAGTCTATCTTCACTATGGGAGGAGCTTCCTAGAATGTCTTCACATTGGACAGTACTGATAATCATGCTGGAAGGTTTTCAATGTTACTCTAGGGTGATTCTTACTATTCTACTATATTACAGCGTGCGCTACCAAGTATAGTGTGATTCCTAGGCAGCAGTGTTCACACTATCACACTTGCGGCGATAATTTTCCTTAACCAAGAGACCATGTTGAAGGAAATATTCTTCTCTGTGCAACACTCCAGTATAAAACTCTTGTCAGGGCTTTGGAGTTGGAGTAATTGTGGGTACCTGGAGTCAGAGTTTGAGTCTGAGTCAGTGGTTTCATAAACTGAGGAGTCTGAATCAGATTTTTGTACCAAATCCACAACCCTGGTAAGTATTAGACTAAGCAGTGATGGCTAACCTTGGCACTCCAGCTGTGGTGGAACTACAAGTCCCATGAGGCATTGCAATACTCTGACAGCTCTGGGTTTATATTGCTCTGGGGCCCCATTGTTGCTTAAACCGGCCCTGCCTGCCGGCAAAAGCAAAAGAGACACGGAAGCAAACTATATTTGCCCATTTTACCTTATAGTTCGGTTCAGTGCTCCCAAGTAATCCGCCGCATCCCCGCCGCTAAACAAGGGCTGCAGACCCCCAAATCCCCCGCGCAAAGATCCACGACTGCGCTGAGGGGCAGAGCTTCCAGCTGTAGCTCTGCCCCTCCTGACGTCAATCGCCGAATGAATCGCCGCCTCTCCCCCGCCCCTCTCTGTGAAGGAAGAGTGAGAGGGGCGGGCAGAGGCGGCGATCCGCCGCGATTGACGTCAGGAGGGGCAGAGCTGAAGCTGAAAGCTCTGCCCCTTCCAGGAAATGCCGGCGGATTGCCCCCCGGGACGATTTGGGGGCTCTGCAGCCCTCGTTTTTGCTGTGTGGACACGTGAACTCCCTTATGCCCCAGCCTCATCCTGACTTTGCCTCCTGCGGCCCCTGGGTAAATGGAGTTTGAGACCCCTGCTTTAGTGCAAAGTTTTTTGCAAATGATAATAATGTAACTTATAAACGTTACTGTTTGTTTTCTGTTTGTGTGTGTGTGTTTCTGGTTTCAATGGCTATCTGGAAGATTTATGCGGAGATGTATGAACAAAAAATTATGGTATTAATCACACTTTATTAGCACAAGATTTTCTTACGAATATTACCACTGCTAGTCTAGTTTGTAAAGATCGTGGTTTCCAGGCCAGTGTTAACAAGGAATTGATTGGAAATCTTTGAGAATGTATTAGTCTTACTGGCCCCAAAAAAGAGATGTGATGGGGGAGGGGGGGCATGTTTTTACGTGGTATAATATTTCTCTTCTTGCCCTTTGCAGGTGACCAGGAGGAGGACCTGGAAGTGTTTGTTTTGCTTAGTTTAACCCTTCACTGTGTGACTGCAATGCACTATGGGAGAATGGCTTACCTTCTCCCTAACTCCCATCACTGTAGGAGTCATGCAGCCCTTAACACATCCCTCATGTTAGACTATGCGCCTTGAAAGTCTTGTGACTTATATTGTGGTCTCTGTATAGCACCACAGGAAGTGTGTCCACATCATAGAAACTTGTTATAATAAATTCACTTTTGTGACACCTCTGTTGCTTAGTGTGATTTATGCTGTACTGTAAGATGTGACCACTGGGGGGTGGGACAGTATGTATTACTGTGTTAGTGGGTCTAGGGGGAAGGGGGCAGTATGTATCATTGCTTCAGTGGTAAGGGGGCAGTATGTATCGTTACGCCAGTAGGGAAGGGCACAGTATGAATCATCATCGGGGGGGGTGGATATATATGTGCGTCAGGGGCAGTATGTATCATTCAGTCAGTGAGCCTGGGAAGAGTGGGCAGTATGTATCATTGCATCACTAGTTGGGGGCAGTATGTATCATTGCGTCAGTGAACCGTGGAGGAGAGCTCAGTATGTACTTGCCATTCTATGCTGTGCTTCCTGTAGTGATCACTTGGTGGCAGCATTCGCCATTCCATTGGTTATTTCACTACAAGAATATAAGCGTTCATGTAAGCAGTGTTTTTTCTGGTAAAAGCTCAGACCAGAAAGTCCAATGAGGTATTCACTCCTCCATCGACTTGTCACACCTCCAACTGATACAAGCAGGTGCTCCAGGTGGCCTAAAAATTCCTTTGGTTTATTATGAAATACAAATGCAGTTTAAAATAGACTAAAAACATGTATCACAAAGTGCCTGGTCCTAGCATAAGCGGTGTGCTAGATTGCAGCCTGTTCCGTATGAGCTATAGAGGCTAAGCATTCAGACTCCTCCAGTGTAGTGACACTCTCTGCTGTCCGTCATGATTTCCTACATTGCGTTTTCTTGCGTGCATGTGTAATACAATCCCCTTTTCTTATCGCGCACATGCAGTACAATCCGGTGCTGCCATATTTCCTAGCAGCTTATGCTGCTGCTATTTGAGACCCAATATCTCCACAGCTACAGCCCAAAAAGTACGGTATCTACTTGCCTGAAGTGCAGAGTCTTGAGCTTAGGAATAGAGAGACAAGGAGTAATGAATGGAATATACAAGAGCAGGATTGGAGAACCTAATTGTAGATTTTAGTCAGATAAAGGTCTGCATTTGCTAAGACCTGTTCCATAAAAAATAATAGGTTTGTAAAATAAAGCATTCAGTATTTAAAAAAAATAAATGGATTTCACATGTGGTAATAGACTAGTTTGGTAATTTACGGAAAAACATGGCTTCAATTCACTAAGACCTGCTAAAATGTAGAAGCCTAACCAGCTGTGGGGTAGGTAACGGCAGCTTGCTGTGGTCTTGCTGCGGTGTTGTTCTCCCACTTCTGGCTGTGGTGATAAGGTGTGGCCTGGGAGGTCTTTTGGGTGTGGTCATGAGGTATGGCCTGGGGGCTCAGGTGAGGTGATGGCCTGGGAGTTATGTCACAGTCAAATGTGATGAGGTGTGGCCTAGGGGCTTTGTAGCAGGTAATGAGGTGTGGCTGGCCTGGGAGGTCTGTGGTAGTCGGGTGTAGTGAAATGAGGCTTGGTCTGTGGCAGTCAAGATCATGTACTGTAGTATGGGGGAGGGGAATTATTTGATTGTGTGTGTGTGTGTGTGTGTGTGTGTGTGTGTGTGTGTGTGTATACTCAGCAGTGCTTTACATATGAATGTATAATTGACCCTTCAGTAAATCCAGACACAAATTCCATTTTTATATTTTATTGAGAACATACAGAAGAGCGAGTGCTGCCACCTATGGGCAGAGAATGGCGTGGTCTGGTCTTGTGTATTACTCCTCAGTACCAGCTGAGTGAGAAGGCTTCTCTGCTTTCTCTTTATTTCTCCTTGGTGTCAGTTCAGTAAGTGAGGTGCCTCCATTCATCTCCCGGCAGCTGTAGAAAAGACATGTCCCGGTAACTGTTTCTTACATCGTCAAAGTCACAAACACAAAACCCTGTTTGTCTTGTGGAACACAGGCCAGGTGAGGCAGAGCTCACATTTCCTTCTCTTATTTCTGGTAATAACTGTTATGGCCTCAGACATCAGTGAGCACATGTCCATCATTAGACTATGACCCGTCACCTCAGCAGTGCCGGTGTTCCAACATTTTAGCATACCCGACAAAATAGCATACAAATGCTACTGAGCATGTGCAAAGTCATACAGGTCATAAATTAACCCCATCAGCAGCACTAAACTTGCAAGCCGAGTTAGCTGCCTGTTTGCTGATGTGCAATCTCCACTATCCAAGTGGACATAGAGTTAGAATAAAAAGTTGTCCGAGCGAAGCGAGGACCGAGCCTGCAGCCCAGCAAGCGGGCAAGGGGACACTGATTCTACTAAAAAGGAGTATATCACTTTAAATGTATGCTGTTTTGACAATGTATGCTAGTTTGTTGGAACACCGGCGGATCATATGGGCAAAGGGGGCAATTGCCCCAGGGCCCCAGCATCCATAGGGGCCCCTAAGTGACTGCCACCACTCCCTCAAACCTCCCCCCGCAAAGTTTTGGAGGCAGTTGTGATAGGCATACATTCACCTCTCCCCTGAGCTCCAGGTGTTGCAAGTCCATCTCTCTTCTCTTTAGTGTTGCTGCTCTGCACTTCCTGCATCTCAATTTGGGCTCTAGTGCCTGTTGTGGGGAGCAGGACGTGCCGAGCAGCAACAGTGCAGAGAAGACAGACTGGACTTCCAGCACCTGGATCTCGGAGGAGGTGAGTGTCTGCCTTACACATCTGCCTCCTTAACAATAGGGGGGGGGCACGAGTCATTAGTGGCACATCTGACTCCTATACATGGGGAGTGACTGTCAGGGGGCCTCCAGGTTACTTATGCCCCGGGGCCCCATTGTAACTATAACCGACCCTGCACCTCAGCAGGGCCATTTTTGCAATCCCAAGGCTGAACAGACATGGGACTCTCAGGTACAAGTTGTGTACAGTAAGGTTCCTTCAGCACAGTTTGCTGTCATATAATGTCGCCACAATGTGATGCAGTGATATTCCTATGGGGCTTTACACATGGACTGTGGTCTGGTGGGTTCCATCATCTTAAGACATCATGCTGTATGTTAACCAAGTAACATGTTCATAGGTGCTCTCTGTATGGTTGTACCACAGCGGTAAAGTGCAATGCGATGTTGCACTCTGATCACAATACAACTGACATGGTGTAAAAGGGCTCTAAATGACGTAAGTTCTTCTGAACTGTCCGGAGGGAAGGAAAATGATGCCTTTAAACACTGACCATTCTGATGAATGCACAGCCATTGGTATAATTGCTTACCAACATTTACTATCGTTTGCATGCTCCGCACACAAAGTGCCGCCAAAACCTGGCAAATGCTTTCTGCACTCTTGCAAAAAAGCATTTGCAACGCGACCCTAGGCTGCTGCGGGCAGCTGGTTCAGACGTCCCTCTCAAGCCAGAGTTACGAACTTTGTCTGTATTGGCTACTCACCTGCATTCTACATCATCAATGGTTTCTGGTAAATGGACATCCTTAGTCTCTGGGAGCAGACAAGCCACCAAGCTGCCGGTCACAGCTGATATACAAAATATTGTCTGAGGAAGGTAATGCCAAAAGCCATCCAGCAACATTATCAGCGGGGCCACAGACGCTCCAATTCTTCCGACAAAGGCTGTATAGCCAGAGCCCTTTTGCCTGGGTGGAAAAGATCATGAGTAATTGTTGCCAACTTTTGGCTAGGCTTTCCCTCTGCTCTCCATACCATACCTCATCACTGTAGGATAGAGCTCTGCGGTGTACAGGATGATCGCAGTAAACGTGGCTTCTGAGAACCCTTTCCCGATAATGGCCACTGCAATGCGCAAATCTTTCAGGGCTGCAAACAAAACCGACTAGTAACTACAAAGTCACCCATGCACTGGCATCATGTGGGGGGGGGGGGGGGGGTGCTCCTGTATAACACTGCCTAAGGGGTGAAAACCCGACAGGCATTTTCTGCCGCTCGGCGAGTGAGGGGGGTGAAGCCCCAGATGAGGGGGCGGGGTGTGAATGAGGATGAGCACTGCACAGCTGGGCACAGAGGCGGAGCAACAGATGGGAGGGACGTTGTGCCAAGTGCAGTGCACAAATTAAGGGATGTCACCTCTCCGGGATTCTCTTCCTCTGCATAATGCATGTGATGGCAGAGAGCCTAGTAGGAGGGAGAGGATTCTGAGAAAGGTGAATGTAAATGACCCGCACCAGGTTTCAAATACCCTAGCTACGCCACTGCACCCGTGTTCCTAGGATATATGTGCATAATGTCCAAACCTCGCTACTAGGGATAGCCAATTCCGTGCAAAGAATTCCCAGATAATACAAGATTCTGCAAATTAATGTAGCTTGAAAATGGACCAATGGAATTCCACCTTGCCTAGATTTGAGAAGTCCATTTTTAAACTGCATAAAACTGCAAGCTAAATGTGCATAATCCCTCATCAATTAGGCATTATTTGCATCCTATTGACCATTCCTACTTTCTAGTACTATGATCACCAGAAGATTGTTCAGGGTCCAAGATCTAGTAATCGCACCTCTATGCTCTACCCATCCCTCAGCAAAACCCACCACTAGCAGTAACACCTCTGTGCCCTTCCTATCCCCAGAAATCACACCTCTGTGCTCAACCTATCCCCACCAATTACACCTCTGTGCTCAACCCATCACCAGCAATTCCAGCTCTGTGCCCTGCCCATCTCCAGCAATCACAGCTCTGTGCCCTGGCCATCTCCAGCAATGCCACCTCTGTGACCTGGCCATCTCCAGCAATCCCACCTCTGTGCCCTGGACATCTCCAGCAATCCCACCTCTGTGCCCTGCCCATCCGCAGCAATCGCACCTCTGTGCCCTGCCCATCCGCAGCAATCGCACCTCTGTGCCCTTCCCATCCGCAGCAATCGCACCTCTGTGCCCTGCCCATCCGCAGCAATCGCACCTCTGTGCCCTGCCCATCCGCAGCAATCGCACCTCTGTGCCCTGCCCATCCGCAGCAATCGCACCTCTGTGCCCTGCTCATCCGCAGCAATCGCACCTCTGTGCCCTGCCCATCCGCAGCAATCGCACCTCTGTGCCCTGCCCTGTGCCCTTTTAAACTGCATAAAACTGCAAGCTAAATGTGCATAATCCCTCATCAATTAGGCATTATTTGCATCCTATTGACCATTCCTACTTTCTAGTACTATGATCACCAGAAGATTGTTCAGGGTCCAAGATCTAGTAATCGCACCTCTATGCTCTACCCATCCCTCAGCAAAACCCACCACTAGCAGTAACACCTCTGTGCCCTTCCTATCCCCAGAAATCACACCTCTGTGCTCAACCTATCCCCACCAATTACACCTCTGTGCTCAACCCATCACCAGCAATTCCAGCTCTGTGCCCTGCCCATCTCCAGCAATCACAGCTCTGTGCCCTGGCCATCTCCAGCAATGCCACCTCTGTGACCTGGCCATCTCCAGCAATCCCACCTCTGTGCCCTGGACATCTCCAGCAATCCCACCTCTGTGCCCTGCCCATCCGCAGCAATCGCACCTCTGTGCCCTGCCCATCCGCAGCAATCGCACCTCTGTGCCCTTCCCATCCGCAGCAATCGCACCTCTGTGCCCTGCCCATCCGCAGCAATCGCACCTCTGTGCCCTGCCCATCCGCAGCAATCGCACCTCTGTGCCCTGCTCATCCGCAGCAATCGCACCTCTGTGCCCTGCCCATCCGCAGCAATCGCACCTCTGTGCCCTGCCCTGTGCCCTTTTAAACTGCATAAAACTGCAAGCTAAATGTGCATAATCCCTCATCAATTAGGCATTATTTGCATCCTATTGACCATTCCTACTTTCTAGTACTATGATCACCAGAAGATTGTTCAGGGTCCAAGATCTAGTAATCGCACCTCTATGCTCTACCCATCCCTCAGCAAAACCCACCACTAGCAGTAACACCTCTGTGCCCTTCCTATCCCCAGAAATCACACCTCTGTGCTCAACCTATCCCCACCAATTACACCTCTGTGCTCAACCCATCACCAGCAATTCCAGCTCTGTGCCCTGCCCATCTCCAGCAATCACACCTCTGTGCCCTGGCCATCTCCAGCAATGCCACCTCTGTGACCTGGCCATCTCCAGCAATCCCACCTCTGTGCCCTGGACATCTCCAGCAATCCCACCTCTGTGCCCTGCCCATCCGCAGCAATCGCACCTCTGTGCCCTGCCCATCCGCAGCAATCGCACCTCTGTGCCCTTCCCATCCGCAGCAATCGCACCTCTGTGCCCTGCCCATCCGCAGCAATCGCACCTCTGTGCCCTGCCCATCCGCAGCAATCGCACCTCTGTGCCCTGCCCATCCGCAGCAATCGCACCTCTGTGCCCTGCCCATCCGCAGCAATCGCACCTCTGTGCCCTGCCCATCCGCAGCAATCGCACCTCTGTGCCCTGCCCATCCGCAGCAATCGCACCTCTGTGCCCTGCCCATCCGCAGCAATCGCACCTCTGTGCCCTGCCCATCCGCAGCAATCGCACCTCTGTGCCCTGCCCATCCGCAGCAATCGCACCTCTGTGCCCTGCCCATCCGCAGCAATCGCACCTCTGTGCCCTGCCCATCCGCAGCAATCGCACCTCTGTGCCCTGCCCATCCCTAGCAATCGCACCTCTGTGCCCTGCCCATCCCCAGCAATCGCACCTCTGTGCCCTGCCCATCCCCAGCAATCGCACCTCTGTGCCCTGCCCATCCCCAGCAATCGCACCTCTGTGCCCTGCCCATCCCCAGCAATCCCACCTCTGTGCCCTGCCCATCCCCAGCAATCCCACCTCTGTGCCCTGCCCATCCCCAGCAATCACATCTCTGCTTCCTCTAACCATGCCCCAGCAATACCTGTCCTCAGCAATCACACCTCTGTGTTCTACCCATCCCTCACATCTAGTTCTAAAGGTGGCCACATGTTATAATTTTTCTTTTTGATTGTACCCCAATTCGATTTAAAACGAGTCTTTGTAGCAAAATAAAGTGTGGTAAGTACAGGTGTAAGTAGCAATGTGGTGTTTAGTGGTAACTAGTGCTAAACCGCAAATTATGATCACCTGAGATAATGATAGATATACAGCGAAGAAAATGGTGATAAAGTGGAAAATGTAGCTTTTTGAAAATTCAAGTCGATTGAGTGAAAGGTTGCCATGCGGGAATGGTTTTCTATCCAACCAATTTACAATCTTTTTTGCCTGAGACTGCAGCAATCTCAAACACGTCTGTGTTACATCTAACAATTTCTTCAAAACTCCCAATCAAATGAAAAATTGCATCGGACTGGTCGAATTGAATTTTAAAAAAATTGTAACGTGTGTGTGTGTGGCCACCTTCACAATCTAGACCATATTGGGTACACTTTGTCAGTTACCACATCTGGCACTTACAGTCTGGTATGCCAGTGGCCACTCCAATGCAAGCTCCAGTCATGAAGAGAGTGAGGAACTGTGTCCTGCGCCGGCCCAGATAGCTCATGAGGAAGTAGATGCTCAGCTTGCCTGGAATTTCGATAAGTGCGTACAGGAAATGGGTGAGATAGATATTGAAGCCCAGTCCCGTGATATTGAGGCTGATGCCATAATAAGAGAAGGTCACTGTAAACCTATAGAATACAGAGCAAAGTGTGACATACATGTGGAGCTGCAGCAGAGGAAAGGTGTATGGAGAAGCCATAGACATTGACAGCAACAGACCTTCCTGGGGAACTGCTCTGGCTGCTGGATCCTCATAAGCACCCTCAGCCATGGTCAATAAGGCTTAATTTAGTTTTGGTTTCTACTTTTTATTCTGAATATTTACTGTATCATCTTAGTTCATTGCTACATAATTGACATTTTTTCTGTAATTTTTGCATGATTTCATTATGAAATAAATGGTTAATCTATTTCATTCTTTTGGACTTGTTCTGAATATCCTCTGCAAAGAACCCTGCCTTTCGCAGAGAATGTTACCATAATTGCTTTATTAATATATTGCTATGTCTAGTTAGGTTGTTGAAATAACCTTTGCTTTTTCCCACAGGACTAGCTAGAGTTATAATGGCATCTTCTCACAATGACAAGTGGTGGCAGCTTACCTGATCTCTGAACAAAATCGCAGATTGTATCGATTTGTGCATACAATCAAAATTGCATTGTGTGTAGACTCACCAACCAATCAAATAGGTTACTTTGTCTACAGTGCTGGATGCCTTCAGAATATCTCTAGTGTCTGAGGGCTGAAAGGCAAGCTGTGATAAAGGAAACAGCAACTGGAGAGTGATGTCAAAGCACACTCCATCCAATCCAAAATGTTACTCTGTGCACAATGAGGAAAGCATTGTGGGGACTCCCAGTGGCTGGGGCCAGAATTGTCGCTGTGTCAGAGGGAACAGGAGTGCATGAAGTTGCCACACCTAGGTTGTGCCATTGATGTAAGAATGGCAAATATACTGTCTTTTAGCGAATAATTCTCATAGTCTCTATAAAGGGGTCAATTCATAAAAGGCTGTGCGGTGAGAAAATCTTGTCAGCAAAATACCGCATTCAGTATTTTAGACTTTTGTGTGCGCTAATTCATAAAAATCTTTACAGCTGCGATAGAAGTGCAGGGATTTACCAAACGAAACTGGCGGTAACATAAGAAGCTGCCCGAATTGTTACATTTTCCATGCAGAGACAGCATTACAACAGAGGCATCCCAACTTCCCATTAGATGTGCATTTTTTGCTATAGAGTTTGTATAGAGCCGCTGCTTGCCCTGCATCTGTCTATTAGTCTTTTTTATCAATCTATTTAATTGACACAGCTTAGAAGAACTTCAAGAAACTTTACATATGCCACGCTTCCAGCGCATAGACATCTCAAAAGCAGGAACCCAAGAGGTTAAACACACAGCCTAAGGTAATCAGGGGAAGCCTTGTTTGTTCCATTTTTGCAGCTGCTGCCTGGGAGATCTGTCTCCATTAACATCACACAGTCCCGAGCTCTTATCGCTCTTTTATCACCACTTCAAAGCAGGCGGTATTCTTTGTGCCATTACCGCCTGCTCTAATCTTTATGAATTGACATTTACTGACGTGTTGAGGTAATTACAGCACATGCCGGTAATTTACCACACTGCTCGGGAATTTCAGCTTTTCATGCGGTAACTGCTTTTATGAATTGATACTTTCCTAAGTGCTCGGTAAAGTCAGCCGTTTTCTGCATTACTGCATCCGGTAATGCTTTATGAATTGACCCCATAGTGTTGATGGCACACCTAGCACTGACGTAGGTTTTACAATATCCATAATAAATCATTTGCCCAACATAATTTCAACATTTCCCACAATTTTATAGACAGAGTGATGGGTCTCAGTGGCCATTAGGACAGAGGAACATGGACGGTTCCTAGGGAGGAGATGTGATCACCTCAATGGACATTGGCCTACAGGAAAAGTGCCATCATTTGACAACATTCTGCTACAGCTCTTCATTGTCTAAACCTGAACTTGAGATTAAAAACTGCAGTCTAATTGGTTGTCTTGTTTCCGGGTGTGTAATGGTCATGGTCCCCGTACACTAATCAGTAAATGGGTGAAATGTGTTAGCCTTACCACACCAGGCCAGCACACAGACAGATCCTCCTCAAACGTGTTGTACGGAACAGGTCAATGTAGGAATAGCTCTCTGATGATGCCCCAGTCTCAGCCAGTTCCTGGATACTCTGTGCCAAGAGAAAGTTACCATCATTATTGCATAAAATTGCGGAAGGCGTTGGTGACCCCTCTAATCCCTACTTCCATCTCTCTATACTCTAACTTTCTTCCCATCTCCCTGCCACCACCTGCTCTCTACTTCTGCCGCTTTCCACCATCTCCTGCTCGATCTCTTGATCTTCACCTTCTTGCATAATCTCTTCTACCTATCTCTCTGCCAACTCCATCCAATTCCCTTCCCATGTTTCTCCACTCCATCTCCTGCTCTCTACTTCTCACTCTTCCTGCTGTCTCTTGCTCCATCTTAACACTCATGCATACTCTCTTCTACCTCCCTCCCTCCAATTTCTACCCCACCTCTCCTCACTTCATCTCCATTTTCTCTCTCTCTCTTTAAAAGATGCTCTGCTGGGGCATACTTTACTTGGCATAGCCAGAGCTAGTATAGGGATCGACCTGTGTAGCCGCACTTTATCGTCCGTTGGGTTTCCGAGGATAATGGCGTGGGAAATGTCCAAGGATTATACAAAGCTAAGTATTTATGGTTAACTAGCAGATTACCCGGCGTTGCCTGGGCATGTATTTGGCTGCTGTTGGCTCTGACCACTTTTTCTAACCCTAACCCACAATCACTCAATGACCAAGTTTGTGAGCTTTGGGGTCCTTGGCATCAATAATTTGTATTTTCCCATTGAAACAAAATAAATTTGATTGGCTGTTTGTGGCTCAACCCCCTTTTCTGAATTTGAACCCCAATCACCCAATAACCAACTGTACAAGGTTTGAGGCTTGTACCATTAACAGTGCAAGAATGTCAGCATTTAAATATTCCCATTGCAAATCAGTAGTTGAATTTTGATTGGCTTTTGTAGGCTCCACCCACTTTTCTGAATATTTATCCTAGGCAACCAGTGACCAACTGTGCAAAGTTTATGAACCCTGCCATTAACAGTGTAAGGATGGCTGCAGTTTACATTTTCCC
Source organism: Hyperolius riggenbachi (assembly GCF_040937935.1). Lineage (NCBI taxonomy): Eukaryota > Metazoa > Chordata > Amphibia > Anura > Hyperoliidae > Hyperolius > Hyperolius riggenbachi. Next base: position 441,490,882 of record NC_090649.1, read on the forward strand.
AGTGAAATGTGTATTTGGCTTCACACTTTTTGTAACCTTGACATTTAGTCACTCAATGACCAAGTTTGTAAGCTTTCCGGTTCCTAGGATCAAAATTGTGTGAATGGAAGCAGTTCATCCAGCAAAGAAATCTGATCGGCTGCGTTTGTCTCTACCCCCTTTAATGAATTTGAACCTTAGTCACTTAATGACCAACTGTAGCAGGTTTGAGGCCTCTGCCATTAACAGTGTAAGAATGGCAACAATTTAAATATTACCCTTGAAAATCAATAGGTGAATTTTAATTGGCTGTTGTAGGCTCCACCCACTTTTCTAAATATTAATCCCAGTCACCCATGGGCCAACTGTATCAAGTTTGAGAACCCTGCCATTAACAGTGTAAGAATGGCTGCAGTTTATATTTTCCCATGTAAAAAGTTAATTGTTTTTGGCTCTGCCCACTGTTTCTGACCTTGACTCAATTACCAAGTTTATGAGCTTTGGGGTCCTTGGCATCAATAATTTGTATTTTACTACTGAAATTAAACAAATATGGCTGTTGTGAAATGTGTTTTGGCTCCACCCACTTTTTTTTTTTAACCTTGACACAGTCACTCAGTGACCAAGTTTGTGAGCTTTCGGGTTACTGGCATCGAAAATGTGTGAATGGAAGCAGTTTATCCACCAAGGTAATTTGATTGGCTGTTTGTGGCCCCGCCCTCTTTAGTGAATTAGAACCTCAGTCACCCAATGGCAGACTGTAGCAAATTTGAAGCCTCTGCCATTAACAGTGTAAGAATGGAAGCAGTTCAAATATTCCTCTTGAAAATCAATAGGTGATTTTTGATTGGCTGTTCTAGACTGCACCCACTTTCCTGAATGTTAAGCCCAGTCACCCATTGACCAAGTGTGCCAAGTTTGAAAACCCTACCATAAACAGTGTAGGGCCTCTTTTCCACTGACTGTTGATAGGCAGTAAAATGCCTCTCAAACTCTCACAACTGCTCACTGCTGCCTGGTAACTGCATGTTGCTGCCTGGTAACTGCTTGCTGAGCACACAGCTCAACAGTCTGTGTAAAAGAGGCATAAGAATGGCTGCAGTTTACATTGTCCCATTGAAAAGAAATGGCTGAAATTTGATTGGCTGTTTTATGCTCCACCCACTTTTCCTGAATTTGTAACCTTGGTCACCAAGTGACCAACTGCCAAGTTTGGGGACTGGCTTGATTACTGTGAGAATGACAGCCTTTTCCATTTTTTCCATTTACATGAATGGGTGAAATCTGATTGGCTATTTGTAGCTCTGCCGAGGTATGCAGGGGGGGATGAAAGACCCCTGGAACATATCATCCCAGGTAGTAAGGAGTCTGTATACTAAGTTGCGCTGAAATCTGTCAAGGCGTTTTCGAGTGATCGCGGCACATACATACATACACACATACATAAGATTTTATATAGAGAGAGTTAAGCTCAACACACACCATACAATCTTGGTTGTACAATCTTACCACTTTCATGTAGTATAAAGAGTTTATCCAATCAATCATTCCAGGTATTTTCAATCTGTTGGCCCTTATACTACATAGATTTGGTAAATCTGTATAACCAAGATTGTATGGTGTGTGTTGAGCTTAAGAATGTTTAAATACCTTTTTTGTGGCCTGGTTTTATTTAACTTTTAACTCTTTATGGAAATGGGTATACCCATTTCACCTGGTGAGGGGGCAGGCTAGAGACACAGTAGCATGCTTCTCCAACAGTCCCTTGAGGTGCATACACACTAACAATGCATGTCCTGATCCAAAGACCTGATCCTCTTGGGCAACATTGCTGGGCTGGGGGTGCACACACCATGTTGCTATGCGGGAGAGGACAAGTGGCACATCCATGACGTCACGTGGCGGGTGGGTGGTGGAGCGGCACAAACAATGGGATTGGCGGGGGGATTGATGTCGCTGAGTAGAAACACCTGGAAGATCTGTGGTGGGTTGGGTTTTAGGGTTTGTTGGCTGCCATACACATGCCTGATTGTCAGCTGAGAAACCGTGACCAAGAATTGAACTTCATCCCAATCAGTAGCTGATAACCCCTTTTACATGAGAAATCTATTCCTTTTCACAAACTGATCATCAGGGGTCTCTGTATGGCTGATATAGTGGTGAAGCCCCTCCCACAAGAAACTGAGGACAATAGTACTCCTGGCAGTTTCCTGTCTGTGAACACTGTTGCATTGTAGGAAATAGCTGTTTACAGCTGTTTCCAACTGCCAAAAAAGCAAGCAGCAGCTACATCACCTACCAGCAGTAAAAATGTCACCATGTGATAAATGTCAGAATGTAAATCAGGAAGAGGAAAGATTTTACAATGGGCAAACACTGACTAAATCATTTATACATAATTATTGTAAAAATGAAGCACCTTTTTTATTACATTATTTTCACTGGAGTTCCTTTTTAAAGGATACCTGTGGTGACATGTGACATGATGAGATAGAGATGGGTATGTACAGTGCCTAGTACACAAATAACTTTGCTGCTCCTTTTTTTTTTTTTTTCTTTCTCTGCCTGAAAGCGTTAAATATCAGGTATGTAAGTAGCTCACCCAGTCGTGACAGGAAGTGACTACAGTGTGACCCTAACTGATAAGAAATTCCAACTATAAAACACTTTCTTAGCAGAAAATTGCTTCTGAGAGCAGGAAAGAGATAAAAAGGATCAATAGATAATATTTTTAGCTCTGGCATACTTCAATGAATATCTCATTGAGCAAAAACAATAAAACAGTTAAAACCTAAAAACTAGATTTAAACATAAAATGAAACTGTGGAATATCTTAAAAAGACATTTTTAGGAGAAGGTAGATAGATATAGTTTATTTCATTAGTTTATTTCTGCCTCGGGTGTCCTTTACAGGACACCTGTAACAAGAGGGATATGGAGGCTGCCATATTTATTTCCTTTTAAATAATGCCAGTTGCCTGGCTATCCTGCTGATCATCTGCCTCTAAAACTTTAAGCCATGGACCCTAAACAAACATGCAGCATATCGGGCATTTCTGACATTATTGTCAGATCTGACAAGATCGGCTGCATGCTTGTTTCTGGTGTGATTCAGACACTGCTGCAGCCAAATAGATAAGTAGGGCTGCCAGGCAACTGGTTTTGTTTAAAAGGGTGTAAATATGGCAGCCTCCATATCCCTCTCGTTAGTTGTCCTTTAAGTCCTGCGTGTGTATGAGGCTTAGTACTGTATATCTGAAGCAGCACCAATACATGATCTTCATCATGACTCCCAACTGTCTCTCTTTCAGAGGGACAGTCCCTCTTTGGGAAATCCCTCAGTCCCTCTTTCTTGCTCATTTGTCCCTCTTTCAGGACTGCTGTATTTTTCCTACTGAAAAATGTGTAATTGTCTCCAAACTTGGGTATAGAAATCAAGGTAGTAGGTAGGAGAATGTACTGTATATGGATGTATTGTACTAAGATAGCTTATATGTTCTTTCATCATTATTGTATCATATAACAGTTTCAAGCAAGGTTGCAAACTACACGTCAGCCTAGCATGGGATACATATAAAATCGGCGCCGGGAGACTTGGGCGCAGGATACAGCCGGTATATGGCTTATCCTGCTGCTGCACAAGTTCCCGGCCACGCTAAATACCAGTCCCCTTCCAGGCCGCCATGGATGGTGGGAAATGAAATAATTCAGCTTCTAGCAGTTGCTGGGAGCCAAATTGTGTTTTAAATGTAACTTCAGCTCCATCTTCTGACGGCGCCGAAGTTACTTTGTGTGCGCTGCTATAACTGTAATACCTACTACAGCCTATGGTGGCGCCGGCTGCGCCCAAATCTACCTGCGCTGTAATGAAAGCGCTCGCTTATGGCCTGAGCCCACTAACGCAGTTGTGCGCAGTTGTGTCCCCTTTTCAGAAACAGATGAATGTTACATATGCTGAAAAACGGACACAACTGCGTTAGTGGACTCAGGCCCTTAGCATGGTAGCAGAGCCTACACATAAAATGGTGTCCAGTTCTGTCCTGTCAGTTTTTGACAGCTGGCATCAGTTTTGCATGTGTTTCTAAAGGTGCCCATTAACGGTACAAGTATTCCTTCAGATTCAATCTTTCCACGTGATTTATATGAACAAATTGTATAGAAAACTGCAAATCAATGTGAACCAATTCTTTGGTCGATTGGAAAAGGAAAAAGTATCGACATGAAAGTTGGATTTTATGATCGAATCAGAATGTAAAACCTTCTTAGATTGTTCCAGTTATAGGAACAATTGATAATTTCCTTTTGATTGGTTTTGAGCATTCAAATCCTGTCAAAAGATCAAATCTGAAGGAAAAATTGTACCATTAATGGGCACCTTATGGGTGTGTTTACACATAAATCTGTATATTTCCGGTCCAGCCCTGTCCTTTCAGTTTTGTGTGTGTAACTGTGGCTATATTCACACATAAAAGGTGTACATTTCCAGTCCAGTCAGGTAAAACTGATGAAAACCGACAGGTCAGGACAGTACTGCACCAACAATACTTCCTGTGTTGTGGAAGAATCCGCGGGCAATCATGTGATGTTAACAGATATGAGGTGCCCAGCTTTTATCATGATCTCCCAATTGACATCTGAGGTAATACCTGTAAGCAATGGTCACCCTCTTGTTTAGGTTCTTGGGTTGATCACTTTTTACCACAAGCGTATCACAAATATCTGGGTAACACAACTGCGCCTACTCATTCTGGCTCAAAACTGACTCACTATTCTACTGCCTCATTGTCTGCTGCCATGGCATTGCAGTTGCCACATAGCAACATCAATGGCCCTATCAGGCACCTGGCTCATTAGCATGTAAAACCCCTCCCACCAGTGCTGTACCTTCCCATGAGCATCTGGGCTGCTGTAGCAGTAAATCCCTCAGGGGCACGGCTATAGGCAAGTTTTCCCCAAAAGGAAGTAAAAAGAGGAGTGTGCTGATTGGATGTGGTGGGTGACTTGGAATTGGCACCCTCAGTTTAATGGAAAGCACATTTTATTCCCAGTAACAAATTCATTGTTTTCCAGAGTAATATAGCATCTCACCTGACTGTTCTTGTAGAAAAAATCCAAACTGCGACCGTTCACTACAGCACATCTCATCAGCAGAGACTCCGCCTCCTTCACTCGCCCCTTCGCCAGCAGCCATCGGGCCGATTCCGGAACCCACCTAAACACGAGCAGAATGTCATACCTGAGCGACCCACCACTGACCTGCAGCCGCCAATCTCATTACCTTCCAAATCTACGTGAGTTCTACCTGGAATGCAGCCAGTAGAGTCACACCTGTAACAAGCATGCAGCCAGTTGAGTCACACTTGTAACGAGCATGAAGCCACTGGAGTCACACCTGAAACAAGCATGCAACCAGCAGTCGTGCCTGGAACAAGCATGCAGCCAGCGGTCATGCTTCCACCGGGAACAAGCATGCAGCCAGAGGAGTAACGCCTGGAACAAGCATAAAACCAGTGGAGTTACACTTGGAACAAGCATGCAGCCAGTGGAGTCACACCTGTTACAAGCATGCAACCAGAGGAGTCACGCTTGGAATAAGCATGCAGCCAGAGGAGTAACGCCTGGAACAAGCATAAAGCCAGTGGGGTAGAGCCTGGGACAAGCATGCAGCCAGCAGGGTCATACCTGGTACAAGCATGCAACCAGAGGAGTCACGCTTGGAATAAGCATGCAGCCAGAGTAACGCCTGGAACAAGCATAAAGCCAGTGGGGTAGAGCCTGGGACAAGCATGCAGCCAGCAGGGTCATACATGGAACAAGCATGCAGCCAACAGGGTTTCACCTGGAACAAACATGCAGCCAATGAAGTTGCACCTGGCACAAGCATGCAGCCAGTGGGGTCGTGCCTGGAACAAGTGTGCAGCCACAGGATTGCGTCTGGATCAAGCATGGAGCCAGTTGGTTGCTCTTGGAACAAGTGTGCAGCCAGCAGGGTTGCACCTGGAACAAGCATGCAGCCAGTGAAGTTAAACCTGGAACAAGCATGCAGTGAAGGGGTTTTCTTGATCTGTATACTGGTTGTGGATTTGTGACCATAATAAAGAGAAGCAGCACAGAATTTAGAATTCTGTAAGAGCTAGCCCGCGATTTGCGATTTTAGCTTAAATCTCGCGATTCTTGCGCGCTTTGCTCTTGATATTCCCATTCAATAGAACGGGAATAACAGAGCAATCGCCCCCAAAATGCTGCATGCAGCGCCTTTGCGATTGATCGAAATCGCAACCGCTAAAGTGTGAATGTATCCATAGGTATACATTGTATCAGCGCTTTGCTGATCGCCGGCGATCAGCAAAGCGATCAAGATTTGCCCCAATGTGAACCAGCCCTAAGCAATTCTTTTGTTTTTCTGTTAGTTTTAAGTTTCCGATAGTGCACAGTGAGCTAACTCTTACCAGCAGACCAGAAGGCCCACGATACAGGGAGCAGTGATGGCCACCATCAGCCAGCGCCAGTCTCTCAGCAGATATGCCAGTAGTGCCAGGAAACCGTTGCCAATTGTCCAGCACAAACTGGTTATCACTGCAGCATCTGTACGATGCTGAATATTCACCCACTCCACACCTGAGAGATGGAGAAACAATGTAAATATCACCACAATATGGCTCAACCTTCATCCAACTCTTCACTAAAAACGCCCAATCTCTCAAACAACGTTTCCATAAAATAGACTTATCCTTATTATGCTTCAATACCACAAATGTCTCAATCCAGCTAATCATCTGTACACCAATATAATCGCTCATTATTACGGAAAGTAAAATCACTGGATGCACCAAATCGTTTATACACCAACTTTCTGACACACAACCTCTCCCCAAAGTCCCCTAGATCCACCAAACCTTCCATACATCAGCCTTCTGACACCGTACCTTTCTACAAAGCTCCCTAGATCCACCAAACCTTCCAAACACCAGCCTTCTGGCACTCAACCTGCCCCTAAACCCTCCTAGATCCAACAGATCTTCCATATGCCAGCCTTCGTACACTATCGCTTTCACCAAAACCCCCTAGATCCACCAAATTTTCCATATACCTGCCTTCTGATACTGAACCCTTCCCCAACACCTCTTATATCCACCAAATATTCTGAACTCCAGCCTCCTAACACTATACCCTACCCCAAAGATCCTTAGATCCACCAAATCTTCCATACACCAGCCTTATGACACTATAGTCTTCCCCGAAGCCCCTGAAACCCACCAAATCTTCCATACAACAGCCTTCATACACTATATACACTTCCTCAAATCTCCCTAGATACGCCAAGTCTTCTATACACCAGCCTTCTGACATTGAACTGTTCCCAAAACCCCCTTGTTCTACCAAATTTTCCATACACCAGCTTTCTGACACTATACTCTCCCCAAAGCTCGTTAGATCCATCAAACCTTCCATACACCAGCCTACTGACACTCAACCTGTCCCTAAATCCACCTAATCTTCCATATGCCTGCCTTCTTGCACTCGACCTGTCCCCACACCCTCCTAGATCCACCAAACATTCATACAGCAGCCTTCTGACACAGCCATTCCCCAAAGCCCCCAAGATCCACGAAATTGTCCATACAACAGCCTGCTGACAGTAAAACCTTCCCCAATGTCCCCTAGACCCACCAAATGTTCCATATACCAGCCTTCTGACACTGTACCCTTCCCTAAAGCTCCCTAGATCCACCAAACCTTCCATCTACCAGCCTTCTGATGCTATACCGGGCAGCACTGTGGCATAGTGGTTAGCGCTCTTGCCTTGCACCCCTGGGTCCCCGGTTCAAATCCCAGCCAGGTAAACATCTGCAAGGAGTTTGTATGTTCTCCCCGTGTCTGCGTGGGTTTCCTCCGGGCACACCGGTTTCCTCCCACATCCCAAAAAATACAGATAAGTTAATTGGTTTCCCCCTAAAAATTGGCCCTAGACTACAATACATACACTACACGATACATACATAGACATATGACTATGGTAGGGACTAGATTGTGAGCTGCTTCGAGGGACAGTTAATGACAAGACAATATATACTATGTACAGCGCTGCGGAAGATGTCGGTGCTATATAAATACTAAATAATAATATACCCTTCCCCAAAGCCTCCTAGGGCCACAGCATGTACCATACACCATCCTTCCAACACTATACTCTTTCCCAAAGCTTCCTCAATAATAAATCAAATCTCCCACAGGCCAGCCTTCTGCCACTGAACCCTTCCCCACAGCCCCCTAGATCTACCAAATGTTCCATATACCAGCCTTCTCATACTGAACCCTTCCCCAAAGCCTCCTAGATTCACGAAATCTTCCATGTACCAGACTTCCGACACTACATCCTTCCCCAAGGCCCCCTAGCAAAACCAAATGTTCCATACACCAGCCATCGTTCTATCTTTATCCTCTTCTTCCTTGCACTGTATTTCCCCAAGTCTCCCAGCATGTCCACAATCTTCTTCCTCCGGGCTCTAGATCAGATCTCTCCTGGGCATACTTACTTAGCGCCACAATAGTGATGGTCGATCCTGCAAGTGCGAATCCAGTGAGAGTCAGAAATGCAGCATACATGGAGTATGAGATGGAACCCGCAGAAAATCCCCCAAATATCAGGGTAAACAGCAGGGACAACAGGAGAATTATCCTGCGGCCGAATCTACAAGACAGAAAATAAGTACTGAGACCGCTAACAAGAATGACACCACTGTCTAATCAAACTCTCATACATTCATCTATATAACAGCCCTAATCTCTCCAGGATATTCTGTACTCACAGCCCTCATCCCTCCAGAATATTCTACACTCACACCCCTCCTCTCTCCAGAATATTCTACACTCACGCCCCTCATCTCTACAGAATATTCTACACTCACGCCCCTCATCTCTACAGATTACGCTACACTCGCTCCCCTCATCTCTCCAGAATATTCTGTACTCACAGCCCTCATCCCTCCAGAATATTCTACACTCACAACCCTCATCCCTCCAGATTACTCTACACTCACAGCCCTCCTCTCTCCAGAATATTCTACACTCACACCCTCCTCTCTCCAGAATATTCTACACTCACGCCCCTCATCTCTACAGATTACGCTACACTCGCGCCCCTCATCTCTCCAGAATATTCTGTACTCACAGCCCTCATCCCTCTAGAATATTCTACACTCACAACCCTCATCCCTCCAGATTACTCTACAACACTCACAGCCCTCCTCTCTCCAGAATATTCTACACTCACACCCCTCCTCTCTCCAGAATATTCTACACTCACAGCCCTCATCTCTCCAGAATATTCTACACTCACAACCCTCATCCCTCCAGATTACTCTACACTCACAGCCCTCCTCTCTCCAGAATATTCTACACTCACACCCCTCCTCTCTCCAGGATATTCTGTACTCACAGCCCTCATCTCTCCAGATTACTCTACACTCACAGCCCTCCTCTCTCCAGAATATTCTACACTCACACCCCTCCTCTCTCCAGGATATTCTGTACTCACAGCCCTCATCTCTCCAGATTACTCTACACTCACGCCCCTCATCTCTCCAGAATATTCTACACTCACGCCCCTCATCTCTACAGAATATTTTGTACTCTCACCCTCATCTCTACAGAATATTCTATAATCACACCCAGGGCCGGATTTACCATAAGGCACTGTAGGCAGGTGCCTATAGGCACCTGACGATGGAAAGGTGTCTCACTCCCCTCCCCTATCACCTCCCTCCCTGCTTCCCTATGCAGAGTCCTGAACAGAGCATAAATTAGGTTATTTACCCAGCTCTCTGCATTCCACTGACGAGATCTCCCTTCAGTCAGGGGCACCACTAGCCACTTAATACTGAGGGTACCTTTGGCGACCTAATGCTAAGGGACGCCTGTAGCTACCTTTGACAGGCAAGGGAAGTAAGGGAGAAGTGACAGCTGGGCCAGCCAGCACATTTGCAGTGCAGTTTGGTGGGGGTTTGTAGGTACTTGGAGGGCAAAGTCTAAGGTGCCAGGACATGTGTGCCTATAGGCTCCTGTGAGGTAAATCCGGGCCTGCTCACACCCTTCATCTCTACAGAATATTCTACACTCACAGCACTCATCTCTCCAGAATATTCTACACTCACAGCCCTCATCTCTCCAGAATATTCTACACTCACACCCCTCATCTCTCCAGGATATTCTGTACTCACCAGAGGCGGGACAAGGTCCTCCAGCACCCAAGGCTGGGACACCAAAGTGCGCCCCTCCATCCCTCCCACCCCAGCTGTCACACACTAATTGCTATTAGACTAAGAGGTACCACAGGGCCCACAACCACCCCAACACCTTAATATCTAGTTATCTGGCTTGCAGTCACTGCTATGTATCCCCTTTTCTTATTTCTTTCTGCTTCAAACACAACTAGGAATGACAGCTGAATGAATTGTGCGCCCCCTCCTACACTGCGCCCTGAGGCTGGAGCCTCTCCAGCCTATGCCTCGGCCCGGTCCTGGTACTCACAGCTCTCATCTCTCCAGAATATTCTACACTCACACCCTTCATCTCTACAGAATATTCTACACTCACACCCTTCATCTCTACAGAATATTCTACACTCACACCCTTCATTTCTACAGAATATTCTACACTCACACCCCGCGTCTCTCTAAAATATTCAACACTCACATCCCTCATCTCTCCAGAATATTCTGTACTCACACCCCTCATCTCTACAAAATATTCTACACTCACACCCCTCATCTCTACAGAATATTCTGTACTCACACCCCTCATCTCTACAGCATATTCTGTACTCACACCCTCCTCTCTACAGAATATTCTACACTCACACCCCTCATCTCTACAGAATATTCTACACTCACACCCCTCATCTCTACAGAATATTCTACACTCACACCCCTCATCTCTACAGAATATTCTACACTCACACCCCTCATCTCTACAGAATATTCTACACTCACACCCTCCTCTCTACAGAATATTCTACACTCACACCCCTCATCTCTACAGAATATTCTACACTCACACCCTCCTCTCTACAGAATATTCTACACTCACACCCCTCCTCTTCTAAAGAATATTCTACACTAACACCCCTCATCTCTCCAGAATATTCTACGCTTACACCCCTCATCTCTCCAGAATATTCTACACTCACACCCCTCATCTCTCCAGAACATTCTACACTCACACCCCTCATCTCTCCAGAATATTCTACACTCACACCCCTCATCTCTCCAGAATATTCTGTACTCACACCCCTCATCTCTACAAAATATTCTACACTCACACCCCTCATCTCTCCAGAAAATTCTACACCTACGCCCTCATCTCTACAGAATAGTCTATAGTCACAGCCCTCATCTCTTCAGAATATTTTACACCTACTCCCCTCCTCTTCTACAGAATATTCTACACTCCGTCCACTCATATCTACAGAATATTTTACATTTACATCCCTAAACTCTCCAGAATATTCTGTACTCACACCCCTCATCTCCCCAAAATACTCTACATTAACACCCTCATCTCTCCAGAATACTCTACACTAACACCCCTCATCTTTTCAGAATATTCTACACTAACACCCCTCATCTCTCCAGAATATTGTACAATGTCACCCTCATCTCTCCAGAATATTCGGTATTTACACCCCTCATGTCTACAGAATATTCTATTTTGTTACACCCCTCATCATCTCCAGAATATTCTATTTTCATCTCTCCAGAATATTCTACAGTCACAGGCTTCGTCTCTCCAGAATATTCTACACTAACACCATCATCTCTCATAGAATATTCTGTAGATATGAGGGGTGTTAGTACCGAATATAATATTTGTTACACCCCTCATCTCTACAGAATATTCTGTACACACACCCCTCATCTCTCCAGAATATTCTGTACTCTCACCCCTAATCCCTCTAGTCACAGGCCTCATCTCTCCAGACAGGGCCGGCCCGCTCAAGAGGCGGGGTGAAACATTTGCCTCAGGCAGCAAACTTCTAGGGGCGGCACCCGCCCGGGTAGCGGGCAGGTCGGGGGTATTGGGCCTAGCGGTGGGAAGGGGGGTCGGACCCCCCCCCTCCCTCGCCTGGGTCCCCCGATCTGATTCTGCGCTCCCCTCCAGCTGTAATTAGGAAGCAGCCGCTTGCAGATCGTAAGAGGCAACAGGCGGGGAGGACTCACCTTTTCTGCGTTCCAGCGAGCGCTCCACTGACATCACTTCATGCATTGCCGCCCACTGTATTGTAAGTGGACAGCGATGCAGGAAGTGACGTCAGTGGATCGCATGATGGAACGCGGATAAGGTGAGTCCTCCCCGCCCGTTGCCTCTTAAGATCTGCAAGCGGCTGCTTCCTAATTACAGCTGGAGGGGAGCGCAGATCGGGGGACCCAGGCGAGGGAGGGGGGGTCCGACCCCCCTCCCCACCGCTAGGCCCAATACCCCCGACCTGCCCGCTACCCCTCCGGCTCGGTGGCCGCCCCCGCACCCACGGACGGGTGGGGGGGGGGGGGGGGGCGGCAGCAATCTTCTCCTAAATTTGCCTCAGGCGGCAAAAAGTCTAGGGCCGGCCCTGTCTCCAGAATATTCTACACTCACAGGCCTCACCTCTCCAGAACACATACTGAGCATTTATAAGGCTGATTTGCACATTGTTAATCTCTGTGGAATATTTTTCCGCTGACCTGTCAGAGAGGTATCCCGCGATGACAGCTCCTGTTGTGACACCAATAAAGAATAAAGTGACCAGTGCTTTGCTCATTCCTCGCTGGTCACACACCACATCCCACTGCAATATACAAAGCATAGTATGACTGGTTCTGATGTGATGATGATATTATAGAGCACAGTGGGACTGGATCCGCAGTGCTGGTAACATATAAAAGGTAGTGTGACTGGGCCCCGGTACTGTTCATATAGAGCATAGTGTGTCTGGATCCCTGATGCTGGTAATATAGAGAGCATAGTGTGACTGGATCCCTGGTGCTGGTAATATAGAGAGCATAGTGTGACTTGGCCCTGGTGCTGGTAATATAGAGGGCATAGTGTGTCTGGCTCCCTGATGCTGGCAATATAGAGAGCATAGTGTGTCTGGATCCCTGGTGCTGGTAATATAGAGAGCATAGTGTGACTTGGCCCTGGTGCTGGTAATATAGAGAGCATAGTGTGACTGGGTCCTGGTGCTGGTAATATAGAGAGCATAGTGTGACTGGACCCTGGTGCTGGTTATATAGAGAGCATAGTGTGACTGGGCCCTGGTGCTGGTAATATAGAGAGCATAGTGTGATTGGGCCCTGGTGCTGGTAATATAGAGAGCATAGTATGACTGGATCCCTGGTGCTGGTTATTTATAGAGAGCATAGTGTGACTGGGCCCCTGTGCTGGTAATATAGAGAGCATAGTGTGACTGGGCCCCGGTGCTGGTTATATATAGAGAGCATAGTGTGACTGGGCCCGGGTGCTGGTAATATAGAGAGCATAGTGTGACTTGGCCCCGCTGCTGGTAATATAGAGAGCATAGTGTGACTGGGCCCCGGTGCTGGTAATATAGAGAGCATAGTGGGACTGGGCCCCGGTGCTGGTAATATAGAGAGCATAGTGTGTCTGGATCCCTGGTGCTGGTAATATAGAGAGCATAGTGTGACTGGATCCCTAGTGCTGGTAATATAGAGAGAGCATAGTGTGACTGGGCCCTGGTGCTGGTTATATAGAAAGCATAGTGTGACTGGGCCCCGGGGCTAGTAATATAGAGAGCATAGTGTGACTGGGCCCCGGGGCTGGTAATATAGAGAGCATAGTGTGACTGGGCCCCGGTGCTGGTAATATAGAGAGCATAGTGTGTCTGGATCTCTGGTGCTGGTAATATAGAGAGCATAGTGTGACTGGGCCCTGGTGCTGGTAATATAGAGAGCATAGTGTGACTGGGCCCCGGTGCTGGTAATATAGAGAGCATAGTGTGACTGGGCCCTGGTGCTGGTTATATAGAGAGCATAGTGTGACTGGGCCCTGGTGCTGGTAATATAGAGAGCATAGTGTGACTGGATCCCCAGTGCTGGTAATATAGAGAGCATAGTGTGACTGGGCCCTGGTGCTGGATATATAGAGAACATAGTGTGTCTGGATCCCCAGTGCTGATAATATAGAGAGCATAGTGAGACTGGACCCTGGTGCTGGTAATATAGAGAGCCTAGTGTGACTGGGCCCCGGTGCTGGTAATATAGAGAGCATTGTGTGACTGGGCCCCGGTGCTGGTAATATAGAGAGCATAGACAAATCCAAGTAAGCAAAAACGCTCAAACCCCCTACCGGTTCAGCCACTGGGTGCAGGATCAGGGAAGCCAGGCCAATCCATAAATATGTACAGAAGGATCCGCAACCAAACAGAGGTAGAATCGCTGTTTTTTTATTCAAAGATTCCACATGACAGATGCAATGAATTCACAAGGTTCAACTAGTTGAACCTTGTGAATTCACTGCATCTGTCATGTGGAATCTTTGAATAAAAAAACAGCGATTCTACCTCTGTTTGGTTGCGGATCCTTCTGTACATAAATATAGAGAGCATAGTGTGACTGGATCCCCAGTGCTGGTAATATAGAGAGCATAGTGTGACTGGGCCCTGGTGCTGGTTATATAGAGAGCATAGTGTGTCTGGATCCCCAGTGCTGGTAATATAGAGAGCATAGTGAGACTGGACCCTGGTGCTGGTAATATAGAGAGCATAGTGTGACTGGGCCCTGGTGCTGGTTATATAGAGAGCATAGTGTGACTGGGCCCTGGTGCTGGTTATATAGAGAGCATAGTGTGACTGGGCCCTGGTGCTGGTAATATAGAGAGCATATATAGAGAGCATAGTGTGACTGGGCCCTGGTGCTGGTGATATAGAGAGCATAGTGTGACTGGATCCCCAGTGCTGGTAATATAGAGAGCATAGTGTGACTGGGCCCTGGTGCTGGTTATATAGAGAGCATAGTGTGTCTGGATCCCCAGTGCTGGTAATATAGAGAGCATAGTGAGACTGGACCCTGGTGCTGGTAATATAGAGAGCCTAGTGTGACTGGGCCCCGGTGCTGGTAATATAGAGAGCATTGTGTGACTGGGCCCCGGTGCTGGTAATATAAAGAGCATAGTGTGACTGGGCCCTGGTGCTGGTAATATAGAGAGCATATATAGAGAGCATAGTGTGACTGGGCTCTGAGCTGGTAATATAGAGAGCATAGTGTGACTGGAACCAGAGTGCTGGTAATATAGAGAGCATAGTGTGACTGGGCCCTGGTGCTGGTTATATAGAGAGCATAGTGTGTCTGGATCCCCAGTGCTGGTAATATAGAGAGCATAGTGAGACTGGACCCTGGTGCTGGTAATATAGAGAGCCTAGTGTGACTGGGCCCCGGTGCTGGTAATATAGAGAGCATTGTGTGACTGGGCCCCGGTGCTGGTAATATAGAGAGCATAGTGTGACTGGGCCACGGTGCTGGTAATATAGAGAGCATAGTGTGAGTGGGCTCTGGTGCTGGTAATATAGAGAGCATAGTTTGACTGGGCCCTGGTGCTGGTAATATAGAGAGCATAGTGTGACTGGGCCCCGGTGCTGGTAATATAGAGAGCATAGTGTGACTGGGCCCTGGTGCTGGTAATATAGAGAGCATAGCGTGACTGGATCCCCAGTGCTGGTAATATAGAGAGCATAGTGTGACTGGGCCCTGGTGCTGGTTATATAGAGAGCATAGTGTGTCTGGATCCCCAGTGCTGGTAATATAGAGAGCATAGTGAGACTGGACCCTGGTGCTGGTAATATAGAGAGCCTAGTGTGACTGGGCCCCGGTGCTGGTAATATAGAGAGCATAGTGTGACTGGGCCACGGTGCTGGTAATATAGAGAGCATAGTGTGACTGGGCCCCGGTGCTGGTAATATAGAGAGCATAGTGTGACTGGGCCCCGGTGCTGGTAATATAGAGAGCATAGTGTGACTGGGCCCCGGTGCTGGTAATATAGAGAGCATAGTGTGACTGGGCCCTGGTGCTGGTTATATAGAGAGCATAGTGTGACTGGGCCCTGGTGCTGGTTATATAGAGGGCATAGTGTGACTGGGCCCTGGTGCTGGTTATATAGAGAGCATAGTGTGTCTGGATCCCCAGTGCTGGTAATATAGAGAGCCTAGTATGACTGGCCCCCGGTGCTGGTAATATAGAGAGCATAGTGTGACTGGGCCCCGGTGCTGGTAATATAGAGAGCATTGTGTGACTGGGCCCTGGTGCTGGTAATATAGAGAGCATAGTGTAACTGGGCCCCTGTGCTGGTAATATAGAGAGCATAGTGTGACTGGGCCACGGTGCTGGTAATATAGAGAGCATAGTGTGACTGGGCCCTGGGGCTGGTAATATAGAGAGCATAGTGTGACTGGGCCCCGGTTCTGGTAATATAGAGAGCATAGTGTGAGTGGGCCCCGGTGCTGGTAATATAGAGAGCATAGTGTGACAGGGCCCTGGTGCTGGTAATATAGAGAACAGAGTGTGACTGGGCCCCGGTGCTGGTTAAATAGAGAGCATATTGTGACTGGATCCCTATTGCTGGTAATATAGAGAGCATAGTGTGACTGGGCCCTGGTGCTGGTAATATTGAGAGCATAGTGTGACTGGGCAGTGCTGCTGGTAATATAGAAAGCATAGTGTGACTGGGCCCCGGTGCTGGTAATATAGAGAGCATAGTGTGACTGGGCCCCGGTGCTGGTAATATAGAGAGCATATTGTGACTGGGCCCCAGTGCTGGTAATATAGAGAGCATAGCGTGACTAGATCTGCAGTGCTGGTAATATAGAGAGCATAGTGTGACTGGGCCCCGGTGCTGGTAATATAGAGAGCATAGTGTGTCTGGATCCCTGGTGCTGGTAATGTAGAGAGCATAGTGTGAATGGGCCCTGGTGCTGGTAATATAGAGAGCATAGTGTGACTGGGCCCTGGTGCTGGTAATATAGAGAGCATAGTGTGACTGGGCCCTGGTGCTGGTTATATAGAGATTATAGTGTGACTGGGCCCCGGTGCTGGTAATATAGAGAGCATAGTGTGACTGGGCCCCGGTGCTGGTAATATAGAGAGCATAGTGTGTCTGGATCCCCAGTGCTGGTAATATAGAGAGCATAGTGAGACTGGATCCTGGTCCTGGTAATATAGAGAGCCTAGTGTGACTGGCCCCCGGTGCTGGTAATATAGAGAGCATAGTGTGACTGGGCCCCAGTGCTGGTAATATAGAGAGCATAGTGTGACTGGGCCCCGGTGCTGGTAATATAGAGAGCATAGTGTGACTGGGCCCTGGTGCTGGTTATATAGAGAGCATAGTGTGACTGGGCCCTGGTGCTGGTAATATAGAGAGCATAGTGTGACTGGGCCCTGGTGCTGGTAATATAGAGAGCATAGTGTGACTGGGCCCCGGTGCTGGTAATATAGAGAGCATAGTGTGACTGGGCCCTGGTGCTGGTAATATAGAGAGCATAGTGTGACTGGGCCCCGGTGCTGGTAATATAGAGAGCATAGTGTGACTGGGCCCTGGTGCTGGTAATATAGAGAGCATAGTGGGATTGGTGCTGGTTATATAGAGAGCATAGTGTGACTGGGCCCTGGTGCTGGTAATATAGAGAGCATAGTGTGACTGGGCCCCGGTGCTGGTAATATAGAGACCATAGTGTGACTGGGCCCCGGTGCTGATAATATAGAGAGCATAGTGTGACTGGGCCCCGGGGCTGGTAATATAGAGAGCATAGTGTGACTGGGCCCCGGTGCTGGTAATATAGAGAGCATAGTGTGACTGGGCCCCGGTGCTGGTAATATAGAGAGCATAGTGTGACTGGGCCCCGGTGCTGGTAATATAGAGAGCATAGTGTGACTGGGCCCCTGGGCTGGTAATATAGAGAGCATAGTGTGACTGGATCCCTATTGCTGGTTAAATAGAGAGTAGGGATGCTCGGTAAATTCCGTGGAATTGTTAACTGCGTGATTCCGGGCCGGAATTAGGTTAATTCCGATTCCGGTAGTTGAAACGGAATTGCTAAACCTCTCAAACGGAATTCCGCGGAAATTGTATTATTTCCGCGGAATTTTCCGGCATAACACCCAAAAAAATCCCTCCTCCTCCATCATCCTGTAGGGAATTGCAGTTTTTCAAAACAGCTTACATACCATAGCTGGGATTTGAACCCAGGCCTCAGTGTGTAGTAGGTATCTGTCTTACCCCCTAGACCATCAACCACACTACATGCTAAAGCTGGCCTAGCATGTACCATTATCGTGTGGTTGATGGTCTAGGGCAGGCATGGGCCCTCCAGCTGTTAATGAACTACAAGTCCCACAATGCATTGCAGGAGTCTGACAGCCACAGTCATGACTCATAAAGGCAAATGCATTGTGGGACTTGTAGTTCCGTAACAGCTGGAGGGCCGAGTTTGCCCATGCCTGGTCTAGGGGGTATGACAGATACCTACTACACATTGAGGGCTGGGTTCAAATCCCAGCTATGGTGTGTAAGCTGCCTTTTCAAAAAGTACAAATCCTTAATCATGCTACTTTTTCTATTGAATTGATGATAATGGTACATGCTAGGCCAGCTTTAGCATGTAGTGTGGGTGATGGTCTAGGGGGTAAGACAGATACCTACTACACACTGAGGCCTGGGTTTAAATCCCAGCTATGGTATGTAAGCTGCCTTTTCAAAAAGTACAAATCTTTAATCATGCTACTTTTTCTATTGAATTGATGATAATGGTACATGCTAGGCTAGCTTTAACATGTAGTGTGGTTGATGGTCTAGGGCAGGGGTCCCCAACCTTTTCCGGCCCGGGGACCACTTAGTGACCAAATTTTTCTCCGGGGCCTGGGGGGAGGGGGGGTGTTATTGCGCGCGCGACCTAGTGGACAGTGTCATGCGCAGCGGGTTACGGGGGGAGGGGCTGGGGTGCGGCGGCATAGCTAGCATAGTTGCCTCAGTATAGGGAGTTTAGTTGCCCCAGTATGGCTAGTATAGTTACCCCAGTGTAGCTAGTATAGTGCCCCAGTATAGCTAGTATTGTGACCAGTATAGCTAGTATAGTCCCAGTATGGGTCGGTAGTGCCCTAGTATAGCGCCCAGTATAGCTAATATAGTGTCCAGTATGGGTAGGTAGTGCCCCAGTATAGCTAGTAAAGTGCCCAGTATAGTGCCCCAGTATGGCTAGTAAAGTGCCCAGCATGGCTAGGCTAGTATAGTTACCCCAGTATAGCTAGTATAGTGCCCCAGTATGGCTAGTAAAGTGCCCAGCATGGCTAGTATAGTGCCCCAGCATGGCTAGTATAGTGCCCAGCATGGCTAGTATAGTGCCCAGCATGGCTAGTACAGTGCCCAGCATGGCTAGTATAGTGCCCAGCTATAGCTAGTATAGTGCCCAGCATGGCTAGTATAGTGCCCCAGCATGGCTAGTATAGTGCCCAGCATGGCTAGTATAGTACCCCAGCATGGCTAGTATAGTGCCCCAGCATGGCTAGTATAGTGCCCCAGCATGGCTAGTATAGTGCCCAGCATGGCTAGTATAGTGCCCAGCATGGCTAGTATAGTGTCCCAGCATGGCTAGTATAGTGTCCCAGCATGGCTAGTATAGTGCCCCAGCATGGCTAGTATAGTGCCCCAGTATGGCTAGTATAGTGCCCAGCATGGCTAGTATAGTGCCAAGCATGGCTAGTATAGTGTCCCAGTATGGCTAGTATAGTGCCCAGCATGGCTAGTATAGTGCCCCAGGATGGCTAGTATAGTGTCCCAGCATGGCTAGTATAGTGTCCCAGTATGGCTAGTATAGTGCCCAGCATGGCTAGTATAGTGTCCCAGCATGGCTAGTATAGTGTCCCAGCATGGCTAGTATAGTGCCCCAGTATGGCTAGTATAGTGCCCAGCATGGCTAGTATAGTGCCCAGCATGGCTAGTACAGTGCCTAGCATGGCTAGTATAGTGCCCAGCATGGCTAGTATAGTGTCCCAGCATGGCTAGTATAGTGCCCCAGTATGGCTAGTATAGTGCCCAGCATGGCTAGTATAGTGTCCCAGCATGGCTAGTATAGTGTCCCAGCATGGCTAGTATAGTGTCCCAGCATGGCTAGTATAGTGTCCCAGCATGGCTAGTATAGTGCCCAGCATGGCTAGTATAGTGCCCAGCATGGCTAGTATAGTGCCCAGCATGGCTAGTACAGTGCCTATCATGGCTAGTATAGTGCCCAGCTATAGCTAGTATAGTGCCCAGTATGCGTAGGTGGTGCCCCCGGCCGCCGCTTCTGTTACCTTATGAGCGGGCGGGCGGCCGCTTCCGGATTCCCCCAGGCGCCGCTCTCCTTCATGCATGCAGTACTATCTCCTCCTATAACAGCAGTGCGTCTTGCATCTGCTGTAAGGAGGGAAGGAGGCGGGGCAGCGGCTTCCTGTAGCGGCGATATGCATCGCCGCTACCATGGGAACCGCTGCTCCGCCTCCTTCCCTCCTTACAGCAGACGCAAGACGTGCTGCTGTTATAGGAGGAGATAGTACTTCAAGAAGGAGAACGGCGCCTGGGGGAATCCGGAAGCGGCCGCCCGCTCATAAAGTAACCGAAGCGGCGGCCGCGGGAGGGGCAAGATGACACACCCGCCGCGGCCCAGCTGGAAACTGCTAACGGACCGGCAGTGGGCCGCGGCCCGGTGGTTGGGGACCCTTGGTCTAGGGGGTAAGACAGATACCTACTACACACTGTGGCCTAGGTTCAAATCCCAGCTATGGTATGTAAGCTGCCTTTTCAAAAAAAGTACAAATCCTTAATCATGCTACTTTTTCTATTGAGTTGATGATAATGGTACATGCTAGGCCAGCTTTAGCATGTAGTGTGGTTGATGGTCTTGGGGGTAAGACAGATACCTACTACACACTAAGGCCTGGGTTCAAATCCCAGCTATGGTATGTAAGCTGTTTTGAAAAACTGCAATTCCCTACAGGATGATATAAGAGGATGGATGGATGAGAGGGATTGAGATTTTAAAAAATTTATGACGGAAGGCGGAATACCGCGGAACAGCTCCGGAATACCGCCGGAATGAAACGGAAGCGGAATTTCGAATCGGCGGGATGCGGAATTACCGCGGAACGGGAAATTGCAATTCCGAGCATGCCTAATAGAGAGCATAGTGTGTCTGGGCCCCGGTGCTCGTAATATAGAGAGCATAGTGTGACAGGATCTGCAGTGCTGGTAATATAGAGAGCATAGTGTGACTGGGCCCCGGTGCTGGTAATATAGAGAGCATAGTGTAACTGGGCCCTGGTGCTGGTAATATAGAGAGCATAGTGTTTCTGGGCCCCGGTGCTGGTAATATAGAGAGCATAGTGTGTCTGGACCCCGGTGCTGGTAATATAGAGCCCATAGTGTGACTGGGCCCCGGTGCTGGTAATATAGAGAGCATATTGTGACTGGGCCCCGGGGCTGGTAATATAGAGAGCATAGCGTGACTAGATCTGCAGTGCTGGTAATATAGAGAGCATAGTGTGACTGGGCCCTGGTGCTGGTAATATAGAGAGCATAGTGTGACTGGGCCCTGGTGCTGGTAATATAGAGAGAGCATAGTGTGACTGGGCCCTGGTGCTGGTAATATAGAGAGCATAGTGTGACTGGGCCCTGGTGCTGGTAATATAGAGAGCATAGTGTGACTGGGCCCCAGTGCTGGTAATATAGAGGATAGTGTGACTGGGCCCTGGTGCTGGCAATATAGAGAGCATAGTGTGACTAGATCTGCAGTGCTGGTAATATAGAGAGCGTAGTGTGACTGGGCCCTGGTGCTGGTAATATAGAGAGCATAGTGTGACTGGGCCCTGGTGCTGGTAATATAGAGCGCATAGTGTGACTGGGCCCTGGTGCTGGTAATATAGAGAGAGCATAGTGTGACTGGGCCCTGGTGCTGGTAATATAGAGAGCATAGTGTGACTGGGCCCTGGTGCTGGTAATATAGAGAGCATAGTGTGACTGGGCCCCAGTGCTGGTAATATAGAGGATAGTGTGACTGGACCCTGGTGCTGGCAATATAGAGAGCATAGTGTGACTGGGCCCTGGTGCTGGTAATATAGAGAGAGAGCATAGTGTGACTGGGCCCTGGTGCTGGTAATATAGAGAGCATGGTGTGACTGGGCCCTGGTGCTGGTAATATAGAGAGCATAGTAGTGTGACTGGGTCCTGGTACTGGTAATATAGAGGATAGTGTGACTGGGCCCCAGTGCTGGTAATATAGAGAGCATAGTGTGACTGGGCCCTGGTGCTGGCAATATAGAGAGCATAGTGTGACTGGGTCCCGGTGCTGGTTATATATAGAGCATAGTGTGACTGGGCCCTGGTGCTGGTTATATATAGAGCATAGTGTGACTAGGCCCCGGTGCTGGTTATATATAGAGCATAGAGTGACTGGGCCCTGGTGCTGGTAATATAGAGAGAGCATAGTGTATTTTTGATAGAACAGCAACCACAAGGAAACATTTGTAGAAAGCTTTTCTCCTGTAGGACACAAAGTGCATAAGCTTGTCTCAGATCAGTACATAGTGATGTGTACAGGGAAAAGTTATGTGATCATAAATGCCAAACTATACAGTTGGCTTTTCAATTTTGATTTAAACGTTTCCACGGTTGGAGCTGTCTTGATTACGTTAGAAAACACTTTAACATAGACGAATATGGAATTCTGGGAAATCTGTGCGCTTATCCCTGTTCATTGCTGTATAAGAACTGCAGTATTGAGCCTGGAGCGCCCTCTGTGGAGAAAGAGGGGAATTACGGTAATCATTATATAAGGAGGGTGATCTGTGTTTTATAAGAAGGAGAGTGTCTCTATGAGGAGGTGTTACTCTGTCATTCTTGCCTCAGGGCCTCCTTAGGCTCCTCTTTAGATCCACTATCACCCATGATTGTAGCTGTGTGGTCACACATAACCGGTGTCACAGCCGAATAAAGGCGCTGCTATGTACTTGGCAAAGTGTCGGATTGTCTCGGCTGTGCTGTTCCACTATCTACTCGAATCGCTGGAGGCTGCTCTGTATTACACCAGGCTATCCTCTACCCCATCACATACCCCAAAATAACTAGTAGATAGCAGACTATTGTTAGTTCACATAAAACAGAGGCTTAGGCCCGGTTCACATTAGCGGTCGCCGTCCGGAATCGCCGTGCCGGAGCCGGACCGCATGCGGAATGGACGGAACGGACGCACGGCATAGCAATGAAAGTCTATGCGTCCGTTCACATGCGTCCGTTTCGTCCGGACCGGATCCGGACTCCGGCGTAAGATCCAACATGCGCTATTTTTTGGTCCGGCTCCTCCGGCTGACGTATCCGGAGCGGAGCCGGACTGTTGCATCCGGCCAATAGAAACCAATGAGAACCGGAGAGCGCACAACACACTGGCTGTAAAAAACGGACGCTCCACCCCACCTCCCATGCTTCCTCCATGCTACAGCGGCCATCCTGGACGGGGACACATGGGCCCAGCGCCCACAGAGTGGAGCAGCAGCGACCTGACGCTGGAGCTCCCCGGCAGCAACATGTCCGATACGTCTGATAACGAGGAGGTGAGGCCCTACAACGACCCCAGAGCTTCTGCCGACCTCCCAGACCCCAGGTATTATTTTATACAGCTTGATCTCAAACGGATCTGGACCGCAACCGTGTTCATACCGCACGGAAAACGGATGCAAACGGACCGGATCCGGACCTGATCCGGATAGGAACCGTACGGATTAGGTTCGGTCCGGATCCGGTGCGGTCCGGACATCCGTTCCGGTTTTTACAAAACCGCAAGTGTGAACGGGGCCTAACTGTGTACCAGAAACTTATATTGCAATAAGTTTACATTTTTATTACAAAACTTCATAATTATGTGATAGGAGAAAGGAAAAGGAGAAACAATCGGCACTGCTGCTTTTGCTATTTATTCCAGAGTGCAATAAAATCCATGTACATGTCTCATGGTAAATAAGTCTTCAATAAGTGACATCACAAACTTCATTCAAAATGACTTGTGTAACATACCGTTCCTAGAGGTGGTGTGGTGATGGTGGGTGCTGGGCACAGATAGCCTTACAGCCGTTTCACGCCAAAATGCGCTGAAAAACATCTACAGTATATTGTACATACAACTCCATAGACAGAACAATGGCTAATCCATTGATAACAGTGCAGCACTCTCACTTGCCTCTGAGGAAGCGGTGTGAGGGTCGCAAAACATCAGCCAAATGTAAGCACAGTTTTCAATCAACTAGCCATTGTATTTCGTATACACAGAACTACAATATGAAGATACTGAAGAACTTTGTTGGAACAATATAGTTTACACTTTTTAATAAAAAAAACCATGCGGATCATAATTTTCTGCTACCAATGCTCACAAATATAGTCACCTGCAGCAGTGGGGACCCGATTCCATGGGTGACATTATCAAGCAAATTGCCATACAGTCATATTGCGAGGGACAGCAGTGCGGCATAGAATGGAGAAGGTTCCAGGGGGAGGAGAACAGTTCATTGGGCAAGGACAATTTGGCACTCTGGATCTCTCTGTCATGCATCAGGGTGGCTGTAGACAACAATACAATTTGAGAAGGAGTGCCACACGGTATATGTGGTGTGCCACAACCCCATACCCTGTGTCTCTGGGGCTCACACAGTGACACTATTTTTCCGTGTGACTAAGGAGGACCAAAAATATGAAACAGGCTGTCCTGCTTGTGGGGTTGATGTGGCTCTGTAAAATTTAAAGCTATAGGCTTGCTAGACACCAGCGGTTCTGGATGCTGGCCTGGCTTTCAGGGGCATAAAGAGATTATTTTCATATTCAGTAGCGGTGCATTGTGGGTAACCACAGATGTGTTGAATTACCGCAAGTACCTTCTGTTTTAAGACGGCAAATCACTGTAAGCATTGCTTTTTAGTAGGAGGGCTTTTCGGTCTCTTTTGGTCCCCTAGTGATTTTGGGTCAACCCGAGCTGCTTGGTTACTCTGTGTGATGGAATAAAGAGCTATATATTACACTTTGGTAGGTAGGTGCTGTAAACACACTAGATTTTCGGGCATAGACGTACCCGACACTCTAATATGTGCTTGCACCTTTAGTATAGAAACCAAATGATATCTAAGCACTGCAGAGGTCAGGTCTTGTGTCTACATCCTATATTAAGTTATGCCCTTGACATGAGATATGTGTCTGTCAGTCTGGTGTACCCTGTCAGTCATATGGCTTTTTTTCTACTAGCGGAGCCCCCGACACAGACAAGAAGGGCCTACCTGAGTAATGGTTGTGGAGGAGAAGGTGGAGAGGTCATACTCCCAGCCCTGGTCACAACTCTGCACTGTGGATCCATTAGTGACCTCCTTGGACCTGTTGAACATCAGGTGGGTCTGTGGTTGGGAGTACATCTTGCAGGAGCTGAAACTACCATCAGGCTCTTGGGGGATGTTGATGAGAAGAAGGTCCTCTTTGCTTAGGTTCCCAGGATTCCTCTGGCTGGAGATTGCACAGTGGTGTGGTGGCACAGCTGAGATGAAAATATGTTGTAGGAAGTGTAAAGGGATAATAATTCGAGGGATGCACATAATGGCCAGCATGATTATCTGAAATCGTCCAAAACCACCAGCTTCATTGAGAATATCATCAAAAGTCATCTTCCTGGGTCCAGCCAAAGAGATGGGGGGGTCTGGTGGAGACCCCATTGCTTGTGTGAAGTCCGCACTCTGTGGTCAATGGAATGTAAAAAGATGGTATGAAGAGGCTGAACAACAAATACTACCTCAACTCTCCACAGGCTCGTCCAGGTTCTGCTCAAAGAGTCCGGCACATTCCAGAAGCTTTGTGCCGAGATGTTCCTGGATGTATAAGCCTCTTAGTGGGAATAAGTACAGGAATGTGGAGGGGTTGTGTCAGGGGGGCAGTGATGTCTCCTCACTGTATCTCCTCTCTTTATTATGCACAGATAATGGATTGGGTGAGGGTGCGTTAACTTCTACACACAGTCACTTGACCAGAGTCACACTCAGAGGTATCAGAACTGTGTGGGTTAAATTCTAACACAGAGCAGAAATTACTAATCTATCACAAGTGATTCTATGAGAATCTATGCTGCTTATATGTAACTTATCAAGTCCTACAATGTGCACAGTGTTCCCAATTTCATTCATTTTCACACTTCTAAACCTGGCAGACACAGACGGCAGGGTAGACAAAGCACCAGTAATGCTTAAAGTGAACCTGAGGTAAGAAGAACATGGCGGCTGCTATATTTGTTTCCTTTGAAACAATACCAGTTACATGGCAGCCCTGCTGGTCTATTTGGCTGCAGTAGTGTTTGAATCACACCAGAAACAAGCATGCAGCTAATCCTGTTAGTTTTGAAAATATTGTCAGAAACACCTGATTTGCTGCATGTTTGTTCAGGGTCTATGGCTGAAAGTATTAGGGCTCATTCCACTATGGCAAATTGGCATGCATTATCTGCATGCAAATTTGAATAAGAATGTATTTCAATGGGCCTGATTCCATTACAGGCAAAATTCGCTTCCCTTCCCAGGCAAAAAAAAAAGCCAAACCAGCCACCTCTGTAACAATTCTCCACGTGGTTTACGCGTTTTTACATTTACGCGTGTGAAAGTCCATTGTAATAAATGGTGATGCGAAAATAAAATAAAAAAAGAAATTGCATTTACATGCGAATCTGCGGGCATTTTTTTCTATGCAGATTCACCTAGGTATAATGGAAACGTAGCCTTAGAGGCAGAGGATCAGCAGGACTGCCTGGCAACTGGTAGTGCTTAAAAGGAAATAAATATAGCAGCTTCCATATTCTTCTCACCCCGGGTTCATTTTCACTTTAACTCAACTAACATCTTCCACCATGCAGCCAACCAGCCACTTCCCTCCAACCAATCCCTAGAGCAACCCCGGAACATGCATTCCACTGTAAGCAGATATCTTGTGCCTCATAGAGCATATATGAGGGCTCTTCCCTCACTGGGAGTTTCTGTTACGGCTCCTCCCTCACTGGGAGAATGTGTTAGGGCTCCTCCCTCACTGGGAGCATGTATCAGAGCTCTTCCCTCACTGGGAGCATGTATCAGGGCTCCTCCCCCACAAAGAACATGTGTCAGTGCTCTTCCCTCAGTGGGAGCATGTATCAGGGCTAATCCCCTTACTGGGAGCATGTATCAGGAGTAGGACTCCTCCCTCACTGGGATCCTTCCTCATTGGGAGCATGTATCAGGGCTCTTCCCTCAGTGGGAGCATGTATTAGAGCTCCTCCCTCACTGAGAGCATGTATCAGGGCTCTCCCCTCAGTGGGAGCATGTATCAGGGCTCCTCCCTCACTGGGAGCATGTATCAGGGCTCCTCCCTTATTGGGAACATGTATCAGGGCTCCTCCCTCACTGGGAGCATGTATCAGAGCTCTTCCCTCACTGGGAGCATGTATCAGGGCTAATCCCCTTACTGGGAGCATGTATCAGGAGTAGGACTCCTCCCTCACTGGGATCCTTCCTCACTGGGAGCATGTATCAGGGCTCTTCCCTCAGTGGGAACATGTATCAGGGCTCCTCCCTCACTGGGAGCCTGTATCAGGGCTCTTCCCTCAGTAGGAGCATGTATTAGAGCTCCTCCCTCACTGGGAGCATGTATCAGGGCTCTCCCCTCAGTGGGAGCATGTATCAGGAGTAGGACTCCTCCCTCACTGGGAGCATGTATCAGGGCTCCTCCCTTATTGGGAACATGTATCAGGGCTCTTACCTCACTGGGAGCATGTATCAGGGCTCTTACCTCACTGGGAGCATGTATCAGAACTCTTCCCTCACTGGGAGCATGTATAAGGGCTCTTCCCTCAGTAGGAGCATGTATCAGGACTCCTCTCTCACTGGGAGCATGTATCAGGGCTCCTCCCTCACTGGGAGCATGTATCAGGGCTCCTCCCTCACTGGGAGCCTGTATCAGGGCTCTTCCCTCAGTGAGAGCATGTATCAGGACTCCTCCCTCAGTGGGAGCATGTATCAGAACTCTTCCCTCACTGAGAGCATGTATCAGGGCTCCTCCCCCACAGAGAGCATGTGTCAGGGCTCCTCCCTCACTGGAAGCATATATCAGGGCTCCTCCGTCACTGGGAGCTTGTTAGGGCTCCTCCGTCACTGGGAGCATGTACAGTGCTGCCCATAATTATTCATACCCCTGGCAAATTTTGACTGTTACTTTTATTCAACCAGCAAGTTATTTTTTTGATGGGAAATTACATAGGTGCCTCCCAAAAGATAAGACGATGTACAAGAGGCATTATTGGGGGAAAAAAACATTTCTCAGCTTTTATTCACATTTGAGCAATAAGTGTCCAGTCCAAAATTATTCATACCCTTCACAAACTGTCACAGTCTGTGGAAAAATCCAAAGTTCTATACCATTCCAAATAGTCCAAGCTGTTCTAAAGCATCCTAATAAAAAACAACAGCTCTCGGCAGTTGGTTTGAGGACTTTCATGGCTAAGACAAAGAAGCTCCGTGAGGACCTGCGGCTGCGCATTTTGGTTGCTCACAATTCAGGAAAGGGCTACTAGGCCATTTCTAAATGTTTTCAAGTTCCAGTGGCTACAGTGCAAAGTATTATTAAAAAATACAAGATGTTCCGAACGCCCAGTGGAAAATCTGAGAGGACGTGGTCGGAAGCCAAAAGTGACACCTGTGCTGGCCAGGAGGACAGTGAGAGAGGTGAAAAAGAAACCAAGGTTCACCACTAAGGCCATTCTGGTATATCTGAGCTCTGCTGGTGGAAATTTCTCAAGGCAGACAATCCAACGGACACTGCAAACTGCTGGGTTCCACGGAGGCAGACCAAGGAGGATGCCACGTCTCCAGATAAGACACACAAAAGCTTGCTTGGCCTTTGCAAATGTAAGATCTGGACAAAGAAGAAGACTTCTGGTCTTCTGTGTTGTGGTCAGATGAAACAAAAATAAATTGTTTGGTCACAATAATGTTGCCTTTATTTGGTGTAAAAAAAAAGGATAAGCCTTCAACCCAAAGAACACCTAATGCTTTGGCGGTGTTTTTCAGCCAATGGACCAGGGAACCTAATCACAGTAAACGGCACCATGAAAAAAGAGCAAGACATGAGGATTCTCAACGACACCATCAGGCAGTCTGCAGAGGAACTTGGCCTTGGGCACCAGTGGACATTTTCGCATGGCAATGACCCAAAACACAAAGCATTAACGTTTTGGAGTGGCCCAGTCAGAGCCCTGTCATTTCCCATCAAAAAAAGACTTGCTGATTGAATAAAAGTAACTTTAAGTCAAAATTTGCCAGGGGTAGGAATAATTATGGGCAGCACTGTATTAGGGCTCCTCTCTCTCTTGGAGCATGTATTAGGGCTCTTCCCTCTGTAAGGGTTAAACATTGACTTCTGCCTATACTGGATCCTGTGATATAGGCTAGGCATGAAATTAAAATGATCAGAGACATCGCACCTGATGGGGTCCTACTGACGTTTAATGAGCTGAGATAGAGATATG
This sequence comes from Hyperolius riggenbachi, assembly GCF_040937935.1. Lineage (NCBI taxonomy): Eukaryota > Metazoa > Chordata > Amphibia > Anura > Hyperoliidae > Hyperolius > Hyperolius riggenbachi. Next base: position 441,520,442 of record NC_090649.1, read on the forward strand.
GTCTCCCTAACCATGTGTTTTTCCTATTTCTGCAGCTTTGGCATCCAGCCCAGGACATTCAGAATTCCACAGAATTCCAATTCGAATCAAATCCCATTGAAGCACTACTTACTGTGGAACACCTTGATCAGAGGTGCTCAGATACCCACAATCACAAATTCGATTGATCACAAATTTGACTCCGCCCACTTATGAATTGACTCGTGATATGATCACGAGTAGAAAGGGTTATCCGACTCGAGTGCGGTTTTGAGTCGAATAACCGCATGTAATCCCGAATCACGAGTGGTATTCAGGATTAAAAACCCGCCGACTTTTACGGTTAATAGAAAAGCCCCCTTACATGCCAGAAACACCAAATTTGCCAGATATGTTAAGAAGAACAGTGGAAACAAGAGGAAAAAAATTTCAAAAAATCCTTATAGATTTTGAGAAAATCGATTTTAAAAGTTGATAGGAAAAATGTATACATATAAATGCAGTAAATACATTAACTGTCATTTACTGCATTTAAATTTATAATTTTTTTCCTTTGAAACTTTAAAATTGATTTTCTCAAAAACTATAAGGCCTTTTTGAAAATGTTCTTTTTCTTCTTGTTCCCACTGTTGTTCTTAACATATCTGGAAAATGTGATGTTTGTGGCATGTAAGGGAGCTTCGCTATTACCTGCTAAAGTCAGCAGGTTTTTAGTAACTCATGATCACGAGTTGGGTAACAAGTGCAATCACGAGTGTATTTGATCACTAATGCCGATTACAACCTCGTGATCGCAAAAAACAGTTTGTGATCACCATTAACTCGTAATCACGACCTCCTGATGAGCATCCCTGGCCTTGACAATCCATTATTATGCATTTATTCACACCTGATCATTAACTTTGGACACAACACTGATAAGCTTAAAGCACAATGGGTAACTGACATGTGTGACATTGAGAACAAGGAGTGGGAAGAGGGGTCGGTAGAGTGGCAGAGTTTTTGATCTCCTCCAGGGACATGCTAGTCCAGCTAAAATACCTCCACAGAGTGTATTTCACACCAAGTAGGCTACACAAAATTAACAACTCCAACTCCAATTTATGTATGAGACTCGGAGCCGAAGAGGGAACGTATCTTCACATGTTCTGGGCTTGTCCCGCACTGGCTCTTTTTTTGTTTTGTTTTGTTTTTAGAGCACTTTTTATTGAATTTTGAAGAATTAACAATCCTCTCAAGAGAGTCAAAGGCATTTCTTTTATACAGAGTAAAACTTGTCTTAATAGACCACACATATTCAGGCTGAACAATGCTCCCTTGTAGGTACAAAACCCATCTGACCCTCCTTTAAAGCCAACCCATTCCCTCCCCTCATCACCATCCCATACAAAGACCATAGATTATATCTCTTGCCATGAAAATTACGAAAAAAGCCTGCCTCACCAATTGATCTAAAGATGTGCAGCTCAAGTTTGCTATTATCTCTTTAATCACGAGTGAATCTTAAGTTTGCCTAATTCTCCTAACATTCTTCTTAGCATACCACAAAGTATATTGAAAAGGCTTCATAAATGATTTTATTTCAACTAAAGTAAAATAATTAACAATAAGGTTTTTCATAACTTGAAAAAACCCATGGTCTTTTTTTCCTTATGTAGTTGGGTGTCAATGTTATCCAAATGTAGCAAATGAAGAAGTTCTTGTTTAACATCCCATGTAGTCGGAATACTAGGGTAATCCATTTATTATACATAACTTTCCAAGCAGCTATCAAGACAACGTGAGCCAAAAGAGGAATGTCTTTACTATGCTGGCCTGTAACCTTTGCGTCTACACCATTCGAGTCAAAATGATTAAAAAGGCATAGTTGAGGCTCAAGTTAAGCGAGTATGGTGTATTTACAAAGAGAGGACACATACTGGTGAATTCTCTTCCAAAAATCCATTTTGCAGTTGCATTCCCATTAACAGTGAAACATACTGGCATTTGAAGTAGAACACTTAGGCCCCTTTTACACTTAATCCGTTGCTCTCAGTTATAATTGAACAAAAACTGATTTTCAAAGTAATGCCCATGTTTTCCTATGGCACAGTTCACACTTAAAGGGGCGCTATAGTGAAAAATTGCAAAATGAAAAATATGTGCAAACATAGACAAATAAAAAGTACATTCTTTCTAGAGTAAAATAAGCCATAAATTACCTTTCTCCTATGTTGCTGTCACTTACAGTAGGTAGCAGAAATCTGACAGAAGTGACGGGTTTTGGACTAGTCCATCTCTTCATAGGGTATTCTCAGCAAGGCTTTTATTCTTTATAAATATATTTCCTAAATACGATTTAAACAATGATGCTGGCCAGCTTCCCTGCTCGCTACACAGATTTTTGGCAGTGGGACAGAGCAACTGCCATTCCCTAAGTGCTTTTGAAAAGAAATAAATCCCTGAGAATCCCCCCATGAAGAGATGGACAGTCGCTTCTGTCAGATTTCTACTACCTACTGTAAGTGACAGCAACATAGAAGAAAAGTAATGTATGGCTCATTTTACTCTGAAAAAATGTACTTCTTATTTGTTAATGTTTGCACATATTTTAAATTTTACAATTTTTCACCATAGTGCCCCTTTAACGTGTTTTAACTGAAATCTTCTTCCCAATGCACTGCTATGGAAAAAACGCGTACCAACGTGCACTAATGCATACTAACGCACACTAACACATACCAACTGATTAAGTGTAAATCGGGCCTAAGGGCAACGTTAGTGTTTTGTATTTAATATTAAATGTGTACTTCACATAATGTATCATCTTTGTAACGATTGGTGTCCGCACGCAGAGAGAATCTGATTATTAGTGATCTGCAGTATCACCAAGAATACAGATATATACCTGATTATTGATGATCTGCAGAATCACCGATAATACAGATATATTGCTAACCTCTGGACACCTGAAGTGTGTGAGTGTTTGGTGTAACAGTAGAAATTGGACCGCCGGGGTAGCAGGTGGTCCAATACGTAGAGACAGACTCTACTGCAGTCAAGGACTCCAGGAGAAGGAGACCTTGACTGGTTAGCAGCAGTACCCCTTCTGAGAAGCAGGGGGCCCCTGCAGGGAAGCTGAGCACCCAAGGGGTGGGTGACAGACAGAAAGGTCGGGCAGGCCGGGTCGGCAACACACTGACAGATAAAGTACAAAAACAGTAAGCTGATTCGGTATCCAAGGCAAGCAGGGTTTGGCAACGGAATATCAGAAGTGCAAGGTACCGAATCAGAGATCAGAGGAGTGGTCAGGAAAGCAATATGTCATAACAGATATCAAACAATGCCTAGTCTGGGTGTGAGGTCCGTGGTCTCTACACCCTGGAACTAGTCTGAAGTATAACAGAATGATAACACAAGTTCCCTAGTCTGGGTGTGAGGTCCTTGGTCTCTACACCCTGGAACTGGTCTAAGGAATAACACAGATGATACACAGTATTCCTAGTCTGGGGTGTGAGGTCCTTGGTCTCTACACCCTGGAACTGGTCTAATGAATAACACCGATGATACACAGTATTCCTAGTCTGGGATGTGAGGTCCTTAGTCTCTACACCCTGGAACTGGTCTAATGAATAACACAGATGATACACAGTATTCCTAGTCTGGGATGTGAGGTCCTTGGTCTCTACACCCTGGAACTGGTCTAATGAATAACACAGATAATACACCGTAAACTAGCTAAGTGTGGATTCCCAGGTCCTCCTGGTTCCAAAACACTGAAAGATCTGACTAGGTCTGAGTGCTAACACATAGGTATTTGCAACGCCAGACAACCAGCAACTGAACAGCATGAGATATATATATAGTGGAGCGCTCTCCAGCGCCACCCAGCTCCCATCAACCAATCAATAACTGAGCTGGGATCAGCTGACCGCCTCGATCAGCTGACCCTTCTCCTATTGGTATAAAGAGCCTGTCTTGCGGCGCCCGTGCGCGCGCGTAGCTCTCCATCTGTGTGCACCACTGGGTCCAGCCAAACCAGACGCATGTTGCTGCAGGGAAACCACCGCTCTGTGCGCGGATACCGCCGCCTCACTGTCAGAAGGCGCGGCGGTTTCTCCGCAATCCGTCACAATCTTAAAGTGAGATTTACACCAAGATTCATCTATGATTCAAGAACACAGGAGATTATTCTCTCCAATAATTTGACTGCTCAGATTGTCGTCTGTTATTTCATTGGACCATAACACTAAATTATGGTAAGCTAACTTTTCAAGGGGAATACTGTATTTGCAATTTTCCTTTGGATATCAGACAGTGACATTTTAGGCCCCTGCGGGTTAAAAAACTGATCAGAAGCACTGGCTCGGTTTTGGGACCAGACTGAAAGGGTGATCAGTTGTGTACCTAGCCTAAGATAGTGTTACTAGGCCTGTTCAGGGAGAGGAGCCTTTATAAAAATCATTCTACCTCACTGGAATCATACCACTATACCCACCAAAACTGAATACATCAAATGCAGTGAATAAACTTCTTCCACTGTGTAAGATAGCATACAAGAGCAGAAAGAGTCTTAATAAATGTGAACAAATAAGGTCTAGTTGGTGTGATCCCCCCCTTAGAAACATTGATATAGAGACTTGGTCTTCGATTTGCTTATTTTATAGTTGTGTCTCTGCTCTTTCCCTTTCTTTTGTCCCTCCTTTGAGAAGGTGAGAAGAAATAGAGATACAAGCCCGTTAAAAATAAAAGTCCAGGTCTGCAAACAAACAATACTACCCTGTGATTTGCTGGTAAGTGGTAACTGAGGAGCTACTCAGGTAGCCCACATTAAACTAGTGTATTTAGATGTCCAAACTCTGATGACATGAAGATAAAACAAAGTTACAGGAACTGTGTATCCCATGATGAGAAAGGAAATGCATGCCATAATATTGCAATGGAGTATTAAATCTCCCCCTATGCCTCCTTCTTGCGGTCACTAATGTACAGCACAGTTCCCAGTATCTGGCACCGGAAGGGATCGCCTGATGCCGGACACATGTGCTTGCCGGTTGCTTGGGCAAACAGACGAACAGGCCAGTTTCTAGGGCTGTGCGGCCGCCCTGAGCGCTATTGGGAGGGGGGCGCTGTAATGGAGGGGGGAGCCGCAGCCGCAGGGAGGGCAGCCCGACCTCTCCCTCCCTTCCTCTCCACGGCAGGGCCGCCGGTTCAAGTAACAATTGGGCCCTAGGGCAAAATTAGCCTGGGGGCCCCCCAACAGACACCCCCCGACCAAAAAGCGCCATTACAGGCCCTTTGTTGCAGCCAAATTTCCCTCCTGGGCCCCTGAGCTAGCTGCTGACCCTCCCCCAATCACCTCCCAACTTAACAGACTCTGCAGAGTCCCTGGGGAGCAACAGTTAAAATGAGGAGGGACACCTTGGGGGCCCCTACAGGCTCTGGGGCCCTGGGGCAATTGCCTATTTTTTTCCTATGGTAGCTCCAGCCCTGCTCTCCGGGCCGCCCTCCATGCTCCCCCCTCGGACTGCAGATTGAGAGCGCAGGGAAGCATTATATACATCTACTCACCTTCGTCCCAGGTTCCAATCGCCGCTCACTCCTCTTTGCATAGACGCTGATACACACGCGTGTGTATACCTGCTATGCAGAGAGGAGACCAAGGGGAGAGGAAGGGAGGTCGGGCTGCCCTCCCTGCAGCTGCGGTTCCCCCTCCATTATGGGGGGGCACCTACCTACCTAACCTATACTGGGGGGCAGCTACCTAATATAACCTATACTGGGGGCAGCTACCTAACATATACTGGGGTGCACCTACCTAATTAACCTATACTGGGGGGCAGCTACCTATCTAACCTATACTTGGGGGGGCAGCTACCTAATCTAACATGCTGGAGGGAACCCACCTAATCCAACCTATACTGGGGGCAGCTACCAATCTAACCTATACTGGGGGGCAGCTACCTATCTAACCTATACTGGGGGGAAGCTACCAATCTAACCTATACTGGGGGGCAGCTACCTATCTAACCTATACTGGGGGCACTTATCTAACCTGTATTGGGGGCACCTAGCTAGCCTATACAGGTAGCAACTATACTGGCTACCTGTATTGAAGGCACCTACCTAACTAACCTATACTGGGGGCACCTACCTATCTAACCTATGCTGGAGGCAACTATTCTGGCTACCTACTGTATATTAGAGACACCCACCTAGCTAACCTGTACTGGGGGCATCTATCTATCTAACTTATACCGGGGGCGCCTGCCTATCTAACCTATACAGGAGGCACCTACCTGGCTAACCTATACTGGGGAAACTATACTGGCTCACCTATGCCTGGCTACCTATACTGGGGAGGGACCTATAGCTGGCTACCTATACTGGGGTACCTATTCCTGGCTACCTATACTGGGGGGACCTATACTGAGTTCAACTAGACCTGGCTAACCTATACTGCGGGCACCTATACCTGGCCCTCGCCCTGGGTGCATTTTAGCCTAGAAACTGCACTGCAGACAAAGTAGCACTAACCTCCCCTTTAATACTTACGGAGCCCCCAGCGATATGTAGCAGGCTTCCTGCATCTCCCAGCAGGCTCCGAGCTGACCCGCATCAGGTCATGTGACACTCCGGCTTCCGTACACTGACGCTGGAAGCCGCTAGGAGCCCACCAGGAGGTACAGGGAGGCTGCTACACATCACTGGAGGCTCGGTAAGTATTTTACTGCCTTCCAGCACAGCTAACTAGCCCCCACAAAGAGGTCCTTGTTATCTCCTCAGGCATGCCAGTTAGTTGAGACTTCTGGAAGGAAGAAAGATCAACCCCCCCCCCCCCCCCATCCAATTTTCCTCCTTTACCCCTTCTTCCTTTTCAATTTATTTATATTTCTTTTCTTAGGAATGCAACAGGATGTGGTTGTATGTGTTCTTTTTATGGTAAAAATTCAATTAAAATTACTTAATTAAAAAAAAAACGTGAACTTCTGCAGATCCTCACTCACAGCCCGTTATCTGCTGAGATTCTCAGAACTCTTCTGCCTCAGAGAGAACATCTTGTCTGGGTCATGTAGTTAAAACTTCCTGATTATGCACATATTTGAACTCTGCTGTTAGTTATGTAGTAAAACAATAAACTGTCTGTCTGCTGTGCACACGATGTGGCAAATGCATATATTAATATATTATGTCTTGATTAGCTAAAAAAGATTGCTTCATGCTTGTTCCATGTATGCGTAATATTATATGATTTTGTTTTATTAAACATCAGAGCTATTGATTTAACTAATGTTGTAATCCTGGCCAGAGGAGAGACAAATCCACGGGGTCCGAGAGAGGCAGAAAAGGGGGTACAGGACTTGATAACGTTTTCACCCTTACTGGGAACATGTATAAGGGCTTCTCCCTCATTAGGAGCAAGTATCAGGCCTCTTCCTTTACTGGGAGCATGTATCAGGGCTCCTCCCTCACTGGCAGCATGTATCAGGGCTCCTCCCTCACTGGCAGCATGTATCAGGGCTCCTCCCTCACTGGCAGCATGTATCAGGGCACTGGCGTAACAATAGGGCCTGCAGCCCCTGCTCCCGCGCAGGGCCATTTTGGGGGGCTGGAGGGGTCGCAGCATGAAGGGAAAGCCGTGACCACAGTCGGCGGGAAGGGGGGACGTTCCCCCCTCACCTCGGGGCTCTCCCCTCCAGCTTAAATAAGTGTCCGTGGGCAGCGGCGGGCAGCAAACAGATACATACCTTCCGTGCGCTCCAGCCGGCGTTCCTCTCGCTAGCCTCTGACGCGACTTCCGGTATAACAGGAAGTCGCGTCAGTGGCTAGCGAGAGGAACGCAGGCTGGAGCGCACGGAAGGTATGTATCTGTTTGCTGCCCGTTGCTGCTCGCCGCTGCCCATGGACACTTATTTAAGCTGGAGGGGAGCGCAGAGGGGAGAGCCCCGAGGTGAGGGGTGGTGGAACGTCCCCCCTCCCCGCCGACTGTGGCCACGGCTTTCCCCTCATGCTGCGACCCCTCCAGCCCCCCAAAAAGGGCCCGCGCGGGCCCCCCGGGGGGGGGGGGGCGCTCTGAAACTCTGCAGGGGGGCCTGGTGGGGCCTAGTTACGCCCCTGTATCAGGGCTCCTCCCTCACTGGAAGTATGTATCAGGGCTCCTCTCTCACTGAGAGCATACCTCCCAACTTTTTGAGATAAGAGAGACACTAGTGGTGCCCACACTTTTTTCACTCGCGAGCTACTTTTAAAATTCCAGAGCTCGAGAGATCTACCAACATTTAAAATAGCCAGGTATAGGTGCTCCCCATATAGATAACTAGGCATAGGTCTCCCCATATAGATAGCTAGGCATAGGTCCCTCACATATAGATAGCTAGGCATAGGTCCCTCACATATAGATAGCTAGGCATAGGTCCCCCACATATAGATAGCTAGGCATAGGTCCCCCACATATAGATAGCTAGGCATATTTCCCCCACATATAGATAGCTAGGCATAGGTCCCCCACATATATATAGCTAGGCATAGGTCCCCCCATATAGATATCTAGGCATAGGTCCCACACATATAGATAGCTAGGCATAGGTCCCCCACATATATATAGCTAGGCATAGGTCCCCCCATATAGATAGCTAGGCATAGGTATCCCCATATAGATATCTAGGCATAGGTCCCACACATATAGATAGCTAGGCATAGGTCCCCCACATATATATAGCTAGGCATAGGTCCCCCACGTATAGATAGCTAGGCATAGGTCTCCCCATATAGATATCTAGGCATGGGTCCCACACATATAGATAGCTAGGCATAGGTCCCCCCATAGGTCTAGCTATAGGTCTAGGCATAGCTCCCCCCATAGGTCTAGCTATCTAGCTAGGCATAGGTCTCCCCATATAGATAGCTAGGCAAAGGTCCCCCACATATATATAGCTAGGCATAGGTCCCCCACATATAGATAGCTAGGCATAGGTCACCCACATATAGATAGTTAGGCATAGGTCTCCCCATATAGATAGCTAGGCATAGGTCCCTCACATATAGATAGCTAGGCATAGGTCCCCCACATATAGATAGCTAGGCATAGGTCCCCCACATATAGATAGCTAGGCATAGGTCCCCCACATATAGATAGCTAGGCATAGGTCTCCCCATATAGATAGCTAGGCATAGGTCCCTCACATATAGATAGCTAGGCAAAGGTCCCCCACATATATATAGCTAGGCATAGGTCCCCCACATATAGATAGCTAGGCATAGGTCACCCACATATAGATAGCTAGGCATAGGTCTCCCCATATAGATAGCTAGGCATAGGTCCCCCACATATATATAGCTAGGCATAGGTCCCCCACATATAGATAGCTAGGCATAGGTCACCCACATATAGATAGCTAGGCATAGGTCTCCCCATATAGATATCTAGGCATAGGTCCCACACATATAGATAGCTAGGCATAGGTCCCCCCATAGGTCTAGCTATAGGTCTAGGCATAGCTCCCCCCATAGGTCTAGCTATCTAGCTAGGCATAGGTCTCCCCATATAGATAGCTAGGCATAGGTCCCTCACATATAGATAGCGAGGCATAGGTCCCCCACATATAGATAGATAGGCATAGGTCCCCCACATATATATAGCTAGGCATAGGTCTCCCACATATAGATAGCTAGGCATAGGTCCCTCACATATAGATAGCTAGGCATAGGTCTCCCCATATAGATAGCTAGGCATAGGTCCCTCACATATAGATAGCTAGGCATAGGTCCCCCCATATAGATAGCTAGGCATAGGTCTCCACATATAGATAGCTAGGCATAGGTCTCTCACATATAGATAGCTAGGCATAGGTCCCCCCATATAGATAGCTAGGCATAGGTCCCTCACATATAGATAGCTAGGCATAGGTCCCCCACATATAGATAGGTAGGCTTTGGTCTCCTCATATAGATAGCTAGGCATAGGTCCCTCACATATAGATAGCTAGGCATAGGTCCCCCACATATAGATAGCTAGGCATAGGTCTCCCCATATAGATAGCTAGGCATAGGCCCCCCACATATAGATAGCTAGGCATAGGTTCCCACATATAGATAGCTAGGCATAGGTCCCCCACATATAGATAGCTAGGCATAGGTCTCCCCATATAGATAGCTAGGCATAGGTCCCTCACATATAGATAGCTAGGCATAGGTCCCCCACAAATAGATAGCTAGGCATAGGTCACCCACATATAGATAGCTAGGCATAGGTCTCCCCATATAGATAGCTAGGCATAGGTCCCCCACATATAGATAGCTAGGCATAGGTCTCCACATATAGATAGCTAGGCATAGGTCTCCCCATATAGATAGCTAGGTATGGGTGCCCCCCCCCTCTCCACCAGCCACAGTTCTCCACATTGTGCTCTCCCATCCCCCTTCACTGACCCTGCATGCCCAGGGCATGCAGCACTGAAACCTCTGATTAGCGGCGACCAGCAGTGGAGAGGAGAGCGGAGGATAACCGCTCTCCTCTCCACTGCAGATCGCCGCTAGGTCACAGGTCTCAGTACTGCATGCCTCTCCGGCCATGCAGCGCCAGGCAGCGAGAAGAGATCCGACAACGTGATGGAGGAGAGGGGAGGACCGGGGACGAAGGAGGTGGGCAGGGAAGGAGGTGGGCAGAACACGGCTCTTGCTCGCCGCGCCTCTCCCTTTGCACCTATTGGCTGTGTGCTGCTCTGCGTAGGGCAGCAGAGCAGCACAAATAGATGGTACGCCAGAGCTGCATAGTCAGCGTCTGGCGTACTATTTTAAAATGCCAACGCGATCTACCCAGCAGTCCTCCGCGATCTACTGGTAGATCGCGATCGACGTATTGGGCAGCCCTGTTTTAAAACATGCCCATGCCACACCTCTAACCACGCCCCCCACACCGCTCACCATGCATATCACAAAGAATTTGGAATCAAAAGATGTAGTTTTATCATTCAAACCACACTGGTCCTTTCAACCATCATTATATTTGTTATTCTTAAATGTTACATTGAAGAAAAACTATCAATTCAATTAATGGGAATAAAGTTTAGTCAGTTAAACACATTTTTCAGTAGAAAAATACATATATTACAGATTTGTACATCAGCCTAGAAAGAGGGACAAATAAGGAAGAAAGACGGGGATGTGGTTCCAAAAGAGGGACTGTCCCTCCAACAGAGAGACAGTTGGATGCTATGCTGAGAGATGTATTAGGGCTTTTTAGAGAGGAAGAGACGGATAGCTAAGGCTATCTGTGTCACCACCTTTCACACCTGCTTTGGTCACACCCACACTGCCATGTGTTCAGTTGTTGCCTGGACTGGGAATTTGTGACACACATCCTGCATACGTACACACAGGGCAGTTTCTAGGCTAAACTGCACCCAGAGTGAGAGTGTAAACATTGTGCCCCCTTAAAGAGACTAGTCTGAAGTCTCCCGAAAATGAAGTTTTTACTTGAAAAACCTCATTAACATTATTGCACCTATTAAAATGCTGCAGAACCGCGGCTGAAAACCCCCTCAATCACCCCAAACTCACGGGGGTACATAGCGGGCTCCTTCCGCATAGAGGCAGCGCAGCTCTGCCTCTATGCACGTCAATCACCCGGATCGCCACCCCTCCCCTGCCCCTCTCAGTCCTCTTTCACTGAGAGGAGCGGTGGAGAGGTGGAGATACGCACTGATTGATGCGCATAGAGGCGGCAGCAAAATCCACGACCAAGAAAGTCGTAAATTTTGCCTGACGTGTAAGGGGTGAGTTTGGGGTGATTGAGGGGGTTTTCAGCCGCGGTTCTGCAGCATTTTAATAGGTGCAATAATGTTAATGAGGTTTTTAAAGTAAATTTGGGCCACATTTCAGCAAAAAACAAACGTAATTTGGACCACATTTCAGCAAAAAACAAACGCAATTTGGGCAACATTTCAGCAAAAAACAAACGCAATTTGGGCAACATTTCAGCAAAAAACAAACGCAATTCGGGCAACATTTCAGCAAAACAAACGCAATTTGGGCAACATTTCAGCAAAACAAACGCAATTTGGGCCGCATTTCAGCAAAAAACAAACACAATTTAGGCCATATTTCAGCAAAAAACAAACGCAATATGGGCCACATTTTAGCAAAAAACAAACGCAATTTGGGCAACATTTCAGCAAAAAAAAAAAATGTACTCACCTGACAGAAATCCCGTCTCCCGGCCGGCCTCTGGCGCGCAGCTCCCCGGACGACCCACCTGCAATCTCATGCGCTGAGAGGAGAGAGAGGAATAGCAGGGCTACGGGAAGATGGCGCCCGAAGCCCTGTACTGGAGACACATATAGTCTCCAGTACAGGGCTTTGGACGCCATCTTCCCGGTGCCCTGCTCTGCCTGCCGGAAGACTATGCAGGCTGGAGTGGGCTTCTAGTAGACGCCGATGCCAGTTCATGCAATAGTACGGTGGCCCGAGTCCCGAGGACGACACGTCCCACGGCTAAAAGCGGGCCGTTTCCCGGGACCTCATGCAGCCTGGGACAGAGGACCCCAAACTCGGGACCTGTCCCGGGACGTATGGTCAGCATACCTATGAGGGTGTTCCCACAGCAGTGTTGTGATTTTTAAAAATCGCAAACATGCTGCGGGTAACATTTTTTGGAGCAATTCTTTCAAAAATTGTTTCACAAAGTCGCATTTGCAATTTGCTAGCGATTGCTATTGCGATTTTGGCGTGCACTAGCCCAGAGAGAGGAGGAGTGGAGAGAGACTGAGAATAGCCTGAGATGGAGCAGAGAGCTAATCTGTATTGCAGTCCCACATTACGCAGAGGCTAGTTGCCTGTAATAGGACTGCTGTCCCTGCCTCTCACACAAGTCAGAAAGCAGCCCTCCTAGAGTCTAGGGACTGTCAAAACTTTTCAACCTGTTTAACACCTTATCTGCACATGCAGTCATTATAACAATGGGGAGAGACCAGACAGATTTTTTCCCATGGACCCTCCTCTGCATCATGCTGTGTATATTTACCAGCTTGAATGTCACGGTCAGCCACAGCGCCAGGGATTATGTTGTCATCAAAATACTTCAATCCACCTCCAGAGGCCCCTCTTATGATCAGGGTGCTATTGTAGAGCTCCAGGCAACCCCATAAACAGAAAGAAGAAGGGTGCTCTCAGTGGATAGTAAAACAGGCAAAAATGTATTGGATGTAAAGATAAAAAAATGATATGTCACTCACATCAGGAGGGTCCCACAACAGTTAGGACCCTCTCCGGCTAGTTCACTTCCCACCCAGTGGTACTCAGCAACATAAGTCGATCATATATGCATAGCCCGCTCTCGTCCCGACTAGTTTTGGCCTCTCGCCGTCATCAGGGGATACGAGAGCGGGCAGGCTACAGTACATATATATACACAATAGAATAAGGTAATTACCTGCTTCCAAACAAGTTCCATCTCGCCGCATCTTCCGGTCGGCGGCCATACTGGATCCTGTGACATGGTTGGAACGCAGGACGCGTTCCACCATGCAAATATACAAGCGGCTGGCACGCATTGGGGCATGCGAAACCATGCGGCTGGTGCGCGATAATATAAAAGACTCTAAAAGACTCTAAATTATATTTACCAGCTTGCCTGCCCTCTAATTACACTTTTATCAGCCAGCCTAGTGTTTCACATTGCCTTACAACAACAAACCTGAATACACCAGACACAGGACCAGCCCTAAATCACTGAACGAAAGGCGGCCTGGGGGGCAGTCTGTGCCTGGCTGCTACACTCAGTCTTTACATCCACGCAGCTACCAGTAGCAGAGAGAGGAACTGAATGAATCAGGCCCGGTTCACATCTGCATTTTTTTCTGAACGTAAGCGGAACGTATACTGTACAAACAGAACGGATGTGAATGGATCTAATGTTAACCTATGGATCCATTCACATGCGTCCATTGGTACGGGTACATTCCGTACGTTCCGGCCCCCGGATCCAAAAAATACTGTAGCATTGGGGGCAATGGGAAACGGAACGTTTCTTCACACTAGTGAAGAAACGGACCGTTCCACGGGGGATGGGGGCATGGGCCGATGTGATCCTGAGCGATGGGAGGGCGAGGGGAGGGTGCAGCCAGACGTCCCACTTTCACCGGGACGCGTCCCGGAATCAGGGTCCCCTGTCCCAGGTTGCATAGCGTCCCAGGAAACGTCCCGCTTTCAGCCGTGGGACGTTCCGCCGCAGGTCTCTGCCCACCGTTCAATTTGTTTTGGTATACGCGGCCATCTGGTCACATTAACTTTCCCCCCTCTAGCAGCCCAGCCCACCCTCCAATCACGCGGCCTCCTGGCCGCCTCAGCTCCGCCCACAAAGTACTTCTCTGCTCCCCCTCCAATCGCACGGCCACCAGGCCGCATCAGCTCCGCCCCCAGAATTCTGCCATGCCCACCCACCAATCGGAGCGTCCGCCTGGCTGAATCAGGCACACCCCAGGCATGCCCCCCCTCCCCTCCAAGTGATGCAGATGTCACGAGGAGACAAGACAGAAGCAGGAAATTAGAAAAGGAGAGGTGAGAGCGCTCTGTCTGTGTCTCCTCCCCACAAAGTGTCATTCTCCTCCATGCCCAGACTGTCACCCTACTTACTACCCACTTAGTGCCCCACTTCCCACATGGTGTCATCCTTCTTCCCACTTTGTGTCACCCTTCTGCCCATCTAGTCACTGTCACCCTACTACCCACCTAGTCAGTGCCCCCACCACCCAGTCAGTGTCACCTTACTCCCCACATAGAAAAGGGGACACCCGACAAAGAAGAAAAAGGTGGTGGTGCCCTCCCAGTGTCACCCTCCTCTTCTCCCCACCGTCACCCTCCTCTCCTCCCCCCAACTGTCACCCTCCTCCCCAACCACTATCACACTCCTCTCCTTTCACTGTCACCCTCCTCCCCATCCCACAGTCACCCTCCTCTCCTCCCCACTGTCACCCTCCTCCTACCCAGCTTCACCTCCACTGTCACTCTCCTCCCCAACCAGTGTCACCCTCCTCCCCACACAGTTTCACCTCCACTGTCACCCTCCTCTCCTCCCCAGTGTCACCCTCCTCCCCACTGTCACCCTCCTCCCCACCCATTTTCACCCTGTTACACTAGGTAGCTCCGCCCTGTTATGTCATGGCCACTCCCATTATGTCATGACCAGCCCCATTATCCGTCTTCTTCCGCGTCATGTGACTACATGACGCGTCATGTGACTAGTCACATGACGCGCTGTGTAATCACAGCGGAAGAAGAGGAAGCCTCTACCGCCGGCTGCTGCACAAGATTAGGTATGTACTTGCTGAGTGAAAACGTGATCCGATCAATCCTTGATCAGATCCGTTTTCACTATGTGAACGGGCCACGGACTGAGCCATCCTGGATCCGGTGCACCGGACACCCAATCCGCTCACCAGATCCATTTTGGCCAGAAACGCAGATGTGAACCGGGCCTCAGTGAATCAGTTAAGAGTGAAGAGTCAGGACTCAGGAGCTGATGCTGTAATCGGATCCCTGAGTGAGCTGAGGGGCATTTCTTCTCTCACTACTCAGTGCAGCTGCGCCTCTCCCTCCTCCCTCCCTCCACCTGCGTACCAGACAAAAATTTGTACCTGCCTGGTGGTTGAGATGGCTGTGCGCTGCACCAGCTCCCTAGCGGTTATGTACTTCTGTCTGCGCCCCCTTCTTCTACTTGCCAGTCTGCGCCCAGGCCAGTCACCCTGCTCACTCTACCCAAGAAACGGCCTTGCGTACACAGCGCCCTTCCCATCTCTTCTCCTTCCCTACCCATTGGCTGCTCTATTTATGGCCAGAGCACCCCATTACCCTGAGGTCCCTTTCCCGCTGGTGCGGCATTTTACCATAGCCCACCACTAGGGCAATGAAAATCTATGGGTTAAATCACATTGCCTGTGGTGCGGTGCGCTGCCCCGAAAGTACCCTAATGCGAGTGCATACCTAAGCCGTGTGGATCCTTCGGCAATCTGCGGCAGCCTGGAAGTCATGTAAGTCTATGGAGACACGCATTTTTAAATGAACCACCGCAGTTTTACGTGTCGCACATGTTCTGCACATGTCATCGATTCACCAACAGGAAGGAAGTGAGCATCACTACCTGCTTGGCCAGCTGCCAGATGGGGATTACCGCGTACTAACACGGTAATCCCCAAAGGTCACCAATCTGCAGTGCGAAGCTCTGCCCGTCATCACGCCGGTTGCCGTAAGAGTCCTGTGCATGCGCAGTTCTTCAAAGACCGAACCATGTATGCGCAGGACTCTTCTGTAGACCGGCGTGATGACTCACAAGGTGTGTACTGGAGGCGTGCATGTGGGAATTCAGCCGATGTCGCTGGATTACCAGAGCCGCCAGCGGGACCGCGGAAGGGACCAATATGACACTGGGTGGCCTTGCAGGCTACGGGAGAAGCGCCAGGTAAGTCTGGATTTCCTTTTTTTGTTACTGTTCATGAGCCCTTTAATGTGACTATATCGGGATGTACAGCCCTGTTCCTTGCAGAAATGTGACCTTATGGCAGAGACTGGGCTTCAGCAGATTTATGATTAACATGGACCCGAGCCATAGTCTGGCCTTTCACCTTCATGTTACTAACCCCAACTAACTATACTAGATGAACAGATAATGATTCACTCATAACATATATACATTTTACAGGTATATGCATAATGGTTTCATGGTTAGAAACTTGGTACATAAGATATAAAATAAGTAAAATAAGCAATTACTCTCTTTCCGCCACATAAATACCTTTATTGCCATCATGATCCCTGGTAATTCCCATCACAGATTGCTATTGCCGCTGAATAGGAAGTGAGGTATCCACTGCACAGTGGGATTTGTAGTTCTATGTAGGCACATAATAGAGTTCTGGTAACACAGGAAGGGTAGGAACCCACTAGGGCGTTTTTGGCAGCTGACAATCACCAGCGATTCCCAAAAATGCTTTGCCAAAGAAAGTAAGTGAGGGGGAACCCTTTAGTGCGATTGCGTTTAGGGGTAATCGCAATCACAGGACATGCAGCATTTTGAGCACTCAATGCAAAGTATATAAGCACTGCATAAATCGCTTATCAAAGCAAATATGCAGCGCCTTGGGGGGCCGAGCAATTACCCTTGAATAAAACTTTATTATACACTGTATTTCCTTCTTCTATCTGTAGCCCCACCCTGTAAAGGAAAAGATCACAGCTGCTTCTATGATTGTTCATAGAGAAGCACCTATAACCCCTTCATTAAGGGGGCAGGGCTATGGACAGAAGAAGTACGGCTGGTAAGTATTAAATTTTAAGGGGGGGTTGGTGGTGTGTGTGTGTGTGTGTGGCCCAAGCCACCCACCTACGCACCCGCTCTCAGCCTAAATTGCATGTGTGTGTGTATATATATATATATATACATATACATATATATATATACATACACATATATATATACATACATAAATACACATATATATATATATTTTCAGTGTTTGGAACCTCCATCATTTTAATATGAACACTGGAGGATCCAGGGAGAGGAAATACAGGAGGACTATCAGTTCCTTGCAGAGGAATAGAGCATACATGTCAAAATACGGCCCGCGGGCCAAATCTGGCCCTCAGAGCAGTTACATTTGGTCCTCAGGTGTTTTTTTTACCACTTTGCATTATGCATGGCCCACTCTAGATCAACAGGGAAGTTATATTGGAGGTGAAGCCCTAGATCACCAGGGAAGCCATATAGGGAGGTAGTGGGAAAGCACTAAACACCAGGGAACTGTATAGGGGAGGGTGGGGGCCTCCAGACACCAGGAAACTGTACGGGAGGGGGTCACTAGACACCAGGGAACTGTATAGAGGTTGAAGGGGGCCAGTAGACATTGAGGTTGGCCTGCGACCTGGTCTAAGTGTACAATTTCGGCCTACTTTGTATTTGAGTTTGACACCCCTGCTATAGACACAAAATCTACCCAAGGACATATTTTGGCTAGAGCAGATTTGGGAGTTTCAGTGATTCTAAAGACTTCAGTAAGTGAATTCCTCCACACACTGACATCCATAACAGTGCTAATGAGTGCGATGATAGCATGTTATTGACATATAATATGTGTGACATTCCCTATTCACATGTAGTGTCAGCTGCTGAGAGAGACCCCTGATCTACATGACAGGAAGCTAACCTCCCCTTATCTCTCTCTCCATTCTTTCTGGACCTTGTCCAGCTTTCAATAAAACATTGCTATACTGTGTAAATAACTCAGCCTACATAATGCATACCTCTTGCAGACAACTTTGCCCCCTTCTGGACACTGAGTAGAACTGCAGAACACAAGATTCAACCCATTATACAACTCTAAAATACTGTATGTGCCACCAAATGTTGCCTTCCCATCATTTAAATTGATAGAGAGGACCAGTGTGGTTTGAATGATAAAACTACATGTTTTGATTCTGAACTATCTGCGATATGCATATAGAGGGGTGTGGTGGAGGCATGGTTAGTAGTATGGCAAGGGCGTGTCTTAAAGTGTCCCACTTTCTTACCTCAAAAAGTTGGGAGCTATGCCATCTCATAGCTCCCAAGTTTCTAAAGCCTCGTACCTACCCGGCGATACTTGCGGCGATGTTACCTGACATGGAACAACATAACAACATAGTTTAACATAAGCATGTTAAATGATGTTGCCCCCCACGGCAATCGTGCATTGTTAAGCGACGGACACAGAGGATTGGATGGTTAAGATCCCCGATGACTTTTCACAAAGTACCGCAATCACTTACTTCCCGTTTGCGCCATAATGTAGCTGCATGTTGTCACGAGCAGGAAGCGGCATCGCTTAACAACTGTCGTCAAGGGGACGCTGCTGCACCTGTCAGGTGGTCAGTATGTAGCTTACGACAAGAAAAAGGTTCTTTCCTGATTGATTGGGCTGCCTTGATGCTGTGATTGTGCTTTCCTTTACACAGTGATTGTGCTGCGTTTATACTGCAATTGTGCTTTTCTTTATACAGCGATTGTGCTGCCTTTATACCATGACTGTGCTGCCTTTATACTGCAATTCTCCTGCCTTTCTACTGTGATTGTACTGCCTTCATACTGCGATTGAGCTTTTCTTTATACCGTGATTGTGTGGCCTTTATACTGCAATTGCCCTGCCTTTCTACCACGATTGTGCTTTCCTTTATATGGTGATTGTGCTTTCTTTTATATGGTGATTGTGCTTTCCTTTATACTGTCCTGCCTTTATACTGTGATTGCGCTGCCCTAATTCCGCGATTGCACTGCCTATTTACCGCAATTGTACTTTCTTTTTACTGCAATTCTCCTGCCTTTATACTGTGATTGTGCTGCCCTTATTCTGTGATTGAGCTGCCTATTTACTGTAATTGTCCTGCCTTCATACTGCAATTGTCGAGCGGCGTCGAGGGGAGGGGTGTAAAAAATGTCAGCACATAATACACCACCTAAATACATGGCTGGCTGGCTGGCTGGAACGCACGATCCACTTGTGGGAGCTTCTGCTCCGCCTCCACTTCGGTGCCTCCTTCTCCTCATTTATTAATTCAGTCAGTGCTTAGACCCCGCCTGCCACAACGAGTGGAGTGGCGCCTGCGTGGCCCTGGATGGATGGGATATACTAGCGTGGTACTCGGCGGCTATGCGGCAGTAACGCACGCTGATGCTAGCAACTCTGCTCACTCTCTGCCAGCTGCAATGGAATCTGCCAAGTACAGTAGTGTGGCTGGATAGTTGGTGGCTGGATAGTGTAATGGTTAAGGGCTCTGCCTCTGACATGGGAGACCAGGGTTCGAATCTCGGCTCTGCCTGTTCAGTAAGCCAGCACTAATTCAGTAGGAGACCTTGGGCAAGACTCCCTAACACTGCTACTGCCTATAGAGCACGCCCTAGTGGCTGCAGCTCTGGTGCTTTGAGTCCACCAGGAGAAAAGCGCGATATAAATGTTCTGTGTTTGTACAGTACCACGCTGCAGCTGGTCACCACCATTTCCCTCGTCCTACTCCTCACTAACACAAAGCGAAGGCAGAACAGATGGGGTGAGAGGCAAAAGAGGGGCACCCGGAGTCAGACACTTGACTTCAGGACAAGTCTGTCTGCCAGGAGAGCCTGCCCTTGTTATTATGTATTAGCTGATGATTCGGCATTGCCTGGGTATTTATTTGGCTTGTGTTGGCTCTGCCCAGTTTTTCTAACCCTAAAACTCAAACACTCAATAACCAAGTTTGTAAGCTTTGGGGTCCCTGACATCAATAATTTGTATTTTCCCATTAAAAATGAAATAAATCTGATTGGCTGTTTGTGGCTCCACCCCCTTTTCTGAATTTGCACCCCAGTCACCCAATGACCAACTGTTCCAGGTTTGAGGCTTGTGCCATTGACAGTGCAAGCATTGCAGCAATTTAAATATTCCCCTTGAAAATCAACAGGTGAATTTTGATTGGCTTTTGTAGGCTCCACTTACTTCTGAATAATAATCCTAGCCACCCAGTGACCAACTGTGCAACGTTTGAGAATTCCGCCATTAACAGTGTAACAATGGCTGCAGTTTACATTTTCCCAGTTAATTTATATTTGTCTCCACCCACTTTTTGTAACCTTGACACACATTCACTCAATGACCAAGTTTGTGAGCTTTCAGGTTCCTGACATCAAAATTGTATGAATAGAAGCAGTATATCCAGGAAAGAAATCTGATTGGTTGTTTGAGGCTCCACCCCATTAGTGAATTTGAGGCCTCTGCCTTTGGCTGGTTTAGGCTCCACCCACTTTTCTGAATATTAATCCCAGTCACCCAGTGGCCAAGTTTGAGAAACCTGACATTAACAGTGTAAGAATGGCTGCAGTTTAAATTTTCTCATGCAAAAAATTAGTTATTTTTCACTCCGCCCACTGTTTCTAACCTTGACATACAGTAATTCAATGGCCATGTTATTGAGCTTTGGGGTCCCCTGTATCAATAATTTGCATTTTCCCATTAAGATTAAACAAATCTGACTGTTTGAGGCTCTACCCCTTTCCAGAATTTGAACCCCTGTCACCCAATGACCAACTGTACCATATTTGAGGCCTCTGCCATTAACAGTGTAAGAATGGCAGCAATGTAAATATTCCCCTTAAAAATCAATAGGTGAATTTTGATTGGCTGTTGTAAGCTCCACACACTTGCCTGAATATTACCGTATTTTTCGGAATATGACGCACTTTTTGTTCCACAAAACTAGGGGGGAAAAGTGCG
Organism: Hyperolius riggenbachi; assembly: GCF_040937935.1. NCBI lineage: Eukaryota > Metazoa > Chordata > Amphibia > Anura > Hyperoliidae > Hyperolius > Hyperolius riggenbachi. The sequence goes on from NC_090649.1 coordinate 441,541,672, forward strand.
CCTTATATTGTAAAGGTACGGTATTTTGGCCCCAAAACATACTTACCGGATCCTGCCGCCACGATCCTCTCCTCCTCCGCCTGACTGCCGCCATCCGGGGGTCCCAGCTGTGCTCATCCGAGAGTCCCAGCCATCCCATTCAGTAACCCGACTCTTGAGGGTCCCAGCCGCCGGATCATCTTCACTGCAGACTGCAGCCATGCATTAATCACACGCTGCTGCCCCGCCTACATCCTTCATAGTAACGGCGTCCTTTACCTAGTTACAGTTCCCCCTTCTGTGTGACAAGTGGCACACGTGCGCCGGAGTCATGCATTACGTCAGGCGCACGTGCGCCGCTCGTCACACAGAAGGGGGCACTGTAACTAGGAAAAGGACGCTTCACCCACTTTCCTGAATATTAAACCCAGTCACCCAGTGACTGTAAATTTTGAGAATTCCGCCATTAACAGTATAAGAATGCCTGCAGTTCATATGTAGTAGTTGGCTCCGCCACCTTTTTCTAACCTTGACATACAGTCAGGGCCGGATTTCTGGGAAGGCCACAAAGACCATGGCCTAGGGTGATAAAAATCAGCAGGGCACAGGACTTGGATAGATAAGAGGTCACATGCCAAAGTAAATAATCTCTCCTGCTTTGCAATGGTCTGCCTGAATTCCAGAGATCCCTGCATCTCTCTCACTTGTGCAAAGTGTGTGTGTTGACAGTCAGCATCTGCTGTCAACTGATGATCCTGTCCTCTGAATGATGAGTGGGGACAAACAAGCTGCTGTGAGAAGAAAAATATATGGGCTCAAGTAACAGAATTTTTGAGTTCGGATCAGTTTCTTACTGCAAGCATTCACGACAGGAATTATCAGCTCTCCTCTCCCCCTGACTGTTGTTTATTACTGGTCAGCTGTTAAAGACCTCAGACCTGTTTAACCCTTTCTGGACCAGCACCCTCTGCCCCCTCAAGGACCAGAGGGTGCAGGTCCAGCAAACCGCCGCTTCCCGACGAATCGCCGCAAGTTACCATCGCTCTCGCTGGACACGCCGCTCTGTCCCCGCCGCAGGCTGCTCTCTCTGCCGTCGCTATGACGGCAGAGCGCTGTGCGCCGGTCAGGAGCCGCTTTCATTGGCTCCTGACCCTGTCATTCCATGTAAGCCAATGGGAAGGCTTACATGTATGACAGGGCCAGGAGCCAATGAAAACGGCTCCTGCCCGGCTCACAGTGCTCTGCCGTCATAGAGGCGGCAGGGCATCACATTGCGGCGGGGGCAGAGCGGACCGAGCGACGAGCACGGGCGGGGGCGTGCGGTCAATGGGACATAGAGCTTAAGCCCAGTCAGGACCGCAGCGCCCCCTGTCCGCCGTAGATTTATACTCGCTCGGTCCGCAGGTAGTTAATTTATGGTCTGTTTGTTAGTTTGTTTTTTCCTAGGGAATGACAGCAACATTCTTTGTGCTACAGTTTAACTCTTTCCTGACATTTTTTAGAAGCAGCAAAGCATTGTACTGTGTTAGCCATCAGTGAAAGCAGGATGTTTTAAAACAGAATGGCAACTGTATTACATTTATTTATATTTACAAAACAATCTATACAGCTCCTGCTAACAGTATATATAACTGTTTGCTCTAACATCTTGTATACAGGAACAAAGTCTGAATAAAGGCTTATTAGCCAAAGGCTCACTGTTTTTCTTTTGGTTAGCCAATAAATAGTATCATTCTGTTTTTAAATCTTCAAAACTTCCTGCCGACTGATTTTAAGATCTGTCTTAACTTGCCCTAAGTGCTAAATTGTCGCTGTGTAAAGTACACCTGAGCTTATGCTAGGTACACACAATGCAATTTTCTGACAGATTTACTGCTAGATCGACTATTTCCAACATGTCCGATCTGCTTTCCGATCAACTTTCTGAATGATTTTTTTCATAGAAGTGAATAGAAAATTAATTGAAAAATTGATCAGAAATCAGATCAGACATGTTGAAAATAATCGATCTGACAGTAAATCTCTCAGAAAAATGGCATCATGTGTACCTAGCATGACACTACATCTATGCCAGTGTGTGTAGTTTGTGATCCTTCTACTTACCTGTTCTCTGTTTTGGATGGGCTTCTCTTCATTGAGCTGCCCTGTCACCTGTCTGCAGCTAGTCGCACAGAGGACAAAGAAGCAGTGCATGCTCTTGCCACTCTCACGCCTTGTAATTTGGCACTCCTGTACAGATGTGCACAGCAGCCGAGGCTGGGAGTGTTATGGGTATGCGTATTTGACAAGTGCTGCTCATACATGAACGTCATTTCTGAAGTATGCAAGCCCAGAACACTATCCACTGCTGTGCATCCAGGCAGCAGTGCAAAATTACATGGAGTGGACAGAGCATGCACTGCTTCTTTGTTGCACAGGGGGCAAAGCAGCAAAACAGAGGGGAGCCCATTCAAACCAGTGATCACTAGTCAGGGTTAAGCAGAATGGAGGGGGGGGTTGGTGACAGCCGGCATAGGGAGCTGGAAAGTACAAATCCGGCCCTGATTACGCCAACCTTGGGCAGCACGGTGGCGTAGCGGTTAGCGCTCTCGCCTTGCATCGCTGGGTCCCTGGTTCGAATCCCAGCCAGGTCAACGTCTGCAAGGAATTTGTATGTTCTCCCCGTGTCTGCGTGAGTATCCTCCAGGCACTGTGGTTTCCTTCCACACCCCAAAAACATACAGATAAGTTAATTGGCTTCCCCTTTCAATTGGCCCTAATGTACAATACATACACTACACAATATAGACATATGAATATGGTAAGGACCAGCTTGTGAGCTCCTTCGAGGGACAGTTAGTGTACAGTGCTACGGAAGATGTCGATGCTATATAAATACCGTGATTGTGCTGCCTATTTATTGTCCTCCCTTTATACTGCAATAGTCCTGCCTTTATAAGGCACTAGCTGATTGCCCGGCGTTGCCCGGGTATGTATTTGGCTGGTGTTGGCTCCGCCCACTTTTTCTAACCCTAACACACAATTACTCAATGACCAAGTTTGTGAGCTTTGCCGTTTTTGGCATCAATAATTTACATTGAAATGAAAAAATGTGGTTGGTTGTTTGTGACTCCACCCCTTTTCTGAATTTTAACCCCAGTCACCCAATGACCAACTGTACCAGGTTTGAGGCCTGTGCCATTAACAGTGCAAGAATGGTAGCAATTAAATATTCCCCTTGAAAAGCAATAGGTAAAGTTTGATTCACTTTTGTCGGCTTTACCCACTTTTCTAAATAATAATCCCAGTCACCCAGTGACCAACTGTGCAAAGTTTAAGAACCCTGCCATTAACAGTGTAAGAATGGCTACAGATTAAATGTTCCAAGTGAAATTTGTATTTGTCTCTACTCACTGATGACCCGCCGGCGTTGTCCGTGTATGTATTTGACTGGTGTTGGCTCCGCTCACTTTTTCTAACCCTAACACCCAATTACTCAATGACCAAGTTTGTGAGTTCTGGGGTCCTTGGCATCAATAATTTGTATTTTCTCATGAAATGAAACAAATCTGATTGACTGTTTGTGGCTCTGTCCCCTTTTCTGAATTTGAACCCCAGTGACCCAATGACCAACTGTACCAGGTTTGAAGCTTGTGCCATTAACAGTGCAAGAATGGCAGCTATTTTAATATGCCCCTTGAAAATCAACAGGTGAATTTTGATTGGCTTTTTTAGGCTCCACTCACTTTTCTGAATATTAATCCCAGTCACCCAGTAACCAGCTGTGCAAAGTTTGAGAACCCTGCCGTTAACAGTGAATAAGGGCTGCAGTTTACAATTTCCCCTCTCCCAAAAAAAATCTGTTTTTGACTCCACCCACTTTTTGTAACCTTGACACACAGTCACTACTCAATGACCAAGTTTGTGAGCTTTCGGGTTCCTGGCATCAAAATTGTGCTAATGGAAGCAGTGTATCCAGTTAAGACATCTGGCTGTTTGTGACTCCGCCCCTTTAGTGAAATTGAACCCCAGTCACTTAACAACTGTAGCAGGTTTGAGGCCTCTGCCATTAACCGTGTAAGAATGGCTGCAGTTTCAATATTCCCCTTGAAAATCAATAAGTGAATTTTGATTGGCTCTTGTAGGCTCCACCTACTTTTCCAAATATTAATCCCAGTCACCCAGTGACCAACTGTGTCAAGTTTGAGAACCCTGCCATTAACAGTGTAAGAATGGCTGCAGTTTATATTTTCCCATGTAAAAAGTTAGTTGTTTTTGGCTCCACCCACTTTTTCTAACCTCAACATACAGTCACTCAATGACCAAGTTTATGAGCTCTAGGGTCTTGGGCATCAATAAGTTGCATTTTACCACTGAAATTAAACAAATCTGAATGTCTGTTTTTGGCCTGCTTCCTTTTCAGAATTTAAACCCCAGTCTCCCAGTGACTGACTGTACCAGATTTAAGGACTCTTTAAGAGTCCTTTAAGTGCCATTAAGAGTGTATGAATGGCAGCAATGTAAATTTTCCCCTTGAAAAACAATAGGTGAATTATGATTAGCTGTTGTAGGCTTCACCCACTTTCCTGAATATTAGTCACAGTCACCCAGTGGCCAACTGTGTCAATTTTGAGAACCCTGCCAATGACAGAATGGCTGAAATCAATCTAAAAAATCTGATTGGCTGTTTGTGGCTCCACCCCCTTTAGTGAATTTGGACCCCAGTCACCCAATGACTGACTGTATCAGGTTTGAGGCCTCTGCCATTAACAGTGTAAAATGGTAGCAATGTAAATATTCCCCTTGAAAATCAATTTGTGAATTTTGAGTGGCTGTTGTAGGCTCCACCTACTTTTCTAAATTTTAATCCCAGTCTCCCAGTGGCCAACTGTGTCAAGTTTGGGAACCCTGCAATTAACAGTGTAAGAATGGCTGCAGTTTATATTTTCCCATGTAAAAAATTTAGTTGTTGGCGCCGTCCACTTTTTCTAACCATGACATACAGTCACTCAGTTATCAAGTTTATGAGCTTTGAGGTCCTTGGTATCAATACTTTGTATATTCCCATTGAAAAATAAACAAATCTGATTGGTTGTTTCTGGCTCCGCCTCTTTCTGAATTTGAACCCTAGTTACCCAGTGACCAACTGTACCAGGTTTGAGGGATCTGCTATTAACAGTATAAGAATGGTAGCATCTTATATATTCCCTTTGAAAATCAAAAGGTGAATTTTTATTGGCTGTTGTAGGCTCCACCCACCTTCCAAAATCTTAATCTTATCCACCCAGTGACCAACTGTGCAAAGTTTGAGCTCCCTGCCATTAACGGTGTAAGAATGGCTGCAGTTTATATTTTCCCAGTAAAATTTGTTTTTGGCTCCACCCACTTTTTGTGACCTTGACACACAGTCACTCAATGACCAGGTTTGTGAGCTTTCAGGTTCCCGGCATCAAAAATGTGTGAATGGAAGCAGTTTATTCACCAAGGAAATCTGATTGGCTGTTTGTGGCTCCGCCCCTTTAGTGAATTTGGACCCCAGTCACCCAATGACTGACTGTAGCAAGTTTGAAGCCTCTGCCAGTAACAGTGTAAGAATAGCAGCAGTTTAAATATTCCCCTTGAAAATCAATAGGTGAATTTTGATTGGCTGTTGTAGGCTCCACCCACTTTCTTGAATCTTAATCCCATTTATCCAGTGACCAAGTGTGGCAAGTTTGAAAGCCCTGCGATTAACAGTGTAAGAATGGCTGCAGTTTACATTTTACCACTTAAAATTAATGGATGAAATTTGATTGGCTGTTCTATGCTCCACACACTTTTCCTGGATTTGTAACCTCAGTCACCAAGTGACCAACTGTGCCAAGTGTGGGGACTCTGGCTTGATTACTGTGAGAATGGCAGCCTTTTACATTTTTTCCATTGACATGAATGGGTGAAATCTGATTTGGTGCTTGTAGCTCCGCCCAGGTGTGCAGGGGGGCCACGAGACTCCCAGAACCTATCATCCCAGGTAGTAAGGGATCTGTATACCAATTTTCGTTCAAATCGGTCAAGCTGTTTTTGAGTGATCGACGCACGCACGCACGCACGCACGCACGCACGCACGCACGCACACACACACACACACACACACTGCTAACACAATAATGAGCAACCAATCACAATCCTCTCCTCAGCAATTTGTGGTCAGGTGTGATGGGAAGGGCAGGGGAGTGGTATGACCATTCTCTTCAGAATCTCATTCACAAATATTGTCTTTATTAAGATGGAGAAAATTACACAATTATAAGTGGGTGAAACAATCAATTCTCACGTCTGCAGAGTGCGTGATTGGCTGCTTTCAGTGGGTGACCTGGAGGATGGAGAGAAATCTGCATCATCTGGAGAAGATCTCTCCTCTTGATGGTTCCTGGATGGGGCTTCTGCATCTGCTGGATCTTCCAGCATCGGCCCTAAATGCAGCCCATTCCCCACGGTCAGCGAGTCCCTCCTGGTGACATTCTGGTTCCTGCAGAGGTTAGAAAACAGTCCTGAGGAGTCCTAATTTAAAGTGTACCCAAGCCGAAGCTCGGATAAACAGATACTTACCTAAAACCTCAGGATCCTATTTAGGCTTCCCTCGCTGGTCTGATTTCCCTTGTCAATAAGACCCCCCCCCCCCCCCCCGAAGATTAGCGATACGGCACTGACGCTAATCATACTACCGGTGCAGCACAGCTCTTCTTCCTTTATCGTAGCCGTGCAAGCCCTTCCGTGCATGCGCAGTAAGCTGAAGCCGCAGGCTCTATGCTACTGCGCTTGCACGGGCGGGCTACTGTGTGGCCATGATACAGGAAAACGAGCTGCGAGGCCCTGATGTGGAGGGAGGCTGTGCTCAGCATCAGGGGGGATTCAGACCACTGAGGGAAGTCTTAATAGGATCCTGAGGCTTCCCTCTCTTCAGGGTAAGGTCTGATTTTGAACCCAAGCTTCGGCTCGGGTGAACTTTAACCCCCCCAAAAAACCCAGTGCAATGAAATGAAACAGTGAACGACAGATTGGAATGGAACAATAAATACATAATATAACTATTAGCCATCAGGCAACAGAACACATGAAGTCCCACCACTGAGGAGCTATTTATAAATACAGATGTGAATGGAACAATAAATACAAAATAAAAATTTTAGCTAGGAGACAGCAAGCATTTCTAGAAAATAAAGAAAGGCAAGGAGCCCAAGGAAGGCAAGGAGCTATTCGTAAAGACAGATGTGAATAGAACAATGAATTCATATTATAGATGTTACGAGATAGTAAGCATGTGTAGAGGATGGAGAAACACAAGGAGCCACGCCTCTGAGGAACTATTTATATGTGCCATGTAGCTTGCCTTCAGCAGGGCCGGTTTAAGCAACAATGGGGCCCCAGGGCAAAATAAACCTGGGGGGCCCCCCCAACATATACCCCGGAACAAAAATCGGCATTAGGGGACCTTTTTTGCAGCTGGTATAACAGGGTGTGAAGTCCCAATCGGTCGGAGCTCCACATTCTGGCTATCCCAGCGTGCATGGGGGACAAGGGGTTAAAAATTTTCAGGAGGGGGGACACCACATAATTTTTTTTTTTTAAATTCCCACACTCAAAACATAAAAAAAAATTTAGGAAAATAGGAAAAAATGCCAGGGATCTTCATACAGCCATATTGCGGCTGTATAGCGATCCCTGGCCAAAGCGCTGCAGCTGCGTATAGACCCCCTGGAAATCCCGTCAGGAAATTTATTGCGCTTTCGTTTGATGCATGTAAAATTACACTACCGTTAGGTTTGCTACTAAAAGTGACATTTACCGCATTTAAAAGTATACTTTTTTCCTTCGAAACTTTAAAATCGATTTTCTCAAAATCTATAAGGTCTTTTTGAAAAATTGTTTTTTCCCACTTATTCCTAATGATCTCCTTAACATGTCCTGTAAATTTAGGGTTTCTAGCATTTAAGGTGGATTTGCTATTAACCATTAAAGTCGGCAGGTTTTTAAATATGTATTTTTTTTTCCTTTGAAACTTTAAAATCGATTTTCTCAAAAACTATAAGGCCGATTTGAAATTTTTTTCCTCTTGTAGCCACTGGGGGCCCCTACAAGCTCTGGGGCCCTGGGGCAGCTGCCTCCTTTGCCTTAATGGTAGCGCCGGCCCTGGCCTTCAGCATACCTGTCACACTCCACTTCCTGGATAGTCTCTGGTAGTTGGACATTGCAGGTCTCATTTAGGAGGAAAGCAGCGACCCCTGAGGCCAGCGACATGCTACTGAACACCATCTGGGGTAAAAATAGCCACACGTCGTCCAGGAGAATGACAAGAGGAGCAATGGAGCTGCCCATACGTGTCATGAAGGAACAGAAACCCATGCCAGTCTGCCTGTGAAGGAGAAAACACACCTTGTCACTTCTTTTCCCCAACCAAAATGGCGCCTCTGGTGGCCAAGCCAGGTATAGCATTTTTCATGTGCTGCAACAAAACACATTGTAGATGTCTAAGGCCCCCTAAACTATATATTTCCTGAATGCACAGAACTCAAAAGATTAAAATATAGCATCAATAAAATTTATCATGTAACCATTCTGTCAGTATTTATCACATTTATATTTCAATTAGAATACACTAAAATAACTGCCATCGATTTCTGAAATAACCTTCCGTATTCAGACTAAATATAAATTATGAGGCCGTGCTAAAGAATAGACATTTACACACAAAAACACAACATATACACACATACAGAACTGTGCAAATCGTTTATGTAAAGTAAGAATGCCGCTACATACAGTACATGAATTCTAATTATTTATCTTTGACAATTTACAGAATGCAAAACAGAAGAAAAATCGGAAACTAATGAATATTTAGGGCAACGAGCCTTTTCCTTCAATCGTGGCATATCGTTATAGGCAGACTTGCACAAAGTCACGGATTTCGTAGTGTTATAGTCATGTGATCAATTAACTAAATTATTCCAAACAGGTGCTAATGATCATAATTTTTCATGTGTAAGTTAAACCGTAGGGCTATGTCCACCAGGTCTGTGGAGTTGTTACAAAAATCACCTGACCCCTCAGTTTATGAAACCACCGTCACCATGCACAAAATTGCTCCAACTCAGACTCCATGATTCTGACTCCACAGCCCTTGCAGGGCTATAAAGTGGGTACAAAAATCATCTGACTCCAACTCCTAGTTTATAAAACCACTGATGCCAGGTACCCAAAAATTGCTCTGACTCCTCAACTCCAAAGCCCTGATTATGTTTGTGATTCTCATTTGATGAAAGAGAAACGGCTGCACAGGGCTCTGGAGTTGGTACAAAAATTATCCGACTCCAACTCCTCAGTTTATGAAACCACTGACTTCAGCTACCCACAAATTGCTTTGACTCTGACTCCGCGACTTCGACTCAACAGCCCTGATATCCACTAAGCAGCTGTAAAATTGCTGTGTACAGGAAGCACATGGCTATTTTGTGTTGAGCCATGGTAAGAAGAGTCAACCCTATGTATAAGTAGTTTGTGAAATCTATCTGGGTGTATGTAATCAGCCCCTTCTGTGCTGTATGATGTCACATGGAAGATATCGGCGTGACACTTACCTGATGACAGTCGGGTAGAGTTCGGCAGTGAAGAGAAACGCTGTAGTAAATGCTGCTTCTGAGAACCCCTTTCCCAGCATAGCCACGATGGCTCGATAGTGACCTAATTCAGACCATAGAGCACGTTACACAGTGCAGACAAGCCACAAATTCTCTGATCAGCGTTCAGACACCGTGGGGTCTATTCACTAATGGTGGCTGCTAAAATCTATGTGTGCAGAGAGAACATGTCAGTTCTACTCGGACTTACCCAAGCTATATAACGTACATTGCATAGTTTGTATAACGACCAGCAAAGTTTATGTGCACTCTCCGTGCAGGTAACGTTTACCAGTAAATTTTGTTGTCCTCTGAATCTCACCGTGCCCAACGGTCACCAACCTGCTATTACAGTACAATCCCTTTATAGTAAACTCCAAGGGACCAGGAAAAGTAGTTTACTATATCAGACGTTTACTATATCAGAATTGGTCATAAAGTAGAATCTCGTTTTAGTAAACCGTGATATAGTAAACCTCTGGATATAGTAAACTCAGTCCTCAGGTTCCAGCAAATGCGTCTGTATAAAAATACAATGTATGACCAATTCTGATACAGTAAACTACTTTTCCTGGTTCCTTGGCGTCTACTTTAAAGGGATTCTACTATACATTGTATATCTATACAGACACAGTTGCTGGGACCTGAGGACTGGGTTTACTATATCGAGATTTTACTGTAATAATAATTTCCAAGTTGGCTGTGTCTTTCTGCCCTCCTGCCCTGATGTTACGGGCCATAATTGGCTGTGCCATCCAGACTATAACACTTCTTCAGGCCATAGCGGTGTAGGTTGCTTGTGCTTTGTTAAGCAATCCCACCCTCTGTGCCCCTGGGGTAGTCACCCACAGACCCCACTTTTATTGGAAAATTTAAAACAATCGCCACTCAAACAGCTATCAAGCTAAATTTAAAGGAATACTGTAGGGGGGTTGGGGGAAAATGAGTTGGACTTACCCGGGGCTTCTAATGGTCCCTCGCAGACATCCTGTGTCCGCGCAGCCAATCACCGATGCTCCGGGCCCCGCCTCCGGTTTACTTCTGGAATTTCTGAATTTAACCTCCTGAGCGTTACGCCGCTCAGGAGGTTTTGTCACTTTTTGCCCGATTAGTAAATAAATGTTCCTAATGGCTGTAAACAGTGGCGTAGGGACCGGGGTCGCAACGGTCGCCTTGGCGACCGGGCCCGGCTCCTAAAGAGGCGGGGGGGGGGCCCGGGGGGCCCATGTTCGTGCGCTATTGGGAAGGGGGGGGCCTGTAATGGAGGGGAGGGGCCGCAGCCGCGGGGAGGGCAGCCCGACCGCTCCCTCCCTTCCTCTCCCCGCCCCCCCCCCCCTCAGATGCAGAGTGACGCGCACGGAAGCGCTGAAGGCAGAACTCACCTCCCTGCGTTCCAATTGGTCTCCTCTCTGCATAGATGCTGTTACACACGCAGCTTCCGGCTAAACAGGAAGCTGCGTGTGTAGCAGCATCTATGCAGAGCGGGAGGAGACCAGCGGCGATTGGAACCAGGGACGGAGGTGAGTTCCGCCTACAGCGCTTCCGTGCGCGTCACTCTGCATCTGAGGGGGGGGGGGCGGGGAGAGGAAGGGAGGGAGAGGTCGGGCTGCCCTCCCCGCGGCTCCGGCTCCCCCCCCCCCTCCATTATGTGGGGGCAGCTACCTACCTAATCTATTCTGGGGGGGGAGGGCAGCTACCTACCTAATCTATTCTGGGGGGGCAGCTACCTACCTAATCTATTCTGGGGGGGCAGCTACCTACCTAATCTATCCTGGGGGGCAGCTACCTACCTAATCTATCCTGGGGGGCAGCTACCTACCTAATCTATCCTGGGGGGGCAGCCACCTACCTAATCTATCCTGGGGGGGGGCAGCTACCTACCTAATCTATTCTGGGGGGGGCAGCTACCTACCTAATCTATCCTGGGGGGGCAGCTACCTACCTAATCTATCCTGGGGGGCAGCCACCTACCTAATCTATCCTGGGGGGGCAGCCACCTACCTAATCTATCCTGGGGGGGCAGCTACCTACCTAATCTATCCTGGGGGGGAAAGCTACCTACCTAATCTATCCTGGGGGGGGCAGCTACCTACCTAATCTATTCTGGGGGGCAGCTACCTACCTAATCTATTCTGGGGGGGCAGCTACCTACCTAATCTATTCTGGGAGGGGGGCAGCTACCTACCTAATCTATCCTGGGGGGGCAGCCACCTACCTAATCTATCCTGGGGGGGGGGGCAGCTACCTACCTAATCTATTCTGGGGGGGGCAGCTACCTACCTAATCTATCCTGGGGGGGCAGCTACCTACCTAATCTATCCTGGGGGGGCAGCCACCTACCTAATCTATCCTGGGGGGGACAGCCACCTACCTAATCTATCCAGGGGGGGCAGCTACCTACCTAATCTATCCTGGGGGGGGCAGCTACCTACCTAATCTATTCTGGGGGGGGGGCAGCTACCTACCTAATCTATCCTGGGGGGGGCAGCTACCTACCTAATCTATCCTGGGGGGGCAGCCACCTACCTAATCTATCCTGGGGGGGCAGCTACCTACCTAATCTATTCTGGGGGGGCAGCTACCTACCTAATCTATCCTGGGGGGGCAGCTACCTAATCTATCCTGGGGGGGGCAGCTACCTAATCTATCCTGGGGTTGGCAGCTACCTAATCTATCATGGGGGGCAGCTACCTAATCTATCCTGGGGGGCAGCTACCTAATCTATCCTGGGGGCAGCTACCTAATCTATCCTGGGGGGCAGCTACCTAATCTAACCTATACTGGGGGCAGCTACCTAATCTAACCTATACTGGGGGGCACCTACCTAATCTAACCTATAACGGGGGGCACCTACCTAATCTAACCTATACTGGGGGGCACCTACCTAATCTAACCTATACTGGGGGACACTTACCTATCTAACCTATACTGGGGGGTAGCTACCTAATCTAACCTATACTGGGGGGCAGCTACCTAATCTAACCTATACTGGGGGGCACCTACCTCATCTAACCTTATACTGGGGGGCACCTACCTCATCTAACCTATACTGGGGGGCAGCTACCTAATATAACCTATACTGGGGGGCACCTACCTATCTAACCTATACTGGGGGCACTTACTTATCTAACCTGTATTGGGGGCACCTAGCTAGCCTATACAGGTGGCAACTATACTGGCTACCTATATTGGAGGCACCTACCTAACTAACCTATACTGGGGGCACCTACCTATCTAACCTATGCTGGCGGCGCCTGCCTATCTAACCTATACTGGGGGCAACTATACTGGCTACCTATGCTGGAGGCACCTACCTGGCTAACCTATACCGGGGGCAACTATACCGGCTTACCTATGCCTGGCTACCTATACTGGGGTGACCTGTAGCTGGCTATAGGGATTCGAATATGTGTGTGCGTCGGGTGTTGCCGGGGGAGGGGGGGGGGCTGTTGTCGCTGGGGGGGGGGCTGTTGGGGGGGGGCCCACATCCAGATTCCGCATCGGGGCCCAGAGGTTTCTAGCTACGCCACTGGCTGTAAATCCTCTAGCTAGCACTAGGCTAGCTAGAAGTCTCCGACACCCTTTGATCGCCGCCGCTCCCCCGTTTATACATTACCCAGCCTGGATCCAGCGATCGGCGCAGCCTCCAGGGACAGCTCCGGTCTTCTCTTTGGGTAGGATCGCACATGACGTAATGAGGTCGCCGACGTCATACGCAAATACGATCCTCCCCATAGAGAGACCGGAGCTGTGCCGGGAGGCTGCACGATTGCTGGATCCAGGGTGGGGGGGGGGGGGGGTAATGTATAAACGGGGGGATCGGCGGGGATCCAGGGGTGACGGAGGTGCTTACTAGCTAGCCTAGTGCTAGCTAAAGGATTTACAACCATTAGGAACATTTATTTATTAATGGGGGACTCTGGGGGCCACAGAGCGGTATGCCCGACAGTGTCGGGCATGCCGCTAAGGAGGTTAAAGTCGGAAAACCACTGCGCCTGAACAGCCGTGCCCTCCCTCCCGCTGACGTCACCAGGAGTGTATTGTGCAGGCCCAGTATGGGTCTCCTGGTGACGTCAGTGGGAACGAGGACACAGCCGTGCAGACACAGTGGTTTTCTGACTTTAATGTCGGAAATTCCAGATGTGAACCGGAGGCGGGGCCCGGAGCACCGGTGAGTGGCTGCGCGGGCACAGGACGTCTGCGGGGGACCATTAGAAGCCCCGGGTAAGTTCAACTCATTTTCCCCCAATCCCCCTACAGTCGTCCTTTAACAAAGTTTGGTCACAAATAAATAGGGTCAACTTCAAAAATGTCACATTTTGAGATTCAAAACTGTGGGTGTAGCCAAAAACAACCAGTGGTGACATAATTTTAGAGCACACCACTTATTTGAACATCCAAAGGAGGAGGGTAGACAGAGACAAACACCTGGGTTACCTTAAAGTGTACCTGTAGGGATAAAAAAAAGGGCCTAAAGAGGCTTCCCCCAGTCCTCCTCCACTAGTTCCAACGCTGGATCCTCCAAAAAACCACATGTTGTCAGCTCATGCATGCACACTAGTAGGTTCCTGCTTGGGCTCTGTTGAAAAAAGATGAATGTGAGCCATCTGCAGTGTGGCCCTTCTTCAAGGGTCTCAGCGCTGGATCAATGGAGGGGGAAGGGGAAAGGAAGGGGTTCCTCAGCAAGAACCAGAGGCTTCTCCATCTCAAGTTAAGTAGCCAAAACAGCCCACATTAAACCTCACAGGTTTGCTTTAAAAATAAACAAAGATACAAACCTCTAATGGCTAAGACCCAACTTAAACCAGGAAGAGGGCCATGTCCCACTGGTTGTCACCATCAACCCACACCTGGAAATGTTAAGAAAGATAGCAAAATAACTTCATCCCACTTTACACAAGGATGACAGACTGAGTGAGATATTCCCCTCCCCCTCCTGGCATATTGACAGGAAGAATGTATGTATTCGCACTTCTTCACCAGCTTCCAGTGGTGTGGGGATCACCATAGCGGATCCTATGGGCCCCGTAGCCATGGGGGACCCAGAGTTAGTGGCCACTATGGGGGTCCACAGCAGGCCCCTTGAGGTGTAGAGTAGCAGCAACAGAGCATAAGAGAACTGACTCGCCTCTCCAGGCTCTACTGGCAATCTAGGGTCTCAAGTCTTCCCTGGCTACATGACTACAGCACCCTCTCTTGTCACGTCCCTTCTGGATACTTATACTGGTGGTTAGGTGGGGGGTTATTACACTTGGCTATGTATACTCGGGGTCCATCTATCTCTACACAAGGGGTCCTTCTGCCTACCTATAGAGGGGGGGGGGGCGCTACACCTGGCTACGTATGCTGGGGGTCATTCTGACTGCCTCTACTGAGGAAAGGGGGGAAAAGAAAAACCACTGGTTATACCAATACAGGGGGTTACTCCTGGCTACCTATACCTACCTATACTGGGGGGGCTACACCTGGCTATGTATACTGGGGGTCCTTCTGGCTGCCTATACGGGGGGGAAGGGGAGGATAAATCTGGTTATCTAAACGGGGGGGGGGGGGGGGAGGATAATTCTGCCTACCTATACAATTGGAGGGGGGGGCTCTACCTACCTAAAATTTGGGTGGGCGCAACAAAAGAGCCTTTATTTTTTGTTGGGGCCCCATGTTTTTTAGCTATGCCTCATCAGTTTCTGTAATCTCTCAAATGTCTCCCTACTAATCTGGACAACGCCCACCAATACAGTTGATGTCCCAAATGGTTTACACAACCAAAGAGACATTTTTATATTTCTTCCCGTTTTATATTTGAGCCATTGTGCACATCTGAAAAATATATTATATCACATATTATGGGGCTTGTCTGGGATTGTACAGCGGATTCAGCCAAGCCAGGTATTACAATGAAGGGTGGAGTCAGGGATTATAATGAAGGAGTCAGGCATAATAATAATAATAAGTAGGGAGGAGTCATGGATTATAATGAGTAGGATAGAATCAAAGATAATAAAGAGGAGGGTGGAGTAAGGAATAATAAAGTACAATAATAAGGTTACCTTGGGGGATGAGACACGTCAGGGCGATGCAGATTGCAGTGATAATGAGGGATCCTCCCTGGCACATCTTACGCCCAATTCGATCAAGCAGAAGATACACACCAACCTTGGCTGGGATTTCAATGATGCCAAATATGAAATGTGTGAGATAGGGGCTGAGCCCGAATCCAGTGACGTGGAAACTGATCCCATAATAGCTGAAGGCCACACCAAACCTGCACAATGATAGAATACACCGCTCATCATACTGTCCACATCCTGTAAAATGATAGAATAAACCACCTATCATACTGGCCACACCAAACCTACACCATGACATAACACACCACTCATCATACTGGCCACACCAATCCTGCACAATGATAGAATACACTGCTCATCATACTGGCCACACCAATCCTGCACGATGATAGAATACACCACCCATCAAACCGGCAACACCAAACCCTCACAATGATAGAATACACCGCTCATCATGCTGTCCACATCCTGTAAAATGATAGAATAAACCACCTATCATACCGGCCACACCAAACCTACACCATGACATAACACACTGCTCATCATACTGGCCACACCAATCCTGCACAATAAAAGAAGACACCGCCTATCATACCGGCCACACCAAACCTATACCATGACATAACACACCGCTCATCATACTGGCCACAATGATAGAATACACCGCCCATCATACCGGCCACACCAAACCTACACCAGGACATAACACACTGCTCATCATACTGGCCACACCAATCCTGCACAATGAAAGAATACACCACCTATCATACAGGCAACACCAAACCTACACAATGATAGAATACACCACCCATCATACTGGCCACACCAAACCTGCACCATGACATAACACACCGCTCATCATACCGGCAACACAAATCCTGTACAATGATCTAATACACCGCTCATCATACCAGCCACACCAAACCTGCACCATGACATAACACACTGCTCATCATACTGGCCACACCAATCCTGCACAATGAAAGAATACACCACCTATCATACGGGCAACACCAAACCTGCACAATGATAGAATACACCACCCATCATACTGGCCACACCAAACCTGCACCATGACATAACACACCGCTCATCATACTGGCCACACCAATTCTGCACAATGATAGAATACACTGCCCATCATACCGGCCACACCAAACCTGCACCATGACATAACACACCGCTCATCATACTGGCCACACAAATCCTGTACGATGATCTAATACACCACTCATCATACCAGCCACACCAAACCTGCACCATGACATAACACACCGCTCATCATACTGGCCACACAAATCCTGTACAATGATCGAATACACGTTCAGTTAATTTACTTTGAAAGCTGCTGGTGCATTTTATTTATAACTGTTGTCATTCTTTTGTAAATGCTGCCAGCAGTTATTTCTCATCTGTTTTTCACTTCAACACTCATCAGCTGAAGTCCTGCACAGCCAGAGAATGTTTACATAAATGTATCAAGTAAAGAATGTGTACACAAGATACGATTATAAGCAGTTCCATGTGGGTTCTCCCTGCAGAAGAAAGAGTTAGCCCTGTGATGTAACCCTTTGAATGCTGTTTTACTAGAAAAAAACATTGTGTTAGTATATTATATGCTGTAAATAATCTTTTAGAGCAAAGAAGAAATTTTGGGTTATATTTCGCTTTAAGTGCATTGGGAAAAAGATTGGGTTTTGTTCCCACAACAGGAGGTGGCTTATTCTCTTGGGAGGTAGTTTTTTATAAAAAAATTTCGATCCATTAAAGTGAGGATGACTTCTGCTGACAAATCCAGTATGGAAGGGAGAACTTTCTTCCAGAAAAGTGACTGGGTACCTGATATAATGAATGCCTCTGTTGATTTGTTTGAGGGGGACGTTTTTCATGAACTACGAGCTCTTTGGGAACAGCATAACCGCAAAAAGAAAAAAATCATTGTCTGTTTTGGAAAGAGAAGCACTTAAAAGTTTTGAAATAATGAAGCAATTATTATTACAAAGGCGGACAAGGGAGGGGCCATTGTGGTCCAAGACAGGTCTCAGCATGTTCAGGAGGCCATGCAGCAGCTTAATCAGGAGGGCCATTACAGGGAGTGTGATAAGTGTGTAAGTGAGTGTGTGAGTGTGTAAGTCTGATGTCCTGAATTAACCTAAAGTGAATATGCCTAAACACAGAAGGGGTATTGTACCATGTTTGAGCTGTACTTGTTGCAGTGCTATCATTAAAGGTAATAGCATCTTTCATCCATCCACAGGTGAAACATTATGGTCAGAGGCAGGTATACCTGCTTGAGCCCGTATGTGGTATACCGCCTCAAGTTCCCCTTGAAATTGAGCATAGAATCATTGCTTATTTAGCTTTTAAACCTGGCACCCTAAGCCATGGCCTATGTGTCCTTGCCATAAATCCAGCCCTGTGTGTCTGGCCATCATCAACAAGAGCTCAGACACACTATAAGCACTTTTCTGAGTGCTTTTTAGCCATCAGCGCTTTCGGAAAGCTTGTTAAAGCTTTAAAAAAACCGCTCCCATTGACTTACAGTAAAATCGCGATTGCAGACACCTCACACACAGGTGTGAACACCAGACATATGGTAGTACACTGCAACCAGCAAGCTTTCAGCTTAGCATAAGGGCAGACAGAGCGGAAGAAAGAGTCTTGGCAATATTTCATAGTTGTACTTTATTATTTTGCCTTTTTTTCAAGATACCGTACTTGTAATCTATATGAACAGTATATAATTTTACTGCTAACGTCTGGCCGAGCATTCTCAGATTTCATTTATGAAGTTGACATAACCAGAAACCCAGTTATTGAACTTCTTAGGAAGGGGTTGTCACACACTACTCATGTCTGGTATTAATGTGATCCACATTCTTTGGGGATTGTGAGTTTTTTACTATTATTTGTGTGCAATGAACATGGTTTGCTATATAAAAAATTTAACACATTTGGGATTCAGGGTTCCCTCCAAAATAAAGAAACGCCCCAGCCCCAGCCCCAGCCAAGGGGCTGACTCTGAGTTCCGCCTTCAAGAGCTGTGTCCTATATAAGCAAAGGACTGAAATCTAATAACAGTCCTCCCCTTTTTTTTAACATCACAGAAGTCTAGAGCCAGCAAGGGGACAGTACGGCTGGCCTCCATTTTGACTGAACTTTTGAAACAATGTAACCCTCTGTTTTGCTTGGATTTCCACACAAAGGACATCTTTCTCCTAAAATCTCTAAGTATTCCTTTTCTTTTTTTGACCTTTTACTTTTATCTGTAGCTACCGTCACTATAATTGTTACTTAATAATTATATTATATATATTATGCATATATTATTTATTTTATATTAATTATTAATATTGCATTTACAATAAAAGACTTAAGGTCATTTTTTTTTGTGGCTACATACCTGGTTTAAGCACCGCAAAAAGAATCCTAGCTTTTCTGAAGATTTGCTACCTGAAGTATTATTTTGTTTTTAGTCAGACCAGAGTGTTTTAACAATTTAATTTGCAGGTTAAGAATAGTCAGAGCAGGTCCTCTGTGTCCTTCTACAGAGGTGGTGGCAGCCTTGTACCTGAAATATTGTGTATCAAAGTTTGTGTTGCTCACATCAGTGGCGTAGCTAAGGAGCTGTGGGCCCCGATGCAAGTTTTACAATGGGGCCCCCCAAGCACTCTATACATAACAATTGATGCGGCACACCAAAACCTGCCAATGGCAACTACAGTGTCAGAGGTGCAAGAAGGAGATAGGGAACAGTGTGTTAATGATTACCACTATTCATAGCATCTATAGAAGTGATTATTATGAGCACAAGACCAACAGAAAGCTAATACTGTAGTTGAGGGAGGGCCCTTCGGGGCCCCTCTGGCCCAAGGGCCCCGATGCGGTCGCTACCTCTGCACCCCCTATTGCTACGCCCCTGGCTCACATGCTCCCTCCTGGCCTGTCTGTTTGTCCAATTCCAGAAGTTTCCGTGCATCGATTGAATCCACGTTATTTGATTATCCGTGCATTGGAACAGTTTGGGAGGCATTAAGCAGTCTGGCCACTAGGAGGACGTGTGATAGGGATATCTTGTGGTCAAAGTGAATAGAACGACCCCAGTCAATTACTAATACTAAGGCTTCGTTCACATCTACCAAGCGCAGATGGACGTGCGATCTGAACGCAGCGCATACGATCGCACGCCATCTGTGCCGCTGCCCTGCTGATCCCATCCATTGACAGTGATGGGATCAGCTCTGCACGTCCAGGCAAAATGCAGGCAGCAGTACGCAAGTGCTTCCTAGCGCATTGTACTGCTGCGCAGCGCAGTAGATGTGAACGGTAGAAGGGCTGTCTATGCCCTTCTGCCGTTCCTGCGTTTCAGCACATCATACGTGCTTCCAAATGCGCACGGAAGTGCGTATGATGTGAACGAGGCCTAAATGTACCCAGTTGTGGCGCTTTTAATTTTAGAAACCCACATCAATGTAATTAATTGATCTTTATAACTATCAATAAATATTTGCAGTTTTTTGTGCTGTATATTCTGGGTTTTGTATTTTTTGTTTGGTATAATAATTTGATTACCAGTGCTTGCACCTGCAACATACTGTAGATCATGTCAATATAATTTGTTATAGTGTTATTGGTTCTGCCCATACAAGCTGCTGTTGGGGATGCCTCCTGCTCCTCCTCTGCCACCACACCAGATACCTCCTGGCATTAGAGCCTCCTGTCCCTATAGTTGCTATAGAGCCCCCATTTTTTATTCAGCACAGGTTTCCATACAGTAATAATAACATCAGACAAAGGAAGGGGGCCACCTACCACATGATGGCCAGACATATTGTGTTCCTCCGAAGTTGTCGTGTTTTCACCAAATCCCAGAAAGTATATTTCTGACTCTTCACCACCATCGTCTTCTGGAGGATCTGCAGGAAAAGGAGCATGCGTGGGTGATCTGAACCAGTGGTTGGAGAAGCTGCAGGGGTAGAAATTACGGAGCAGTGCTTTTCAGCACTGCTAGATTTGGGCGCAGCCAGCGCCGCCATAGACTGTAATGGGAATCAGTCTATAGCGGCGCTCAGTGAGTAACGTTAAGTTGCTTAAAAACAGAATAATTCGGCCTCCAGCAATCGCTGGAAGCCGAATTATTTCATTCCCCCACTATCCATGTCGGCCTGGAGGGGGAATAGTAATTAAATCGGCCCGGACTCGTGCAGAAGCAGGATCAGCCTTATAGCGCTGTATCCTGCGTCCAAGTCTACCGGCGCCGATTTCAAATGTACTCTAGAAATTACCTGACGCTACGATGTTTCCAAAGGTTAAGCAATAGTGGTGTTTACTTACATGGAAACCCGGACAGTGTGCTGCAGTATCACCTAGACACTGTACAATATGCTACAGTATTGCCTGACCCCTTGCAGTGTGCTGCAGTATCATCTGACCCCGTGCAGTAAGCTACAGTATGACCTGACCCTGCGCAGTGTGCTGCAGTATCATCTGGCCCCATGCAATATGCTACAGTATCGCCTGACTCCGTGCAGTGTGCTGCAGTATCATCTGAACCCGTGCAGTAAGCTACAGTATCACCTGACCCTGCGCAGTATGCTGCAGTATCATCTGGCCCCGTGCAATATGCTACAGTATCGCCTGACCCTGAGCAGTGTGCTGCAGTATCATCTGACCCCGTGCAATATACTACAGTATCGCCTGACCCCGTGCAGTGTGCTGCAGTATCATCTGACCCCTTGCAGAAAGCTACAGTATCACCTAACCCTGCGCAGCGTGCTGCAGGATCATCTGACCCTGTGCAATATATTACAGTATCGCCTGACCCCGTGTAGTGTGCTACAGTATAATCTGACCCCGGGCAGTGTGCTGCAGTATCAGAGGACCCAGTGCAGTGTGCTGTAGTATCACATGACCCTGTGCAGTGTGCTACAATATCACCTAACACCTTGCAGTGTGCTGCAGTATCACCTAACCCCTGTGCAGTGTGCTGCATTATCTGTTGAATCTTGTCCAGTGCTACAGTATATTGTAGTCTCTGAAGTCTAGCTGAATGTTGCATTCTGTGCTGTTGTATTGCAAGAACCCTGTGCAGGGTTCTGCAGTATCAGAAAAACCTCATTTTTCTATTTTGCTGAACCCGGTGCTGAGTACTGCAGAACCAGCCTCAATGTGGAGGATTTACCTCTGGGGTGAACTTCTTCCTGAAACCCGGTCTCCCATTCATGTCTGCACACCGGGATAGATATTGATGAGCTCTGGTGGCATCTTGTCTGGTGAGAAGCCAACGAGCCGATTCTGGAACCCACCTGTGAGGGGAACCACCAACATCCGGTGTGACCTCCTGACATTCAGGCCTGTATTACTGTGAATCTTATCTACAAGCCTGAGGGGAACCACCAACATTATGTGTGACCTCCTGACATTCAGGGCTGTATTTACTGCAAATCAAATCCACAAATCTGAGAACCACCAACAGCATGTGTGACCTCCTGACATTCAGACCTGTATTACTGTGAATCTTATCTACAAGCCTGAGGAGAACCACCAACATTATGTGTGACCTCCTGATATTCAGGCTTGTATTACTGTGAATCTAATCGACAAATCTGAGAACCACCAACATCATGTGTAACCTCCTAACATTCAGGCCCATTTCCTGTGTATCTCATTCAGTAGTAAGTGCTAAGTGCTTTTAATAGTAAGTAGTAAGTGCTTTTAATTAAGTGCTACACTTAATTAAAAGTCACAGTTATGGTTTGAGATCAGGAATAGAGAAAGATCTGGTGTTCACTTCCAGTCTAAAGAAAGCTCAAATCTAATGGTTCCCATCTGAACAATTACTGATCAGGAGATTGACTGGAAGGCTAGTCAGCCACAAGATTGTATGGGCTTTGACCATAAGGACCAGCCCTTAAGGTGCGTACACTTACTATACTAAACGTGGATGACACTGCTGTTCATGGCCGTCTTGGCCAATAATCAAGCATGAGTACAGGACAGCTGTCACCCAACCTCATTTAAATGATAGATCTTAAAAGTGACAGCAGCGTCCATAGGCATGGTTTCCCTCATTACCCCTCCTGCCAGAAGCTGTCCCATTGTACGCCAAGCCATCATCCCTCCTGACCTCCCCATAGCAATAAGCTAAAGCAGAGTGAGGCATCTGTAAAGCACTCAGCCCATAAACAGTCTCACAAGAGATTGTGTCCTGATAGCTTGGGGCAACAACCATTATGCATGTATACGCACCTTTGGACTCAGTATATACAATATAGGAATGGGGCCCACACAACACAGTAATATCCAAGAGATAGGGCTCTGACTATCAAGCCGTTTCCTCCAAGTTCAAAGCATGATTCACCTTTGTCTATGCACCCCTCAGGTATATCAGCTCTCACAATATAGGATCTTACCAGCCTGGCATGCAGAACGGTTGTATGGAAAGTTTATTCCGGTGCTCAAAGTAATAATGACAGAAGAGTCTTATCCTCCACTACCTGGGCTCTCCTGGATGCTCCAAATTTTCCACTCCAAAAGGTCTCCAGACGGATATTGCAAACTCCCAACCTAGCTTCTAAACTAGGTTCAACTTCAGGGTTGCATAGTCTCTAGTGGAGAATCATACTTTTGAACTTGGGCGAAACTGCTTGATAGACAGAGCGCTGTCTCTGGGATATTATTGTCTTGTGTGGGTGCCATTGCCATATTGTGTACACTGACTGAACTTTGTGGAAGTGTTTCTGGAGTCTCAGCTTCAGGGAAATGTTATGGCTGCAGATCATTATCTTTGCGCTGGTTTACTATCTATTATATCTTTAGGCTCAGGGTGTAGAGATAAAGGCAGTTTCAGGTCAATGTCAGGAGCTGCATCCACATACTCACCACCAGGTGACGATGGCAATAAGGCAGGGAGCAGTAGTGGCCAATAGCAGCCAGCGCCAGTCTCTTATCAGGTATCCAAGCAGTGCCAGAATCATGTATCCCACAGTCCAGCCCATACTGCTGATGGTGCCACAAAATGTGCGATGTGTCACATCAGTCCATTCCAGCACTGACCAGGGAGAGACCAAGAAAGGTTACTGTACAAAGACTCCTCCACACAAGCCCTGAACTCTACATAGCATGATGACAGCTCTAGTAAGGGGACAAGGAGGAAACAGTGAGAAGAACGTCTTCCTGAATCTTGGCAAGGAAGTTCTGTTTTATCACAGCTGCAAAAAATAAGTACCACCACAGACACCCATTGAATTAGAGTCTACAAGTTCAAATTTGGGTGCAGGGGGGGTGACTAAAAAGATAGCAATGGAACAGCTCCATTACGCTGTAGCTATTATAGACTATTATAAGCACTAAAGAGTTCTGCTACCATGTAACGCATACATATCAAACCTGGCCCGCAGAGCCATCAAATTTGGACTGCAAGTGGTTTACTCACTTGAAGTCCTAGATCAACAGGGAAGTTATGTTGGAGGGGGATGGAGGGCATGAGACACCAGGGAACTGGATAAGGGAAGAGGGGGGGGGGGATAGTCCACTAGACAACAGGGAACTGTTTAGGGGTGCAAAATGAGAACAGTAGACACCAGCACCAGGGAATTGAAAAAAGGAAGTGGAAGGGAAACAACTAAACACAAGATAACTGTATAAGGGAGGGAGTGGGGCCACTAGATACCCAGGAACTGCATAGGGGAGGGAGGGGGAACCTACACACCAGGATACTGTATAGGGGAGGGAGGAAAGACCACTAGAATATAGGGAACTGTATAGAAGAGGGGGCATTATACACCAGGGAACTTTATAATGGGGGAAGGTGGCCACTAGACATTGAGGTTGGCCTGCGATTTGGTGCCAGTGTTCAATTTCGTCCCACTTTGTATTTGAGTTTGGCAACCCTAATGTAACAACATAGCAGTTATTGTGTCCACTCTATAATGGCAGCAATGTTAGAATTGGGTGTAGGCAGGGGTGTTAGTGTTAAGAATAGATGCAGGGAGGGCTACTGTGAGAATAAGTTGACATAGGTGATAGTAGAGTATCAGTAAAATTACCAATATTCTACTAATCCCAATGTCCCCACAACCATAGCGCCCCTCTGTTACCCCAGGTTTATAGTCTGCGTTATAATAAAGCTCAGTACAGATCTGTGTAAAACCTCACACCAGGGGCGTAACTAGCGGGGAGCAGCTGTAGGGGGCCCCAAATACTAAACTTCCCTTCCTCCGATACAGGGGACTATACTTCAGATCAAGTGTTTTTGTGGTTACACTTGTAGTGGCTGTGAAGATCATGATGGCCACAATTGTTTTATGACCCTTGTGAGGTGGGCTCAAGGGCCATGATGGGCACCAAGGGGAGGCAATGGAAGGGGTCTGAACATTGGAGGGCACCATCAAAGTTTTGCTGGGGGCCCCATGAATTGTAGTTATACCACTGCCTCACACTGAAATAAGGAAAAGGTTCCTCCAGGCAGGGCTCTGTCATGCTTTGTTTTTTACAGAAAACACGATCATTAACCAAACAAGCTATTTTCTTCTCTCCACCTCCCTCATCAAATCTACAGAGAACATCTAAGGGGCAGAACAAGTGTACAATGTCAGTCCCCCAACAAACTGAACCCTTCCTGGACCCTCCGTGTACCTAGTGTGATTGAGATCAGCGTCATTCCCATCAGGCCCACTCCGCTAAGTAGTCTGCACGCTGAGAACATGATGTATGATGAGGAGAAAGCAGACATCACCCCAAACACGCTGCTGATCAATAAGGAGACCAGCAAAATTTTCCTGCGCCCAAACCTGCGGGGGAGATGAGAGGAGAGTCACTGGTGACATCATACATAGAGAGGGAGCAAAGCTCTCCTCCAAACCTCAAACCACACTCTCCCACCAAACCTCAAGCCACACTCCACACTTCTCCAGCAATACTCTCCACCACACCTCCAGCCACACTCTCCCACCACACCTCTAGCCATACTCTCCATCACATCTCCAGCCATACTCTCCACCACGCCTCCAGCCATAGTCTCCATCACATCTCCAGCCATCGTCTCCATCACATCTCCAGCCATGCTCTCCACCACACCTTAAGCCATATTCTCTATCATGCTTCCAGTCACACTCTCCATCATACCTCCAGTCATACTCTCCACCACACCTCCAGCCATACTCTCCATCACATCTCCAGCCATACTCTCCATCACATCTCCAGCCATACTCTCTATCACATCTCCAGCCATACTCTCCACCACACCTCCAGGCATAATCTCCAGCACACATTGAGCCACACTATCCATCACAGCTCCAGCCATGCTGTCCACCACACCTCCAGTCATACTCTCCACCACACCTCCAGCCATACTCTCCACCACACATTCAGCTACACTATCCATCACATCTCCAGCCATACTCTACAGCACATCTCCAGCCATGCTGTCCAACACACATCCAGTCATACTCTCCACCACACCTCCAGCCACACTCTCCATCACATCTCCAGCCATACTCTACAGCACACATTCAGCCACACTATCCATCACAGCTCCAGCCATGCTGTCCAACACACATCCAGCCATACTCTTCACCACACCTCCAGTCATACTCTCCACCACACCTCCAGCCACACTCTCCATCACATCTCCAGCCATACTCTACAGCACACATTCAGCCACACTATCCATCACAGCTCCAGCCATGCTGTCCAACACACCTCCAGCCACACTATCCATCACATCTCCAGCCATACTCTCCACCACACCTCCTGCCACACTCTTCCACCAAACCTCCACCCACACTCTCCCACCAAACCTCCACCAATACTCACCATTACAACTCTAGCCATACTCTCATACACTACATCCTGGCATTAGGATATGACAAAAAATTAGTAGACTACATTTCCCAGCATGCATTGTGGTGGAGAGGTCATGTGATTTCACAGCAGGGTCATGAAACTGTATTAGCTTTGGCAGAGACCCACAATATGGAGAACAGCATAGCATGGTGGGGCTAGAAAGCAGGCCGCCAAAGATAATTAAATGCCCCCTTCCCACCCCCCCCCCCCCCCAAAAAAAAAAAACACGATTTGTGAATCTCCATTAGAGGGAGGTTCGTTGTCTAGATTTTTTTATTCCTACTACTCAGATATTTTTAAATATATATATATATATTTTTCAATTTTCAGCCAGATATGAATTTCCACAAATAACTGAAGCTGAAATGAATCTCCCCAGCAGCCTGGAATCTGTGCTCTCAGTGTAGGGCACAGACAGCCCAGAAACCCCCATCTTCCTGCTGCACACAGCAGGAATCAATGTTGCTCATTTCCCATACCGGGACTAATCCATGAACTGGCAGAAAACTTTGACACTCCTATATTACAGTCTGTTTTAGGAACCCAGTGGAATAACTGTGTTTTACGTGCTTACTAAACTGAAATATTGCATGCCAGGAATCCCTGCACTGCACAGAGCTGACTTTTTCTCAGCATTGTTGGAGTTCCCTTTTAAACCTGAGATGACTCTTCTTTAAGGAGAGACTGGTCAATACATCTGCTGTGAAGGACTCACTTCCTTATTACTGGCTCTGCCTTTATCATGACAACACAAGATGAATAATGCATACCTCTCAACTTTTTGAGAGGAGAAAAAGGGACACTTAAACCACGCCCATGCCACACCCCTGGCCACACCCCACCACACCTCTAGTCACGCATACCACAAAGATTTCATAAGAAAAATATGTTGTTTTATAATTTAAATCACACTGGTCCTTTCTATCCTGGTTAATTTTCCTTCATAGTAACATTTTAAAATTAGTAATATATCAATTTAAAGGATGGGAATAAAGTTTAGAGTCAATCAAACACATTTTTAGTATAGAAATATATATATTTATATAGAAAGAGGGACAAAGTCCAGAAAAGAGACACATGAGGGGGAAAGAGGGACAGGGCTCCCAAAAAGGGACTGTCCCTCCGAAAGAGGGACAGTTGGGAGCTATGTAATGTCACCTCACCTGTCAGACAGGAATCCGCAGATCAGGGATCCTGTGGTCAAGCCAATGAAGAAAAAAGTGGCAGCAGCTTGATTCATCCACTTCCTGTCACATACCAGATCCCACTGCAAGAAAAAGAATATCAGGATCAGGAAATTGAAGAGATGGAATTATCATACCTAACTTTTTGAGATGGAAAAAAAGGGAAACTTAAGCCACGCCCCTGCCACACCCCTAACCATGCCCCATCACACCCCTGGTCACACATACCATAAAGATTTCATAAGAAAAAGATGTTTTATAATTCAAACCACACTAGTCCTTTCTATCCTTGTTCATTTTCCTTCATATTAACATTTTAAAATTAGTAATATATCAATTTAAAGGATGGGAATAAAGTCTAGAGTCAATCAAACACATTTTTTAGTAGAGAAACATATATATTTACATAGAAAGAGGGACAAAGTCCTGAAAAAGGGACAAATGAGGAGGAAAGAGGGACAGGGCTCCCAAAGAGCAGGGGCGCCGCGAGGCATAAAGCGAACCAAGCGGTCGCTTGGGGCCTCAAGATCGTAGGGGCCTCGGCGGCTCAGTGACGTCGGCGTGATGTCACTGTTTTCCCGCAGCCCCGCGGGGCTGGCAGAGCAGAGTAGGGCAGGGCTACGGGAAGATGGCCGCCGCCGAAGCCCTGCTCTGGAGACTATTTATGCCTCCAGTACAGGGCTTCGGGTGGCCATCTTCCCGTAGCCCTGATTCAATCAGCGCGGGAGATTGGAGGAGGGAGGGAGCTCCGTGGGAACTGCGCGCCTGAGGAGCCGGCCAGTAGAGGAGACGGGGAGAGAAGACTTCTGCCAGTGCCAGGTGAGTAAATTCTTTTCTTTTTGCAGCTCTGAAAATGTGCCCTAATTGCGTTTGATATCTGCTGAACTGTTCCCTAATTGTGTTTGATTTCTGCTGAACTGTGCCCTAATTGTGTTTGATTTCTGCTAAACTGTGCCCTAATTGTGTTTGATTTCTGCTGAACTGTGCCCTAATTGTGTTTGATTTCTGCTGAACTGTGCCCTAATTGCGTTTGATTTCTGCTGAACTGTTCCCTAATTGTGTTTGATTTCTGCTGAAAATGTGCCCTAATTGCGTTTGATATCTGCTGAAAATGTGCCCTAATTGCGTTTGATTTCTGCTGAACTGTGCCCTAATTGCATTTGATTTCTGCTGAAAATGTGCCCTAATTGCGTTTGATTTCTGCTGAAAATGTGCCCAAATTGCGTTTGATTTCCGCTGAAATGTGGTCCTAATTGCGTTTGATTTCTGCTGAAAATGTGCCATAATTGCGTTTGATTTCTGCTGAAAATGTGCCCAAATTGCGTTTGATTTCTGCTGAAATGTGGCCCAAATTGCGATTGATTTCTGCTGAAAATGTGCCCACATTGCGTTTGATTTCTGCTGAAATGTGGCCCAAATTGCGTTTGATTTCTGCTGAAAATGTGCCCTAATTGCGTTTGATTTCTGCTGAAATGTGGCCCTAATTGCGTTTGATTTCTGCTGAAAATGTGCCATAATTGCGTTTGATTTCTGCTGAAAATGTGCCCAAATTGCGTTTGATTTCTGCTGAAATGAGGCCCAAATTGCGTTTGATTTCTGCTGAAAATGTGCCCAAATTGCGTTTGATTTCTGCTGAAATGTGGCCCAAATTGCGTTTGATTTCTGCTGAAATGTGGCCCTAATTGCGTTTGATTTCTGCTGAAATGTGGCCCTAATTGCGTTTGATTTCTGCTGTAATGTGGCCCAAATTGCGTTTGATTTCTGCTGAAAATGTGCCCAAATTGCGTTTGATTTCTGCTGAAATGTGGGTCAAATTGCGTTTGATTTCTGCTGAAATGTGGCCCAAATTCTGTTTGTTTTCTGTTGAAATGTTGCACAAATTGCGTTTTTATTTTCTGGTGTCTGGGGTAACTGTTGCTGCATTTATTATATAACCACTTAAGCCCGAAGGGTTGAAATTTTTTTACATCCGGGCAACTTTCACCTCCTATTCATTTGCCAATAACTTTATCACTACTCATCACAATGAATTGATCTATATCTTGTTTTTTCCGCCACCAATTAGGCTTTCTGTGGGTGGTACATTTTGCTAAGAGGCACTTTACTGTAAATGCATTTTAACAGGAAGAATAAGAAAAAAACTGAAAAAATTCATTATTTCTCAGTTTTCAGCCATTATAGTTTTAAAATAATACATGCCTCCATAATTAAAACTCACGTATTGTATTTGCCCATATGCCCCGGGTATTACACCTTTAAAATTATGTCCCTATCACAATGTATGGCGACAATATTTTATTTGGAAATAAAGGTGCATTTTTTCCGTTTTGCGTCCATCACTATTTAGAAGCCCATAATTTATTAAATCATATTGATATACTCCTTTGACATGCATATTTAAAAAGTTCAGACCCTTAGGTAACTATTTATGTTTTTTTTTTTATTTTTTATTATTGTAATTTTTTTTTTTTTTAATTTAAACTTGTATGTGGGTATTTTTTGGTGTGGGAGGTAAACAGGGGTTTTTTAATGTATTTAAATATATTTATTTAATACCAAGTGTGTTTTGGGTGTAATTTGCTATTTGGCCACAAGATGGCCAGAATCAAAAAGTCCTGGGAGCGATCGATCTCGCTCTCAGGCAGAAGAAAGAAGACCAGAGCTCAGAAAAGCCGCAGCGTCTGAAGAGATGCTGTCAGCTTTTCTCCGGGGGGGGTCCGATCAGCGAAAGGGATTTATAATCCCTTTCACTGATCGGTGGGCTAGCGGCCAGCAGCGGGGGCGCGCACGGGGGGGCCCGCGGGAGTGCGCGCAACCCGCGGGAGTGCGCGCAGCCCAACTGGACGAAAATTTTCGTCCAGTTGGGCTTAAGTGGTTAATGGTCATAGTTGGCTATATTTGCTGTGCTACGGTTAAGCTCCGCCCATACAATGTCATGGCCAAATCCATGATTCGGTGCGGCGCGCTGCGCGCGCCTCAATCACCCCCACATCCATTTTCCCCGCAAACAGCCCGGCCCCAATCCGCCCTCCAGCCCCACCCACATGTCATGGCCACGCCTACTTATGCGGGATAGCCACACCCATTTTTCGCTGCGGCGCAGGATAGGGCCACTTCCTACAGTCCGCTTGGGGCCACAAAAACCTTAGCTGCACCCCAGTTGGGAGCTATGCATTATGGCAGTCAGGAGAACACGAAGAAGGAGATGACATTATGGCAGTCAGGAGAACGTGAAGAAGGAGATGACATTTTGGCAGTCAGGAGGACATGAAGAAGGAGATGACATTATGGCAGTCAGGAGAACGTGAAGAAGGAGATGACATTTTGGCAGTCAGGAGGACATGAAGAAGGAGATGACATTATGGAAGGAGGACATGAAAGAGGAGAGGACATTATGGCAGTCAGGAGGACATGAAAGAGGAGATGACATTATGGCAGTCAGGAGGACATGAAGAAGGAGATGACATTATGGAAGGAGGACATGAAAGAGGAGAGGACATTATGGCAGTCAGGAGGACATGAAAGAGGAGAGGACATTATGGCAGTCCGGAGGACATGAAAGAGGAGAGGACATTATGGCAGTCAGGAGAACATGATGGAGATGACATTGTGGCAGGAGGACATGAAAGAGGAGAGGACGTTAAGGCAGTTAGGAGGACATAAGAGAGGAGAGGACATTATGGCAGTCAGGAGGACATGAAGAAGAAGATGACATTATGGCAGTCAGGAGGACATGAAAGAGGAGACAACGTTATGGCAGGGCTGGATTTGTACTTTCCAGGGCCCCAGTGCTTGCATACTTCAGAAATGATGCTCATGTATGAGCAGCACCTCTCAAGTATGCATAACCCATAACACTCCTAGTACATCCGTACAGGAGTGCGAAATTACAAGGAGCCCGAGTGGACAGCGCTGCTTCTTTGTCCTCTGTGTGACTAGCTGCAGTCAGGACCAAAAACAGGTGACAGGGCAGCACAATGGAGAGAAGCCCATCCAAAACAGAGAACAGGTAAGTAGAAGGATCCCAAACTACACACGTTGGCATAGATATAGTGTAATGCTAGGTACACATGATGCCATTTTCTGACAGATTTACTGTCAGATCGATTATTTCCAACATGTCTGATCTGATTTCTGATCAATTTTTCAATCGATTTTCCGTTCACTTCTATGTAAAAATCATTCAGAAAAAGCTTCGAAAAGCAGATCGGACATGTTGGCAATAGTCGATCTGACAGTAAATCTGTCAGAAAATTGCATTGTGTGTACCTAGCATAAGCTTAGGTGTACTTTACACAGTGACAATTTAGAACTTAGGGCAAGTTAAGGCAGGAAGTTTTGAAGTTTTTTAACACAATGATACTATTTATTGGCTAACCAAAAGAAAAACAGTGAGCCTTTGGCTAATAAGCCATATTCAGACTTTGTTTCTGTATACAAGATGTTAGGCCACATAGCTATATATACAGTCAGAAGGAGATGCATAGATTGTTTTGTAAATATAAATAAATGTAATACAGTTATTCTGTTTCAAAACATCCTGCTTTCACTGATGGCTAAAACAGTACAATGCTTTGCTGCTAAAAAAAAAAGTCAGGAAAGAGTTAAACTGTAGCACAAAGAATGTTGCTGTCATTCCCTAGGAAAAAAAACAAACCATAAATTAAACAGGTCTGAGGTCTTTAACAGCTCTGACCACTAATAAACAGCAGTCAGGGGAAGAGGAGAGTTAATTCCTGTCCGTGAATGCGTGCATGAAGAAACCAATCCAAACTCAAAAGTTCTGCTACTTGAGACCATATTTGTTCTTCTCACAGCAGCTTGTTTGTCCCCAATCATCATACAGAGGACAGGATCATCAGGTGACAGCAGATGCTGACTGTCATCACACACACTCTGCACAAGCAGGGCTGTGGAGTCGGAGTTGGAGTCGGAGTCGGGGCAATTTTGGGCACCTGGAGTCGGAGTTGGAGTCGGAATCGTTGATATAAACTGAGGAGTCGGAGTTAGATGATTTTTGTACAAAATCTACAGCCCTGTTAAGTATTAGACTAAGGAGTCGGAGTCAGAGCCATTTTGGGTACCCGGAGTCGGAGTCGTGGTTTCATAAACTGAGGAGTCTGAGTCGGAAGATTTTTGTACCGACTCCACAGCCCTGTGCACAAGTGAGAGAGATGCAGGGATCTCTGGAATTCAGGCAGACCAGAGCAAAGCAGGAGAGTTAATTTACTTTGACTTGTGACCTCTTATCTCTCCAAGTCCTGCGCCCTGCTGATTTTTTCACCCTAGACCATGGCCTTTGTGGCCTTCCCAGAAATCCGGCCCTGGGTTATGGCAGTTAGAAGGGCTTGAAAGAGGTGATGACATTATGGCAGTCAGGAGGCCATGAAAAAGGAGAGGACATTATGGCAGTCAGGAGAACATAGGAGAGGAGAGGACATTATGGCAGCCAGGAGGATATGAAGGAGGAGAGGACATTATTACAGTCTGGGGATATGATGGAGGAGAGGGCATGAAGAAAAAGTGGACATTATGGAAGTCAGGATGACATGACAGAGGAGATGGCATTATGGTCAGATGTAGTCCTCCCTCCAGTACAGGTAGCCATATGAGCCACCCCCCCCCCCCCGTACATGTAGCGAGATGCAGTGCGTTCTCTCATCATGTGACGAGAGAGGGTACTGTAGTCATGGAGATGGGTATGACTGGGGACTATAAATCGTCTGTGGAACCTGGAGAGGTGGGTCATCTCTCTGCTCTGCTGCCACTACTCTGCACGTCAGGGGGCCCACCACGGACCCCTTTAACATCCACTGACTCTCGGCTGCCCATGACTATGGGCTGCTATGGCCAATATGGCTGCAATATGGCTGCTATGGTAATCCCTACACCACTGCATAATGTACATAACTGTGGTGATAGCTGGCTGGATGTGATAGGCTGTGGGTGATATGTGGCTCGGTGGAGCCCAGCTGGTAGTGCGGCATTTTCCTGGCAGGTAATGCAATGTCTGTGACCCACCCTTTACATTTCTAAGCATTTATTCACTTTTGTTGTGTTGAGGTCTTCTGGAGATGATAAAGACAACAAACCCCACCCAGGATTATACACAGAGTGTTCACTGACTTATTTATAAACAGGCTATGGCTGCTTTGTACATGTGACGGACACTAT
The DNA here is from genome assembly GCF_040937935.1 of Hyperolius riggenbachi. Lineage (NCBI taxonomy): Eukaryota > Metazoa > Chordata > Amphibia > Anura > Hyperoliidae > Hyperolius > Hyperolius riggenbachi. Next base: position 441,575,557 of record NC_090649.1, read on the forward strand.
CAGCTGACTGTTGGGGGCGCTGTGTTACTGAGTCCAAAGGCTTCCCTTGTGAGCGACATGACACTAGTGTTGTGTTTATTGCAGTAGATTTGTGGGCTGCACAGCTCACATCCATACCAGATCACATGTGAGTTTGATAAAAATGAGACAATTGCCTTCACATTTGACAGCTTCACTGCTATTCATTCTCTGGAAGTGTGATAAAGATTATATTGGATATATTTCTACTTAGTGCTGTGGTCCAGATACATTCTTTGTTCAATTCTATTATTATTCTTTTATTTGTGTTCATGTTTCCTGATGCTTCAGGCTTGCTTCACACTGAATATTGACGTCAGCGTTGCACTGCCACAAACAGGCCTTCAGGGAATAAGGCATTGCTATGTGGTATTCCCCTTCTGGCATCTGGCCAAACAGGAAGTGACGCGCACTTGCAGCCACGCCGACACAGATACGCGCGCTAACAACGTTTTGGAAGTGCGTTAGATTGAGCACTTCCGGCGCACCGCAGGTAATATGAAAGGTCCCATAGACTTTCATTGCCCTGCGGTAGCAGTGCGGTAAATTGCCCGTGACTCACCGTGCCAGTGTAAAGGGCCCTTAGGAATCTGGTGCTCACTAGTTAGCAGTGCAGTCCTTCTGTTTGGTATTCCATGTGCAGAATGCCTCACACAGAATGTTCCTCACCAGAGCATTGTTACAGATGATCATTCATGATCGACTCATGCAAAGGTCTACAATCATTACAACATTGTTGCTTATGACAGATCAATAAATGAATGAGGGCTATAATTTTCCCCTGAGGGCACTTGTCCCATTCCCCAAGGTTTATAAAGCGGAGTTTCATGGCTGTATATATATTTGTATGACAGCGCTCCTCTTCTAAATCTTTGTAACCTGTAAAATCAAAAACAGCTCCCCATAGTGCATTACTGTTGGCTTTCCAACATAATTTAAAATACACCCCAAAGTGCCACGTTTGTGCTCTTATCTGTGCTCCACTTCTAGTGCAATCTCGCCACCAAACTCCAAGAGAAATGCAAGCTCACCAGATATATACCACCTCACAGCCAGGTGGATCTAGCGTATGAATGAAGCCACAACGATCTTCTATATTCAAATGTCAATAGCTTTTAATCCGGATTCCTAAATAAAAATATATACAAAACATAGCATAAAACCTTTTTTAAATTCACAAATGCCCTGCGCTAGATGCGCACTCACGTCATCCACGAGTAATTTTGCGCATATCAGGCTCCTGGCCCAGAGATGTATCCTCCCTCTGCGGTCGCGGCGTCCCGTCTCCGCAATATTAAAACAGTTTCTTTTGTAAATCCCGGGCGATGGAGTTCCCTGCTCCCTGTGACGTCAGACGCTCCCAGCTCCGCTTTACACGTTTCGCCCCTTAGAACTCATCAGAGGCTGACGTCACAGGAGCGACCGATGTCTTTTATACCCTTTAGCTTCTGCATCTGACCGCGCATGTCTCCTGCGGCTCCCGTGACGCGATATCCGCGTCACATGATCACCTATTTCTCGGGCATGCATACTCGAGTTTGTGACTCACGTAATTGTTTGCGTCTTACTAAGCGTATCCAAGCGCGCGCACTTCCGCGTCACTTGCGTGCATACTTCTGCATCACGTAACGGCTATTCCTCGGGCATGCGTACTAAATTATTTTGCCCCACACAGTTCTCTATGCCATGTAAAGCGTACAGCTTGCCCATTGATATACCGAAGATGGTTAATCCTTGATCTACCGCCATCTACTGGGGAACTTATTAACTACACAAAATCATTCCAAGAACTGTCTGTAAATTAAAATTATAGATATGATTGACATTTTGTGAGAAATCTGATGTTATTAATATTGACTTGTATTTTCTTTCTATTCCTCATTATGGCTTTCTGTAATCTTGTGACATCTTTACCCTTAATCCTGCTGTAATTTAGATCCAGCATTAACCGTCCACTCTTTTGTAATAGATGGGGAATACATCTCCTTTATTTCTTAAATTTTCTTCCAGTGATATTCCAATACCAAAATTATCTTAAGTGTCCCATCTAGGCCCCCATTTACATCATTTCTGTCCACACAGTTATGGGGGGAGAATTCTGTGCATCCATTTATAGGTTTGATTTTCCCTACCCCTATTGGTCCTCAACCTCAAATCTTATTAACCCTCGGGATCTAATGTTCTAACTCCCTTGGTGCCCAAAAGTCTATTTGAATCACAGAATCCTCGACACCATTAATTAATTTATTCTCCATATTCACAATACAATATGCCCCATTATTGGCCTCTGTTTACAAACTACAGAGGGGGATTCTTGGTGGCCCAATGTTATTATTGTTTGCCCTGTCCTCCCTTATAGCATTAATTCCCCTATGTGTCCCTCTTCTCTACAAAATGTGGGAGGGCAAGGGAAGGGGGGGGGGGGGGTTGTCCTTTTGATCTAAAATGGCCCGAAGAATCCCAGCATAACATTCCTTGTGTTCATCCCAAAATCCAATCTTTTTTAATTCACCATTACAAATTAGTGACCCGGTGCCTATTCTCTCATATCTTATTGCATTAACCCCTTCCCTCTCTCAAACTTAAATCACCCCATTCTATGGCTCTATCCCTCAATTCACAAATCATTAGTGATGTAACAATTTAAATCAAATTCGACATTAAGCCCTCTTGGGACCTGAGTCTTAAGATTAAATATCCATCTCCCTTCTGCCTGCGAGATGTCCCTGACGAGACTTGACCCACGCCATCTTTTTACATGTGCCTCTATGCCCATGAATTTCATCCCACTAGGATCACTGTTATGAAACAGCCAGAAGTGATTGGATACATTGTGGGTGGCTAGGCCTTTGATAATATTCGCCACATGTTCTCTAATCCGTTCATGTAACTTTCTAGTGGTCCGTCCCACATACTCTAAATTGCAAGGGCATCTAATCAAATAAATAACTCCTTTAGTGTTGCAGGTGATGCACTGTCTTAACGTGAACTTTTGCCCACTATTCGCTGATATGAAATTTCCACCCCTTAAGGGTTGAGCCTCCTTACATCCCCTGCATTTTCTGCATGGGAAAAAACCTCTCTGACCCAACAAAATTCCAGGTTTTGTTTGTGGGGGATTTATAAAACTGGTGACTAGCCTTGATTTTAAATTTGGTGCTTTTTTTTTTTTTTTTTTTTTTTTTTTTTTACCACTTTCCCCACCACTACAGTATATCTACGTCAGCTGTGGCATCCTCCAAGCCACAGCGACGTAGATATACTGACCTGGCTGCAGCCCTGCTGTGCACGGTCGGGTGCGCTTCAGAGGTCTGGTTCCGTTGTGTGCGTGCTGAATAGTAGGGGTAGCTAGAACAACAACTGACAACAACTGACGATAGCGTCGGTTTATTGAAAGCAATATAAATAATTAATATATACAGACAATTATTAAAATCAACAATTATTAAAACAGTAATAGCCAGTATGAAAAATAAAAGAAGGGAGAAAAAATACTTAGTTCCTGGAAAGATGTCCTTTTTGTGGGAAGAATCATAAATTTCTTGGTTTCAATCAAAGTTCAGAGTTCAGACCAGGTGGATGCCAGCATATCCTCAAGCTGGCACAGATGAGTTCAAGAAGTTTCAGGGTGGAGGACACTGAGTTTGTCTCCTCTGCCATTCTTATGCCCCTGATCCAGTAGGAGGGAGTGAGGGCAGGGCCACACACCCCCTTAGAACATGAGACGAGTCCTCCCCTTGTCCTGGGGACCAGAAATCCTGTCTTAACCATATATGGGCTCTATCTCACAGAACCGTACAGGTCAGGGCAGATTTACTAATATTTTCAGGTCTGTCTCGATTTACCCAGAAGCCTGATACCAAACATGAGGGGTGGGACCCCTGTGGTATCATCAGGGCACTTTCGAACTGCCTAACTGACAGTCTTTACCTCAGAATGTTCTGAAATGTTCTCAGAACCAGCGCCAGACAGGGCCCTACATGCTCTGTTAGTTTGGAGGGTCTGCCAGCCTGGCAACACAGAAAATATGACACATATAGCAGTTTATGGAATATGATCTGCATCTGGGATTGACAGCAGGTCGTCCCTAGGTGAGGTTCTTTTTGAAGCTGGCAGCAGCAATCCACATGTCGGCTCCCCTGCTGGGGAAGGAGCCCGAGTGTCTGAGTTTTTCCACTCTAGATTGCTTCTGTCATAGTGCTTGTCACCTATACCTGATGGATGGGCCATCAGCACAGCTTGAAGCCAGGGACTCTCTGCAGATGGCTAGGGCCCTTTTGGTGGAAGGAGGGAAAGAGAGAAAAAATAAAAAAAAATAAAAAAAAAACCCCAGGGATGTCATTTGTGATTCCTGTAATGGTCCTTCCAATTTGCCCGCGTTTCTCACGGCTGTTCCGTGACAACCCCCCTCCCATGAATGATCGCTGCAGTAGTGAACTGCAGCGATTCTTCATCTGTCCCCCTCGGCGCACAAAGAGTTAAAAAAATCATCCAGCAAGGAGCCTCACTCACCTACCTCGTTCCTGCGACAATCCTGAAGCCTGATCCTCCGATCACCGCTCTGCATTCAGCCGCATATTGCCGGAAACCCGGGTCCCGGCTTGATTACCGGCAATATGCAGCTGACTGCAGAGCGGAGAACAGAGGATCGGGCTTCAGGACAGTCGCAGGACCGAGGTAGGTGAGTGAGGCTGCTTGCTGGATGATTTTTTTTTAGGATTTCTGCACGGAGGGGGCTGCCTCATGGGGGGGGGGGGCATCTGGCTATCTTTCCTGGGGGGTGGGGGTAGCATAAATAAAAGGGGGGGGGTTGGATATTTGTTGGGGGGCATCTAATTGACTAAGGGGAGGGGGGGTTACTAATTTGGTGCATCTGGGCAACTGGGGGGGTAGTAATCATATACTGGGGGCACATTTGGCTATAATGGGAGGGGGGGCTGCACTAATCCTGGGGGTACATCTGGCCATAATGGGGTTAATCCTGATCCGGGGACACATATGGCTATAAAGAGGGGCACTATTCCTGGGGGTGCGTCTGTCAATCTATTCTGGGGCTGTCAAACGCAGGGGACACATGTGGCTATGCTAGGGGGGCTGATATTGGGGACACATCTGACTATACTGGGGGAGGCGGTGATACTGGGGACACATCTGGATATCTATACTGGGGCAACTTTAACTGGCGGCACAGTTTTTATGTCAATCGCACTTTTTATTTCCAAACAGGACTTGGTCAAAATTGAGAAACAATGCATTTTTAAAAAATTTTCCCACTTTTTCACATTAAAATGCATAGAGAGGAACATTTTACTTTGTACCAAATACCCCCAATGAAAGCTTAGTTTGTCTTGAAAAAAACGATATATAGATAATTTAAGTGGCACGAGTACAGATGAAGTTATTGCTGATTAAAAAGGGACACCGCTAAAGTGTCAAAACTGCTCTGGTCAATAAGGGGAAAACAAGGTCTGGATGCAAAGTGGTTAATATAGTTAATAAAAAAAAATTATATATATATATATATATATATATATATATATATATATATATATATATATATATAAATCCGGGTCTCTTTGGGACTGTATTTCTAAGAGTGCCATCAAGTTGTAGTATATTCCAATGTTTCCTGATAATGGATTCAATCTCCTTGAGTTGCATGTTGTAATCTAGTAAAATATCAAATTCCCTATTTTTTGGGGGTATAATTTCTCTATTTTCCAGTAGTTGGGTTCTCTCTACTTTTGCTACCATATCCTGGCTGTATAGCAATCAGTCCTAAAGCTGTCACCTGGAATGACCACATACAACTATTTAGGATGACACTTAAAGGGAACCTAACCTGAGAAAGATATGGATTTTTCCTTTTAACCATCATGCCGATGGACATGAACAAGGCGCCAGCCCCTGGACCGCATAACGCCAATCGGCGTAAAGTCCATTGGGCGGAGTTTGCAGGGGATCGCAGATGTGCACGCATCCTCGCTTCAATGTCGGAGCTCAGCTCCGCCATCAGCCTCCCAGTTCCAAAACATTTTTTACAAATCAATAACTGCAAAGTGGGGTGTGCGTAAATATTCAGCCCCCTTGGTCTGAGTGCAGTCAGTTGCCCATAGACATTGCCTAAAGAGTGTGTTTAATCTAATGTCAGTACAAATACAGCTGCTCTGTGATGGCCTCAGAGGTTGTCTAAGAGAATCTTGGGAGCAACAACACCATGAAGTCCAAAGAACACACCAGACAGGTCAGGGATAAAGTTATTGAGAAATTTAAAGTAGGCTTAGGCTACAAAAAGATTTCCAAAGCCTTGAACATCCCACGGAGCACTGTTCAAGCAATCATTCAGAAATGAAAGGAGTATGGCACAACTGTAAACCTACCAAGACAAGGCCATGGACCTAAACTCACAGGCCGAACAAGGAGAGCGCTGATCAGAAATGCAGTCAAGAGGCCCATGGTGACTCTGGACAAGCTGCAGAGATCTACAGCTCAGGTGGGGGAATCTGTCCATAGGACAACTATTAGTTGTGCAGTAAATGTGCACTGCACAAAGTTGGCTCTTATGGAAGAGTGACAAGAAGAAAGCCATTGTTAACAGAAAAGCATAAGAAGTCCCGTTTGCAGTTTGCCACAAGCCATGTGGGGGACACAGCAAACACGTGGAAGAAGGTGCTCTGGTCGGATGAGACCAAAATTGAACTTTTTGGCCAAAATGCAAAACGCTATGTGTGGCAGAAAACTAACACTGCACATCACTAAGAACACACCATCCCCACTGTCAAATAAACCTCTTGGAGTCTGCAAAAGACTTGAGACTGGGGCGGGGTTCTCCGCACTCCGCCGCCACTTCCGGGTACCGCCCTGCGGAAGTGGCAGCGGAGTGCGGAGAACCGGGCGCTCGTAGAGGAGGAGCGGAAGGCTGTGCGCTCGGCAGCCTAACCAGCCTCAAGCAGACCAGTGAAAGCCCTCCAGCGGCCATCACAAACGGGGGAGAGCCCGTCTAATAAACTCATGCGGTTTTTAACGTCTACAATTGTAAGTGCAATATTTTTATAGAATAAAACTTTTAGCAACAGTATTACGCTATGTCTAGCCTCTCTTTTGGAGGTACCCATTTAAGCATATAAAGGAAGGAAGTGTCGGGGGATACAGTGGTGACCCTAAATACGGCAAAGACGCAGCCAGATCGAGTTGGTCGGGGGTGACCAGGGAATAACCCCAAGGCGCAAGTGACCATTATAGTGGTCTATATAGAGGGTGAGTCGTTTCCCACTAGGGTGTGGTGGCGGTGATATTATCCAAGCTTGTGAAATACAAAGTGAATCTGGTTGAACAAATAAGGACTGTGTAGCGCTGAAATTATACTGATAACTAAAATAATACCAGTTGCCTCGCTTTCTTGCTGATCCTGTGTCTCTAATACTTTTAGCCACAGCCCCTCAACAAGCATGCAGATCAGGTGCTCTGACTGAAGTCAGACTGGATTATCTGCATGCTTGTTTCAGGTATGTGATTGAGCCAGTACTGCAGCCTAAGAGCTCAGCAGGACTGCCAAACAACTGGTATTGTTTAAAAGGAAGCATCCATATCCCTCTCAGTTAAGGTTCCCTTTAAAATGGCCATATATCAGACGATGTATGGGCAGATCGACCAAGAGACAGATCTCTCTCTGATTAAACAAGAATCGGTCTTGTCACGCCGAATCCGCTACCTCACGGTTGTTAGCCCTAATGATCAATGTGTCCCCCCCTCCCCTGGTGCCTAGTGCACTATACATTACCTGTCTGCCGCTAGCTCCGGGCTCCTCCGTCCATACACACGCCCCACGTAGTTGCCGGAGTAACGTGGAGCACATGTGTGGCCATGGGTATGGACAGTGGACAGCACCCTGAGCCAGTAGCAGCTGCGGACAGGTAACGTAAAGTGCACAGGACACCGGGGGAGCACATTGACCATTAGGGGGAAAGCATCAGAGGTTTTGTCATGTTCGTTGCTCGTTACTGCCGTTACTGATCACCGTTACTGCCACACACACAACCGATATCTTGCAGCATGTCCGACCTATTAATGCGACCATTTTCGGCTCAAAATTGGTCGCATCGTCGATCGGCATGATCGGCATGCACTTGGCGGCACCAATTTTCATCTGATTCAATAACAATAATTGAATCGGACAGTCGATTGACCGCCAAGTCACCTGATGTATGGCCACCTTTAAGAGTCTTTATTTGGCTTTACTCCTCTTTCATTAATTTATATCTGACACTAACAACCAAAGAACACCCAATCCAAACTGATAATTACACAACCAGGAGAACCAATAATTCTGATACTATGGAACAGCAGAGGAACAAACACAATATGAAACCTTGCAGGTAAGAGAATTTTAGGATAAGTGAGGTGCTACCTGAGTGACAGTGGTGGAGGAGAAGGTGGAGAGGTCATACTCCCAGCCCTGGTCACAGCTCTGCACTGTGGATCCATTGGTGGTGATCTCCTGGGATCTGTTTAGGACCAGGTGAGTTTGTGGCTGGGAAAACATCTTACAGGACCTGAAGCTACCATCATGCTGTTGGGGGATGTTGATGAAAAGGAGGTCCTCTTGGCTTAGGTTCCCAGGATTCCTCTGGCTGGAGATGGCACAGTGGTGAGGTGGCACAGCTGAGATGAAGATGTGTAGTAAGAAATGAAGAGGAAGTATGACACGTGGAAGGCAGAGAATCAGGAGAGACACAATTTGGAACTTTCCAAATACACCAACTTCTGCCAGGACATCCTCAAACCTCATGATGCAGAAGATGGCAGGGTGGAGAAAATGAATAGCTTCTTGAACCTGGTACCAGGAGGATTACAATGATAAGCACCACATCTGAAGAGAAGCAGGTCTGGCTATGTGTTCAGGAACTTCTCCCCACAGTGGATTAATAAGCTCTGATTACATAGGAGAAATCCTGCCCATGGGTCATGAGATTTCCATCTAGTTACACAGCAGTCCATTGTTCAGTGCCTAGATGTACAAGGCCATGGCACACGACAGCATAATTGCCATAATTCCCTCTGATTATCCACTTCATCTCAGGAACATTTCACAACAGATGAGCATTAAATCAGTCTTCAAGAAGAAATCTTCTCCTTTACCTCAATTTACACAATTCAGAAGGTAGCATTCCCTCCTGTTCACTGTCACAGATCAGTGGACCTCCAGAGAGTGGGAAATTCTGCTGTAATATTATGTAACATCGCAAAACCAGTCTCCCGGGGTTGGGAATATGTTCCTGGTCCCAGCTATGCTGTAGCTTGGAGAACTATCCTCATATCTCTTCTTTAGTGATGCAGACATCATACCATGGACTCACTGACCTGATTTACTAAGATACCCTCACATACAATTGCTCATACAAACAGAACATATTATATTAAAGGATCACTCCAGAGAAAAAATAGGCAGTTAAAATCAGTCAGAACAGACGGGGTTTGAACTAGTCAATCTCCTCATGCGGGATTCTCAGGGTTTTCTCTCTTTTTAAAAGCATTTCTTGAACGCCAGTTGCTAAGTCTAACTGACAAAATAGTGTACAAGTGAGTAGGGAGACTGGCTGGTATCTTGCTATTTTGGCAGTTAAACTGCCATTCAGGAAATGCGTTTGAAAACAAAGAAAATCCTGAGAATCCCCCATGAGAACCTGTCGGTTCTGTCAGATTTTAACGGCTTATTTTTTCGCTGAAGTGGTCCTTCTAAGTATTTTCACAATGAAACTCATACGTTGCATTTTTCGTACATAAGAATAAACGCCATCTTTACAATGGGATGTCTGCATATTCATAATAGATTAAACTTGGCCTATAGAGAGCAAGGCGAGAATCTAGCAACGCATGTTACGTCGTCAGTGCAAGTAACGGTAAAACTGCTGTGCGCTCCCTCCCCGCACCATTACCCCATTTATACTTGTAGGGGAGCATAGTGTCTTATATTACATACTAGTCTGCCTAAGCCCATTTAAAAACGGGCTCTAGGTAGTCATATGACCATGCCGCCTCGCGCGCCCCCGCCCTGCTCCCTGGCCTGACCTCCCGTCCCAACGGCTGTCTGTACTGCGCACATGCGCAGTACAAAAAAGCCACGGACGAACAGACAAAGTGGATAATGCAGGGACAGTTAGGTTTTATTGTATAGGATATGCTGTAGAATACAGTGTACTACTGACGTCTTGCAGGGTTAGCAGCAAGGACAATGCTCACAGCTGAACGCTGGCTGAGGCGTCGAGCAGGGATGAGCTCCCGAATTCTGCGGAATTCCAATCTCAGATCAGAAATCGGAGTACTGGAAATCAGAATAAAGCGTAATATGGCATTACTGCCACTTGGAATTTTTAGGCCAATCACAAGATTTGGAAGTATTGGCCCAATCAGAGAATCAGTATTGTACCGTGGAAATTAACATTTCGCAGGAATACAAAGTACCAGGACTCAAATTTTTTAGGCCAATCACAAGACTTGGAATTATTAGGCCAATCAGAGAATTCCAAAGTGTACCGCCGGTGCCAATTGGATTATGCATAAAAGCGTATGGCAAAATATTGCGGATTACACAAAAAGCAATTAAAAAAAACAAAAACTTTATTGACAAAAACAGATTTGCGTGGAAATCCACTTCTCGGAATGCAGACTTGAGCTGCAAGCTGAGATCGGCATTTCCAACCATCCTTAGCCTCGGGGGCTGCTGTACACATGCTAGATTGACGTCAGAGTCGGTCATTATCGTCCACCCTGGCTGAGTTTCATCTAGCATATGTGTGAGGCTTAAGGCGGAGTTCCCACTTATTCATGTGGATTCCACATATGATTTTGCGTAGGTCCGATTTTGCAATTTTTTGCCCTTGCCTTTTTTTTCCATCTGCGATTTTTGTGCACATTTTTGGGCGATTTTCTGGATTGCGATTTTTCTGTGCTTACCAATGGCGTAAAGAATTCATTTCCAAACAGGATAAGATTTTCTAGTAACAAATTTGATTTTTTTTTTTTATGCTTTCTTTTAACATTACATGTTGCAAAAACACAAAACAAAAAATAAGAAAGACGTGGATCAAATGTGATGCCATTGAAATATGAAGGGCAAAAATCTCAATTCTGCATGACGCATGTAAATTCTAATAATTGTGAATGGCCCTTGAATTATAAAGCAGAGTCAAATCCGAAACTGAATACAAAAGTAAAGCATATTTGTAAGGAGACTACAAACTAGCCAGAAGTGACCGGCCCAATTAGTTCCAAATGAAGTGTAGTAATGAGGAATACAAAGCTAATTATAATGATATGACAGTGAGCATGATCAGACATTAACCATTTCAGCCCACGGGTATTTTTCACTTTATGCATCAGAGCAATTTTCACCTCCCATTCATTCGCCAATAACTTTTTCAATAATTATCACGAGTAATTGATCTATATCTTGTTTTTTCCCCGACACCAATTAGGCTTTCTTTGGGGGTACATTTAATGCATTTTAACAGGAATATTAAGAAAAAAATTGAAAAAATTCATTATTTCTCAGTTTTCAGCCATTATAGCTTTAAAATAATACATGCTACCTTAGTTAAAACCTATGTATTTATTTGCCCATCTGTCCCGGTTATTACACCATTTAAATTATGTCCCTATCACAATGTATGGCGCCAATATTTTATTTGGAAATAAAGGTGCATTTTTTTAGTTTTGCGTCCATCACTATTTACAAACTTATCATTTAGAAAATGTTCGTAATATACCCTCTTCACATGCATATTAAAAAAGTTCAGACCCTTAGGCCCCGTTCACACTTGCGGTTCGAGTCCGCAAGTGTCCGGGGGCCGCAAAGAGACCGTACGGGTCTCTGCGGTTGCCACAAGTTGCGGATCCGGAATGTATCAGTTCCGGCTACAAAAAAGTAGCCGGAACTAGATACATTGCAGTGTCAGAAAGGCACCGCAAGCATGGGGGATACCGGCGTGTAGTCCGGGCCCCCCAAGTGGCATAGGACCGGTGCTGGAAGCATCCGGTCCTATTGCCAGTGTGATGAGAAACATCCGTTTCTCATTGCACAACATGGCCGCATGTTCGGGTCATGATCCGGCCTGGGTCCGCAGCCGCACGGGGACGTACGGCAAAAATGGAGCAAGTTGGAAAAAAGCCGGGTCGTCCCGGAGCTGCGTTCCCGGATCGGATCCGGACGGTCGCACGAGTGTGAATGGATACATTGATTAACAATGTATCCATTCACCATCCGCTGTGTACGGAGCGTTCCGGGTCCGGGGAAGCCGGACCTGGAACGCTAATGTGAACCGGGCCTAAGGTAACTATTTATGTTTTTGTTTTGTTTTTTTAATTGTAATTTTTTTTTCATTAAAAAATTTATTTGTGTAATTTTTGGTGTGGGAGGTAAACAGTTAATTTTAAATGTAATAATGTGGGTTTATTTTATAAAAAAAAAATGTATGTAGATGTAGTTTTACTATTTGGCCACAAGATGGCCACAGTGAGATTTTTTTAATTTTTTTTTTTAGCCCTGGAAGTGTACTGATCGCTTCCAGGAAGCATATAGAGGACGGGAAACTTTTTTATGTCAGAAAGACAGTGGCCTCTGATGAGAAGCCGTCGGTTTTTCTGCCGGGAACTTAGATCAATGAAAGGGAAATGGGCGCGCGCGGGCTTTAGAGCAGCTGCCTAGACGTGACAATCAGGTCCAGGTGGCATAAATGGTTAACATACTTATAAAAAATTATGGCAACACAAAATGTGGCCCTAGTCTAGTATAGGGGGCTCAGCAGGAAACCTTATAGTGAACAGTTCTCCAATCACAACACCCTCTACAGCACGAAGCGTTGTGATTGGCTGAATAATGTGGACATAGATTACTACAACCTGTCTGAAACCTAGCAGTTTGAGAGGGGGCAGTCCACCCAGTCTCAGTGGAATTTCCCTATAAGGTTTCCTGCTGGATCTAGCGCCCAAAATGAAGTGCAAGACAAAGACCCCAAGCACACACACTGTGAGCAAAGTAAATGTAAGGGATTGGATGCTGTGCCCAAACATGATATATTCTGTAGAAATGATACATTTTGCAGCTCAACATACCGTATTTGGCTGAATCCAATGAGCGGTAAAGTCATTGTTCTGAATAATCCAAAGTATTGTGTTTTGGCAAGTGTCTTGCTGGTGTGTCGGTAGATGGAATTTGATAAACAGATGATGGGCGAAGCTCTATTTTATCAGATCTCTTAAAGGGCTCATCCTGATGGGAGGGGTTGACATGATAGGTGATGCCCTCCCTGCAAGAAAACTCCAGACACATTTTGTCCAGGAAGAAATCTGGCAGAATATCTGTTAGGCCGATTTCTCCATACACGTGCTTTCAATAAATGGATTGCACATTTGCATTCAGAAGGGTGTTGTGAATTCACATATATGAAACGTGTATTAAACTGTAAAGCATTACTGAGAATTTTTATTTCGCAGTGGCTGGTATGTGCAATTTGCCTGAAAACCTCTTAGAGTGTGTGCCACACTAAAGGGGCCCATACACTGGTTGCTTTCTGCCATCAATCGACGCAACCAATGCAACAGGAAGCATGATCAATCGGCCGATTTCCGACCGATTTCGATCGATTTGCTTGATCGGTCCGGATGGAAAATCTAGGTCCATCGGCTGAGCAGATCGATGACCCATAGAGTTGCATTGGATTGACTGGTGCAATAATGCATTTGGATCGATTTTCAATAGATTTAATTATGAAATCTTTTGGAAATCTGTTTCTAGAGTGTCGCACACATCAAACAGAGTCGACCTGACAGGCATCTGACAGAAATCTGATGGTCGATTCTGCTGAAAATCTATGTGTATGGCCACCTTAAAGATAACCTAAAGTCAAAAAAAAATGAGATTAACTCACCTGGGGCTTCCCTCAGCCCCCTGCAGATGATCGGTGCCCTCGCAGCTCCGCTCCGATGGCCCAGGACCCGCCGGCGAACACTTCCGGTTTGGCCGTCACCGGCCGACAGGCATGGGAACGCGAGTGGCCTCCTGGCCGCAATAGCGGCATTGGGGGCGATATACAGGCTGGGAACACGAACAATCACTCGCGTTCCCATGCCTGTCGGCCGGTGACGGCGAAACCCGAAGTCGTCCAGAAGCATCGGACCGGAGCTGCGAGGGCACCGATCGTCTGCAGGGGGCTGAGGGAAGCCCCAGGTGAGTTAATCCCCTTTTTTTTTTGTTGCCTTTAGGTTCACTTTAACAGTACTAGTTTATGACAAAATGGTTCGGTTAGCATGTTCGCAGTGCCCAGAAATACATGCATTATGCAAAATATGGATTTCTGGGTGACTGAGTTCAGCTGTCATGCTTGTAGAAGCAGCTGTGTGGGGGAAGCACAGATAGCATCAGAGTGCTATCCTTTGATGGTCTGGCAAGAAGTTTACAACCTGCAGAGGTGAGAATACTACAAAGGTTTGAAGACTAATTAGGATGAAGTCCAGTTTACAACTTCTATCAAGGCCAAATCTGGATGGATGGTTTGCTAGTCAGCAGGGGGCTTGGACAAATGTTAATTGCACTCAAGAAAGGCTTTTTGATGATGCTACTGAGGCTACTTACTCACCACCCGAGGGGTCCAGCGATGTCCCCTTGACGACGGCTGGTAAGCAACGCTTCTTCCTGCTTGCAAGGTCACGTGACTACACGACGCGCGCAAACGGGAAGTAAGCGATCGCAGTACTTTAGCATGGAATTGTCTGGGATCTTAAGATTCGATCCAACGTGTCCGCCACTTCACGATGCGCGATCGCCGCAGGGGCAAGTTCGTTTAACATGCTTATGTTAAAGAGACACTGAAGCGAAAAAAAATATATGATATAGTGAATTGGTTGTGTACTATGAATAATTACTAGAAGATTAGCAGCAAAGAAAATATCCTCATATTTTTATTTTCAGGTATACAGTGTTTTTTCTAACATTGCATCATTCTCTAATATGTGCAGATTACACAACACTCAGCATTCAAAATGATTCTTTCAGAGCAGTCTGTGAACTAATGAACTCTCCTCTGCCAGAGGAAAAGTAATTAGTTCACTTACAGTTGAGATAATAAAAGTCAGATAACAGCCCTCTCCACGACTTTGAAAGTCGTAGAGATTAATGGCTTTTTTGCATAGAGATAACAACTAGAGTTTCCTAACTCTTCCTGTACTGGAAACAATTAGACTGATATATCTGATCTTAATGTTTTATTTCTTAGCTGTACTACACATACAAATCATAATATCATCATTTTTTTTTCGCTTCAGTGTCTCTTTAAACGATGGTGCCCGACGTCAGTAACATCGCTGCAATTATTGTCAGGTGTGTACGAAGCTTAAGTGCTAATTAACTCTGTGTTCTGCCTGGGATAACTGGAAAGTAAACCATTTGCCAGCCCTGGCTGCTGTAATGCTGTAAATGAGGTATGAAATATTCAGTGCGAGAAATGGTGAATGCACCACAGTAAGCTCTTGTGTCAACGGGGAATGCAAAGCAGCAATGTCGGCAACCAAAACAGGTGTGAGTCCTGGCCGAGGATGATTTATACTACCTGCTTCTCTGATATACAGATAAGTTAATTAGTTTCTACTTAAAACTGGCTCTAGACTATGATAGATACAGTGGGATGCGAAAGTTTGGACAACCTTGTTACTCGTCATGATTTTCCTGTATAAATCGTTGGTTGTTACGATAAAAAAATGTCAGTTAAATATATTATATAGGAGACACACACAGTGATAGCTGAGAAGTGAAATTAGGTTTATTGGATTTACAGAAAGTGCGCAATAATTGTTTTAATAAAATTAGGCCGGTGCATAAATCAGTGGCGTACCTAGGGTTTTTGACACCCGGTGCTGGGTATTGAATGACAGCCCCCTGCTCCCCCCCCCCCCCCCACACACACACACATAGGAATGGAGTTTGGTGTCCTATGTAAACCACACCAGGTAATGCCAGGTATAGTTGCACCCAGTATAGGTAGCCTGAAATAATCGCCCCCAGTATAGGTAGGGGGCAACTATTCCCCCCCCCCCCCCAAGCCATATATGTCCCTAAACTTAGTTTGGCCCCCAGTTCGGGTATCCAAGTACAGGTAACCCGGTGTGCCACTGTATTAGCCCCTCCCCCAGTTTAAGTAGCGAGGTGTGCCTCAGTATTACCAGCCCCATCCACAGCCTGGTGCCCAAATATTAACAGCCTTCCCCCTTACAAACTAGTAGACATAAGGGAGGGAAAAGAGCCAGGAGGACAAGAGAGAGAGAAGACAGGCAGAAAGACAGGGGATAGAGAAGAGGCAGGGAGAGAGGGGAGAGGCAGAAAGACAGTGGAGAGAAAAGAAAGGTATACAGACAGAATAGAGAAGAGAGGCAGAGAGAGAGAGAGAGGCACAGTGAAGGGGAGAAGACAAGAAAGGCAGGGAGAGAAGAGAGGCAGTCAGACGGGATAGAGAAGAGAGGCAGGGAGTAAAGAGAGGCAGAAAGACAGGGGAGAGGGAAGAGATGCAGGGAGAGAGAGGAGAGGCCGAAAGACAGTGGAGAGAGAAGAGAGGCATAAAGACAGGATAAAGAAGAGAGGCAGGGAGAGAGGCACAATGACATGAGAGAAGAGAGGCAGAAAGAGAGGGGATAGAGAAGAGAGGCTGAACTACGGGGGGGGGGGCAGAGGAGAGACAGGAAGAGAGGAGAGGCTGAATGATGGGGGAGAGAGAAGAGAGGCAGAGAGAAGGGGGAGAGAGCCAGAGACACATGCAGTACTTCTTGCAAATCAACTTCCCATTGCACAATGCTGTACTTGTATGCAAAAGAAAGATAGTGAGTGAGGTGCTGGAACAGAGAGTGGATTGCTGTAAGACATATTTATGGCTGCTGGGCACAAAGTATTGTGCTTATTATGGCTGTAGGAGGGTGAGAACTGCACTGAGAGAGGATAGGATCAGATATAAGCAGCTTTAGAGCAGGAGACAGACACTCAGTATTTTACAGCCTGTCACTCGCTGCCCTCTGCTCCAAGTACAAATAGTAGTGTCTTTCTCCAGCCAGATCCAGGGTAGGCTTTCCTGACAGACAGTGCCAGTGTGCCACACAAGTGTTTTGCCACTCGCCCGCCAGCCCAATCTGCCAGTTTAATAGTTGAGGAAAAGGGAAGCGACGGATAGCGAAAGCGTGGTACTTGGCGGCGGCGCAGCTCGTCACTGTCATGCAGAAGGCAGCAGAGTCCATTGTGTGTCCACCACACGTGGCTGGCCGTCGGGTAGGCCAGAACTTGATAGTGTAAGTGGCGCAGTATGACTAAGTTACCGCCGCATGGCCGCCGAGTACCACGCTCCCTGCTGCCGCTATTTTACCCTCCTCATTCCACCATTGCTCCATCTCAGGCCGGGCTGTGGTCCCCCAATGTCCCCAACTCCACTGCTTCCGGCACAGCGGCTCCTCCTAACATGCTACAAAGGAGGAAGCCGCAAGCTGAAATTTTAACAGAAGTTGCCAATGATGTGTTGGACCCGACGTCACATGACGTGCGAAGGCGGGGCCAGGCAACTTTGGCAATTATGCAGGAGGAGGAGGAGGCGCCGAGGCAGAGCAGAGGCTGAAATAGCAGCGCGGACTTCCGTGCGTTCCACCAGAAGGTCCAGCCAGGTATATTCTAGATGAATATGTGCTGGCCTTTATGACACCCTCTTCTCGACGTCACCCGGTGCGCCCCGCCCTCCTGTGCCCAATTATAGAGACGCCACTGGCATAAATTTAAATCCAAAACCTCTAAAACGAATTATTGGAACTCAAATTGGCTTGGTAAGCTCAGTGACCCCTGACCTCATTACACAGGTGAATCCAATGAGAAAGTATTTAAGGGGGTCAATTGTAAGTTTCCCTCATCTTTTAATTTTCTCAGAAGAGTAGCAACATGGGGGTCTCAAAATAAATCTCAAATGTACTGAAGACAAAGATTGTTCACCATCATGGTTTAGGGGAAGGATACAGAAAGCGGTCTCAGAGATTTCAGCTGTTTCCACACTGTTTAGGAACAAATTGAGGAAATGAAAGACCACAGGCTCAGTTCAAGTTAAGGCTCGAGGTGGCAGACCAAGAAAAATCTTGGATAAACAGAAGCGACGAATGGTTAAAACAGTCAGTCAACCCACAGACCAGCACCAAAGACCTACAACATCATCTTGCTGCAGATGGAGTCAGTGTGCATCGTTAAACTATTTGGCGCACTTTACACAAGGAGATGCTGTATGCGAGAGTGATGCAGAGGAAGCCTTTTCTCCGCCCACAGCACAAACGGAGTCACTTGAGATATGCTAAAGCATATTTGGACAAGCCACCTTAATTTTGGAATAAGGTGCTGTGGACTGATTAAACTAAAATTGAGTTATTTGGGCATAACAAGGGGCGTTATGCATGGAGGAAAAAGAACACAGCATTCCAAGAAAGACACATGCTACCTACAGTAAAATATGGTGGTGGTTCCATCATGCTGTGTGGCCAGTGCAGGGACTGGGAATCTTGTCCAAGTTGATGGATCCTTGGATTCCACTCAGTATCAGCAGATTCTGGAGACCAATGTCCAGGAATCAGTGACAAAGCTGAAGCTGTGCCGGGGCTGTATCTTTCAACAAGACAACAACCCTAAACACTGCTCAAAAACCACTAAGGCATTCATGCAAAAGAACAAGTACAATGTTCTGGAATGGCCATCTCAGACCCCAGACCTGAATATAATTGAAAATATGTAGTGTGAGTTAAAGAGAGCTGTCCATTCTCATAAGCCATCAAACCTGAATGAACTAGAGATGTTTTGTATAGAGGAATGATCCGAAATACCTTCAACCAGAATCCAGACTCTCATTGGAACCTACAGGAAGCATTTAGAGGCTGTAATTTCTGTAAAAGGATGATGTACTAAATATCAATTTCATTTGTTTTTTGTGGTGCCCAAATTTATGCACCTGCCTAATTTTGTTTAAACAATTATTGCACACTTTCTGTAAATCCAATAAACTTAATTTCACTTCTCAAATATCACTGTGTGTGTCTCCAATATGATAAATTTAACTGACATTTTTTTATCGCAACAACCAACAATTTAAACAGGAAAATCATGACGATTTACAAACTTTCGCATCCCATTCTATATATACTGGACTTATCACTATAGTAGGGATTAGATTGTGAGCTCCTCAGAGGGACAGTTAGTGACATGACTTTGCATACGCTGTAAAACGCTGCAAGAGATGTTAGCGCTGTCCCCCCCCCTATATCAAATGTTACCCCATCCCCCGTGCACTATACCTTACCTGTCCGTGTCTGCTGCTGGCTTCGTCCTCTGTCCATACACGCCCCCCATGTGGCTGCCAGCACATATGTGGGCACATGTGTGATGTCACGCTACTTCAGCGACCACATTGGGGCATATGTATGGACGGAGCCCGGAGCCAGTGGCAGAAAAGGACAGGTAAGGTATAGATCACTGGGGGGAAGCACATTTGACATTTATAGGACAGCATGAAATACAGTGGTGTGAAAAACTATTTGCCCCCTTCCTGATTTCTTATTCTTTTGCATGTTTGTCACACTTAAATGTTTCTGCTCATCAAAAACCGTTAACTATTAGTCAAAGATAACATAATTGAACACAAAATGCAGTTTTAAATGATGGTTTTTATTATTTAGTGAGGAAAAAAAACTCAAAACCTACATGGCCCTGTGTGAAAAAGTGATTGCCCCCCTTGTTAAAAAATAACTTAACTGTGGTTTATCACACCTGAGTTCAATTTCTGTAGTCACCCCCAGGCCTGATGACTGCCACACCTGATTCAATCAAGAAATCACTTAAATAGGAGCTATCTGACACAGAGAAGTAGACCAAAAGCACCTCAAAAGCTAGACATCATGCCAAGATCCAAAGAAATTCAGGAACAAATGAGAACAAAAGTACTGTAATTGAGATCTATCCGTCTGGTAAAGGTTATAAAGCCATTTCTAAAGCTTTGGGACTCCAGCGAACCACAATGAGAGCCATTATCCACAAATGGCAAAAACATGGAAAAGTGATGACCCTTCCCAAGAAGTGGCTGGCCGACCAAAATTACCCCAAGAGCGCAGAGAAAACTCATCCGAGAGGCCACAAAAGACCCCAGGACAACATCTAAAGAACTGCAGGCCTCACTTGCCTCAATTAAGGTCAGTGTTCACAACTCCACCATTAGAAAGAGACTGGGCAAAAACGGCCTGCATGGCAGATATCAAGGCGCAAACCACTTTTAAGCAAAAAGAACATTAAGGCTCGTCTCAATTTTGCTAAAAAAAATCTCAATGATTGCTAAGACTTGTGGGAAAATACCTTGTGGACCGCCGAGACAAAAGTTGAACTTTGTGAAAGGTGCGTGTCCTGTTAAATCTGCCGTAGAAGTAACACAGCATTTCAGCAAAAGAACATCATACCAACAGTAAAATATGGTGGTGGTAGTGTGATGGTCTGGGGTTGTTTTGCTGCTTCAGGACCTGGAAGGCTTGCTGTGATAGATGGAACCATGAATTCTACTGTCTACCAAAAAATCCTGAAGGAGAATGTCCGGCCATCTGTTCGTCAACTCAAGCTGAAGCCATTTTGGGTGCTGCAGCAGGACAATGACCCAAAAGACACCAGCAAATCCACCTCTGAATGGCTGAAGAAAAACAAAATGAAGACTTTGGAATGGCCTAGTCAAAGCCCTGACCTGAATCTTATTAAGATGTTGTGGCATGACCTTAAAAAGGCAGTTCATGCTAGAAAACCCTCAAATAAAGCTGAATTACAACAATTCTGCAAAGATGAGTGGGCCAAAATTCCTCCAGTGCGCTGTAAAAGACTCGTTGCAAGTTATCGCAAACACTTGATTGCAGTTATTGCTGCTAAGGGTGGCCCAACCAGTTATTAGGTTCAGGGGGCAATTTCTTTTTCACACAGGGCCATGTAGGTTTTGAGTTTTTTTTTCTCACTAAATAATAAAAACCATCATTTAAAACTGCATTTTGTGTTCAATTATGTTATCTTTAACTAACGGTTAACGGTTTTTGATGAGCAAAAACATTTAAGTGTGACAAACATGCAAAAGAATAAGAAATCAGGAAGGGGGCAAATAGTTTTTCACACCACTGTAGATCGGGAATCGGCCTGCAGTGTATGGACAGCTGACAGATCTTTTTCTATTCAGATTCGACTAGACAGAGATATGTCTCTTGGTCAATCCATCGCTTGATGTATGGCTACCTTAACCTGCTGAGCGGTCTGGACGAGCTCAGCTCGTCCAACACCGCCAGAGGCTGCCGCGCAGGCCCTGCTGGGCCGATTTCAATGAAATAAAAAGCAGCACACGCAGCCGGCACTTTGCCAGCCGCGTGTGCTGCCTGATCGCCGCTGCAGCGCGGCGATCCGCCGCGTGCAGCGGCGAAAGAGGGTCCCCCCAGCCGCCCGAGCCCAGCGTAGCCGGAACAAACAGTTCCGGCCAGCGCTAAGGGCTGGATCGGAGGCGGCAGACGTCAGGACGTCGGCTGACGTCCATGACGTCACTCCGCTCGTCGCTATGGCGACGATGTAAGCAAAACAAGGAAGGCCGCTCATTGCGGCCTTCCTTGTTTATTCTGGGCGCCGGAGGCGATCGGAAGAACGCCTCCGGAGCGCCCTCTAGTGGGCTTTCATGCAGCCAACTTTCAGTTGGCTGCATGAAATAGTTTTTTTTTTATGTAAAAAAACCCCTCCCGCAGCCACCCTGGCGATTTAATCAGAACGCCAGGGTGGTTAAAGAGGAACTCCAGTGAAAATAATTTAATAAAAAAAATGCTTCATTTTTACAATAATTATGTATAAATGATTTAGTCAGTGTTTGCTCATTGTAAAATCTTTCCTCTCCCAGATTCACATTCTGACATGTATTACATGGTGACATTGTTACTGTGGGCAAGTTATGTAGCTGTTTCTAGCTGCTCTGGCTGTTACAGACAGCTTTAAACAGCCATTTCCTGTCTGTGAACATTGTTACATTGTGGCAGTTTGCCCAGAGTACCGCGGTATTCAGAGCCTCTTGTGGGAGGGGTTTCAGCACAAAATTAGTCACACAGCGCCCCCTGATGGTCTGTTTGTGAAAATCATTGCATTTCTCATGTAAAAGGGGGTATCAGCTACTGATTGGGATAAAGTTCAATTCTTGGTTGGAGTTTCTCTTTAAAGAGACTGACTGATCTTGAAATGACTTAGCACAACACTTTGAAGATCTATAGCAGGGATTGTAAACATTATATGAAGAATTCTCTGTTATGGGATTAAACATTAATGACAGAAAGACAAAGCAGACAAGAATAAATGTAAATATAGATACCAGACTCAAAGCAGAGGGGAATTATCTACAGAGCGGAAACTGCTTCACCTTGTTTGGTCTTTGGTAACGGAGACATGAGGAGCAGAAGATGTTTGGTGTACAATAAAGAAAGCAAATGTGGCCTTTGTTCAGCTCTAACTAGTGTGGAAAACCGTCATCACCGCAAACTTCAAATGTTTATTTCTGTGAAATCTATTCCTGCCATAAGCATGTGACACACAGCAAGTTACTAATGCTATTAGCTTTCAGTTACAGCCATTCATGCATCCATGTCTCTGTAGATTTCTAAATGGCCACATATGATTAAAAAAATATTTTTATTTTATAGCAAATGACAAACCAACAGACCATAGAAAACAAGTGAGGAGTGGAACGAATAACGCAAACATGATGGAAGCATAGATAATCGCTCTTGGCTGGGCGACTTGAATCTGCCACCAGTGGGATTATTTATTGTATTTATAAAGCTTCCAGCTATTACACAACGTTGAACTATAAATACAGATACATACAATGTTAACAAGAGGTGTCAGACAGAGGGGGCAGCACACGGTTATACAACGTAGCACAAGGTTTTACACGCAAACAGGGTATAAGATACATGATTATGCGATTTTACAAAGACCCAGCAATTGGGTGTCATTGGTGGGGTCGGTCGCAAGATCAAGAAGGACACACTGGATGTGGGGGAATTGGGAGTGTTTTATGTTGAATGGGAGACACTGCCAAAGGCTAATGGCAACTTTTTGGCCTGTCGCCAGCACACGTGAGCGTGTGCGCGACAGGCCCGGCGACAGCTCCTCGCCAGGTCCCTCCACGTACACACGCAGAAGAGGGACCAGCGGTGCGACGGAAGCTGTCGCCGACGTTCCTCCTCCCACCGCCGGAAGCTCCGTATTCCTTTATGTATGTTGCTGTCGCTAGTCCGCGTACTGACGTGGACTAGCGGCAGTTGCGGCGGCGACTGTCGCCAGGCGATTGAGCGGTTCAATCGCCTGGCGACAATAGCGACGGGCGACAGTTCGGGGTGCGCGCCCGTGCAACGCCGCATATGGGCCATTACAGTCTACAAACTAGATAAGGCTGTGGAATAGGTGCTCGGCTGATTGAGTTAAGGTGTGGTGGGTGGGAGGGATAGGCTATCTTAAAGAGGTGGGTTTTGAGGGCCTGCTTGAAGGTGTTGAATTAAGGGCGAGTCTGAGGGGGGGTGGGAGGGAGTTCCATAGGGTGATAAGTCCTGCCGGCACGTGTGGACGTGAGAAATGCGCAGGGCGGTCAGGTGAAGGTCATTGGAGAACCGGAGGGGGCATGCAGGTATACTGTATGTCTACGGACGAGCTCAGAGATGTAGGTTTGGCAGGTTTTGTGCACAGATTTGTAGGCCAGGAACAAAATCTTGAAACTGATGTTGGGAAAATAATGAGCTCAGTTTTATTCACGTTAAAGAAAACCTGTAACAAAAAAAAAACAAAACCCTCTGGGGAATACTTACCTCAGGAGGGGGAAGCCTCAGGGTCCCAATGAGGCTTCTCTGACCTATGAAGCTTAGAGGAATCCAGCGCTGGTTCTCCCGAAACTTCCCCCAACAAGCTTGACAAGGGATGATATATTTACCTCTCTGCGATCCTGCGCAGGTGCACTAGCGGCTCTTTGTTCGGGTGAGGTGGAAATAGGCGAACCCAATCGTATTCGCTCTACTGCGAAGGCGCAAAGGACTAACGCCTGCGCAGTAGAGCGGATCCGATCGTGTTTGGCTATTTCCACCTTAACCCAAATAGAGAGCTGCTAGTGCACCTGCGCAGGATAGCGGTAGGTAAATATTTACATCGCCGCTCTTCAGGGGTCTCGGCAATTGAACAGAGGGATGGAGGAGGACCGGGGAAGCCTTGTTAGGATCCAGAGGCTTCCCCCTCCCGAGGTAAGTATCCCCCAGAGGGTTTCTTTTCGCTACTGATTTTCTTTAAGCTTCAAGAACTTGTGTGACATCCAGGATAAAGTGAAGAGGCAGTAGGAGACCTTGTCCATGGTGGAGAAGGAGACATCGCGGGTATGGAGATAGATCTGGGTGTCATTGGCATATAGGTGGTATTTGAAGCCCAGGGAGGATATGACTTAGCAGACGGAAGAGGTGTAAATTGAGAACAGAGCCCTGGGTGACCCCGACCGAGAGGGTGATGGGGGTTAAAGAACATCCATTGAAAGAGGTTGTGAAAAGACAATTGGAGAGGTATGAGGAGATCCAGGCCAGGGCGTGGAGAAGAATCTTTGCGCTCAAGACAGTCCTACTCCCCCCCTCCGCTGCCTGAACTTCTCCTTTGCTTATCCCTAACTCTCTCCAACCCATCCTAACACCTTATCACAACTTCCCTTCATGACGTAAATCCCGTCCTGATACCTAACTTTCTAGGCCTAACGTCTAGACCTAACCTCCTCCTACCCTACTGTCTTATATTTACCCTCCTATGGGAAGGCAAACTGCAACTACTAATCCTAACCAACAGGTGCCTTTAGTTATCCTATTCCCTGGTGCTGTATCTAAGGAGCCTCAATGCTAATTGTGCCCATGCATTAGATTTTCCTGCTCAAGCGACCATGCAGTTTGATCACTTCAATCGGGTGAAGAAGAATAGCATAGAATGTCACGTGCAGTATGTGGGCCACTAGTCGATCAACTTTAAATCGACCACACTGTTGATAATCGCCCAATAAAGTAAATCGCTTAATAGTCTGGTGGAAAATCAAAATCCAGTAACGTATGGGCACCTTAACTGTGTTTTCAGCCACTCCTAGCTGATAACTTACCTGGGTGTTAGCACTAAACATGGTGCTGGAGCCCAAACCATACACCTTGCTGATAACCCCCTACCCAAGCTTAATTAGGCAGAGTCCGACCCCCCCCCCCCCCCCACCCATAAAAAAATATCTAGGCAGATTCCCCCCTAAAGACGCAGGGCCCGATCCAATTCAATTGGCCCTTATTCAATTAATTTTTTGCTCCTAAGTTTTCTCCCAGGACATAATATTTAATTTTCTGTTAAAAATAACTATTCAGCAATTGAAAAAGAACTTTCAAAATTATTCTGAGTGTTTTCTTGCTTGCTGGTGGCTCAAAAGGCATTCTATTGAGAGGGTGTGGAAAAAAATCACCTAGGAGAAAGGGTCAATTTTAGCATGCGCACGCTACGCACAGTCCTGTCAGCATAGCATGCGCTCTTAAGTTACATGCAATGAGAATTACCGCAGTCGCACTACAAGCACATTGCGCAACAGTTAGAAGCATCACGCATAATTTAAGAGCCCACACTACGCTGACAGGACCGCATGTAGCGTGCACGCTTAACTACTTAAAGACCGCCTCACGCCAATGGCGTGACCGCGGCGGCAGCCCCAGGACCGCCTAACGCCAATTGGCGTCAAGTCCTGGGGCTGCAGTTTCCCAGGGAATGGCCGTGCACATGTGCGATCGTTCCCTGCCACTTCACGGAACGGAGTTCCGTGAATAGCCTGCTAGCCGCTGATCAGTGTTTGTAAACGAAAGGGGAAAGAAATCCCCTTTGTTTACAAGCGTACAGCGCTGCCGGGGCCCTCTGATTGGCCGGGGATTGCCGTCCTCTCATAGGCTGATGCCTATGAGAGGCGTAACAGGACGGATCGCCGTCCTGTTCAAATTCTGTTCACGGAGGGGAGGAGGGGAGGGAGGGAGAGCCTCATAGAGGCTGGGGAAAAAAAAAAGAAACAAAACGGCCGCAGCAATCGGACCCCTCCAGCGGCATGTCCCCTTATGGCCCATACTCACGGGCTACAATTGTCGCTGCAACACGTGGCGCGCGCGTGTTGCAGCGACAGGTCGCCCGTGAGTATGAGGCGTTGCACGGGCGCGCACCCCAAACCGTCGCTCATCGCTAATGTCGCCAGGCGATTGCCGCGGTCAATCGCCTGGCGACAGTTGCCGCCGCAACTGTCACTAGTCCGCGTGAGTATGCGGTCTAGCGACAGCAACATAATTAAAAATAGACGGCACTTCCGGCGAGGGGGAGGAACGACGGAGACAGCTTCCGTCGCACAGCTGATCCCTCTTCCGCGTGTGTACGCGGAGGGACCTGGCGACGAGCTGACGCCGGCCTGTCGCGCACACGCGTGCTGGTGACAGGCCACTTATGTAGCCCGTGAGTATGGGCCATTAGGGACAAAAAAAAGGAGGCGAGTCCGATAGCTGGGCTCCTTAGCTGGGCTGTGCAGGAGGCTGAAAAGCCTGCACAGCCCAGTACTGCATAAAATGGCCTGGTCTTCAGGGGGTGTTTAGCACTGTAGGCGTCAAGTGGTTAATCAACCCACACTGTGTGTGCTCGTTAGTTATTGAATCCATACCTAAGGAGTGAATAAAATAAGGGTGGTAATATTGCTGTGCACAGACAGCGTATGGCAATATTACCCTTACAAACGGCACTGTGTACCGTGAGTTACGCTATCAGTGCGAACCGCGGTACTCAACCAGTTATCGTTGCTAGGGTAATGCGCTGCTAATGGTAACACTCATTAAGTAATGTGTTTTACAATAGTAACAGTCGCAGAAATAGCGTATCGCGCGGTACGCATGCCAATATTACTGCAGTTTCCCGCATCAGGCCCTCTAGCTACTAAGTTTTCTCCTAGGTGATATTTTCACACATTAACAATAAAATGCCCTTTAAGCCACCAGCAAGCAAGAAAATACCGTATTTTTCGGACTATAAGACGCACTTTTTCTCCCCCAAAAGTAGGGGGGAAAAGTCAGTGCGTCTTATAGTCCGAATACTAAATTTTGGGACCTGCGCCTCCTTCCCGTCCTAATGTCTGCGTGTCCCCGTGTATTAAATATATTCACGCAGCTGCAGCTTCAGGTCTTAAATACATCTTGTCTGCAATGCCCCCAGGTACTACCGTCTACAGCAACTGGAAGTCCGCACAACATACCGTACATGCTGCTAGCCTCAGGCTGTCCCCGGTTATACCTCCACGCTGTCCCCGCTTTTATCTCCGAGCACATTCAAGTCCGTGACGTCCCCGGAATTACCGATGCGTTCTTAATCAGGAAGTGTCCCGCTCAGCGTTGTGGATAAATGGACCAATCAGACTGTGCTGTGTCTGAATCACTGAATCACTGTGCACTCTCCGTGATTGGTCCCAATGACGGAGAGGCTGTCCCGCCCTCTAGCCCATCTCATCCTATTAACGGAAGTGCTAGGAGCAGTGTACGGCGTGATCGGCGGTTGGGGCCAGCGTCCCCCGTCTGATTGGTCCATTTATCCACAACGCTGAGCGGGACACTTCCTGATTAAGAACGCATCGGTAATTCCGGGGACGTCACGGACTTGAATGTGCTCGGAGATAAAAGCGGGGACAGCGCGGAGGTATAACCGGGGACAGCCTGAGGCTAGCAGCATGTACGGTATGTTGTGCGGACTTCCAGTTGCTGTAGACGGTAGTACCTGGGGGCATTGCAGACAAAATGTATTTAAGACAGGACAGCCTGAGGACAGCTGCGTGAATATATTTAATACAGGGGGACACGCAGACCTTAGGACAGACTGGAGGCGGAGAACAACAGACACAGGGGGACATGCAGACACTGGAACACAGAGGACAGGGATAGCAGACACTGGGCTAACAGGTTTAGAAGACACTGGATATGGAGGAAACAGGACATTGGAGACAGAGGAAGGGGGACAGATGACATGGGGTCAGAGGAAGGGGGAAAGAGGACACAGGAAGATACCAGAGGGCACAGGGAGACACTGGACACAAGGGGGACACAAAGGCAGCAGAGGGACAGAGGAGAACACAGGGAAACAAGGAAGGCACAAGGGAGACATAATAATTGTGGGGGAAAAGTCTATAAGATGCCCCTGCACCATGGACGCACCAGGCTTAGTATATTCTTTTTTTCCTTGGTTTTTGTCCTCTAAACCTAGGTGCGTCTTATGGTCCGGAGCGTCTTATAGTCCGAAAAATACGGTACTCATAATATAATTCTAATTTTCACCAACTTTTTGGAACTTTTTTAATTGCAGAGTGCTGAAAAGTTATGTTAAACAGAAGATGAATATTGTATCCTAGAAGAAAACTTAGGAGAAAAAGTGAATTGGATCACGCTCACTGTGCGCTACAAACCCCTGACGTCAGTAGTGGGCACCTGTGAATGGATAATCACCTGCAGCCTGTCCCCAAATCTCTGCCCCTAACAAGGTGCCTAGCTGTATGCAGGATGGATTGGTATGGCTCTGTAAATGTGAATAAGCTATCGGCTCACTGTGCCCCGGTGGCGCTGTAATATGTATGAGCTATATGCGCAGTGTACATTGGCGGTTCTAGATGTATATCCGGGTTTTAGAGGCATAAAGAGATGATCTGTGTAAAGTTTTGCATCATGGGACATCTTTATTGCTCACATAAGAATACATTATTACAAATATGGCACCATCTGTTGTAAGAAGGGCTTTTTGGTCCCTTTGAGCCCCTGTGGGTCACCATGAGCTGTGTGGGATCTCTGTCTGTCATCTGACTTATTACACAGTTCTGAGGAATGGATTCACTCGCTTCCCATTAGCTCAGTATAATTGTGAGGGGTGATGGGACAGCGAAGGCTCAGATCCTATGATTGTAACTTAATTAGCTCATGGTGGACCTCTGTGACATGAAGACGTCACCAATGGTCAATCAGGACTCTGTACTGAGGACAATTAGAGTCACACTAATGTGATAAGACTGTTGCAGGAAAGAGGTAGCTTTGTCTCAGTCTCCGGCTGCATTTTTATGATGCTGAAAAACCTCCACTCTCCAAGCACCATCACCCGTTCCTAATAACCCTACTGGACAACATCAGCAGCAGAACAAGATTCAATTAATTCACAACAATCAATTCACAAGCCTGGGAAAAACTACCAGTGCTTATCAGTGACTTAGTGTCTGTACCCCCTCCCCCCCCCCCCCCCCCCCCGTAGTAGCTGAGCCGCTGAAGTTTGGGCACCACAATAGACACAAATTTACCACATATACTGTTTCACCATCAAGGCGTATGTACCCCCCACATGTGTCACTAGCAGAAGGTCTGTATCAACCCCAGATCACTATTAGTGGCTCTGTGTCACCCCACATCACTATTAGTGTTTCTGTGTCACCCCCCACGTCACTATTAGTGTCTCTGTGTCACCCCTATGTTGCCATTTCTATCTCTTTGTCATCAGTGTCTGTATATCCACATGTCAGTATCACTCAACATCCATCATTCTCCAGTCTCACCCGACACCCATCACTCTCCAGTCTCACCCAACATCCATCATTCTCCAGTCTCACCCGACACCCATCACTCTCCAGTCTCACCCAACATCCATCATTCTCCAGTCTCACCTGACATCCATTATTCTCCAGTCTCACCCGACATCCATTATTCTCCAGTCTCATCCAACACCCATCATTCTCCAGTCTCGCCCAACACCCATCATTCTCTAGTCTCACCCGACACCCATCACTCTCCAGTCTCACCCAACATCCATCATTCTCCAGTCTCACCCAACACCCATCATTCTCCAGTCTCACCCGGTGCCCATCATACTCCAATCTCACCCAAAATCCATCATTCTCCAGTATCACCCAACATCCATCATTCTCCAGTCTCACCCAACATCCATCATTCTCCAGTCTCACCCGACATCCATCATTCTCCAGTCTCACCCGACATCCATTATTCTCCAGTCTCACCCAACATCCATCATTCTCCAGTATCACCCAACATCCATCATTCTCCAGTATCACCCAACATCCATCATTCTCCAGTATCACCCAACATCCATCATTCTCCAGTCTCATCTAACACCCATCATTCTCCAGTATCGCCCAACACCCATCATTCTCCAGTATCACCCAACACCCATCATTCTCCAGTATCACCCAACATCCATCATTCTCCAGTATCACCCAACATCCATCATTCTCCAGTCTCATCCAACACCCATCATTCTCCAGTCTCGCCCAACACCCATCATTCTCCAGTCTCACCCAACACCCATCATTCTCCAGTCTCACCCAACACCCATCATTCTCCAGTCTCACCCGGTGCCCATCATTCTCCAGTCTCACCCGGTGCCCATCATTCTCCAGTCTCACCCGGTGCCCATCATTCTCCAGTCTCACCCGGTGCCCATCATTCTCCAGTCTCACCCGGTGCCCATCATTCTCCAGTCTCACCCAATACCCATCATTCTCCAGTGTCACTCAACATCCATCATTCTCCAGTGTCACTCAACATCCATCATTCTCCAGTCTCACCCGGTGCCCATCGTTCTCCAGTCTCACCCAACACCCATCATTCTCCAGTCTTGCCCAACATCCATCATTCCCTTTCACCAACCAAAGCTCGTGATTGACTAGTCTCAGTCAGAACCCATCATTCTCCAGTCCTATTATCTTGTCTCATCCATCTTTCTTGCTCAGCAGATGTCACTCAGGGCCCTTTTCCACCAGCGCGTTTGCGCTGGCTGAATCGCAAAAACGCAAACCGCTAGCGATTTTACAATCGCTACGGTTTGCTTTTTAACATGGGAATCGCGGTAGGTCATTTCCACTACCGCGATTCGTTTTTGCCAGGAACGCGAACGCGCGGCGGAGCGATAATTGCCGCGATTTTGCTATGCAGTGCATAGCATAGCAAAATCGCGGCCGCGAACGTCGGGGAATCGCCGGTAATTGCGATTCAGCAATCGCTAGCGTTCAGCGTGAACGCTAGCGATTGCTAGTGGAAAAGGGCCCTCACTGTACTTTTTATACCCCATCCTTCAGCACTCATTGCATCCATCTTGGAGCAGAAATAGGAGTCTGTCTTGTATATAGCAGGCTTTATTTGATGACATAATGAGATGATTCCATGTAATAAGAACCGTTACAGAATTCTGTTCTCCCCCACAATCTTTGGGGCTGTAGTAGGTGAAGATACCTCCAGTCCTTCATTGGCCTGTGATGCTCCCACCATGACATGCCGGTGGGGTTGGCCAGACACAGGTATGGCGGTTTTACATTCTGGTTGCAGTGTGTAAACAGATTGGTTGAGTCCTCAGACCCCTTCATCTCTGCTGTGTCCAAGATGTCCTCTTCCTAAAACCGGAAAACGTGCATACTCACAAACCTGAAGTTACAGTCACATTGTGCTGCGCTATGGTATACTGTGGTGCTTAATAATAATAAACAGTGTGCAATGCATGTGAGATGGTCACAGCTGTGAGTTCTGGTCACCCTTACACAGGAGAGGCTTTCTGTCTATGCCATTGGACTCAAAAGTCTTTGTAATATCGTCCCCAAAAATATCATTACAAAATATCTAGGGCAAACTGACCAATAGCACGATTACGAGTGAACATTGCATTGTGTAGAAATGCAGGATTCTCCCTGGATCATGTGACTGGATACATTAAAGCCCTGTTCTGTCTCTTTGATGTACATATGCATAGCATTAACAAATACTATATAGTTATAGTATACCATTGTACATAAGGTATAGGTTTAGACTGCAGTTACTTGGCGCTAATAGAGCCCCTGGATAGAGGGGCCAGGATGTGCAATTTACCCACCCCCCTTCTTAGAAGTCTTTGTGAGAGGCAGCACTGTGTCAGAGGTGGAAGCAGAATGTGTGTGTCAGCGCCCTCTAGCTGGAGATCTGCAGAAGCCGCCCATATCAGCGGTTTCACACAGTGAATTAGGGCTGGTATTTCACAGAGCTAAAAGGTATTCATTCAGAAAAGTGTTGTAGACATCCAGCTTTGTCACATGAGAAGACCTGGGTCAGTAATGCTCTCCTTGTTGTGGGATCCCTCGCTAAGCAGGTGTATATTGCATTTTACAGGTTCAGTGAAGCACAATGTTCCCTGACTGAGCCAAAGCAACGGCACAGTTGTCTCTATACCGTATCGTGTGTTGGCACGCATTATCTACCATCTCCTCTGGCAACATTGGTGCCTTGCTTTGCTTTGGTTGCCAGGTTTGGCACTTGGACCTTCAGTCTTTGTCCTTTCCTTGTGACAGCAGGGGTTGCTGGACACTCTCCTGGGACCTGTGCTCGAGGCTGAGGTTTGGGAGTGGGGGCTACTCGAGAAGTTGAGGCAGCAGGTCTTCTTTGATGGGATGGAGATGGGCTTTCAGTTCGGGAAAGGGATTGGCTTCGAGGAGAATTGCTGAGTGTTCGGGATGGGACAACTGGACTTTTTGGTGGCCCACGACTGACCCTCCTGACATTGGTTCTTGCAGGTGTGGGACTGGAAAGTGGGGGTAACCGCATATGGAGAGCTTTGGGTTTGTGGTCAGGGGAGAGGCCAATAGCAGCACATGTAGCCGCGCGTGAAAGCTGATATCTAAAATGAATAAAGAAAGTTGAAGGTCAGGACAGAGAGCAATAGCCCACATTTCATAAACTACAAATATTTGTTATACAAAATCATATCTCTTCCATGTTGCATAAATTTACTCCTGAAATTTTATAAGCCCCATAAAACTGATCTGTAACCTTTAATTAGACTTTAACCACTTAAGGACCAGGGGATTTTCCTGATATCGGTGCTGCGTGGGTTCTCCAGCCCGCAGCACCGATCAGGGTTTAGCCAGGGCGATCAGACTTCCCCCCCCTTTTTTCCCCACTAGGGGGATGTCCTGCTGGGGGGGTCTGATCGCCGCCGGCTTGCTGCGCTTTGCGGGGTGTGCTCTTCAAAGAGCCCCTCCGCAGCGCTTTCTGCACTCCCTCCCTACCTCTCCCTCCATGGGCTGCATATCCGTCCTGCGCATTGTAGGATAGGCTTCAGCCTATCATATACCGGCGATCCCCGGCCAATCAGAGGCCGGGGATCGCCGATCTGCCTTACGGCAGCGCCGTATGACGTAAACAGCGGGTATT
The DNA here is from genome assembly GCF_040937935.1 of Hyperolius riggenbachi. NCBI lineage: Eukaryota > Metazoa > Chordata > Amphibia > Anura > Hyperoliidae > Hyperolius > Hyperolius riggenbachi. The sequence continues at coordinate 441,608,899 of NC_090649.1, forward strand.
TCTTCGCCGCGTGTTTACATTACGTGTGCGAGCCACGATCCGTGAACTGGCATGGAAAGGCCGCTCGTTCAAACGGCCATTTCCATGCTATACCACTAACGACCCGCCGACGCCTATCGGCGTTAGGCGGTCGTTAAGTGGTTAAAGTAAACCCGGGGTAAGAGTGACATGGAGGCTGACATATTTTTTTTCCTTTTAAACAATACCAGTTGCCTGGCTGCTGTACTGGTCTATTTGGCTGCAGTAGTGTCTGAATAACACCAGAAACAACATGCAGCTAATCTTGTCAGTTCTGTCAATATTGTCAGAAACACCTGATCTACTGCATGCTTGTCCAGGGTCTATGGCTGGAGGCCAGAGGATCGGCAGGGCAGCCAGGCCACTGGTATTGCTTAAAAGGTAATAAATATGGCTGTCTCCATATCTCTTTCACCTCGGGTTCACTTTAAATAAAAAGTCTCAAAATGGGGAAGTCAGAACAGTTTTCCTCCGATTAGATATGACATCATATTTATCACATCAGCAAAATACACCAGTCACAACAGAACTATAAAAGCCGCCATTGCTAACCTCATTGTGAAATGCTGGTTCCCTTGCTGTCATACTGAATCTCTGGCCGTAATGCTGGCTCATTTACCTTGAGCGACTATGCTGATCACGTGACACTTGCTTCCTACATACTTCCTAAGTGTGAGGGATTCAGTAATAATTACAGATAGACGAGGAGCACTTCTAGAAGGTCACTAATGAATTACCAACAAAGATGACTGAGTAGAGGCGAGGTTTGTGGAGCGGATGTGTACTGTATGCATTCTAATGTTTTCCACCTTACTGCTAATATCCTACCATGATTTCACAGATTGTGAAGAATGCTAGGGTAACAGGACATTATCATAGACAATAACGTCCAGAAGTTTCCTTACCTCGGAGTCACCCCAGGTTCCTTCAATCTGCTGACACTTGGGAGCAGAGTGCGAATATCCTTCATGGGGGTGATGGGACGAGGGATTCTACTTTTAGCACCACAAGTCACCTCTTCCTTTGTGATCGAGATTGCTTTCTCTTTGACTTTCTTTGGGATGGAGTCATCAGACTCATGAGTGTCTTCCTCCGATCCTGTGGTAGACAGCGTCTCAGATGTCCTCCTTTTGTCATCACTGGAAGAAGCCGACGATGATCCTGCTGACGCCAACCTTTGCAGCCGGATCTGCCTCTTCTCCATCACAAGGCGTGCCAGGTCTATCTGTTTTGTCCTCTTGTGAAATCTCTCCTTGGCAGAGTTTGACATGGACTTATCTGATCCTGTATCTTCCTCTGATAGAAAAACAGGAATACGACTCCTAAAGCGAAGCCCTGCAGCATGAGCCAAACCCTTGCTGGTGCCAACATCAGTGTCGTTAAGGCAGTCGGTGGACAGCACAATATTTTCCTGCTCCTTTTCTTTTATGAAGGTATGGTCTACCGCATTGCTCTCCAGCTGTGCCTCAGACTCACTGACACCATTAGCAGCAAGTTGGTTGGCCTGAAACTGGGCTCCAACTTCAACATGACTTGAAAATACTGCACAGCTGGCAGCTTCTATTGTTTCTACAGCAGAACTAAGCATGTGATTGTCTTTTTGTAAAACAAACTCTCCAATTTCCTCTTCAATAATGGGTTCATCAAACTGCCCTGGGATGGAATTTTCCTCCAGTCTCATCAATTGTCCCGTGGAAGACATAACATTTAAGTGCGTCTTTTCAGCAATATGAACAAATGTGCGCTCAACTTTGGTAAAAGGGGAGGAGGTGCTTGCCACCGCAGTTGTGCTCAGGGGTTTTGGTTCTGATTTAAGAATAGAAGATAAAGTTCCAGGTTCAGACACATCCAGCTGACTACCTGTAGGCTGGGGCCGCTCTCCTTGTGGAGTCAAGGCATTAAAAGTTCCCAAGTCAACATCAGGCATCAGTTCATTGGTGACTGGCGATTTCTTCATATCACCAGGAGAAAACAGCACTAAGGTCTTTGATCCTTCTTCAAGTTCCAGATCATTCTCTGCTGTGGAAGCTCTGCCTTTTGAATCCTTCTGGTCATCTGCCAGTAACGTTGAGGGAGCACCTTCTTGACTGCGTTCTGTGCTCTTCTGACTGACTTCACTACTGGATCCACTGTGAAGGTCTATGTCCTCACAGAGGAATTCAGCTTCCTCTTCCTCCTCCTCCTCAGACTCCACTTCAGGCTCCTCCTCCCGTGGGAACTTGCCATTAATAATGATGTGAGGTTCAGGGGGATGCATGGCTGGCAAGACCACACTGGAGAAGTCCACCCTCTTTATTCGGTGAGGAACCCGCAGCATTTCCTTACTATCAGAGATATCCTTCTTGATGTCTTGGTAAGACAAGCTTAAAGGCACCACCTTGGGCATTCCAGTAATATCAAAGTGCTTCAAGCTGAAGACCTGTGGCGGGAAAAAAAGAGAATAAGAAAATGTTAAAACAGTCCATGCCTGTAGAGAACATCACTATGCTACCATATAAAGTATCAGTCCCCTTTGCAAAGTGATGGCAACCCTACTGATAGTGAGGAAAGCAAAACACAATTCACAGAAAATAGACACATCCAATCACTCTGATGAGTCACACCTGTATTTTACTTTATGTTCCTATTGATATTGGTTACTCTACCAGGAAGGACGTAATTCTGATACTACTTGGAGAAGAAAAATAGTGCTGTACACCAGGTAAAATCATCCCCAGGAAATACATCAAACATACCAATTCTTTTATCAAACTATCTTACACAAAAATTTGCACAAGGTTAAAAATTCTACCAAATGTAACCCAAGAGGTGGTACAACTTACAATATCCGCACAACCCCTAAGTAGGAGTCAGGGTTCCCGGGAGGCTACCGAGTACATCCTTATCATTAAATCCCAAAGGCACCTTCGCTCTTGTAAGTTCAATAAGCCTAGCTTCCTCTACTTGGGTACGATAGGCAATCATCTTTGAAGTACAATGTTTCATGGCTTCTTGTTTTATGTTTGAGCTATTTATTCCTCTTTCTCTGTACTGTCCGTCCTAGGATAGACAGACATCTGGTTTGCATCAGGCTAGGGGTGGGGGTAATAAGTGCTGCCTCTGGTGCAGTGGGCTGAGTGCACCAGCAAGAACCATAGGTAGGGAGAGGTGTGGAGGTGACATATCTTGAGAGGTGTCTACCTCTTTGGGAACCACCAGTCAACTTAAAGGACACATCCAAGGTAAAAAAAAAAACGAAAAAACAAAAACAAAAAAACAAGACCTGCTTACCAGGGGCTTCCTCCAGCCCCTGGCAGCCTATCTGCCCCTAGACACAGCTCAGCTTCAAGCCGGTGTCCCGTGGTCCCCTCCATTGCAGATGTCTTCTGTGTCGCACTCCTGTCACAGGGAGCGTTTTGCGCAGGCCCAGGTGAGTAGATTTTGTGTTTGTTTTTTTTTTACCTTGAACCTGTCCTTTAAGATATGGTATTATGAAAAAATATGCTATCCTCAGCTGGCTCTGAGGATGCTCAGAGGTCATTGGGTGAGGGGCAAACAGGGATTTTACCAACTATACTGTATGTATTGCCCCCAGAACTATTAACTACACATGCATGGAGTTAGGATGCTGATGATTTTACCTTGAGCAGTTTTTCCTCTCTTTATAGTCCATCTATGGAGTGCCAGGGTTTCTCTTTAGTCTAATACTTATAAGATAATCCTGAAGTTCAGTTCACGTATCAACAACATCTGAGGCAACCACTTAGTGACTTGAGAAATTTGCTCTAATCTAAAATATACACAACCAAGAACCAAAGCAATGATATTGTGGGATCCCAGATGCTGGCCTGGATCACACTCCTCAACCTATCACGGCCTATCACATTTACTCAAGGTAATAGCAAACCAATGCAATACATAGATGGATTAAAAGGCAGTCTATTTGCATGAGAATTGTGAAAACAAAAAGGATGTTAGCGGGTGTAGCCTTAGCTTGCCAAAACTAGTACTCTGTGACCTCCACAAGGTCCATCATCACCTCCCACATCTGATGCCGTCCACCAGACTCTGCAGCAATACAAGGGTCATGACAGAACAAGGTTATGATCTCCAGAACTTTGTCACACCCTTCTAACTGAGGGACCTGCCGAAGTTAAGAGGGGAAAAAAAAAAAACACCACAAAGGAGTCCGCAGGGCTGATGCTGCCTTACATTGCAGGTCATTTTCATGTAGACAGTTCAAGTGGTAGTTGTACTAAAGGACACCTAAAGTTAGAGGGATACTGAGGCTGCCATATTTATCTCCTCTTAAAGTGGACCTGAACTCTTGCACAGGACACAAGGAAAACATAACGTAAATGCACTCTGTATGTATTTAAAGAGTTTAGCCTGTGTAATTCCCCCTCATTTGTGTCCAATCACTAGTTGTAATTTGATCTCCCCTGTGTCACATGACTGCCTATGGCAGATAAGCTTATTTGAAAGTACAGGCTGTAAACAATATGTCTGCTTCCATGAATCAGGAAGTAGAAACTGTGCAGATTTATTTTAGGATTTGCATCAGCTGTAACAAAGAAATGTTTTTTTTAAAGGTTATTATGCTGTGTCTCTTTTAGAGCAAAGGAGTTCTTGGTAGACTTCAGGTCCACTTTAAAGGACAACTGTAACGAGAAAGATATGGAGGCTGCCATATTTATTTCCTTTAAGCAATACCAGTTGCCTGATTAACCTGCTGATCATCTGCCTCCTATACTTTTAAACATAGACCCTGAACAAGCATGCAGCAGATCAGGTGTTTCTGACATTATTGTCAAATCTGACAAGATTAGCTGCATGCTTGTTTCTGGTCTGATTCAGACACCACTGCAGCCAAATAGATCAGCAGGACTGCCAGGCAACTGGTAGTGTTTAAAAGGAAATAAATATGGCAGCCTCCATATTCTTCACTCTACAGTTGTCCTTTAAACAATGCACATTGCCTGGCTGTCTTGCTGATCATCTGCCTCCAATACTCTTAGCCAATAGGCCATGACTAGAAAGATCAGCAGAACTGCCAGGCAACTGGTATTGCTTAAAATAAAATAAATATGGCTGCTATATCTACATCATACTTCGTGTCCTTTAAAGTAGGAAGATTAGCCATACTATGCCAGGGAAAAAAAACACAAACTGTATATAAGTAGATACATACTTGATCTACTTACATAACATGTATTGTACTGTCCACGCTTTGATTTCAGTGAATTTATATAGTAAATGAAGAGAATTATGTTCCTGGTAGGAACCATGTCTTTTGCCCACAGTTTGAGGCTAAATACTGATGTAATTTCTTCCCTTAACTTTTTTTTTCTTTTCTCCTCCAATCGCTGAGTCACCTCAGCCTTGCTTGTAAAGACAAGTGAGCAGACAATCATGTTTCAGCTAGGCAGGGAAATAAAGGGAAGAGGAGGACTATATTATAGATAAAAAGAACACCCAGCATGCAACTGAATGGCAATGGCTATTAATATCACTTAATACACTCAGACCAGTTGCTGTTGAAATTTGATTTTTATGGTGACAATCCCGCTTTAACGCTACAATTTTTTTTTCTTCCATCTCCCAGTTCTAAAAATCCATTTAATATATGGTCCTCAGATAGGGGACGTATTGGATATTAAACTGATAAGAACAGATACTATACTTGATCTTAGTTAAAAAAAAAAAAAAAAAAAGGAGGAGATGCCTCTTTTAATATTGGGAACTCTGTAGTTCTTTGGTTCACCTGCAGATGGAACTCTGTGAACTACTGTATAAGGCTGCTTCTGCATTCATGAACTGCTAGATCATTGTGCTACTATCCCTTGTGCTTCTGGTCATCAAATCCTTGTTCTTTGTCTCTTACATCTTGCTCCATGCTACTGTTATTTAATTCCTGGTATAAACCTCCTGTTTGACTACTCTAGTGTATACAGTATTTGATCAACTGGTTTTTACCCCCCCCCCCCCCCTATACATGACTGTTTGTTTGGTGTTTATGTTAAACCACTCTTGTAAATACAGTGGCTTGCAAAAGTATTCGTCCCCCTTGAAGTTTTCCACATTTTGTCACATAACTTCCACAAACAGGAATCAATTTTATTGGAATTCCATGTGAAAGACCAATACAAAGTGGTGTACACGTGAGAAGTGGAACGAAAATCATACATGATTCCAAGCATTTTTTTTACAAATAAATAACTGCAAAGTGGGGTGTGCATAAAGTGGGGTGTGTATAATTATTCAGCTCCCTGAGTCAATACTTTGTAGAACTACCTTTTGCTGCAATTACAGCTGCCAGTCTTTTAGTTTTTGTCTCTACCAGCTTTGCACATCTAGAGACTGAAATCCTTGCCCATTCTTCTTTGCAAAACAGCTCCAGCTCAGTCAGGTTAGATGGACAGCGTTTGTGAACAGCAGTTTTCAGATCTTATGTATAAAAAGACAAGATGGCGCTCAACACCCTTTCCACATATAACTGTCCTCAGATTAAGTTCAGTTTTCCCAAAGTTCTGCAGAATTCACTTGGTCTTCATGTAATAAAACATTAAACGCTCACCAAAACTCGTGGCCGATCAATCACAATCAGCTTGTCACACTTTTGGCCCAGCCAGTGTATCTCAGATTCTTCACTCTGCCTCAGTTCCTCCACACATGTAAAGAGAAGTAGGATACAGACAAATAGCGTAATACTGCTTCAAACATATACACGCTTATCCACCAGTGCGTCCCCCACTAGTAGTCCAGCATCACCCGGTGTGTCCTCCACCAAATAATAATGCAAGCCTCTCACCGGATTGCCTGTGCTGACCAGCAGGGACCAGCAACAACAGCATGTGGCATCAGCCAAAGTTTTATCGATGTTTAAATCACTTGTCCTAAGACTCAGAAAGATCTCAACATAGCATAATTCCGTTGTATTTAAAAGAAGTTAAAAAGTAGTGCACTTACAATCTCCAAACATCAATGCGCATTTAAAACAACGTGTAGCGTCTTCCGTGCTCCGTAAGCCACGCCCTACTAGTTTTGTCACTAGACTCATCAGGGGCTCCTGATGAGTCAAGTGACGAAACTAGTAGGGCGTGGCTTACGGAGCACGGAAGACGCTACACGTTGTTTTAAATGCGCATTGATGTTTGGAGATTGTAAGTGCACTACTTTTTAACTTCTTTTAAATACAACGGAATTATGCTATGTTGAGATCTTTCTGAGTCTTAGGACAAGTGATTTAAACATCGATAAAACTTTGGCTGATGCCACATGCTGTTGTTGCTGGTCCCTGCTGGTCAGCACAGGCAATCCGGTGAGAGGCTTGCATTATTATTTGGTGGAGGACACACCGGGTGATGCTGGACTACTAGTGGGGGACGCACTGGTGGATAAGCGTGTATATGTTTGAAGCAGTATTACGCTATTTGTCTGTATCCTACTTCTCTTTACATGTGTGGAGGAACTGAGGCAGAGTGAAGAATCTGAGATACACTGGCTGGGCCAAAAGTGTGACAAGCTGATTGTGATTGATCGGCCACGAGTTTTGGTGAGCGTTTAATGTTTTATTACATGAAGACCAAGTGAATTCTGCAGAACTTTGGGAAAACTGAACTTAATCTGAGGACAGTTATATGTGGAAAGGGTGTTGAGCGCCATCTTGTCTTTTTATACATATGATTACTGGACTGTGAGGCACACACAGGATATAACAGAAGGCGATCCATCTATTGTGATATTAATTGAGATATTTTTCGTATATTTTACATATTATTGTTCACTTGTACTACTGTGATTTGAGCTGAGGAGCGCACAACCAGGAAATACCATCCATAATTTTTATAGTTTTCAGATCTTGCCACAGATTCTCGATTGGATTTAGATCTGGACTTTGCCTGGGCCATTCTAACACATGGATATGTTTTGTTTTAAACCATTCCATTGTTGCCCTGGCTTTATGTTTAGGGTCGTTGTCCTGCTGGAAGGTGAACCTCCACCCCAGTCTCAAGTTTTTTGCAGACTCCAAGAGGTTTTCTTCCAAGATTGCCCTGTATTTGGCTCCATCCATCTTCCCATCAACTCCGACCAGCTTCCCGGTCCCTGCTGAAAATAAGCACCCCCAGAGCATGATGCTGCCACCACCGTATTTGACAGTGGGGATGGTGTGTTCAGAGTGATGTGCAGTGTTAGTTTTCCGCCACAAATAGATTTTGCATTTTGGCCAAAAAGTTCCATTTTGGTCTCATCTGACCAGAGCGACTTCTTCCACATGTTTACTGTGTCCCCCACATGGCTTGTGGCAAACTGCAAACGGGACTTCTTATGCTTTTCTGTTAACAATGTCTTTCTTCTTGCCACTCTTCCATAAAGGCCAAATTTGTGCAGTGCACGACTAATAGTTGTCCTATGGACAGATTCCCCCACCTGAGCTGTAGATCTCTGCAGCTCGTCCAGAGTCACCATGGGCCTCTTGACTGCATTTTTGATCAGCGGTCTCCTTGTTCGGCCTGTGAGTTTAGGTGGACGGCCTTGTCTTGGTAGGTTTACAGTTGTGCCATACTCCTTCCATTTCTGCATGATCACTTGAACAGTGCTCCGTGGGATGTTCAAGGCTTTGGAAATCTTTTTGTAGCCTAAGCCTGCTTTAAATTTCTCAATAACTTTATCCCTGACCTGTCTGGTGTGTTCTTTGGACTTCATGGTAATATTCTCTTAGACAACCTGAGGCCGTCACAGAGCAGCTGTATTTGTACTGACATTAGATTACACACAGGTGCACTCTATTTAGTCATTAGTACTCATCAGGCAATGTCTATGGGCAACTGCACTCAGACCAAAAGGGGCTGAATAATTATGCACACCCCACTTTGCAGTTATTCATTTGTAAAAAATGTTTGGAATCCTGTTTGATTTTCGTTCCACTTCTCATGTGTACACCACTTTGTATTGGTCTTTCACGTGGAATTCCAATAAAATTGATTCATGTTTGTGGCAGTAATATGACAAAATGTGGAAAACTTCGAGGGGGTTGAATACTTTTGCAAGCCACTGTATATTACATGAATTGTGCACCTGTATATTGCCTTGTATATATCTGTTGCAGTTAGGGTTGGTCTTCTGGGATCTGTGGTGCACAGTACATTTCTGATTGTATGTATATATTCTTTTTTGTTCCATGCATATTGATGCATGTATATATACATTTTTTTTGCACTCCTGTAAATAAACACATGTATTCAGTTTGAGGCTAGGTTCACAGCAGTCAGTTGCATAACTCAAGCGTTATAATGACTGAACTGCAATAGAGTCTGGACATAGACTTTCACCTCCTTAGAGGTTATCACGAGTCCAGCTCGGGGTGAAAAAAAACAAGCTTGGAGCGGTTATACCGAGCTGAACTCGTGGTAGCCGCCGGGAGGTCTGTGCATAGCAATGCACACAGTGGGATGGTTTACTCACCTCCCGGGGGATCTTGACGTCGGCTGCCATTCTTCTTCCTCTCCCCCTGGTGAGATCGCCATCTGTCGTCATGACGACAGCCGGCAATGTCACTATAGGGTTACCCGGAGGACGGAGGGAGAACTGCAGCGCTAGATCCCAGGGAGGTGAGTGAGTGCTGGGGCTGCTGCAGATCTCTCTGCAGTGTGATTTTTTTCCAGGCTTTAGGGTCTAAAAGCTGGAAAGAATCAGACCGCAAAAGGAGGTTAATACAAAGCCTGCATGCAGAGAGTTAGAATAACATGATCCGTTACTATGAACAGCCCCATAGAATTTTATTTGCAGTGAGTTAACATGCAAAATTATTCTGCAACATAATTGACCACTGTGAATAGGGCCTCAAATCCATTGTGCAGACCTCAGTATTTCCTTGCAAGTGATCTGTTCTTGTTCAGTCACGTTAACAATCTGCACGCGCAGATCATTACAGTCACCTGCTGCAGTGACTAATTCTGAAAAATTCTGGGGAGGCTCAGAAAGGTGAGGAAAATGCTGGAGGAATACAAGACTTCCCTTATATCTGACAATATGGACACGGGAGATGGAAAACTAAATATGCCAATTATTTGAAGCGGTGAAGAGGGAAGCATGCACTCAGCACCTCTGATATGAATAATCTGGGAGAATATGTTGATAGTGGTTATCCCCTGTAAACAGACCCTGACGAAGCTCACAAGGGGACGGAACGTGTAGATGGCGGGGTCAAGTTCCGTATCTGCTTGTAAGTATTCAAATTGGCTGCCGCCTTGGAAGTTACTGTAACAGTGACTGGCTTGTCAGCTGCACCTCTGCCTTCAGCGTGGTCTGCCCAGGAAGAGCAGATGAGTAGACCAAGTGGGCACAGCTGATGATCCAGTAGCCTGGTGGGTGACAGACACTATACAGGAACTGTAGCAATCTGCAAGAGCCTCCAAGTCACTGGCGAGACTGTTCTATGCAATATTTCCTTATGCTTTAGCAGACACTTCCTTGGCCGCATCCTAGCATTTTCATACATGTCTCCCCCCTATGAAGATCCTGGAAATAGGTGATCCCAGTACCAGAGTGAGTGATAAAGCGTGCGTGTATCTGAGATGCATGTGGGAGAGCTCCGAGGGAGGTGATTTTAATTGGTTGTTTTTGCAATTGCTGTCTTTTCATAACAATAAAGTTGCTTTTGTATTTTGGCAATACCCTAAGTGATGACACTGTAACTTAGATTGGAAGTATTCCCTGAGATGACCGTATCAGGTTGTGAAAACTGTGTAGCGTAGGTGAAAGAAAGGGATTAGATCCAGCAATGAAGAGCTGCAGTAACCTGCAGACAACTGCTTTTAATGTCTTCTTCCAACAAACAGGGATGACCTTCCGTATTAGCTGAGGACAAGTATAAGATCACGCAACGCAGTTGTCAGCTACCCAGCTTCAGCCACCTTTGCCACCCGCTTGCCTGGGACTCTTAGGGCTCGTTCACACTATGAGAGTTTGCGGGATTTTTTTAAGCGCTGGCGATCTTAGAAATCGCTCCAAAAGCACTTGAGCAATGATTCCCTATGAGAGTGTTCACATGTAAGCGCTTCGAATTCCTTGAACTCGCAAACACGTTACATGTACCATTTTCTGAGCGCTTAGGCTCAATGGAAGGTATAGGGAAATCGCAAAACGTTTGAAAAAGCGCTTTGAATAGCGATTTCCTGAGCACTTCTATGAATAAATACATTGTATTTATTAATTTCCGGGTGAAAGAGTTCACTTCCTGACTGATGTCAGGAATAGAGATGCGGCGAACTGTTCGCCTGGCGAACATCTCTGGAGCTCATACTACTTCCGGGTCGCACTGACCCCTAGTAGTACGCCTGCGCTGCGCGTCCTCGATCGCGTTCCTGTAGCCGAGCACTCTCTGCGCATGAGCGTGACGTCGTTCATGACGTCACACACACGCGCAGAAAGTGCCCGGCAACAGGAGCGCGATCTAGGACGCGCTCCGCCGGGCAGCGCAGGCATACTACTCCGGGTCAGTGCGACCCGGAAGTAGTAAGAGCCCCAGGGATTTGGAGATGTTCGCCGGCGAACGGTTCGGGAACCGTTCGCCACATCTCTAGTCAGGAAGTGAAAAAAAAAACCAAGAACTCGCTATGCAAAAGCACTTAGAAAAAAAAAAAAGCGTTTTAAAAAACTCTCAATAAATCGTTCAGCGCTTGCGATAGCGCTGTTGATTTATAATGTGAACATAGCTCAAGTTTCACACCTGTATTTCCCATTCGTTCTTTTCTTCATTGCTAGATGCCACAATTACTGCCCCTATGTCACATGACCTCTAAAAGATCGTCATGGGCTGGACGTGCCGGCTAGACTGGTGAAATTCATTCTTACACACAATTATCTGTATTTACCGAGGATGGGAGTGGTGGGATCACAGTTTGCTCCAGAGAAAGCAATTTTTTTTAGGGCAAATATGACACATCCATTCCACCAACAGGATACAATACCAGCCTTACCTCAGTATGAAGAAAAAGGCACCTTTTCCTGTGGACCAACTAAACTGGCATACTTCATCAGGTGTCCAAAACGTCCCGAAGGAAATAGGGAAAGCACTATCATGAACAAGCACAATAATAATCTCAGTAGCTGAACTCAGTCTTTGTACACCTGAGTACAATGGCCCATCCAGGACATTGGGGTGAAGTTGGTTACTTTAAAGCAGAGGTGCCCACACTATTTCGGATTGTGAGCAAAATTGTCAAGTCAAAATGATCTACCCATGTACAATTTCAGGAGCACAATTGTATATAGGGAATGGAAAATGTAGTGCAGTTAAGATGTACCTTTGCGATCTACCGGTAGATTGCAATCTTCCTAATGGGCACCCCTGCTTTAAAGGCATAGCTCCCAACTGTCCCTCTTTTGGAGGGACAGTCTCTCTTTGGCAGCTCTGTCCCTCTTTCCTCCTCATTTGTCCCTCTTTCAGGACTTTGTCCCTCTTTCTATGTAAATATATATATTTCTCTACTAAAAAAATGTGTTTGATTGACTCTAAACTTTATTCCCATCCTTTAAATTGATATATTACTAATTTTAAAATGTTAATATGAATGAAATGAACCAGGATAGAAAGGACCAGTGTCTGTTGAATTATAAAACAACTTATTTTTCTTATGAAGTCTTTATGGTGTCCATAACTATGGATGTGATTAGGGATGTGGCAGGGGTGTGGCTTAAGTGTCCCTCTTTCTCATCACAAAAAGTTGGGAGGTATGTTTAAAGGGGCTCCGAGCACCTCTCATGGGCATGCCCTGAAGACAGACGACTTCCAACAAAGTCGTGCTATGACCCCTCTGGAGGAGCCTCTTGCAATGGCCATGCGTGTTCCTTCCTCTTCCTGCTTCATTCAGTGATGCTTCTCTAAGGGGTGACCCGGAAGTTATAACATAGCCAAGATGGCAGATGTGATTTTTAAATTGAAATCGAACGAAAACTATTTGGTGTAGAATGGTGATTCAGGCATCAAATGAAAGAGGAAATCACAAGCTACAGAAAGGTATGCATCTTTAACCACTTGCCGACCGCACGCTTATACCGTGCGTCGGCAAAGTGGCAGCTGCAGGACCAGCGACGCAGTATTGTGTCGCCAGCTGCAGGCTGATTAATCAGGAAGCAGCCGCTCGTGCGAGCGGCTGCTTCCTGTCAATTCACGGCGGGGGGCTCCGTGAATAGCCTGCGGGCCGCCGATGGCGGCTCGCAGGCTAAATGTAAACACAAGCGGAAATAATCCGCTTTGTTTACATTGTACGGCGCTGCTGCGCAGCAGCGCCGTAAGGCAGATCGGCGATCCCCGGCCAATCAGCGGCCGGGGATCGCCGCCATGTGACAGGAGACAGCCTGTCACTGGCTGCACAGGACGGATAGCGTCCTGTGCAGCCCGGATCTCCAGGGGGGGCCAGGTAGGAGAGGGAGGGGGAGGATTTCGCCGCGGAGGGGGGCTTTGAGGTGCCCCCCCCCGCAACACCTGGCAGGCAGGAGCGATCAGACCCCCCCAGCACATCATCCCCCTAGTGGGGAAAAAAGGGGGGCGATCTGGTCGCTCTGCCTGCACGCTGATCTGTGCTGGGGGCTGCAGAGCCCACCCAGCACAGATCAGCTAAAACAGCGCTGGTCCTTAAGGGGGGGTAAACGGTGGGTCCTCAAGTGGTTAAAGGGAAGGTTCAGGGACACCTTGAAAAAAATAAAAATCGATATCCACTTACCTGGGGCTTCCTCCAGCCCGTGGCAGGCAGGAGGTGCCCTCGCCGCCGCTCCAGAGGCTTCCGGTCGTCTTCGGTGGCCGACCCGACCTGGCCAGGCCAGGCTCTTCTGCGCTCCAAGGCCCAGCACTTCTGCGTCCCACGCCGGCGCGCTGACGTCATCGGACGTCCGCCGGGCTGTACTGCGCAGGCACAGTAGTTCTGAGCCTGCGCAGTACAGCCCGGCGGACGTCAGCGCGACCGCGTGGGACGCAGAAGAGCCCGTCCTTGGAGCGCAGAAGAGCCCGACCTGGCAGCCGGCCTGGCCAGGTCGGGTCGGCCACCGAAGACGACCGGAAGCCTCTGGAGCGGCGGCGAGGGCACCTCCTGCCTGCCACGGGCTGGAGGAAGCCCCAGGTAAGTGGATATCGATTTTTATTTTTTTCAAGGTGTCCCTGAACCGTCCCTTTAAGTACTAGTCGGAGTGTTAAAGACATGCCCATGAGAGGTGCTCAGAGTCCCTTTAAAGGAAACCTGAAGCAAGAGGGATATGGAGGCTGCCACATGTATTTCCTATTAAACAACACCAGTTTCATGACTTTCCTGCTGATCCCTTTGGTTGTGGTAATATCTGAAAGACACACCTGAAAAAAAGCATGCAGCTAATCCAGTCAGACTTCAGACAGAGCACCTGATCTGCTTGTTCAGGTGCTATATGGCTAAAAGTATTAGAGGCAAAAGATCTGTAGTACAGCCAGGCAACTGGTATTTTTTAAAAAAGGAAATAAATATGGCATCCTCCAAATCGCTCTCACTTTAGGTGTCTTTTACGGTCACAATTAAAAAAACTCAAGAGCACGCCTTGTGGTAGGAGGAAAAAAGGCTTAATCTGAAGCTGTGATAAGGGGTTCTTCAGTGTGACTACTTCATGCATGTGGAATACCTTTCCATCAGATCTGGTTCTAGTGGATACAGTACAGAATACTAAAGGGGAACTGCATGTTTTCTTAAATTATCAAAAACAATTTAGAATGTTGATGTAGTGATTACATCTGATCCCTCCCACCCGCCCCAAATCATTCACACAAGGCCCCAAAGTGGTCACATGATGTGATACTACAGTGAGGTCCCTCAGCAGTCACATGATGTGATACTAGAAGGGGAAACCTCATCAGTCACATGATGTGATATTATAGGGAGGTCCCTCAGCAGTCACATGATGTGATACTAGAAGTGGACACCTCATCAGTCACATGATGTGATACTAGAAGGGGACACCTCATCAGTCACATGATGTGATACTATAGGGAGGTCCCTCAGCAGTCACATGATGTGATACTACAGGGAGGCCCCTCAGCAGTCACATGATTTGATACTACAGGGGGGCCCCTCAGCAGTCACATGATGTGATACTACAGGGAGGTCCCTCAGCAGTCACATGATGTGATACTACAGGAAGGCCCCTCAGCAGCCACATAATGTGATACTACAAGGGGGCCCCTCAGCAGTCACATGATGTGATACTACAAGGGGGCACCTCAGCAGTCACATGATGTGATACTACAAGGGGGCACCTCAGCAGTCACATGATGTGATACTACAGGGAGGCCCCTCAGCAGTCACATGATGTGATACTACAGGGAGGCCCCTCAGCAGTCACATGATGTGATACTACAGGGAGGCCCCTCAGCAGTCACATGATGTGATACTATAGGGAGGCCCCTCAGCAGTCACATGATGTGATACTACAGGGAGGCCCCTCAGCAGTCACAAGATGTGATACTACAGGGAGGCCCCTCAGCAGTCACATGATGTGATACTACAGGCAGTTCCCTCAGCAGTCACATGATGTGATACTACAGGGAGGCCCCTCAGCAGTCACATGATGTGATACTACAGGGAGGCTCCTCAGCAGTCACATGATGTGATACTACAGGGAGGCCCCTCAGCAGTCACAAGATGTGATACTACAGGGAGGCCCCTCAGCAGTCACATGATGTGATACTACAGGGAGGCCCCTCAGCAGTCACATGATGTGATACTACAGGGAGTTCCCTCAGCAGTCACATGATGGGATACTACAGGAAGGCCCCTCAGCAGTCACATGATGTGATACTACAGGAAGGCCCCTCAGCAGTCACATGATGTGATACTACAGGGAGGCCCCTCAGCAGTCACATGATGTGATACTACAGGGAGGCCCCTCAGCAGTCACATGATGTGATACTACAGGGAGGCCCCTCAGCAGTCACATGACGTGATACTACAGGGAGGCCCCTCAGCAGTCACATGATGTGATACTACAGGGAGGCCCCTCAGCAGTCACATGATGTGATACTACAGGGAGGCCCCTCAGCAGTCACATGATGTGATACTACAGGGAGGCCCCTCAGCAGTCACATGATGTGATACTACAGGGAGGCCCCTCAGCAGTCACATGATGTGATACTACAGGGAGGCCACTCAGCAGTCACAAGATGTGATACTACAGGGAGGCCCCTCAGCAGTCACAAGATGTGATACTACAGGGAGGCCCCTCAGCAGTCACATGATGTGATACTACAGGGAGGCCCCTCAGCAGTCACATGATGTGATACTACAGGGAGGCCCCTCAGCAGTCACATGATGTGATACTACAGGGAGGTCCCTCAGCAGTCACATGATGTGATACTACAGAGAGGCCCCTCAGCAGTCACATGATGTGATACTACAGGCAGTTCCCTCAGCAGTCACATGATGTGATACTACAGGGAGGCCCCTCAGCAGTCACATGATGTGATACTACAGGGAGGCCCCTCAGCAGTCACATGATGTGATACTACAGGGAGGCCCCTCAGCAGTCACATGATGTGATACTACAGGGAGGTCCCTCAGCAGTCACATGGCATTGCATAGTAATTTGGGACACTGAATGTTTTGAAGTCTTTTATTATTGCATACAATACATTTCCCTTTTCCAGTCTGTCAACAAGCAGACATCTTCCAGCTCAGTAAACTCCTCCTCCAATTCCTCGCCAGCTACTTGCTTAAAACTTTGGATATTGTAAAAAGTCTACTAAATAATTTACAAATTAAAAATAAAATGCGCAGGTGTAAGTCCCCGACACATGAGGCTGCAGCCCGAGGGGTGAGACTTCACTGCCTGTGCAATAAGAATCAAGCACCAGAGATGGGCAGCCAATCGGAATCCAGGCCCCACCCTCAGGGACAGCGCATCATGAGGCTCTTCCTATGGGAACGCTGCATGCACAATACTCTCAGCTACAGTCACTCTGATTGGCTTAGAATGTCGCCACTTTGGAACGTTCCATTCATGTGGTGCGGGATACTAGCTCACAGTTTAATCTCAAGTGCACAATTTTTCACCTTCCAGTAGAGTGTAATTCCCAGGAGATTCAAGTTATCAGGTCAGGGCCACATTTACAGGGTTATGGCTGTCCACAGATCATCACCACTATTCACCACGTGGCAGCCATGACACCTCTCAGCAGCAGCAGTAAGTTAAAGGGAAAGCTTGGGTGGGGGAGCGGGGGGTTTGAGATAAGGGGTAACCAAGGCAGTCCTCCCCTGGTGGTGTGAGGTGTGGAAAGCAGCACTATTCTCCTCCATATATGCAATAGCAGGCGTCACTGCCCAGCCTACCCAGTCACTCAAGGTTTAGGCAGGGGAAAGAATCTGATTGTTTACTGGAGTAGGAGGAGTTATATCGAGGGGAGGGCTTAAAGATAACAAGAAAGATTAGCTCCACCCATCTGATAAGTGAGTATTTACAGGCCATATTACAACTTTCCCTAAGTCTGTACAGGCTCGTGAAGGTTCTGATGTGACCATTCAGAAGAAATTTTGCTACAAGATAAAGTGTTTATAGTTAGGTGCACTGAAGTGATAACAAGGTGTACAAGTTCAGAGCTGGTTCGGGCTCTTCTCCTGCTGAGAGTGCTTACAGCAGGCAGACACTTCCACTTAGCACTTACTGTCAGCAGGTGGAGCACACAGCAGAATAGTATCCTTTGAAGGTAGCTATTCTGTGTTGGTCCCACCATGAAACCGGCAGACAGAGTGAGCCATCCTTCACAGCCCTAGATTATAAATTTACTATGTTCTCCCCCCACTAGATGCATCTCACAAAGCCTTTCCAATCCCAGGCAGGACCTTTGGGGACACTAAAACAATTTTCCTTGTACATGAAGAAGATGCAATGGTCACCTTTCCATGTAGCTACAATTTCCCTGTAGGGACTTCCCCCGAGGTTGTGAGGAGCCACCCAAGAGGAACTTCTAACAAATACTGATTACATGAATTTGGCTTATTTCCTCTGCCAGGAAGCCGTCTCACAGGACCAGAATACAGGAAGCGAAAAGTCTAACACACACGTCACAACAGTGGGGGAAAGACTACAAGTCCCAGTATGCGACCAGGGCATGCTGGGTGCTGTAGTAGATAGAGGTAGGTGGAGCATTGCTATATGCTGCTCTCAGGTCCCTTCCCAGAAGACACCTCTGTATGAAGCCCTTAGTTACAGTCAGGGCCAGCATTGCATCTTAGGGTATAGCAGGTAGGCACAGCAGGGTTGCTATAATGGGGCAGGCAGGTGGTGCAGGCTTGGGGTGCGGGGCATGCAGCTCCTGTGCTCCACCATGTCTTCCTTCTGCAGTGCAAATAGTCTCGCAGAGACCAGAAACTGAATGAAGACGGCCCATAGTCTTTCCTACTGTGTGTGGCGGCTGGCTTATATCCACTCATTACCATAGCAACCACGGTGACACACACGGAGCAGCCAGTCAATGTTGTCCCATAGCCTGGAGTGTCACTCCCACAAGATATGCTTTGGGCTGTGGTGCAGAAATGCCCAATTGCAGGGCTCGGTGCTGGTGAAGGGTGGCAGGAGGATGAGTCCAGGTGGCACATGAAAGGGAGCGTAGGACACAGCCGTTTCCATAAACTGGCCACACACGGTGGAGCCAGATTCATGAAGAGTTTATGTCCTCATCAAGGAAGGAATGACAAAGGACTATTTTGGGATGGAAGAAGGACCGGAACTTTTCTCGGTACCATGGTGGGAAGCTCACAGATGTCTTCTTATGATTGTATTGCATTATATTCAAGGCTCTCATCTAGCAGATCACAGCTGTTCCTCCTCTGGCCCTTCACCTCTCCATGGATGACCCATCACGGCTATGTTTTGTGCGTGAAGCGTGCCCACACCTGTTGGAGCTGGGAGCGAGAGATGCGCAGCACAGAGGGCATCAGTCTGTGGTTGCCAGCTGGCAGAGGTGGGTGGCGGCGATGAGGCAGGCGTACAGGACTACTCTCAGCAGAGCGGCTGCGCTGGATGAAGGTGCCTGCAGGATGAGGATAATGTTCTGTCTCCAGTGTAGAGGATGAGAAGACGGAAGACGCCAGTCTACGGAGGGGGCTGTACCTCGGCAGGGGGTGGTGCTGGGAATGCCTGTCCTCCTCCAGCTGAAAAACATCAAGAAGAGCGGAGGGAAAGGAGTCAGGCAATGATGAGACTTGCTACGTGTAGCATTAGTGCATGCTGTGACGTCTTCGGGGAGCACCCCCCCCATACCATGGGCCCGCACCACCTGCCCCTCCCCAATGGATCTCCCTTACAGAGCCAACACATCTCTTTAGGTGGGACTGGGAAGGATCTGAGGAGCAATTGTTGCTGCAGCCACTATAAAACTGTTATGTTAGTTGATTGAGGTGGAGCGACCGGTAGCGGCAAGGAGAAGTCTCTTGACACACAATCATCACCGGTAACCATGATGCTGGAAATCTCACTCATCGTCATGTAGGCCTCAGTACAGGTCATTAGATATCAGAAGTAACAAGGCAAAAGTATCAGGACTCAGGAACACATTTCACCACTCATCTAAACAGCTTCTCTACTAAGTGGACATTTCCTAACACTTACAGAGGATGAAACCACCAACACATCATGAAAGCCACTGGCAGAGATGTTCATGGAATGAAGGTCACTAGGGGGAGCTTAGTTGGAAGTATGAGGCTATTGGGGTAAGGATGTCCACTTGTTTGACAATCATTTCTGATTAAACAAGTCAAATGGCTTTCATCCAATGAATATCTCCATGACTTTTATGACATTATATTTATTGTGTTCCTTATAAGGAAACGTAGGAAACTTTCTGGCCTTTCTCTGAACAGGAAAATACACTTGAAGTGGTGAAATGCCTTCAGAGATAATATGGAAATGTGGTCTCTCTTTAACTTTCTACCATGGATACATTCACCATACTATGGTGTCAGCAGAAGAATTGGAGTTAATTATGAAACCTCTATTAATAATTTCAGAGAAAAGTAGTGTGACACGGTGTGTGCTTTACTCCTCTATCTTATTACACTCTAATCTAGTTATCAAAAAAAAAAAAAAAATCGAATTTTCAAGGCACATATAGGCTACACATACGCGTACCTGTTATTCAGCCGCCGGGAGATTTGGGTGCAGGGCAAAGCCGATAAACTGCTTACCCTGCTCCTGCACAAGCCCTGGCGGCATTAATTACTATTCCCCCTCCAGGCCGCCATGGATAGTGGGAGAAAGATGTAATTTGGCTGCCAGCTTCTGGTGGCCGAATTACAGTGTTTTTTTTAGTCATCTGTGCTCCGTCTTTTCACGGCGCCCAAATTACTCATTGTGACGCTATAGCCGTAATTCCTATCAAGGCTTATGGTGGTGCCAGCTGCGCCAAAATCTCCTGTGCTGTTTTTACAGCGTTCGACACATACATCCACCCTCATCCTGGGAGAAGTACGGAAACACCACTGGGCTATGTGAATCCACCATCTAGCTACAGTCCGATCTCTATTATGAAGGCACATATAAGCCACACAATTAGGAATGACTCGCACACCAAGTGTAAATTGCAAATTATTCAAATTGTATTGTATACACTGAAAACCAAAGTTACAAGATTATTCATGAGTTAACCACTTAAGGACCAGGGGTGATTTCGCTGATCTGTGCAGCGTGGGCTCTACAGCCCACAGCACAGATCAGCAAGGAGGCTGGGCGATCAGACTTACCCCCTTTTTTCCCCATTAGGGGGATGTCCTGCTGGGGGGGTCTGATCGCCGCCGGCTCTGTTCGTTCGGCGGGGGGGGGGGGGGGGGGGAGCTCCTCAAAGCCCCCCTCCGCAGCGAATTTCCTCCTTATGTCCCCTTCCGTCCCTCCCCTTCCTCCTATGGGCAGCGCAGGACGGAGATCCGCCCTGCGCCGCCTAGAGTCGATGCCGGCGAATCAGAATGCGGCGATCCACGGCCAATCAGAGGCCAGGGATCGCCGATCTACGTCACGGCGCTGCTGCGCAGCAGCGCCGTGTGATGTAAACAGCGGGGAATTCTTCCCCGCATGTTTACATTATGCGTGCGAGCCGCGATCGGCGGCTCGCACACTGTTCACGGAGGCAGTCTCCGTGAACTAGCATGGAAAGGCCGCTCGATCGAGCGGCCGTTTCCATGCTATACCACTAACGCCCCGCCGACGCCTATGGGCGTTAGGCGGTCGTTAAGTGGTTAAGGAACACAAGCATAAGGCTGTCTTCATTAACTGTATAGTTGAACACAGAAGGAAAATACACAGTATATAGCATTAGCAACAGGTTCAGCGATGTCAGGGACTCTGGTTCTGCCAACTTAAGGTTCACTTGGTCTCATATGGACTTTTGTTGCTATCCAGTACCCTCTATGCTCTTGCTGGCTTTATGGGTCAGATTCATGGACTGCATTTGCTACTGATCTATGATAGCTCCATTCTGGTTTGTGAACCTGTTGCAAATGCTATATACTGTGTATTTTCTTTCTGTGTTCAACTATACAGTTAATGAAGACAATTGACTGCACAGCCTTATGCTTGTGTTTCTTAAAGAGATACTGAAGCGAAAAAAAAATTATGATATAATGAATTGGTTGTGTAGTACGGATAATTACTAGAATATTAGAAGCAAAGAAAATATTCTCATATTTTTATTTTCAGTTATATAGTGTTTTTTTATAACAATGCATCATTCTCTAATATTTGCAGTACACTACACTCAGCATACTAAATTATTTTTACAGAGCAGGCTGTGAACTTTTGACCTGTCCTGTGCAGAAGAATAAACAATACAGTGACAGACGGTTGAGATAACAACCTTCAGAAGACAGAGCTCTCTGAGACTTTGAAAGTGGTGGAGCTCAATGGCTTATTTGCATAGATAACAACTGGAGTTTCTTAGAGGAATACTGTAGGGGTGGGGAAAATTAGTTGAACTTACCCAGGGCTTCTATTGGTTCCCCGCAGACATCCTGTGCCCATGCAGCCACTCACCGATGCTCTGGCCCCTGCCTCCGGTTCACTTTTGGAATTTCATACTTTAAAGTCTGAAAACCACTGCACCTGCATTGCTGTGTCCACGCTCCCGCTGATGTCACCAGGAGCGTACTGCGCAGGTGCACCATACTGGGCCTGCGCAGTATGCACAAGGTGACACCAGCGGGAGCGAGGACACGGCAACACAGGCACAGTGGTTTTCAGACTTTAAAGTCTGAAATTCCAGAAGTGAACCGGAGGTGGGGTCGGAGCATCGGTGAGTGGCTGCGCGGGCACAGGATGTCTGCGGGGAACCATTAGAAGCCCCAGGTAAGCTCAACTCATTTTCCCCCGACCCCCCTACAGTATTCCTTTAACCCTTCCTGTACTGGAAACAATATTAGACTTATGTCTCTGCTCCTAATGTTCTATTTCTTAGCTGTACTACACATACAAATCATTATATCATATATTTTTTTTTCTCGCTTCAGTGTCTCTTTAACTCATAAATAATAATGTAACTTTGGTTTTCAGTGTATACAATACAATTTGAATCATTTGCAATTTACACTTGGTGTGCGGGTCAATCCTTATTGTGTGTTTAACCTCCCTGGCGTTCTGATTCTGCGCAGCCGCACGTGGTTTTTTTCAACCTAATTTTTTTTTTAATCATGTAGCTAGCCTAGCGCTAGCTACATGGGGCCTATTACGCGGCGGGTAGCGGCGGCAATCAGAGAAACACGAAGCTAGCAAAGTGCTAGCTGCGTGTTTAAAAAAAAAATAAATTATTATTCAAATCGGCCCAGCAGGGCCTGAGCGGTGCCCTCCAGCTCAGCTCGTCCAGAACGCTAGGGAGGTTAAGTAGGACTGTGGTCCAATTTACAGACCCAGCACCCACTCATGCTACTCCCTCCTCTTTATGCATATTGATGCATCAGGTGTGCAGACCTTTGCTAATTTATTGTGTTGGCACACATAAGCCACACATACACCGGATGACATTTACAACCATCCTCACCCCCAACTAATCATTCTCAGAGGAGATTAGTGACATAGGAGTAACAGACTCCAACTGAGTCATCTGAATCCACAATCTTACTACACTTCAATCTGGGTTATCACAGCACATCTAAGTCACACAAACACTGGCTGATGTACAACACGGGCATTACCACAGTGGATTAAGTCTAATATGTATCCCAAAATTATAATAATTGGCTAGAGAAACATGGATCATGGCAGTGTGGTACTACATATGCCTCAATAAAACGGCAGGCTAACTTTCCGTATATTTATTATGACTGGTATCTACCCATAGCAATCTCCAGGATTGTTCTAGATCATGTTTCCTTGTCTCCACCAGTAATGAATCCTGATGGCTGTTATACATCAAGTAAGTTCCGTAATTATGTTAAAGATTATTGTCACTGTTTTACTCATTTGTATGTATAATCATTCCTACTAGCAGAGAGTTATGTAATTGTATAGAGATTACTTAAAGGGGCACTATGTCTCCATCCTGGTGTTGGATCCCTTGAAACATCTTTTCCATCACTTTTCTGGCCAGCATAATTTCTTCTAATTTTTCAAGTTCGCCTCTCCATTGAAGTCTATTGCGGTTCGCGAAAGTTCGCGCGAACCGAACTTTCGCGGCAGGTTCGCGAACCTAAAATCGGAGGTTCGGTCCATCTCTACTGACTAGTGAAAACAGGGTCATCCACTTGTATTGGATATGCGAATCTGCATGCAGATTCGCGATAGTGGAAACGGGCCCTGAGTAGTTCCTGGCTTTGTTCCCTTTCCCTAAAATTTTTGAGGTGTTTGGAGACCACAAGAACCCACCAATAATAGTAAATAAACTAACCCCTAATGTACATAAATTCCTCCTGCAGTTTCCTCCGCTCGCTCATTCTGCTGTTTTTGTGTTGGGGAACCTCTCATTAAAATCAATAGGCTGGATAAGACCAAGTGACAGGAAGCAGCACAAAGCTGCAATATTTGACTTAGGAAGACAGCATCTGCATTCAGAGACCTTTGTGTGGTTTCCTCTATGCAACTTTACTATAAAAGTCTCTTGTAAAGTTCAACACACGGCTTGTAATCATACAGAAGACCCATGAGCCGTCTTAAAGGAAATATCCAGGGACTATGGGGCCAAAATAAAAAATCCAAATCCACTTACCCGGGGCTTCTGCCAGCCCATGGCAGGTTCCCGGTGCCCTCGCCGCCGCTCTGCAGGCTCCCGGTCTCCTCCGGTGGCCAACCCGACCTGGCCCGGCCGGCTTCCTGATCGGGCCTCTTCTGCGCTTCAACTTCAATGGCGTCTCTTCTGCGCTCCACGCGGGTGCGCTGACGTCATCCGGGCTGTACTGCGCAGGCGCTGAACTACTGCGCCCGCGCAGTACAGCCCGGAGGACGTCCGATGACAGAGCACCGAAGGAACTGTTATTGAAGCACAGAAGAGCCCGACCTGGCAGCCGTCCTGGCCAGATCGGGTCGGCCACCGGAGAAGACCGGGAGCTTGCGGAGCGGCGGCGAGGGCCCCTCCTGCCTGCCACGGGCTGGAGGAAGCCCCAGGTAAGTGGATTTGGTTTTTTTATTTTGCCTGAACCTTCCCTTTAAGAAATGTGTTCAATTTGTAAAGGATCTCTTCCCAAATGGTGATCCTCTTACCTGTCTCTGAGGTCCTGTAGGGTCAGATTCCCTCCTCCGTTGCCGAGAACCTGATGTAGAATGGGAGTGTGATGGACTTGCAGGCGGGCCGTCTAGCCTGCCATCAGCACCTTCATTTCGGGAGGTCTCTTCTTCGGCTACAGTCTGCATGGCTCTGGGCCGAACTTCATGGACTTTAGGCCTCACTGCAGTATCTCCTCCTGAAGCCTTCCGCCTCTCCTCACCATCATCTAAAGGTCGGAGCTCCTCAGGCTCTTCATCAGTTGTTCCCGAGGTAGTGGGCTCTGCCCCAGGGTGGAAGTCCTTCAACTCAGTCTCTTTGTCAATGATAACCCACTCCTTGCTGTCAAAGTCCTCCTCCTCAGCAAGAGGCACTGAACGGAAAGCATTACTCAGAGCTTCATGCTCCACAGATGCAGACACCTCCATACGACCACTAGCTTGCCGGTCAACCTGACCCGTATCGATGGACAACATCTGAGCCGGCTGAGAGGAGCACACCTGGCGGGATGGAGAGCCAGGGAGATCCATGTGAGATCTGAAAGGCACAAAGCAGAGGAAAAAGGGTTCATAAAGCTGCTATCTTCACTGGTGAGCAACATTTCTGGACACTTAGAGCTGGGAAACACCAGAACATTTTCAGCAGCAATTCCAAAAGCAATTCACTGCTGAAAGTGAATGGTCATGATCCCACAGGAGCAACTTCGATTTGCAAAAATCACAACTGCTCTGCATGCAGCATTTTGGGAGCGATTTCATAAGGGAAAAAAGGGTCCAAAACAGTTTTCGCATGTTTTCAGTGGCAAAATCGCTCTAAAAAAAAGCTACGTTTTTGAGAGCATTTTGCCTATATAAAATAGCAAGAAGTTTTGAATCAGGATGCTTTCACTGATAGCTAACACAGTACAATACTCTATTGCTACTGTATAAAATAGGTGAACCAACTGTGGAAAATTACATAGAAAAGGATTATAGCAAATATTCAAATAACATAAGAAAAATAACAGCTTTGGTCATCTGACGCACATGAAATGAGGACTTGAAGATTAAAATATACCTGTGATCTGGAGTATGGCTGTATTTATACTTACCTGAGACTTCCTTCAGCCCCATGAGGTCCATGGACTCCCTTGCTGTCCTCTCCGGCCGTGCCATTCTCTTCTAGTTGCCCCCGATAATATGGCCAGTTGTGCGCGCATGTGCAGAAGAGTGCGGCCAGCCAGATTACTGGGAGCCCACGGATCTCATGGGACTGGAGGAAGCCCCAGGTAAGTATATATACAGCCATACTCCAGATCTCAGGTTTCCTTTAAAGCAGTTAAAGGGTTCCCCAACCCTGTCCTCAAGGCCCACCAACAGTACAAGTTTTGCAGAAAACCACAAACATACACAGGTGATTTAGTAATTAGTATCTCAGCAGAACGGATTACCTGTGTGGATTTCCACAAAACATGCACTGTTGGTGGGCCTTGAGGACAGGGTGGGGGAACACTGCTTTAAAGGACCACTATCACGAAAAATGGTAAAATGTAACCACTTCCCCTCCCCCGGGACGAGTAACTATGTCCCTGCAAGTTCCCATAACTTCTTGCAGGGGCATAGCTATCACGTCCCTCCCCGCCACGCGTTACTGCTTCCCCCCCCCCCCCCCCAACACCGTTCCCATTCATTGATCTAAGTCCCCATATAAAATGACAGCTGAGCTCGGGCTATGCCACCGGAAGGCACTGCTCAGGCCCCGCTGGGCCGATTTGCATAATTTTTTTTTTGCTACACGCAGCTAGCACTTTGCTAGCTGCGTATGCAATCCGGTCGCCGCCCCCCCCCCGTGCGCTGCCTGGCCGATCAGTGCCAGGCAGCGCTGTGGAGTGGATCGTCGATGACGTCATCCCGCCCATCGCCATGGCGACGGGGGAAGCCCTCCAGGAGATCCTGTTCTTCGAACGGGATCTCCTGATCTCCGAAGGCGATCGGGGGGGGCTGGGGGGATGCCGCTGAGCGGCGGGTATCATGTAGCAAGACCTTGTCTCGCTACATGAAAAAAAAACAAAAAACTGCTTTGCTGCCCCTTGGCGGATTTCAATAAACCGCCAGGAGGGTTAATATGTATGTCAAGAGGGTATATCTATCCTCCTCCTCCTAAAAATCACTTTTTAGATATCCCACAGTTTTATTTTATATTTAAAGGGACTTCGAGCAGTGCAGAAACTATGGAAAGATGCATACCATTTTGAAGCTCTCTTTCTCCTCTTTCCAACGATATATAAACCGCCGCCCTACGCCTTTTAGTTTTCGCTATTTTCGCGATCGAATTCGCGGCAAACGCAATTTCGATCACGTTGGAAAGAGGAGAAAGAGAGCTTCAAAATGGTATGCATCTTTCCATAGTTACTTGTATTACACAGGACAACTTTTCCCCAAAGTCGGCAGCTGAATGGAGCTGCTGACACTGGGGAAAGTGTCGACCTGTGTAGTAACTATGGAAAGATGCATACCATTTTGAAGCTCTCTTTCTCCTCTTTCCAACGAAACCTAAACCGCCGCCCTACGCCTTTTAGTTTTCATTATTTTTGCGATCGAAATCGCATTTGCCACGACTTCGATCGTGAAAATAGCGAAAACTAAAAGGCGTAGGGTAGCGGTTTATATATCGTTGGAAAGAGGAGAAAGAGAGCTTCAAAATGGTATGCATCTTTCCATAGTTTCTGCACTGCTCGGAGTCCCTTTAAGTTTTTACTGTTTCATTGTCTCTGCTCAATGACACCTTCATTGAAGTATGCCAGAGCTACAATCTATGGATTATTGACCTTTTTTTTATTCTTTTTTAGACACTAACATGCCACAGGTCAGGTACTTTCGTAAACAAAGAACTAACTTCTCCATTAAGCATTGCGGCCTCTACAGAGGTTACCCAGCTCTCACCTCCTCTCGGGAAGATCAGCTCTATCAGCAGTGGACAGCCGGTCAGATTCAGGGCTGTTGACACGCCGGAAATGGAGAGAGCGCGCCTGAGTAGTGGGAGATTCTGGAGGCGCACGCACAGGTGAGCTGGGGCATCCGTGGCGGCTGTGTTCATCCTCCATCAGGCACTGTGTCTGCAGAGCAAAGAAAATGCACTCATTACAATGACTACCACAGCACAGACACTAATGCCCCCTCCTCCTCCTACGGCACTACAGCCCGATTTGAGCCTTGGCCTCCTTTAGTTTACTGCCCATCCATTTCTTGATTTCCGAGGCTTCACTGCACGTTTAACAATTTTTTACGGGAATAGATTGTTAGCCTATTGTCCAACCCTCAGACTTGGAGGACCAGTGTATCCTATTTAGTCTGGAACATCCCCTTTGCCCTGTTCGGCTAGGGAGAACGTCCCAGTAGCTAGGCTTCCCCCAGCATACTTGGTTCACACAAGCCACTAATGCAACAAAGTAAGGTTTCCTTTAGTGGGGACAATACCCCACCTACCCTCAAACATCCTTACACTGAGATCACAGCACGGGCACTGATACAAAGAGCAGCGACTCCCTCACCTACCTCCCACATCCACACCATAGCAAATGTTACCCCACCTACCACCATACATCATTAAACTAAGGGCTCGTTTCCACTGTTGCGACGCGATTTCGGCCGCATTCCGACGCTTGTAAAAACGCATGCGGATGCGTTTCCACATGCGTTTTTACCCGCGATTTCGCATGGCAGGGTGCCATGCGAAATTAACCATGACACTGCCAGGGCTAAATAAAATTGAAAAAGGTGCGAAATCGCACGCGAAATCGCGGGTAAAAACGCATGTAACAAACGCATGCGTTTTTACTATTAAATACATTAGCGGCGATTCGCACGGATTCCCGACGCAGGCGAAATCGTTGGCTCTTTTGTGCGTTTTTTTCACGCTGAAAAAAACGCACCTCAACAACGCTACAGTGGAAACAGGCCCATCCACTTGTATTACATGTGCGGATCTGCATGCGTTGGACGCATGCAGATTCGCGATAGTGGAAACGAGCCCTAAGATTGTAGCACAATCTGCCCCACCTATCACTAGGAACTCATCCCATTGTCTGTTCTCTCCCAGCAGCCTTTTGGGGCTGTAATCATATAACCTCATCACATAGCCATAGAAGCGTCTCGTGATGCCTGGCATTTCTGCCCTTACCATTCCTGTTCAGCCACAGACACACTACATGCCATGCACTGGGTCCCATGTCACCTTTATCGGGGAATGTGGAGTCCATACCTTGCTGATACTGATCCGCAGCTTGTTCCTGTTCACATCGGTCTCTTCCCACACTTCTGTGTCATTGAAGCCAGTATTGGGGACCTGCCCAGTGAGGTCTGCTGGCCGTCCAGGTAGAACAGGGGGGGCATTCTCCTGGTCACTGAGGTGCTCCCCTTGCAGGACATCTTCAGTGTTCTCCCTCAGCATATCTCCGGGTACTGGAGTGACATTCACCACCCTGCAAGTCAGGAGCAACATGTCTATAGAGGGAGTACTCAGTACTCCACATACTGCAGTGTTCCTCTATCAGTGCAAACAAGGGTGGGACTCCCGTCTCTCTGCTCCCGATACAACTTAAGCACAATATTTTCCTATAACTGGATGAGATATTCTGAGGAATCTTATTACATGCATTTCCACTGACTTATTTATACATGTGGGATCCCTGGTGAAGCCAGCTCATGTGGTCTGTGTGTATCATCATCTTGTAAAGTGGGTGGAGGAGCACTCTCACTCACAAGATTGGAGGGGAAGCTTTGTGTGCCCAAAACCTGCAGCCCAATCATCTCCTGGGCTGCAGAGCATAAAAGGTCAGAACCACTGTTACCGAAAGAAAGTATGGGTTACCAGTAGTGGCATACAAGTCAGCTCTAAAGGCAAAAGCCTGCCGTTTCAGGCTAGCAGCCCTTCTTCAAGCCAAAAAGCTAATGTGTGACTTTTTGGCTTGACGAAGGTCCGCTAGCCTGAAATGGCAGGCTGTTGCCTATACAACTGACTTGTATGCCACTATTTGTTAAAAAAAGATATACTTTTGGTAACCGTGGTGCCGACTTTTTGGACTTTTATGTGTATCTTTATGTATGTGGTATAGTGGGGGCTCATCATTACATAGGATGTGATTAGACTCGCTGTCTGTAAAGGCTTGAGCTTCTGTCTACTTTGGGGTGGTCAGTGAGAGCTGTGATTGGTTGTAAGCCTGTGGGGAGATCTCTGTTGGATGCTGCATCTGAAATCTTGGAATAAGGGCCAGTTTACACTTGCATAAAAAAATTTACCCATTGGGACTTTTTGTTAAGCTCTGCTTAGTGCAGGAAGCGGATCCTAATGTTACAAATAGGATCTGCCTCCACTTGTTAAAAAAACTGGATCCCCTTGCTATGCAATGCAAGCGGAATGTTAAGCAGAACGCTGGGTCCGAACTTGGCACATTTTTCCGGTCCAGACGGGAAAATGTATGCAATAAAAGCCTATGAGAATGACACTGTCCGATCTCACTAGGCTAGTTGCCGCATCCCCTTCACGCGTTTGAATCGCTGCCGTGGCGTAAAACTTATGTGTCCCATTGCCACCGATTGCTGCCGCTTGGTCCCTCCTACACAGTCTGATGGTCGGCAGAAGCATGGGAATCTCCGCTAGGCTGCAAAAGACCAATGGGAATCCGAGCAACAGGGAAAATTCTCATTGGTTCATGGCGGACTAATGAAAATTCTCCCTGTTGCCTAATGCAGCCTATAGAAAGCCTCATGCTCCTGCAGGCTGAATATGGATGGACTGAGCAGCAGTGGAATAACAGAGTGTGGGACTGTCCAGCCTGAAGAAAGGCTGAGAGGTCCGAAACAGCGGGCTGTCGCTGAAATCCAGCCCCATACCTTTGTCCATCTATTTTTATGGCTTTTAAGCATTTTTGAATAAAGAGCTATGTAAAGTAAAAGAGCTATTGTGGAGGTGCTGACCACTTTTTTGGAATCGCTTGCTGCCGTCCCAGAGGTACTGGAGGCCGGATGGTCATAGCACTCCACCAATTTTTTCTGGAAACCATAGGCGCTGATCACATCTGAAATCCTGAATCTACAGTCATACAGAAGGCGCTGATACCACAAAAATCATGCCGATAATTCTATGGATTTATTTATTCATATTTAGAGAGAAGATGTATCGTTCTTTAACGCACCCAAACATGGCGGCCGTTTGTCGTGTGTTCTGCTGTGGAGGGGTGGAGGTGCTGGTAGACAGCAAGATGTCCGTCCCACCTTTCTCCCAGTCAAAGGCCTCATTCTCTGTGATTCCACGTTCCTTCATGCTGTTCTCAAACACAGTCATAATCATCTGAGGAGGAAGGACAAAGTCCAACGTGAGAATTCCATCTTACATCCTCAAATCTGCTCTACTAATACTCTGCTTGCAGCACGCCTGACCTGATTTGTGACATGATGAGATAAACACAAGTACATGTAGTACCTGCACGGACATGTGATGAAATAAGATAAAGATGGGTACATTATGTCCCTGCACCGACATGTGACATAAGCTAAACACAGGTACATATAGTGCCTGAACTTACTTATTAATTCACAATTTCTACTTAAATTACTTAAAGAGAACACCCTCATGGATTTTACCTTATAAATCAGTGGGAACATGACAGTAAACACCTAATCTGCTCTTTGTTTCATTGTTCTCTGTTTAATCTGACTGTTATCACCTCTGATAAGAATCCCTGACTGAGCATTCAGTCTGGCTTTGCTACGGAATGATTATAGCTGAGTCTGTCTTCTCTGGTGTCTTTTCAAGCCCAAGCCTGCCCCCTTGTGGCTCTGCAATAATGACTCAGCAATAATCATTCCCGGCAAAGCTAGACTGAATGCTCAGTCGGGGATTCTTATCACAGCTGATAACAGACACTTTTAGCAGTGAGGATGAAAGAGAGAGCAGGGAAGGTGTTTTCTCTAATGTTTCCACTGATATATATGGTAAAATACATGAGGGTGCTTCGTCTCTGGTTCACTTTAACTCATTAGTTAGCTCTCCTAGGACACGATGCACAAAAGCACATTATAATTGCCATACACAGACAGCGCACAGCAATATTACCGGCACAGTGTACCGCAAGTTACACTATAAGCGTGACCAGCGGCACTCGACTAGCGTGACTGTTGCTAAGGTAATGTGCTACTAATAGGTATTACCATAGCTACTAGTCAAATACCACTGGTGATGCTAATATTGTAACTCACAGTACGCAGTTCTGGTAGTGCAATGTCTATGCATGCCAATATTAGAGCGCTTTTGTGCATCAGGCCCTATATGTGATATTCTGGTTAAAACTGAATGTGTGGCGCTTCCCTGGTTGTGATATCTTCTGTTTGTATAGAGGCAGCGAACCATCAGTGACAAAAGGACCTATGTAACTATTGAGCATTACTGCAGTGCGTGCTTGTATCATACCTGAATCTTGATATGCAGGACCAGTAGTGCATGTGTAGGAGCAACTTGAGCATAGCACATGACAGGAGATATGCTGAACACACTGAGCTCAGGATCTGGTAGAAGATTTTCTGAAGACCCTGAGCTCAGGATCTGGTAGAAGTGATGCTGGAGACCCTGAGAACATGATCTAGTTGGAGATACGCTGAAGACCCTGAGCTCAGGATCTGGTAGAAGTGATGCTGGGGACCCTGAGAACATGATCTAGTTGGAGATACGCTGAAGACCCTGAGCTCAGGATCTGGTAGGAGATATGCTGGAGACCTTGAGCACAGGATCTGGTAGGAGA
Organism: Hyperolius riggenbachi; assembly: GCF_040937935.1. NCBI lineage: Eukaryota > Metazoa > Chordata > Amphibia > Anura > Hyperoliidae > Hyperolius > Hyperolius riggenbachi. The sequence continues at coordinate 441,641,361 of NC_090649.1, forward strand.
CATGCTGGACATACTGAGCTCAGGATCTGGCAGGAGATATGCTGGATGCACTGAGCTCAGGATCTCAAAGGAGATATGCTGGACACACTGATCTCAAAATCTGGTAGGAGATATGCTGGACACACTGAGCTCAGGATCTGATAGGAGATATGCTGGATGCACTGAACTCAGGATCTCCTAGGAGATATGCTGGATACACAGAGCTCAGGATCTCCTAGGAGATATGCTGGAACCACCTAAGATAAAGGCCTGTAAGCAATATAATTATGATGGAACCCCCTGAGCTAAGCATCTGTTAAATATGATGAAAAAAACTGAGCTTGGTGTCTGGTATGCGATATGATGAAAGCTTCTACGCTCAAGGCTTGGAAGGAATTAAAATGGAATCCCCTGAGCTCTAGATCTGGTGGCAGATATGTTGAAAATCTCTGACCTTAGGATCTGATAGGAGACGTGCTGGAACCATATGAAGTCAGGATCTGGAAAAAAGTATCTGGTAGGGGATATAATGCAACCATCTTAGGTCAAAACTTGGAAGGAGATATGCTGGACCCCTGAATTAAGAATGTAGTAGGAGAAAGGTTGAAACCCCAAGCTCAGGATCAGGTAGGAGATATGCTAGAACCCAAACTCAGAATCTGATAACAGATATGTTGGAACCCTCTGAGTTTAGGATCTGATAGGACATATGATGGAATCACTTGAGCTCCGGCCTTCAGGGCAATAAGCTGGAGCCACCCGAGCTCAGGAACTGATAGGAGACATGTTGCGAGCTCGGGATCAAGTAGGACATACCGTATGATGGAATCACTTAAAGGAAATGTCCAAGCTCCCCTAAAAAATGAGTTCTACTTACTTTGGGCTTCCTCCAGCCCCCAGCAGCCGATATGTCCCTTGTCGCAGCTCCATTTCCAGCTGGTGGCCCAGGGTCTCCTCCGCATGAGAGCTGCTCCACATCATGTTCACGTGGTCTGGATTGTACACTCCAGAATATGTGGACATATCGGCTGCCAGGGGCTGGAGGAAGCCCCGGGTAAGTAGATGTCATTTTTTTAGGCGCTCGGACATTTCCTTTAAGCTTAGGCCTTCAGAGCAGATAAGCTGGAGTCCCCTGACCTCATATTATGGTAAGAGATATGATAGAATCCTCTAAGCTCAGGATCTGGTAGAAGAAATGACAGAACCACCTATGCTCAGGGCTTGAGAGGAGATATTTCAGGGCCCCCTGACCTCAGAATCTGATAAAAGACATTTTGGAAACCCTAAAGCTCAGGATCTTGTAGGGAATATGCTTGCACCCACTGAGCTTAGGATCTGGTCGGTGATATCATGGAATCACCCCAACTCAAAGATTGGGGGAAGATATGTGAAAACGCCTCAGTTCAGGATCAAGTTGGAGATCTGATGAAACCACCTAAGCTCAAGGCTTGACAGGAAATATGCTGGAGCACCTCGGACTGGGGACCTAGGAGGAATACTGGAACCCTGCGGCAAGCTTCACCCAGTATAACTCCATTTTAACTTGATACTTGCTGTGCAGTGTGACACCCAGGGGTGAAATGCAGCAGTTACCTGATAGTCAGGCTTTGTGAAGTAGTCTAGAGTAGAAATATGTTCCAGGAATAGGTGGAACTCAGAAGGCATGTGTTTTAGCAGCATTCGGTGGTCGTACTTCTCCTTAATCATCCCCACCTGTTCCTAAAGTTCAAAGAAACACAACGGTTAACACAAAGTCAGCATGACAACATAAACATACAGGTTGCAGATCAAGAAAACACCAATTAGCTCTTACTTTGTCCTTGATCTTTCTCCACGGCAGCTGACCTACTGCAAACTCCACCAACATATAAAATAAAGACCACAAGTCGTCATGTCTGCCCATCTCCTGGATTTTAAGAGAAAATATTTAAAATGGTTAAAAAGAACAGAAAATATGTCCAGGGAGGAAAAGAAGCAAATAAGAGGTGGAGGAATGAGGAGTAGGGGTACAGGGGAAATACTGAGGAGAAGAATCAAAGGGGAGGTAGAATATATATACACATACAAATAAGAAGTAAGTTTCTTACAAAGTAAAATGAGCCATAAATTACTTTTCTCATATGTTGCTGTATCATACAGTAAGTAGTAGATATCTGACATTACCAACAGGTTTTCGGCTAGTAGTCCATCTCTCCAAAGGGGATTCTCAGCATGGCCTTTACTCTTTATAAAGACATTCTTTGAAAAAATGTATTAAAAAAAAATGCTGGCCAGCCTCCATGCTCACTGCACACTTTTCTGGCAGTTGGTCAGAGCAACTGCCATTCACTAAGTGCTTTTGAAAATAAAGAAATCCCTGTGAACTCCCCATGAGGAGATGGGCTAGTCCAAAACCTGTCTGTTCTGTCAAATGTCTACTACTTACTCTAAGTGACAACAACATAGGAGAAAAGTAATGTATGGCTCATTTTACTCTGGGAGAAATGCACTTCTGATCTGTATATGTTTACATATATTTTACATTTTAAGATTTTCGCGACAGTGGTCCTTTAAAGGAGTTATCAGGCAAAACTTTCAAAATGGGGTTTACTCACCTGGGGCTTTCTCCAGCCCCTTGCAGCCGACTGTCACACGCCGACCACTCTGCTCTCCGCCGCCGTCCCGGGCTCCCCGCACGGTGCAGAGGCCGACTACGGGGTCGGCTTTATTGCGCCAAATGCCGCTGTCAATCACCGCCATGTGGTCCGCGGCGAACTGCCCAGGCGCAGTAGTAGTTCGCGCAGGTGCAGTAAGGCTGACCCCGCAGTCGGCCTCTACACCGTGCGGGGAGCCCGGGACGGCTGTGGAGAGCGGATTGGTCGGCGTGGGACAGTCGGCTGCAAGGGGCTGGAGAAAGCCCCAGGTGAGTAAACCTCATTTTGTAAGTTTTGCCTGATAACTCCTTTAAAGGGACACTGTAGGGGGTCGGGGGAAAATAAGTTGAACTTACCCGGGGCTTCCAATGGTCCCCCGCAGACACCCTGTGCCCGCGCAGCCACTCACCGATGCTCCGGCCTCGCCTCCAGTTCACTTCTGGAATTTCAGACTTTAAAGTCTGAAAACCACTGCGCCTGCGTTGCCATGTCTTCGATCCTGCTGATGTCGCCAGGAGCGTACGGCGCAGGCCCAGTATGGTCTGTGTCTGCGCAGTACGCTCCTGGTGACATCAGCAGGATCGAGGACACGGCAACGCAGGCGCAGTGGTTTTCAGACTTTAAAGTCTGAAATTCCAGAAGTGAACCGGAGGCGGGGCCATCGGTGAGTGGCTGCGCGGGCACAGGATGTCTGCGGGGGACCGTTAGAAGCCCTGGGTAAGTTCAACTCATTTTCCTCCGACCCCCCTACAGTGTCCCTTTAAGGTGGTTAGTTTAGACTGGGGGATGGGGGGTGGGGACTTAGTAAAACAAAATAACTGTTAAGGGAGAAAGATAGGATTAGACACTGGGTATAGAGTTTGCTGGGGAGCGGGAGATTCAGGTAGAAGTAGCCAAACATCCACTGCCAAAGAGTACTAGCACCAAAATGACTGGCACTTAATTAAAACTTAGATGTCACAGGCATATTGTAGGGGAAGTGGGGCAAAATTCACAAACATCAGTAAGATTGCTGTGCATAGGCAGCGTACAGCAATTCTACTGGTACTTATACTTCACAGCATGGGGCATGCTATAGTAGGTACTGGATAGCTGGGAAATGCTTAAAAAGCCAGATACTTACCTAAAAAGAGGGAAGGCCTATAGAGCCTTCCCGCTCCTCTCTTAGTCTCCTCTGTGCAGCGGCAGCTCCTCCATTTAAATCCCCCGCCGCAGGGGACTTCAGAAGGCTTCGGAAGCCGAGCATCTCCATACTGTGCACGCGCGAGTACATGAGAGAGTGCGCTCGCGCGTACGCAGTGTGGAGCGGCTCATCTTTGGGAGCACTAGGGCTCCCAAGGACTTCCGAAGCCTCCCTTTGGTGGTGGACAATGCAGTATTTGACCAAATTGGTTGAATACTGCTAAAGGGGGTATCTTGCGCTGTAACAGGGACCGGGAGAGTAGCGGGATGGCATTATAGGAACCAGAGCCTTTACTCCCCTTATGTAAGTATCTGGCTTTTTTGTTTTTGTTTTAAATGGTTCCCAATGACTTTAATGCACACCTGACCTGAGGCAAAGCTACCCAAGCTAAGCACAGAGGTATGTTCATGCTGGATTCCCATACGTCTGCGCATTGTGCGTAACTCCCCTCATTCCCCCCTGGTCTGTTATCACTTCTTGAAAAACTTGACTTTTGGGCTAGAGTCAAATTTTAAGACAGGAAGAGGAAGGCTTGCTACAATGTTCCCTCCTATTTCCTCCTCCTAAGGGGAGTGAAAGGGGTGGGAAAGAGGGGGTAATAGGAGGGGACAGCCTAGGGTCAGGTGTTCTTCTGAAGGCATTGGAATAATGGTACATTATACTTGGGGTACACAGTCCTGAAGATCTGTCCACCACCAAAAAGGAAGAGAAAGGAATAAGAATATACAGAACTGCTAGAATGAGCAGTAAAGACCAGGTAAGAGAAGAATAGAGGATAGGCAGCAAGGTGAAGTGCAGGAGGTACAGGAAGGAGTCCTGCAGATGAGGTGCAGGGAGTATTGCAGCGAAGGTGTAGGAAGAATGCTTGCAGAGGAGGTGCAGGGAGGTGGCATGCATAGTTGGGTGCAGGGAGAAGGTGTGCAGAGGAGGTACAGAAAGGAGGAATGCAGAGAAGGTACAGGAAGGAGGCATGGAGAAGAGGTGCAGGAAGGAGGCATAAAGAGGAGGAGCAGGGAGAACATGTGCAGAGGAGGCGCAGGAAGGAAGAGGGCTAAGGAGGCATGGAGAGGAGGTACAGGAAGGAGACATGCAGAAGAGGTGAGGACAGGAATGCCGAGAAGATGAGGGGAGTGCAGAGAAGGTGCAAGGAGGAGGTGTGCAGAGGAGATACAGTAAGGAGGTATGCAGTGGAGATGCAGGTAGTAGTGCAGAGGAGGTGCAGGGAGGAAGCATGCACAGTGGCGTAGTGGTTAGCTCTCTCGCCTTGCAGCGCTGGGTCCCTGGTTCGAATCCCAGCCAGGGCACTATCTGCAAAGAGTTTGTATGTTCTCTCCGTGTCTGCGTGGGTTTCCTCCGGGCACTCCGGTTTCCTCCCACATTCCAAAAACATACAGATACGTTAATTGGCTCCCCCTAAAAATTGGCCCTAGACTACAGTACTTACACTACATAATAGACATATGGCAATGGTAGGGATTAGATTGTGAGCTCCTTTGAGGGACAGATAGTGACAAGATATATATATACACTGTACAGAGCTGCGTAATATGTCGGCGCTATATAAATACTAAATAATAATAATAATAATAATAATAATAATGTACAGTACAGACCAAAAGTTTGGACACACCTTCTCATTCAAAGAGTTTTCTTTATTTTCATGACTATGAACATTGTAGATTCACACTGAAGGCATCCAAACTATGAATTAACACATGTGGAAGTATAGTATATAACCAAAAAGTGTGAAACAACTGAAAATATGTCATATTCTAGGTTCTTCAAAGTAGCCACCTTTTGCTTTGATTACTGCTTTGCACACTCTTGGCATTCACTTGATGAGCTTCAAGAGGTAGTCACCTGAAATGGTTTTCACTTCACAGGTGTGCCCTTGTCAGGTTTAATAAGTGGGATTTCTTGCCTTATAAATGGGGTTGGGACCATAAGTTGTGTTGTGCAGAAGTCAGGTGGATACACAGCTGATAGTCCTACTGTGGCCATCATTACTTTTAGAAATGAAGGTCAGTTAGTCCGAAATATTTGAAAAACTTTGAAAGTGTCCCCAAGAGCAGTCTCGAAAACCATCAAATGCTACAAAGAAGAAACTGTCTCACATGCAGACCGCCCCAGGAAAGGAAGACCAAGAGTCACCTCTGCTGCAGGGGATAAGTTTATCCGAGTCACCAGCCTCAGAAATCGCAGGTTAACAGCAGCTCAGATTAGAGACCAGGTCAATGCCACACAGAGTTCTAGCGGCAGACACATCTCTAGAACAACTGTTAAGAGGAGACTGGATTAGGCCTTCATGGTAGAATATCTGCTAAGAAAACCACTGCTAAGGACAGGCAACAAGCAGAAGAGACTTGTTTGGGCTAAAGAACACAAGGAATGGACATTAGACCAGTGTAAATCTGTGCTTTGGTCTGATGAGTCCAAATTTGAGATTTTTGGTTCCAATCACCATGTCTTTTTGCGACGCAGAAAAGGTGAACGGTGCTCTCTACATGTCTGGTTCCCACTGTGAAGCATGTAGGAGGAGGTGTGATGGTGTGGGGGTGCTTTGCTGGTGACACTGTTGGGGATTTATTCAAAAATTGAAGGCATACTGAACCAGCATGGCTACTGTCATGTTGTGTGTAATATAACAGCCATTTGAATGTGTATCTCGTGGAAGTCATATATTTTTCATTTTGTCTGCTGTGTACTATGTCATATGTGTAGGTCTGTTAGAGACAGCCTGGCTGCTAAGGTTGGAAGAATGGCCACCTGGAAATTGGAAGTTTGCGCCTCTCAAAAAGGAATGTAAATCTGATTTGCATAGACCAGCTACGTTGAATAGCCCAAGGAAACCTGGACATTTAATTAGCAAATATCTACCTAGCCTCTAGCAAGGAAACTCTTAATTAGACAATTACCCCACCAGTTGGGCTGAAGGAGTGTGCATCACTTTGAACTCTGTATACATGTAAACAGCTACCTGTTGTTCTCTATAGACAATCAGGACTCAGAGTCTGGCAGAACAGGAAACCTCTGGAATGTGCATATCACAGCAAGCGTTACAGAGGTCTTTAAAAACCATGGTGTCATCATCTAAGGAAATTAGATGATTTCTGGATGTGAACATTGAGTAGCCCCAGGCTAGCCATCTTCCCATAAAAAATCTGCTAGGAAGATTTAGAGTTGTACTTCCCCAGAAGCTAGCAACACGCTAGAAGTGTCCTGGCTACTGGTCAGAAGCGTGGGCTCCTCGCAAACCACGCTCCGATCTGTATGCTGGTAACGTTTTATTCCCATTTTTATTTTGGAGCAAACTGTCTTGTTGTGTGTCTTTGTAATTTTTACTTTGTTTTTTTATAAATCTTTTGTATACAGTATATTCCTTTCTGCACTGTTCCACTTTTTTGGAATATTAAATATTTATTTAATAAGCCTGACTTCTGATGTACTAACAGCTCATAGCTTAGAGACTGCAGTGTAATTTCCGTTACAAGTTCAGTGCCTGATTGTACTGCTGGGATTGTGCCTTGCTACTGTGTGATTGTATTGTGTGTGTGGCATTCCCATATTTAGGCCTAAGCGCGCAGCTGACCCAAATACGAAAACGTGAGACTGAGTGAAGGCCACTCGGCAGCAGAGTGGGAATCGTTGAAGTGTCTAGAAGGAGCTAGTGGTGGCAGTGAGAAGTGTTCTTGAGGGGTGATAGCCTTGTGTTAGCTTAAATAAGGCTGGTTCCCTTCTCGATCTAGTCAAATCCCCAGTCGGGAACTGTCTCTGCAGGCTTGCCGTGGGGCTGGTTCTTGACAGCTATCACAGCATCTTGCAGCGGCATGCTATTCCATCTGGTTTGCGTTTAGATGGACCATCATTTATTTTTCAACAGGACAATGACCCCAAACACACCTCCAGGCTGTGTAAGGGCTATTTGACCAGGAAGGAGAGTGATGGGGTGCTGCGCCAGATGACCTGGCCTCAACAGTCACCAGACCTGAACCCAATCGAGATGGTTTGGGGTGAGCTGGACCGCAGAGTGAAGGCAAAAGGGCCAACAAGTGCTAAGCATCTCTGGGAACTCCTTCAAGACTGTTGGAAGACTATTTCAGGTGACTACCTCTTGAAGCTCATCAAGAGAATGCCAAGAGTGTGCAAAGTAGTAATCAAAGCAAAAGGTGGCTACTTTGAAGATCCTAGAATATGACATATTTTCAGTTGTTTCACACTTTTTGGTTATGTACTATACTTCCACATGTGTTAATTTGTAGTTTGGATGCCTTCAGTGTGAATCTACAATGTTCATAGTCATGAAAATAAAGAAAACTCTTTGAATGAGAAGGTGTGTCCAAACTTTTGGTCTGTACTGTAGAAGAGGTGCAGGGAGGAGGTGTGCAGAGGAGGTGCAGAAAGGAGGTGTGCAGCGGAGGGGCAGGAAGAAGGCATGCAGAGGAGGTGCAGGGAGTAATGAAGAGGAGGTGTGCGAAGGAGGCGTGCAGAGAAGGTGCACAGAGGAGGGGCAGGAATGAGATGTGCATAGGAGGTGCAGTAAGGTGTAAATAGGAGGTGCAGGAATGTGGTGTGCAGAGGAGGTGCAGTAAGGAGACGTGCAGTGGAGGTGCAAGAAGGAGGAATGTAGAGGAGGTGCAGGAAGGAGATGCGCAGAAGAAGTGCAGGAAGGAGGGAGGTGTGCAGAGGAGGTACAGGAAGGAGACGTGCAGAGGAGGTACAGGAAGGAGACATGCAGAGGAAGTGCAGGAAGAAGGCATGCAGAGGAGGTGCAGGGAGTAGTGAAGAGATGGTGCTCGAAGGATAGTGAAAAAGTGGTGCACGAAGAAGACGTGCAGAGAAGGCGTAGGAAGGAGGTGTGTAGAGGCGGTGCAGGAAGGTGGTGTGTAGAGGAGGTGCAGGAAGAAGGAATACAGAGGAGGTGTATGAAGGAGGTGCGCAGAGGAATTGCAGGAAGGAGGTGTGCAGAGGAGGTGCAGGAAGGAGGGAGGTGTGCAGAGGAGGTACAAGAAGGAGGCGTGCAGAGAAGGTGCAGGAAGGAGGTGTTCAGAGGAGATGCAGGAAGGAGGTGTGCAGAGGAAGTGCAGGAAAAAGGCGTGCAGAGGAGGTGCAGGAAGAAGGCGTGCAGAGGAGGTGCAAGAAGGAGGCGTGCAGAGGAAGTGCAGGAAGGAGATGTGCAAAGGAAGTGCAGGAAGAAGGTGTGCAGAGGAGGTGTGCAGAGGAAGTGCAGGAAGGAAGTGTGCAGAAGAAGTGCAGGATGGAGATGTGCAGAGGAGGTGCATGGGCAAGACATCAAAGCATTCCATCTAATCACACAATGCAGTTGGACTTACCCTGTTTTTGTGTGCGTTGACAGATGCATAGCGGACAGTCCCTCTGAATCCAGCGACATTGCGGGGCTGTGGAGGAATGCAGAGAGATGTTGTCAGGTTCTGCCCTTCTCATTCTTTCCTTTAGCAAAGGGTGTTGTACTAAAGGAGAAATGCAGTGAAGAGAACCTGTGTGCACTCCAAACATACCGATGTCCACAGAAGTCCCAATTACTGTGAGTGTCTGTATCACTTTTCACCTGTAGGGTTGTCCATGTCTCCCTTCTCTCATACCCTTGGTCTGTGTCACTCTGAACCTATACGCTGTCCATGTCTTCCTTCTCCCATACACCTGTCATTGTCCCTCTTCACCTATATGCTGCCGCTGTCTCCTTTCTACAATACACCTGTATGTGTCACTCTTCACCTGTACGCTGCCCTTGTCTCCTTTCTCCCATATGCTTGCCTGTGTCACTCTGCACCTGAAGGCTGTCCATGTTTTCCTTCTCCATTACATCTGTCTGTGTCACTCTTTAATTATACGCTGCCTGTGTCTGTCTTCTACAGTACACCTGTCTGTGTCACTCTTCACCTATAAGCTGCCCTTGTCTCACTTCTCCCATACAATTGTCTGTCTCTCTTTTCAACTGAAGGGCTGTGCGTGTCTTCCTTCTCCCATACACTTGTCTGTGTCACTCTTCACCCGTACGCTGTCCTTATCTTCCTTCTTCCATACACTTGTCTGTGTCACTCTTCACCTATACACTGTCCTTATCTTCCTTCTCCCATACAATTGTCTGTATCACTCTTCACCCGTACACTGTCCTTATCTCATACCCTTGCTTATGTCACTCTTTACCTGTTGGGCTCTCCATGTCCTCCTGCACCTGCAGACCTGACTGTGTCATCAGTTGCCCATGCAATTCTCAGAATTGTCATCTAAGAAACATATATGTCTGATGTAATGGAGACCACTCAGCCGTCCACTGCAGCCCACCCACCCTGTCCTCCACCAGACAAAACCAGAAGAAACAAACATAAAACAAAATGAAATGATGAAGAGGCGAGACTCACACTGCATATCCCCGTCGCCAAAATTAAACGGCTGCACAATGGCTTGAAAAATAAACTGAAAAACAAAAAGAATTAAATGATGGAAATAAAACAACTCATCAACTTAAAATGACCATAAAACAAACCAGAAGAACTTCCATAAACATGAAGGCAAGGAACGGGAATCATGTGATCAGGCTGAATCTGACAAATACCTGTCCCAAGTCCTAGCATGTGCCACTCACCGGCCGCACCTCTCCTGTAGTGTTGGTGTACTGCCGTGCCAGGCCAAAGTCCAACATGTAGCACTTCCGGTAGGTGGATGGTAGGCGTCCCATCGCAAAGTTAGACTGAAGAAAACAAGCCGAGAAAGTCAGATTAACTAAAGCATAAGAGGCACAAACACACCAATGCAACATCAATACTCTTCAATACCAACCTAGGACTGCCAATAACCAACAATCCACACTAACACATCCCTACCAACAACCAAGGAGCCCAACTATCAATGGCAGATAGCACACATACATCACTACCACTGATGGTCATGTCTGGGAGAACTCATGGAGAAGCATGTGATCAGTTTGGTCAAGTGATAGATATGCAAGTCTCTGATTTGCTGGTCATGGTCATGTGCTAAAGCAGGATGTAATCACAGCAAATCAGAGCTTTGTAATTCTATCAGATGTTAAAACAAATCACATGCTTCTCCGTAAGTTCTCCTAGACCTGGCCATCACTAATCACAACTGATATCCAATCACATCAACCCATGACTCACAACACCAAACCACACCAATACATCAATGCCAACACCAGTTCACACCAATGTCAGAAATATTATATCTATATGATCAAGTTTTCATTCTTTTAAGGTAATCTCAAGTAGTCAAAAGTATTAAAACTGTGGGGAAAAAATATATATATATTTCAATGTGGTTTATAATTCCTATAACAGTCTGCATTCTTATATGATTTCTAGTGTGTATTCAGTAGTTATGTGGTATATAATACATGTAACCATTTGTATTCATTAAGACTTGGCAGCTACATCCTACCACAGCTCAAACACAAAAGTCATGCATGTCTTCTCCCCTCTTACCAGTGTCGGCCCCCATTGTGTCAATCGCCAACACAGCAAACTAAAAAGTAGTATGGGACAGCGCTTAAAACGGTAGGGGGTATCCGAGCGAGCGGTAAATGCACCCGTGTACCAGCGGGGCGTACGTCCAATCTTCTCCAAAGGAATCCAGCACAGCTCTTTTACAAATGTACTTTATTTAAAGGGAGTCTGAAGTGTATTTTAAAATAAAAAACAGATACTTACCTAAGGAGAGGGAAGGCTCTCGGTCCTATAGAACCTTCCCGTACTCCTCCCGGTGTCCGCGTTCCCTCGAGGCTCCCCCGTTAGCAGTCCACAACCAAATTGGTCGTGGAGCTCTCTTCCGGGTTGGGGAGACTTCGGCAGCCTTCGGAAGCACTCGGGCTTCTGAAGACTGGCTGCTCTGTACTACACAAGCGTGAGCGCCCTCTCTTGCGCACTGCACGTACGCAGTAAAGAGCCTTCGGTCTTCGGAAAGTCCGAATGCTTCCGGAGATTGCCAAAGTCTCCCGCGGCGGGAGATTGAAACAGAGCCATCTGCTATAATCCACCGTAGCCACTATGCAGCTTTTATTTTTGTACCTTTAAGGCTTTAATAAAATAAATTTATAAAAGAGCTGTTCTGGATTCCTTTGGAGAAGATTAATCGCCAACCCTGGCTGACCAAAGCTACTAAACAGTTGAAAAGGTGCTCTAGAGTAGCTGAAAAGCATTGGAGAAAAAGCAACACAAGCGAGGACTTAATTTCATACAAAAAAAAGCCTTAACAACTTTAGATATGCTCATTCTTCTGCAAAACAGTCCTATTTTTCTTCCCTAATATCCTCTCACTTCCACAATCCAAAGCGCTTGTTCAGCACTTAACTCCTTTCTCCATCCCATACAACACTTATGAAATTGACAAAATCCTAAGTAGTTTTTCCATGCAGCCCTCAAATTCCATCTACACCTCTCTCATCAATTGCTCTCTATGTACCTTATCACCACTCTCTGAACATTCTTTCTCATTACTAATCTCAAAATCCCATCTAACCACCTGTTCTTTGAATCCTATTCCCTCCCATCTCATTCCACAGCTGTCCATCATGCCTGTACTAACATCACTATTTAACCTATCCCTCTCCACTGGCATTTTTCTGTCACTTCTCCTAATCGCATCCAAATTATTTGTACGATATATACAGGGGTTGGACAAAATAATGGAAACACCCTGAAAATCAACAAAATATATTTTAATATGGTGTAGGTCCACCTTTTGCGGCAATTACAGCCTCAATTCTCCGAGGTATTGATTCATACAAATTGTGAATTGTTTCCAAAGGAATTTTAGCCCATTCTTCAGTTAAAACACCCTCCAGTTCTTTTAGAGACGATGGCGGCGGAAATCGACTTCTTACTTGAATCTCTAATAACGACCATAAATGCTCAATGTTGAGGTCTGGGGATTGTGGTGGCCAGATGAGATGCTCAACTTCATTAGAATGTTCCTCGTGCCATTCTTTAACAATTGTAGCTGTATGGATTGGGGCATTATCATCTTGAAAGATGGCATTCCCCTCCGGAAACAGTTCTTGAACCATAGGATGAACTGGGCCGCCCAAAATTCCTAAATAGTCTCAGCTGTTAATTCTTCCATGAAGGGAAATCATTGGCCCGGCGGATTTTCAAGAAATAGCACCCCAGATCATCACAGAACACCCGCCATGTTTTACGGTTGGGAGAAGGCAGTCTGGATGAAATGCTTCTTTCGGCTGTCTCCAAACGTACACTCGGCCGGAGGTCGGAAATAAGGTAAGTTATGATTCGTCAGAGAAAATCACATTTTTACACTGCTTAAGGGACCAATTCTGGTGGTTTCTACACCACTCTAAATGCTTTGAAACAACTGTCTTTGAGAACAGAGGTTTTCTAATTGCAGTTCTTCCGTGGAATCCAGATTTGTGCAGCTCGCGTCGGAACAGTTTTTGTGGAAACTGGGTTCTGTAGGTGTTCATTCAGCTATGCAGTGATTTTAGGAGCCGTGGTCTTGCGAGCTTTTCTAACATTTCGATTTAGAGTCCGATGGTCTCTCTCAGACTTCGACTTTTTGGCCACAACTGTGCTTTGCTGAGGACGTTTTTCCTTCTCTTTCAAAGGCAGTCGTTACTTTTGAGACAGTACCTCTTGAAATGCTAAGAATTCAGGCAGTTTCTGTTACAGTAGCACCTGCCATACGAGCACCAACAATTTGACCTCTTTGAATGTCTCAGAGATCTGCCATTTTTATAAATTATAGGAAATGAAGAAAATCGGAAACCGGCACTCCAATACAGAGGTAGTTTATTCAAGCACGGTAGACAAATAGCAACAGGTTACAGACCGCCTTTTATAAATTATAAATCAACTTTTGTTTAAATATCTGTAAAATACAATTATTTTAATTAACCAGCTGAGCGGTCTGGACGAGCTCAGCTCGTCCAGTACCACCGGAGCCTGCCGCTCAGGCCCTGCTGGGCCGATTTGGCTCAAATAAAAAGCAGCACACGCAGCCGGCACTTTGCCAGCCGCGTGTGCTGCCTGATCGCCGCTACAGTGCGGCGATCCGCCGCATGCAGCGGCGAAAGAGGGTCCCCCCAGCCGCCTGAGCCCAGCGTAGCCGGAACAAAAAGTTCCGGCCAGCGCTAAGGGCTGGATCGGAGGCGGCTGACGTCAGGACGTCGGCTGACGTCCATGACGTCACTCCGCTCGTCGCCATGGCGACGAGGTAAGCGAAACAAGGAAGGCTGCTCATTGCGGCCTTCCTTGTTTATTCTGGGCGCCGGAGGCGATCGGAAGATCGCCTCCGGAGCGCCCTCTAGTGGGCTTTCATGCAGCCAACTTTCAGTTGGCTGCATGAAATAGTTTTTTTTTTATTAAAAAAAAAAACCTCCCGCAGCCTCCCTGGCGATCTTAATACAACGCCAGGGTGGTTAAACATATCAAATAACAAAAATAAAACAAAAAAAATATGTCAAGTTTTGATTGCTTAAAACATGTTCAAAGATTATGATGCCAAAATTTAAGGTGTTTCCATTATTTTGTCCAACCCCTGTACATGCTGAATTAGCCATTATTTATCTGATAACTCTCTGCTTGATCAGTTCCAGCTCCCCAGAAACAGCTCATACTAAAGTGGCCAATGATATTCTTACAGCTAAATCCAAAGGTATTCTATACTCGTCCTTCTTGATCTGTCAACAGCATTTGATACTGTCAACCACACCTTATTCCCACAGATACTTTCATCTGAAGACATAAAGGGCCTTGATCTCTCTTGGATACTTTCAGAGTCTCTTAATTCAGATCATCTCTCTTCTCCACATCCTTTGTCTATGGGGGTATGGCAAGGCTCTGACCTTGGCTCCCTCCACTTTTCCATCTACATTCACGGTCTAGGAAACTTAATCAACTCATTTGGGTTTCAATACCACTTACATGCCGATGATACACAACTGTACTTCTCAGCTCCAGACCTTAACTCCCTCCTCACACATGTTCCTGACTGCTTGTCTGCTGTATTCTCTTTCATGACATCTGGCTTCTTAAAGGAAACCAGAGCTGAAGATTACTCAAAGTTTTCTACATACCTGGGGCTTCCTCCAGCCCCATCCACACGGATCGCTCCCACACCGCGTCCTCAGCCTTCTCTATTGCTGGTATCGGGTCCTGTAACTTCTGTCAGTTGCGGCCAGCCTGCGCAAAAGAAGTGCGCCCTCTAGGTATGTCTCCGGTAGCTGTTGGAGAGATACGTAAAGAGCGCACTTCTCTTACGTCAGACTGGCCGTGACTGACAGAAGTTACGGGACCCGGCAACAGAAAAGGCTGAGGACGGTGGGGTGGGAACGATCCAAGCAGATGGGGCTGGAGGAAGCCCCAGGAATGTTTAAAACTTTGAGTAATCTTCAGCATGGATACACTTTAAAATTTAATATAAGTAAAACAGAAATAATTTTTCCACCGTCTCTGTCCACCTTTCTGCCTGATATAACAATAATACATTTTAATAACACCCCCATAACTTCAGTTCTTAAAGCATGTTGCCCTGTGGTAATATTTGATTGCTCTCTCGCTCACATTCACTCCCTAACTAGCTCCTGTCATCTCCAACTCAAAAACGCATCTAACCTTTTCTCACTCAGGGCACAAACAAACATGTCTTATAATATCTGGTCTGGATTATTGTAACACAATACTTTGTGGACTATCAACTAACAGAGTGGCACACCTCCAACCTCTACTGAATGCGGCTGCTCGACTCTTCTTTCTTCTCGCTCTTCCTCTGCTGCTCTTCTCTGTCAAGCTCTTCATTGTCTACCAATTAACCAGAGGATCCAGTTCAAACTCAAATGCTGGGCATACACGGTACGTTTTTGCATCGCTCAATCGAGCCGCTGATGGCTCGATTGATAAAATCCGACGTGCCGGATCGATTCCACGCTCGATACCGCGGGCAGAACAATAGAAGAAAACGAACAGAAGATAAGAAGCACTCGCGGGGACGCGCCGGAATCAAGCTAGCGGCTCTATTCAGTGGTACAAAATGTACCGTGTATGCCCAGCATTAAAGTGAACCCAAGCTGATATGGAGGCTGACATATGTATTCTCTTTTAAACAATACCAGATGCCTAGCAGCCCTAGCTGGTCTATTTGGATGCAGTAGTCTGAATCACACCAGAAACAAGCATGCAGCTAATCTTGTCAGATCTGACAATATTGTCAGAAACACCTGATCTGCTGCATGCTTGTTCAGGGTCTATGGCTGAAAGCATTTGAGGCAGAGAATCAGTAGGACAGCCAGGGAACTGGTATTGCTGAAAATAAAATAGGTATGGGAGCCTCCATATCCCTCTTACCTTGGGTTCACTTTAACCCTAACCTACAAAGCTCTCCACAATCTCTCTCCTGTGTACATCTTCTCACTAGTTTCCAGATACCGACCCAATCGCAATCTCAGATTTGCACATGACCTTCTTCTGTTCTATAGATTTACCTCCTCCCATTGACATATATAAGATTTTGAACATGCTTCACCTCTACTCTGGAATGCCCTTCCACAACACATCCGCTACTCTTCAACCTTTTATAGCGTATCTTTAAACGCTCTCTAAAAACAAAACTCACCTTTCCAACAAGCATGCACTCTACCTGAGGCCATTCTCCCTTTGACCTCTGACTAAGTTGTACTCCTACTAGGTAACTGCCTCTAGGTATAAATATTGTATACTAGATCCCCCCCCCCCCCCCCATTTTCTTTAGTTTGTAAGCTTGCAAAGGCAGGGCTCTCTCACCCTTTTGAGTCTGGGCATTTCTTATACATTGTATTCATCATTTTACTTGTGTGTCTGTAATTACCAATTCTGTATTTTTACAAATTCTGTATTTTGTATATTGAAGCATACTATTGTCTTTATTATTATGTACCCAATGTTTGTTTCTTACTTTGTACAGCGCCACAGAATATGTTGGCACTTTATAAATAATAACAATGAGACTCATTAATACACTTTATTGAACTCACAGGGTACATCTTGGAGTTCACATACAAAATGTTCACACAAAAGAGGTAACCTAGAGGTCATGCATAGAATGTCTGCACATATAGTCTACTCTAGACATAGTACATCTTGTAGCTCAGGACCAGGTACTCAGTGCTGGTGCCAAGCCAATGTTGGCTCTGCAGCTGGAAAGCATGTTTTCCCAACTTGAACGTGAGACCTACATATATCTTGTGTACCAGCTAAAAACCTGTATATAAACATTGGCTCAGAAAACTCAGGACACACACATACAGAGATATCTTATATCGCATGGCTCAGATAATGACTCTTAATCTCAGGGTCGTGAGTTTGAGCCCCAGTAACAAGGGAGTGGTAAGGTATGACTTTCATTTCATGTACTTTAGATGACCAAAGCTGTGAGATATTTTTATATTTTAATTAGTACTTGTTATAACCCTGTTCTACGTATTTTTTTTTGTATATTCTTTGTACAGTATATAAATACAAGAATACACTTATATAAAAGGATTCTGTTCTAAGACTTGTAAGACTTCAGTTATTTCATTGGGGATATCTGTGAAACTACAAATACATATTGTTGGTATGACAGTGGTTGAGATCCCATCACTGCCAATACCCCATCACACATCACTGCCAATACCCCATCACACATCACTGCCAATACCTCATCATACATCACTGCCAATACCCCATCACACATCACTGCCAATACCCCATCACACATCATTGCCAATACCCCATCACACATCACTGCCAATACCCCATCACACATCATTGCCAATACCCCATCACACATCACTGCCAATACCCCATCACACATCACTGCCAATACCCCATCACACATCACTGCCAATACCTCATCATACATCACTGCCAATACCCCATCACACATCATTGCCAATACCCCATCACACATCACTGCCAATACCCCATCACACATCACTGCCAATACCCCATCACACATCACTGCCAATACCTCATCATACATCACTGCCAATACCCCATCACACATCATTGCCAATACCCCATCACACATCACTGCCAATACCCCATCACACATCACTGCCAATGCCTCATCACACTAACACATCACTGCAAATAATCCATCACACTAACACATGCCAATATCGCATCACACATCACTGCCAAAAATCTATCACACTAGGGCTTGATTCACTAAACCATGATAACTCAAATATCACATCTTATCAAAGCTAACACACCTTATCAGAGTAGCATAGCGAGCACTACAAACTTATGCCTGCTAATTGGCAATGGCACTCGTCCTGCCTTGAACCCCTGTGGGATTGTAGCGCTCGCTATGCTACTCTGATAAGGCGTGTTAAATTTAATAAGGTGTGATATCTTTGATAAGGTGTGATATTTGAGTTATCACGGTTTAGTGAATCAAGCCCTAAGAGATCACTGCCAATACCCCATCTCAGATCACTGCCAATACCCCACCACACTAAGGGATCACTGCCAAAAACCCATCACACATCACTGCCAATACCCCATCACATATCACTGCCAATACCCATCACACATCACTCCCAATAACCCATCACACATCACTGCCAATACCCCACCACACTAAGAGATCACTGCCAATAGCCCATCACACATCACTGCCAATACCCCACCTCACTAAGAGATCACTGCCAATACCCCATCACACATCACTGCCAATACCCCACCTCACTAAGAGATCACTGCCAATACCCCATCACACATCACTGTCAATACCCCACCTCACTAAGAGATCACTGCCAATGCCCCATCACACATCACTGCCAATACCCCACCTCACTAAGATCACTGCCAATACCCCATCACATATCACTGCCAATACCCCATCACACATCACTGCCAATAACCCATCACACATCACTGCCAATAACCCATCACACATCACTGCCAATAACCCATCACACATCACTGCCAATACCCCATCACACATCACTGCCAATACCCCATCACACATCACTGCCAATACCCCATCACACATCACTGCCAATACCCCATCACACTAAGAGATCACTGCCAATACCCCACCACACATCACTGCCAATACCCCATCACACATCACTGCCAACTCCCCACCTCACTAAGAGATCACTGCCAATACCCCACCACACATCACTGCCAATACCCCACCACACTAAGAGATCACTGCCAATAACCCATCACTGCCAATACCACACCACACTAAGCAGTGTTCTCCCCAGGCTCTTTTAGCTGGGTACTCCACGCGGCTAGTTTTGGTGAGCACCCGGATGTCATCGCCTCACCTCCTTCTCTGCTATAAGCAGACTTGTGCAGAGACGCACCAGCCCTGCATTCTCTCATTTTGCCCCACCCGTCAACTTTTTCATGCCACCCGGCAGGAAAAAATTTCTGGGGAGAATACTGCTAAGAGATCACTGCCAATATCCCATCACATATCACTGCCAATATTCCATCACTGCAGAAAAAGGAAAACGCATACTTAAGCAATAATATTGTATTAGAAGCATGAAGATTAGACAACATATTTTGGATGTTCACACATCACCGCCAAGACCCCATCACACATCAGTGTCAGCACACACCAGGTCACACTAACACATCACTTTCCTCACACACCAGGTCACCCTAATAAGAATTCTGCTGAAGAGGTCGTTTTGTTTTAGCATTGAAGACTTCCCAGCCAGATATATCAGGCACATGGAACACTTTGTCACTGTGACTGCTACAGGTGGACCTGGCTCTCACCGGCTTAATGTCACGGTGCAGGAAGCCTACAGAGTGGATGGAATCTATGGACTCAAGAATCTGTTTGCCGAGACGTAACGTGGTGCTCATGGTGAACGTGCCACGAGGTTGACTTCTACGCAGATCTGCCAGGTTCCTGCCCTGTGAGGGGAAGGAGAAATTGAATGAACACTTACTCAGATGATTCATCTTCCAAGATGTCACAAGATCCTCTTCATATAACAAAAACATTGCCCTACACTCCTGGCTAATCCCCCATTAATATCCCCCCACTAACATCATCTAAAGTTTGATAAAGTCTCAAGATCCTAAACACAGGTCTGTGAAAAGCAGCATTAGCGTTCTGGAAACCAAAAGAGATGACCTTCTTATGGAAGAAACCCTCTAGCACAGGTGTCAAACTCCAGTCCTCGAGGGCCATATTCACACCAGTGTTTAGGGTGGACTGAGAAATGAAGAAATGTTTGACTTGATTCACCACAAAGCCAAAAAGGTGTGACAACCTCGGTCCTCAAGGATTGGAGTTTGACATCCCTGCTAGAGGGACAAAACCAGTCTTTCCTTTGACTTCTTTACTCGATGGGATCATTCTTGTTCCTTAAACTATTATTCAAAGGAAGAGTATTCCCTAGATTGCGCACTTTTCTTACTACAAATGTAAAATAAGGGAATGAGCAGTACTAATAATTCTCACTTTTATCAAATACGATTTCAGCATATGTTTAAAGCGAGATTGTCGCATTGAAATCAAATTTCAACAGCAACTGGTCTGAGTGTATTAAGTGATAAAGATGCTAATCCTGCATTCAAAACTTTTTCTGCTGTTATGGTTTGGACTTATCACACAGTTTAGGAGCACTGGTCCTTTAATAGTCAGTGCCAAACAGTTGCATGCTGGGGGTTCTTTTTATATTGCTCTTCTTCCATTTATTTCCCTGCCTAGCTGCCTATCTGAAACACGATCCTCTGCTCTCTTGTGTTTACAAGCAAGGCTGAGGTGACTCAGCGATTGAAGGAGAAAAGAAAAAAAGTTAAGGGCATAAATTACATCAGTATTTAGCCTCAAACTGTGGGCAAAAGACATGGTTCCCACCAGGAACAGAATTCTCTTCATTTACTATATAAAATTCACTGAAATCAAAACGTGGACAGTAAAATACATGTGTTATGTAAGTAGATCAAGTATTTATCTACTTATATATGTGGGTTTTTTTTCCTGGCATAGTATGGTTAATCCTACTGCTTTAAGAGTTTTGTTGAACCTCTCTGTTAACCCATCCATGTGTGGTGGACAGAGCTTCTCAAATTTGACACCTTGATATATTTACACAAGTCCTTTGTTACACAAATGGGGGTCCCTGCTCAGTGAGAATCTATTTTAGAATCTCAGCTTTGCTGAACACATAAATAATTTAAAGAAGCAATTATTTTGGATAAAGTGTCATGATACCATGTAGCACAATCCACAGCAATTTTCAGGCTGAAGCTTGAACCGTCCTGTAAGGGATACTACTTTGCTCAGACTCATCAGTAAGTGGGAAGCTCATGGTGGGTCAATCCTGCTTGGTGTACTCATGGGGACCAAATCATTCACAACCTGGAACCTTTCAATCAGCTCCATCACTTAATCTACAGTTGTTGGGTCTGAGTGACTCACCCATTCTTGTGGGCTACTGGTAGGGATCTCGGGTACCACCCCTCTCTCCAGTCCAGGACCTCTGACTTCAACCACTTTTTAGCAAGTTGGATTTAATCATTCGTCTGTGACCATGGCAATTTGTCATTACAAAATGTCCATGTAATCGCACCCTGAACTCAGACAGCAAGGGTCACACCCAGCCCAGCCAGGATTTGCTTTTTTGAAGGCTAAATCTCTTCAAATGGACACCTGCAAATAATCTGACCACACCATATAAAAAAATCATGAACCAGTTGCAGCTCAACTGCTGCTTCCACCACCATTTTTCAAAAATGCAGTTTCTATCCTCTCCATTGGACAATGTGGCCTCTCGTGATTTGGTGATGTATCTTCACAGTACATCACTCCCTCAAACATTACTTGACTCACTGAACTCCACAGCCATCATCACCAGACTCCTCTGAAGTATGGACCTTCACAGCTACCACCAGCAGCGACGTTGAAGCCTTATGGCCTCACTCCTGTCACAGTGTAATATCCATTCTATCAGGATCATGCAACTTCAAGGCCTTCGTAAATCTGGACCAGGTTCCAAATACTCCCAACTTCCTCCTGTATCATGTGGCTTCCAATTAAACCAACACCCCTGGCTTGAAGCTCTCCAACTCATCTGGCCTCATCTACCCCTAGCTGGACCACATGGATTCAAGGACAAACTCCCAACCTCCCACAACCCAATGTAGATCAAAAGACATAAAAGTCTCCACCTTATCTGGACAATGCGGACTAAAGGCATCCTCAAGCTTTGGTCCAGACAATGACCAACTTGAAGACCAATGCCACCACAGCAATGCAGCCTAAATAAACTTCCATTTGGTATTCTTAGAGAAAACAACCATCAATTTAACATTTGATTGGCGGTTTCCTCTGGTCTAATTCTTTACAATGACTATCCTCATGGGAGGCAATTATACCACATATCAAATATAACAACATGGTTCAGTCTCTGGAAATCTATACTGTACCTGAAGCTGCATCACCACATAGTTAAATTTCTCATTTCTCCCACAGCCAATAAATCTGCAGACATGATCCTTCCCTGTTGAGACATTAAAAAACAGAGACACAGTTGAGGTGAGGCCGTACAGGAGGCGAGATCTAACCAGCCAGACAAACAGTAATGAGCAAAGAAGTTGAGTAATCCTAAACTAATGGGCTGCATTGAGCATTCTAAAGCAGTTGAGCTTACACTAGACTGTCTGAAAGGTGTTGTTCCAAGAGAGATGTCATGCAATACCATACTAAAACAAGAAGCCAGGGAGTGAAATGGTGGATATTAAGTTATATGGATGCAAATAAACATGAGTTTTACATCCAACTCTTAAATCGAAAAAGGGATCTGCACACAGACTTGTCTGGAACAATGTAGCTTTTATTGTTCCAATGCACACATAAATGACATCTGACCGTCCAAGCTAACATTGTTCCAGACAAGTCTGTGTGCGGATCCCTCTTTCAATTTACTGTATTGCATTGATATGGGGTCCCCACACCAGCAACCACTCTACTCTAGCTGTACGGTTCTTTTCATTGAATGGATTTATCCAATTGTGGCACAATCCTTCCTAAAATATGAAGGCCAGGAATAAGTAAGCTTAGGCAGAAGGGAGTCATAGGCTATTAGTTTATTTTCCTCTCTCTGCCCCCAAAACATGACATCGTTATTTTTTCAATACTTGACTCATTCCGGGAGAGTCAAGTATTGAAAAAATAACGATGTCATGTTTTGGGGGCAGAGAGAGGAAAATAAACTAATAGCCTATGACTCCCTTCTGCCTAAGCTTACTTATTCCTGGCCTTCATATTTTAGGTATCGACAAATGCAGCACGCTATCACAGTATGATTTCATGGTGTGAATATAGTAGTAGATAAATCACCACTTTTGCAGCTGGTTTGTGAGAGACTTTCCCAACATGTTAGCTGCAACTTGTACTCTATGGTTGTTACTACTAAATTCAAGTCTTATACTATACCATCAAGGGAAATATGGGCAAAATGTGCTCTTGACCTAGATGAGGAAGAAAGGAATGATGCTTTACAAGTAGTCACAAAGTGCTTCCTGTTTGAAAGAATGCCTTACACAATTGTAAATACTACATCAGGCGTATTTGACTCCCAGGAGAATCTAGACTTTTTAAGAGAGGCGCCTCTCCCAACTGTCCTAAATGCAACATTTCCAAACCCACAGTATGGCATCTTCTGTGGAAATGTACTCCTATAGCACTGTTTTGGTCACAGAACGTTAAAGGGAACCAGAGATGAACGATTCACACAAAATAAACATATCAGTTGATAGCTTGTAAAGAATAAATGCTCTACCTGATAATTTCGCCACTCTGGTGTGCCTTTTTGAGTGTTTTTTAATCATTATTGCTCCAGGAAATATCCAATATGGCCGCCGGCTCATATCTCTTCTGTTTCCAGATTATAAACTGTTCTGGATGTGCTGTCTAGCCTCTATGAGACTATAGACAAGCAGGGCTGCTGCAGCCTTTCATCTGTCTGCTTTTTAACTTTATTATTCTGGTATGCTGTGTGGCTGCCTGTAGGAAGTGTCTCTCATAGAAATGAAACTGCATACAGTAGATAATGACTGGCTGCACACTGCACACAGATACACTTGTGTGTGTCAGAGCTTCTTTCTGGCAGCAGCAGCCCCTCCCATGTCAACAGCTCTGAGTAGGGGGCCAGGAGGGGGCAGGCTTGGGCTTGAAAAGACTCCACAGAAGAGTGACTCAGCTATAATGATTCCAGGTCAAACATAGACTGAATCAGTCCGTGGATTCTTATCACAGCTGATAACAGATAGATTAGACTGAGAAGAATAAAACTAAAAGCAGGGTAGGTGTTTACTGTCATGTTCCCACTGATAAATGTAATAAAATACATGAGGGTGCTTCGTCTCTGGTTCTCTTTAAGTTCCTGCATGATAAGATGGGCTGCCCAACTGAGCTGGATGCCAAAAGCGTTGTATTGGGCATACTCACTGATGAATCTATGAAAAAATACACGGAGGCATTTTTAACTGAAACGCTCTTTTGTGCCAGGTAGAAGATGGCTCCGAAATGACTTTCTGATTCTTCTCCTAAGCTCTCCAATTGGAAAAGAAATTGATAAAGCACTTCTTTATAATAAAAAAAAAAAGTTGGTCCATAAACATAGGAAAACGTTATCAAAATTCCATAAGATGTGGGACAGGTGGGCCTCACGCTGAATTGTATATAAATGCATAACAGGGGTTATATTGTTATTTCACGTTCCGCTATACTTGGCCACTCCACAATTCTAGATATTCTTAATAGGAATGATCACACAGATATGCAAATTGTTCCAAGTTGATGCACATTTAGGCAAATTCTTATGCAGCTTGAAAATGGACCAATCAATTTAAACCATTTTCAAACTGCATACATTTGCATAAAAAATTGTATCATTTCAGGAACAATTTGCATTTCATTGATCATCCCTAATTCTCAATAAAACCATGTTCACCTTCATGTGAAGAAGAGGTCACCCTCATGTCCTCGTCTGACGTGGAAAGGGTGCGATATGTATGCGAATATGGAGGGGCGCTTTGAATCAGTGTAATGGAGGCAGGAAGAACAGCATTATGCGGAGCAGTGCTTTTCAGCGCTGCTAGATTTTGGCGCAGCCAGCACCGCCATGGACTATAAAGGGATTCAGTCTATAGCGGCGCTCAGTGAGTAACGTTGGCGCCGTCAGAAGACGGAGCCGAGGTTGCTTAAAAATCATAATAAATTCGGCTTCCAGCAAACGCTGGAAGCCGAATTATTTCATTCCCCCACTATCCATGGCGGCCTGGAGGGGGAATAGTAATTAATTCGGCCCGGACTTGTGCAGAAGCAGGACCAGTCATATAACAGCTGGATCCAGCGCCCAAGTCTACCAGCGCCGAATTCAAATGTACTCGCATTATGTGTATAAAGCTTGGAGGAGGGCAGTGTGGAATGATGGAATAATCGGTGTGTGACATACCAGCAGTGAATCTTCTCCTACAGAAAATATATTAGGTTTCTCAGTCCAATTTCCGCTTTAGCGACTTGGTAATTACAATTCTGGTGTACACAGCGGCTTATATTCAATAGAGAGAAGCACATAACAAATCTTCATCTTACCCTGTAGCTTCTTCAGTACAGCAACCTCCATCTTCAGGACTTGCTTTGGTTGCTGTGCTGATTCTACCTTCAGAGCAACATTCTCCCGAGTCAGCAGGTCCATGGCCTCATAGATCTCTCCAAACCCTCCACCACCAATCTTCTTCAGCTGCAAGAGACAAAGACATGTTAATACCAGAGAGAGGAGAATATGGCAGATCCTTACTCAACTCTCACATATGGACATGTAAATCAAATAATACACAAGGCCATGGCCTCACAGATCTCTCCAAACCCTCCATCACCAATCTTCTTCAGCTGCAGAAGACAGATGTGTTGATACCAGAGAGAGGAGAACATGGCAAGTCGTCGTTCAACACTCACAAATCAACATGCAAATGAAATAATGCATATGCCAAACAATCATCAGGTTGACCATTAGCACACTTTTGCTACAATGTGCCACAGAGTTACATCAGTGCTGCTCAAGTCCTCACCACCAATGTTTGTCAGCAGCAGAAAACATAGATATGGTAATACTAAAGAGGGGTCATATGCTAAGTCCTCACCCAAAACTCACACATGGAGTTAACAACTCAACAGCTGGACTATGACTTTAAAATCCAATGCAGCCTGTGTCTGCAGAGGTCATATGTGGGTTTGTGCATATGGAAGACATAGGGAATTTACCATGACATAGCTGGAGGCTCAGCACTGGAACATTTAGACGTCATAAGCATAACACAGTAGAGGGTCCAGTACTTGTATAAGAGGAGGTCACACATAGCTTAGTAGTGGCTCTGTACTGGTAGAATTGGGGTCATAATATGACAGTCAAAAACTTGGAACTAGCATGATTGGAGTCACACCATAGCAGAGTGGAAGGTTCAGGACTGGCATGATTGGGGTCAAACCATGACACAGTGGAAGGCTCAGTAATGGCATGGTTGGGGGTCACACCATGGCACAGTGGAAAGCTCCGAACTGGCATGGATGAAATCACACCATGGCATATTGGAAGGTTTAGCACTGGCATGGTTGGAGTCACACTATAGTAGACTGGAAGGTTCAGTACTGGCATGGTAGGGGGTCACACCATGGCACAGTTGAAGGCTCAGTATGGGCATGGTTGAAGTCACACTATGGTATAGTGAAAGATTCAGTACTGGCACAGTTTGGATGTTCACCATGAAAGAGTAGAAGGTTTAGTACTGGCATGGTTGGAGTCAATCCATGGTATAGTGGAATGATCAGTATTGGCATGGTTGGGGTCACACTATGGCACAGTGGAAGGTCCAGTTCTTGCACGGTTGGGGTCATACCATGGAAGGTTGCTAAATACAGTACTGAAATGGTTGGGGTCAATCCATGGTATAGCGAAAGATTCAATACTGGCACAGTTGGGGTCACACCATGGCACAATAGTAGAATAGGAGTTCTAAATATAGGAAGGAAGATCAGGTCCTTCACAGTGAAACAACAGTAAAACGTAGACGTCTACTCACCACTTTCCAGCGGTCCTTCACCACATAGCTGACTGGTAGGATGTCCACTTGCTCTGCTCCCCCACTCATGTTTCCGTCGTCCCTAATAACAGCCGCTAAACACTGCATTGGCCACCCGGACAGGATCCTCCCTGCCCCAGACCTAATAGAGACATTGACCTGAAAGAAAAGAGAACAGGATCAGCACATCGCCAAACCTCATCCAAATTTCATTTTTAGATGAAAAATCAGCCTGGTCGTCAATACTGCCAGACCAAGCTTCATATAAGAGGAAAGAATGTCACATATACACCTTGTATCATATATTGAACAGGCTTCATATAAGAGGAGTGGTGTAGTGTTCTGTGTGCAATGTGTAAGAGAACTGTATTACGGTAATGTCCGTTGTTCGAGTCATGTTAGGGTGTAGTGGTCTGTATGCAGTGTGTAAGAGAATTGTACAGTACTGTATTACAGGGCTGTGGAATCGGTACAACAATCATTCGACTCCTCAGTTTATGAAACCACCGACTCCAACTTCAGGTACCCAAAATTGCTTTAACTCCTCGACTCCAACTCCTTAATCTAATTTTTACAAAGGCTATGGATTTGGTTCAAAAATCATCAGACTCCGACTCCTCACTTTATTAAAACCACCGACTCCAATTCCAGGTACCAAAATTGCTCCGACTCCTCGACTCCACAGCCCTGCTTTATTATGGTCATGTCTGGTGATCAGGTCATGTTGGAGTGCAGTGTTCTGTGTGCAGTGTGTAAGGGAATTGTATTATGGTCATGCCTGGTGGTCGGGTCATGCCAGAGAAGAATTATTGTAAAAACACAGACACACACTGTCCACAAATTGGGTGTAAACAGACACACAGAAAGACAACTGTACACAAATACACACACACACACCCACATCAACACACTTACCGGTAACTCATGTACATACACACACACAAAGTGTAAACACACACACACACTGATACATCATCCTAAAAGCCTGTGCGTCAGTGACCCAAACATAGGATGAAGATCAGGTGACGGCATATTCCATGCATGACACACTGCACAATCCAATCAGATCAGCCACACAGGTGTCACTTCTAAATGACAATAAAAATGGCATATGTCATTCATGTACAGAGTGTCCTTTCACTGCAATACTGTCCACTCTAATGTTGGCAAACCATGTAGCTCCTTCATCACCACATTTCTACGGTTGAGCTCGCCACTGTAAGAGATAAGAGAATTGGAGGGCATTCACGCCTCCTGTGACACTACAGTTCCCAGCGAGCAGAGAAATCCTCCTTTCTAGCAAAGAGAGAAGTAGTACGCAGACTAGGAGGCACTGAAGAACGCTTATATTTACAGCAATCAAAGTACCCGCAAACCTAGGGAAGATAAGTGTTTATCCCTAGATGAACTGGCGACTTGGTTTTGTGAATTTGTCCACTTTTGCCATAGGGTGAGTAAAATATTTACTGAACAGAAAAGCAAATAATTTAATATTGACTGTTGTCAGGTTGACAACCCTTTAGGCCGGTTTCAGACTGCGGATTGGCAGTATGCTTTCGGGGATTGCTGCGTGAGTATGCGGTAATCCCTGTCTGGCAGCCGGCCAAGCAGGAAGTGAAACTCACTTCCTGTGGCTGAAGCAACGAGCGTGGAAACATACTGCTAAAATACGCTTCTGCCCATGTGCGACGTGTAAAACTTGCAGCGGGCATTTTAACACACATGCGTCACCATAGATTTACATGACTTCCGAGTCGCCGCAGGAGCTGCACGGTAACGTAGGTATGTGCTTGCATTAAACAGGGGTACTTCCAGTGCAGAGCACCGTGGGTAGTATGAACTACCCCATAGACTTTCATTACCCTGCGGCAGGTTGAGGCAAACATGCTGCAATGCCTCAGTGTTAAAGTGCCCTAAAACGACTGAAAAAAACCTCACTGTGGCACAGAGGATGTGGAGGAAAAGTTCTACTGCAGAAGACTTTAAGCATTAAAAAATAAATAAATAAATAACAATTCTGCAGCAGCCCTTTCCCTTGCAAAGCATTCATACTTCACCTCACTCATCTTTTCACAATCCCATAACCTAAACAGCTCCCTACTCCTCCCCTCCCCACACACCATGTTTATTAGCTCAAGATTTTGCATCATTCTTTATTAGCAAAATTGATACAATATGGAGTAGCTTTAAAATGCAACCTCTTTCACCAGTCCAACCATCTGCCACACCTACCTCTGCCTGTTTGCTCACCCACTAGAAACTACCCCCCTCCCCATCTCTACCTGGCCACTCACTCACTCTGACCTCACCCTCTCTATCGGCTTTCACAGTTTTAGCCAAACAGTGCCTTATTTCACTGAGCTCTAATGCTGGGAATACACGGTTTGTTTCTGACACTAGATTCTTCTCTCGATCGTTTTTGCTGCTCGATTCCGCAGTCGATTCTCTTATCTTTCGCTCGTTTTTCTTATCTTTTTCCATTCACTTCTTTCAGAAATTGAGCGGCGAAAAGATCAAAAGGGAGATCGGACATGTCGGAAACTATCTATCGAACCATCTAATCACCTCAAAAACGAACCGTGTATTCCCAGCATTAAGCTCATCTCACTACCTTTGGTCTGAACCCTTTTCCCTCTTATCTTATCCCCCAGCACTCCTCTTCCTTCATCTCTGCTCTAACCTCTATTTTCATCCTCTCCATCTCAACTGCCATTTTCCCATCTTCATTCAAACAAGCAACCACAACGCCACTAATCAAAAAAACCTTCTTTGGACCCTACAGCCCTCTCTATAATCCAGTCTCACTTCTTCCCTTTGCTTCCAAACTGCTGGAACAACACATCTAATCAGAACTGTCTGACTTCCTGGGCCATATGCAATTCACTTTTTCACCTGAGTTTTCTCCAAGGAGATATTTTTAAATTTGGCAATAAAATGCATGTTAAGCCAGCAGCAAGCAAGAAAATACTCAAAATAATTTTGATAGTATTTTTGTACTTACTTCTCAGTACTTTTTCAGTTGAAAAGTGCTGGAAAGTTATTTTAAATAGAAGATGAAAAATTGTCTCCAAGGAGAAAACACAGGGGAAAAGTGGAATTGCATATGGGCCTCTGTTTCCAATTTTCAATACGAATATTCCTTGACCTTTCCTCTGCCTCAGACACTGTTGATCACTCTCTGCTTCTGCAGACACTTGTCACTGGGAGTCAAGGGCACATTCTTGGATTAGCTCCTACCTGTCTGGATGCTCATTTACTGTCTCACTAACTCCTCTCTGCAACCGCTATCTGCTAGTGTACCACAAGGCTCCGTTCTAGGACCTCTTCTCCATCTATTCTCAAGGCCTGGAACAATTAATATGTTTGTTGGTTTCCAGTATCACCTCCATGCTGATTACGCTCAAAACTAGCTCTCAGTTCCTGATCTCTCTACACTATTATCTCAAGTCCCCGAGTGTCACGTCTGCTGTTTCTGCATTCATGTCATCCCGTTTCCACAAACTTAACATAAAGAAAACAGAGATTGTGAGATTTCTTCCATCTCTTTCTGTTCCCTTATCTATAGGTGCCATTAATGTAGAAAATTTCCCAAGAACCTCAACTCCTAAAGCTTGCTGTCTGGGGGTAACTCTGGACTCTTAGCTCTCATTTAAACAACATATTAACAAATTGAAACCTCCTGCTACTTTCATATCAAAAATATCTCCAGAATTCGTCCATACCTTACACAAGAAACTACTAAACCGATTGTACATGGTCTAATAATATCCCATCTTGAATACTGTAAAACCCTGCTCTGTGGCCTACCAAAAAACAGACTGGCACCTTTCCAGTCCCTACTGAACTCTGTTGCTTGTCTCATCCACCTCTCGTCTGACGTCACCCCTCTTTCCCAATCTCTCCATTGGCTGACAATCACCCAAAGTATCCAGTTCAGACTCCTAACACTATCATACAAAGCTCTACATAGGCTATCCCCTCCATACATTTCCTTATTAATCTTCAGATATCATCCCTCCCGGAACCTTCGCTCCTTCCAAGAGACTCTCTTGTCATCCAGCTTGGCCACCTCCTCTCACTCTCGCATCCAAGACATCTCAGGATTGTCATCCCTCATTTGGAACTCTCATCCACAACCTGTCAGTCTTACTCCAAGCCTGGGAATGTGCAAACGTACCCTCAAGATACACCGGTTCAAACAAGCTTATAATTTGCTATTTCTACTATTTAAATCTCACTGTTTCATCTGTTAACCCCTTGCTGCGCCCCAGTGTGTTCACCCCACTATCATCTACATTGGAAGCTCACAAGGGCAGTGGCCTCTTCTTTGTGTTTCCGGTTTCTGTGTATTTTATCAAATGAACATCTATCAGTATTGGTGATGTTTTTCAAATTACACATCAGTTGTATGTATCGGTACTTGTGTCACCGGTTGTCCTGATTGTATAGTATTTTGAACTACTCATGTATCTATGCTCTCCATTATTGTATGTTTTTGGACAGAATACAGCGATACGGAAGATGATGGCGCTATATGCATAAAAATAATAGTAATGGATAAAGTAGAGAAAGTCACCCCCACAGAAGCAGAAGAAAGAAGCCCATTCCTTACTGTGCTCTTCTTGCCGTGGCTGGACTGGAATGAGCGGACGTCCGGGGAAACAGAAGGAGTGAGGGGAGGGGAAGACAAGACAGACAGATGAGGCAGAGAAAGGGAGACACACATATACATGCAAAGTGCAAAATGAAGAACGTCTCAGCACCCCCAAGGTACTGGACATAAAAACACAAGCGGGCCATAGCAGAAGCCTTCATGAATAATGTGCTCTAGCTTCTCACAATCCTCAGTTTAATACCAACTGGCTTCTCATGCGCTTCATTCAACCTGTTCCTGCACAAAACTCATCAGCAACTTTGAGGAGGACAGTGTCCACCTTCCAGAAGTCACACTACAATATAGCTTCTCCTCAAGAATGGTACCTAAACTCTATCAGCGGTATAGCAGAGGAACTTCTCAAGAAGTTGGGGAATAGGATGCTGTGGTGGTACTTCCCTGTGTCCTAAAGCCAAGTGTAATCTATGGAAGAGGTCATCTAGTGGGGTATGTAATCTCTATGTAAAAGACCATCCGGTAGGGTATGTAATCTATGGATGAGACCATCCGGTAGGGTATGTAATCTATGGAAGAGACCATCTGGTAGGGTATGTAATTTATGGAAGAGACCTTCTGGTGTGGTAAGGTTGTTGGAGCTCATCACAAACTGAGCTTGTTTCATTTATTCTTCTTTCTCTACAGTTTGTCACATCTAGTCACAACATGTATGAAAGCCTGATGAGGGGTCATCTCACACAAATTCTGATCTGTTCTTTATAAGAAGCTCTAAAATAGCATATTCAACTTTTGCAAGAAAATATAAAGTTTTCAGTGTAAAATATGTCAAGGATTAGTGGAACGCGTAACTAGCACTGGAATGCTGGAGACTTAAAGGACACCTAAAAGGGATACAGAGTCTGCCGTATGTAATTCATTTAAATTCATTTTAGGTATACATTTAGTCACATGAAATTGCAGCCTTATCAACTTTCACTGAATGAGTTCTTCTTATGTAATCGTACAATGTGAAATAATCCCTATGGACATCTCGGTAGATCCTACAAAGTGCGATCATCCTACAGAGGCACTACAATGTGTGATATGGACCTACAGACATTACATAAAATCCTACAATGCCGCACGTGTTTATACGGTGCGACATTGCCCTATTGATGCCTTATGAGATAACACCATGTGACACAGTTCTCCTAATGTCTCATGAAATAGTACACTGTAACATAGTCCTACAGATGCCTTCTGAAATGGTACACTATAGTCTTATCTACATGGTACAATTTTCCGTCAGATTGGATCTATTAGATAATTTTCCAACCGGTCCAATCGGATTGCGTTAGATTTTGCAATAGATTTTGGGTACTTATCAAAGCAAACTCTATCGCAAAATTGATCTGGAACAATGTGGACGTCTACACACGAATCTATGCGATTTCTTATTAGATCAATCTAATAGATCCGTCTATCTGATGGAAAATTGTACCGTGTAGATGAGGCTTATGACATGGCCCTATAGAAGTCTTCTGAGATGGTGCACTGTGACATGGTCCTACAGATGTCTTTTGACATGGTACACTGTGCATTGGCCCTACAGATGTCTTCTGAGATGGTACGCTATGACAATGGCCTCAATTCACTAAGCTTATCTCCTGTCTTTAATAACTCTTCTAGAGTTGTTACCATGGTGATAAGGCATGTAGTATTCAGGAAACATTTTACCTCAGGCAAGCCTAAAGTTAACTCTTCTGTCAAATAACTCCAGGGTTAAAGACAGGCTGTTAATTAGCTGCATGTGAAAATAACTACAGAGGAGGTAAATTAACTACAGGAGAGGTAACTTAAGGAATGAAGAGGTAAGATAACTCTCTCTTATGTGGAGGCAAGTTTTCTCTTGCCTTATTATCTCTAGCATGATCTTAGTGAATTGAGGCCATAGTCCTACAGATGTCTTCTGAGATGGTACACTGTGACATGGTTACAGACATATTTTGTACTTATAATAGGATATTGTGCTTCAGACATCAAGTGAGATACTACAATGTATTATGGGTCTTGCTATGCAACAATTTTAAAAATATTTAAAACACATAAAATGCTAAAATGTGACATTGCATGGCAGAGTTCACTGCTTCTACAAAACTCATTGTGGCATTGAATTGTCCTGAAAATAGTAAAAGAGTGAATGAAGGCGAATGTGACGATGTTCTCTACTACATGCAGTCCTGGTAGTGAGTCTTTGTGAGTAAAATCTCCTCTACATTGTTCAACTAGGACATAACAGAATAACATTCTATGCATGCAGAGGAAGTCCATGTGCCTCCATGACCAGCTTGTCAGGCTTTGCGGGAGCTGAAGTATAAACATGCATCAGTAAAGCCAGTCCGCCAGCTGGAGCTTCTATAGACACACAACACCCGAGGTCTCCAATAGCCATGGCTTCAGATGGTGGCTCAGGGTGTGAAGAGGAGGTACACATAGAAGCATGTCCAGTCCTCTAAAGCCATGCATTGCAATATGAGCAAACTATAAATCACACACGGTTTAAACTGCAGCAATATACAAAAGGAGTTCACAAAGGGTTAGCAGATTTCCTTCTGTAAGCTCAATATACGAATTCCAGCTCCACCAGCCTGGAGTTGCTCAAGTACATACTGAGATACTGTACTGTAGCCTCTAACGTTATGTGGTTCATTTATTCTGAGTGATTGCCCTCTATCACTCCGTATACGTCTGTGGCCTCTTCTATTACCCTCCTCACATGTTCATCACCATAGACGCTCACATTGATGCTTGCAGGCTGAAGTCCTCCCAAACCACCTCCTAGAGCTTGTTATAACTCTGTTTTACTGACGGTATATCCCTCCAATTTACTTACCTAGTTTAACCCTTCCTCTAGCCTATATAATGCCTCTCCTAGCCTTATAACTCCTCCCATTGCCTTTGTTACTCCTCTCCTAGAATTTCTAACTCCTCTGCAGCCTATGTAACTTCCCCCTTTAGTCAATATAACTCATCCCCCAATTATATGCAGCTTTCTCTTATAATTCACTCTTCCACTTAAGCTCCATACACACGCTCAACCGATGATATAAAATGAGCAACAACGGCGGAGCACATTTTAATTCAGCAACAACATAACAATGGTCTGGCAATCTGATCATTATCGAAAGTGCTAAAATAAGGCCCCAAAGTGCATAACTAGCCACACCTGAGTACTTTAAATGGAGTGATTGTTTGGTATCATTCGATACGAACAACTAATAATGATTATCGTCCAAATCAATTATTGGTCTACATGGATGATAATCACTGTCTTTTACCATCCTTGGGGCACTTGTTGTTTATCAATTCTCAGAGGACCTGACATTCCTCGTTTGTTTCGAGCTATGGCAGTTGAGCGTGTGTACAGAGCTTTCCATTGAGTACAGCTCTTTGCTTCTTCATTAAATTTCCAGCAAGTTGACCAGGAGTCTCTGATTTCTCAAAAAAAACCAAAAAACAAATTTCTACCACTTAGAGTCAGCTTCATGCATCCACTAACTCCTTCCACTGCTATTGACTTCCATATAATCCCACCACCCATCCGGCAGTCAAGGAGTTAGGGCAACAAAGCTCACCATGCACCGACAGTGTGCGGGACCCTTAATTTCCGATACATCAGATGTATCTTCAGGAGATCAGGAGCTGGCAGCGGTAGTGATGACAATCAGGAAACATGCCAGGAATTAACCACGTCTCTCACCATCTTGTTAGTGACTCCACAGTCGTCAGACGCTCACCTACTTGTGGCTCATTCAGCTTGGAGCCTGTGAAGTAGAACAAGTTGGCATTTCCATGGGAAAAAAACAAAATAAAAGGGGGCACAATAATAGTCCAGAAGAAGCAGTGAGACCACTTAAAGCCTTATGCTTCCCTGGATTCATCCTTCTTTAGTGGGAAGAGACCAACTCATGAGTTGAGTCACCAGACTATAGGTGGTGCTCAAACTGGTGTGGGGTTTATGTTTGGGCTGTAGCAGCATAAATAAACCGTAATAGAGAAAAAGGAGTCCTAATCGATTGTTCTTATGCTGCTGAAAAACTGAGG
The DNA here is from genome assembly GCF_040937935.1 of Hyperolius riggenbachi. Classification (NCBI taxonomy): domain Eukaryota; kingdom Metazoa; phylum Chordata; class Amphibia; order Anura; family Hyperoliidae; genus Hyperolius; species Hyperolius riggenbachi. Next base: position 441,676,923 of record NC_090649.1, read on the forward strand.
GAAAGAAACACCAAAACAGTGCCTTACAAGCAAGATTAGAGCACACCGCGGTCAACCACAGGCCCTATTATTACATGTCTGACCGGGATGGTCAGATGACCGACAGAGGATGGAGGTGTGGACAATATAAAACACAACTGCCATCAGGTCACGGCAAATGGTGCATGGTCACACCAGCTCCGTATCAGCAGTTTAGCATTACAACGGATTACGGTTAGCAACCAAAACTTCCATTTGGGAGCTTTCTCCTTCCCATGCTGCAACTGTTAATGCAAGAGTTAATAAGCCATGGATGTGGTCAAGCAAAAAAGTGAAGATGTCACCATAGTCTGAAATGCCTTACTGTGCTGACACTGCAGTCCTCCCCGAGCCACTGACAATAATGAAACAAAACAAGAACATTTATAGTTAATCACAGAAGTGGAGAAGCTGTAGATATGCTGAGCAAAGACCCAGAAGAAATGCCCATTCTCTTGTCACCTTGTAGAATAACACATGGATACTCCCATTTCACAATGCACACAACAGACATCCCCACTGGTTCTCTGAAGTTGGGTAAGGACATCAGATAAAAATCTTTGGCAGATCAGGAATCAATCTGCCATATAGGTTTGTCATGAAGTTTTAAAAGACTGATCGTTCTAAAGATGCTGCACACGTGTAAGAGATCAGTTCATGCAAAAGACCAGAGAAATGCTTTTGTAATCCATTTACTTCCTTCTTTTTCACGCATGCAACATGCACAATTTTTTTATCATACAGACCTGCAGATCTTATCATTTAATGAACAATCATCTGCAGATCTGATCCGCTGGGTTGGATTTGAAAGCTCAACAAATATCTTTCATCTCTTTCCTTTGAGCTCTATGTAAAAACATTATTACAAAGTTTATATGCAGATCGATCTTTCATTTTTCAAAGACTTATCTTATGTCTGTACCCAACTCCAGTATGGCCAGAAGATCCCGCAGACAACCCCAGCTTTCCCCAAATCCCAAGTCAATCAAGGGATGTAAACTGTGAACCAAAGACAATCGGAACGTCTATATTGTGCTCGCAACCCCCAAAATATTTCTTGTGCGTTGTTGTAGATCATTATATCTCTTCTGAAAACTATTGAGGATTTCTAGTGTGTGGATATCATCAGAAATGTTTTAGGGACATGAAATTCTTGCATCAAATAGTATTCTAGTGACCTCCCCAGTAATCTAACCACTAATCCAAGAGTTTAAACATGCCCATACCTCTTGCGATGTATGGGCAGATCGACCAGGAGACCGTTCTCTTTCTGATCAAATCTGATTAGAGAGAGATCTGTTGGCTGCCCTTACACCGCAGGCCGATTCAGCTTGAGATCTCTTGGGACTCGGCCTTGTGACGTCACCTCCGTTGCTGTCACCCAAGTGTTATGTGCCCCTCGGTGCATTAAAATCTCTCAACTGTCTGGCCACCGCAAATTCAGCTGCTCCTTCTTCCTCATTCACATCCCGTGTGGCTTATCCTGAAATTGCACGCCGTCACCGCTGCACACCCGATCAACCACGTCAGCCCAAGATTTTTCAGCTTCCTTGATTGATACATTAGACCAAATTTACATTAGACCAATTTTGATCCAATTTGGTAATAATTACCTAATTGGATGGTCGATCGGCAGCAAAATTGCTAGATATATACGGCCACCTTAACCACCAGTAATTTCCAGACCTCAACTGAAACATTCAGCCTAACCTAACCACTAAACCAAGTCAATACCTTTAGGCCGGTTGCACACCTACCAGAAGCGATGCAAGCACCGCATCGCACAGCATAAATCAGGCTTAATATGGCCCTGCACAACAGTGCAGCAACAGGCTCATATGCATAGCCCTGCTCCCCACCAGGGAGGAAGTACAGCATTCCTGTCAGTCCAGCAGCCAACTTTATTTACCCTCACCTAACCCTAAAAACTAGCCCTGGACTAACACCTAAAATAGGCACTAACCTGAAACATCAGCCTTAAGTCCTAAACAATATTCTTACAGGTAATCACTAAGGCCCGTTTCCACTAGAGCAAATCTGCATGCGTTTCCTGCATGCAGATTCACATAGCCAATACAAGTGGATGGGACTGTTTCCACTTGTCAGAATTTGAGCGTTTTTCTGTGCAGAAAAAATATGCACGGCAGAGCCCTCAGAATTCGCATACCGCACACTGCTATGCCGAATCGCTTACAATGTATTTAATAGGAAAAAGGCGTGCGGTTTTGACATGCGATTTTTACCGCGATTTCGCATGAAAACGATGTAAAAATCACACAGGCACTGACATGGTTAAAATCGCATATACACTAACCTATGCGAAATAGCATGCGAAATCGGGGTTAAAATCGCAATGCGATTTAGTCAGCTGGGGATCCGCAGCGATTCCGCAACGCACAAGTGGAAACGGGCCCTAAGGGTAGCCAGGGATGGACAATTAGATTTTTCACTGATAAACCAAGACGCAACTTCACACTTCTTAATTTGTAAAATGGCTTATGTTTTTATTTATGTCTTACAACTTGCAGTATAAATATAATGTAGATCACTGGGTGATTCAATCCAGGATTCTATTAAATACAGTTGTAAAAAAAAGTGCTAGAACCACAGCTTTAGTTTTTTTTATGTTTTAGAAACTGTATGCTGTGTTTGTATGAGTTTATCCAGGAACTTCTGTAGCCTAAAGGTGGCCATACATCTGCAGACTTGGCGACCAATCGACCATCAGATTTGATAATTATTACCTATGTATCCATTGGACATGCTGGAAAATATCGGGCCAACATGCTCAAATGGTTGTGCTGCAATAATGGCGTGCGATAATCGCGAATGACGAACACGACGGAAGCTGATGGCCACATCCCTCCAAATGTACATGTTCCCCCCAGGTGCCCATGCATTAATATTTTATCTGTCTGCCACTGTCTCCGCACTCTTGTTCCTCATTCACACTCCACGTGGACACCATCCAATTTAACACCCTAAAAAAAACCTCTCATGTGCTGGCAGTGGCGTGACTAATTCAGAAGCCACGGGCCTCCAGATACAACAGTCCCTAGTTAAAATCATTTAGTAGCTTTGTGTCTCCAGATAAAGGTATTAAGCAATCTTGTGCCTCAAGATAAAAGACTCAGGGCCTGATTCACAAAGCTTTTCTGATAAATCTCAATCTCACCTTATTTATTAACTCACCATTTATCTCTCCTTAAATGACCCAACTCATGATTTAGCTCTCCTTATCTAACTTAACTCATGGTTTAGCTCTCCTTATTTGACATAACTCATGAATTATCTCTCCTTATTTGTTCATCTCATGCATTAGCACTCCTTACAGTTAAGGTGAAAAATAAGTAACTTTGTGAATCAACCTCTAAAAGAGGAACTTCAGCCTAAACTAATATACTGTCATTAAGTTACATTAGTTATTTTAATTAAAATGGGTAATATAATCTCTTACCCACCAGGCAAATGTTTGTGATTTCATGGGGGTAGCCATCTTTTTGGTTGAAAAGAGGTGACAGGGAGCATGAGACACAGTTCCAACTGTCCTGTGTCCTGATCACCCCTCCCAGCTCCGCGCGCTGGGCTTCACATTTCAAATTCAAAATGAAAAAAAAAACAAATTTGTGCCAAAAAAGCAGAACGAAAGCAACAACATCAGAAATCCCATCATGCTTTGAACAGCATCAGGGGAAAAAAATGCACTTTAAGTAGCTAAGTGCCCTCCCATATCAGCGTCAGGTAGGTAGATGTGATGCCCAGCCTCCCAAGCAGCATTATTAGGTAGCTCTGTGAGCCCCCGCAATTGTAGTATTAAAAAGCCATGGATGCCAGCCCTCCCTACGCCACCGTACTGCCCTGCCTACAAAACCCCTTAAAATAAAAACTGTGAGTGGAGCGGAAGATTTGGTCAGTGGCTGCACCAAATAATAATTTGATTTAATTATCTTTTTCTATTTAGGCACTTAGTAGGTTTCTTATTCATAAATAGGAGCTATTCACCCGTATACACATGTACACTCCGATTTCAACATAAGATATGCCATCAATGCCCCATCCAGTTTCTTCAGCGTCTCATTTATGTTCAGGAACAGTAACAGGAAGCGGTGCAGAAAGGTAGTTTTGGTGAGCTAGCTGTAGAGAATGAATTAACAATGACCTTGAAGTGGACTTTGGACTTCCCTTACTGCTGATGACACAAAACAGAGCTGAAAACAAGAACGTAGCAGGAGGTGAATCGTCTCTGTAGGGATTTGCCGATACATCAGAAGTGTGCAGTCATTGGGCACAATCTGTTTCCGCACGCTGATTTCAAGACCTTTGCTGTTTGTAACAGGGAGACGACCAGAACCAGAAGGCATGAATCAAATATTTATATTCTCCTGGCAGTCGAGTCCTAATACTCAGGCTCTATGCCAGCTACAGTAAAGGCCAAAGGAAAGCACCCTGGCAAATACTTAAAATACTTGCACCCAGGCAAGAACAGTGTAGACCAGTATCAAGCTAGGGACAGACACTAAAGCACAGACGGTCAGGGCAGTCAGAAGGAACCACCCTCCTATTCCAAAGGGCGCATTAAAAGACTGTATACACTCGCTTATAAGCCTATTTTTTCAGCACAAAAAATGCGCTGAAAAGTTACCCCCCTCGGCTTATATGCAAGTCAGTGGAGCAGAGCAGATGGTGGAGCAGGTTTTGTTACTGGCTCCCTGCTGTGTCTGTGCCCCCATCCCCTGCAACATGGTGTGAAAAGTGCACTGCTCAGGACTACCTATGTCCTCTGGCTTGTGGAGCAGAGCATACAAACAATGTGTCAACAGTGCAATGATCGGGGATTCTTGTGTGGCAATCACTGTGTCTCACATCTATGACGCCATCTAGTAGGGCCTTGAGACACAGCTGTATCACCCTCAGGGCACATCTGGCTATGGGGATGGAGGCTGACTTGTACTGGGGGCACATCTGCCTACTGGGAAGGGGGCTTATACGCGAGTCAATCACCTTTTCCTGGTTTCTGAGGGAAAAGTGGGTACCTCGGCTTCTACGCGAGTCGGCTTATATGCAAGTATAAAAATGGGTACTGTAAATCAGGGGTCCCCAACCTTTTTCAGCCTGGGGACCACTATCTAGACCAAACATTTCACTGGGATGGGGTGGCTGGGAAGGAGTTGTCAACGCCCCACCCCCACACCATTTGGAGTGTATATAGGTAGGTAGCCAGCTAGTATAGTTACCCCTGTATAGCTAGTCTCCCCAGTATAGTTACCCCAGTATGGGTAGTATAGTTGCCCCAGTATAGCTACACCTGTATAGCTAGTCTCCCCAGTATAGCTACCCCAGTATAGGTAGTATAGTTGCCCCAGTATAGCTAGTATAGTTAGCCCAGTATATCTAGATAGGTGCCCCCAGTGTAGCTAGTATAGTTGCCCTGAGTGCACCCTTCCCCCTGCTTCCGCCGCTCCTGTTCCCTTATGAGCTGGCAGTCTTTTCCTCTAAGATTCACCCGTAGCCCCTCTCCTCCATACACGATCTATTACAGCAGAGGGTCCCACGGCTGTTTTAAGGAGGGAAGGAAGCAGGACAACGTCTTCCTGTAGCAGCGATATACATCGCCGTTACCATGGGAACCGCTGTCCTGCTTTCTTCCCTCCTTACAGCGGCCGTGGGATACGTGGCTGTAATAGAAGATAGGTCATGGAGGAGAGGGGCTACGGGGGAATCTAAGAGAGGAAGAGGCCGCCTACTCATAAGGGAACAGGAGCGGCGGAAACGAGGGGAAAGAGGCCAGGCCCAGTGGTTGGGGACCCCTGCTGTAAATGATTACCTGGCATATGAACGCTTATAAGTGTCCTGTATGTGCACCTTTAGTGCAAATAGGACATTTATATAAGTCTGTGTGCACCGCAGTAGCCATACCTATGGAAAGAGCAAGAGCTAATTTGGGCGTAGGGAGAAGCTGAGAGATGGCTCTGCCTGCGCTAGGTAATTTTGGGGGATATAACAATTATATTCTCTTTACTGATTACCTGATTTTTCTTTTGGCTGCATAACTGAGGGTCCAGCTATTCTATTGTGTTAAAGGGAACCCAATGTGAGAGGAATATGGAGGGTGTCATATTTATTTCCTTATAAGCAATACCAGTTCCCTGTTCTATCCTCCTGATCTTGTCTCAAACACATTTAGCCACAGACCCTGAACAAGCATGCAGTAGATCAGGTACTCTGACTTTTACTGGATTAACCATATGCTTGTTCCAGGGTTTTCACTCAGACACTACTTATGCCAGGGCACCAGGCCACTGGTATTGTTTACAAGGAAATAAATAAGGCAGCCTCCAGATCCTTCTCACCTTGGGTTCCCTTTAATTGGAATCTGAATCATGTTGAAATCAATTAAAAATCTGTGTGCAGTGCGTAGGGAGCCAACCAGTCCCTCTTCTATCAAATCGGATCAGAGAGGGATCTATCTGATGGTCGATCTAGACTCTAGAGCCTAGGTTCTCAACGTGTGGTACATGTACCCCAGGGGGTACTTCTGATGGTTCCAGGGGGTACTCCGGCTTGATATACTTAACCAAGAATAACAAATTTTAGTTTTAGAAAATGATAATTCTTATTTAAACAACATCAAATTAGTTTTTTAGCTAATTGGAAGCAATAGTAAATGCTTGGAAATTGTTTGGAACAATTGTTTATCTTGTACTACAATTAAATATATATTTGTCAAGGGGCACTTGTGATAGTGTTTACTATGTTTGGGGGTATTTGATGGGTGCAGGGTTTTAAAAGGGGTACATACCACTAAAATGTTGAGAAACACTGATCTAGAGGTGTATAATACACTCACCTAAAGGATTATTAGGAACACCATACTAATATGGTGTTTGACCTCCTTTCGACCTGCAGAACTGCCTTAATTCTATGTGGCATTGAATCAACAAGGTGCTGAAAGCATTCTTTAGAAAGGTTATATTAGTGTCATATTGATAGGATAGCATCTTGCAGTTGATGGAGATTTGTAGGATGCACATCCAGGGCACGAAGCTCCTGTTCCCTCACATCCCAAAGATGCTCTATTGGGTTGAGATCTGGTGACTGTGGGGACCATTTTAGTATAGTAAACCCATTGTCATGTTCAAGAAACCAGTTTGAAATGTTTCGAGCTTTTCAACATGGTGCATTATCCTGCTGGAAGTCGCCATCAGAGGATGGGTACATGGTGGTCATGAAGGGATGGACATGGTCAGAAACAATGCTCAGGTAGCCGTGGCATTTAAACGATGCCCAATTGGCACTAAGGGGCCTAAAGTGTGCCAAGAAAAACATCCCCCACACCATTACACCCCCACCAAGGCATGATGGATCCATGTTTTCATTCTGTTTACGCCAAATTCTAACTGTATAGAGATTTATCAGACCAGGCAACATTTTTCCAGTCTTCAACTGTCCAATTTTGGTGAGCTTGTGCAAATTGTAGCCTCTTTTTCCTATTTGTAGTGGAGATGAGTGGTACCCGGTGGGGTCTTCTGCTGTTGTAGCCCATCCGCCTCAAGGTTGTGCATATTGTGGCTTTCCAAATGCTTTGCTGCATACCTCGGTTGTAACGGGTGGTTATTTTAGTCAACAGTGATCTATCAGCTTGAATCAGTCGGCCCATTCTCCTCTGACCTCTAGTATCAACAAGGCATTTTCGTCCACAGGACTGCCGCATACTAGATGTGTTTCCCTTTTCACACCATTCTTTGTAAACCCTAGAAATGGTTTGCGTGAAAATCCAAGTAACTGAGCAGATTGGGAAATACTCAGACCGGCCCGTCTGGCAACAACAAATATGCCACGCTCAAAATCACCTTTCCCATTCTGACATTCAGTTGGAGCTCAGGAGATTGTCTTGACCAGGACCACACCCCTAAATGCATTGAAGCAACCGCCATGTGATTGGTTGATTAGATAATTGCATTAATGAGAAATTTAACAGGTGTTCCTAATAATCCTTTAGGTGTGTGTAGTTCTCAAACTAGAACACTCGGCCTCAAGGCTGCATCCAGCCCATCCCGCCATTTTAAGTGGCCTGTGTGGGCAGGATTCTCTCAAGTAAGGTCTGCTAATTTAAAGCACATATTGCCCATAAACTAGATATCCCACAATGCACTTCAATTTCAAGACCCATGAAGAGATAGCTCTCTGAGTGCAGAGTTTCTCCTTGTGTGAGTTTCTTCAGTGTTTAATAGCTGGTTTTCAATGAGCGCAGATTGGAAATAAACAACAATCAATTCCAATATGTAAAAAAAAGGAAAAATTAACACCAAAGGGAGAAAATTTAATGGGAAAGCAAATACATGTTCCAGCTTCAAGAAGACAACCCGGCTTGTATTTTGTGCTATGAGGCAATGTCAGTGGTGAAGGTGTTCAATACAGTTAGGGACAAAATTAATAACCCCCTTTTGAAATTAGACAACACTCTTGATATCTTCATGAAAGTGACCATTAACATGTGTTTGTTATTAACCACCCTGGTGTTCTATTGATTTCGCCAGGGTGGCTGTGTAGCAGTATTTTTGGATTTTTTTTTAAATCATGTAGCTAGCCTAGCACTAGCTACACGATTCCCCCCTCCCTGCCGCATCCCTCCCACCCCTCCGATCACCGCCGGCGCGCTTGCCCATAAGGAAATCCCGTTCTGAACGGGATTTCCTGTAGGGCTTCACCCGTCGCCATGGCGATGAACGGAATGACGTCATCGACGTCAAGAGGGAATCCCGTTCAACCTCTCAGCGTTGCCTGGCACTGATTGGCCAGGCTGCGCAGGAGTCGGGGGGGGGGGGGGATTGGCGGCGAGCAGCGGTGATTGTCCCCAACACGCAGCAAGCAAAGTGTGTGTTTTTTTGTTTTTTTTAAATTATCAAAATCTGCCCAGCGGGGCCTGAGCGGCGCCCTCCGACGGTCATGGACGAGCTGAGCTCGTCATTACCGCCAAGGAGGTTAAGGAAACAAATACACCATAAAAAATAATGCTCACAAAGTTTATTTAGGATATTTTATTGATACACCGAGTTGAAACAAGAATTGAGACATCCAATATTATTAGCCTCCGGGCCAATAACATCCAATAGTGTATCATTTCTGGTTTCCGTGTATTGACATTCACTTTGAGCATCCTATCTGATTCTCAAATAGGATTGAGGTCTGGGCTATGTGCGGGCCACTCCAGGATCTTGGTTTTGATATCCTTCAGGAACTGTTGGGACTAATTTCGATGTATTCTTTGGGTCACTGTCTTGTTGGAAGACCTAGCGATGACCTAAGCCTAGACTACGAACTTTTGCATATTCTCCCTCAAAATTTCGACATAATTTTCCTTTTTCATGTCATGCACCCGAACAAGGCTCCCTATGCTTGAGGCTGCAAAATAGCACCATAGCATGATGCTCCCACCACTATGTTTAACCAGTGTCGGGCTGGGAGGAGAGAAAGCTGAGGAAATCCACTTGATGGCCAAACTGCAGTAATCATGTGTTGCTGCTCACAGTGCAGACTTGCTACAGGTTTCTATTGGGAGTGGTGACACAGGGTTTCTGCTGCTTGGCCAGCAGGTGGATTTCCTCAGCTTTCCCACCCCCCAGTCCAACACCGTGTTTAACTGTGGGAACTGTCTTTCTAGGGTTGAAGGCTTCTCCCTTTCTTCGCCAAACATAAACAACATCCATGTGCCCAAACAGATTTGGTTTAGTCTTATCTGATCAAAGCACAGACTTACAAAACTCATATTCACATTTTAAATGTTCACTGGCAAACCTTAGTCAGGCTGTGATATGCCGCAAAGAGAGTCTTCTGCGACGATCGCCCTGAAGCCCACCACGATGAAGAACCCTAAAAACTGTGTTCCTTGAATCCTCAAGTCCAGAAGAGGCAAGGTCAGCAACAATCGTTTTGGCAGATGTCTAGGCCTCAACTGTATACATCAGCACATTCACACCAAACATGGAGCCAAGTACAGTTAGCTAAATATTACCTTTGAGAAAACCATAAAACTATCCAAGAATGAAAAGGCAGTAGAAGATGTATATAAAGCTGCAGCCTACCCAAAAAAAATGCAGCAGTGAAAGAGAGCTTTATTGTGGCTGAAAAAACACACACAAGCTTCCAGGATTTTTCAAAACCAATGCATGCCTAAAGTCTGTGGAGCAGGTGTGCACCAACCAGGAGTGCATAACTCATATTGCCATAGCAATGCTCACATTGCCCATATACCATGACGGCGCTATTTGCACAAAGTGCAGTACTCTGCTGGCGTCAGCACTGGTAAAAGTGCTGTGTGCTGCCCCCTTGTTCATGCATCAGACCTCTGTTACATGTCAGTTCAGTACTATATATATACCCGTTTTTATCTCATGTCACGTGTCAGTTCAGGTACTATATATACCCATGTTTATCTCATGTCACGTGTCAAGTACTATATGTACCCATCTTTATCTCATCATGTCACACGTCAGTTCAGGTACAACTAGAACTTCTCTGATTCTGAAAAAAAAATCCACCATACCCCCCTCATGTGCCCACCACAGAGCCACTGCCATGTGTGCTTTCCCTCCCCTCTCTCGCCTCGAGCGCAGTAGGCGACTGTTGTAATATGCACGTGCAGCACTGCATCCAAGCCGTGCATATCATAACTTTTAGATATATTAATATCTTTTAGATAAAATAAATCTTAGATATACCCATGCTTATCTAATCTTACGCCATGTCAGGAAGGTAGGCTCTAAGCTTATCCAGCAGTGAAATTGTGATGTGACATGCTAAATGGAGAACAGCACTGCTATGAAAGCATTTTATCTGTGAGCTCGCAGCATAACGATGATGCAGCACGAGACACGCAGGAGCGAGGAAAGGGAAAATAACTGCACAACAGACCTAGTACTGCTGCAGCCAAACCTCCCCCCTTCCTGCATGTGCTACTGAACCACAACCAGACCTAACACTGCTGCAGCCAACCCCCCACCCCCCCTCCTGTGTATGCTACTGATCCACAACAAGACCTAACACTGATGTAACCAACCCCTTCCCCCCCCCCCCCCCCCCCCTTGCTTGTGCTACTGATCACCAACCAGGCCCAACATTGCTGCAGCCAAACCTCCCCCCTTCCTGTGTATGCTACTGATCCACAACCAGACCCAGCACTGCTGCAGCCAACAAACCCCCCCCCCCCCTGCATGTGCTACTGATCCACAACCAGACCTGACACTGCTGCAGCCAACCCTCCCCCCCCCTTTTCCTGCATGTGCTACTGAGCCACAACCAGACCTGACACTGCTGCAGCCAAACCTCCCCTCCCCTTCCTGTGTGTGCTGCTGACCCACAACCAGACCTAATACTGCTGCAGCCAAACCTCCCCCTTCCTATGTGTGCTACTGATCCCCAACCACAACCAGACCTAACACTGCTGAAGCCAAATCTCCCCCCTTCCTGCGTGCTACTGGATCCACAATCCGACCCAGCACTGATGCAGTCAAGCCCAACCCCCCCCCCCCACACACACACACCTTGTTTGTGCTGCTGATCCACAACCAGACCTGACGCTGCTGCAGCCAAACCCCCCCCTCCTGTGTCTCCTACTGATCCCCAATCCAACCCAGCACTGCTGCAGCCAAAACTCCCCTCTTCCTGCGTGTGCTACTGATCCACAACCAGACCCAGCACTGTGGCAGCCAAACCTCCCCCCCCCCCCTCCTCCTGCTTGTGCTACTGATCCACAAGACCCAGCACTGCTGCAGCCAACACCCCCCCCCCCCCAGTGCTTGCTTCTAATTCACAACCAGACCTAACACTCCTACAGCTAGGGGTGGTTGGCCCATGAGGCCAAGCGACGCATTTGCGCCAGGCGGCATAGGCCCTTGGGCAGCATTCCACCTACCCCCTCTCCCCCCACGCCAGCTTCCTCCAGAGTCCCTGCCGACCCCTCCTCCTCCGCAAGTGCTGTCATAACTCTCACAGCAGCGCAACCTGCGGCTGCTGCGAAGAGGCAAGAAGCAGGACAGCAGCTCCTTGTAGCTGTGATGTATATAGCCATTACCAGGGGAACTGCTGTCCTGCTTCCTTCCTCTTCACAGCAGCTGCAGGGGGAGTAGGCACTGGGGGCAACTATACTACCTATACTGTGGCAACTATACTATCTATACTGGGGCAACTATACTAGCTACCTATACAGGGACAACTATACTACCTACACTGGGGGCAACTTTACTATACACTGGGTCAATTATACTAGCTACCTACCTATACTGGAGCAACGATACTACCTATACTGGGGCAACGATACTACCTATACTGGGGCAGCTATACTACCTAAACTGAGGCAGCTATACTACCTAAACTGAGGCAGCTATACTACCTAAACTGGGGTAACTATACTACCTAAACTGGGGTAACTATACTACCTATACTGGGGGCAACTATACTGGCAACCTAATACTGGGGCTACAATACTGGTTACCTATACTAGGGGCAACTATACTACCTACACTGGGGCAACTATACTACCTACACTGGGGCAACTATGCTACCTACACTGGGGCAACTATGCTACCTACACTGGGGCAACTATGCTACCTACACTGGGGCAACTATGCTACCTACACTGGGGCAACTATGCTACCTACACTGGGGCAACTATGCTACCTACACTGGGGCAACTATGCTACCTACACTGGGGCAACTATGCTACCTACACTGGGGCAACTATGCTACCTACACTGGGGCAACTATGCTACCTACACTGGGGCAACTATGCTACCTACACTGGGGCAACTATGCTACCTACACTGGGGCAACTATGCTACCTACACTGGGGCAACTATGCTACCTACACTGGGGCAACTATGCTACCTACACTGGGGCAACTATGCTACCTACACTGGGGCAACTATGCTACCTACACTGGGGCAACTATGCTACCTACACTGGGGCAACTATGCTACCTACACTGGGGCAACTATGCTACCTACACTGGGGCAACTATGCTACCTACACTGGGGCAACTATGCTACCTACACTGGGGCAACTATGCTACCTACACTGGGGCAACTATGCTACCTACACTGGGGCAACTATGCTACCTACACTGGGGCAACTATGCTACCTACACTGGGGCAACTATGCTACCTACACTGGAGCAACTATGCTACCTACACTGGAGCAACTATGCTACCTACACTGGAGCAACTATGCTACCTACACTGGAGCAACTATGCTACCTACACTGGAGCAACTATGCTACCTACACTGGAGCAACTATGCTACCTACACTGGAGCAACTATGCTACCTACACTGGAGCAACTATGCTACCTACACTGGAGCAACTATGCTACCTATACTGGAGCAACTATGCTACCTATACTGGAGCAACTATGCTACCTATACTGGAGCAACTATGCTACCTATACTGGGGGCAACTATACTGGCTACCTAATACTGGGGGCAACTATACTAGCTACCTAATACTGGGGGCAACTATACTGGCAACCTATACTGGGGCTACAATACTAGGGTCAACTATAGCTGGCTACTCTATATAGGGGGCACCTATACCTGGCTACCTACCTACCTATACTGTGGGATAAATTTGCCTCAGGCAGCAAAAAGTCTAGAATCGGCCCTGCCTACAGCCAACCCCCACCCCCCTCCCCTTCCTGCGTGTGTTACTGATCCACAAGAAAATCAACCCAGACAACCGCAACATTCAATTCACTTTATCTCCTAGGTGGTATTTTCAAACTTTATTGATAAATTGCCTCTTAAGCCACCAGTGAACAAGAAAATACTCAGAATAAAATTTGACAGTTCTTTTTCACCTACTTTTTGGTACTTTTTCAATTGCAGAGTACTGAGTATTTTAAAGATAAGATAAAAAAAATGTCCTGGGAGAAAACTTAGGAGAAAGAGTAAATTGAATGAACATCCCATGAGTAAAAAGACAGCTGTGGCTACTATTCATCCGAAATCAGCACAAAATCTGCGCTAGGGACAGGAGAATTTCCCTTTAAGGTGGTCTGCTTTAAAAGAAAAAAAAAAAAAAAAAAAAAGAAAGAGCTTCTTTTAGAACATTGCAGATCCCCTTGTGAAGATGAGTAGAGGAAGCAAAGGGCCATAAATTCCTCCACAAGGCCTGGTTGTTAGAGGTGCCATTAAGCCCAAAGAGTGCTCAAATCCTGACTCTCTAGAAGCAAGCACATTCCTAGATACATCAATGAGCGGATAAGAAAGTAAAAAGCAGAGCAGGGCCAGTGACAATTATTTTCCCTGATGGTAAGGAAGAAGTTCAGAGGGGGGGGTTTAAGATCACCGCATACATATTTTAAAATCGATCCTTAGTTACATTTTCAGGGCTGTGGAGTCGGTAGAAAAATCATCCAACTCCTCAGTTTATGAAACCACCGACTCCAACTCCAGGTACCCTAAATGGCTCCAACTCCTCAACTCCGACTTCTTAGTCAAATACTCACCAGGGCTGTGGATTTGGTGCAAAAATCATTTCCTCCCTTACTTTTTTTCCTCCTAGAACTTGCACTGTCATAGCTAGGTTGCTTTGTAAACATGTGAGCACAGCATAGATCAGCAGCTCCCCGAACTGCCCTCAGCCAATCAGTGAGGAGCAGGAATGTGGGAGGGGCGATGACAAGCTTCTCTCTTGTCGGCAATGACAAAAATAGAGCCAGGCTGACTGAGAGAACATTTATTACAGCAGAAACATTTCTGAATAGATTGGAGTGCTTGCAATGCAGGATAAGGCTGCAGGATGAATAATAAACACAAAGCAGTGGTAAAATGGAATTTGATTTTGTGGCCGACAATCCCTATTGGCTGGACAGTGTAATAGTTAAGAGCTCTGCCTCTTTCATAGGAGACCTGGGTTCAAATCTCAGCTCTTCCTATTCAGTAAGCCGACATATATTAGGTAGTTCTTTGGCCGAGACTCCCTAACACTGCTACTGAGTGCGCTCTAATGGCTGCCTTGCAAGAGCTTTGAGTCCGATAGGAGAAAATCGCTATACAAATAAAGGAATTATTTAAGAAACGTAAATTTGAATTACAGTATGTCAGTTCCAAAGCAGCGTTAATGTTTTCTGAGATTTGAAATGAATAAACCCCCAGTGCTTAAAATGTATGAATTTGAGGGGTCATGCTGAAACCAAAACTGATCTCTGATTCATTGTCCTATATGTTGCCAGTGAGAAATGGCATTTACATATAATTCATACTAATTTATTTTTCTATTGAGAGGGGTGTATCTGAATCAGATTGCAAAATCTCTCTCTCAAATCTTTCATTTTGCACTGCCTGGAGGAGTGCAGGGGTTAAAGAGACACTGAAGCAAAAAAAAAAAAAATATGATATAATGAATTGGTTGTGTACTATGAATAATTACTAGAAGATTAGCAGCAAAGAAAATATTCTCATATTTTTCTTTTCAGGTAGTGTTTTTTCTTACATTGCATCATTCTATAACATGTGCAGATTACACAACATTCAGCATTCAAAATGATTCTTTCAGAGCAGTCTGTGAACTAATGACCTCTCCTCTGGCAGAGCAAAAGAAAACACTTGAGATAATAAAAGTCAGAAGACAGCCCTCTCCACCACTTTCTCCTACAGCTTAATGGCTTTTTTGCATAGAGATAACAACTGGAGTTTCTTAACTCTTTCTGTACTGGAAACAATTAGACTGATGTACCTGATCTTAATGTTTTATTTCTTAGCTGTACTACACATACAAATCATAATATCATAATTTTTTTTCCGCTTCAGTGTCTCTTTAAATGTCTGCGCTGCAGACCCACAATTGCCCTTTGCCGGGCTAATCAATACCATCAAACACTGGCTGAAACCAGAACTGACCTCTGGTTGGACTTTTCTAAATATTGCTGGATGCTTTGATAAAGATTTGCCTGAACGCCTGACTTTACAACTTTGGAAAATGCACAATAATTTTACAGTCACAACGTCAGTTATTTTTGTCCCCCTCCCCCCCTTTAATTTGCTATCGAGTCTCTGTTCCATTGTTAGATGTTTTTGTCAATTTTCTGTAATCATTATTATGCACAATTTCATCATGAAATAAATGGTTAATCCATTTCGTTCTTGGCCTTGTTCTGAATAACCCAGTAAAGAATCCTGCTTCCTGAAGAGATATTGGCGTCAATTCACCAGAGAGGATTTACTAAGAGAAAAAAGGTAGGTAGTTTATCTCATGAGGTATTTTAACACTCTGGAGTCAATTCACCAGTGTGAGAGGACAGAGAGAAAAGTGTTTGATAGCAGGGGATAATGGAGAGATATGCATGAGGAAAGTGTGAGAAAGCAGAGAGTTAGGTAATCGGTATTAATGATTTACATGGGATTCTTTTCCTCTCTGTAATCTTGAAAGTGAAGCATTGTGGGTAGGAGGCGGAGTTTTACCACTACGTGACCAGAGTATTCCCGCCTTTTACTGCCAGATCATATCACGAGTGAGTCTGAACTTCTTCACCACCTCTGTCTCAGTAAAATTATAAAGAACTGTTCTCTCACGAAAAATACGAGGGGCGATTAAACAGACCCTCCTCCTGCGCCTTCGTCTCCTTATAATAGAAGCAAGCTCTAAGGCCTAGTGCACACCAGAGCGGTTCGGCTGCGTTTTGCGATCCATTTGCGGCTGCGGATACGCTTGGGTAATGTATTTCAATGGGCTGGTGCACACTAGAGCAGGAGGCGTTTTGCAGAAACGCATACTCCCGGGCTGCTGCAAATTTTGGATTGCGGAGGCGTTTCTGCCTCAATGTTAAGTATAGGGAAAACGCAAACCGCTCTGAAAAACGGCACTTCAGAGCGGTTTGCCAGGCGGTTTTTGTTACAGTAGCTGTTCAGTAACAGCTTTACTGTAACAATACATGAAATCTACTACACCAAAAACGCTTCACAAAACCGCAAAATGCTAGCTGAAACGCTACAGAAAAATAATAAAAAGCGTTTCAAAATCTGCTAGCATTTTGCGGATCTGCTAGCGGTTTTTGGTGTGCACCAGGCCTAACAGAGTAAGCTCAAAAGGCTCCATCTTCCACAGCAGCAGCTGCTGTGTGAAAACCACGATATCTCCAGGTTCATTCAGGGGATAAAGAGATGAAAAAAATAACGAATGGCCACACACCCTTTCTTCCCTGGTGAATTGTGATTTGGAGAAAAACTAACTACTAACTATCACTTATTTATCTCATACTTATCTCACATTTATCTCTTGCATTTCTCTCTGTCGATATTTTCCCCTATACTTCTGGAGAATTGCTATTTGGAGATATCACAGGAGGTAAATTACCTCCCAAGAGATAAATAGGTTGGTAACCTCTGGTGAATTGACGCCATTACCAGATTAATGTATTGTGATATTTCTATTTAAGTTGTGTTCTTTTTATTACAGAAATAGGCAGACAAAGAACATTTACATCGCACTTTACTCCTGGCGGACTCAAAGCGCCAGAGCTGCAGCCACTAGGACGCGCTCTATAGGCAGTAGCAGTGTTAGGGAGACTTGCCCAAAGTCTCCTACTGAATAGGTGCTGGCTTACTGAACAGGCAGAGCCGAGATTTGAACCCAGGTCTCCTGCGTCAGAGGCAGAACCTTTAACCATTACACTATCCAGCCAGGTAGGTTCAAGAGTCTTCCTTCTCTTTGAAGAAGTGGTGGCACTTACAACAATATCTTGTGATAAGATTGCAGATTATATTGGTTAGTAATACAATCGAAATTCTTGTGTAGGTACACTCCATCCAATCTAAATTGTTACACTGTGCACAGTGGGGAAGGCATTCTGGGACTCCCAGTGGCTGGGGACAGAACTGTAGCTGTACACAAAGGGAACATGACTGGGGGAGTTGTCACAACAGCTTGTATAATATCACATACATTTGTGCGTTTATGTGATAATGACTGTGTATTGGAAATTCTGTAAACAGGTTTCGAGGTGGTAATCCTCAACTGCAGAAATATACCTCGAAGCTCAGGTGCTGAAGAGCTGAACTGTTGGAACTACACAGAGGTGAAATAAGCCTTAAAGAGAACCTGAGGTGGGTTTGAAGAATGTTATCTGCATACAGAGGCTGGATCTGCCTATACAGCCCAGCCTCTGTTGCTATCCCAAACCCCCTTAAGGTCCCCCTGCACTCTGCAATCCCTCATAAATCACAGCCACGCTGCTGACAAACAGCTTGTCAGAGCTGGCTGTGTTTATCTCTATAGTGTCAGTCTGCTGCTCTCCCCGCCTCCTGCAGAACTCCAGTCCCCGCCTGCATCCCTTCCCTCCCTGCTGATTGGAGGGAAGGGACAGGGGCAGGGACTGGAGCTATGCAGGAGGCGGGGGAGCAGCTGAGACTGACACTACAGATGTAAACACAGCCTCACAGCACGGCTGTGATTTATGAGGGATTGCAGAGTGCAGGGGGACCTTAGTGGGATTTGAAACAGCAACAGAAGCTGGGCTGTATAGGCAGATCCAGCCTTTGTATGCAGATAACATTCTTTAAACACACCTCGGGTTCTCTTTAATGCAGTCCTTAGCCAGCCGGAATTCATGTCAATGAACAGGGAGGTGGACAGCGCTGTCACGATATCGGCACCAGCTACACGCCAGGTGGAAACTATTTCTCACCACACCGAAACGGTTGTTGGATGTTGCGGACAACAAGCATATTTTCTTTCCACCCCCAAGAGTCAGGGCGCATACGATTAGATCTCTCACAGGAAATGCTACTATCTGTCATCTGATTGGTTGCTGCGGACATCAAACACAGATACTTCCCAACCCCGAGGAACGTGACATGCCGTTATCTCTCACAGGAAATGCTGTTCTCCGATTGGTCATTGCGGATAACAAACACAGATACTATCTACCCCCAAGAGACGGGACATACTGCTATCTTTAAAAGGAAATGCTGCTCCCCCTTTATCTGGTTACTGTAGACAACAAACACAGATACTTCCACCCCCAAGGGCTGGGACAAACTATTATCTCTCAGAAGGAAATGCTGTTCTTCAAAATTTGATTGGTTGCTGTGGACAACAAACACAGGTACTTCACAACCGTGAGGCTGACACATACAGTTACACAAGAAATGCTGTTCTCTGTTAATTGATTGGTTGTTTTGGACAACAAACACATATACTCCTCAGCTGTATGCCCGGCCCTCAGGGGTATATCTCACAGGAAATGCTACTCTCCGTTGTCCGAATAGTTTTAGTGGACAACAAGCACATATACTTCCCACACCCAAGGACCAGGGCATACTGTAATCTCTCACAGGAAATGCTGTTCTTCATTATCTGGTTAGTTGTTGGACAACAAGCCCATGATCTTTCCACCCCCAAGAGTCGGGGCATATGGATATCTCATACAGGAAACACAGCTACTCTTCATCATCTGGTTGTTATGGACATCAAACAGATACTTCCCAAGCCCGAGAGACGGGACATACTGTTATCTCTCACAGGAAATGCTGTTCTCCTTTATCTGGTTGTTGCGGACAACAAGCACAGATACTTCCCCACCCCTGAGGACCGGGATATACAGTTCTCTCGCACAGGAAATACTGTTCTCTGTTATCTGATTGGTTGTTGCGGACAAGAAGAACATATACTTCCCAACCCCCATGGGCCTGGACATACTGATATCTCTCACAGGAACCGCTGTTCTCTTATCGGATTGTTGCGAACTAGAAGCACATACATTTCCCACCCCCAAGGGCCGGGGCATACCGTTCTCTCACAAGAAATGCTGTTCTCAGTTATCTAATTAGTTGTTGTGGATAACGAACACAGATACTTCCCACCCCCGAGAGATGGGGCATACTGCCAACTCAAACAGGAAATGCTTCTCTCAGTTATCTGATTGGTTGCTGTGGACAACAAACACAGATACTTCCCACCCCCGAGGGAGGGGAACATATTCTCTCGTACAGGAAATACTCCATTATCTGATTGGTTGCTGCGAACAAGCACAGGTATTTCCACCCTGGAGGATGGGGACATATAGTTCTCTCTTACAGGAAATGCTGCTCTTAGTTATCCGATTGGTTGTTGTGAACAACAAGCACAGAAATTTCCCAACCCCGACAGCAGGGACATACTGCTATCTTTCACAGGAAATGCTACTCTCCATCATCTGGTTGGTTGCTGCGGACAAGTAAAGATACTTCCCACTCCTGAGGATGGGGACATACTGTTCTCTCTCACAGGTAATGCTGCTTTCCATTATCTGATTTGTTGCTGCAGACAACAAGTACAGATACTTCCCACCCCTGAGGGCCGGGGGCATACAGTTATCTCAAACTATTGCTAAAAGCTGAAGCCTGGTGGATAAGGCGATTGGATACTCTGTATCCAAATGGATTATATAGGGAATAGGATTTATCCCCTATGATTTACCGTATTTACTGGTTGTATGCAAGTGGCTATTTTTTCTAAAGTAAGTCCCTATATGTTCCCTAATGTTTTTTTTACCTGGCCTTTTTGTTTTATCGCTCAACCCGACCCATGACCGACTGCACAACTTGTCTTTTCCACACACCAACCAACTGAACAACCAAATCATTTGCATACTGCGCATGCAAGAAAACGACTGCACGATACAGCTGCATTCAAAATAAGTACAAGTCGTTCAAATGACTTGTACACTTGTGGCCAACTGAACGTTATCAGACCAACAGTCGTGCGAGTCAAACTACCTGTTGGATTGGGCAAACAGCCTGTTATCAGTCGCTTGTCTAGTCGTTTGTTACACGTTCACACACCCAACTTTTGTCCAACAGACCAAGTGTGGACGATAGTTGGGCGGAAAAGTTGTACGTGTGTACGAGCCTTAAAGGGAACCTAAACTGAGAAGGATGTGGATTTTTCCTTTTAAAATAATACCAGTTGCCTGACTCTCCTGCTTATCCTGTGTCTCTAATATTTTTAGCCACAGCCCTTGAACAAGCATGCAGATCAGGTGCTCTGACTGAAGTCAGACTGGATTAGCTGCATGCTTGTTTCAGGTCTGTGATTCAACCACTACTGCAGTGAAAGATATCAGCAGGACTGCCAGGCAACTGGTTTGGTTTAAAAGGAAACATCCATATACCTCTCAGTTTAGGTTCCCTTTAAGACCAGAAGGTAATTGAGGAAGGTAACCCCCACCCCCCTCCCTTTGAAGAGTTTACAAAGTGATGTAAGCCTGTACAATCTAAGTGATGTTTGCTATTGGAGGGACAGTAATCCAAAATACGCAGCAAATTAACAATGAGCTGGGTAAAAAAAAAAAAAAAAAAAAAAAAAGTGGCAGAAGTCTTGTCAACTTTGGCATCAAAGAAAAACAGTAACGATGGAAACCAGCAGAAATATTTTTTCAATATCACATTTTTCTTAAATCTGTCAGTGAACACTAAAAACAACAGGATAGGGAAGCTAAATATTTTTTTTACTTGATGTTTTATTTTATTTGTTTCAGTTAATATGGACTTTCACCCCATTTTACATTTGGGATTTGCAGCATGGTCGCATGAATGCAACTGTCACACTGATTTCACCAAAAGGGCACATTCCCCCGAGCCTGTCAACCGAAACAATGTCCCTCCCTGCAGGCAATACCTCACCCCTTCCTGCAACTGGATCCACATCCCGATCACAGACACACAGCCAGAACAACGCCCCTCCCTGCTACTAAATCCACGCAGCCAGAACCACACCCCTTCCTGCAACTGGATCCATGGCCAACCCCATACACCGCTAGAACGACGCCCTTTCCTGCAACTGGATCCACCACCCCCAACGAACTACGCCAATTCCTACAGCCAGAACCACACCCTTCCTGCAACTGGATCCACACCCCACTCACACACAGCCATAACAACGTCCTTCCCTGCAGCGAGAACAAGGCCCCTCCCTGCTACTAAATCCACGACCACACACCAAGAACTACGCCCCTTCTTGCATCCAGAGCCACACCCATTCCTGCAAATGGCTGCATGCCCAACCCCACACACAGCAAGAACCTCACCCTTTCCTGCAACTGGATCCAACCCTCTCCCCCCCCCCCCCCACCCACACACAAAGTGAGGCAATTCCTGTAGCCAGAACCCCACCCCTTCCTGCAACCTACAGCCAGCCCAACGTCTTTCCCTGCCAGTAAAAACACACCACCTTTCTGCAGTCACAACCACATTCTTACCTGCAGCCAGAACCAAACTCTTTCCTGCAGTCACAACCACACCCAACCCCTCCCTGCATTATATATATACTTCAAACAGCAGTTGAACATGCTTTGTTTCTTCAAGTCAGTTGATGAAAGTACTTTCTGTGTACCTGTGAGCTTGGATCAGCTCAGCATTCTTGTTCATTCAGATCCTCTGCACACTTCACCGCTGTAAAGGTGGCCACACACGATACAATAAAGTGATCTGATTTTACAGCAATTCGATAAAAACGATCGGATCTCTCGAAAAAAAGAGAAAGCTTTTTTATCATTTGACTGTAAAATCCGATCGGATTTCCAGTTTTCGATTTTTATCTATCCGGAATGCCAGATATTTTTCTGCAATTTCTCTAAAGATTGTATGGTGTGTGTTAGATTGTCAATGTATTAATATACACACCCTAGCGATTTCTCAGAGTTTCCAATCATTTTTATCATAATTGGGGAAAAATTGAATATAGGTGCGTGGTACATTGGTCATATTTTTGAAATGTTACAATCAGTCAGAAAAATTGATTGCAATTCTTAAATTAAACATATTTAAAAAATTGTATGGTGTGTGGCCACCTTAAGCGTGATTTGTATCTCCACCACCAAAGATAACACCTCGAAGGGAAACAAACTCCTCCTTTAGGTTAGACCTCCATAAAGGTGCATACACATGTCTGATTTTATGTCCGATTGTTGTTCAAATCGGACGTTGTCATTCAAACAAAAAGTCGTTCAGACTCCTTGTACACACAGACATCAAAACATTTGAAATGGTAATTACATCTAATTTACACGTCGTTTGACTGGTCAATGGACTTGATAGAAAAATGGACTAGATCAAATGACTGTTCAAACAACTTGTTTGACAGTCTATTAGTGTCAAACTAATAGACTTTCTAACAACAAGTCGTTTGTACACATGTACGGACATAACTGTTGTTTGAACGACAGTTAGTCCCCGGATCCGCCAAGCGGATCAGTCAAAACGGCTGCTATCAGTCTAAAGATTGTTCATACACACGCCAAACTATCGTTCAAATGACAAGTCGTTTAGAAATATCAGGCGTGTGTACGGACCTTTAGGCAGGTGAAGCCAAACATGTGGGATCTTATTAGGCAACCACGGGCCAGTGGCAGATTCAATATTGCTCCCGATTCCTCCTCCTCTTTAGGTGTGCTATTTCAGATATACCTCATAGAAAAAACAGCGTACCGGTAATTCAGTAAAATAATGAAACTTTATTAAAAATGACACTCACATAAAAACGGGTATTCCCAGGCATGGAACTTTGTAACAGGCTTTCCCCCATAGGCGCATGGTAAGCGTCTGTTAATTCTCCATGAATACAAATACAATCATATAAACAAGTGCTTTTCCTATTTATTTACATGGCGTAAAGCCACGCTGACTGCATACAGTCATCCTGCACCTTGGTGAAGGCGGATATAGTGAACAGACGCCCTTACAAGCTAGGTGCAGCCCAAACAGTGCTGATTTGATGGGACAGTCTCTCTAGGAAACAGTCTCACGTGATTGTTGTACCTGATCCTGTAAATTCATAGGAAAATGACTTGTTTATGTGATTCTACAGAGTTCTATACATGTAATGATAGCCTTTGAAGAAGTGACCATCAAAGTTGCAAAATGCACACCAGGCTGCGTTAGAACAACACTACCGTGATACAATTAAAACATACGCTTTATATGAATACTGACTATGCGCAACTGAAACAATGTCTGGATAAGGTGCTTGTTGTGAATCTTGAGATTGATTGATATTTCATCACTAACTAGCAACTCATCAGATGGTATGCATGCGGGATTGAATGCACACCGTACACTGATTTTTTTTTTTTCTTTCATACAGTTTGTTAAAGCAAATCCAAAGCGTAAATAAACTTACAGTATGAGATAATGACATGAATGTGTAGTATGGCTAATAAATAGAACAATAGTAGCAAAGAAAAAAGTCCCATATTGTTTTACATTACTGGAAGAATCAGAAGCTTGAGTGGTTATCTGTGCAAAAGAACTTATCTGAGCTGTTGAACTAAAGCCTCATACACAGGTCTGATTTAAGTCTGCTGAGGTGGTCGTGTATCGGCCAATCAGGCATGTGTACAGTAGCCGACGACCCTCATCTCCTTCACCCCCCCCCCCCCACATAGCAACACAGTGCGTCATCAGCTAGAGAGCTGAAACGCGTGTGCGGCCCAGCAACGGAATCCAGTCCTGATCCCGGACAGGTGATATCCGTCAAAGGTGTGTATGCACCTTAACTTGGTCAAATCAGTCCTGTTTTCTGAAGAGAATAAACAGCAAAGAAACCGTGAGACTACTTGAGAAAAGGTTTTATTGCAAGAACATTTAAAGGGTCATTAGCTCTGGTTGTTTTATGCTGGAAACACATGACGCAACTTCCGAATGACGAGAATCTGACGATTATTTCTGACTTGTCCTGTTTAAAATAGATAAAGGGATCGATTTTGCAACGTTATCAGACTATCAATCCCTTTATCGATTGGAAACTGTTTGGATGTGTACACACTACACAACTTCCCTTTCGGAATACCCGTCGATCAGACGGAAAATTGCATCGTGTGTTCTCAGCGTGAGCCTTGGATCTGCTACTGGCTGGGCTCCCTGTGCACACTCTGCGCCGTCCCAACGCTTCTGCACTCACTCTCAACAGCCCACACACTCCTGGAAGATACAGTAGCAATAAAAAGTATGTGAACCCTTTGGAATGATATGGATTTGTGCACAAATTGGTCATGAAATGTGATCGGATCTTCATCTACGTCACAACAATAGACAATCACAGCCTGCTTAAAGTAATACCACACAAATAATTAAATGTCCATAAAATGTCCATGTTTTTATGGAAACTTGACAAAGGACAGGGACTGTCCAAAAGCTTGCTGCTTGTAATCCTTTTTCATTTGCTCTGAATAAAAAAAGCTGGTGTGCTGCAAAGCCTTGTGTGTCTTTTTTATTAAACACACCATGTAAACATTCACAGTGCAGGTGGAAAAGGTATGTGAACCCTTTAATTTAATAACTGGTTCAACCCGGATCAGGTTATTTCGGCGCGCGGCTCTCACCCCATAGCAGCAATGCTGTGCTGCGTAGCAGTAATTCAGAGCTCTGGCGGCTGCAAGACCCCGAATTACATCTCCCTCTGAGTTGCGACGACTTGGAGGGGGAATCGTTTTTACCACTGCCTCAGAGTTTAGCGGCAATGGTGAGAGCAGTCAGTCGGCTCTCACTGCGCCGAACTGAGTGGTGCTGAAACAATATGCACCCGGTTGAACCTCCTTTGGCAGCAATAACTTCAACTAAACGTTTCCTGTAGTTGCACATCAGACGTGCACAAGGGTCAGGAGTAATTTTTGACCATTCCTCTTTACAGACCTGTTTTAGTTCAGCAATCTCCCTCTTGTGGCCAGTGTATGCATTGTGACCTATTAGTGCTTTGTGCTCTTCTCTGTGGGCGGGACTGAATGATGTAAGAGGTGGAGCTGGAGCCGCAATAGGAGGTCAAATAGGACTGGCTAGGCTGTAGCAAGCCACACCCTGACGAAGAACCAGTGGGCGGTTCGAAACGCATAGGTGGGCGGAGATTCCGCCAGCCGTGTGCTCAGCGGCGTCTGCATTAGCTGTGCTGCTCAATCGATTGCCTCAACTCCGGGTAATTCACTGCTGTGTCTGCATCTACGGACAAACTGTTACAGGACTGACGTGAGACAGGATCCCGTGGAAAGACTGAGCGATCAGCGCGATAACAAATTGGGTGAGATTGACCCCTTTTATATGGCACAACAGTGGAGTCTGAGAGACATCTCATGCTGTCATTAGCTGGAATCTTATTGCTGCTTGGATCCCACACAAACATTGGTTGTTGCCTTAAAAGTTGAACTTGACCGCTGTAGAGTACCCGGTGACATGTTACACACTTGGTGGACCTGTCCACGACTCACACGTTTCTGGTGCCAAGTATATAAGTTACTTTCCTCCCTCTTTCGTCAGCCTTTAGCTAGAGACCCCTGGCAAGCTTTATTACATGGGAAAATAGGATCCCTTACCTCAGCGCAAAATAAATTAGCCTCAGTAGTACTCTCTGCAGCTACCATGACAATTGCACGAAATTGGAAAAAGCCCTCGGTCTCCATTACCGAAGTAAAATCTAGAATTAACTCAATTATGGTCAGCGAGAAGCTAACCAGTATCCTCAGAGATACCCACAAGAAGTTTGAGAGAATTTGGGATCCCTGGATCCGTCTAGAACATTCAAGTCTGGAATCTTCTTTCATCACAAGGCTGTGAGGTGGACCTTTCCCCTTGTCTTCTCTTCCTTCTCTCTTCCTCTTTCCTCTTCTTCTCTTTCTCTCTCCCCCTTCTTACCCAGATGACCCCCAAATGAAGCTAATTGATATAACCTTTCTTGGCCTGCTTGTCGATCGCAGGACGACGGGCACCCAGGATTGTAATTGAATGGCCCGCTACTTGTTTGGGCCCTCCCCATCCCTTCGATTCTCTTTAGCAAGCCCCAGATAGCTGGACTACGTCCTCTGAGGGCTATTTGAAGTTTCCTGATGGTAGTGTTTAGATTTTAATGATACAAATGACTATCTAGCTGTACTACTGATCATTACCCCCATCCCCCCGTTATGTAATGTTTATATGATGAGCATACCTGTTCAAGATATTCCTTTTGTTCCCTCTGTGCTGATATGTTATACACTGTTCGAATTGTTTAAAACCTTAAAACTTCAATAAAACTTTGAAAATAAAAAAAAAAAAAAAAGTTGAACTTGACCATTACACTATCCAGCCCAGTGAGCTATAAGCATGTCATGTTGTGGTGACAGATTAGTGCAATATCTCAAGCATTTAATTTTTATACATTAGTTCAGCAGTAGTCTTCAGATGTCAGGTGTAAATCACTTTCTTGAGGTCATGCCACAGCATCTCAATCGGGTTAAGGACCCTTTTCTTTTCTACCTATGTTCTATTTATTATCCATACTACACATACAATTCATTCCTTCATAAGTTTATTTTCGCTCCAGATTTGCTTAAGGGCCCGTTTCCACTAGCGCGGAAAATGGGCCCAAATCCGCAGAGTTTCCTGCAGGCAAATCGCGCGGGGAAACTCCGCCATAGGAAACAATGGGGTCGCTGGCCGAATCGCTTACCTTAGCGATTCGGCCGACACTGTCCTCAATTTCCGTGCGGGATTCATCAGCGTTCCCATAGACCATGAAGTGCAGCCGCGCGCGGCACTAGTGGAAACAGGTTCTTGTACTCTGTTCTAATTCATGCTCCTGATTGAAGCATTGTCCGTTTGAGACTGTTCAATAAATAAAAATCTTACTAAAGAATTTGGCCTGCAACTTAGACCATGTTTTAGATTTCGGCTCCTTCAGTGATGGAGTTTAATACCCCTGCTCCGTACCCAAGTGAGGCTCCCAGGATATATTCTAATCATAAGAGAAGACACTGCAGCAGGGCTTTGGAGTCCATACAAAAATCATCCGACTCCTAACTCAGTTTATGAAACCATCAACTCCAGGTTCCCTGCACTATAGTAGACAAAACAATGCTATGCAGTCAACGGTATGCCAAAAGTAGGGTATCCAACTGCAAAATTGAGCTATAGTGCCCTCAGTATAAAATGTAACGTTCTGCATGCCACATTGTTTCAACAGTTTAAAAATCAAACTCCAAATTACATTAAAAAAAAAAAAAAAAAAAAAAAAAAAAAAAAAATCGGTTCGGATCGATGATCTTATTTTTCTCCTGGAAGCCAGAAGAGCAATGCTGAAGGCTAGGCTCCATATCTTAAAAAGGTTTCCAACTCAACAAAAGACCTTTTTACCAGAAGACTGCAAGATAGCTTTCCCACTTCCTCAATCTCACTGCTATCTACCTTCCTTCAGAGAGTAGTAAGAGATTTCCTGTTCATCTACTGCGCTCCTGAGGAGCGTATGTTTGCACAACTTACATGAGCAGTGATCACTTCTCACACTGAAATTCCCATCTTATGCCATTGAAATGCCTTCCTCTTATCATTCCACATCACGAATGATAGACACACAGAGAAAAAGAAAAAAGTGCTGCAACCACGGAACCACTCACCTAAAAAGTGCTGGCTCCACCAAACCACTTACCAAAAAGTGCCCCCACCACCAGAATGACAGCATACTGTGCCACCCCACTCACCAAATACTGCTGCCACAACCAGTTCACTCACCAGTGCTGCCACCACCAGACCATTCACCAAACAGTGCCACCACCACCAGACTGCCACCATCATCAGAGCATTACCAAATAATGCCACCCGCACCAGACCAATAATCAAACAGGGCCACCTACACTAGATCAATTATCAACCTGTGTTGCCACAACCTGACCACATACTGAAAAGTGCTGCCACCACCAGACTGATCACCAAACAATGCTGCCACCAGCAGACCAATTACTAAACAGAGCTGTACCACCAGACCACGCAACATACTGTGCCGCCATTACCAAACCATTCATCAAACAGTGCAGCCGCCGGATCATTCGACATACTGTGACCACTCACAAAACAGCACCACCCATACCGAATCAATTACCCAAAATTGCCCCCCCACCACCAGACTACTCACCAAACAGTGCTGCCACCACCAGACCACTCACTAAACAGTGATGCCACCACCACCAGACTACTCACCAAACCAGGGCTGTGGAGTCGGTACAAAAATCATCCGGCTCCAAGGGTGACTACTCAGTTTATGAAACCACCGACTCTGACTCCAACTCCAGGTACCCAAAATGGCTCTGACTCCTCGACTCCTTAGTATAATACTTACCAGGGCTGTGGATTTTGTACAATAATCATCCGACTCCTTACTTCATGAAACCACCGACTCCAACTCTGGGTACCCAAAATTGCTCCAACTCCACACCCCTGCACCAAACAGTGCAGCCACCACCAGACCACTCACCAATACCGCTCCAACTGGACAACTCACCATATAGTGCCACTACAAGGGCAGGGGAGTAGGCGTCAAGAAGTCGGAGCAATTTTGAGAACCTAGAGTCGTAGATTTCATAAACAGAAGAGTCAGATGATTTTTGTACCAACTCCACAGCCCTGCCCACCACCACCACACGGCCAATTGCCAAACAGTGCTGTCACCATCAGACCACTCAAAACAATGCCGCCGCCGCCACCACCAGACCAATCAACAATGCTGTCACAGTACAAATTACCCAACAGTCCCGCCACCACCAGAACACTCACCAAACAGTGCCACTGTCATCCACCAGACCAATTATCAAACAGTACCACCATCATCACCACCAGACAGTGCCACCCGAAGTAATCAATTACCACACAGTGCCACCACCACTAGACCAAGAACCGCACAGTGCCCCAAACACCAGACCACTCATCAAACAATGCCACCTCGTGACAACAAGGCAAGGAGGTAAACGTGCATTACCTCGGAAGAAGCTTGGCGTCTGCCATGCGAAACAGTCGTTAGGTCGTGCACCCATTAGCACGCACACCCGCTGCCTCCCACCTACACCCAGGCATTACCAAGGACACCTTTGGTATGACATATGTTTTTGATGTTTATCAAGTTTATCACATCCTTGCAATGTATATCATTACTTGCTTTTTTGTGTCACCCTTGCTGCACATTAAACTATAGTGCCAGACTTTTCTCCTTGCCTTGTTGTCACGTATGGACTTTGTTCTTTGCAAGTCTTGAGCACATAGCTTACTGGGTGTTTTTGCCAGCTATATCAGCTTGTTGCCCGAGTGCCTGCCAGCTCTCCCATAAACAATGCCACCTCCACCAGACCATTCTCCAAACAGTGCCACCAAAACCAGACCAATCACCAAACAGTGCTATCACCACCAGACCACTCACCACACAGTGCTGCACTTCACCGGACTAATTACCAAACACTGCCGCCCAACCAGACCACTTACCAAAGAGTACCAACCTCACCAGACCACTAAACCAAAAGTGCAGCTGCAACCAAACCAATTAGCAAACAGTGTCACCCCACCAGAACACTCAAACAGTGTTAGCCCAATGAACTATACTCACCAAACAGTGTCAGACCACTCACCAAACAGTGTTGGAGCACCGGACCACTCACCAAAAAGTGTCGCCCTACCAGACAGTGCTGCTCCACCAGACCAATTACCAAACAGTCCCGCTACCACTAGACTACTCAACATACAGTGCCACACCATCAAACCAATTTACTAAACAGTGCCGCCGCCACCGGACCACTTACCAGTGTCGTCCCACCGGACTACTCAACATAGTGTGCCACTCCTTCCAAACCAAATAAAAGTGTGACCTCTAACATTCCCCTCAACAAACAAGAGCCTGCTCTACCAGACCACTCACCAAACCGTGCCACCCCCACCGGACCACTCACCAAACCGTGCCACCCCCACCGGACCACTCACCAAACCGTGCCACCCCCACCGGACCACTCACCAAACCGTGCCACCCCCACCAGACCACTCACCAAACCGTGCCGCCACCCCCACCAGACCACTCACCAAACCGTGCCACCCCCCCCCCCCCCCAGACCACTCACCAAACCGTGCCACCCCCCCCCCCCCCCCCACTCACCAAACCGTGCCACCCCCCCCCCCCCCCCACTCACCAAACCGTGCCACCCCCCCCCCCCCCCCACTCACCAAACCGTGCCACCCCCCCCCCCCCCCAGACCACTCACCAAACCGTGCCACCCCCAGACCACTCACCAAACCGTGCAACCCCCACCAGACCACTCACCAAACCGTGCAACCCCCACCAGACCACTCACCAAATAAGAGCCTGCTCTACCAGACCACATACCAAACAGTGCCACCCCCACCAGACCACATACCAAACAGTGCCACCCCCACCAGACCAATTATCAAACAGTGACCCCCCACTAGCTGCACTCGCCAAACAGTGCAACTGCCACACCGCCACCAGACCACCCAAGCAGTGCCGTGTCCACCAGACCACTCACCAAACAGTGCTGCTGCCACCGGACAACTCAACAAACAGTGCCATTGCCACCGAACAGTGCAACTGTCAGCAGCCCAATAACCAAACAGTGCTGTCACCACTGAACCACTCACCAAACAATCCCGCCACCACCAGACCAATTACAAAAAAGTGCCACCACCCCCAGACCATTATCCAAACAGTACCACCACCACACAAACTACCAAACAGTGCCACCCTCCATCACCAGCCTGTAATATTCCCATCATCAGCCTGTGATATTCCCATTACGAGCCTGTGCCATCTCCAATCACCAGCCTGTGCCATCTCCAATCACCAGCCTGTGCCATTCCCCATCATTAGCCTGTGATATTCCCATCACCAGCTTATGCCATCCCCCATCACCAGCCCGTGCCATCTTCCAACACCAGCTTGTGCCATTTCCCATCTCCAGCCTGTGATATTCCTATCACCAGCCTTTGCCATCTCCCATCACCAGCCTGTACCATCCCCCATCACCAGTCTGTGCCATCCCCCATCACCAGCCTGTGATATTCCCAGCAGCAGGGTGTCAGACATGGTATAGAGGGCACAAGGTGATCGGGCTCCCCTCCCCCTCTCTCACCTGCCGGGCGGTGTCCGGATGACGTCCCGGGTCCCCCCGGTGTCTCCTGTGCTGCAGAGGAGCCGGATCCTCCCACAATGCACTGCGACCACTGCACTGACGTCACTTCCGGCGGACACACCCACCAGCGCTGCTACTGCCCAATGTCACCGCCCCTCCCCTGCTCCACATCCATCTGCTATATACTGTATAGATGTATATTATATACATTTTTATGTATATGTATGCATGCACTATACATTATCAAATATATTATATATACGCACTATACTGTATAGACACCGTGCATACATACTTACATATACTATATTATCTGCTGTATACTTCATTAATATTACCTTATATAAATATTAAGAAATAATGCATTCTATTTGTTATAAATAAAGCCAATACAGTCTATATTCACTTTACATACACACAGTTTTCTGTTCTATATCTACTATACTCAGTACACTATATATTATTATGTATTTATATAGCACTGACATCTTCTGCAGCGCTGTACAGAGTGCATAATATAATCATGTCACTGACTGTCTCAGAGGAGCTCTCACACTAATCCTACCATAGTCCTAATATAATGTCCTACCATTATATTTTTTATAAATTTATAATATTATTTAGTATTTATATAGTGCTGACATCTTCCATGGTGCAGTACAGAGTATATTGTCTGGTCACTTAAAGTGTACCAGAGACATGAAGGCAAGCAGTACTTTTTTTTGCAGGCGCAGATTGCTCCCAGGGACAGGTGCACGGCGGAGGAGCGCGACTCGGTCATAGCCATAGCCCCCGAACAAGCATGCAACAGATCAGGTGTTTCAGACTTTAACCTCCTTAGCGGTAACCCCGTGTGTGACACGGGGTAAGCCGCCGGAGGGTGCCGCTCAGGCCCTGCTGGGCCGATTTACATAATTTTTTTTCAAACACGCAGCTAGCACTTTGCTAGCTGCGTGTTTGGTCTGATCGCCGCCGCCGATGCGCCACTACCCGCCGCGGATACCTGCCCCCGCATACTCCTTGCGCAGCCTGGCCAATCGCCGCCAGGCTGCACTATGGGGTGGATCGGGACTCCCTGTGACGTCACGACTTCGATGACGTCACTCCGTATATATATCGTAGTCTAGGGCCAGATTTTAGGGGGAAGCCAATTAACTTATCTGTATGTTTAGGGGATGTTGGAGGAAACCTGAGTGCCCAGAGGAAACCCACACAGGGAGAACATACAAACTCCCTGCAGATAGTGCTCTGGCTGCGACTCAAACCAGGACCCAGCGCTGCAAGGCAAGAGTGCTAACCACTACACCACCATGCTGCCTGGGTTTCCCTTATATATCATTGACATCTTCTGCAGCACTTTACAGAGTACATAGTCATGTCACTGTCCCTCATAGGAGCTCACAATCTAATTCTACCATAGTCATAGTTAGAGCTGCTCAAATCCGGAATCAGGAGATACCCGGATAGGTAAGTGCCGGGAGGCACTAAAAAAAATGCACACAAAATCGCAAACCGCTGGCGTCTGCGATTGCAATTTTTTATGTGAACAATGCCTTAAACCTTACTATTCCTGTAAGAGAAAAGCAACCTAACAAGAAATACCAATATCACACAATATAACCATCTGGTAACGTCTCTTCAGAAGGCAGGATTGGGTAATTCAGAACAAGACAAGACAGAATTAACCATTTATTTTATAATTCAATTATGCAAAAAAATGATTTTAAAAAATATTGTCAAAATTATCTAACAATGGAACAGATTATTATTATTATTTAGTATGCGCGGTTTACAGTTAGAAAACCACGCATGTGCATTGCGCAGGACTGTCACGCCGGCCGGCGTGATGACGCGTAGTGGCCGGCGTGATGACGCTGAGCGTCAAGATCCAGGACGAGTTGGCCTGACACCCGGCCCGGGTGTTGCCGGTAACGGGAGCTGCCGGCAGGACACGGATAGGAGTTAGGAGGATGCCGGGGGACCTCTCAGCCTATGGTGGGCTGGAGGAAGCCCCAGGTAAGTGAAATTTTTGATTGTAGGGTACTGCTCAGGGTCCCTTTAAGCAGTACTAGTTGCCAGGCAATACTGCTGGATCCTCTGCCTCCAATATTTTTAGCCACAGACCCTGAACATGCATGCAGCAGATCAGGTGTTTCTAACAATATTGTCAGATCTGACAAGATTAACTGCATGCTTGTTTCTGGTGCGATTAAAAAACTACTGCAGCCAAATAGATCAGCAGGATGCCAGGCAACTGGTATTGTTTAAAAGGAAATAAATATGGCAGCCTCCATATTCTTCTCACTACAGTTGTCCTTTAACCACATAAGGACCACCTTCTGTCACTTCTTTCTTCTTCTTTTCATCTTGATTGAAGTGTCCCATCTCGCCACACATCCCACGCCGCTACTCTGCTCCTGTATTAATGGAGACGGCAAAAGAAGGAGCGAGGGAGCGGTGTAGGACTTGCGGCGAGACGAGACCGATGGAGGTATGTTTTTTATTTTAAATAGGTAAGCAGCCAGAACTGACTCCTATTTAAATCTCTGGGATCTGGGGTCACCATAGTAAAAGAGGTTCCCAGATGCCAAAAGCAGCCCACGTACATAGGCGATGGGACTTTTCACCTGCTCAAAGCAGGTGAAAAGTTTACACCTATGTTTGACGGGAAGCGTTAAGGGGGGGGGCAATTGAAAGGGGGCAAAGAACTCACTGGGCGATTATATCACCCAAGCGAGTTTTACTGCCCGGGGGGTGGGGGTGTTTGAATTCAATTGCATTAGGCGATGCTCCCGACACCTAATTTAAGAACTCGCCATCGCTTATGAGTTTGCTAATTGCGTAGGTCCCATGCTGTCTGTCCATCTTAGCCTCTGCCGTCCTCTTCTTCTTTTGCCCTTAAATTTTCCAAGCATCAAAGATTTTTTCAAAGTATCCGGTCTTCTCTTCGCAGTACAAACAGCTGGTAAACAAGGCATTTTCCCCACACAGGTTGTGCTGAGAGACCTCTGAAAAGCTTTCTAGTGTTGCTGGCTAAAAGCTCTATAGGTATGTGGGGTTTACAGAAGAACAGTTTATTTGATAGTTGTTTTTAACTACTGATTGGTTAGATCTTCTGGTAGTCCAGGGAACGCTCAATAACTTTCTCCATCCCCATAATTGAAAAGCATCAGTTTTTCTACGCATTACCATATTTATAGTCCAACTTTCACATGTTACTACTGGGAAGATCATAGCTTTAACTAACCTGATCTTTGTTGGTAAAGTGACATATCTATCCTTTAGTATCTTTTGCAAATTTGCTATAGCTTTCCTCCCAAGCAACAGCCGGCTATATCTCATAGCTGCGGTTGCCATCTGCAGATGTCACACTCACCATAGTCGTCCGTCTCGGCGTCCCCGTGCGCGTCCTGCTGTGCGCACGCGCAGGGGTTCGCTGGGCTTCCTGTGTTCTCTCCCTGCTCGACGTTTGTTTGTGGCTGAATGCGCACGGGCGCAGAACGTGACGCGCGCGGTGCCTGCTACACAGCGCATGCGCACGGCCGCACCCGCGCGCGTGTGCAGAGAAGTGCGCGCGCATGCGCAAAAGGATTGCGCACGTCCTGCGCATGCGCAGGGCGGTAATTTTGGCGCCAATAATCACTATATAAGCAGCACTGCCCTGGACGGCAGTGCTGCTCGTTCTTATCAGCTTAGTGAGCCGTTCCGGTGAACCATTGTTCCTGCTGTGCCTTGTTGATTGATCTCCTGTTGTGACCTCTGCCTGTGACCCCGACTTCCGCTTGATTGCCGCCTGCCTCGACCCTTGGATCTGTCTTGTGTACTACTGCTGTCTGCCGCCTGCCCCCGACCTTGGATTGTGACCCCGACCTTGCTTGATTGCCGCCTGCCTCCGGATCTTCTGCTTCCCTCGGACTCCGCCTACTCCATAAATAGTGTCACCTGTTCTCCTGACCACTCGCTGAGACTATCCCAGTAGTGACCTGGTAGGGCACTAGGCAGCGAAGTTCCACATCCCCCTCCTGGGGGTGTGGTCCTGCACCCCCCTCAAGGGAGTGTGGGTGAAGACCCGTGGTCACCTAGACTCCACTACTGGGTAACGTCTCTTCCTTCGTGGGAGGGTCAACAGGGACTGAAGAGAAGTCGTAACAGTAACGAGCAGCCAGGATGGACGCTAATGGAGCTCGTACCCCGGTGGAGATCCTATATGAATTAGTGACTCAACTCCGTGTCTCGGTGGATGAGGTCCAGAGAGGCTATCAAGAAATCCGCGATCAGCTCCGGGTGGCTATTCCCGTCTCTGAGGCCGTGGCCGTTCCTCCCTCTGCTCCTGCCGCTGTCTCTGCTCCCGTGACTCCTCCCCCGGCGGGGGATAGAGTAGTTCCCGTGGAAGGTGCTGCTTCTCTCCCTCCTGAGCCAAGACTGCCACTACCTGAACGATTCTCGGGGGATCGTTCTAAATTCCGTTGGTTCCAGAGTGCCTGCCGTCTCCACTTCTCCTTGTTATCCCGGACGTATGCCAGTGAGGAGATTAAAGTCGGGGCAGTTATTTCTTTGCTTCAAGGGGAACCTCAGGCCTGGGCCCTTCGTCTAGTGGAGCAACAACATCCGGCTTTAGGGAGCCTCAATACTTTCTTTGAAACCATATCAGAGATCTATGACGACCCAGGGAGGGCGGCGTCTGCCGAGAGTGCTCTCCAATCTCTCAGGCAAGGAAGAAGACCGGTAGAGGACTATGTGATGGAGTTCCGCCGGTGGGAGGCAGATGTCACCTGGAATGATTCTGCCTTGAGGTTCCAGTTCCGTCAGGGGCTTTCGGATACTCTCAAGGATGAGCTGGCCAGGGTAGGAGTTCCTGACTCTTTGAACGACTTGATCCATCTGTCCATTCAAATTGACAGACGGCTGAGAGAGAGACGTTCAGAGAGGTCCGGTTCTGTTAGACCAGCATGGGGTGTACCTAATCCCAGACCCATTCCTGCTCCAGTTCCATCTGTTCCTCAGGTGGAGGATGAATCCGAGCCTATGCAAATAGGCCTGGCTCGACCGGCCATCTCACCAGAGGAAAGATTGCGCAGAAGATCTTCTAACCTGTGTCTGTATTGCGGGGCCCCGGGTCACTTCCGTATCAACTGCCCGGTCAGACCTTCGGGTGAGCCTGAGTTTGTGGTGTGTACTAGTGGTACTCTTTCTCCTCCGTTTACCTCATCTCACGTACCGCTCACTCTCTTGTTACAGGGGCCACAAGGAAGGACCGTCCCAATTAAAGCTATCGTGGACTCGGGAGCTTGCTCATGTTTCCTAGATCTTCAGTTGGCGCAACAACTTCGACTCCCCATGCATCAAAAACGCCAACCCCTGGTCATCCAACTGGCAGATGGATCTGCCATCAGTTCGGGTCCCATCACCACGGAAACCCTACCGCTTCTGGTCACCATTCAAGGGGAGCATCAGGAATACTTGAGCTTCGACTTGATATCCTCTCCGCTGTTTCCCGTGATCCTGGCTGAGAACTCATAATCCTGCAGTCAATTGGGTCTCTCATGAGGTGATTTTCCAGTCTGACTATTGCCTACGTTCCTGCTTCCCTCGAGCAGGAACCTTGTTCTGCCTGGACTCACCTCAGAAAGATATTATTCTGGTGGCCTATCACGATTTCCTCGACGTGTTTGACAAGGCTAAGGCAGATACTCTTCCTCCTCATCGTCCTTATGACTGCCCCATTGATCTGCAACCTGGAGCTCCTATCCCGTTCGGGAGAACGTACCCTCTCTCTGAGCCTGAGACTTTGATCCTGAAGGAATATATCGAGGAGAACCTCAACAAGGGGTTTATTCGCCCGTCCACGTCTCCTGCCGGAGCTGGCATATTTTTTGTCGAAAAAAAGGATGGTTCCCTGCGACCCTGCATAGACTACCGGGAGCTGAATAAAATCACGGTCAAGAACCGCTACCCACTTCCCCTGATGCCTGATCTCTTTCTACGACTCGGTTCTGCTTGTATCTTCTCTAAGTTGGATTTGCGAGGAGCCTACAATTTAGTTAGAATCCGAGAAGGAGACGAGTGGAAGACGGCTTTCCGCTCCCGCTTTGGACATTTCGAGTACCTTGTAATGCCCTTTGGCCTGTGCAATGCTCCAGCTACTTTTCAGCACTTTGTCAATGACATCTTTAGAGACTACATTGATCACTTCATGGTTGTATACTTGGATGACATCCTTATCTTCTCCTCCTCCCAAGAGGAACACCGGATGCACGTAAGAAAAGTTCTGGCCCGCCTTCGCACCCATGGGTTATACGCCAAGCCTGAGAAGTGCGAATTTGACAAGGTGAACATACAATTCTTGGGTCTGAAGATTTCTCCAGGAGGAGTGGAAATGGACCCCCAAAAGGTGTCAGCTATTCTGGAGTGGCCAGTCCCAGTGGACCGTAAGTCTGTACAACGTTTCATTGGCTTCGCCAACTTCTATAGAAAATTTATCAAAAACTTCTCGCAGATTGTAGCTCCTATTACTCTCCTTACCAGTACTAGCAGGTCTTTCCACTGGACACCCGAGGCTCAGTTTGCCTTTGAGAAACTCAAGTCTTGTTTCACCTCAGCACCCATCTTGAAACACCCGGATCCTGCAAGAGTCTTTGTCCTGGAGGTGGATGCTTCCGAAGTTGCTATTGGGGCTATCCTTTTCCAGAGGTTCGGGCCAAAAGCCATCCTTGACCCAGTGGCCTTCTTTTCCAGGAAACTCAGTACTGCGGAAAGAAATTATGACGTGGCTGACCGCGAACTGTTGTCGATCAAGGCCGCTCTTGAGGAATGGCGCTACCTTCTGGAGGGCGCAGAACAACCAATTCTAATTCTTACAGATCATAAGAACTTGGAATATCTCCGAACTGCCAAAAGACTGAGACCACGTCAGGCTCGGTGGTCCCTCTTCTTCTCGAGGTTCAATTTCCATCTAACCTATCGCCCTGGATCTAAGAATGTAAAACCCGATGCCTTATGCCGCATGTATCACCCAGAATCGGCTCCTGACCCTGTACCTGAGAACATCCTGTCTCCACAACATTTCTTACTCCTGCAATCCAGTTTATTGGACTTCATTAAACAGACTTCCTCTTCCCCCAGCAGTAGACCTCCTGAACTCCCCATTGTAACGATTGCGGAATCGTCTCCGTGGTCAGCGCACCAGACGTGCGCTGACGCGGCGGATTTCCTCCACAAGCGTATAATTGAGGACGCCCAGGCTAGGTGCTATGCACCTGCAGAGGGAAATTCCTGTCGGCAGGTGGAGCTGTGGAGTGCAGAGGAACAGCTCCTCTGCCCTACCACACACGCCAGACAGGAATTGTACGAAGGGAAGAAACGCAATCGCAAGAGAAGCGATTGAGAGTGAGCACAGAGACAGATTGTGTGTGTGTGCATAAAATTAGTCGCCAACCCGCGACTGTGCACACACCACAGCAGATAAGAAGCAGGAACGCGATCGCGAGAGGTGCGATCGCCAGACGTGACACAAGGTACAGCAAGGCGGAGCACGAGAGTAGCAAAGGCACAGCAAATAATACAATAAGGAAATACGGAAAATAACAAACGCTAGCTAACCGCGAACACCGCACTCATTCGCAACAGTGCACGCGGTTATGCGCGGTCTCCACGTGATAAGCACAATAGAGGTACCAGCACGCCTAACTAACCATTAACAGACAAACATGAAACAGAGGACGCGAGCGCTTGCTTAACGGTTACCTCACCGAGCCTCCAGCAAGCGCAGCAGACAAGACAGACACACGAAAACAGGGACAAGCGACAGAAGGATCCCCAGCGCTAGCGAAAAGTGGCTAGCGCGATCCCAGAAGACAGAACAGAAGGATGCCCAGCGCTAGCAAAAAGTAGCTAGCGTGATCCCAGGAGACAGAGTAACAGAACAGAAGGATCCCCAGCGCTAGCGAAAAGTGGCTAGCGCGATCCCAGGAGACAGAACAGAAGGATCCCCAGCACTAGCCCTAGGGCGAGTGCGATCCAAACACACGGCAGACAGAACAGATGAGGTAGGCAGAAACAACCGCTGTTCCAACCTACACTCCAGACTCAATCAGAAGGATCCACAGCCGCTAACGCTAGGGCTTGTGCGATCCAAACACAAGACAGACGGAACAGGCAAAACAGATAATACAACCTGACTGGGCTAGAAGGGGAGCCTAAAGCAACCCCCAGGAATTAACTATACTAGATAGCAATGGCTGACACTCCAGCAGTGTCCATCAGGAACAGACCATGGAAGGGAAATGTCCAGCCAAGCATTCTGGGAGCAGAATGCTTTTATAGTGCCAGTAATCAAAAGAAGGCAGGTAAGGGATTTGCATGACTAATGTATGCAAATCCCTCAGCAACACAAGCTGCACAACTGACAGAAGGTCTTCTTTCCAGAGTCCTGCAGCAAGCAAACCTAAACAATGGTCAAAAGGCTGCCTGCCTGCGCAGGCAGCTGAGCGGATTCTCACAGTACCCCCCCTCCTACGGTCGAATTCCAGACGACCCTCAAAACTGATATCTCCAAACCACTTTAACAGAAGACTCATGAAGGTCGGGCCAGCCCGACAAGGTCCAATTCCAGAGTCAGTCCACCCGAAACCGACCTCATCGGAAACAGAAGCCATCGAAACATGCCCGTCAGCACTACAAGTCTCAGCGTAACACCCATCAGGACTGTGAATGCCAGAGAAGAAGCCATCGACACCCTCCAGACAATACCCACCACCTTCCAAGGAGCGTCCAAAAATACCAAACCTGCCACAATACCTGTTCGAAGTGTCCCTTACAACACAAAAGCCACCGTTGATCTTATCCAGGGTACCAAGCAAAATCTCTCCCGGAATCTCCTAGAACCTTTTGAAGCTCCACAGAGATCCCAAGAGGGTAGAACAATCACCAGGCTCACATGGAGAATTACCAAGAACCCCCATGGAACCAATGACAATTCCGGATTCAGAATTACGAGGACACCCATCAAGATCAAGACTTTCAGGGACCACTTCTGGGCATGCAAGCAGGCAGGCCATATCAGAGCATGTCTCCACCGAGGAAGCATCTGAGTACGCTGGTAATCGAGGCACACTTGGGCTTTCTGGGTCACAGAGCACACTGGGGTACACCAGCACAGGAGAAACCTCAGGACATGTCGAGGAACTGCCAACCTCAGAGTCCGGCACGTCAAGACCAAAACTAGTACTGGG
This sequence comes from Hyperolius riggenbachi, assembly GCF_040937935.1. Lineage (NCBI taxonomy): Eukaryota > Metazoa > Chordata > Amphibia > Anura > Hyperoliidae > Hyperolius > Hyperolius riggenbachi. Next base: position 441,718,058 of record NC_090649.1, read on the forward strand.
CAGAGAATCATCATGAGTGAAGGTCACAGGCACTGGACTTTCAAAAGAAGACTCGTATACAAATTCAGAAATTTCTGTGACAATAATATCATCATTGACTACACAGGCGTGAAGCTCCATCAGAGCTGAAAAGGTAGCCAGCAAGGCAGCAATGCCTACTGAAGTGGGCAACACCTCAGAAGGACTTGGGGGGCAGGAGACGTCTCCTACAAGTTCTGCACCCTTTGGGAGGAACTCGGAGATCTCCAGGAGGTCAGACAGGACCTCAGGAACATCCTTTTTCAAGTTTCCTAAGAAGGATTCTGAACTATCCATGTTACAGGGCAAGGCTTGAACTTTATTTTGTGAACCGGGCAGATGTCCCAGGGAAGGTTCCACCATAAACTGAGACTGCATTTCATCATCAGGACAGGGATACACAGAAATATCTAGTGAAACTAACTCTGGCTTTCTGAGTTTCGTTTCACTGCAGGGAAATTCCTCCATAGCAGTCAAACCAGACTGCAATTCCAAAATAGCAGAGAAACAGGTAACAATGGTTGCAATACCTAGACGAGCCTCTAGGGACACTGCAGGAGATTTTAAACAAGGTAATATTGACTCATCCAGATTACTGGGTGGAGAGTCAGTACTTACTTCAGAATCAGACTCGCAAATGTCAATGCGAGTGGACATAATGTCTTTATTCATGATACAGGGCAGGCTCAGAGACATCTTCTCTGGACAGAGCAAAGGTGCTTCAGTATCAGGTTCACAAAACCAAAGTGCTGTCTCACTCCTAAACTCGGCCAACGATGTCGAATCCGAGGAGACAGAACGCAAAATTTGCGAATCCACAATCGCTTTAGGTTGCGAAACCGAACACTCCAAAGACAGGGATTCTGAGGTCTCCAAGCTGGATTGCTGGATCTCAGAAACGCCAGCTGACAATGTACCTTTACAAACGTCACCTGAATGACGTACACGTAGTTCATTCAGAATCATTTTCCACATACAAATCAGCGGACTCACAAAGTCAAATTCATACCCCTTTTTTTCTCTTAAGGCGGAAGCATAACTTATACATGCTCTCAAGACAGATTCACTTCTGGCAATGTAGTACTCACAAAACGACTCTGAATCGTTCTCCAATTCATACGCCAACGCTTCGAGCTGTTTTTTCTGGAACGGGGGCTCCCATTCACACCTGACTAGGTCTGAGCATTCATACTGAACCATGTTAGGGGAAGTTGTGACAACAACGTGAGGAATCATATTAATTTTACTCTTGAAACTGCATAGTTTGGGAATTTTCCCCATAGCAAGATCATAGACGGAGAATCTTAAAGTAGTACTGAGAGAAGAAGATCTGTTTTTACATGACAAGGGATCACACAAATCATTGACAAAACTGACACACTCACGCCGATCACAATCGACAGGAACATCTGAGAAACCGGCATCAGATCGCACAGATTTAACCTCTAAACAAACGGGAGAAACTCCATCAGAATTCACGCAGGTGTCCACAGTCGAGGCACACCCATTCATTTCAGGTCGCACAGTGTCCAAACTCACTTGCTTTACCCCAGAAAGACAGGAATAATCATGTGACAATGGTGTCTCTTTATTGGAAATAATTGGTTGGTGTGTGTGCAATTCGTCCAAAATAGTCTGCCACACATAAATCACCAGATCCACATCACACTCATCACATTCATCAGAATCGATCAAAAGGTACATAGAGTCAAGACAATCATTCAGGTCATCTGCGCTCTTTGCGATATAAAAATCGCAAAAGGCTTTCCAATCGAAATCAAACTCTTCCAACAAGGCCCCAATCTCCCATGAGGCAAATGGCGGTTCAAACAACCCAGTATCTAGGTAATCTCCATATGGGTTGGGGTCAGGAACGAGGACAGACTTTTTAACTGCTTTAATGTAGTGTGCGATCCTGCCTATAATAGGATCCACATATGCCTTTGCCTCAGGCAATGACATCTGAAACAAATCGAAGGTTCCCTCTGCCCTGGGAATTTTGGTTGGGCTGGACATTCTGTAACGATTGCGGAATCGTCTCCGTGGTCAGCGCACCAGACGTGCGCTGACGCGGCGGATTTCCTCCACAAGCGTATAATTGAGGACACCCAGGCTAGGTGCTATGCACCTGCAGAGGGAAATTCCTGTCGGCAGGTGGAGCTGTGGAGTGCAGAGGAACAGCTCCTCTGCCCTACCACACACGCCAGACAGGAATTGTACGAAGGGAAGAAACGCAATCGCAAGAGAAGCGATTGAGAGTGAGCACAGAGACAGATTGTGTGTGTGTGTGTGCATAAAATTAGTCGCCAACCCGCGACTGTGCACACACCACAGCAGATAAGAAGCAGGAACGCGATCGCGAGAGGTGCGATCGCCAGACGTGACACAAGGTACAGCAAGGCGGAGCACGAGAGTAGCAAAGGCACAGCAAATAATACAATAAGGAAATACGGAAAATAACAAACGCTAGCTAACCGCGAACACCGCACTCATTCGCAACAGTGCACACGGTTATGCGCGGTCTCCACGTGATAAGCACAATAGAGACAAGCACGCCTAACTAACCATTAACAGACAAACATGAAACAGAGGACGCGAGCGCTTGCTTAACGGTTACCTCACCGAGCCTCCAGCAAGCGCAGCAGACAAGACAGACACACGAAAACAGGGACAAGCGACAGAAGGATACCCAGCGCTAGCGAAAAGTGGCTAGCGCGATCCCAGAAGACAGAACAGAAGGATCCCCAGCACTAGCGCTAGGGCGAGTGCGATCCAAACACACGGCAGACAGAACAGATGAGGTAGGCAGAAACAACCGCTGTTCCAACCTACACTCCAGACTCAATCAGAAGGATCCACAGCCGCTAACGCTAGGGCTTGTGCGATCCAAACACAAGACAGACGGAACAGGCAAAACAGATAATACAACCTGACTGGGCTAGAAGGGGAGCCTAAAGCAACCCCCAGGAATTAACTATACTAGATAGCAATGGCTGACACTCCAGCAGTGTCCATCAGGAACAGACCATGGAAGGGAAATGTCCAGCAAAGCATTCTGGGAGCAGAATGCTTTTATAGTGCCAGTAATCAAAAGAAGGCAGGTAAGGGATTTGCATGACTAATGTATGCAAATCCCTCAGCAACACAAGCTGCACAACTGACAGAAGGTCTCCTTTCCAGATCCTGCAGCAAGCAAACCTAAACAATGGTCAAAAGGCTGCCTGCCTGCGCAGGCAGCTGAGCGGATTCTCACACCCATGAGGGATGGTCTATACTACTTTGAGGACAAGATCTTTGTCCCCTCTGAAGCACGTTTACAAGTACTCCAAGCTTGTCATGACAGCAAACTGGCAGGACACTTTGGTGTCACCCGCACACAAGAGCTTATCCGGAGGAAATTCTGGTGGCCTGAGTTAGCCAAAGACTGTTGCTCCTATGTCTCTTCCTGTGAAGTTTGTGCACGGTCCAAGAACACTCGTTCTAAACCTTGGGGACTGTTAAATCCTCTACCGGTGCCAACCCAACCATGGAGCAATATTGCAATGGACTTTGTGGTCGATCTACCTCCCTCTGAAGGGTTTACCACTATCCTAGTTGTGGTAGACAGGTTCTCTAAGATGGCTCACTTCTTACCTCTCAAACAAGTTCCATCTGCTGCGGAGACCGCCCAAGTATTTATCCAAGAGATCGTTCGGCTCCATGGGGTACCATCCGACATAGTCTCAGATCGTGGAACACAGTTTACTTCTCGTTTTTGGCAAGAACTCTGTAAGAAGTTGGGAATCAAGCTTTCACTATCATCAGGATATCACCCGCAGTCTAACGGCCAAACCGAAAGAACAAACCAGACCCTGGAGCAGTACATCAGGTGCTTCACTGCCGCTGCCCAAGACGACTGGTATTTTCTGTTGGCCACAGCCGAGTTTGCTTTCAACAATTCCGTCCATTCTTCCACCCGTCAATCTCCCTTTTTCATCAATTATGGCCTTCACCCCGCATTTCTGCCCGACTTAGATTCCTCCTCAGCATGTCCCAGGGTGCAGGAAAGGATCTCGGCCATTAAAGAGAACTTTAATACCGTGCACCGGGTTCTGGAACAAACACAAGAAAGAGGGAAGAGGTCTGCAGACAGACTCAGGAGAGAGGCTCCGTTGTTATCCCCAGGAGACCTTGTCTGGTTGTCCACAACCAATCTCAAGCTTCGTTGCTCTTCAAAGAAACTCGCACCCAGGTTTGTTGGACCCTTCCTTGTGTTGCATCAAATTAACCCTTTGGCATACAAATTATCTCTCCCTTCCTCTCTTCAAGTGCACCCTGTCTTCCACATCTCTTGTCTAAAGAAGGTAGTGGAGAATGTATTCCCAGGCCGCACCTCTAATCACCCTCAACCAGTCATTGTAGAAGGCTCTGAAGAATTTGAGGTGGAGAGAATTCTTGACAGCAGAAGATTAAGGAACTCCCTTCAATACCTGATTAAGTGGAAGGGTTTCGGGGTTGAAGATAATTCCTGGGAGCCTGCTGGTAATGTCCATGCGCCCTTACTGATTAGACGCTTTCACCAGAGGTATCCCGAAAAACCAGGACCTAAGGGCACCCGGAGGTTGCCCATAGGGAGGGGGCAATGTCACACTCACCATAGTCGTCCGTCTCGGCGTCCCCGTGCGCGTCCTGCTGTGCGCACGCGCGGGGGTTCGCTAGGCTTCCTGTGTTCTCTCCCTGCTCGACGTTTGTTTGTGGCTGAATGCGCACGCGCGCAGAACGTGACGCGCGCGGTGCCTGGTACACAGCGCATGCGCGCGCCCGCACCCGTGCGCGTGTGCAGAGAAGTGCGCGCGCATGCGCAGGGCGGTAATTTTGGCGCCAATAATCACTATATAAGCAGCACTGCCCTGGACGGCAGTGCTGCTCGTTCTGATCAGCTCAGTGAGCCGTTCCGGTGAACCATTGTTCCTGCTGTGCCTTGTTGATTGATCTCCTGTTGTGACCTCTGCCTGTGACCCCGACTTCCGCTTGATTGCCGCCTGCCTCGACCCTCGGATCTGTCTTGTGTACTACTGCTGTCTGCCGCCTGCCCCCGACCTTGGATTGTGACCCCGACCTTGCTTGATTGCCGCCTGCCTTTGGATCTTCTGCTTCCCTCGGACTCCGTCTACTCCATAAATAGTGTCACCTGTTCTCCTGACCACTCGCTGAGACTATCCCAGTAGTGACCTGGTAGGGCACTAGGCAGCGAAGTTCCACATCCCCCTCCTGGGGGTGTGGTCCTGCACCCCCCTCAAGGGAGTGTGGGTGAAGACCCGTGGTCACCTAGACTCCACTACTGGGTAACGTCTCTTCCTTCGTGGGAGGGTCAACAGGGACTGAAGAGAAGTCGTAACAGCAGAGATCTTCTAACCCAGGAAGATGAAATCTGTTACAACTTATACTTTTCCCCAATCAATCTGCAGATGATTAATTGGACCAGATGACAGAACTTTAGTTTATTTGATGTTAAAGGAAACTTAAAGCAATCCAGGAAAAAAAAAGTAACTTACCTAGTGCTACTATCGGCCCCCTTCAGCCGCCGTGCCGGGACAAACCGATCCTCTGGTCCCAAGCAGAGACTCTCTCTTCAGTTTGTTTTTGACGACTCAGCCAGGCAATGGCCACTGAGTCCTCAATCACACTCCCATCATCGGGAGCGTCCTGCGTATGCGCAATATGAAAAAATTGAGTACTGTGCAAACTTTGCCACTTTCTTTTTTTTACCGCTACACCACAATATATATGCGCACTATAAATACACACTACACTATGTATATTGGTGAAGTCAGACATGAGCTACAGGCCTTGTTCAGAGAGCATCTCTGCAGGGAATCCCACCCATGTACATCATCCACATCCATGCAGTGCAACCACAACTTTGTCTGACCTAATAGAGCAGAGCTCTACTGCCTCCGTGTACCGTTTGGCATAATCTACCACCACATTTTTTTTCTAGGACTGCTGACAATAAACAGTGGGCCGATTATGTTGACAGCCACCCTCTGGAAGGGCTCATCAATGATCGGCAATATAGCCGGACTGCTTAGTGCCTTCCAATCTGCTTCAGCCCACAAACCATCCAATGGCGTGGATCCAATCGATGTGCTGGAGTATCTGGAAACAGACAGGCCAGGAGAGAACCCGTGAAACACCAATTTTCTACACACAGTTTTACGGTAAAAAGGCTGCCACCACCTCTTTTATTTGGGAAAGAGGAACCCGCTATCTAATCTGAGCTAAGAAAGAAAGGGTTAACACAACCTAATCTTATAAAACAATATGGTTTCCCTCGGTATCGTTTCTCCAGACAAGCAAGGTTAGTTCTGCGGTACTGATACCAGGTAGATAGCCGTAAAATTACTTTTTGTTGTTTTATTTAACAAATGTCATATAATTGATATCTAAAGAAACATTATTATGAATAAAAAAGGAAAAGAAAAAGGAGAAAATGGGGGAAACAAATTCTTAGGTTTTGAAAAAAGTCTGAGTCCAATTTGTGAAAATGCAAAGTCCATGTGTGTAGAAGTCCCATCTTAGCAAGCGATCTCCACGGGCCCCTTTTAGAAATTGCATAATGGAAATTAAATTAAAGATTGGCTGCCTTTTCCTTTTTGAAGAATCTGCCTAGGAGGTGGAAATGGGAGGCCTGCCCTCCTGCTCTGGACTGACCCTCCCCTACACTCTGGGGCCAAATTTGGTCATTCATCCACATTTTGGTCATCGCCCATATACAATAACAGCATATTCATGACTCATGAAAAATCTGTAACATTTTGATACCAAACATCCTTTTTCTCGCATGACATGTTAACCTCCCTGGCGGTAACCCCGAGCTGAGCTTGGGGCAGGAAAAAATAGTCTAGAGCGGTAATCCCGAGCTCAGCTCGGGGTAGGTAAATATCTGTAATTTTTTTTGCTGTTTGGAGTCCCACGCACGATTAGCGCTGAGCAGCGGGACTCCAGCCTTCTCTCCCCGGCCAATCAGATCGGCAGAGCAGCGGTACGTGTACAGAGGTATCGGAGACTGGCGCATGAAATTCAAGTGAACCTGAACTTTTGCATGGGACAGAAGGAAAACAGAGAAATGCTGCCGCCTGTCGGGATTCATGTAGAGCGTTTAGCCTGCCTAATCCCCCCCATCCGGACCCGATCTCTGGCACAGGGCAGAAGGTAAACAGAGAGAAATGCTGCCTGTATGTTTGTAGAGAGTTTAGCCTACCTAATCCCCCATCTGGACCTGAACTCTTGCACAGCTCAGAAGGTAAACAGAGAAATGCTGCCTGTATGTAGAGACTTTAGCCTATCTAATTCCTCATTTGTCTCTAATCACACGTTGGAATTTGATCTCTACCTGTGTCATGACTGCCACGGCAAAGATGGCAGATGAGCTCATTTGAAAGCACATGATGTCAATACAGCCATTTGGTTCCAAACTGCTTCTGAGCTAAGTGCTCTGCTGATCTGCCTTTACCGATTTTTGACTGGATTTTGACTACTCTCTGCCTGCCGCCTGTACCGACCTCTGCCTGAGTTTTGACTACTCTCTGCTTCCCCCTGGATTTTTACTACTCTCTGCCTGCCGCCTGCACCAACCCGGGTGCTCGGGTTCGTCATGTAGCGGAAATAATTGACAGATTATTGGGTGGGGCTGGGGAAGACCCAGCTGTCATGGTACACATTGGCACCAATGACAAAGTTAGTGGGAGATGGAAGGTCCTCAAAAATGATTTTCAGGTACTTGGAGATAAACTTAAAGCAAGGACCTCCAAGGTGGTGTTCTCTGAAATACTGCCAGTGCCACGTGCTACATCTGAGAGACAGAGGGAGCTTAGGGAGTTAAATAAGTGGCTGAGAAATTGGTGTAGGAAGGAAGGGTTTGGGTTCCTGGAGAACTGGGCAGACTTTGCAGTCGGCTACAGGTTCTACAGCAGGGATGGGCTGCACCTTAATGGGGAGGGTGCAGCTGCATTGGGGGAGAAGATGGCTAAACGGTTGGAGGAGATTTTAAACTAGGATCTGGGGGGAGGTGAGAGGATAAAGTCTCAATATGTAGACAAGATAAGGTAAAAAGACAGTGGGAGCCTAACATTATGGGGGGGGGGGGGGGATGGAGGGGGGGGGGGACAGTATAAAGATTAAGGAGGTTGGTAAAACTTCAAGTAGCCCATTTCATGTAAACAAAATTGGTAAATGTGGTGGTAAAAATTTAAAGTGCATGGTAACCAATGCTCGGAGCCTTGCAAATAAAATAGACGAACTAGAATTCATTCTGAATGACAAAGGCTATGACATTGTGGGAATAACCGAGACATGGATGGATGAAAGCCATGACTGGATAGCTAATTTAAAAGGATACAATGTGTTTGGGAAGGATAGAACAGGGAAAAAAGGTGGAGGGATTTGTCTCTTTGTTAAGAATTCTTTTACAGCTGTCCTCAACGATGAGATGGAAGAAGATTGCGAAGATGTGGAGTCCGTTTGGGTAAATATTCATGGTGGAAATAAAAGTTGCCATTTGCTTATTGGGGTATGCTACAGACCACCTCATATTAATGAAGCTGCAGAACTGCGATTACTACAGCAGATTGAAAAAGCTGCAAGTAAAAATGAGGTCATAGTTATGGGCGACTTCAACTTTCCAGACATTGACTGGGGTATTGAGGCTACCCATTCTGGTAAAAGCAGCAGATTTCTGGCAGCACTACAGGACAATTACTTGACTCAAATGGTAACGGAACCAACTAGGGGGAATGCGTTACTGGATCTGATCATTTCTAATAGACCAGATAATGTATCAAATGTGCAGGTTCAAGAACATTTGGGAAATAGTGATCACAACATGATAACGTTTGATCTGGTGACTGATAGGCCACGGGGCAGCGGGACCACTAAAACTATGAATTTTAGAAAAGCAAAGTTCAATAAAATTAGGCAGGCACTAAGTTTGGTGAACTGGGATAATGTACTACAAGGGGAGGACACTGAAGGGAAATGGCAAGCTTTTAAACTTATTCTCAATCAATATTGTAGTATGTATATCCCATATGGAAACAAAATGTCTAGGAATAAAAAAAGGCCTCTATGGATGAATAGAAAGGTTAGGGATAAAATAAGGAGGAAAAGGAATGCCTATAAGGTCCTAAAACAGGAGGGGACCGAGGCTGCACTAAGCAATTATAAGGAGTGCAATAAAAATTGTAAAAAAGAAATTAGGCTGGCAAAGATCGAAGCTGAAAATCAAATCGCTAGGGATATCAAATCTAACCCAAAAAAGTTTTACAAGTACATCAGCTCTAAAAAAAAGAAAGGTTGACTGTATAGGACTCCTAAAGGATGAGGGTGGGAACTCAATGGTGGATGACCAAGGTAAGGCAGAGTTATTAAATGCTTTCTTTGCTTCTGTCTTCACAAAGGAAACAGCACTGTTGCAAATTACAGAGGCAGAAGAGTCTCAATCTTCTAACTGTAATATTAAATACTTAACGCAGGAAGAAGTGAAGGCAAGACTAAATAAATTAAAAATAGACAAGGCACCTGGCCCGGATGGCATGCATCCTTGGGTCCTAAGGGAATTAAGTTCAGTTATAGATAAACCCCTTTATCTTATCTTTTGTGACTCTCTTGCAACTGGCAGAGTCCCAGTGGATTGGCGTACAGCCCTTGTTTTCCCATTATTTAAAAAGGGCAAAAAATCAGATCCGGGAAATTATAGACCCGTAAGCTTAACATCAGTTGTATGCAAACTATTTGAGGGGTAACTAAGAGATGCTATACATGACTTCATAGTAGAAAATAATCTTATTTCTCAGCATCAACATGGGTTTACTAAAGACAGGTCCTGTTTGACTAACATGCTCAGCTTTTATGAGGTAGTGAATGCTAATATGGATATTGGGAATGCTGTAGATGTGATATACTTGGACTTTGCAAAGGCCTTCGCCACTGTTCCCCACAAAAGTCTGGTGCAAAAGTTGAGGATGCAAGGACTGGGGAAGAGTCTGTGTGCATCATAGGGACCTGGCTAATGGACAGAAAACAAAGAGTTGTGGTCAATGGATCGTACTCAAAATGGGAGACTGTTAGCAGTGGGGTCTCACATGGGTCTGTACTGGGTCCAGTGCTCTTCAATTTATTAATGACCTAGTAGATGCAGTAGTGAGCAATGTTGCTATTTTTGCAGATGATACAAAATTGTGCAGAATCATCAACTCTCAGGAAAATAGTGTCATATTGCAACAGGATCTGGATAGGATGGCTATATGAGCACATACATGGCAGATGAAATTCAATGTTGAAAAATGTAAAGTCATGCATTTTGGTCGTAACAATGGTCTAGCACCATACAAAATAAATGGGATACAGTTGGGGACATCAAACTTGGAGAAGGACTTAGGAGTACTCATCGACAACAAGTTAAATAATCGTACTCAATGCCAAGCTGCTGCAGCTAAAGCTAACAAAATTTTGGGATGCATTAAAAGGGAAATAAAAACTCGAGATGCTAGCATAATTTTGCCCCTGTTTAACTCTCTAGTAAGGCCACATCTGGAATATGGAATTCAGTTCTGGGCACCACATTACAAAAAAGATATTGCAGTTTTAGAGCAGGTGCAGAGACAAGCAACAAAATTGATACGTGGGATGGAAGGTCTCTCTTACCAAGAAAGGTTAGATAAACTGGGTTTATTTAGTCTAGAGAAAAGACGCCTTAGAGGAGATGTAATTAACATGTATAAATACATCAGAGGGCAATATAATAGCTTGGAGGATGAGCTTTTTGTCCATAGGCCTTCTCAAAGGACTAGAGGACATGATCTGCGCATGGAGGAAAAACGTTTTAGCCATTTATTTAGGAAAGGGTTCTTTACAGTAAGAGTGATTAAGATGTGGAATGCATTGCCACAGGAAGTCGTTATGGCAAACTCTATACCTGCATTTAAAGGGGGCTTAGATGCTTTCCTTGCGTTGAAAGACATCCATGGCTACAATTACTAGGTAATGCCTAATGATGTTGATCCAGGGATTTTATCTGATTGCCATCTGGAGTCGGGAAGGAATTTTTCCCTTTTGGGGCTAATTGGACCATGCCTTGTAAGGGTTTTCTCGCCTTCCTCTGGATCAACAGGGATAAGTGAGGGAGCAGGCTGGAGTTGTACTTGTACTTGTTGAACTCGATGGACGTATGTCTTTTTTCAACCAAAATAACTATGTAACTATGTAACTACAGTATGTAACCTCTGCCTGGAGTTTGACTATTCTCTGCCTACCGCCTATGGCCACTAATGGTCCAATTTATAGCGAAAAATCGTTCGAGCGATCAGAAATTCTGATCGGATTGGTTGTAAATAATCTCCATTGGTGGACACAATCGATTATGAACGAGTGAAAAAAATGTCGTCCGAATGAATTTTCGTCGAACCAAAATTTGGATTTTCTTGTTGGTTGTGATAGATAGGAAGCAAAGATTGGTTCGTTGATGGTGTAGTGAACAATGCATTACAATATTACACTTCCGATCCGAATTTCTGATCGCTCGAACGATTTTTCGCTAGAAACTGGATCGTTAGTGGCCAGCTTTAAACTGATAACAAAGGGAAAAAAATTCCAAAAGGAATGACACTTCTACTGCCCCAATTGTGATGTCGCCCTCTGTGCCATTAACTGTTTCAAAATACACCACACACGGGAGGTATATATATATATATATATATATATATATATATATATATATATATATATATATATATATACACACACACGTATATATGTACATACTGTATAGTCTTGTGCCTTATTTGTACAGTTTCAGTATGTTTTAAGTTTATTCATAAATGTAATCATTTCAACAATTTTGTGTTCTAGTCTTTTATTATTATTTTATTTATTGTATTTTTAAAGCGCCAACATATTATGCAGCGCTGATTATACGCGGGATGTCTAAGATGCCCATAATTCAGTGATATATTTTTATAGAGATGAGAGTTTTGGTTTAGCTAGGAAGAGAGAACATATGAAATGACTTCACTTTATTTCCATAAGTACCTCCAATGGCTTTTGAGACAGAAATATGGCCCCCATAGCTGGAGGCTTCCTTTCTCTGCTTGGGCTTTTGTTTGACACTTTGATGCTAAGGCCAGGTATGAACTATCTCAGTACCTTATAGGGACATATGCTTCCAGCCAGTGGCGTAGCTAAGAAGCTGTGGGCCCGATGCAAGTTTTACAATGGGGCCCCCCAAGCACTCTATACATAACAATTGATACGGCGCACCAAAACCTGCCAAAGACAACTACAGTGTCAGAGGTGCAAGAAGGGAATGGGGAACAGTTTGTTAATTATTACCACTATTCAAAGTATCTATAGAAGTGATTATTATGAGCACAGGACCAATAGAAAGCGAATACTGTGGTTGAGGGAGGGCCCTTTGAGGCCCCTCTGGCCCAAGGGTTCCGATGTGGTCGCTACCTCTGCAACCCCTATTGCTACGCCCCTGCTTCCAGCAGTCCAGTGACATGCAAAAACATTTCTAAGAGCATCTGCCCTTTTGGGGTGAATGAAATAGAATCTCCCTGGCCTAACGCAAACCCAAAGTGTTCTGTCCTTACACAATACAATCTCAGATTGGGTTGCAATTGACAATCGGTGTACAGTTACAATCTCACAGTTCTGCCATGACAATGGACATAAGGGAATCTTGCGGGTAGCCCCCGCCTTTGTGATCGGCAATAGTCACATCAACTCTCATTTTAAGCGAATAGAAATGCTTTTGAATATGATTAAATGTTTTTCATATACCCAGGTGTTCTGTCAGGAGAATGTAATGTGCAGCCTTGAGCACATGCCTCCAGAATCCACTCAGTACCAGGAGCCATCTGTTATTCACACCTTTCGTACTGTCTACAGTTGGTACAGGCTCACTATATAATCTTCTGCTATCCCAATACACTCTGAACTTTGCCCCCTCTGACGAGACTTAGAAGCTTGGCCTCTAATCAACTCCAGACTTGGATCATTCTACAATACCTGTACAAATGTGGAACTGTAAATCTCAGCTAGCTGCTCAGTGAACTACTGCAGTAAATGGCTTGGCAATTTTCTCTGAGGAGAGAGGGGAGGCAGTGTCAGGCGCCGGAGGTCAAGTGATGCAGGCTCTTCGGGACGGCTTCGCGGGACAAGGCTGTTCAGTTAATTATAACTTATTTTACAGGGATCATAAAACATAAACACATCATAGTGTACACCGCTTAAAATGAGTAATAGCCTACGCACTATATGCGCACTCACGTATATCTGCTTGTTATCAGGCACATCATATGTGGTTGCAGCGGGGTCTGTCCTGGCCTCCGGGCATGGAGTAACGGCGTCCCGTATCTCTCCTGCTATCCGTCCGCCTAGGTCCTCTCTCCCACGCGCCCGGGCGTTATGTTTTATGATTTTATGAGTTAGATCCACCTGGCTTTGAGGTGGCTACAATTTGGTGAGCGCAACCTGTAATGGGAGTGGATTCACGAGTCTAGCACGAGCACATTGTTCACAAGGGTGTTTGAGTGGATTGACTACATTATTTGCTATACGGAGTTACGCTATGTGCTACCTGTCTGTTTGATTTATAGGAAAGTGGAGAGCACAGTTCAACTACTTGATACATGTGTATATCTGGAACTTTGAAACAGCGATCCCACAATTAATCTTTGTGAAACTAACTGCGGTAAGGTCTGATTGACATTGGACTGGATGTCCTAGTGACACCTGGAGTTTGTTTTCAATCTAAGAGACTTTTTCTGCGAAGTTTGTATATAGGCATTGAACAAGTAGGCAGCGCAGCCCTGTTTATCTTATTTATTTTACAGGGATGCTGCAGGATTTTGATTTTTTGGTACTTACGTATTATATGCTGTCCAAGCAGTTGCACACTCAGTAAAAGTGCATACAGTGTTTCATTCCTTTCAGCGCAAGTCTATACAATGTTTCAATCCCTTCAGCATCTCATATTACAGCCTGCCTGGAATCTCTTTTAATGGAGGTGCTGTGGCTGTGCAGAATGAACACTTTTCCTGAGTGTGCGAGGGCTTGTTCACATCATATGTGCTTCCGTGCTGTAATGAATAGCGGAGATGCCGCCGCATGGGAGAGCGGCATGGCGGCTATCTCCGCGTCCCAGCCGGCGGCTGCTGCCGCGCAGCAGCGTGATGCTGCCTTGCCTGGTACGTCTAGTGCACACAGATGGAGAACTACGCGTGCGCCAGGCGACAGGACCTTATGCTGCTGGAAGGAGAGTCAGCTGATCATGCCGATCAGCTGACTCCAGCTATGCTCCGGATTGGCTGAGTGACTGGGGCGGCGCTGTGGAGCGCTTTTAGTATATATAGGTCTCGCTTGTCACTTGCAAGTTGTCTGCTGTTGCGAACATCTACGTGTGAGCGCTCAGACCTGAGTCAGATCCCACAGTGTGTTAGAACCAGCCGGAGCTGGGAATTCACACTGAGTCAGATTCCATTGATAGCTTTAAAGTACTATTGCTTGCTACTGTTTATGTGTTAGACTAGTTCCCAGGTGTTGAGACCAAGGACCTCACACCTAAGACTGATCCGGATATTGCTTCCACTGCTGGACGGAAGCTAAAGACCCTGCGTCAGGGTCGAGATCCGGTAGAGGTTTATGCGGCAGAGTTCAGGAAGTGGGTTGTATCAGCTAGGTGGGGAACATATGCACTATAAGACTGTTTTTTGTCAGGTTTATCTGATGCAGTTTCCGAATTGATGTTGGGACATCCTGAGCCTAAATCCATTGACGAGGCAATCGCTTTAGCTGTACGGGTAGATCGCAGCTTACACTATCAAAGACAGTCCCGGGGTAGAAATGCTGTAAGATATGTCTCCTACGCCTCCTCTCCACCCTCATCACCCCCGCCAGAGCCGATGCAAATCGGACACTCTAGATTGACACAGGTGAAAAAGAATCGCAGTAAATCGGAAAAACTCTGATTATACTGTGCTGAGGAGGGCCACAGGGTTCAGAATAGTCCTAAGAAGTCGGGAAACGCTGCCGCCTAGGTGTAGTCAGAGGTAATACCCTAGGCGAGCAGTCTCTACCTCTAAACAATAATCGTCTACTCCTTCCCTGTTCCATCACGTGGGAGGGTCAGACTGTCTCCACAGAAGCCTTTGTAGACTCCGGCTCTGCAGCTAATTTCATAGATTATGACTTTGCTAAGAAATTGGGAATTCCTTTACTTCCATTAGACCGACAGATTCTGGTTACTGCAGTTGATGACTCTCCATTACAGAGTAGACAACCTCTTTCTCAGACCCCATTGTTGGTGTGTAATGTAGGGGTGTTACATAAAGAGATTTTACAGTTCTTGGTCCTGCAGATGGCAACCTGTACCATTATACTTGGTATACCTTGATTACAACTTCACTCTCCTCAGATTGACTGGGCTTCAGGTCAGCTAAAGAGCTGGTCAGCCCATTGTCATCATCATTGTTTAGAGAAAGTTGCTGTTTGCGCTACCAAGATTCAGGTTAAAGGTGTGCCAGTACAGTATGCGGAATTCGCTGATGTGTTCTGTCCCAAGTCTGCAGACAAACTCCCTCCTCACCGTAGCTTCGATTGTCCCATCGATTTAAGATCTGGTTGTATGCCTCCTAGGAGTCACCTTTATAATCTATCAGGACCTGAGAAGGTGGCAATGCAGGATTACATCAAAGAGAATTTGGCTAAAGGCTTCATCCGCCCTTCTCGCTCACCAGCTAGGGCAGGATTCTTTTTCGTACAGAAAAAGGAGGAAGGCCTCTGACCCTGCATTGACTATCGAGGTTTAAATAAGATTACAGTAAAAAATCGTTACTCTTTGCCTTTGATTGACGATTTATTAGCTCAGGTGACCAATGCCAGTATTTTTTCCAAACTGGATTTATGAGGTGCATACAGCCTGGTACGCATTAGGGATGGTGACGAATGGAAGACGGCGTTCAACACACCCGACGGGCACTACGAGTATCTGGTGATGCCCTTCGGGTTGTGTAACGCCCCCTGCCGTCTTCCAGGAGTTGATCAATGAGGTTTTCAGGGAGGTACTGGGGAAATTCGTGCTAGTGTATCTAGACGACATACTGATTTTTTCTCCAAATCTGACAGAACATCGTAAACATGTCAAGTACGTTTTGAGGAAATTAAGACAGAATTCACTGTATGCCAAGTTAGAGAAGTGCCTCTTCGAGGTCACTTCTGTTCCTTTTCTGGGTTATATTATCTCCACATCTGGTCTCTCCATGGATCCAGAAAAAGTCTCGGCTGTTTTGGAGTGGCCACAACCTGTGGGTTTGAAGGCACTCCAAAGATTTTTGGGCTTTGCCAATTACTACAGGAGATTCATCAAGGGTTTCTCTTCGGTAGTGTCACCCCTCACCAGTCTTACCAAGAAAGGGGCTGACACATACCACTGGTCAGCAGAGGCACATTCTGCCTTCTCCACATTGAAAAAACTGTTCTGTTCTGCTCCCATTTTGAGACATGTGGATGTCACCTTCCCCTTCATTGTAGAGGTCGATGCCTCAGAGGTCGGGGTTGGGGCTGTACTGTCTCAACGCTCTGGTCTGCAGGGCAAACTTCATCCCTGTGCTTACTTTTCCCGTAGGTTCTCTCCTGCTGAGAATAACTACGATATTGGAAATCGAGAACTTTTGGCCATTAAATTAGCCTTCGAAGAATGGCGACATTGGCTAGAAGGGGCAGAGCATACTATCACAGTCTATATGGATCATAAAAACTTGGAGTACATAGAAGGGGCCAAAAGACTCAGTCCTAGACAGGCCCATTGGTCTTTGTTCTTTTCAAGATTCAGATTTGTCATAACGTACACCCCAGGGAGTAAGAACGTCAAAGCTGACGCCCTATCTAGGTGTTTCGAGCCCGAGACAGTGCAGCCCTCAACCCCA
This sequence comes from Hyperolius riggenbachi, assembly GCF_040937935.1. Taxonomy (NCBI): domain Eukaryota; kingdom Metazoa; phylum Chordata; class Amphibia; order Anura; family Hyperoliidae; genus Hyperolius; species Hyperolius riggenbachi. The sequence goes on from NC_090649.1 coordinate 441,735,040, forward strand.
GAAACCATCCTACCTCAGAAAGTAGTCTTGGCAGCTACTGAGACCTGGAAGGATTGGTCGGCTACTCTGGGCCCCTATCAGCAGGATGTTCCAGAAGGGAAGCCTGAGGGAGTCATGTTTGTACCACTACCCTTCCGCCTACAACTCCTGCAATTGTTCCACTCCCATAAAAATGCGGGGCATCCTGGGGCTGCCAGAACTCAGGATTTGCTGGCCAGATGCGCTTGGTGGCCTACGCTAGCAACTGATTGTAAGGAGTTGTAAGAGAGTGCTCAGTTTGTGCCAGGAGTAAGCCCTCTCCTCAGGCACCAGTGGTACACTACAACCCCTACCAGTGCCCAGTGAACCCTGGACCCATCTGTCGATGGACTTTGTGGGAGAACTCCCCAAGTCTGAGGGCAAGACGGTCATTTGGGTGGTAGTAGATAGATTCAGTAAGATGGCTCATATTGTCCCTCTGAAAGGACTCCCCTCGGCCCAGAAGTTGGCTGATCTCTTCATCCAGCACATTTTCCGGCTGCATGGCATTCCGGAGAATGTAGTGTCAGATCGGGGAGTCCAGTTCGTGTCAAAATTTTGGAGGGCCTTTTGCCATCAGCTGGAGATGGACCTTTCATTTTCATCAGGCTACCACCCACAGACCAATGGCCAGACCGAGAGAATAAACCAGTCCCTTGAGCAGTTTCTCAGATGTTATGTGGCAGATGCAGTCTGACTGGGTAAAGTTTTTGCCGTTTGCAGAATTTGCACATAACAATCTGAAGAGTTCCTCTTCAGGATTCTCCCCGTTTCAGTTAGTCTCAGGAAGATCTCCCAAGTTTGCCCCATTACCTGTCATCTACCCCATTTCCGGCCCTGGAGGATTGGCAAAGGGCATTGAGGGAGATTTGGGGAATGGTTAAGAGGAATCTGGGGAAAGCCTTCCAGGCTCAGAAGAAACAGGCGGATAAGAGACGGTCTGTAGAGTGGAAGTTTTCCCCAGGGGACATGGTGTGGGTATCCACTCGGCATTTGGCTTTAAAGCAACCATCACCTAAATTGGGACCCAGATTTGTAGGACCATACCCGGTGCCCAGAAGGATTAATGACGTCACGTATGCGATTGATCTCCCAGCTAGCATGAAAGGTGTGAGATCATTCCATGTGTCTCTGTTGAAGCCTGCAGTGCACATGAATTCCTCCTCCCCCCCCCCTCCCCCCCCCGTGATGGTTAACGACCAACCCGAGTATGAGATCGAGAAGATTTTGGATTCTCGATTGGTGCAAAATTCTGTGCAGTATCTGGTCCACTGGAAGGGGTATGGTCTGGAGGAGAGAACTTGGGTGCTGGATTGTCGCATGCATGCTGAGGAATTGAAAAAAGAGTTTCATGACTTACACCCTGAGAAACCGGGTAGGAAGTGTCCGGGGTCCACTCCTCAGGGGGCGGAGGTACTGTAATGAATAGCGGAGATGCCGCCGCATGGGAGAGCGACATGGCGGCTATCTCCGCGTCCCAGCCGGCGGCTGCTGCTGCGCAGCAGCGTGATGCTGCCTGGCCTGGTCCTTCTAGTGCACACAGATGGAGAACTACGCGCGCGCCAGGCGACTGGACCTTTATGCTGCTGGAAGGGGAGTCAGCTGATCATGCCGATCAGCTGACTCCAGCTATGCTCCGGATTGGCTGAGTGACTGTGGCGGCACTGTGGAGCGCTATTAGTATATATAGGTCTCGCTTGTCACTTGCAAGTTGTCTGCTGTTGCGAACATCTACGTGTGAGTGCTCAGACCTGAGTCAGATCCCAGTGTGTTAGAACCAGCCGGAGCTGGGAATGAGTCAGATTCCATCGATAGCTTTAAAGTACTATTGCTTGCTACTGTTTATGTGTTAGACTAGTTCCCAGGTGTTGAGACCAAGAACCTCACACCTAAGACTAGGAGATTGTTATATTGTTACTATTATCTGTTAGATTAGTTCCCAGGTGTTGAGACCAAGGACCTCACACCTAAGACTAGGAGATTGCTATATTGTTACTATCATCTGTTAGACTAGTTCCCAGTTGTTGAGACCAAGGACCTCACACCTAAGACTAGGAGATTGCTATATTGTTACTATCATCTGTTAGACTAGATCCCAGGTGTTGAGACCAAGGACCTCACACCTAAGACTAGGATTGAGAGAGATTTCTGTTACCTGTTATGACCTTTGGCTTTCCTGACTACTCTCCTGTCCTCTGATTCGGTACTTCCGCCCATCTGATTACCTGTTGCCAACATTGCCTGTACCTGGATACCTAATCAGTCTTCCGCTTCTGTACTTTGTCTGTCCGTTTGTTGCCGACCTGGCTTGTCTGACCTTTCTGGCTGTCACCTAGCCCCTGGGTGATCAGCCTTACTGTATACCTGTGACGCCTGCTCTTCAGGTGGTCATTGGCTGCTATATCAGGCCTATGGTCACCAGCTCCACTGGAGACCATCGTGCAGCACAGTCAGTGGGTCTCTACCTATCCAAGGTCCACTGGCTGCAGTACAGTCTGATTCCCTGCCTCTCAGAGAATCCTTGGCTGCAGTACAGTCTGATTCCCTGCTCCTCAGGGAATCCCTAGCTGCAGACCAATCATCATCAATATTACTCCAGACAGTGATCCCTGCTCCTCAGGTATCAGCTGGTTGCAGTACAGCCTGATTCCCTGCCCCTCAGGGAATCCCAGGCTGCAGAAGTGTTTGTATCTCCAGCTTCTCGGGAGATAATCTCTCCAATTACTGTTGCACAAAACACTATATCACATTGGGTGTCCTGTGTCTAGCTATACTAGTATTATTGGTGATTCTGCAGATCACCACATAATCAGGTATAGCATCTGTATTATTGGTGATACTGCAGATCACCAATAATCAGAAATTCTTGCGTGTCGCACGTATGATGTGCGACACGCAAGAACAGTAGAAGAGCATAGATAGCCCTTCTGCCGTTCACATCAAAGGCACTGCGCAGCAGTACAATGCGCTATGATGCGCTTGCGTACTGCTGTATGTGTTCTGCCTGCAAGCGCAGAGCTGACCCATTCACTAATGAATGGGATCAGCAACGCAGAGGGTAGCGGCGCAGATGGTGTGCGATCGTACGCATTGCATTCTGATCGCACGGCCATCTGCATTACATAGATGTGAACGAGGCCTAACTGCCTGGATGGCATAATATGTAAGTACCTATTTTTACTATGGAGGTCCGCTGTAACTGCTGAATACCCGTGTTCAGAGCTGTCAGAAGAGTCTGAGACCCCACCCTTCTGGCTGCCCCGAGCCCAGGTTCCTGGAAGCATTGCAGGTGACTGCTAGCACAGGGACAACAGTAGCTTTACAATCAGTTTGCAGGTGATTGGCAAACACTGCAACAATGGAACCCTATGGAGATGGTTCCACAGCAGCGTTGCGATAGCAAAAGCGCTGCTTGATGCAATTTTGCGATTGGCCCAAAGTGATCAATATACAAGACAATGGAATCTCGATCACTCTGGGAATCGCATGACTTCCACAATTCTAAAATCCAGAGTAACCCCCAGGTTTTACAGAGGGTACTCCTAATCTCAGCTCGTTACCTACACAAAATGAAGACACCTAGGAGCCTGAAATCGAGCTGGTTGATAGTGGACCAAATGCTTATTTCACTCATTACAACGCATATCAAGCTCTGACTGGGGAACTGGGGTCATAAGGGTTATTATGTTATTCTGTTTTTCACAGCTATAATAAACCTACCATAACAATTATAGACTGGTCATTTCTTGATCTTCGGACAAATAAGCAAAATACCCCTGTATGAAGATGAGGGGCGGGGTGTACCCCTGTTTGAGCAGGAGGCGTGGGGTGTACAACTGTATGAGGAGAAAGGGTGGGGTGCAGGGGCGTAGCAATAGCCATAGCAGCTGCTATGGGGTCCTGGAGCATAGAGGGCCCAGGAGGTAGTTAATGTATTCACCATTAACCAGCCTGGCGGTATGGACGAGCTCAGCTCGTCCATCACCGCCGGAGGCTGCCGCTCAGGCCCTGCTGGGCCGATTTGCATGAAATAAAGTGCAGCACACGCAGCCGGCACTTTGCCAGCCGCGTGTGCTGCCCGATCGCCGCCGCTCTGCGGCGATTCGCCGCGAGCAGCGGCGAAAGAGGGTCCCCCCAGCCGCCCGAGCCCTGCGCAGCCGGAACAAATAGTTCCGGCCAGCGCTAAGGGCTGGATCGGAGGCGGCAGACGTCAGGACGTCGGCTGACGTCGATGACGTCACTCCGCTCGTCGCTATGGCGACGATCTAAGCAAAACAAGGAAGGCCGCTCATTGCGGCCTTCCTTGTTTATTCTGGGCGCCGGAGGCGATCGGAAGAACGCCTCCGGAGCGCCATCTAGTGGGCATTCATGCAGCCAACTTTCAGTTGGCTGCATGAAATAGTTTTTTTTTTATTAAAAAAAAACCCTCCCGCAGCCTCCCTGGCGATCTTATCAGAACGCCAGGGTGGTTAACTTTCTTGTGTTTCTCCACCCTCTGACTTTGTCTCAGTGCCCATGGAATATATGCAGTGGTGATTGCATGAATGTAAATTGCCAATTAGCTCATATCCATAGGGTAGGGGCAGGTGGCATAGCTACAGTGCCTACATCTGAGGGCCCCATGAAAGTTTAGCTATGGGGCCCCATGATCTCTAGCTACGCCACTGGCGGGGTGTTACCCTGTATGAGGAGGTGGGGTATACTACTGTGTGAGGGAAGGGGGCTTGGGTGTACCCCTGCATGAGGAGAAAGGGTGGGGTGTACTCCTGTATGAGGAGAAAGGGCAGGATGTGTACCCCTGTATGAGAAGAGGTGTACCACAGGGTACATGAGGAGGAGGGGGGGTTGCCCTGTATGAGGAGGGGCCAAGTATGTACCCAGTAGCGTAGCTATGAAGCTGTGGGCCCCAGTGCAGGGTTTTACATTGGGGCCACTCAAGCACTATATACGTAGCAATTGACACGGCATACCAAAACCAATCAAGGTCAACCACAGTGTCAGAGGTGCAAGAAGGGGATGGGAAACAGTATATTAATGATCACTACTATTCAAAGCATCTATAGAAGTGAATATTATCAGCACAGGACCAATAAAGAGTGAATACTGTGGTTAAGGGAGAGCCCCTCTGGCCCCGTTGTGATTGCTACTTCTGTACCTCCTATTGCTACGCCACTGTATGTACCTCTGTAGGAGGAGGAGACAGGATGTACCCCTCTATGAGAAGACAGATCCTGCCTCCCATGTCTTTCACGGAAAGATCCATACCATATTTTCTTCAGACTGACTGGCATTCTCCTCACACACACACACACACCTGGCCTGCATTATACTTAAGGTGGCCACACACGATACAATAAAATGATCCGATTTTACTTTAATTCGATAAAAACGATCGGATCTCCCGAAAAAAACGAAAGCTTTTTTCCATTCGACTGAAAAATCCGATCGGATTTCCCATTTTCTTCGATTTTAATCGATCCGGAATGCCAGATATTTTTCTTCAATCTTTCTAAAGATTGTATGGTGTGTGTTGGATTGTCAATTTATTAATATACATAACCTAGCAATTTTGTCAGTTTCCAATCATTTTTATCATAATTGGGGAAAAATTGAACATAGGTGTGTGGTACATTGGTCATATTTTTGAAATGTTACAATCAGTCAGAAAACTGTATTGCAATTCTTAAATTGAACAGATATGGTGTGTGGCCACCTTTACAGAGACTCTGCCCCTTGCTTCTCTTACTTTCTGCTCAAAACCCACCCCTGCACTCTCCTAACAGACAGATCCAGCTCCCTGCCTTCTCCACACAGACAGACCCCGTCCCCTGCCCAGGGCCGAATTTAGGATAAGGCCACCTAGGCCATGGACTAGGGCACCACAGGAGCAAGGGCACCAAATCAGCAGGCTGAACTTATGCAGCATTTGCAAACTTGCAAATGCTGCAATGCAAGGAGATCAGGTGAGCACCTGACCGCGGTACTCTGCTGCTAGCCACCTTGCTCTCTGTACACGTTTGCATTGTGGCTGGTGGCTATGGACTTGGGCAGCATTGGAGACAGATGGGAAAGGGAACCTTCTACACTGGAGATAAGCTGAGAAACGAAAGACACTGATGGCTGCTGCAGTGTGAAGGCGAGATAGCTGCCTATACTGGCAAAGGGGGAAAACGAGGGATTAAGGGAGTCATCAGGTTACCTATACTAGAGGGAAGGGGTCATCTGGCTACCTATACTGGAGGGGGGCGGCTGGTGACAACAGCCTTGGGCGGTAAAGAGTACAAATCCAGCCCTGCCTTCTCCTCACATACAGATTCCGCTCCCTTCCTTCTCCTCTCAGATCTTGATTCCTGCAGTCCCACTCCCAGCCTTTTCCTCATAAACAGATCCCACTCCTAAGCTACGGTGACCATACGTCCGGCTTTACCCGGGACGCGTCCCGCCTTTGGAGGGCGCTGTCCCAGGCTGCATGAGGTCCCAGGAAACGTCCCGCTTTTAGCAGCGGGATGTCCCGGCCTCGGGACTCTGGCTACCGTACAGTGAACTAGCCGCAGCGTCTACTAGACGCTGCGCTAGTTCATTCCCCGCAGCGCCGCTCCAGCCTGCAATGTTCTCCTCCGGCAGGCACAGGCAGAGCAGGGCTACGGCAAGATGGCGTCCGGAGGCGGAGCCCTGTATTGGAGAATATTTGTCTCCAGTACAGGGCTCCGCCTCTGGACGCCATCTTGCCGTAGCCCTGCTCTGCCTGTGAGAGGCTGAGCGGGAGATTGAAGATCGTCCAGGCCAGGGGGAGTTGCACAAGAGGCACCAGAGGCCGGCTGCGTGAGGGGACGTCTTCTGCCAGGTGAGTAAATGCTTTTTCTTGCAGGTGAAGTGTTTGCCCACATTTTGTACTGACATATTTGCCCAAATTGTGTTCATTTTGTACTGACATGTTTGCCCGCATTGCGTTTATCTTGTACTGACATGTATGCCCGCAGTGCGTTTATCTTGTACTGACATGTTTGCCCGCAGTGCGTTTATCTTGTACTGACATGTTTGCCCGCAGTGCAGTTATCTTGTACTGACATGTTTGCCCGCAGTGCGGTTATCTTGTACTGACATGTTTGCCCGCAGTGCGTTTATCTTGTACTGACATGATTGCCCGCAGTGCGTTTATCTTGTACTGACATGTTTGCCCGCAGTGCGTTTATCTTGTACTGACATGTATGCCCGCAGTGCGTTTATCTTGTACTGACATGTTTGCCCGCAGTGCGTTTATCTTGTACTGACATGTACGCCCACAGTGCGTTTATCTTGTACTGACATGTTTGCCCGCAGTGCGGTTATCTTGTACTGACATGTTTGCCCAAATTGTGTTCATTTTGTACGGCCATGTTTGCCCGCAGTGCGTTTATCTTGTACTGACATGTTTGCCCGCAGTGCGTTTATCTTGTACTGACATGTTTGCCCAAATTGTGTTCATTTTGTACTGCCATGTTTGCCCGCAGTGCGTTTATCTTGTACTGACATGTTTGCCCGCAGTGCGTTTATCTTGTACTGACATGTTTGCCCGCAGTGCGTTTATCTTGTACTGACATGCTTGCCCGCCGTGCGTTCATTTTGTATTGACATGTTGCCCGCCGTGCGTTTATTTTGTACGGACATGTTTGCCCAAATTGTGTTCATTTTGTACTGACATGTTTGCCCGCAGTGCATTTATCTTGTACTGACATGTTTGCCCGCAGTGCATTTATCTTGTACTGACATGTTTGCCCGCAGTGCGTTTATCTTGTACTGACATGTTTGCCCGCAGTGCGTTTATCTTGTACTGACATGTATGCCCGCAGTGCGTTTATCTTGTACTGACATGTTTGCCCGCAGTGCGTTTATCTTGTACTGACATGTTTGCCCGCAGTGCGTTTATCTTGTACTGACATGTATGCCCGCAGTGCGTTTATCTTGTACTGACATGTTTGCCCGCAGTGCGTTTATCTTGTACTGACATGTTTGCCCGCAGTGCGTTTATCTTGTACTGACATGTTTGCCCGCAGTGCGTTTATCTTGTACTGACATGTTTGCCCGCAGTGCGTTTATCTTGTACTGACATGTTTGCCCGCAGTGCGTTTATCTTGTACTGCCATGTTTGCCCGCAGTGCGTTTATCTTGTACTGACATGTTTGCCCGCAGTGCGTTTATCTTGTACTGACATGTTTGCCCGCAGTGCGTTTATCTTGTACTGACATGTTTGCCCGCAGTGCGTTTATCTTGTACTGACATGTTTGCCCGCAGTGCGTTTATCTTGTACTGACATGTTTGCCCGCAGTGCGTTTATCTTGTACTGACATGTTTGCCCAAATTGTGTTCATTTTGTACTGCCATGTTTGCCTGCAGTGCGTTTATCTTGTACTGCCATGTTTGCCCGCAGTGCGTTTATCTTGTACTGACATGTTTGCCCAAATTGTGTTCATTTTGTACTGACATGTTTGCCCGCAGTGCGTTTATCTTGTACTGACATGTTTGCCCGCAGTGCGTTTATCTTGTACTGACATGTTTGCCCAAATTGTGTTCATTTTGTACTGCCATGTTTGCCTGCAGTGCAGTTATCTTGTACTGACATGTTTGTCCAAATTGTGTTCATTTTGTACTGCCATGTTTGCCCGCAGTGCGTTTATCTTGTACTGACATGTTTGCCCGCAGTGCGTTTATCTTGTACTGACATGTTTGCCCGCAGTGCGTTTATCTTGTACTGACATGCTTGCCCGCCGTGCGTTCATTTTGTATTGACATGTTGCCCGCCGTGCGTTTATTTTGTACGGACATATTTGCCCAAATTGTGTTCATTTTGTACTGACATGTTTGCCCGCAGTGCATTTATCTTGTACTGACATGTTTGCCCGCAGTGCATTTATCTTGTACTGACATGTTTGCCCGCAGTGCGTTTATCTTGTACTGACATGTTTGCCCGCAGTGCGTTTATCTTGTACTGACATGTATGCCCGCAGTGCGTTTATCTTGTACTGACATGTTTGCCCGCAGTGCGTTTATCTTGTACTGACATGTTTGCCCGCAGTGCGTTTATCTTGTACTGACATGTATGCCCGCAGTGCGTTTATCTTGTACTGACATGTTTGCCCGCAGTGCGTTTATCTTGTACTGACATGTTTGCCCGCAGTGCGTTTATCTTGTACTGACATGTTTGCCCGCAGTGCGTTTATCTTGTACTGACATGTTTGCCCGCAGTGCGTTTATCTTGTACTGACATGTTTGCCCGCAGTGCGTTTATCTTGTACTGCCATGTTTGCCCGCAGTGCGTTTATCTTGTACTGACATGTTTGCCCGCAGTGCGTTTATCTTGTACTGACATGTTTGCCCGCAGTGCGTTTATCTTGTACTGACATGTTTGCCCGCAGTGCGTTTATCTTGTACTGACATGTTTGCCCGCAGTGCGTTTATCTTGTACTGACATGTTTGCCCGCAGTGCGTTTATCTTGTACTGACATGTTTGCCCAAATTGTGTTCATTTTGTACTGCCATGTTTGCCTGCAGTGCGTTTATCTTGTACTGCCATGTTTGCCCGCAGTGCGTTTATCTTGTACTGACATGTTTGCCCAAATTGTGTTCATTTTGTACTGCCATGTTTGCCCGCAGTGCGTTTATCTTGTACTGACATGTTTGCCCGCAGTGCGTTTATCTTGTACTGACATGTTTGCCCAAATTGTGTTCATTTTGTACTGCCATGTTTGCCTGCAGTGCGTTTATCTTGTACTGACATGTTTGCCCGCAGTGCGTTTATCTTGTACTGACATGTTTGCCCGCAGTGCGTTTATCTTGTACTGACATGCTTGCCCGCCGTGCGTTCATTTTGTATTGACATGTTGCCCGCCGTGCGTTTATTTTGTACGGACATGTTTGCCCAAATTGTGTTCATTTTGTACTGACATGTTTGCCCGCAGTGCATTTATCTTGTACTGACATGTTTGCCCGCAGTGCGTTTATCTTGTACTGACATGTTTGCCCGCAGTGCGTTTATCTTGTACTGACATGTTTGCCCGCAGTGCGTTTATCTTGTACTGACATGTATGCCCGCAGTGCGTTTATCTTGTACTGACATGTTTGCCCGCAGTGCGTTTATCTTGTACTGACATGTTTGCCCGCAGTGCGTTTATCTTGTACTGACATGTTTGCCCGCAGTGCGTTTATCTTGTACTGACATGTTTGCCCGCAGTGCGTTTATCTTGTACTGACATGTTTGCCCGCAGTGCGTTTATCTTGTACTGACATGTTTGCCCGCAGTGCGTTTATCTTGTACTGACATGTTTGCCCGCAGTGCGTTTATCTTGTACTGACATGTTTGCACGCAGTGCGTTTATCTTGTACTGACATGTTTGCCCGCAGTGCGTTTATCTTGTACTGACATGTTTGCCCGCAGTGCGTTTATCTTGTACTGACATGTTTGCCCAAATTGTGTTCATTTTGTACTGCCATGTTTGCCCGCAGTGCGTTTATCTTGTACTGCCATGTTTGCCCGCAGTGCGTTTATCTTGTACTGACATGTTTGCCCAAATTGTGTTCATTTTGTACTGCCATGTTTGCCCGCAGTGCGTTTATCTTGTACTGACATGTTTGCCCGCAGTGCGTTTATCTTGTACTGACATGCTTGCCCGCCGTGCGTTCATTTTGTATTGACATGTTGCCCGCCGTGCGTTTATTTTGTACGGACATGTTTGCCCAAATTGTGTTCATTTTGTACTGACATGTTTGCCCGCAGTGCATTTATCTTGTACTGACATGTTTGCCCGCAGTGCATTTATCTTGTACTGACATGTTTGCCCGCAGTGCGTTTATCTTGTACTGACATGTTTGCCCGCAGTGCGTTTATCTTGTACTGACATGTATGCCCGCAGTGCGTTTATCTTGTACTGACATGTTTGCCCGCAGTGCGTTTATCTTGTACTGACATGTTTGCCCCCATTGCGTTTATTTTGTACTGACATGTTTGCCCCCATTGCGTTTATTTTATGCTGACATGTTGCCCGCAATGCGTTTATTTTGTGCTGAAATGTTGCCCGCAATGCGTTTATTTTGTGCTGAAATGTTGCCCATTGCGTTTATTTTGTGGTGTCTGGGGTAACTGTTGCTGCATTTATTATTTAATGGTCATAGTTGGCTGTGTTTGCTGCTTTGGGGTTATGGCATACTATTAAATAGCATCACACAGTTTCTGCACACCTATGATGTGAATCCACGTTTGACCACATCACGGCGTAAACACTGCTTTCTTATGCCTCGCTGTTGCATCATTACGTTAGCTCCGCCCATAGAATGTCATGGCCACGCCCATTTTTCGCGCGCGCTGCAGACACCACATTTTTCGCACCCCCTGTTTTTCGCCGCGGCGCGCTCAACCCCCCCCCCCCCCCCCAGTCCCAGGTTGAGCCTACAAAAATCTGGTCACTCTACCTAAGGACTCCTCCCAGATAGATCTGCCCCTTGCACTCTCCTCACAATCAAACCTCTGTCATCCTCCCCACTGGCGAACTCAGGGGGCTGTTCCGGGTGTCTGGAACCTCCCCCCTGCACTGAGCTGTGTATTCAGCCAGGGAAGCCTGCATAATATAAACAGCCTCATTCTCCCTCCCTTCTTACTTCTGGTGCTTCCCTCCAGCTAATAGAATGAGAGAGGCAGCCGAGCTTCCCTCACAACCCTCACAAGAAGATGCAGCCTACAGTGAGAGAATGTTGATTATGGAGTCCTGGACTCTCCACAGCACAGAAGTGTCAGACATGATGAAATTAGAGTGCAGGCAAGCTGGTAAATATGCACAGCATGATGCAGAGCTTGCCTGGACTCAGGGTCTGTGGGCAAACATCTGTCTGGTCTCTCCCCATTGTTATAATGACTGCATGTGTGGATAAGGTGTGGATAACAAGCTGAAAAGTTTTTGACAGTCCCTAGACTCCAGGAGGGCTTCTTTCTGACTTGTGTGAGAGACTGACAGGGACAGGAGTCCGATTACAGGCAAGTAGCCTGTGTGATGTGGGACTTCAATACAGATAAGTTCTCTGCTCCATCTCCGGGGCTATTCTCAATTTCTCCACTCCTCTCTCTGGGCTAGTGCACGCCAAAATGACAATAGCAATCGCTAGCAATTTGTGAGTGTGATTTTGTGAAGTAATTTTCAGAGCGATTTTTGAATGAATTGCTCAAAAACATGCTACATGCAGTATACCTGCGATTTTGAAAAAATCACAACGCTGCTGTGGGAACACCCACATAGGGTAACATTAGCCAAGCGCTTTTCAAATCAAGAGTGCTTCTGAGCGTTTTTCAAATCAACAGTGGTGTGCACCAGCCCTCCCTCATTCACCTTTGTTTCCCTCTTCCCCTAGTGCTGGCTGGCTGACTGTGTGTTCTTGTCTTACAGGAAAGCTAAATAAAAGTGCAATCCTGGTGAGGCAAAATAATATTATTTAGTATTTATGTAGCGCCGACATCTTCCGCAGATGCATATATCCCTGCATCATATGCAGGGCCGGGCCGAGGCATAGGCTGGAGAGGCTCCAGCCTCAGGGCGCAGTGTAGGAGGGGGCGCAGAATTCATTCAGCTGTCATTGATAATTGTGTTTGAAGCAGAAAGAAATAAGAAAAGGGGATACATGGCAGTGACTGCAAGCCAGATAACTAGATATTAAGGTGTTGGGGAGGTTGTGGGCCCTGTGGCGCCTCTTAGTCTAAAAGCAATCAGTGTTTGATGACTCGGGTGGCAGGGATGGAGGGGCGCACTTTGGTGTCTCAGCCTTGGGTGCTGGAGGACCTTGTCCCGGCTCTGATCATATGGGTATCGCTTGCGCTATGTGAAACTATGTAGCATATTCCACTGAATTGTCCAAACTAAGTCTATCTCCTGTTCCTCTCTTGGGGAGTTGTTCCAGCGCTGTCCCCCGTTCACATTTGCTGCTACCAGAAGCCCTCAGAAACACTTGTGTCCTTGAGTACTTCCAAAGATAGGCAGCTCCGTAATACGCCAGCGCACTTTTGTGCATGGGCAGTAGGGAGCCACCTGTATTCGGAAGCACTCGGGACATACGTGCTTCTGGACCTTTCAGGAACCCCCCCCTTAAAAATCCTGCGTTTGCCCCTGCTCCCATACAGATCTGATCCAGTCTACTCTACTCAGTCAAACCCCGCCCCCCACATGCTCCTCAATGACAGACCCGCCCAGTGCAGTCTCCTCACTTTAAAACCTGCCCTCACATGCTCCTAGCAGACACACCTGCCCACCCCTTTTTCCTTACAGGCTGACCCGCCCCTACAGTCCAATCCCTTTTACATACGCTTCAAAGCAAGACCCCGCCCCCTACACGCTTTTCACACTCCCGCCTTTTCTCGCCGCAGGTTTAGACCCGCCTCCCCTCCTGGCTGGTATTGGCAACATGGCAACACGCGCGCTGTATTTCTGTGGAAGTATCCGGGGCGGTCGGGCGGATCGAGAACTCTATGAGAGCATTATCCAGCAGTTGCAACGCTATGGTTCCGTCCTGACCGAGCATATCGCTCGACCGGATATCACTGAGAAGGGTGAGCATGCACTAACCTCCGCCCCCGGGGAGTGGTTTACAGGGGGCGGAGTATATCCTAGACTGGATGTACAGTACTATGAGGAGGAGGAGGGAGGTGGTACCCGTGTATGAGAGGAGTGTACCCGTGTATGAGAGGAGTGTACCGTGTATGAGAGGAGTGTACCCGTGTATGAGGAGGGGGTCTGGCCTGGGTGGGTGTAATCCTGAATGAAGAGGAGGAACAGGGCAGGGTGTACCCCTGTCTGAGGAATGGGGTGTGCCGTGCCCCTGGATGAGGAGGAGTGGGGTGTGCCAGAGCATACTCCTGTATGAGGAGAAGGGGTGTACCCTTCCAGAAAGAGCTTGTGGTGGGATGTACCCCTGTATGAAGAGGGGTCTGGGTGTTCTGTATGGGGAGGAGTGAGGTGTGCCCCTGAATGCGGCAGAGCATACTCCTGTATGAGGAGGTGGGGTGCTCCCCTATATGGGGCAGAGCTTACCCCTGTATGAGGAGGGATGTACCCCTCTAGAAGGTGGGGGGGGGTACGCCTGTATGAAGAGGGGTCTGGGAGTACTCCTGTATGAGAAGGGGTGTACCCCTCTAGGAGGAGGTGGTGGCAAGGTGTACGTATGAGCAGGGGGTCAGAGAGTATCCCTGTATGAAGAGGAGGGCAGGCGTATTCCTGTATGAGGAGGTGGCGGGGTGTACACCTGGAGGAGGGGTGGGGTATACCCAGTATGGGGAGGAGTAGGGTGTGCCCCTGTTTTTGGCAGAGCATACTCCTGTACAAGGAGGAGGGGTGTACCCCTATATGAGGAGCAGGGGTTTTGGATGTAACCATGTATAAGGAGGATGGTGGGGAGGTATTCCTGTATGAGGAGGTGGCAGGGGGGTGCACTTGGAAGAGGTGGCGGGGAACACCCCTGTATGAAAAGGGCATGGCGTACCCCTGCATGAGGAGGAGAGGGGCGTGTACACTGCCTGGGGCAGAGCATGCCCCTGCATGAGTAGGAGGGAGCGGGGTGTATCTGAGGAGGGGTGGGGTTTACCACTCTATGAGGAGGTAGCAGTGTGTACCTCTTTATGAGGGGGTGGGGTGTATCCCTGTATGAGGAGGAGGCGCAGGGCGTACCCCTGTATGGGGATGAAAAGCATCATCCATAGCGATGCTCATTACGAGGACGAAATTGAAATGAGTTCGGGCTACCCGCGGCTGAGAGTAGGTTAACTTACCAAGGCGCCGATGTGCTCCATGCGCATCCCATGTCTCTCCTATGCTTCTTACTTAAACTCGGAAGAAGGTAGCATGGGAGTGACATGGAACGTAATGTGGGACGCAAATGGAGCGCATTGGCGCCTGGGTAAGTTAATCCCCCTCAGCCGCAGGCAGCCCAAACTCATTTCGATTACGAGGACATAGCTACTCATAATGAGCATCGCTACTCACCCGCTCTGGGTCATATACTATCTCACACACAAATGACTATACTGCTCCCATTTCTGTGAATATATTATCATACCTTTTCATGGGAAAATATTGAAGATATGACACTTTAATACAATGTAAAATATTCAGTGTACAACTAGTAGAACAGTGTAAATTTGTAGTCCCATCAAAATAACTCAACAACACACAGCTGTTAATGTTTAAACCACTGACAACAAAACTCAATACACCCCATCCCTTTGTGAAGAATGCAGGGCTGTGGAGTCGGAGTTGGAGCAATTTTGGGTACCTGGAGTCGGAGTTTGAGTCTGAGTCGGCCGATGGTTTCATAAACTGAGGAGTCTGAGTCGGATGATTTTTGTACCAAATCCACAGCCTTAGTAAGTATAAGATGTTGGAGTCGAGGAGTCGGAGCCATTTGGGTACCTGGAGTTGGAGTCAGTGGTTTTACAAACTAAGGAGTCGGAGGATTTTTGTACCGACTCCACAGCCCTGGAAGAATGTCAGAATTGTGCCCAAAGTGTCAATATTTTGTGTGCCCAGATTATCTTCCAGCACTGCCTTAAAGCCCCATCTACACGATACGATTCTTTGTACGATTCGATTACGATTCTAGTTACGATCTGATGAAATCTGCCATGTCCGATTGGAATTCGATTCGCCATTGTTTTGCATTGGCAAATCGAATTGAATTGAATCGAATCCTGATCGGACATGTTGGATTTAACTCTCTTGGCCACAAGATTTGACGATATTTGGCGCCCATGGGATATTTGGAAGACAATAGAGGACTATGGCCCCATTACACAGTATAGCTTAGACCTTTACGGATATTTGGCTTTTGCCTAATTTATGGTTTATATGCAGTTACTTTAGCAATCCTCTTGATGGTACTCTGCTCATGTGACGAGTTGACTTGTTTGTGTAACTTGAATATCTGATTTTAATTTGAAGTATGTACATTTCTTTCCTCCTCTTTCTTTAATCACCACTGGATATTATGATCCTAATGTTTCACACTAGAGCCCCTTTTCTGCGTTTCAAAGCAAAGTTGATAAGTTGCGTTAACCAAGGTAAAATGACTTTCATTTTACCTTTCACACCCGACTCTGCGTTTCGATGTGTTGTGGTACGACGCACAGGGAGCTTTTTATTGTCGGGAACCAGCGTTTTCCTGTCGGGTTAATTACTACCGCCGCTGATTGCGTCTCACCGCAGATTCCCGACGACAGGCCGCAGGCTATTCAATGCGTGCAGGAAACTGCTCCTGCATGCGTTGTCTAATGTAAAAGAGGCCTTATGCAGCATATGCTTTGAATACTTCCTTTGTGTTATTGTGTATCACTCTTCTCTTGTACATTTCATATTCTATTTGTTCATTTGAATTATGAAACCTTTAATAAAATGTTATTTAAAAAAAAAAAAAAAACCTTTCTTGGGCATGAAGTTCAGGTTTCCATTGGTATCCTCTTCCACTCCTCCATGACAAAGCGGGGCAGATGTTAGAAACCTCCCACTCCTCCACCTTTTGTTTGAGGATGCCCCACAGCTTAATAGTGCTTAGGTCTGGAGACATGCTTGGCCAGTCCAGCACCTTTACCCTCTGTTTCTTTAGTAAGGCAGTGATCATCTTGGAGGTGTGTTTGGGGTCATTAAATTTGAATACTGCCCTGAGGCCCAGTTTCTGAAGGGAGAGGATCATTATCTGCTTCATTGTGTCACAGTACATGTTGACATTCATGTATTCAAGTAATGCAAAGCCTCATGGGACTTGTAGTTCCACCACAGATGGAGTGCCAAGGTTAGCCATCACTGGCCTAGGCCATCTTTATGTAGAGCAACAATTTTTATTTATTTATTTTTTAAGATCCTCAGAGAGTCCTCTGCCATGAGGTGCCATATTGTACTTGCAGTGACCAGTATGTGGGTGTGAGAGCGATGGCACCAAATTTACCACATGCTCCCCATTCACATCTGAGACCAAATGAATAACATGGTCCTTGGGGAGGGAAAATGCCTAATTGGGCAGAATTTTGAGATTCTTTTCTTAGGGGTATATTCACTTTTGTTGCCAGACATTACTGGCTGTGTTGAGTTATTTTTATGCAACAGCATATTTACACTGCTGTACATTTACAAGCTTGACACTGATTACTTTACATTGTATAAAAGTGTCATATCTTCAGTGTTGTCCCATGAAACTATATGAAAAAACTTGTGTGAGATACTGTATGTCTGTACCATACCTGCTGCGGGTCACATGTCTGTAACACACCCGCCTCGGCTAACATGTCGGTACCACAACCGCTCAGTTCGTATGTTGGTACTACACCTGCTTTGGGTCATATATCTATAGCAAACCCACTCTGGGTCTCATGTCATACCAGACCCGCTCCAGGTCATATGCCTATAACGGACCCACTCCGAGCCATATTTCGGGATCACACCTGCTTTTGGGTTGTATGTGGGTACCACACCTGCTCCAGGTCGTATGTTAATACCACACCCACTCTTGGTCATATGTTGGTACCAGACTAGCTTTGGGTCGTATGTCGGTACCACACCCCTCTGTTAACCTCATCTTACAGATGGATATATATCTTGCATGGCTGCTCTGAGGTCACACACAAACATAGATAGAGCTCTTCCTAGTTCTATGACTGGTCAACCTCTGGGAAGGAGGCGGGTTGGAATTTGGAAATGACAGAACATTTGTTTACAGGTGAAGATGCTAATGAGAAAGGTGACAAGTTCATCCATGACAGAGATCTGGATTGGTTACAGCAGTCGGATGTTGTGGTGGCAGAAGTGACACAACCATCACTGGGGGTTGGCTATGAGCTGGGCCAAGCTGTTGCTATGAAGAAGAAGATCCTGTGCCTCTTCAGACCATCTAGTGGTCGTGGTGAGTACTAATATGAGCCAGGAGCACTATGGCTAGGGACGTGACATGCCAAGAATACCAAGGTAGAATGGTTGGTCCATTTTCAAGCTACATATATTTGCATATATAATTAGTATAATCTTGCATCAACACAGAATTCTTTGCAGATATGCTGACATCAAACCAGCAGATGTTGATTCAGGTAGTACCGTTAGTTTCCAACTGTACATAGTTTATTGAAAGCTTTCCAAAACTTTAAAGGGATCTGAACAATGTTTTAGAAATTTAAAAACGAACACACGAGAGATTCATAATGGTGTGTGCCACTGGCGTGCACCGTTACTTATATTAATTACCTACAGAGTGCTGCTCCTCTGGCACGACATGCATCACCTTTTTCTCCTGGCCGTCACCTTGTGTGGGAATTTGAAATTCACGACGGGAGTCACGTCCATGATGCATTCTGGGAGATGTAGTCTGGGAGATTTGAGTATGCTGAAACAGAAGGTTGCAGGAGTGGTGTCAGCTTGGTTAACACTTGCAGGAGATGTAAAACCATCCACTGTGCATTTGATTTGATCACAATCGACAATACTCTAGTGTCTGCAGGTCCCGCTGCTGCTGACTCAGCCTCCCAATCTTTCCAAAGCTGATAAACAGACCAGAGGTAAGCAGAAACATGAAACTCTTCATAGGATAACAAGAGATCAGTTCTACCTAGCAACAGTGAGAATGTTTGTTGGTCCACCATGAATGAACCTCCTGTTTCTGAGAATTCCCATTGGTTTTTTGGTCAACTCCATAGAGATCGCCATGCTTCTGTCTGGCATTGACCTGTTTCCAAAGATCGAGTGGAGAAGTCAGCAGCAGTGAAAGTGGGGACCATGTATTTGCGTAACTGTGGCAATCGAAGCAGACGCAGAAACACTGTCCGTTCTAATAGGCTTTCACTGTGTACCTTTTTTTTCTTTTCTTTTTTTTTTGTTTTGTTTTTGCTCGTTCCAGAAAAATGGAGCAAGTTCTCGTTCTGTGTTCCATTTACCGCAACGTGGTAAATGGATCCTTTTTTTTTTTTTTTTCTAACAGGTGAATGTTTTAACATTAGGATTCGCTTCTTGCGCTGAGCGGAGCTTTAAAAAACATACTAACGAGTACATTCTTTTAATGATTGGGAACTGAGTCTAACTAAAGGGGACGGGGCCACAATGGAGACACAATACAGGGGAGGGGGTCACAATAGGGATGTTACACAGCGGTGGTGCTAAATACAGGGGACGGGGAACCACTACGAGGATAGGGTAAGGGGTTGGCCATATTGGTGATACAAACTAGAGAGAGAGAGGGGTACTGTTGGAGAAATGAGAGCTGGCCAAATAGGAACAAAAACCGGACGTAGCTCCTACGTCCAGAAAACCGTCCACTCAAGCCGCCTGGTCATCGGAGCTATGTCCCAGTTTTGAATGGTGCATGCACACTGCAGCACTGATCTGTGCAAGGGACCCGCTGTGGCTGCAGTGATTGGTCCAAAGGATTATGTGATCCCTTGACCAATCAGTATTCTCCTAGCCCCTCAATGATAACTGTTACAACAGTTATTGATTACCCCAAGGCAGCAATGATTGGTGCAAGGTATCATGGGGTCCCTGAACCAATCAGTGTGCCTAATGCTGGGCATACACTGGTCGATCCGGCGGCTAATCGGTCAACGGATCGGCCCCCGCGGATCGATTGCCGCTTGTCCCCGCCAGCGCTCCTTATCAGCCGCTCGATTCCCCGTTATTGTCCGCCGGCGGGGATCGAGCGGGGAGTCTATCCGGCAGGTCATCGGACCTGTCGGATATTATCGATCGAGCCATCAGCGGCTCGATTGATAAGGACTTCTAGTGCCGTGTATGCCAAGCATAATGCTGGGAATACACCATACAGCTTTCTGTTAAATTTACCTGCCAGATAGATAAAGTCCAACATGTTGGAAATTTATCTATCTTACCATCTGCCTAGCAATTAGGCATTGTTCTACTCCGCAGGAGATAACCAGAAGACAATGCACCAAAGATAATGACCAGTCTCTACAGAAAATAATCTAATTACAGTAAATCTAACTGAAAAATCTAACAGAAAATTGTATGGTGTATTCCCAGCATAAAGCTACGTACTCACCGGAAGATGGATCAGCGGAACTGCAACAAAAGAACAATCCCTAATCCATCTTCTGCATTTACATACTTTGGGAACAAACAATAGACACGAACAAGATTGTAAAGGATTACAGTAATTTGGGCAGTAGTCTATGGGAATCTGAATGATTGCTCATTCAGTGATCTGACATGACTGTCGTGATCGCTGCGCGTCGCTAAACACAAATGTCTTGCAGAAATGTACCTTAGGTCCCAGAAATAGTTTGTCATGAAAAAAGTCAGCCGTCACAAAAAAGTCGCTGTAAAAATCGCTTTGTGAGTATGGACCTTGACTACTTGCCGAACGCGGCAGCTCCCCCAGGACCGCTCAATGCCAATTGGCGTGAAGTCCTGGGGGCGGATATCGCAGAGAATAAAATAAACATTTTTATTTTCATATATGCTGTACAAAAATGAAAAGCTTGTAATAAGAAAACACAGGGACAGAATTTAAAATAGAATATATAAATACAGTACAGTTGTGGCCTTAGGGACTCAGATTTTTAAAATGAGAAAACTAAAAACACAACATAGAAAAAATACACATTTATTTCCAAATAATATACTATCCCTATACATTGCACTAGGGACATAGTTTAAATGCTGGCATAAACAGGACAAATGGACATAATAAAATGTGTGGGTTTTATCTATGATAGTATTGTTAATTTGAAAACTATAGTGTTTGGCAATGGAGAAATGGGTGTTTAGGGAATAATTGCAAAAATAAATAACCCCCTAAAAAAGTATTATTTGTCCTGAAAAGAACCGCCAAGATATAATGTAGGCATGATAAGTAGTGATAAAGTTATTGGCAAATTAATGGTAGGCGCGCTGAAATAGAAAAAATTGCTTGGATGTATAAGGTGACAACAACCCCAAAGGCTGTAGTGGTTAAAGGGAGGGTCCATAAGGGTAGACCTAAATGTTAGCCTGAGGCTAGGTACACACTTAGCAGAAACGCAAGCATTGTGGAAAACGCTGCATTTTTGCCGCTAATGGAAGTATCTGGGCCGCATGAAAAAACGCATATGTGTGCGTTTTTATAAACGCTGGTTTTGTTGCATAATATTCAAAAACGCACATAATGAAAGTCAATGGGAACGCAATGTATTGTTTTGTATGCATTTTTTTCATTTGTGATGTATTTCTGCTTCCTGTTGACTTCCAAATTATGAAAAACTTGTAAATCTATCAAACAAATCACATGCTTCTCCATGAGTTCTCCTAGACATGACTATCACTAAAATTTGTCCAATCAAGATTGGATGTGTGTACTTGGGTATAGTGGGGAAATTAAGGGTGGCGCACAGGGACACAGAGTGCAGAGGAGTAGACATGCATTACAGGGAAGGAGACAGAGTCCCCTCCCTTCATCATGTACCTACCATTTACTGCCTGCTACTTATGTGCATGGGGCCCCTTCATGTCTTTTGAACAGGGGGCCACTGTTGGCTGTGTCTGCCACTGATGGGGTTAGGCAGGGATCACACCTGTCAGAATCCGATACAGTTTCCTGCCTTGTAAAAGCAGTGCCTCTGAAGAAGCAACAAGGTTGAGAAACAGTTGACAGGCTTTTACGCCCACTGCCACCACCATACGTGTATAAGGCTCGGTCCGGGCTCCGGTTTTCTAAACCGGAACGTAAACGGATGGAAAACGGATCTGTGCTGCCATTTTACAGCACGTTTACGTTACTCAGTCCGTTTACGTTTTGCAAAACAGATCTGTGCCCCATAGATCTGTGTTTGGGAAGGTGGCTGCAATGCTGGAGTGGGTAGCAGCCAGGAAAGGGGACAGCGGCGGGGAGGGGGGTCAGACCCCCCACCTGGGTGCCCCCTTCCGCGCTCCCCCTCCAGATAGTTATAATTTTTAAATCAATCAAATGGCGAGTGGGGAACTAACTCGCTTCCTTGTTTTGTCACGTCACTTCCTGCAATGCCACCCACTGAAGTACAGAGGGTGGCATTTCAGAAAGTGATGCCGGGTGCGGTGGAACGCAAAGAAGTGAGTAAGTCTCACTGCTGAATTGATTTTAAAAGAAGCTAACTGGAGGGGGAGCGGGGAAGGCTCTCCCCCACTGCTGTGCCTGCTGCCCCCCTTCCTGTCTGCTACCCCCTCCCGGCCTACAGACAGGGCTGGGACTCTGGAAAAAGATTGGTTTCTGTGCCCAAAGCTGTCAGTGTAAAGGGAGATCCGTATTTGCATTGGTTTTCACTACCCCTCCGTGTATCCGGGGGTCCATGAAAAACCTGCAAATCCGGACTCTCCGTTCAGTTTTTCAACCCAGATCGCCCACGGGTCAGTTTTTGAAGTGAGTGAAGACGGCAGCTATTTTAAACCTTGGTATCTGTGGCTCCGGTTTTGGTCCAGGCCCAAAAACGGAGCCACGGATAGGTTTTTAAAACAATTGTGAACCGAGCCTTACCCATATCACAATAAAGGGCTTTTAATGGAGCAGTGCCCTCTTTGTCTTTCTTTAACCAAACTGAGTTTATACTGAGCAGCGATACTCCTCAACGTACCTGTACTTCCATAAACCGTGAGGTCACTACAGAAGACACTCGACACATTCAGTGAGGAGGGCAGGGCCAGGCAATGGGTGAAGCTGTATCCTGGGCCCTGGCATTACAAATAATACTCGGCAACATTTTGTGAGGAGGGCGAGATTTGGAACCTACCCCTCCTCTGAGATTGGACTAACAGTGTGATATTTTCTTTCAGTGCTGTCTGCAATGATTCGTGGTGCCCAGGATGGACAGTTGGTGCAGGTGAAGGACTATGAACCTGAAGAGTTGGAGGGAATCCTCTCACATTACTTCACAGTCACATTGCCATCCCTGTGACCACATACTGCCGAGCTATTGGCCTGATGGACTATATGGTGCTATGAAGAAACCTCAGCCCCATCCTCTGTTATAAAAGCCCAATAAAATGAAATAGTAAAGCCATACAAGCATAGTTCCTCTTTGTTGTTTTTGTCAGGCCTGGTTCACTCTTCACATTTTTGTAGCCCAAATCCATCACTTATGCTTCCAACTGCTCGACTTGTGCTGCTCTGCACCTGAACCTGCACAGGACAATAGCAGTAATCTGTGTAGGACCACCATGTGTCATAGGAACCTGCAGTACAGAATGAGGGTATTCTCATCGCAGGAAGTTATTCTCTAGCTCTGTACACAGCTTTGTCTCTTCCATGTATGGTTTGTTTCAGTAACTCACTTGTGTTCAGATGTCGACAGAGCACACAGCAAATTGTACAGCCATGGATACGCACATCTGCCCAGCCCAAATAGGGTTTTCCATTACCGTCATTGTGCATAACAGAACTAATACTTTGCAAGACTTCCGGATGAAGACAGGCAGGTACTGGCCAATCAGCAAGACCTTGTGGCAGCAGAACACTGCACTGGTGATATAAAGTGCTGCCCGTAATTATTCATATCCTTGGCAAATTTTGACTTGAAGTTACCTTTGTTCAGCCAGCAAGTAAGATTTTTTTGACCGGAAATGACATACAGTGATGTGAAACTATTTGCCCCTTCCTGATTTCTTATTCTTTTGCATGTTTGTCACAATTAAATGTTTCTGCTCATCAAAAACTATTAGTCAAAGATAACATAATTTAACACAAAATGCAGTTTTAAATAATGGTTTTTTATGTTTTAGTGAGAAAAGAAAACTCCAAATCTACATGGCCCTGTGTGAAAAAGTGATTGCTCCCCTTGTTAAAAAATAACTTAAAGCGGAATATAACCCTGCATTTCAACTTTGCTCTAAAACATTATTTACAGTATATTATATGCAACCAGCATTTTTTTTTACTAGACCAGCATTGGAAGGGTTACACAGGGCTTTAAAGTTCCTGGAGATTTCTGCAGACGCATCCGAAGCTCAGATAGTTACATTTTGTTTACATAAATGTATCTAAGTGTTGAATGTGACTCACTCTCTCTGAGCTGGAGGACAGCCAAAGTGTGTAACATTCAACACTTAGATACATTTATGTAAACAAAATGTAACTATCTGAGCTTCGGATGCGTCTGCAGAAATCTCCAGGAACTTTAAAGCCCTGTGTAACCCTTCCAATGCTGGTCTATTAAAAAAAATTGCTGGTTGCATATAATATACTGTAAATAATGTTTTAGAGCAAAGTTGAAATGCAGGGTTATATTCCGCTTTAATTGTGATTTATCACACCTAAGTTCAATTTCTGTAGTCACCTCCAGGCCTGATTACTGCCACGCCTGTTTCAATCAAGAAATCACTTAAAGAGACTCCGTAACAAAAATTGCATCCTGTTTTTTATCATCCTACAAGTTCCAAAAGCTATTCTAATGTGTTCTAGCTTACTGCAGCACGTTCTACGATCACAGTCTCTGTAATAAATCAACTTATCTCTCTCTTGTCAGACTTGTCAGCCTGTGTCTGGAAGGCTGCCAAGTTCTTCAGTGTTGTGGTTCTGCTATGAACTCCCCCTTCCAGGCCCCTCTCGGCACACTGCCTGTGTGTTATTTAGATTAGAGCAGCTTCTCTCTTCTCTCTTATCTTTTACAAGCTGGATAAATCCTCCTCTGAGCTGGCTGGGCTTTCACATACTGAAGAATTACAGACAAGGGCAAAGCTGTTTGCAGGAAGAAAAGAGCAGCCTGAAACTTCAGTGGAAGATAGCTGCAGGGGGAAAGAAACACACAAATGATCTCTTGAGATTCAAAAGGAAGGGTGTATACAGCCTGCTTGTGTATGGATGTATTTTCTATGTGTGGACATACTGTACATCAACCTACTTCCTGTTTTGGTGGCCATTTTGTTTGTTTATAAACAAACTTTTTAAAACTGTTTTTAACCACTTTTAATGCGGCGAGGAGCGGCTAAATTGTGACAGAGGGTAATAGGAGATGTCCCCTAACGCACTGGTATGTTTACTTTTGTGTGATTTTAACAATACAGATTCTCTTTAAATAGCTATTTGACACAGAGAAGTAGACCAAAAGCACCTCAAAAGCTAGACATCATGCCAAGATCCAAAGAAATTTAGGAACAAATGAGAACAAAAGTAATTGAGATCTATCAGTCTGGTAAGGGTTATAAAGCCATTTCTAAAGCTTTGGGACTCCAGCGAACCACAGTGAGAGCCATTATCCACAAATGGTAAAAACATGGAACAGTGATGAACCTCCCAGGAGTGGCCGGCCGACCAAAATTACCCCAAGGGCACAGAGAAAACTCATCCGAGAGGCCACAAAAGACCCCAGGACAACATCTAAAGAATTGCAGGCCTCACTTGTCTCAATTAAGGTCAGTGTTCACGACTCCACCATAAGAAAGAGACTAGGCAAAAACGTTCTGCATGGCAGATATCCAAGGTGCAAACCACTTTTAAGCAAAAAGAACATTAAGGCTCGTCTCAATTTTGCTAAAAAACATCTCAAGGATTGCCAAGACTTTTGGGAAAATACCTTGTGGACCGAAGAGACAAAAGTTGAACTTTTTGGAAGGTGCGTGTCCCGTTACATCTGGCGTAGAAGTAACACAGCATTTCAGCAAAAGAACATCATACCAACAGTAAAATATGGTGGTGGTAGTGTGATGGTCTGGGGTTGTTTTGCTGCTTCAGGACCTGGAAGGCTTGCTGTGATAGATGGAACCATGAATTCTACTGTCTACCAAAAAATCCTGAAGGAGAATGTCCGGCCATCTGTTCGTCAACTCAAGCTGAAGCGATCTTGGATGCTGCAGCAGGACAATGACCCAAAACACACCAGCAAATACACCTCTGAATTGCGGAAGAAAAACAAAATGAAGACTGTGGAGAGGCCTAGTCAAAGTCCTGACCTGAATCCTATTGAGATGTTGTGGCATGACCTTAAAAAGACGGTTCATGCTAGAAAACCCTCAAATAAGGCTGAATTACAACAATTCTGCAAAGATGAGTGGGCCAAAATTCCTCCAGAGCGCTGTAAAAGACTCGTTGCAAGTTATCGCAAATGCTTGATTGCAGTTATTGCTGCTAAGGGTGGCCCAACCAGTTAGGTTCAGGGGGCAATTTATTTTTCACACAGGGCCATGTAGGTTTTGAGTTTTTTTTTTCCTCACTAAATAATAAAAACCATCATTTAAAACTGCATTTTTGTTCAATTATGTTATCTTTGACTAATAGTTAACGGTTTTTAATGAGCAGAAACATTTAAGTGTGACAAACATGCAAAAGAATAAGAAATCAGGAAGGGGGCAAATAGTTTTTCACATCACTGTAGGTGTCCCCCAAAAGATAAGACAATGCACAAGAGGCATTATTGTGAGGGAAAAAAATTCTTCGCTTTTACTTACATTTGAGCAAAAATTGTCCAGCCCAAAATTATTCATACCTTTCACAATCTGTGGGAAAATCCAAAGTTCTATACCATTTTTAAATAGTCCAAGCTGTTCTAAAGCATCCTAATTACCCTGCAAGCAGACACAAAGAACTGTCTATTCAAGTAAAAAAAATATTTATTGGTATACTCCAAAGTGGTTGCAACACGTTTCACAGGCGTAGACCTGCTTCACCAGGCAATTTAATGTAGCAGCACACAACAATATTCGGTCCGGGTAACACCTGGCGCTGCTTACCTTGGGCCTCCTGCTCCTGTCCATGTCCCTCCAGCGGCTACCGTTACCAGCGATACCTGGGCCGGGTGTCAGGCAACTCTTCCTGGATCTTCATGCTCGTCATCATCACGGCGGCCAGCGTGACAGGTTTGCGCATGCAGCTTTCTAACTCTAAACCTCGTATGCGCATTCTAGCTACTGTTCAGGGTCACTTTAAATCCAATTTAGAATCTGAGGAGGAAGGTAAATATCAGGGTTATGGCAAGAAGACCCTCCAACCTGAAAGATTGGAAGATCATTGCTAAAGATGAATGGGCAAAAATACCTGTACATGCTGAAATATGCAAAAAGCTGGTCTACAATTATAGGAAGTGTTTGATTGCTGTAATAGCCAATAAAGGCTTTTCTATTGATTAATAAGAAGTGTATGAATCATTTTGGACTGGACACAACTCAGTACTGCGCACTTCCTCCTTCCGGCCGAAGGAGGAAGTGCGTGGTACTGAGTCGTGTAACGCGTCCCATTGGGCGCGTGCGAGGCTGTGATATGCATAGAAGGGGTGGGCAGCTGGGTAATTAACCCCCTCTCCCCCAGCTGCTCCTGATTCAATTAAGCCTCATTAGAATCATGAATTCCAGTAGCTAGCTACTCGTAATTACTCGTGAGCACATCCCTACTAGGGAGGAACATCCAGAAGGTTAGAAAAGCTGGAGATGTATCAGGGTCTGAAGTAAAAACCACAAAGGATGTGGAAAATGAAGGACACAGTGCTCCCAGTAGTGGTTGGAGCATGGTGACTCCTAGTCAGGAATTGTGGCTCCCTCCTCTCAGTGACTAACGCTAGGTCCACACTTGTCTGCTGCAGATCGGATCCAGTCCGTGGAAACGTTCTCAGCCCTGGCAGTGGGTGGGTGGGGGTCCGCCATGCTGGAGGGACTAGCAGGCAGGAAGGTGGGTAGCAGTACCCCCCTTCCTCCTCACCTGGGTCCCCCCCTTCCCCTCCAGCCAGTTTCATTGATAAAATCATTAAAGTATTCAAATGTAAGCCAAGCGGCGATAGGGGAACTTACTTCCTTGCGTTCCACCACTCGCCATCACTTCCTGCAATGCCGCCATCTGTAGTTCATCGGGTAGCATTGCAGGAAGTGACGGCGAGCGGTGGAACACAAGGAAGTAAGTTCCCCACTCGCCGCTTGGCTTACATTTGAATACTTTAATGATCTTATTAATGAAACTAGCTGGTGGGGGAAGGGGGGGGCATTATTAATGAAACTAGCTGGTGGGGGAAGGGGGGCACTCCCCTCCCCCCTTTCTGCCAGCTACCCACTCCAGCACGGCAGCCCCTCTTTCCCCTGGGACACAGAAAACACATCCGTTTCTGTGTCAAAAGATGCTTGTGTAAAGGGGGATCCTTTTTGCTATTACTTTCCACTACCCCTCCCTGTATCCGGGGTCTGTGAAAATGTTGCAAATACGGACCGTTCATTTAGGTTTTCAAAACGGATCCCCCTGAATGCAGACGGATTTGTTTTTTGTTTTTTTTAGGTGAAGGCGGCTGCTATTTTTAACATTGGTATCCGTGGCTCTGGTTTTGATCCAGGCTAAAAACCAGAGCCATGGATACGTTTTTAGAACACGTGTGAACCTACTCTAATGTGTGTCTGCAGTGGCGTACCTAGGGCATCTGACACCCGATGCTCTGTATTATAAGACCCCCCCCCCAAAAAAAAAGGGGGTGGCCATAACCTGCGGCACGCGAAGCCGAAGGCCATGACCGGATGAGGGCGGAGCTGTAATTTGAAGTGAACCCGAGGTGAGAGTAATATGGAGGCTGCCATGTTTATTTCCTTTTAAACAATACTAGTTGCCTGGCATCCCTGCTGATCTTTTTGGCTGCAGTGGTGAACTGAATTACACCAGAAACAAGCATGCAGCTAATCTTGTCAATTCTGACAATATTGTCAGAAACCGCTGACGTTCTGTCTGCTTGTTTAGGGTCTATGGTTGAAATTAGAGGCAGAGGACCAGCACGGCAGCCAGGCAACTGGTATTGCTTAAAAGGAGATAAATATGGCAGCCTCAATATTATTCTCACCTCGGGTTCCCTTTAAAAGTGCAATGCAAAGACAGTGGGCCCAAGTTTTGGTGACCCTTTCCCCAGAAAATACCCATAATGTGAGCAGATTTGCCCAGAAAACACGTTCAATCATGTTGGCAGATTTGACCAAAAAACACGTTCAATCATGTCGGCAGATTTGACAAGAAAATATGTGCAATCATGTCGGCAGATTTGACAAGAAAATATGTGCAATCATGTCGGCAGATTTGACAAGAAAATATGTGCAATCATGTCGGCAGATTTGACCAGAAAATATGTGCAATCATGTCGGCAGATTGGTGGCTGGATGGTTTAATGGTTAAGGGCTCTGACACAGGAGACCAGGGTTCGAATCTCTGCTCTGCCTGTTCAGTAAGCCAGCACCTATTCAGTAGGAGACCTTAGGCAAGTCTCCCTAACACTGCTACTGCCTATAGAGCGCGTCCTAGTGGCTGCAGCTCTGGCGCTTTGGGTCCGCCAGGAGAGAGGCGCAATATAAATGTTATTTGTCTTGTCTTATCAGATTGGACCAGAAAATATGTGCAATCATGTCGGCAGATTTGACCAGAAAATACATGCAGTCATGTGGAAGATACGTTCAATCATGTGGCAGTTTTGACCAGAAAATACATGCAATCGTGGCAGATTTGACCAGAAAATACGTGCAATCATGTGGCAGACCTGACAAGCAAATACACCTGCTAATATAAATTAAAAAAACAAAAACATTTACTCACCTGCAGCAGACCTCCTGTCTCGACCTCCGTCCGGCGACAGCTCCCACGATCCGCTGCAGCCAGCAACAAACTCCCACACTGAGAGCAGGGCTACAGGAAAATGGCGCCCGAAGCCCTGTACTGCAGACTCAGTCTCCAGTGCAGGGCTTTGGAAGCCTATTTATCGTAGCCCTGCTCTGCCGCTGCTGGCTGCCGATGAACTGACACCGTCTATTAGACACCAAAAGTCAGTTCATGCTGGGGGGTGCTTGGAGAATTTTAGGTGGTGCTTCAGCACCCCCCTGGCGCCACGGCAGGTAATGGCAGGTATAGGTGCCCCCTGTATAGGTAATAAAGTTGCCCCCAGTATAGCAGCCCTCAGTGTAAGTAGTATAGCTACCCCCAGTGTAGGTAATATAGTGCCCCCCAGACCCCAGCATAGCTGCCCGCAGTGTAGGTAGTATAGTGGCCCCCAGTACAGTGGTCCAGGAGGGGTGGGCAGCAATATAAGGAGTGGCAGCGGCGGGAAGGGGGGAAATATCCCCCCTCCCTCACCTGGGTCTCCTCCTTCAGCGCGCCTCTTTCTACCTCCAAAATGCGGCAAACAGGCAGGCCGGGCTAGGAGGAGAATAATTCACCTCACTTCCGTGTTCCAGCCATTGGAACACTGCGTTCCAATGGCTGGAATGCGGAAGTGAGGTGAATTATTCTCCTCCTAGCCCGCCCGGCCTGCCTGTTTGCTGCATTTTGGAGGTAGAGAGCGCTGAAGAAGGGGACCCAGGTGAGGGAGGGGGGGATATTTCCCCCCCACCCCTGCCCCTCCTTATAGCGCTTCTTTACCTCCTGCTTTGCCTACCACGGGGGTCGTGGCCACACCCCCCTGGCTGTCAATCACCTGGTGCGCCATGCCCCCCTGCGCCCAATGGTAGTAACGCCACTGTGTGTCCGTCTTTTCAACCTCTGCCAGAGGTGTGCGAGTTGCTGCAAATGGGAAACAACATACAGAAGAGGGGAGCTGTTACCTAACTGATCTATACATAAAAAAAGTCTGCTTTACATGTATGTTAAAAATGGAAGAGCGGGCTCCACATGTTATGGTTGGGCAGCTGTTAAACATAGACAGGGAGCCCCAAGCACAAAAAAAGTTGGCGGAGGGGTACAGAAAGTATAAATCTGGCCTTGAGCAGCACTACCCTCTTCTGGACAGAGCTTTCTGATGTTGCTTCTAGGATGTGTTGGAGCCAACACCCAGAATGATCCATTAGTATCTTGTCTCAGTTATTCTCCTTATCTCGTCAACCATCTATACTTGGGAAGATTCAACTCGTACAATGAAGTAGAACCAAGACCCCACCTGGATTTCAATGCAGCTATACTGCTTTATTCCATTACATACCAAGTAACAGAATAACCAAGCACCTTGGGGTGACCCAAACCACCAAGAAAGTAAAGGGGACTAAAGAAGACCAAATGTTTAGTCCCCTACTTTCCTAGTGGTTTGTGTCATCATGAGTTGCTTTGTTACCCTGTTGTACTGGTCCAAGCCCCTATCCTATAGAGCCTTATGAACCCGTCATACACAAAGGAGGACCAACAGTCCAAAACAGGTTGTCTGCTTGGGTTGATATGGCTCTGTAAAATTTAAAGCTATAAGCGTGCTATACACCAGCAGTTCTGGATACAAGCCTAGCCTCAAGGGCATAAAGAGATCATTTGCATATTCAGTAGCGGTGCATTGTGGGTAACCACAGATGTTCACTTAAAGCTGAATTATCACAAGTACCTTCTGCTTTAAGAAGGCAAATAATACCAAAACCTGCAATACAACATGACGTTTCAGTTGATACAAACAGAACATTTATATTGTGCTTTTCTCCTGGCAGACTCAGAGCGCCAGTGCTGCAGCCACTAAGATGCACTCTATAGGCAGTAGCAGTGTTAGGGGAGTCTTGCCCAAGGTCTACTGAATAGGTGCTGGCTTACTGAACAGGAGGAGCAGAGATTCGAACCCTGGTCTCCTGCATCAGAGGCGGAGCCCTTAACCTCCTTAGCGGTATGCCAGACACTGTGTCGGGCATGCCGCTGCAGAGGTTTTGCTGCTGATCGGATGCGGAATTAATTGTGTCCATTAGATACTAGCTTGCACTATGCTAGCTAGTATTGTCTGCCGGCACCCCACGATTGGCCGCAATCCCCCCCATCGCCCTCTAAATACATTACCATGCGGGGATCCAGCGATCTAGCAGCCTCCCGCTTAACTCCGGTCCTCACTATGGGGAGGATCGGGACTGCGCATGACATCAAGACATCATGGATTATCCTCCCCATAGACTGGAGCCGAGCGGGGAGGCTGCACTTATCGCGGGATCTAGGTAATGTATCCAGCAGGCAATTGGGGGGGGGGGAGAGTCCCAGAGTTGCCGGCAGACAATACTAGCTAGCCTTGTGCTAGCTAGTATGCAACTGACACATTTAAACTAATCAGATAGAAAGATTGATAATGCAAAACCTCCTGAGCGGCGTAACACTCAGGAGGTTAACCAGTACACTATTCAGCCACTACAGTTGATGGACCTTTATGAAAAGGTTCAGCTCATGGTCTATGCAGATGTTCTTGTACATGAGGCCAGCTACTTGGTTGTGCCGTTTCCTGCCTCCATCCCCGCCTCTCTGCTTCAGACAACATGTAAAAAATTAATAAAGATGACCAAAAGGGTGATGGATAAAGGCACCCCTACATGTGTTGGAGAAGTATGCCAGGCCTCAGTGGCAATACCATTTTCTCCTGTGTTGTACCAACCATGTGTTGTGTGTAACAATTCTCTAGAGCTCGAGGTGTGGTCTGGTGTTAGTTATGGAGAAGTTATGCCAACATGAATGTATTACAGGAGGAAAGTTATGCGATCATAAATGTCAGACTAAACAGGTGGCTTTGCAGTTTTAAATGCCTCTAGGAATGGAGCTGCCTTGATTGGTTGTGGTATGGTATTCCAAAGGTTAGGAGCAGCACGGCAGAAGGTTCTGGCTTCAAATGTTTTGAGATTGACTCGGGGGTGCCAAATTGTTAGATCCTATTGATCTGAAGTTGTGGAAGGTGTGATGCAATTTGCAACAAATCCTACAAGTATTTAGGGCCTAAATTGTGTAGCAATGTAAAGGTCAGTAGGTGAATTTTACAGAGTATTCTCTATTTTATGAGTAGCCAATGGAGTGAGCGAAGGATCAAGGTTATGTGGCAATGGTGGGGTTGGTTTGATAGCAGCCTTGCAGCAGCATTCTGTGCTCTTCTTTATTTGGAGGCAGGAGTTGCTTAACCCTCCTGGCGGCTGATTTTTTTTCTGCCAAATAGGCAGAAATCCGTTTTAAAATTTTTGTTTCATGTAAAGCTACCAGAGTGGTAGCTACATGAAACACCACTAGAGGGCGCATGTGTCCCTCTAGTGCGATCGTCGCCGGCATCAATAGCAAACAGGGGAACGCGTATATAACGCGTTCCCGTTTGGCTTCTCCTGTCGCCACGGCGACGATTGGAATGACCTCATGGACGTCAGACGCCTCCGATCCAGCCCATAGCGCTGCCTGGAACTCATTGGTCCGGGCAGCGCAGGGCTCTGGTGGGGGGTCCCTCTTCCGCCGCTGCGTGCGGGCGATCGCGATCAAGCTGTGCGCGCGGCTAGCAAAGTGCTAGCTGCACGCACAGCACTTTAAATGGGGTGAATCGCCCATCCAGGGGCTGAGATATCCTCCTGCGCGGCATAGCCAGAGCTCAGCTCGGGCTTACCGCCTGGAAGGTTAAACATAACAAAGCAAGCGATATATGGGAGCTGCCATATTGATTTCCTTTTAAGCAACACAATAAAATCCCTTCATAGTAAACTCCAAGGGACAAGGAAAAGTACTTTACTAAATCAAAATTGGTCATACATTGTATATTTATACAGATGCATTTGCTGGGACCTGAGCACTGAGTTTGATATAGCAAACCTCTGGATATAGTAGAGTTTACTATTACTGTTGCCTGGCTACCCTGCAGATCCTCGGTCTCCAATACTTTTAGCCATAGACCCTGAACAAACATGCAGTGGATCAGGTGTTTTCTGACATTTTTGTCAAATGTGACAAGATTAGCTGCATGCTTGTTTTTGGTGTGATTCAGATAATACTGCAGCCAAACAGATGAGCAGGAATGCCAGAAAATTGCTTTTGTTTAAAAGGAAATAACTATGACAGCTGCCATATATACATCTCGCTTCAGGTTCCCTTTCGTTTTAAAGTTTCTAACGGGTATGAAAGTCAGAGTCAAGAAGTTAAAGCAAGTTTTGGGTACCTGGAGTTGGTGCTTTCATATTCACGGAGAAGCTGGATAATTTTTATAACATCTCCACAGCCGTGTAAGTATTAGACTAAGGAGTCCGAGTAATTTATGGGTACCTGGAGTTGGAGTCAGTGGTTTCATAAACTGAGGAGTTGGATGATTTTTGTACCAACTCCACAGCCTAAGGTGAAAAAGTAATGTTTCACAGTGTGCAGTTAGAGCTAATAAGGTTCGAGTTTCCTACCCTCAGTGCTGACTGAGACTGTAGCTGCTTTGCTGTTGGACACTGACCTCCGATCCCAAGAACTCCAGTTTTGTCAGCATTTATTTTATCACTCCTGAAGCTCAGCTACAAATTTGTTAATTTTTGAAGAAGAGTCTGTCACGCCAGGTTTAAATGATAAATGTAGCAGGGTGTTACAGCATAGCAGTGGTAGGACCCTGTTTTTTGATTACTTTTCCAAGTGGTAGCATGTGTATGTGAACAACAAGGGGAAAGTATTGAACCCTGGGGCAAACCATATTTTAGTGGTACAGGGTTAGATCGGAAAGGCCCCAAGGCTACCCCTATGTATTCTGCCACCCAAGAAGGTTGAGAACCATTGGAGAACTAAACTATCAGTGCCACGTATTCTTGCAGCCTGTTAATGCAGCTATACAGCCTGAAATGTTTTAAATCAGGGTGATAATCGCTAGCGTTTTGCGATCCCCTGTGTGAATGGGCCCTGAAAGGGAATCTGAAATGGAAGTGATATGGAGGCTGCCATATTTATTTCCTTTTAAACAATACCAGCTGCCTGGCTGTGCTGCTGATCTCTTTGGCTGCAGTAGTGTCTGAATTACACTACAGAAACAAAGCATGTAGCTAATCTTATGCAGATCAGATGTTTCTGACAAAAATCTGTTTGTTCATAGTCTGTGGTTAAAAGCAGATGCAGAGGCTCAGCAGGCCAGCCAGACAACTGGCATTGTTTAAAAGGAACTAAGTATGTCCTACAAAATCACTGGACCTGACAGGTCCCAGAGTGGGACAATTGGAGCAGCTGTTCATTTAGGGGTAGCGCCAGTAAGTTAGTAGTGCATGCTACAGCAGTAGCATTGCACTACTTTGAAAATTTTACTTGCGCTGTCACACTAAGCTGCACTGTTTGAGCAGTTTAGCTTAGTGAATAAACCCCTACTGATTTGTATGCGAGCCAGATGTAGCCATCAAAAGAGCCACATCTGTCTCCCGAGCCATAGGTTCCCTACCCCTGAGCTATATAAAAAAAACCCTAAACACTGAAATAACAAGCAGTGTCAGGATGGAACACTCGCCTCTGTCCACGAGCAGATCATTGCTACCTGGACAAGGTCTGTTTCGCAGCTGTGGTGTTTCAGCAAACAGAAAAAACTGATTTATCTCTCACACCAGTGATTTCCAATGCCAGTCCACATTCATATGAGAAAAAGATATCCATATTGGCTAATATATTTAGCAAAGGAGCAGTCATTAGCAGATCTAACCAGTTTTTGCTATTGCTTTTTCAATCACATCTTGGTTGTTTCTTGTTGCTTATCAGAGCAGATACAACTGTATGTGGTTCTGCTGTGAGATTTATTGTCATTATTTCACATCAGTATATATTGTTACTTATTACCCCCACACGCTGATCTTTTAACTGTTTTTATGCATTTTCCCCAATAAAGTTTATACTATTTTGAATTATATCTCGGCATTGGGCTATGTTCATTGTAGTTATCCGATATGGAGGTCTTTTTCTCATACGAGTGTAGCATGTTGTTGCTGCTCACAGCACTTTGGCTCAGCTTTTGTTGTAGTTTCAGCACCAGTGTCCCCCCCCCCCCCCCCCCACACAACAAACACAAAACATCAGTAACAGCTTAGCTGTGATTTTAATAAAGGAGATTTATAGTTGGTTCCAGAGGAAGCTGCAGAAATTACCGGCTGCACTGCCTCGTGCCATATTTTACCCGCCAAAGGCGCCGCGCCCAGCCAATAACACACTGGGGCGTCACAAAGAGACTGGAAATTAACAGGGTTAACCATAATAAAAAATAACTCTTAATTATAAATATCAACATATATATAACTGCTGTCCGTTCGTGAAGGCTGGGCCAGTATATTATCAGTAATTAAACAGCCAACAAGTGTGGCGCTTTCAAGGAAATGGTTGAGGCACATCAAGGGGGCTGGGTGGCATGAGATAGAGTGATGCCCCCTGCTGGACGTAGTCAAAGTGTAACTAATGACTGTAGAGATAGCAGAAGTAGAGGTGCGCATCACTCGTAGGCGTCTCCATCGTAATCCTCGAAGATGAATGAGTCGGGCTCCAGGTTATCCGATTCATCATCTTCATCAAAAGAGAATTCGTCATCGTAATCCTCGTGCCATTCAGGAACATACTCCTCGTCCTCATCTTCGTCCTCGTCTTCATCTTCCGGCTCACTTCTGTCTCCAGAATCCGAGGCACCGTCCATATCGCTGAGAACAACATGCACAATACATTAAAGGACCACTATTGCGAAAATCATAACATTTAAAGTACATGCAAGCATATACAAATAAGAAGTACATTTCTACCAGAGTAAAATAAGCTATAAATTACTTTTCTCCTATGTTGCTGTGACTTATAGTAAGTAGTAGAAATCTGACAGAACCAACAGATTTTGGACCAGCTCCTCTCCTCATGGGGGATTCTCAGGGTTTTATTTATTTTCAAAAAGCACTTAGCTGAATGCCAGTTGCTCCGTCCAACTGCCCAAAAAGTATGCAGCCAGGGAGGCTGGCTAGCATATTTGTTTAAATCCTTTTCAGGGAGTGTCTTTATAAATAAAGGCCATGCTGAGAATCCCCCATGAGGAGATGGGCTAGTCCAAAACCTGTCGGTTCTGTCAGATTTCTACTACTGTACGTGACAGCAATCTAGGAAAAAAGTAATTTATAGCTCATTTTACTCTGGAAGAAATGTACTTCTTGTTGGTATAGGTTTACACGTAATTTAAATTTGTAAGATTTTCGCGTTAATGGTCCTTTAAGCTTTCCAACATCACATGATCTTACATGAGAAACAGCCCACCAATCACAGCACACTTATATACACAATGCACTACAACCATCACACTTTCAATGGATGGAATTTTACTCAGGATCACTACAGTGTTACAGAAATGCTCAGTTGTAGGGGTGGCTCTAGGTAGTGCCTTCTAGATAACGATCTAAGAAAATGTAGGACAGACTGGTGCTGCTTCCTGTGTAAAACAGTACTGCGAGAGGTAGACAAAGAAGAACAGAAGTCATATGAAGCAAGGCTAATGCCCTATTTGGAACGATCTCGCCTTTTAACTACCTAACGACCGCGTCACCAGCCCCAGTACCGCCTAACGCCGATTGGCGTCAAGTCGTGGAGCTGCAGTTTACTAGGGTTGCAGCTAGCAGACTGTATTCTGCCGAAAGGGGAAAAAAAATCCCTTTGTTTACCTTTGTACAGCGCTGCTATCTGCTGCAGCGCTGTACGGGAACACTCGGCTGTTCCTCAGAGCGGCTCGTAATGCGTGGCCTCTCATAGGCTGGTGCCTATGAGAGGCAGGGAAGAAAGCCGATTGCCGTCCTATGGCGATTTAGCACGGTAATGGGGGGGGAGGGAGGGAATAGCCCTCCCCCCCAAAGTATTTTTAATGAAAAAAACAACAAAGCATCGAGAAACAATCAGAGTCCTCCAGAAGAGTGTCCGATTATGGACAATAAACGGAGGTAAAATTCATTTGTATGCTTAGTTGTATTGTGCCTGGTCACTAGGGGGGTGTAAGCCTGTGGTCCTGAAGTGGTTAAGAAGAAAAACCACTACAGGCTGCCAACTATCACACTTGTGTCCCACTTCAGCTGGGGACCGGGCTTGTGGCAGTATCCCGGGCCAAGGAACCTTGAGATGAAACTCTGCTGAAAGCTTCAACAGTAGCTGGTGATGCACACAGTGATGTGTGAATTTCTGCTCTCGGCTGGTACGAGTATATCCTACGGCAGTGCGTGTGGAAAGAGAGAGAGGCAGCAATGCGGTGTTAACTGGAGACAAATTCTTTTATCAGCCATGCGATACACAGTGGCTCTTCCATGCTTTTTCATGCCGTCAGCTGAGTTTCTTCATCCCATGGCTCCTTGGCTCAGGATGCTGCCGCAAGCCTGGTCCCCGGCTGCAGTGGGACACAAGCGTGATTGCTGGCTGGCCGTACAGGTTTTCCAGCACACCTTAATATGTGAGACGACTTCAATTAGGGCATATGCCTTGTTTATGTGACTTACGTTAGTGTGCGCTTTTTTTTTTTCTTTTTTTGTCTCCTTCCAGCCGTAGGGATCCCCATTACAGAAATACCCGGCTGTAGAGACGGGTGCATAAAAGAAGGAAGAGAGGTCAGGAAGGAAGAGAAGATGAGTGAATGGAAGAGAGAAGATTGATGAGGTGAGCAGTGTGTGAATAGAAGCAGGAAGAAGGGAGTTGCCAAATAGAAGAGAAAAATGAACAGACAGAAGAGAGATGGAAGAAGGTAGAGAGACGAGTGAATAGATGGAAGAGGAGAGTGATGAGTAAACAGAACAAGGTTGAGGTGTGAGTGAATAGAAGAGAGCATAAGTGAACATAAGGTAGAGAGAAGAGGGATGACTAAATACAGGAAGGAAAAGAAGCGGGATGACTGAATATGAGGAGGAAGAGAGCAGAGGGTTGAACGAACAGAAGAGAGATGAGTGTATAGTAAGAAAAAGGATGAGTGAAAAAAAACAAGTAAAAGAGGAGGGGTAAGTGAATAGAAGAAATAAGTGGGATGAGTGAATACAAGAAAGAGAAAAGAGGGATAAGCAAATAGAAGAATATCGAGTGAATGTAAGAAGGTAGAAGAGGGATGAGTGAATAGAACAGGGATCAGTGAATACAAGAAGAAAGAGGGATGAGTGAACAGAAGAGGAGAGAAAAGGAACGAGTGAATAGAAGAAGCTAGTGAAGAGGGATGAGTGAATAGAAGAAGGTTTAGAGAAGCAGAAGTACATATGGTCACAAGAATCGCAGTTGATTTAATCAAGGAGAAGATAGAAGAAGCATGAGTGAAGAGAGAGGAGGGATGAGTGAAGAGAGAGGAGGGATGAGTGAAGAGATAGTCGTAAAGAGGGATGAGTGAACAGAAGCAGGTAGAGAGAAGAGAAGAAGTAGTACATATGGCCACAAAGAGTTGGAGTCGACTGAACAAATGAGTAGGAGAGGAAAGATGCATGAGTGAAGAGAAGAGGGATGAGTGAATAGAACAAGGTAGAGAGAAAAGGCATGAATGAATATTAGAGAGAAGAGGAATTAGTGAATAGAAGGAAAAAAAAGAGGCATGAGTGAATAGAACAGGGATCCCCAAACTTTTCCAGTCAAAGGCCGGGTCAACATACTTCAGACTGCTGGGAGGACATAACATACATAAAATGTTGAAAAACATTACATTAAAACTAGGTATTGTTTTCCCCTAACCATGCCTGGAGGAGAACTCCCAGCAGCAGCCATTCAGTCATGCAGCGCCTGAAGAACGTCTTTGTTCACCAGACAGTGAAGCATATCCAGACGACAACCTGCCGTTCAGTTGGACAGCAGTGTCACCTGATGCAGAATCGGTATGGAAGCCAGCGAATGACTGCTCACTGGCTTCTACAGTATGTGGATGGCTGGTGTCAGCACGGCTATTCAATATGTGGGCCGCTGATATTTAAATGTGCAGTGGGCCACATCTACAAGTTATACATTTTGTGTTTGGGGGCCAGTGAAAAAGCCTTCGGCGGGCCGCATTCGGCCCACGGGCCGTAGTTTGAGGACCACTGGAAAAGAAGGTAGTGAAGAGGGATGAGTGAACAGAAGAAGGTAGAAGAGGCATGAGTGAATAGAAGAGAGACCAGAAATGAGTGCCTAGGAGAAAAAGATGACTTCATAGAATGAGGTTGAGAGAAGAAGAATGAGTGAGTACAAGAAGGAAGAGAAGAGAGGGATAAGTGGTTAGAAGAGAGAGAGAAGTAAATAAAAGGCTGGCAAAAGAGTGATGAGTGACAATAGGAAAAGGTAGTATGGAAGGACAGCGGGCATGGGGGACAGAAGGGCAGCGGGCGGGCATGGGGGAACAGAAGGGCAGCGGGCATGGGGGACAGAAGGGCAGCGGGCATGGGGGACAGAAGGGCAGCGGGCATGGGGGACAGAAGGACAGCGGGCATGGGGGACAGAAGGACAGCGGGCATGGGGGACAGAAGGACAGCGGGCATGGGGGACAGAAGGACAGCGGGCATGGGGGACAGAAGGACAGCGGGCATGGGGGACAGAAGGACAGCGGGCATGGGGGACAGAAGGACAGCGGGCATGGGGGACAGAAGGACAGCGGGCATGGGGGACAGAAGGACAGCGGGCATGGGGGACAGAAGGACAGCGGGCATGGGGGACAGAAGGACAGCGGGCATGGGGGACAGAAGGAGGACAGCAGGACCATAAGGACAACTGGTGTGAAGACTAAAAGGACAGTGGTTGGAAGGACACTCACTCGGCATCTCCAAGAAAATCAGTCCCTGCTGGCTTATTAGATGTGTTTGTTGGTTTGTCATCCGGCTGGCAGAGAAATCCAATACGGAAATCCTGCAAAAAACAAAATATGGAATTACGGTGCCACTGTAATCCCCCCCCCCCTTTATACTCCCATTCACCCTTCTCACCTGAGTGGAGTGCTGTAAGATACCGTTCAGCCTCTCCTGCACTCTGCGGAGCAGCTCCACGCCAGTGTTGTAGCGATCAGAGCTGAGGAGACGCACGGAGCAGGCCAGATCCTCACTCTGAAGGAGGCTGAACTCTGTAAGATGAGAGGAACATCAGTGCA
The DNA here is from genome assembly GCF_040937935.1 of Hyperolius riggenbachi. NCBI lineage: Eukaryota > Metazoa > Chordata > Amphibia > Anura > Hyperoliidae > Hyperolius > Hyperolius riggenbachi. The sequence goes on from NC_090649.1 coordinate 441,775,712, forward strand.
CAAGACAGTCGCAAATCCCTCATTCACTATTACAAGACAGGAGATGCATCACTGCTTACCCAGCAGCATCTGCAGAGCATTCACATGATACTCCAAATTCTCTGTCTGAGACTCCAGAACATCCAGACGCTCAGAGTCCTGATTGTAGTAGCTGTACACGCAGACATAGCCTAAAACCTTAATAAAACAAACAAAAAACAACCATCACACAGGATAAACCCTATTGTGGTCATGGGGATAAAGATGCACAAACAAAGGAGGAGGAAAAGGCTATACCTTGTAAGAGTCTGATCATGTAGCAATTTTAAATCAGGATGATGTAATTTATTGACTAACTTAAAGAGAGCATGAGGTGGGCTCATATAAAAAAATAAAAATAAAAAATAGGCTACTTGATTCGGGGGCCTGAGAAGATCAAGTAGCCTTGAAAACAGCTGCTCCTGTAGGCCGCAATGGCCCAGTTTCACTTTTGTGACCTCTAGGTCACGATGCTGGAAAGAGATTCATTCTCTCACCAGCGTGCAGGGAGTCGGTGGGAGCGGCAGGAGGCGTGGCTAAGGAGAGCTGCCCAACAGCAGCTCTGGAGACCCTGTAGGAACGCCCCTGGCGGGCATTTTGAACAGGGAATCCCTCTCCTCAATGTTTATCCTCGAGACAGCAAAAATTATTGTCACCAATCTCAGGGGGCTATAATGCGAATAAGCATATGTAATCTACTCTAGGGACAATTTGGGGAAGGGGGGTAAAAAAAATAGTTTTTGAAAAAAAAAAAAATGTCTATTTTAATAACAATTTATAAGAAGAAAAAAAAAAAAAAAAAAAAAATCGCAGCAGCAATCAAATCCCACCCAAATTCTCTATTTGTGAGAAGAAGAGGGGGTAAAATGTATTTTGGTGCTACAGTGTATGACTGAGAACCATTAAAGTTGTGAAATGTCAAATTGTAAAAAAAATGGCCTGGTCACTAGGGGGGGTATAAACCTCTGGTTAATTCTATTCCCCACCCTCCCCGGGACAGCAGTAATTAAAATTTTGATTACAAGTAGATATGTACTCGTAGCTACTTGTAGCTAACATCACTAGTCCGGGCTCTGCAATCTGGCTAATCCAGCATGCGTGTGTGACAAGGGGTTAAAGAGGGTCTAGTGAGGGAACCCCTCACCATTTTTTTTAATTTAACTTCTTAATGGCCAAACAACTAAATTTGTACAGCGATCCTTGGTTTTGACATTACACCGGGTTCCCAGGTGATCATTTCACACTGCGTACTGACCACCTGGAAACCCCGTATGAAATTAACTGCTCTTTCTTTTGATATATGTAAATTTACTTTACCGATAGGTTGATACATTATCTATTATTTAAATGCATTTTTTTTTATTTCCTATCTTAACTGTAAAACAGATTTTGTCAACAATTGATTAAAGTAAATCTAAAGTGAGTACCCCCCCCCCCCCCCCCAAAAAAAGGCAGATACTTACCTATGGTCGGGGAATGCTCTGGATCCTATAGAGCCTTCCATCCTCTCTTGCTCCCCTGGTTCTAGCATTGTCACCCATTGTATGTATTTAACCAACTAGTCAAATACACGTTGGTAAACCCTTGGAAGACCTGAGTGGTTCCAAAGACGGGTGGCTCTAAACCCTGCGTGCGTGAGCACCCCTGCCCCATATGGAGCCACCCATAGCCTCCTGAGGTGGCAATTTTAAATAAGGGTGACAGCGCTGGAACAAGGGGAACTAAAGAGGACAGGAAAGGCTCTATAGGATCTAGAGCATTCCCTGTCAATAGGCAGATTTAAAGAGACTCTGTAACTTCAAAAAGGTCCCTTGAGGGTACTTACCTCGGGAGGGGAAAGCCTCTTCTGGATCCTATCGAGGCTTCCTCCCCCGTCCTCCTCTGTCCCACGATGGAAGTGCTGGGCCCCCGAAACCACAGCCAACAAGGAAAGTCGGCTGTGGTGCAGTAGTGCCTGCAATATTTACCTTCCCCAGCGCAGACGCAGTAGCGGCTCTCCGCTCGGGGTCAGGTGGTAATAGTCGATCCCGATCGGGTCAACTACTGCGCAGGGGAATTGCGCCTGCACTGGAGTCGGGGAAGAAAAATACTTAAAGGGCTGCTGTTCGGGGACATCCAGCGCTGTCACCATGGGACGGAGGAGGACGGTGGAAACCTCAATAGGATCGAGAGGCTTCCCCCTCCCAAGGCAAGTACCCCCCAGGGGACGTTTTTAAAGTTACAGGACATTTTAAAGTCACACCTCTTTAATTCGTTTCACATTTACCCTGCAAATTTGGTGATTCTAGCATGTATGGGGGGCTTTGCTATTAACCACAATATAATAAGTCGCTGGCCGTTGACTTAAATGTTAAAAGCAAACGCAAAACTTTTGGACATGAAAATTCACGGTAAATGCAAATGGCGAATGGTTGGGTTTGCAAAAGAACCAGTGCTAAATCATAAGTTACATCAGAGTTTGGGTGCCCAGTCTCCTTAGACCTATGCATTTGCCTTCTTGGGCTAATGCAGGATGAAGGTATAAACCCCAATACAAAATTCTTTGAGTGAAAACTCATTTACAGCCAGGCAAGAAATTGCCCTTAAATGCCTCTCCGTGAACCGCCCACTGCTCTCGGGATGGAAGAAGTGCCTAGACAATGGCCTAGCGTACAAAAAGCTTGTGTACCTGCATAGGAAACGTCCACAACAATTTCATTTAATATGGGATAGGTGGAAAGAAAACCCCTAATTTAGCCTGTTGTGCGCTGTTAACTGCCCCATGGTATGGATGGATACATACTTGTTACATGCATGCATCCTTGTACCATGCCCATGTACAACCTATTCCTTGAACCGAACACCTTTTTTGTACTGCAAAAACATCTTTATATGCACTTTTGTATTACTACAGTATTGCTTGTCTATGTTTAATTCTGTTGTAATGACTTACTGCATAAACATGTGACCTTTAAAGAGAACCTGTAACAAAAAAAAAAAATTTCCCCTGGGGGTACTCACCTCGGGAGGGGGAAGCTTTAGGGTCCCAATGAGGCTTCCCCCTACCCCTGTAGCTGCAGTCAGTCCAGCGCTATCTCCCCCGAAGTGTCCCGGAATCTGATCTCCGTCGGTCCGCTCTACTGCGCAGGTGCAGGAGACTTGCGCCTGCACAGTAGTGGCCCGACAGCGATCGGCTATTTCCGCCTATCTCCAAGGCGGAGAGCCGATACTGCGCCTGTGCTGGAGCCGGGAAGGTAAATATTTACATTCCCGCTGTTCAGTGAGCTTCATCTCTGCCGATGTGGGACCGAGGAGGACAGGGGAAAGCCTCAATAGGATCCGGAGGCTTCCCCCACCCAAGGTGAGTACCCCCCCCCCAGGGGAGGTTTTCTTCATTACAGGTTTGCTTTAATTGATAAAACATTTTCTTGGTTAAAAAAAATAAGTTACATCAGATACAAATACATAACAGCAGTCTCCTGTACCAATAATCTAGCATGTATGCACAGCTTCAGACTATACTAGCATATCTCAGAGCCATAGATTGTGACAGCATAGCGAGTAGTGTGATTTTCAGTATGTGTATGGGGAAAAAGAGACAAGTGAGGTGTCGGTGCTGAAGACAGGAAGACAAGAGGTGGAACATTCAGATTACAGACATCTTTGTAAATGTATGGATGGAAGTGACGGCAGGATGACAGGAGAAAGTCTTACCTTCCGGCTCAACTCCAACACCTTACAGGCACTGATGAGGAAGGTCAGAGTACGGAGAGGAGGTTCCTCGTCCAGGACGCAAAGCCGATTCCGCAAGGATACGGCAAACTCCTTCAGAAAGAGAAATGTCAAACATCACTTTATTATTCCAACCAATGGCTGCTCCCAAAAATATCTGCCCCCATTTCATTTAGCAGTCCCTCCCCCCCATCTTATGGCTTCTCCCCAAATATCTGCCCCCCTATTACACCCAGCAGCCCCTCCCCCATCCCAGGCTGCTCCCTAAATATCTGCCTCCCCCCCCATTCATTACACATACCAGTCCCCCAACCCCCCCCCCCCCACACACACGCGGGTGTTCCCCCAAATATCTGCCCCCCCCCCCACCCCACACACTACATTCAGCAGCCACTCCCCCACATCCTATGACTGTTCTTCTGCTCTCCTATTGGCCTCTTCTATTTCCAGGCTTCGAATGCTAACCTTTGCTTGGTGCTGAAATGTGCATCGCTCATTATAATCCTGGAAGCGTTTATCTTGGCGGGCGGCTTTACTGACCTGTGGTGGAGAAACATATGTTGAGTCACAGGACCTCCTACAAGAGAACATCCCTCTGGACACACACAGGGCAAACTGGCACAGCAATGTTCATTGGTGTAAATTATAAATTATTTCCTTTGGAACCAAGATTTTGAAGTCTACTGTGTAAGCTATGCTTGCCTTTAGTATTATGCCTAGTCATACAGATTCAAACTTCTAGGGCCTTAGTAGTTGTAGTAGAAAGAGGTCATATAATTGCCACAACCAGTCTTCTGTGGACTACTAACAAGTCCCACTTCCTCAAAAACATTATTTGTATAGCAATGCCTATAATGCAGGGATACTGGGAATTGTAGCCTAGCACCATTGTCCATGTTTGTGTGTCACACGGTCACATCTGATTGCCCCTACCACTCTGTACTCCCAGAGAGTAGGGGGAATAAGTAGAGAGGGGGGGGGGGATAAGTAGAGAGGGGGGGGGGGAATAAGCAAAGTAGATGGGATGGAGAAATAAGCAGGGGAAAATAGAGAGGATAGGGAAATAAGCAGAGAGGGGTGGAAATAAGCATAGAGGAGGGGAAATAAGCATAGAGGAGGGGAAATAAGCATAGAGGAGGGGAAATAAGCATAGAGGAGGGGAAAAAAAGCATAGAAGAGGGGAAATAAGCAGCCTAGCACAATTGTCCTTCCTACTTTGTGTGTCTAATGGTCACACATCTGATTGGCTCTACCACTAAGTACTCCCAGAGAGGACAGTAAATAATCAGAGAGGAGAGGAAATGAGCAGAAAAAAGGGGACATAAGCCAAGAGGACGGGAAATAAACAGAGAGGAGAGGAAATAAACAGAAAAGAGGAAATAAGCAGAGAGAAGAGAAAATGAGCAGAGAAAAAGCAAAAGCAGAGAGAAGGGGTAAGAAGCAGAGAGAAGGGGAAAGAAGCAGAGAGAAGGGGAAAGAAGCAGAGAGAAGGGGTAAGAAGCAGAGAGAAGGGGAAAGAAGCAGAGAGAAGGGGAAAGAAGCAGAGAGAAGGGGAAAGAAGCAGAGAGAAGGGGAAAGAAGCAGAGAGAAGGGGAAAGAAGCAGAGAGAAGGGGAAAGAAGCAGAGAGAAGGGGTAAGAAGCAGAGAGAAGGGGAAAGAAGCAGAGAGAAGGGGAAAGAAGCAGAGAGAAGGGGAAAGAAGCAGAGAGAAGGGGAAAGAAGCAGAGAGAAGGGGAAAGAAGCAGAGAGAAGGGGAAAGAAGCAGAGAGAAGGGGAAAGAAGCAGAGAGAAGGGGAAAGAAGCAGAGAGAAGGGGTAAGAAGCAGAGAGAAGGGGTAAGAAGCAGAGAGAAGGGGTAAGAAGCAGAGAGAAGGGGAAAGAAGCAGAGAGAAGGGGAAAGAAGCAGAGAGAAGGGGAAAGAAGCAGAGAGAAGGGGAAAGAAGCAGAGAGAAGGAAGGGACAATGAAAGAAGAATAGAAACAAGAAGAGAAGTAATAAGGACAGAGGAGAGGGAATAAGTAGAGAAAAGAAATGAAATAAGCAGAGAGAAGAAATAAAGCAGAGAGGAGGGCAAATAAGCAAAGAGGGGAGGAAATAAGCAAAGAAGGGAATTCAGCAGAGAGAAGGAGAAAAAAGCAAAGAAGTAAAAAAAAAAAAAAAAAAAAGGGAAAGAAACAAAATAAATAAGGAAACAGTCTATTAATGCTCAGTGTAGGCCATCTCGGCGGAGGGTCGAAAAAACGTCTCACCCTGCTCCTGCGCAAACTCTGGGCATGCGCTGATCACTATCCCCCCTCCAAGTTGTAGCAACTTGGGGAAACACGTAATTGGGCACTGGTTATTGCCACTGGCCGAATTACTCTTTTTTTCTTCCTAATTTGTGCTGTGCCCGGCTGAAACTTCGGCTGCCCAACCAGGCACGTAGCGCTGGCATGATCGGCGCAGCGTTACACCAAAACCAGCTACTTCAGAGGCAAAAAGCTATTGCACAGTTTAGACAACATAACTAGCTATGAAACATACCGTAAATTGACTTCAGTATATTGTTTATATACACATAACATGACTGCTGTTAACCTTGTTCAGTTTTCAGTTCAGTGAGATTTTATTTCGTTAATTATTCATGGTTCTGAAAGGTTTCCATAATAACATGATTACACAGGTCTATTCTGTGCTGCAGACAGATGGGGGTCTTACCATGGCCGTGCAGTTGTAGTAGTCCTTATGGGTGGGTTTCCATGGCTTCAGACAACGCCAGCAGAAGCCGTGGTTACATTTGGCACAAGTCATGCTGGAAATGCAAGGAAAAAAAAAAAATCACAGATCTGACAGACATGTCAAAGGGGTAGCTGAAACATGTAGTGCACCAATACTAACTGCAGACAACCCTCATTCTTCTCTATTGGAGCCTGGCAGCTGGGACAGTGCTTTGATATCAGCTTAGCCAAGTGTTTGCTTTGAGCCTCCACCGTCATCCCTTCATAGAATCCGCCATCGTCCATCCACTGAGACATGTGACTGCAACTGGCCGGGTAATGAGCCTATAACAGAGCAGAATAAGACATAAGGGGAAGAGGGCAGGAAGTGGGCTGGGGCAACTAGACATATGTTTGACTAGAACACAATGTAACATAAGAAAAGTAGAACATAGAAGGTTGTCTTGTCTGGGGAGTCTCACCTCAGGGAAGCTGCAGTTGAAGCAGGAGATCCAGGAGCACTTTGCACAGGCAGCTCCTGTCCCCAGTCCTTCCTTACACAGGATGCGGTCACAACCTTGAGGGTTTGTGCACCATGTCAGGTTAGAGCAGCTTTCCACAAATCCACGAAGCAAAGCTTTCTCGTACTGAAGAGACAAGAATTAGGAAAAGATGGCAGAAATCTGTCCCTGATGCACCACAACAGACATGAAGGATGATGGCATAAAACAGATGTCCATCCCTCTCACCTCATCCACCAATTTACTTCACCCACATACCTAATCCATCCACTCACATCATCCGCCCACCTGATCCATTCACTCATCACTCACCTCATTCACAGTTTCCTTAAAAACTCATACACCCAGGTGTGTAACCTAACATCATCCAAAGATCAGTGGCATAGCTAAGGAGATATGGGTCCCAGTGCAAGTTTTAAATGGGGCCCCCCAAGCGCTCTATACATAACAGTTGATACGGCGCACCAAAACCTGCCAAAGACAACTACAGTGTCAGAGGTGCAAGAAGGGGATGGGGTACAGTTTGTTGATGATTAGTACCATTCAACGCATCTATAGAAGTGATTATTACAAGCACAGGACCAATAGAGAGCTGATACTGTGGTTGAGGGGGGGCCCCTTTGGCCCAAGGGCCTCCGATGCAGTCGCAACCTCTGCACCCCCTTTTGCGATGCCACTGCCAAAGATAAAAAAAACACTTTATTATAAAAACAATTGAGACGGTTACCTCTTCTTGGATTACAATTCGTCCTTAATCATAACATAGTTGCATAACTTGGTTGAAAAAAAAAAAAAAAAAATAAGACATAAGTCATTCAAATAATGTACACTAGCCTGAACCCTCGATATCTCCGGTACTCCAGAGGAAGGCAAAAAACCCTTACAAGGCTTGGACCAATTAGCCCTAAAATGAGGAACAAAAATCCTTCCGACTCCAGGTGGCAGTCAGATAAAATCCCTGGATCAACACGACCTGGAATTGCCTACCATAGTAATTATGGTAGTGGCTGGATGGTGTAATGGTTAAGGGCTCTGTCTCTGACACAGGAGACCTGGGTTCAAATCCTGGCTCTTCCTGTTCAGTAAGCCAGCACCTATTTCAGGAAGGAGTTTCTTGGGCAAGTCTCCTCAACACTGCTACTGCCTACTGAGTGCGCTCTAGTGGCTGCCTCGCAAGCGCTTTGAGTCCGACAGGAGAAAGGCGCTATACAAAAACTGCCATTATTATTATATTATTATAATTACAGCCATTAATGTCCTTTTTAAATGCAGATATTGAATTTGTCACAACTACTTCCTGTGCTAAGATACTGCACATTTTAACCTCTTACTGTAAAGATTCTTTTTCTTTACAGATGGCAAAAACTTTTTTCCCCCACCATACCCAGATCATTCATAAATGTGATCTACACCCACATAGTATACCCAGTTGGAAAGATATACCACCCTCACTCAATCACAGTATGTCAATATATAGAATAAGGAGTGAATTCACATTTCAGTACATACAAGCATGAGTAAAGTAAGAGTTAAAAGCTGGAAATATATAAGAGAGGGTAGAAAATAAAATTAATACCTCAATATGTGTTTTGAACCTTCGAAGCTCTTGATTTTAACTTTAAATACAACAGAAATCTCCCCAGGAGTTTGTGGTGCCTTTAGCCACTCTGCTCTCCCCCCTTCCCCCAAATGGCCTAGCCTACTCTATCCCTTGAAAGGTGAAGATAAACATCCAGTGATGCACTTGTGCAAAATATTTTGAGACATGAAGACATTTAGGAGTATGCATGAGCAAGGTGGATGGGATGACAGATAAATAGAGAAAGTTGATGAGGCGGGTTAAGTTGCATGAAAGGGATGAGGTGCAAGGAAGGAGGATAGATGCTCGGATGGGGACTCTTTAATGAATGAGATGGATGGATGGATAGATGAGTGCAGGAGACAAGTCTGTTTGATGGTGAATGGAAGAATATGTAGATAGATGGGTAGGTGGGATGGATGAAGATGGATGGGTAGGTGGACAGGGTGGGATGGATAAAGCTGGATGGGTTGGTGGACAGGGTGGGATGGATAAAGCTGGATGGGTTGGTGGACAGGGTGGGATGGATGAAGCTGGATGGGTTGGTGGACAGGGTGGGATGGATGAAGCTGGATGGGTAGGTGGACAGGGTGGGATGGATGAATCTGGATGGGTAGGTGGACAGGGTGGGACGGATGAAGCTGGATAGGTAGATGGACAGGTTGAGATGGATGAAAAGCTGGATGGGTAGGTGGACAGGGTGGGATGGATGAATCTGGATGGGTAGGTGGACAGGGTGGGATGGATGAAGCTGGATGGGTAGGTGGACAGGGTGGGATGGATGAAGCTGGATGGGTAGGTGGACAGGGTGGGATGGATGAAGCTGGATGGGTAGGTGGACAGGGTGGGATGGATGAATCTGGATGGGTAGGTGGACAGGGTGGGACGGATGAAGCTGGATGGGTAGGTGGACAGGGTGGGACGGATGAAGCTGGATAGGTAGATGGACAGGTTGAGATGGATGAAAAGCTGGATGGGTAGGTGGACAGGGTGGGATGGATGAAGCTGGATGGGTTGGTGGACACGGTGGGATGGATGAAGCTGGATAGGTAGATGGACAGGGTGGGATGGATGAAGCTGGATAGGTAGGTGGACAGGGTGGGATGGATGAAGCTGGATAGGTAGGTGGATGGGGGGATGGATGAAGCTGGATGGGTAGGTGGATGGGGGGATGGATGAAGCTGAATGGGTAGGTGGACAGGGTGGGATGGTTGAAGCTGAATGGGTAGGTGGACAAGGTGGGATTGATGAAGCTGGAATGGTAGGTGGACAGGGTGGGATGGATGAAGCTGGAAAGGTAGGTGGACAGGGTGGGATGGATGAAGCGGGATAGGTAGGTGGATGGGGGATGGATGAAGCTGGATGGGTAGGTGGACAGGGTGGGATGGTTGAAGCTGAATGGGTAGGTGGACAAGGTGGGATTGATGAAGCTGGAATGGTAGGTGGACAGGGTGGGATGGATGAAGCTGGAATGGTAGGTGGACAGGGTGGGATGGATGAAGCTCAATGGATCAGTTGAATTCAATCCCTTGTGTCATTTTACCAGCTTGGTACAATATGCTAGATGCATTACTTGTCCATTAATACTTCAGACATCGTTGCATTTAAGGGTTTCTTTGGTTATATACTCTGATTTACCCAGCGTGTTTAATTTTCACACGCCCACCAGCGAGGTATGCATCCATTCATCAACTATGATGTCTATGAGAGCTGATAGCCGTGATTGGTTCCCGGGGGGGGGGGGGGGGGGGGCGGTTCGGACTCAAAATGCAAAAATAAATAATAAAAAAAGACATTTATTATTAAATAAAATGACAAATATAAGAAACACGCTGCAGTAGTGATCAGAGCCCACCAACAGAGAGCTCTGTTGGTGGGCAGAAAGGGGTGGGGGGATTCATTGGTGTGCTCCTTTGTATGGCTCTGCCACAAGCCATTAAAGCTGCAGAGCACCAATTTGAAAAAAATAGCCTGGTCACTAGGGGGAGTGTAAGCCTTTGGTCCTCAAGTGGTTAAGGCATCCCTTCAGTCTCCTTCCATCCACCCACTCATTTACTCATCTATGCATAGTGCCCTTCCATCCATTAGTGCATTCATCCCTAAAATCTATCATTAATCCATTAGTACAAGAAGAATAGTAAAAAAAATAAATAAAATTGTGATAAAGAGAGTTTACACAATACAGAAGAGGTCTTGCTGGATTCTACGTTACCTTTTGAATGACCTCTTTGGAAGAAATGATCTTGTGGATGAACTCGGAGGTGGGCTGAGCCATGCAGTCTGTGGTGGGACATGTACAGTTCAGAACCAGGTTCTGCTCTATTCGTGTAGTCAGATATTCATTCCAGCAGTTCTGTAGAGGTCACAGAAATGGTGAGGATTTCCTCATACATTCTTTTGTTCTAGTGGAATCTGACCTGTATGTAGTTTCATAACTCACCTTACAGCAGCTATGTCCGCAGCACAGAGACGGGGGGTCATCTACCGGACTCAGAGGGCTCACACACACGGGGCACACTGGTTGCGGAGTCTCGGTGTGGACTGCCTCCACCTGAAGCCCTGAAGCAATCAGAAGGATTTCCGGGTCATCTGTGTATCTCTGCAGCAGCAGGTCCATGTTCCACTTGCAGTGGATGAGGAGGTGTTCGGCACGATCTGGGGTCACACTCAGGGTTTCCGACACCTGACCAACCAGCTGAGACATCAGTGTCCCCACTTCATCATGACTCATAGAACGACCCATAGGCAAGAGAACAGACTCCAGGACTGCCTGCTCCACCAAACCTCCAGAGCTGAAACAAAGGAAAAACCAAATCACACCACACCGAAAATGAGGCCAATTCTCTAACCAAGCACACCTCCTCTTAGGAAAACATTTTTTCTAATAACACAAAAGCCTAAACACATAAATCCTATTTGCAGTGTTCCCCAACCCTGTCCTCAAGGCCCACCAACAGTGCATGTTTTGTGGATAGCCACACAGGTAGTTAATCAGCTCTGCTGAAACACTAATTACCCCACCTGTGCAAGTTTGTGGTTTCCTGCAAAACATGTACTGTTGGTGGGAAAATACAAAGAATTGAAACCGAGAGCCCAATATGGTGTAGTATGTCACGACAAATGGAGTACAATGTTACAGTAACAAGTAATATACTCACAAGTCTGGGTTACCACAAAAGGCAACCACTGGATGCACAGGTGGGGAGAATTATAACCTGACCCCACTCAGGTGTTAAGAAGTCACTCTCTGTAGACAGGAAAAAATGGGGATATACCCCTCCACCAAGGGTGGACTAGATCAGATTGAAATTTGTGATAACAGAGGTGCCAAATTAGAGTAAAACCATCTAAAATCAGTTTAAAATGAGGGGGGTTGGTGGATACCCCCCTCAGGTATATAAGGACCAGCCAATGAGTCGTTATATATAAACAATATAATTTATTATAGATTCTCCAGGCATGCAACGCGTTTCATGGGTCAAGCGCCCGCTTCATCAGGCAGTCAGTGTTGGAGATACACAAGGGCTGTATCAATTTTCAAGCCCAGCGCCTACTGTAAAGATTCTTTCTAGGAAGTGCTTTTGAAAACAGCAAATAAATTACTAAGAATTCCCCATGAGGAGAAAGGCTAGTCCAAATTATGTCAGATTTCTTTACTAGCTACTGTGACAGCTACATAGGAAAACAGAACTGTATAGCGCATTTTACTCTAAAATTCATGTGCATTACTTTTACATTTGTCTCAAATTTTAGCAATAGTTGTCCTTAAAAGAGGAACTGTACTGAAAAGAATGTAATAAAATTGCTTATGTTTTACAATATTAATTTGTAAATTATTTAGTCTGTGTTTGCCTACTAAAATCTTTCCTCTCCGATTTACAATCTGAAACTTATCACAGGTGGCGACATCTTTAGTCCTTCCAGGTGATCTTTGCGGAATTTTTGGTTACTAGAGTTCTATGTACAGGGGGAGATACTGCTTGCTTGGCAGTTGTAAACAGCCCTTATTTCCCACAATGAAACAAGGCTCACAGACAGGAAACTGTTAGGACCATGGTCATGACATCACACGGTGGGAGGGGTTTCACCACAATATCAGCCATACAGCCCCCTGATGATCTATTTGAGAAAAGGTCAAGATTTCTTGTGGAAAAGGGGGTATATTAGCTACTGATCGGGACGATGTTCAATCCTGGGTTGCAGTTCATCTTTAAAGGGGTTCTTTCGCGAAAAAAGGAGGCAGTTAAAAAATGTGACAGATGACAGGTTTTGGGCCAGTCCATCTTTTTAAGGGGGATTCTCAGGGCTTTCTTTGTTTTCAACAGCATTTCCTGAACAACAGTTTAACTGCCAAAATATCAAGACACCAGCCGGCCTCCCTAATCACTTGCACACTATTATGTCAGTTAGATTTTGCAACTGTTGTTCAGGAAATGCTGTTTAAAACAAAGAAAGCCCTGAGAATCCCCCTTAAAAAGATGGACTGGCCCAAAACCTGTCATCTGTCACATTTTTTAACCGCCTACTTTTTTCGCGAAAGAACCCCTTTAAGGAGTATTTCAGTCATTTATATGTATATGGATTAGTCCCCGAATCCCGTGCCTATATATAATTATTCTGCATCACTTTAAAGCGGATCTGAGATGAAAAACTAACTATAGCAAGTAACTTTTCTATATATCATACCTAAAGTTTAGATGGTTTACACAGCAAATCTAGCTGTAAACAGCTTCAACAGTATATGATTATTTCTTCCTGTGATCAAATGAGAGCAGCCATATATTCTGCTTGCCATCATTACACAGCCAAGCTGCTCTTGTACCTCCGCCCCTCAGCCAGTGAAAACTCCATTCCCCTCTCCTCCGATCTCTTCCCCTATCCGCCCACTTGCCTCTGAAATCTCAGCAGGTCCCAACTGGTAATGCCGCCTCCTCCTCTGGGAAAAGCCTGCTCCTCCCCAGACTGAGCTCCCATGAGTACTTGCTACATTGGACTCGGAATGCCTAGGCACTGGAGGAGCTGTGGTCATGGCTTGTTTAGTTTATAGGGAATTAGGGCATTAAAAAAAAAAAAAAAAGTATTTGGCTTGAGGAATGCCCTATAAAATATATGTACGGAGCACAATTCTGAAATATGTAAAAGTTTATCTCGGATCCACTTTAAGGTGGTACTTTGCATCTCTCTAATGTGAGTCATTTTCCACTACAAGTGTGTATTTCCCACGGCCTGACATCTGGAGGCGAGCCTGACTTTTGCAACAGCGTTTCTCAGGATAGGCAGTATTAGCACATTACAGGACCTGAGCTTGTAAAATGCTGACAGGAACAGCAGGCGACTCGTTATAGAAGGGAGAAGAGGCTCAGAACATAATAGCTGTGAAATCACATGCAGCCATTTCAATCAGCTGTCCTATTACTAAGTTACACACTATGAATCTCTGTACACACTTGACTGGGGTAGTTAGTGAGATATCCCCGGCGGTTATTGAACAAACGACGGCAGAGCGCACTTTAATTCAGCAATGGCATGACGGACTGCTGATTGGAACATTAGTGTAATTGTAAAAATGAAGACCTGGAAGTAACAAGGCATATGAAAGTAGTTTCAATTAAGTGATTATTTATCGTTCAATACGAACAACCAACAGCGATTATGACCCGAACCAATCCGCACCAATAATTGCCATCTTTTACCATCGTTGGGACACTTAATTCAACTATTCTTGGCTGACCCATCGTTCCTCGTTAGTTTTGAAGCACCGGTGCTCAAGCGTGTGTGCAGAGAATAAATCATGTGAACTTTTTTTTAAGGAGTAGTCATCCAAGTTCTTATTCAGAGCATCTGTCAGTACTGGAGGGATATAGCATTCTCTGCTTTACCTGGTAGTCTTACTGGCTTCCTCCAGCCTCTTCTTGCCGGAGCTCTGGAAGGTGATGTGAGCCTTGCCCTTGTGTGGCGTAGAGGGGTCTTTGGAAAGATACTCGAGAATATGGGGGCTCTCCTCACCCCGCCGGGCATAGCCCTGACTAATGAGATACATAATGCATGACAGGACATCAGTGTGACTGCAGCTGAAGCTCAGGAACTTCAAGTTCTTCCCAATCTCTAACTTTTGGCAAGATTCAATGACCTGAAACAAGAAGAGTGGAAAAAAAAAAGTAAGAAAGGAGGCCAGTGTTACACCACAGCGGACCTCTGCTAGATGGAGGCCAGTATTACACCACAGCAGACCTCTGCTAGATGGAGGCCAGTGTTACACCACAGCAGACCTCTGCTAGATGGTCAGACTCACCCGGAATACCAGATTGTCAATGTGAAGCTCTTTTTCTTCTTTCATGATCTGCATGATTAAGCACAGGATGATGTTCCTCTTCTTCTCCATTGTCCGCCCTTCGTCTTCCTCTACATTCAGATATGTCTGTCTTGGAAGGAGCTGATGGACCTTTCTGGAATTCTGCTCAGCTGATATCTCCTCACTGAGGCCCAAAAGTCCTGAATGTATGTAAGAAAGAAACGTCAGTTAAACATAGAGGCAAGAGGTGGAGCATGATGAGAGGTGAGGAAGAGAGAAGTCTGAACAAAGCAGGGCAGTGGGGAGATAGCAAGGGAGAAGAGAGACTGAGCGTGTTACTGCATGTTACTCACCCTTTTTCTTGTGCACCAAAATGCTGCCCTTGGCGGTCAGGGGTGCCAGCGCATGGCTAACCAGGGCCTCTGGCAGTCCTGTGGACTGGACAATGGTTTCTTCTGATACTTCCTACACAGAAAAAATACCAAGTGCTGCTATTCTATCATATTCCTTCAATACGACTTACAGCCCTTCCCAAAAGAATAACATGGCAAAATCATTCTATCCATCCCAACCAGATTCTCTCCCAAGAGTAACCCAACATAAACTGACAGCAGAAAAGTTCAGCCAAGCATAAACTGACAGCAGGGATCAGCCCAGCATAAACTGACAGCAGGGATCAGCCCAGCATAAACTGACAGCAGAGATCAGCACGGCATAAACTGACAGCAGAGATCAGCCCGGCACACACTGACAGCAGAGATCAGCCCAGCACACACTGACAGCAGAGATCAGCCCAGCACACACTGACAGCAGAGATCAGCCCAGCACACACTGACAGCAGAGATCAGCCCAGCACACACTGACAGCAGAGATCAGCCCAGCACACACTGACAGCAGAGATCAGCCCAGCACACACTGACAGCAGAGATCAGCCCAGCACACACTGACAGCAGAGATCAGCCCAGCATAAACTGACAGCAGAGATCAGCCTAGCACACACTGACAGCAGAGATCAGCCCAGCATAAACTGACAGCAGAGATCAGCCCAGCATAAACTGACAGCAGAGATCAGCCCAGCATAAACTGACAGCAGAGATCAGCCCAGCATAAACTGACAGCAGAGATTATCCTAGCACACACTGACAGCAGAGATTATCCTAGCACACACTGACAGCAGAGTTCAGCCTAGCATAAACTGACAGCAGAGATCAGCCCAGCACACACTGACAGCAGAGATCAGCCCAGCATAAACTGACAGCAGAGATCAGCCCAGCATAAACTGACAGCAGAGATTATCCTAGCACACACTGACAGCAGAGATCAGCCCAGCATAAACTGACAGCAGAGATCAGCCCAGCATAAACTGACAGCAGAGATCAGCCCAGCATAAACTGACAGCAGAGATCAGCCCAGCATAAACTGACAGCAGAGATCAGCCCAGCATAAATTGACAGCAGAGATTATCCTAGCACACACTGACAGCAGAGATCAGCCCAGCATGAACTGACAGCAGAGATCAGCCCAGCATAAACTGACAGCAGAGATCAGCCCAGCATAAACTGACAGCAGAGATCAGCCCAGTGGGCCGCTCACCTCTTGTTGATTGAACTGCAGCAATATGAACATCTGCAGGGTGGAGACTCGGAAGATCAGATCCCCATACTGGACTTCAGCATTTCCCAGCCACGTCCACTGCAGCCGCCGTAGCTGTGCGATATCCAAAGTGTTTGGGACTAGCTGACCTGCAGCATTCATGAGAGGGGAGGGAATTAATGGTTGCACACAGACATATGTATACACGCAGCACATAGGTTATCTGCCAATACTGATACTACACACATACAAGTCGGATTCGGGAATCCGATCATGTGCCGTGCTGCCCACAATACAGCGTATTCAGTATCAGTGAAAAAGGGAAAATGGCAGGTGTTATACAGCATTTAATGTCCAACCCCCATGCCAATTAAACTTCAGCTATGACTATGGTAGGATTAGAGTGCGAGCCCCTCTGAGGACGATCAACGACGTGACTGTGTACTCTAAAGTGCTGCAGAAGATGTAAGTGCTATATAACTACATAATACCATGGTAGGACATTTGACTAGGTCTATTGTAGGGATTACCTTCTGAGCTCATGCGAGGACAATCAATAACATGGCTATAAACTATAGAAAATTCTGCAAAAGATGTCAGTGCTATATAAATACGTAATAACATGGCAGGACATCTGACTAGGTCTATGGTAGGGATTAGATTGTGAGCTCCTCTGAGGACATAACGGTTTTCATGCAAATTTACACCACGTGGCATTGGGCCATCACACATCACATACAGTATCTGGAAGTGCATATGATAAGCCCATGTTTGGGGTTATATATCAACGATTCGGCAAGAAAAAAGTGAGCAGCTGCAGCCCAGGAGGACTGCGCACATTGCACACAAATAAAATGATCTGTTCTGTACATGTCTGCCAGGGTTCTTACTCTTGGTATAGAAGTCAGTGAAGTGCTGCAGATGACTGCTCAGAGACGTGGGGAAATGTCTTGCTGGATCCACCATGTGGCACACAGACGATACAGACCAGCAACGAGGAGACAGCACAGAGATCTGAACCGCAACTTCGTCCACGCTGAAATTCTGGGCTCCAGATTCTTCTTCCTTCTCCTGCTGAGGAAACCAGTCTTACTGTAAAGATGGGAAGGCCAAAACCAGCCAGACAAGAGATATCACTTCAAGTCTAAGAGAGGTTCTTCTACTCCATGCAATCCACTATTATCCTTCCCTCATAGTGTCTCATCCATTCCCCTCTCACTATCCCCTTCTCCGACACAACCCCACCTCCTCAACCACAACTCCCCCCCCCCCCCCCTTCCCTCCAACCCAACCTCACCCATTCCCATCTCAAAATTCCCTCCTCAACCACAACTCCATCTCGCCCATTCCCCTCTCATCAACCCCATTTCCACCACAAACCCCCACCTCCTCCTTAACCACAATTCTTCCCCTAATATAGAGGCATCCAATACCGTATATGGCACAAGGTGACCACACACGAGACAATAAAATGATACAATTGTATGGCAATTTAATAAAAAAAAAAACGATCGATTATACAGAAAAATATTTTTTTCTTAAATTAAAGCTGGAAATCTGATAGGAGTTCCCGTTTTGTTTTCGATATAATACGAATTAATTTCGATATAAGTCGATCAGGAGTGGTGGAAATTAAATGGTGTAAGGTAGATTGTCAACTTCTTAATGTATAAAACAAAGCAATTTTTTTGATTTTTTTTTTTTAGGCTTGGGGAAGAATTAAACACACCTGTTTAGTGCATTGGTCATATTTTTCATGTACTTCACATGACCAAAGCTGTTAGATATTTTTATGTTATTTTGAATATTTCTCATAACCGTGTTGTATGCAGTAACTGTATTTTTTGTATACAATACAAGAATACATTTTTATGTAAAAAAAAAAAAAAAAAAATAATTCTGGTATAAAACTCCAAATATATCAGGGAAACTACAAATACATATTGTTGGTATAACAGTGGCTGAAAGCCCATCTTACTGACCCAAGGAGAACTGGCGCTTCACTGAGCTTAGTATTCTCCACAGTTGGCTGACCTATTTTATATAAGCACTTAACACATCCTCTCCTCCACCTCAACTCCTTATCCCTCTCCCAAACCTCTATTAACATCCCCTCATCTATCACAACACACCCACATCTAACCTATTCCCCTCCACTACCACAATTTCACCATAATCCAACCTCACTCATCTCCCCTCACCATCCTCTCCTCCACCACAAACCCCACCCATTCCCATCTCACCATCTCCTCCTCCTCCTCTTCTGTTAAGAGGCTGCTGTCCAGCTCTTGTAGACGGTACAGGTGTTGATCTCTCTGAAAACCTTTTGCCTCCTGCAGGTTTTTCAGCATCTGCTGAGGAAACCGATTTGGAAAACAAATACCAATATGATCGACCACCGAATTCTCCAACCAGCAGGGTCCAAGCGATAGGAGGCGGTCGCCCAGGTAATGTCTGCAATGCAAAGCATAATCGGAAATTAATGCCCGGGAGAGACACACACAGATCAAATTCTGTGAAAGTTGGATAATAGTGTGCTAGGAAAGTGTAGCAGCATTTTCAGTGACATCAGTAGTGAGAAGATCTGTGGCCACAGATCAGGGATAGAAGAAGTGCAGGAGAATCTTACGCTGATGGACTACAGAACAGGAAAGACTGGAAGATGGATTCACACCTGCCAGAAAGTGAATTGTGTTGGAAGGAGAGGTGTATGGAGGACGACACCTGTCGGTACACAATGCAGGACAATGTGGGACGTACATCACATGGTAGAGATCAAGGGGAGAACATATCCTCCATACCAGACCACGGCTGCCCATATTCTCACCTGTAGAAATGCTCAAAGGAATTGGCAAGTTCCAGATCTGACAAGAAAAGTACAAACTCCAGAAACTGCTGCAGCTGCTCCAGTGATTGGACGTCTGTAGAGTCTGCGCGAATCGCAACAATCCGCTGGTCGATATACCGTGCAAACTGCTCCGTCACCTGAAATGTACATTCACAATTAATATACGCTGCTGCGCACGCACGCACGCACGCACGCGCACGCACGCACACACACACACACACACACACACACACACGAGCTGCATCCCAGAGTGACACAAATGGAAGTTGTACCCCACACTGAGACAAGCAGGATCTGTACTCCAGACACACACAAGGGGGAGTTGTACCCCACACAGACACAAGGAGGAGCTGTGCTCCAGAAACACATAATGGGAAGCTGTGCTCCAGAAACACATAATGGGAAGCTGTGTTCCAGAAACACATAATGGGAAGCGGTGCCCCAGACACACAAATGGGGGAGCTGTACCAAAGACAAAAATAGGGGAGCTGTGCCCCAGACACACACGGGGGAGCTGTACCCCAGACACACAAATGGGGGAGCTGTACCCGACATGCGTGGGGAAGCTGTACCCCAGACACACGTGGGGGAGCTGTACCCCAGACACACGTGGGGGAGCTGTACCAAAACGGATTATCTGTACTGCGTGGGGGAGCTGAGCCCCAGGCACACACGTGGGGAGCTGTACCCCAGACACACAGGCAGGGGAGCTATACCTTAGGCACACACAAGGGGGAGCTGTATGCCAAACACACACACACACACACACACACACACACACACACGCACGGGAGCTGTACCCCAGACACATAAAAGAGGGAGCTGTACCCCAGACACACAGGCAGGGGAGCTATACCCTAGGCACACACAAGGGGGAGCTGTATAACACACACACACACACACACACACACACACACGGGAGCTGTACCCCAAACACACACATGGGGGAATCGTTACCCCAGACACACACGGGGGAGCTGTAGCCCAGGCATACACAAGGGGAACTGTACTCCAGACACACAGGTAGGGGAGCTATACCCCAAACACACATAAGGGAGAGCTGTACCACAAACGGATTATCTGTACCATGAATAAGTAAATTATATAGGATATTAACAAATAAATGGACAGTAGGGGGCATTATACTACAGATACAGCCCTCTGGCACACACAAACTTACATGTAAGGCAGTCAGGAATGAAAGCTGTAAAAGTCCCTTGCAAAATCCCTGCTGCAAGGCGAGTAGAAAGCGAGTATGCTGACCAAACATCTCTTCCATGGCCTGCCTGAGAGCCAGGTACATAGAGCAGAGCCGCGGCACAAGATCCACATCGTTCCACGACATCTCCAGAAAGCGCAGCACCTAGTGGACACAAGTGGTATTACACTCAAGTCATTGTACCCAGACTGGTCTTACTGAATGAAAGAGCCACACCCACCTGCCGCTGCACCACTTCCTGCCAGCACTGAGCAATGCCAGCCATACTGCTGACATTCGAGCTGGCTGTGCTCACAGGCATGGTGGAGGCATCCCGCTTCTTCCCATCTACAAAAAAAAAAAAAAAAAAAAATGACGGTTAAGTGGTGGTGGGGGGTTCACCTGTGTTGGGCACCCATGTGCTCTTCCCACAAGGCTGTAACTGCTGAAATACACTAACCATTACTGTACTTCCCACCTCTGGTCATAAAGAGGAGACCAACATGGCTTCCTTTAGGACATATAAAGTACTGAATAGTCAACACTCACTACTTTTGCTTGGAGGCTTCAGTACAGCTGAGTCTGGTTGATTGGTGTCCACATGGACCAATAGATGAGTTAGCCTGCGCACACGGGAATTGAAGATTGATGGTCGGGACTTTGGACGTCCAGAGCCCTGACTGTTCTCCAAGTAACGTGTGAGGAGCCACCCTAGTGGACTAATTCCTCCGGATTCTGGAAAGAGAAAGTTGGTGTGTTATACCTGGAGAGGTCAATCCCTGGATGAATCTCTAGAATTTACATACCTGAGGAACTAATACTCTGCACTAGGGGGGAAATCAGCGCTTCCCAACATGTCCGACCCAAAGCCTGAGCCGCCTCATCATCTGGTAGAAAACGTTCTGCAAACTCCTGTTCATGTGACAATGCCCGGTTCAACCTGAAACAGAGGAAATCATGACAACAATCACTACAATAATGCAACACAATCTCAACACAAATACCAACACTACAATAACAAAACATGGACACTAACACTAAGTTAATACAACAGTCACACCAAGACATGCCCGCCAACACTACAGTAACACAACATGGACATCGACTCTACAATAAAAAATAAAAAAAATGGCCATCAACTCTACAATAACCCTTCATGGACACAACTCTACAATAACACAATGTGGAAATCAACTGTACAATAACACAACATGGACATTAACACTACGATAACAGTCATAACAAGACATGGCCAAACTACAATAATATGTATAACCATAGTGTGAATGTCCACATTGAGTTACTGTAGGGTTGATGTACATGTTGTGCTACTGTAGTGTTGGTGGGCATGTCTTGATGTGACTGTTGTGTTACCGTACTGTTAGAGTCCATGTTGTATTATTGAAATGTTAAAGCCTAACAGTCACATCAAGACATTGACACCAATGTCAACATGGAAACCAATGCTACAACAATACAAAATGGTCACTATAATAATACAACAGACACACTGTATCATAGAAACCAATAGTACAATAATAGTGGGAAAAAAAACACTACAATAATACAACAGTTGCACCACAACATAGACACAAACACTACAATAATACAAAAGCAATATAGCAGCATGGAAACCGAGAGAGTACAGTAATACAACAGTCACACCACAATATGCACACCAACAATAGAACAACATACCAGTAGATATAAAAAATAAAATACTACAACATTGCTCCTTGGACACCAACACTACAACATGGACATTAATACTACCAATAATCCAACATGGACACTGACACAATAATAATGCAACAGTTACACTGCATCGGGAAAACAATCAGGACAATATTACAACAGTCACACCACAACACTACAACAGTCCCAGCTCCCCGTGGGACAGCAGTGACTTTGCACCTTGGCAGCCATCTCTACAACCACATGAAAGTCACAACACGTAAATATTATGGAAAAGTAACAGGAAGGGTGTCTGACCGGCTGAAGAGCTGCAATAGATTCTCCTTCTTGTCGCAGATCTCCTGCCCCCAGCTATGCGCTCTGCTGGTGTAGAATAAAAAGGTTCTTCTACATAGCTGCTCCTTAAACACTGGCCAGAAGGTTGGCTTGGGCCCCAGGATCTCCAGGCCACGCACACGTGTGTCAATACCACCCTGCAGCAGAGGAACATGGGAATTATTAAGCCGTCACTTGTATACTGTCCATTAGCAGGAACATATGCCACACATCTCACCTGCTGACACCGCTTAATCTTGATCTGAATGATTGGCCAGAAACGAGTGACATTCTCCAGAAGCACAACACGTCCAGCCGTGCTGGCGATGTTCACCTAAAAACACAATGAATGGCCTTCATTACAAAACCTGTGCTCTATCATATCAAGTCACCTATATGAAGGTCCTTAGAAAAAGAGAAAAAAAAAAGAGCAGCACCCCTTTTCCCCATTAAAATCCTTCACTAAGTCACACTATGTACTGGGTCAAAAAAAAAAACAGTCCTTAGGTACATCATACTAGCGATAGAGCAAGGAAACCATGACCATTAAACTATTTGGTGATGTACTCCACATTATGGTGGAGGATATGTGCCTTCGGGATATGGACTCCCTTCTCCTCTCTAGCAACGAAAATCCTCTGCATCTCAATACCAATAGATCTAGGTATATGCCTCTACCTGCCTTATACATATATATCGAGGATCATTAACCTCCCTGGCGGTACACAGTTTCAGTGGCTGCGTCTGCGGGAGGGATTGTGTTTTTTATTTGTTGGCTAGCTAACTATGTACTCCAAGTTCCCCGGCACCTCTGTGATGCCCCCCACCCGATACCCGCCAGCTAGATTTACCAGTCTGCTATCCCGCGAGAGCCGCAGCTTCACCAATTAGCTTCACTCATCGCTATGGCGACGATAGGACATGACGTCATGCACAGTTCCAAACCTCCCCATAGCGAAGCCGGGTGCTGATTGGGAGGCTGCGCCATCGCGGGATCCCTGGGGGAGTACGTATTACGGCGGCGATCGGAGGGACTTGGCGCACAGTTAGCTAGCCTAGTGCTAGCTTAACAATAAGCAACAGATTTTATTAAAAATGTGCGATGTGATTCCCTGCGGCGGCTAGCCGGAACGTAGGTCGGGCTTACCGCCAGGGAGGTTAATGGGCTGGCTGTGAAGATGAGTCACTTACCGCATTCAGTTCTGTGTTGATGCTAGACTGGCTTTCCCCTCCCATCACGACCACCCGAGCTGGCATATAACTGGAATCTTCACTGGCCACAACCATCACCAGCTGCCTGCAGGGGGGCACAGGGAGACTCAGAACAATAGAGCAATACTGAAGAAGAGCTACAGGAGGTCCTCATGATCCCACTTACCGGATAACCACACCCCGCTGCATGTAAATGTTGATGTAATGAGATCCTGTACTTCCACTTGACTCCCAGTAGGATTTGGAGTTCCCATCTGTCAATTTGTTGGCCCTGTGTGAATTAGAGGAAACTTCGATCTTCTCCCAACATTTGTCTTCTTTGACCTCCACGCTGGAGCCTGGATAAGCAAGGGTATTGTGGTTGGAAGAGCAGAAGCCCAGCAGCCTCACATACATAAAGAAAGCCTGGTCCTATCACTGTCTACAACAAGGGGTGAGCATGGGTGATGGTAAGGCACTTCAGGGAAAGATCATGCTGCACTCCATGGGTCACTGGGAATCTATGGACACTAATGGTGGCTCCCTAACGTTATCACAGTGGAGGAGTCAGCAAGGCGTCGTGAGGAAAGAGAAAGAGCAGAAACACACCCACCTTGACAAAGATTCCTCAGAAAAACATCAAAGAAAGGGATGTTGACTTGCTGCTGGCTGCGTCTGTGCTCTTCAATCTGAGTAAGCACCATCTGATGGACAAAACAGAATTATCCTCAGAAACAGGCCTCAGGGAGTTGCTATAGAATTAACAGCAAGCAGGATGCTGCCATCTTAGTAACAGAGAAGCTGATATGCTCTTACCTGGATGCAGCCAGCCAGGATGCTTGTAGCCATCTTCTGGTAAAGGCTGGAATACTTCTCACAGTCAGCCAGAAGGTCCTTCAGCTCAGAAGCTTGAGCAAGACTGCTGTGCCTCTCCAGTACTTTGTTCAATGTGTCTTTAGCACCCAAGCGACACATGACCACCGCACAGTCCTTGTTGGATGAGGCCAAACGATGGAGGAAGCTCACCACCTCCTGTAGAACCTAAATCAAGATGGACAGTAAAAACGAGATTCCATAAAAAGACAAGAAAAAAGCCCAGTCCCTAGTGTACAGGAACTCCAAAACAGTACAAGGATAGTCCAGTCCCCCTGCCTATAGGAACTCCATAAGAAGACAATAATAAGGGAAAGACAGACAATCTCTAAAGCTTCGTACAAATACTAGAGGGGTCTCAGCCAGGGCAGCCAGTCAGGGCCGCATCTGCTAAGAATGTAGCATGTTTAAGATAGCCCCAATGCATCGACAGGAAACCAAAAACATCTCAGCTGAAAGCAAGCCAAGTCTACTGATCTTATTAACTATTATTAACTATTCCACCATGCGTTGTGCAGTCAACCCTCCGCACCCCTCCCCCTGCATAGGAAAAGAAGGTGTCTGTACAAAACTCAGTCCAGTCTTCATGAACTGTCAGGCCAAAAAAGACAGTCTACCCCAGAAGTCTGCAAGAATTAAGAAAGAAGATAGCAAATGACCAGCCTAGAGGCGCTAAGAAAGAGTACAGCAATAGAGAAGCTCACAAGTCTGAAGAAATCTGAAACATGAAAGAGCTGAACCAGTGCGCATATGCTAAACTCCTGAACAGGGAAGAACTCAGCAGAAAGGCTTCTCACCTCTTGATCACTACTGGTGCTCCCTAGAGAAGTCAGGCAGGGTTCAATGCTCCGATGCCAGGGAAGAACATCTTCCTGGTAAGAGTCCAGAACTTTGTTCAGAATCCTGGGAAGATACACAGAAACTCATTTCAGGAACAGAACCTGTGTCCTATTTTTGATTTAAAAAAAAGGAGATAAAAATCTCTGCAGACAAAGGATAGCACATGTCAACAATCACATGCTTACCTGGGCGGAGCTGCAAACCGCAAAACAGATTTCACCCATTCATGTCAATGGAATTTTTTTTTAAAAGACTGCCATTCTCACAGTAACCAAGCCAGAGACCCCACACTTGGCACAGTTGGTCACTTGGTGACCAAGGTTTAAATCCAGGGGAAGTGGGCGGAGCATAAAACAGCTAATCAAAATTCAGCCATTCATTTTCAATGGAAAATGTAAACTGCAGCCATTGTTACACTCAGTGGCATAGCTAAGGAGCTGTGGGCCCCGATGCAAGTCTTACATTGGGGCCCCCCCAAGCACTCTATACATAACAATTGATACGGCGCACCAAAACCTGCCAATGGCAAATACAGTGTCAGAGGTGCAAGAAGGGGATGGGGAACAGTGCGTTAGTGATTACCACTATTCAAAGTATCTACAGAAGTCATTATTATGAGCACAGGACCAATAGAGAGCTAATAATGTAGTTGAGGGAGAGCCCTTCGGGGCCCCTCTGGCCCAAGGGCCCCGATGCGGTCGCTACCTCTGCACCCCCTATTGCTACGCCCCTGGTTACACTGTTAATTGCAAGGTTTTCAAGCTTGGCACACTTGGTCACCGGTTGAATGAGATTAAGATTCAGGAAAGTGGGTGGAGCCTACAACAGCCAATCAAAATTCACCTATTGATTTTCAAGGGGAATATTTAAGCTGCTGCCATTCTTACACTGTAAGGCTAGGTCCACACTAGGCACGGTTGCAGGACGGACGCTGCAGTCCGGGATCAGGGGAAGATCAGGGGAAGTACCATCAGACCGCAAACGGATCAGTTTTCATAAAAAGTGAATCAGTTTTGCATTAGTTTCCGTTCAGTTTTTTACCCCATAAAATGGACGGAAACCGTCTATCATTAGGAAGGTAGTGGGAGGATTTTTTGGGCCAATAATAAGGTTCAGGCTATCCGTTTTCTCATCAGTTTTTGGAGCTATTTTGCCTGTGGAGTTGGAGATGCGTTTTCTCATTGCTTTTCACTACCCATCCGTGTATCAGTGGTCCTTAAAAATGCAGCAATTCCAGACCTCCCGTTCAGGTTTTCAAAACGGGTCCCTGCAAACGCAAACGGATCCGTTTTTTTCTTGGGTGAGGATGGCTGCTATTTTTAACATTAGTAGCCGGGACTCAGTTTTTCATCAGGGCTGAAAAACGCAGCCACAGATACGTTTCCGGAGCTAGTGTGGACTAGCTCTAAATGGCAAATGCTTCAAACTTGCTACAGTCAATCACTGGGTGACTGGGGTTCAAATTCACTAAAGGGGTGGAGCCAAAAACAGCCAATCAGATTTCCTTTGTGGATAAACTGCTTCCATTCACAAATTTTTGATGCCAGGCACCTTAAAGCTCACAAACTTGGTCACTGAGTGGCTGTGTGTCAAGGTTAC
Source organism: Hyperolius riggenbachi (assembly GCF_040937935.1). Taxonomy (NCBI): domain Eukaryota; kingdom Metazoa; phylum Chordata; class Amphibia; order Anura; family Hyperoliidae; genus Hyperolius; species Hyperolius riggenbachi. The sequence goes on from NC_090649.1 coordinate 441,802,679, forward strand.
AAAAAGTGGGCAGAGCCAAAACAAATTTCACTGGGAAAATATAAATTGCAGCCATTCATAAACTGTTAATGGCAGGATTCTCAAACTTTGCCCAGTTGGTCACTGGGTGACTGGGACGAATATTCATGAAAATGGGTGGAGCCTACAACGGTCAATCAAAATTCACCTGTTGATTTTCAAGGGGAATATTTAAAGTGCTGCCATTCTTACACTGTTAATAGCAGATGCCTCAAACCTGGTACAGTTGATCACTGGGTGACTGGGGTTCAAATTCAGAAAGGGGGCAGAGCACAAACAGCCAATCAGATTTGTTTAAGTTAAATGGGAATATACAAATTATTGACACCATGGATCCCAAAGCTTATAATCTTGGTAATTGAGTGACTGTATGTCAAGGTTAGAAAAATTGCACAGCGCCAACAACTACATTTTTTACATGGGAAAATATAAACTGCAGCCATTCTTACACTGTTAATGGCAGTGTTCTCAAACTTGACACAGTTGGTCACTGGGTGACTGGGATTAATATTCAGAAAAGTGGGTGGAGCCTACAACAACCAATCAAAATTCATCGATTGATTTTCAAGGGGAATATTGAAACTACTGCCATTCGTAGGCCCAGTGCACATGAAAAACCTCTAGCAGATCCTCAAAACGCTAGAGGTTTTTGAAGCAGATTTCATAGCGATTCTAGGCACGTTTAGAGACGTTTTCTAAACATGCCTAGCCTTTTTAAGAGGGTTTTTGTGTAGCAGATTACAAATGTTACAGTAAAAGCTGTTACTAAAACGCTTCTGTAACAAAAACGCCTGGAAAACCGCTCTGATCTAGCGTTTTTCAGAGCAGTTTCCACTTTCCTATACTTTAACATTGAGACAGAAACGCCTCAGAAATCTAAAAAATGCTACAGCCCCCAAGTTTGAGTTTGTGGAAAAAAACAACCCGCTCTGGTGTGCACCATCCCATTCACTTTCATTAGCCAAGTGGTTTTCCCCCTGCAAGCGTTTTGAAAAACGCTCCAGAACCGCTCTGGTGTACACTGTTAATGGCAGAGGCCTCAAACCTGCTACAGTCGGTCATTAAGTGATGGGGTTCAAATTCACTAAATGGGCGGAGCCACAAACAGCCCATCATATTTCTTTGCTGGATAAATGGCTTCCATTCACACAATTTTGATGCCAGGAACCTGAAAGCTCACAAACTTGGTCATTGAGTGACTGTGTCAAGCTTACAAAAAGTGGATGGAGTCAAAAACAAATTCCGCTGGGAAAATGTAAACTGCAGCCACTCTTACTGCTAATGGCAAGGTTCTCAAACTTTGCACAGTTGGTTACTGGGTGACTGGGATTAATATTCAGGGAGTGGGTGGAGCTTAAAAAAGCCAATCAAAATTCACCTGTTGATTTTCAAGGGGAATATTAACCACTTCCGGATTCTCGGAGCGTATATACACGCCCCTGAATCCTGAAGTGTATACCATGGAAACGGCCGCATACGAGCGGCCGTTCCATGTCAGTTCACGGAGGGTGTCTCCGTGAACACCCTGCTAGCCGATCGGCGGCTCGCAGGGTAAATGTAAACACACGGGGAAGATCTTCCCCGGTGTTTACATGTATACGGCGCTGCTGCGCAGCAGCGCCGTAGAGGAGATCGGCGATCCCCGGCCTCTGATTGGCCGGGGATCACCGGCATCTGATAGGCTAAAGCCTATCCCATCAGGCGCAGGACGGATTTCCGTCCTGCGCCGCTCACAGGGGGAGGGAGAGGGAGGGAAGGGGAAGGAGGCCAGGAAGCGATGCGGAGGGGGGCTTTGAAGAGCCCCCCCCGCAAGCGCAAGCAGCCGGCGGCGATCAGACCCCCCAGCAGGACATCCCCCTAGTGGGGAAAAAAGGGGGGGGAAGTCTGATCGCCCTGGCTGCTAGCTGATCTGTGCTGTGGGCTGGAGAGCCCACGCTGCACAGATCAGCATAAAATTTCATGGTGTGGAAGTGGTTAAAATTGCTGCCATTCTTGCAGTTAAAGGGAACCAGAGAGGAAGCTTACTAAAAAACAGGAAACTGTTTTATACATACCTGGGGCTTCCTCCAGCCCCATAAGCCTGGATCGCTCCCACGCCGCCATCCTCCGCTTCCTCTATCACCGGCACCGGGTCCCGTCACTTCCGGCGGACGCAGCCAACTGTCCGCATCACAGGGGCTCCCTCCATACCCTTACGCATGCGGCTGCGCAGTAGGCAGCCGCACGCGTAAGTATATGCAGGGAGCCCCTGTGATGCGGAGAATTGGCCGCGGCCGACTGGCGGTAATGACGGGACCCGGTACCGGCGGATCCAGGCAGCTGAGGACAGCGGCGTGGGAGCGATCCCTGTGAATGGGGCTGGAGAAAGCCCCAGGAATGTATAAAAACTTTCCCCCAACGTCTCTGGTTCCCTTTAATGGCAGAAGCCTCAAATCTGGTACAGTTGGTCATTGCGTCACTGGGGTTCAAATTCAGAAATGGGGCTGAGCCACAAAAAGCCAATGAGATTTGATATAGATAGATATAATATATAGATAGATATAATATATAGGTATATAGATATATATATATATATATATATATATATATATATATATATATATATATATATATATATATATATATATATATCCTGCGACCATTGTGTCCATGCCATAAGTCTTGCAGCCATGGTGTCCCTGCTACATATCCTGCAGCTACCATGTCCTTACTATATCTCCTGCAGCCGTGGTGTCCCTGCTATATCTTCTCAAGTCCTTTACCAGCACACAAACACACCTATACCTGTACATATTTCTACGCTTGTGGACACAATAGCCGTTACACAAACACCTCATGTGTTCACACACCATCCATCACAGACACACCCCTCAGCTGTACACACCCCATCCTTGCCTCTCACCTGTAGACACACAGCTGCAGACGCTTGTCACTCCTCAACTGCTCCAGACAGGAGAGAAGCTGCAGGAAAAAGTTGGGGTCAGTAAGGAGTTGGGGGACATCACAACGCAGGGAGGAGACGTCATCGCAAATGCATCGTTCCAGAGAAGGCAGAATCTCCCGACACATCTGACTGTCCTTCAAAGCACTTAGCAAAGACACCAGATCCATCTCCTGTACAGCGGGGACCGGAGCATTCTCTGAAAGAGACACACACATCTAAGAACCTTCCCTAAAAGAGACAGCCAGAGCCAAGAAGCTTCACTGAAAGAGACAGCCAGAGCCGAGAACCTTCCCTGAAAGAGACAAACACAGCTGAGAAACTTCACTGAAAGAGACAGACACAGCTGAGAACCTTCCCTGAAAGAGACAGACACAGCTGAGAAACTTCACTGAAAGAGACAGCCAGAGCCGAGAACCTTCCCTGAAAGAGACAGACACAGCTGAGAAACTTCACTGAAAGAGACAGCCAGAGCCGAGAACCTTCCCTGAAAGAGACAGACATGGCATACTCTGTCAGGAATACATATAGCTGAAGTTTCTCGGGAAGAGACAGATGTGCTGCTGGGTGTGATATTTGCCAGGTGTACTGCAGTGGTAACTATATCATGAGATTTGCCATTACATTATAATCTCATTATAGTAAACTCCAAGGGACCAGGAAAGTGGTGTACTATATCAGAAATTTACTATATCAGAAATTGTCCTAAAAAAAAATAAATAATCGCCCAGCATTCCCTGGTACATTCTCTGCTGCAACACTGTCCTCATACTGGAGGTACAATACTAGCACTTGCACATTTAGTGGCCTACAAGGTTAAGTAAAGCAGGCCATACACTGGCTCGATTCACGGCCGTTTCGACAGCAGATCCGATCCTGGGATCGGATCTGCTGCCAATCGCTTGCGCTAAACGCACCCGCCGATCCGATTCCCTCCCGAAATCGGATCGGACCGTCGATCGCGCCGTGCGGGAAATTACCCTCGATCGCCCGGCGGTAGGAGCGCGTCGCTTGCGGCGTACGATTCGGGCCCGATCCGAGCATGTATACATTACCTGAAGCTGGCTCCGGGGTCCTCTTCTCCTCGCTGCACCGCATTTCCGCATGTCCCAGTGTACGCTTATACTTCCTGTGTCACTCCGGTGACCAGGAAGTTGAAATAGAGGGCGCTCTATTTGAACTTCCTGGTCACGGAGTAACACAGGAAGCGCCGGGATGGAGCAAGAACAGCGGTGCGGTGCAGTGCGGAGAAGACGCCCGGGAGCCAGCCTCAGGTAATGTATACGGGGGGGACAGGCGGCAGGAGCAGCTGAACAGATTGTGATCGGTTTCAGGCTGAAATCGATTCACAATCTGTTTGCAGTAAAGGCAGCCATACGATCCCTATCTGATCAGATTCGATCAGATAGGGATCTGTCAGCTGGTCGATCTAATGGCACATCGACCAGTGTATGGCCACCTTAAACCTTAGGGCTGCATAGCCAGGCTTGTACAGTATCCAGGGCTTCAAAGTTGCAGCTGTCACTGGATAGAGGCAGCTACTCGCTTCTTGTGAGTGGCTCCGATACTTCCATGGGCGAGACTAGTAGCACATGTCCTGCAAAACCTTCAGCTCAAACTTGAGCCAATCATGAAGCCTCTTTTCAAAATGCGAGTGGCTCTGGTACCTCAGCGGGCGGGACTTGGCACTCAACTCTCCTTAGTTTTGCAGTGAGCAGGCCTGCTCTGATCTACACTACAAGTGAAAGTAGCCTGTACTGCGCTTCACATGCTACCAGGAGCATCATCGCTAACAAAGGAAGAGATACCAGGGAGTGCGTTCAATCCTGTGGGAAGACTGTGATACTTTTAATGGCAACTGCAAAGTGGAAGTGAGAACACTGAAATCTCCTTTGCTTACGTTCACATTATTCCTCATTTCATCCAATCTGCTTATTTGTACAGTACTGTATATCCAGCACCGATGCTATTCTTGGCTTAAAAATGATATCACGGTGGCGTAGTGGTTAGCGCACTCGCCTTGCAGCACTGGGTCCTGGGTTCAAATCCCAGCCAGGGCACTATCTGCAAGGAGTTTGTATGTTCTCCCCGTGTCTGCGTGGGTTTCCTCCGGGCACTCCGGTTTCCTCCCACACCCCAAAAACATACAGATAAGTTAATTGGCTCCCCCCTAAATTGGCCCTAGACTACAATACATACACTACACAATGCAGACATACGACTATGGTAGGGATTAGATTGTGAGCTCCTTTGTGGGACAGTTAGGGACAAGACAATATATATACTGTACATCGTGCTATATAAATACTAAATAATAATAAATATCAGGCATCAACTCACTTGCAACCAGCCTGAAGAGAGCAGCCACCTTGACTTATGACGCATGCACCGCCCATTGTTTACTATATCCAGAGCCAGCGTCACGTAGGGACCAAAAAACATGTTTACTACAACATAAGTTATAATATATCAGAGTTTAGTACACCAGGAGTTGCTCCCATAGACATAATGGAGATTGGCTGGGACCTGAAGAGGTAGTTAACTATACCCAAATGTTTACTATATCAGAGTTTATTATAACGGGATTATACTGTAATGCAGCCCAGCCATGGGGCTGGTTCTCCAACCTCTTGGGACCAGTAATCTCCGGAATGAAGAAGCTTCCTGGAGTAACCAAGTTGTGAGAACTTCCATTTCGTGGCCTCTGAGTGAGATTGGATGTTCTGGAAGTGACCTAACAAGGCTACAGTAACCCAGCCCTGTGGATGATGCTGCCCGTTGGATAGAGTCAGCTGGACTTTGATGAACTGTTTATTTCGGTGATCTCTGTATTTTGCTCCAGCCTCCATATTTAATTTGACTAAATGCCTGGACTTTGTGGACTTCTACTGATTTTTCAATCTATCGAGACTATAAATATGCTGGTAGTTCTTCTACCTAAGCTGGGCTGTTTCTGAAGTTTTGTTTTGCTGAAACCCCAAAAGTTGTTTAAACACCTGAACCTGAGCAGGAGACATAAATCCGCCCCATGACTAAATGTCAGAAGTAGCTCCGTCCTCATATTGAAGGTCAGGAGACGTAGCTCCACCCTGATGCTGAAGGTTAGGAGACGTAGCCCAACCCTAATACTGCAGGGCTTGTATGCCTAATGTAAGCTTAAAGCGTCTGGAGCTCCTCACCTTTATTATCCGAGTCACTTTTCTCATTGCTGTTCTTCAGAAGGTCGCTAAGCTGTTTCTGCATGAAGAGGTTCAGCCTGCCATACATGGAATTTCCAGACTCCTCAGGGAAATTCTGCAAGGCGGAGGAAAGCTCCACACTGGACAGCTGCTCTGACAAAGCCTTGTGGTTCTCTGTCAGCATCAGGACAACCAACAGTCCATTATACACAGAGGAGGAACACCTGCCGTACAGAAGAAAGAGTGTCATTCCAACCATCCCATGGTCACCAATCACTGAACACACAACCACAAATTTCATACTAACAAGCCCATTATACACAAAGGAGAAACACCTGCCGTACAGATGGAAGAGGGTCATTTCAACCACCCCAGGGACCCCAATTACTGATCACACATCCACAGCCCATAACTCACCCATCCACACCAGACATCTTGGCGATGGCACCAGGAATAGCTCTCAGTAGACTGGTTGAGTTTCCGCTGGCTGCAGAGCCAATACTGGAGAAGATTTCTTTGATCACCTGGGAATCCCCTGCATTTAGGCGTCTGGAACCTCCGCGCACATCACTGCTGCCCACACCGGTTAGCACCTTCAGGACCTGCCGTGGGGCAATGGCATCATACATTACAGGATGCTGGACACAGTGGACACATCTCATGGGCTTATGGCACAATGCTCCACTTACCGCAAGGCCTATATGCTGGATAGCAGCTGAGGACTGATGCTCCTGCATACATCCCAACACGGCTCGCACCCCTCCCTCTGTGGCAAAGAGGACCCGCCAGTCATATTTGGACATCACCAGGTAGGTCAGCTGTAAACAAGTGATCACCAGTAACTTGTCTTTCACCTGAGAAGTTGGAAGCTCCACCAGCAGCTTCACAATTCGATCTCTAAAAATCATAAGAATGAAAGTAAAGAGCCTGGCTGTGAGATTGTGACTGGGATAACATAAGCTGCAGCTGTAGGGAGTTGAGAAATATGTACCTGCATGCCGGCCGACACTCCATCTTCACACTGTGCATCTCTTCCAAGAGTTGCTGCTCCATCATCTGCACCACAAAGCCAAGAGCTTCCGCTCCACAAACCTTCCGCTTCACCTTGTCCAGCATCTCGGCTAGCAGCTCCAGGCACAGGGAACTTCCCATAGCTGAAAAAGCAAAAGGTACAGACTCAGACATCCATCTGCCTCCCACTCTACACGTCACCTACAGGGCAGCAGTGCCGAGATCACAAATCTGCAGAGGGTCCAGGGAACCACCCTCAGATGAGTGGTGGCTGCTGTCCTAAGAATCTTGCTATTCCCCTACAAGGTGTGAGCAGTAGATATGTAGCTACACTTCCCTGGTCTTAACTTGCCAATGTCATTACATCATTGGAGGAAAAGGACTGCCATCTTTTTGTGCCATTACATACATTAAATTATTTAGTCTATGGATGTGAATAATCTTCAAGCAACCAAAATATACGAAGGTATCAAAAAAGTATATGTAGCCATAGCACTAACCAAGGCAGCACTGGTACTGTAGGCTTAAGTATCAGTACGCCGTCGGTGAGTTGGTCGCAGGGCAAACCGAATGACGCCTCTCCCTGCTGCCGCTAAACTCCCCAATGGCGTTAAATACTATTGCCCTCCAGGTCGTCAGAACACAGAAGGTGGTGTAATTTGGGGTCCAGGCGATGACAGTGGGTGGTGCTTCTTCCAAGGCAACTGACAGCAGTGCCGGATATCTTTGGCTCTACTACTTGTTGGAACAAAGTTATCCAGCATTGCCTCAGAAGCAAAACAAATGGGGCGCACAGACATCACATTTTGTCACTTCCATGTAGTATGAGGGCGAACATATTTTGAGTACTTTATTTAGATTTTGTGTGTAAGCTCTCATACTGACTGCACGGAGGTGGTAAAATTGGCCAAAGAAAATTGGCTGTGTGTACTCGGCCTAATACTGTGGGCAGCACGGTGGCATGTGGGCAGCATGGTGGCGTAGTGGTTAGTGCTCTCGCCTTGCATTGCTGGGTCCTCGGTTCGAATCCCAACCAGGTCGACATCTGCAAGGCGTTTGTATGTTCTCCCCGTGTCTGCGTGGGTTTCCTCCGGGTACTCCGGTTTCCTCCCACATCCCAAATACATACAGATAAGTTAATTGGCTTCCCCCTAAAATTGGTCCTAGACTAAAATATACATGCACTACACAATACATACATAGACATAAGACTATAGTAGGGACTAGATTGTGAGCTCCTTTGAGGAACAGTTAGTGACAAGACTATATATACTCTGTACAGCGCTGCAGAAGATGTCGGCGCTATATAAATACTAAATAATAATACGTTTAGATGTTCCTTAAAGCGGGACTGAACTCGGAACTTCCTCTCTGCTTTAAAAGATACGCAACAGCATAATAAGCTTTAAAGAGAAATATTTATTTGTTACAGCTCATAGAAATCCTGCAATAGGTTTGCAGTATATCTACTTCCTGCCTTCATGGAAGCAGACATCTTGTTAAAGGGTTACTTAAGGCTGCATAAAAAAATGTTTTACTCACCTGGGGCTTCCACCAGCCCCCTGCAGCTGCCCGTTGCCCACGTTGTCTCCCTCCGATCCTCCTGTCCCCGCCGGCAGCCACTTCCAGTTTCGGTGACAGGTGCCGACAGGCTGGGAACGCGAGTGATCCCTCGCGTTCCTGGCCGCAATAGCGCCCTCTTTACTGCTATTGCGGCCAGGAACGCGAAGAATCACTCGCGTTCCCAGCCTGTCGGCGAAACCAGAAGTAGCTGCCGGCGGGGACAGGAGGATCGGAGGGAGACAGCGTGGGCACCGGACAGCTGCAGGGGGCTGGTGGAAGCCCCAGGTGAGTAAAACTCTTTTTTTTGCAGCCTTAAGTGTCCCCTTAACATCCTGTGTTTACCAATTAGCTCTCTGCTATGGAAGTCAGCTGACACGGTAAGGTATCAAATTATAACTTGTGATTAGACACCGATGAGGGGGAATTAGACATGCTAAACTATATTTTATCTACATTTTCCTTCTGTCCTGTGAAGGAGTTTAGGTCCACTTTAAGGGAGGAGGGGAGGGAACATGTGTAAGAGGGCTGGAAGGACTTGATTTGAGTGCTCTGCAACTTGGGAATGGTGTCTCAATTAAAAAAACTGCAAAGTGGCTTATCCACCACAATCTTCTCTTGCCCTCTGCTGCCCACGTCTGGCAACCAGTCACTACGGAAATTATTTCCTCCTCTGACAAGGGCTTTATGAAGAGAGACAACAAAACACACTGAGAGAATGTCAAACAAGAACACATGAAGTTTTGCTATGGTTCCCTCACGGCCTCACCTCACCTTGTAGATGTGCAGCAGGACTGGTAGGCGAATTGTGTGCAAGTCCTAGACAAATCCCTAACATTGTGCCCCACTGTGCTAACACCAAGACTTACATTTCCCCTTCTCCTCAGCTGGTGCAGACACCTTCATTCCTTCCTGAGAGAGAAGATTGCGGAGAACCTGAAGGTCTGTTGGCTCTGCATTCCCAGCATTGCCACCCTTATCACTTCTTCCCGACTCTTCACTCTTTGGCTTCTTAGAGAGGAGGCCTGTGGAAGCAGGGGGACCCTGAAGGGAGGAACTGGAACTGGGGATCTGTTTCTCTGCTGTGCTGGGACGCAGGACATACTTGGCATAAATACGCGAGCTTTGAAGGTCACTCAAAACCGAACCGTGACAATGTTCACCAAGAAATCCCAGAATCCTCTGTGCTAGATTAACTGGGATAGAGGCCAGTATGAAGCTCTGCTCATCCGGACCACACAGCTGCAAATAGAGAGACAAGAGAAACAAGCGAAGGAGTCAGTGCTTAAATTATGGATACTGAAAACATCTCATATCCAGCAAGCAATCATCATCATCACCTCTTCAAAACCTCAATCTACATAAAATAGCAGTGTACAGTACAGAAATCGGATCGTTCTTGGGGAGCACAGTACGTAGCCTGGGTGTTGTAGGATCAAACCAGTGTTTGGCCATATTGGCTCATATACAATTAACTTTTTCTCCAGAATTTTTTCCTCAGTGATATTTTTCAACTTGTCAATATGCCTTTTAACCCTTTCGGGACTGGATGGATCTGGCCCCTTTAAAGTGTACCTGACATGAAATAAAAATTCACACATACTTGGGGCTTCCTCCAGCCCCCCTCGGCTAGATTGCTCCCTCTGCACCGTCCTCCGCCTCCTGGTTCTTTTGTAAAGGCTCCCAGTAACTTTAACCAGTCGGGGCACACGCAGTGCAGCCACGCACGAACCAGTCTACCTCCCACGGCCAGGATACTACTCTTCCAGTCTATGTACTGTGCTCCCCGAGAATGATCAGATTCCCGTTTTCGAACCTCGTCTGTGGCAGATCCATCATGGCGGAGCCAGCTCTACATGAACCTTTTCACTCACCTCTTCCTCTAATCTATGTTTTATCATTTCCTGCACCTCCTGCTGCTCTTGGGGTTCCATCCTCCGAATGAAGAAGAGGACCTCCCACCACTCGTCCTGCCTCAGGATCCCTTTCTCCTCAATGGGTGCAGTGCCTAGATATGGGAGGGCATAAACACTGCCGTATGGCCGATTCTGCAGAGATGGAGTGACTGTGGAAGAAAGAAGAGTGAGTCGGGTTCTGAGCCTGTACTGCCTTATCCAATCTATTATGGCTGAATCCGAAGGACAGAGCTTTTTCCAATAACCCAATTATGCAGCATCCTCTTGTCATGTGGGATACATGCAAAACCTGAGCCCGTGTAATATCCAGTCACAGGCTATTAAGAACCTTTATAAGACGCATTGATCCTGCCAGGATACAAAAACCCTGGCGAGTTCCAAAAGTGGTCTTAGTACCAAATGATTTGTATATGACTTTGTTAAGGACACTAATGTTTTACAAACTTACAGAAAGCAATCCTAACCTAAAAGTCAGATTCCCCACATCCTTTTTTGAACAGAGATGTCATACTTATCCCAGTTCTCCATGTCAGATTTCCATCATCTTCAAAAACCTTATTTCATCAGCTGCCCACATTTACCCAGAATACACACACAGGTGGGGAGCAGATCTAGATCTAGCGGTGGACTTGGAGGATCATTCCAGGGGTTTGACAACCACAGCCTAGAAACATGGTCTTATGTAGTGGAGATGCATTACAAGGTCCATTTTCGCAGGTAACTTACACCTGACAAGAGTGGCCAGGTTTGATCCAAACTGCTGCTTTAGAGGACGCTCGCAAAAACGCACATTTAGTGGACGTGTACCAAGGTGCATAAGCTTAGACATAAGCTTATGCACTATGCAATAAGCTTATGTCTAAGCTTATGCACCTTGGTACACGTCCACTAAATGTGCGTTTTTGCACTATGCAATAATATATTCAGTAGTATACACTAGATATGGTAAATGAGATACAAATACGTTTGCCTAAAAATCAAACTTCATGTAAATTATAAGCAGCTTCAAATTGGACCAATCAGAAAAACTTCCTGCTAATTTCTATTGGTCCAAGTTCAAACTGCAAATAGAATACTTTTTCTAATTTTGGTTCTGTCCATTACCACAATTCATTGTAAATGAAACAACTCAGATGCAGTTGAAGTGCAGACATTCAGCTTTAACCTCCCTGGCGGTTTGTTAAAATCTGCCAGGGGGCAGCAAATACCTTTTTTTTAATTATTATTTTTTTTTTTCATGTAGCGAGACAATGTCTCGCTACATGATAGCCGCTGCTGAGCGGCATCCCCCCAGCCCCTCCGATCGCCGCCGGCGAACGGAGATCAAGAGATCCCGTTCAAAGAACGGGATCTCTTGGAGGGCTTCCCCCGTCGCCATGGCGACGGGGCGGGATGACGTCACCGACGTCGTGACGTCAAAGGGGAATCCGATCCACCCCACGGCGCTGCCTGGCACTGATTGGCCAGGCAGCGCACGGGGTCTGGGGGGGGCGGCTGCGGCGACGGGTATAGCGGCGGATCGGCGGCGATCGGAGGTTACACGCAGCTAGCAAAGTGCTAGCTGCGTGTAACAAAAAAAAAAATTATGCAAATCGGCCCAGCGGGGCCTGAGCGGTGCCTCCCGGCGGCATAGCCCGAGCTCAGCTCGGGCTTACCGCCAGGGAGGTTAATTCAACGGGGGGAACAAAACAATTGCAAAAAAATGTGTTTTTTAACACAACCCCTTTCTTTCAAGGGCTCAAAAGTAATTGGACAAAATAAAAAGGGACTCCGAGCACCTCTCATGGGCATGCCTTTAAGACCCCGACCAGTACTGCAAAGTACTTAGAGATGCATACCTTTCTGTAGCTTGTGCTCTCCTCTTTCATTTGATGCCTAAAACGCGGTTCTACCCCAAATGGTTTTCGTTCGACTTCAATTTAAAAATAGCGGCTGCCATCTTGGCTATGTGATAACTTCCGGGTAACCCCTGTCTTCTCTGTTAGAGAAGTGCATCACTGAATAAAGCAGGAAGAGGAAGTGACACGCATGGCCATTGCAAGAGGCTCTTCCATAGAGGTCATAGCACGACCTTGTTGGAAGTCATCTGGCTTAAAGGCATGCCCATGAGAGGTGCGCGGAGTCCCTTTAAATAACTGGAAATAAAATGTCCATTTCTAATACTTGATTGAGAACCCTTTACTGGCAATGACAGCCTGAAGTCTTTAAAGAGACACTTTAACATCAAAAAGTTCCCCTGGTGCAGCGAGACCCCCGGACGGAGGACGGCGTGGGAAGCCTCATTGGGACCCTGAGGCTTCCCCCTCCCGAGGTGAGTACCCCCCAGGGGAACTTTTTGATGTTACAGGTTTTCATGGACATCCCCAGATGCTGGGTTTCCTCCTTTTTAATGCTCTGCCAGGCCTTTACTGCAGATGCTTTCAGTAACTGTTTGTTTGGGAACCTTTCTGTCCAAAGTTTAGTCTTCAACAAGTGAAATGCACACTCAATGGGGTTAAGATCAGGTGACTGACTAGGCCATTCAAGAATTTTCATCTTCATTGCTTTAATAAACTCCTGGGTTGCTTTGGCTGTATGTTTTGGATCATTGTCTATCTGTATCACTAAACTCCGACCAATCAATTTCACTACATTTACCTGGATTTGAGCAGACATTATGTCTCTGAACACCTCAAAATTCATTCGGCTGCTTCTGTCTTGTGTCACAGCAATAAACACTAGCGTTCCATACCAAAGCCATCACAGCGCCTCCACCGTGTTTTACAGATGATGTGCTATGCTTTGGATAATGAGCTGTTCCACACCTTCTCCAAACTTTTTCTTGCCATCATTCTGGTAAAGGTTGATTTTGGCTTCATCTGTCCAAATAATGTTTTTCTAGAACTATACTGGCTTTTTTTTTTATGTTGCAGAGTACACCAGTGCTTGCTTTCTTTCTCAGAATGAAACAAATTGCAGATTTTGCAGCTCGTAATATTGTAGCAATTTCTCATATGGGTTTTTTTGTTTTGTTTATTGCAGCATGAAAGGCTTCTTTCACCTGCATGGAGAGTTCCTCTAAGTCAATTGTCAACATATTTTTTTAGCCCCTGAAATAAAGGGATTGTGTTAACCGCTTGATGACCCAGCCTTTACCCCCCCTTAAAGAGAAACTCCGACCAAGAATTGAACTTTATCCCAATCAGTAGCTGATACCCACTTTTACATGAAAAATATAATGATTTTCACAAACAGACCATCAGGGGGCGCTGTATGACTGATTTTGTGCTGAAACCCCTCCCACAAGAGGCTCTGGTACCGTAAGGTACTCTGGGCAAACTGCCACAATGTAACAATGACACACACAGGAAATGGCTGTTTATAGCTGTCTGTTAAAGCCAGAACAGCTACATAATCTGCCCACAGTAACAATGTCACCATGTAATACATGTCAGAATGTGAATCTGGGAGAGGAAATATTTTACAATGAGCAAACTCTGACTAAATCATGTATACATAATTATTGTAAAAATTAAGCACCTTTTTATATTAAATTATTTTCACTGGAGTTCCTCTTTAAGGACCAGCGCTATTTTTTGTGATCTGTGCTGGGTGGGCTCTGCAGCCCCCAGCACAGATCAGCTGGCACGCAGAGCGATCAGATTGCCCCCCTATGGGGATGATGTGCAGGGGGGGGGTCTGCTCGCTCCTCCTGGCTGGCATGTTGCGGGGGGGGGGCACCTCAAAGCCCCCCTCCGTGGCGAAATTCCCCCCTCCCTCTCACCCCTGGTGATCCGGGCTGCACAGGACGCTATCCGTCCTGTGCAGCCAGTGACAGGCTGTCCCCTGTCACATGGCGGCGATCCCCGGCCGCTGATTGGCCGGGGATCGCCGATCTGTGTTATGGCGCTGCTGCGCAGCAGAGCCGTACAATGTAAACAAAGGAGACAAATGTCTCCTAAGTTTACATTTAGTCTGCGAGCCGCAATCAGCGGCTCACAGGCTATTCACGGAGACCCGCTCCATGATCTAACAGGAAACGGCCGCTCGCGCGAGCGGCCTTTCCTGATTAATTAGGGAGGCCCCTGGCGAAGCAGATCTGCGTCGCTGGTCCTCCAGCTACCACTTTGCCGCCGCACGGTATGAGTGTGCGGTCGGCAAGTGGTTAAAAAAAATGCTTTAGTTGCCTTATTTTTATGCAATCATTCACCCATCTGAGATGATCCATTTAAAATTCATGTGGTAATGTACAGAACCAAAATTCGAAAAAAGTGTCTGTCCAAATATTTATGAACCTAAATGTATAATTTACAGGAAATTTGAATTTTAGGCAAACTTATTTGCATCTCATTGACCATCGCTGGTAGGCACCAAAGTCCCCGATGACAGCTCTATTATATTCCAGACGAGGTCTCTTCAACCCATTATAAACTTATTATGCACATCTTCGAACCTGTTAAAGGGAACCCAAGGAGACAAACAAATGAAGGCGGTTATATTTATTTCCTTTTAAACAATGCACATTCCCTGGCTGTCCTCCCGATGCACAGCCTCTATTACTTTGAACCCTAGACCCTGAACAAGCATATGCAGAGCAGATGTTTCTGGGAAAAATCTGACTAGATTAGCTGCATGCTTGTTTCAGGTGTGTGATTCAGATACTTCTGATGCCAGAAAAATGAACAGGAACTGCCAGGCAACTGGTATTGTTTAAAAGGAAATAAATATTGCGGCATCTATAGGTCTGTTGCCTCTGACTTCTTTAAGAATGATTATAGCTAAATCATGAAAATCTCTAATCCTCAGCTTTGACATGTCCGTATATAGATACGCCAAGCTCTATGATAACCTAAAGGTGATAGTAGTTGACAAAATTAAAAAAAAAAAAAAAAATTGTGGCAGCCTCTATACAAATGTTAATACAGACTCCCACCGCCCTCTTTCCATGATTATAATCATTGTTATACCGGATAGCCTCTGGAAACACTAACTAAAGAAAGATAAAAAAAAAAAAAACCTTCCCTACAGCCTCAGTGTGTCAGAAAGTATTCCGCTAAAGAAACGCCAAATGTAGGGAAAAACGAAAAAGTGACCCTTAATAAAGTCCCAACCAGCCGAAGAACAGAAAATAGTGCTTAAAGAGGGTAAGGGTCGTGGTCCCAGCCGCCAATTTGAAACTCCGTTACCAGTAAGTCTAACTGGAGGTTTCCTCTAATTGGCGTCTGGGACCTGTGAAGAGAGAAACAAGAAGTCCGTGCAAGACTCCCGTAGTGAGGGATTACAGCCTGGAGCACTTTTCTGCCAAATGACTGGTCCTGTTGTGACAACACATCCACTCTATAATGCTTGATAACAGTAAATGTGCTCGACCAAGTTGCCGCTTGACAGATCTGTTGAATAGAAGCGCCAGC
The DNA here is from genome assembly GCF_040937935.1 of Hyperolius riggenbachi. NCBI lineage: Eukaryota > Metazoa > Chordata > Amphibia > Anura > Hyperoliidae > Hyperolius > Hyperolius riggenbachi. The sequence goes on from NC_090649.1 coordinate 441,818,694, forward strand.
CCTCTCAGCCCAGGAAGTAGACAGTGATCTTGGAGAGTGGGCTTTAATGTTGGGCGGCAATGGACACTGACTACCCTCATATGCAAGAATTATAGTCTGCCTGATCCATCTAGAAATAGTTTGCTTGGATGCTTGCTGGCCCTTATTCTTTCCAGAGAAAATAACTAAAAAATGGCTAGACCTTCGAAACTCTCTAAACCTTGTGAGATAGACTAGCAGGGAACTTCTTACGTCTAAACAATGGAAATCGGCCTCTGTGGCACAAGAGGGATTGGTACAGAAAGAAGGCAAAACAATCTCCTGTGGCCTGTGAAATTCTGAAGAAACCTTTGGAAGATAATTTGGATCCAGTCGAAATCTCACACTGCCTGGACAAAGAATGGACCCTTAATTGATGAAGCTTTTAAAATCGCTCAAACGTCTAGCTGACGTAATTGCAACTAAGAATGCAACCTTAAAGGAAAGAAATTTAATGTCAATTTCTTCAATTGGTTCAAAAGAGGACCTTTGATAAGGCTGTTTAAAATCAAAGACAAATCCCATTGAGGAAAGATCTTAGGTTTCACCGGAGTGGATCTTTAAATGGCTTTAAAGAAATTTCTGTCCAATTCCTATCTAATAAAATAGATAAGGCTGAGCACTGAACCTTGAATGTACTAGGAGCCAGTTTCATCTCGAAACCCTCCTGAAAAAAAAATTCTAGGATGGATGCCGTTAAAGAATGATCTCTGACATGAGTGCTGCACCAAGTTAAATACACCTTCCAAACTTTACAATATATTTTCGGAGTTACTGGTTTTCTGCATTTCATTAAGGTTTCAATGGCTTTCTCAGACAGACCCTTGTCTCTTAAAATTACCCTTTCAGGAATAATTGGGGCTTGGGATGATACAATAGTCCCTGGATCAGAAGATCCGGACGCATTGGAAGCATGAACGGAGGTTCCCTGGCCACCTTTTGTAGAGCTGCAAACCGTGGTCTTTTTGGCCAGAGGGGAGCAATTAGAATAAAATCTACATGTTCTCTTTGGGCCTTGATTAGTACCTGGGACAGCAGGGTGAGTGGAGGAAACACATAAAGGTTAAAATTTCAAGGATGACTTAGTGCATCCAGCCCCAGTAACCTTGAGCATCGGTGGAGAGAAAATAATTGATCCACCTTCGCATTCGTCGGGGAGGCGAAAAGGTCTATGTCTGATATTCCGAATTTCTTGGTTACCAAGCTGAAAACCTCCTGATGAAGTTCCCATTCCAACTGAATTACCTCTTGGCGGCTTAGAAAATCCACTTCCAGATTCAGAACTCCCTTTATGTGAACTGCTGACAAGTATAGAACCCGAGGTTCCTCCCAGTCCAATATCTCCACACAAAGGGACATTAAATCCCCCGATCTTGTCCCTCCCTGTTTTAACAGGTAAGCTACCGTCTGAAAATACTACAACATGTTTCTCCACAACCAGATGCTGAAAGGCCAGGAGAGCCTTCTGAACTGCCAGGAGTTCCCTGAAATTGGAAGATTTTCCCCTTATAACCTGAGACCAATGACCCTGCTCATGATTTCCCAGAGTTGTTGCTCCCAAACCCCATGAGCTTGCATCCGTATAAATCTTTATGGGGTCGTTTTGTCTCCACCAGCGACCCCTGTCGAGATTCTGAATTTGTAACCACCAGAGAAGACTGGATTTTACCGCTTCTGGAAGTGGAATAAGACAATCTAGGCTCTCCTGTGATCTGTCCCATCTGGACAGGAGAAGAGCCTGTAGCATTCTGCTCTGAGCCTAAGCCCAGGGAACTGCTGAGATGGATGCAATGAAGAGTCCCAGGACTCTCATAATCTGTCGTAGTGAGCACTCCTGAAGACCTCGGAGACAACCTACCTCTGACTGTGTCTTTGATCTTTTCTCCTCTGGAAGAAAAATCTTTTCTTCCTGAGAATTTATTTTGTAACCTAAAAAGTTTATTTCCTGAACAGGAACTAGTGCAGACTTTGGATAATTTATAATCCAACAGACCAGAATTAAAGTCTTCAACACTAGATCCCTGTGGATCTTGAGAGGATACTCTGATTCTGAAAAGCTCAAAAGATTGTCCAGATAAGGCACGATCGAGATTCCCTGAAGTCTCAACACTCATTACCTCTGCCAGAACCTCTGTGAAAATGCTAAGAGCTGAGGCTATCCCAAATGGAGATCTATTGAGATTAAAAGAAACAAAAAACAAACTTGTTTCCCTTCATTAGAGCTCTTACCGTGTAAATGCTTTCCATCCTGCCTTTCTTGTACACCAAAAAAAGGCTTGAGGGACTTCAAGTTCAGAATGAACCGGAAGTCTCCACTGGACTTCTTTACTAGAAAAACGTGAGAATAATAACCTTGAAACTATTGCTTCAGAGGAACAGGAATAATTACTGTTTTGTCCAATAATTTCACAATTTTCAGCTCCGGGCCTCTGGCTTTTTCTGGGCCTCTTGGAGTTTCGTTTATAATTTTTTTCTGGTGTGTGTGTGTGTGGGGGGAGGGGGGGGGGGGGGGGGGGGGTTGAGGAGTGAAAATTGAAGGCGGTAGCCTTGCCTTACAATCTGCAATACAAAAGGATCGGGATTCAATTCTTCCCGTTGTATCTCCCCCCACCTGGAGAGTCATTTTGGGAGATCGGTTCGCTTTCGGAAAGGACCACTATCTCTGCACATCCCGGCCTTTAGATTGTTCATTAGCTTGTTTCTTCACAACAAAAGGCCTTTTGCCCTTGAAAGTCTTTCACTTATTAGGAAAAAAATTTCTGCTGAAAGGGACAAAACATTTTCTAATTCAGAACCAAACAGTAGATTTCCTTCAAAAGGAATTGAACATAACATTCTTAGATGTAAAGTCTCCTTCCCAGGTTTTCAGCCACACAGCTCGTCTAGCCGAATTAATAAGAGCCGCGGTACGAGCAGAAACTCTGATGAGTTCTGTAACTGCGTTCGATAAAAATGCAAAAGCCTTCAAAACCACCGGCAGAGAAGCCTTAGGAGTCAAGAGGCTCACCTGAACTAATATGACTGATTAGATTGTCCATCCAAATCATCAGATTACGTGAAATACAAGTGGCTGAAAATCCTGGCAGGAAACCAAAGGCTACTTACTCCCGGCTTTCTTAAGTAAAGCATCAACTCTTTTATCCATAGCTTCTTTAAGGGCCCCAGCACCCTCAAAAGACAAATAACAATCTTTTGACTATTTGGATAAAGAAGTGTCCAGTTTAGGACACAATCATTTTAACCATTTCAGTGTGAGCAAAAGGGTACTTTCGTTTAGCAGATTTAGATATGAACAATCGTTTTTGTCTGGAACCGGCCACTGAGACATAATATCCTTTAAAGATTGATTTATTGAAAAAAAAACTCTGCCAGGTTGATGAGCTAAACCTGAATAAAAATGATCCGGCTCTGGCACTGTCTGTCTCTTTAATTTGCTCTGTAGAATAAACAGCCTTGAGTAACTCAGAAGATTCAACTAAACAAAAATCTGGGTGTCCTAACTTTCTCCGATTCCTCTGGCTGAGGCTGCTCTCCCTCTTCCAAAGAAATAACCTCAGATCCAGGGCCGGCTTTTGATATGAGCGACCGGAGTGGTCGCTCAGGGCGCCAGCTCTCAAGGGCGCATGCGCCGTCGCCCCTTGCCGCCCCGCTGTCTCTCCCTGCGTCCTCTGTCTGTAATTAGAGGAGGACTACAAGAACATGGTTGGCGATGTCCACAAATGCGGACAATCGGCGGCCATTTAACTACAGATCTAACTACGGTCTAACTACAGATGGAGCGGAGAGAAGAGTGACGTCAGCGATGGAGCGTAGAAGTCAGGTGAGTCAGTCTCTGCCCGGCCCGCTGCCGCAGAAGAGGGGGGGGGGGGTTGACTGGGGGCATACTACCTACACTGGGGCATACTACCTACCCTGGGGACAGCTATGCTATTACACTGGGGGCATACTACCTACACTGGGGGCATACTACCTACACTGGAGGCAGCTATGCTACTACACAGGGGGGCCCTAACACTGCTACTGCCTATAGAGCGCGTCCTAGTGGCTGCAGCTCTGGCGCTTTGAGTCCGCCAGGAGAAAAGCGCGATATAAATGTTCTGTTTGTTTGTACTACACTGGGGCAACTATACTACCTACACTGGGGGCAGCTATGCTACCTATATGGGGCAACTATACTACCTACACTGGGGGCAACTATGCTACCTATACTGGGGGCAACAATACTAGCTACCCTTTACTGGGGCACCTATACGACCTATACTGAGGGCTACTATACTAGCTACCTTTACTGTGGCAACTATACTACCTATACTGAGGGCTACTATACTAGTTACCTTTACCGTGGCTACTATACTACCTATGCTTGGCTACCTACACTGAGGGCACCTACACATGAGATCCTATACTGAGGGCACCTATACCTGGCTACCTACCTACCTACCTATACTGAGTCTGAGGGCATTTTTTGGGGAGGGACACACCACAGCTATGACGTGCCTTGCAAATTGTTGGTGCTATATATAGGCGTGTGTGTGTGCGTGCGTATGTGTGTACGCACACAAAGAGGATGGGGGGGGGGGCACCAAAATTCGGTTTCGCTCAGGGTGCAGTGAAACCTAACGCTGGCCTTGCTCAGATCTGTAATAATCAACAAACTGGCAGTGGAAAAATTTCAACTGCAAGACATGCGATACCCACTCGCATTAATCACAGACAATACTCAATAGCCTCATATTAGTTACAAAAAGTAATGATGAACTTTATTAAGAAATAGTTACTATAGATAAAAGTTAAAAAGCACATGGGATGGCCACCCCGTCACAACTCAACCAACCCAACCCAACCTCACATACACAAACATCCGCCGGCATCTAACTGTACAGATGGAAAATCGCTGGTCTACATCAATTGTGAAAATCAATTAGCATGTTTCAGGTAGAGAGTCCCAAAAAAATTGCATGATATTAATGAATGAAGTCTCTGCAAACAACTATCAATAAATAGAAAGAGACTCGTTCCTGAATCCACAAGCTGCCCTTGTGCTGTAGCATATAGCAGAGTTCACCAATGTAGTGAGTCAGAAAGCACCATCAACAGTGCAACAGTCTATTGCAGCACAGCAGCAACGCGAATAATATAGCCAGAACAAGCATGAAAGCTAGAGGCAATAAGTAACATACAAGCGCAGAGCAGCGCATCTCATGCAGATGCAGTATGTTAGGCTTGTCTCACCATATCCACAATTCTGGGAGGTGTAGAGAGCGATGATGCCTCTCGTCACATGCAACGATCCGGTGCAGAGATCAGCTCGTAACACCTAGATGTCCATTGCCAGCGGTGGGAGTATAGGATGGCCGGAAGAGGAGGATGCGGACTACAGGTCCAAGCAGCGGCGGTCACGGTCAATGTGGCCAGACAGCATGCGTGGTGGTGTTGTGAGCCCTTTCACAGACCTGTAGTAGATGCCGGAGTAGAAGTTGGGACGGCGTTGCGTCCCATGCAGTGACGTGTAGCTCCCCCGATGTTTCGCCGGCTTCTGGCTTTCTCAAGGGGGCGTGAACCTCAGATCTGTCTTCACCCTCTTCCCCCCCTCTTCCTCCTCATCCTAAACCCCTAAGACCTCTGAGGTGGTGGAGGACTGGGAAAGGATAACATGCGAAGGCCCCAGAAACGGTATTTGTACTTCAGAGGGAACAAAGGATTCTTAACTGTTATCTAAAGTATTCTGCATTTTTTTATTCAGTGTCCATTACCCCCTTTAAAATATTCAATGGCTCAGTGGCAATGACCGCATCTGTACAGGGCTGACAGGCATTCTTGGGAGCATCAAAAGGTATTTTGATATTACAAAATCTGCACCTCTTATAGGTAGGTGCATGGATTTAGAGTCAGATTTAGCCTGAAAACAGACAAAAAAAACATGCCTCAGAATAACCCCGAAGAGAAAAATGCAAGTCAGTATGTTTTTCCTCTACCGGAGGACTTACCTCCCCTGAACCTGATGCTTGCGACTGCAAGGAGGACGAAGACTTGGCCACTGCTACTGCAGTTGTTGCCGCCACTGCTGCTGACTAAGCCTCCATAGTGAGACGCCAGAGAACGCCAGGATCACCTGCTCTATATTCCCGGTTCTCCGCTCCTTCCGCTTTCTAGCCACACTCCGACACCGGAAGTACTTCAGCCCAGAACCAACACTTGGAAAGCACAAGCTCCACCTCTGTCAGTGTTTGCGGCGTGCGGAAGCGGAATAGGATGTATGCCAGCTGTTTAAACCTGCCGGTAGCCGCAAAACTATCTTAAGAAGTAACGAGGGATCCCTTCAGCTCCGCGTGAGCTCCTTCTAAGTGTATTTCCCCAGCGGAAACACTGATGAACTGAGGATGTAGGGAAGGGCGGGAGCTTTTAATCTTTCTTTAATTAGTGTTTCCACAAATCAGCTGGCCACTGATACTTCACTGGTCCCAAACGCTAATTAGAGAAAATGTTCTACTAAATGACATCTGAAGTGGGTGTGATATGGAGGCTGTCATATTTATTTCCTTTTAAACAATACATGTTGCTTGGCCGTCCTGCTGATTTCTTTGGCTGCCATAGTGTCTTAATCACAACAGAAACAAGCATGCAGCTAATCTTGCCAGATCTGACAAATGCCAAAAACACCTGATCTGATGCATGCTTGTTTAGGGTCTACGGCTAAAAGTATTAGAGGCAGAGGATAAGTAAGACAGCTAGGTAACCGGTATTGTTTAAAAGGAAATAAATATGGCAGCCTCTATATCCCTCTCGCTTCAGTTCAGTTCCTCTAAGGCTCTGGGATGTAATTATGGAATCATTTTCTTTATAGGGAGAGGTGTAGTCAGAGTGTACAAGGAACAGTTCAACCGCTGCACTTACCTGGTGAAACCTTCATATTTTCTGTGGCAGATGAAGCTTTCTCTGCATTCTCCTCCTCAGCCGGCTCTCCGATGATTTGTACCATGTGCCAGTGTACCCAGTAGGTGCGGCCGGTGGACCTCCAGAGCACCTGTGGGTATTAACCCAGAAGTTACTATGCTTGCCTCCATGTTACACATGCCAATCAGAAGAAAACAAACAAAACCGGGAACTAAATCCAACAGCCCAATTTAATGCAAAATAGTCCATATGGTTAAGGGGAGTCAAGCAGCAGTTCTATAGAGCAGATGATGTCAGTAAAGGCACACAAGCTGCAAAGCTACAGAGCAGATGGTGTCAGTAAAGGCAGACAAGCTGCAATGCTATAGTGCAGATGGCAGGGCTGTGGAGTCGGTCCAAAAAGCCACCGACTCCGACTCCTCAGTTTAGGATTCCACCGACTCCGACTCAGACTCCTCGACTCAGACTCCTCTAATTTGCATATTACAATTTTGTTTATTAAAAGTATGTAACATGAAATTCGTCTCTTAACTGCCAACGCTTAGGAATTTTACAAGACAACTGAAGTGAGAAGGATATGTAGACTACTATATTTATTCCCTTTAGACTAAAACTAGTCCTTGGTAAGAGTACTTGTAAAAGGTACAAACCGGAACAAAGAACATCTATCAGGCCCTAGGCAATGTAAGTGTGGGTACATGTAAGAATGATGTGCAGGTACTCTGCAGGGGAATGAGGAGATTGTAAACAGACAACACCTCTGTGTTCAATGTGCACAGCATTCTTAGTGGATTCCCTGCAGCTCTGGGGGGAGTGCATATGTAGAGTATAGTACTACTGTGTAACAAAGTAAACCTGAGACAGATGAAATTAAAGTTTTATACATACCTGGGGCTTCCTCCAGCCGCCTTCAGGATAATCAGTCCCTCGTTGTCCTCCTTCACCACCTGGATCTTCTGCTATGAGTCCAGGTACTTGAGCCAGTCGAGCGTAGTGCGCATGCACACACTCCGCCGCCAGGAGCATACTACACCTGTGCAGCACTATTGCGCAGGTGCAGAATGTTCCTGGCTGTGGGAGCGGCATGCGTCCGGACAGCGCTGACTGGCTGAATTACCAGGACTCATAGCAGAAGATCCGGGTGGTGGAGGACAGCGAGGGACTGATTAGCCTGAAGGGGGCTGGAGGAAGCCCCAGGTATGTATAAAAAAAACTTTACTTTTCATCCGTCTCAGGTACCCTTTAATTTGTAGTCACCAAACCAAATTTTAACAACATATCAAATGATTTGATTTCATCAGCAAAGGGAGTGCATACATTTGCATAAATCAGCATCAGTGCAGAATTATTTCCATCTCATTGACCATCTCTATTAGTGACACAGCTACACATCAGGCTTTATTCTTACAGCATAGATGTTATTTAGTATATATAAGAGATTCCTGTGTACACATCATATATACAGTCACAATCAGATATGTATATCTGACCTAAAAAATACAGGGACTGCTTTATTGAAGCAGCACAAGTAACTAATTTTGATTGGTTTATTTCATTTTTGTGGACTAAGCACAGCCATTACTGTATATATACATTATTTTTAATGACTATTATCTGAGAAATAGAACATTTTATCATATTTTCTATTTTAATTACAGTTACAAATTCATTAGGAGTCGGAGCATTTTTCCCCCGACTCCAGGCACCCAAAATTGCCCGACTCCACAGCCCTGGCAGATGGTGTCAGTAAAGGCAGACAAGCTGCTATGCTATAGTGCAGATGGTGTCAGTTAAGGCAGACAAGCTGCTATGCTATAGTGCAGATGGTGTCAGTAAAGGCAGACAAGCTGCTATGCTATAGTGCAGAAGGTGTCAGTTAAGGCAGACAAGCTGCTAATCTATAGTTCAGATGGTGTCAGTAAAGGCAGACAAGCTGCTATGCTATAGTGCAGATGGTGTCAGTAAAGGCAGACAAGCTGCGATGCTATAGTGCAGATATGTGTCAGTAAAGGCAGACAAGCAATGGAGTTATAGTGCAGATGGTGTCAGTAAAAGAAGACAAGCTGTGGTGCAATACTGCATTACATTATTTACATTTGCATTTAACTAGGGAAAATAATTTTCAAACTGACCAGTATTGCGGGGGTAATAAAAATCACAACGCACCAGGCAATCACCGATGATAAGTTCTGAAGGCTAAAAGTGTCTTGCCAATATTTTGTTTTAAACTGGGATCAGAGAATAAAAGTGGCCAATGTTTAACCTGCTGAGAGTTCTGGACGAGCTGAGCTCGTCCAGAAACGCCGGAGGGTGCCGCTCAGGCCCTGCTGGGCCGATTTAAACGAAATAAAAAAGGAGCACACGCAGCCCGGCACTTTGCCAGCCGCGTGTGCTACCTGATCACCGCCGCAGCGCGGCGATGCGCCGGGTGCGGCGGCGAAAGAGGGTCCCCCCAGCCGCCCGAGCCCAGCGCAGCCAGACCAAACAGTTCCGGCCAGCGCTAAGGGCTGGATCGGAGGTGGCTGACGTCCATGACGTCACTCCGCTTGTCGCCATGGCGACAAGGAAAGCAAAACAAGAAGGGCCGCTAATCGCGGCCCTTCTTGTTACTTCTGATCGCCGGAGGCGATCAGAAGTGCGGATTAGGAGCGCCCTCTAGTGGGCTTTCATGCAGCCAACTTTCAGTTGGCTGCATGAAATTGTTTTTTTTTAATTAAAAAAAAAAAACGTCCGGTCACCAGCCTGGCGATCTTAATAGAACGCCAGGCAGGTTAATAATGCTAATTTTTATCAAATTTGACATGGAGGGCAATAGTGAAGGGGAAGAAGTTCACCAATCAGGAACCAGCCTCTAGGCCTTTTCCTTTCAACTAATGTGATCCTTGCTCGTTTCACTGCATTGTCACTCAGGGCCTCATTGTACGCTCTAGTTGAGAGCCACTCTTTGAGTACAATAGTTTGGAAAAGAAAATCCAATGTGAGCCCCTCACATTGGCCTCAATTCACTAAGCAGTTTAGACTAGTCTACAGATGTTTTTTAGTCTACTGATAATTTGGTGTAATGTTTTAGTCCTGTTTTTAGACCTGGTCTAACATTCAGTAATTACACAATTCACAAAGGCAAACAAGGAGTAACCACGCCCACATTTTCTGACAGAGATTAGACCAGCTGATTTCTTGTCCGTAAAGTACTTCTGTGAGGTAATTTAGATGTGAGGATGGAATCTTTTGAATTAATTGTGCAGGAGTTTAATTGTATGCGCCACCATTGAATCGATTCTGTGCTCTTCCATCTTGGTCTGGCATAATGGTGCAAACGACAATGCCAAGTACAAACTACAGAGGGTCATCAGGATGGCGGAGAGGATCATTGGGAGACCCCTCCCTCCACTTGCCCACCTACACAACACAAGGCTGCGATCTAGGGCACTGAGAATCGCAAACGACCTTTCCCACCCAGGCAACCACTATTTTAATCTGCTTCCACTGGACCGGAGGCTTCGAGCCATCTCAACAAGGACTGCTAGACACATGAACTCATTCTTCCCCTCGGCTGTCAGCCTTCTTAACTCCCTCCAAATACTCCCATCAGCACTCCCACCTCCATCAAGGTCCCCAGTCTGAGCAGTGACACTGCGGATCAATTGACCAGCCCACAAGTCTGACTAACTCTATGTAGGACTGGATCTGTGTGGGGACAGAAACCACCAGGGCTGTGGAGTCGGTCCAAAAATCCACCGACTCCGAAGTTTAGGATTCCACCGACTCCGACTCCACGACTCCTCTAATTTGCATATTACAATTTTGTTGATTAAAAGTATGTAACATGAAATTCGTCTCTTAACTGCCAACGCTTAGGAATTTTACAAGACAATTGAAGTGAGAAGGATATGTAGACTACTATATTTATTCCCTTTAGACTAAAACTAGTCCTTGGTAAGAGTACTTGTAAAAAGGTACAAACCGGAACAAAGAACATATATCAGGCCCTAGGCAATGTAAGTGTGGGTACATGTAAGAATGATGTGCAGGTACTCTGCAGGGGAATAAGGAGATTCTTCCTCTATTACACATTCTTCATGCACAATCTGAACAAGGTTTATGGGTGACAGACAACACCTCTGTGTTCAATGTGCACAGCATTCTCAGTGGATTCCCTGCAGCTCTGGGGGGAGTGCATATGTAGAGTATAGTACTACTGTGTAACAAAGTAAACCTGAGACAGATGAAATTAAAGTTTTATACATACCTGGGGCTTCCTCCAGCCGCCTTCAGGATAATCAGTCCCTCGTTGTCCTCCTCCACCACCTGGATCTTCTGCTATGAGTCCAGGTACTTGAGCCAGTCGGGCGTAGTGCGCATGCACACACTCCGCCGCCAGGAGCATACTACACCTGTGCAGCACTATTGCGCAGGTGCAGAATGTTCCTGGCTGTGGGAGCGGCATGCGGCCGGACAGCGCTAACTGGCTGAATTACCAGGACTCATAGCAGAAGATCCGGGTGGTGGAGGACAGCGAGGCACTGATTAGCCTGAAGGGGGCTGGAGGAAGCCCCAGGTATGTATAAAACTTTACTTTTCATCCGTCTCAGTTACCCTTTAATTTGTAGTCACCAAACCAAATTTTAATAACATATCAAATTATTTGATTTCATCAGCAAAGGGAGTGCATACATTTGCATAAATCAGCATCAATGCAGAATTATTTCCATCTCGTTGACCATCTCTATTAGTGACACAGCTACACATCAGGCTTTATTCTTACAGCATAGATGTTATTTAGTATATATAAGAGATTCCTGTGTACACATCATATATACAGTCACAATCAGATATGTATATCTGACCTTAAAAATACGGGACTGCTTTATTGAAGCAGCACAAGTAACTAATTTTGATTGGTTATTTGCATTTTTGTGGACAAAGCACAGCTATTACTGTATATATACATTATTTTTAATGACTATTATCTGAGAAATAGAACATTTTATCATATTTTCTATTTTAATTACAGTTACAAATTCATTAGGAGTCGGAGTCGGTGCATTTTTTCCCGACTCCGACTCCAGGCACCCAAAATTGCCCGACTCCACGACTCCGACTCCACGACTCCGACTCCACAGCCCTGGAAACCACAGAATGATCTGCTATGTATGAACAATGTTAACGGTTATTGTTCCCCTGCTTGATCTCCTTTGCATGCTTGTGATCCTATTATGTATGTCTTCTTCCTGAGCTATGTATTGTGCCAAATCCAATTCCGGGCATAACCCGGTTATGCTTGGCGAAATAAACGATTCTGATTCTGAGGAAAGCTCATCAAAGGAGAAGGACGTCAGTCATAGCTACTTGTTTGGGAATTGCATCTTTTGATCATTTCCCCTGCTTTACCCACCTAATTACCAAATGGTTTAGACCAGGTGTAAAAATAGGTCTAAAATATTTGGTAATAGTGAATTCCCATTTGATGCAAATGACCAAACCATCAGTAGACTAAAAACCATCAGTAGACTAGTCTAAACTGATCAGTGAATTGAGGCCATTGTTACGGCCAAGTCTCTGCATTTGCCCATAAGGCAGAGATGTTGTCACATGTTTCGGGTGGCAACTTTGGCAGTGAAGTTGTGGGCTTTCTAATGCTGGGTACACACGATGCATTTTTTCCGCACGATTCTCATCTTTTCTTATCAATTTCCATTCACTTCTATGAGAAATCAACCAGAAAAACGATCGGAAATAATATTAGACATGACAGAACTTATCTATCGAACTATCTATGTAACGCAAAACTGTATGGTGTGTTCCTAGCATTACTTCCTGGATTACAAACTAAGGCCTAGAAAAAACACTCTTCAGGATCAATGGAGGCACTAAATTGCATGTCCATAGTATTACCATTCATGAACAGTGTGACCTGCTCAAAGACCTCAGATGTACAGGCTTTGTACACGTACCTGGAAGAGATTTGATGGGATGAGGTGAATCGTGTAAGTACTTCTCTTCCCAATCGGCTGGGAAGAGATTGGCACAAGTACATGCCACAGACATGTCCATGGCTGTTCCTGAGAATTGCTGGTACCCAAGTGTCATCAAATAAAAATGATACACCATCCCACTCTACATACATACAATACAGTTGCAGGTTTGCACAATAGCTCTGCAGAAGCTCAGGGAGATTACAGAGTAGGTTACAGAAGTGCAAAGCAAAAGCATTCAAGAGCATGAACATTCTTGTGATTCTTACCTGGACCGGTGGCATTCCATTGTTAGACTGGCGGAATACTCCCTCGTCACCAGCACTGATCTCATCATAGTCCTCCAACATTCGGACAGTCATTCCTGGTTTCAGGGCTTCCTGGATATAATCCACATAATTGTTCCGTGCGACAAAGTCGGTTGGCTCTTGGAACCTCTTCGCTGGCTTCTTCTTAGGGGCGGTGCCTTGTATAGGGGTGGTAGAAGCCACCTGGAAGCTGGTGCAGGGGGATACTTTGGGCTGAAAGATGGAACGGATGATTCGAGAAGATTGTTCAGTGTCCACATAATATCCAGTCTCTGGAGCATCTTCACTCACCCAGCCCATCACCCGCACCAGCTCACAGATGAGGCTACCCATGGCCATGCTGAAACCAAACTGGCGCTGTAGACGGGAGGTGTCACTGCGATCCGGCCGGTCACTGCTCAGCTGGTCCAGCAAGGATGTAACGCATAAGTAACGCTTCACCAATGAGAAGAGCTGCTTTCCCGGGATCTGTCCCAAAACAGAAAACATATCAAAGATCCTTCTGTACCTCCCGATCCTGACCTTGCCCACTAAACACCATCTAACTACTCACCTGAGGGAGGTGAATTCCATCAAAAGAGATGCAATGCTCCTCAGAGCTGGTAGTCTCAGCAAAAAGCTGCAACAAGGTGTAACGAGATTCAAAATCCATATGTTGTTCAATTCCGTCCTGCTGACTGAGGGACAACAAGACGTGTGCCCGACTCCCTGCAAAACATAGCAGTGTTACCTACAGCCTCAAATTCACATTCAGCCCAATAGACAGAACCTGAGGAACATGTCCCACCTGCATCATGTGATGCCAGCGCACGCAGCATCTTGCCAGCATTCTTACGAATTTGCTTCTCGGGGTTACAGAGCATCTTCATCAGGAGATCCAGGGCCCCAGTCTCTTTGAAGACTCCGGCCAATGATCCAATGCTGGCATAGGCGCTGAGAACATGGATGGTGTTGAGGATGGAGGAATCAGGACCTGAGCTCTGGGACATCTGTCTGGCCGCTCTCTGAACCAACATCCGAACATCTTCCGTCATCTCCTGCAGCGCCGCTTCATCCGGAGAGCCAGATGCCTTTTCTTCAATAATACCGGGACCCTCGGGTTTACGCTTACCCAGCAGCGTTGGACAATTGGTGTACACCTCTTCAGCAGACATCCACATCAGGATATTGGGGGACTTTGCATCAGCCTGTGTGGCGTTTCCACTACCCCCTGCCATCTCCTCCATATTGTGCACCGCCCAACGAATCAGATACTCAGTGTGCCCATCCGGGCTCCATCGCTGCCGTAACAGCTCCACAGGCTGAGCCTGCAGCTTAGGATCCAGCTGGACCAAGAGGTTGCCATTTCTGCGCTCTCCCACCAACATGGTGGAAATCTGAGGGAAGAGAAAAAAAACTTTTAACCTATATGAACAAGTTAAAAAAATTGCATTTTTCACCAATACCAGCACCCCAGACCACTTCTCGACACCATCACCTATACCGCAATGTCAGCACCTATCACTACCTCCCTAATACCAGTGCCTATCACTATTTCCCCAATACCAGCACCTATCACTACTTCTAAAACCCAGTGCCCTGCACTACTCCCCAATCACTACTTCCCCCGTAATCTGAATTATGGCTATTGCCATGACATTAATTTGGGCGCCATCAAAAGACGCAGCGCAAATTACTATAAAAACTGCGTGCTTTGTCTCACCCCTCAGTCCACAGCAGCCTAAAGGGTAAATAGTAATTAACACCGCCAGAACTTTTGCAAGAGCAGGGTGAGCCATTTTTTGGCTTTGCCCTGCGCCCAAATTACATGCATGCCCCTTTCTGTCCCATAATGTACAGGTCCCATAGATGAGGAGACGGCATTGAAGAGCAGGAGAATCTATGTGGGAAAACTCAATCCACAGAGGCAGCCTGCAGGAGTTGATCCGGCTGCGACAGAGGACGCTCTGTATCCCAAGTGCACACACCTGATGCGCGTGTGCAGCAGAGAGGAAGCTAGAGTGGTTGTCTCTCGCACCTCTCATACAATCCTGATGCCATCTGCTGAACAGCTTACACACAGTGGGGAGCACATTTTACAACATCCCATGCTGAAATTGAAATAACAGCGTCCCCTCAAACAGATGTATTCTCCTGCTCCTCTACACCAATTCCACATCTGTGCTCGGTACATTGGGGAGAGAACTGCAACTATTTAGCTTGCCTATGCTGCTCCATTCTACTACTGCTATTCTGGCTGCAACATCTGCTTTGATAGTTGTCCTTTAAAGGGAACCCGAGGTGAGAGTGATGTGGAGGCTGCCATGTTTATTTCCTTTTAAGCAATACCAGTTGCCTGGCTATCCTGCTGATGCTCTGCGTCTAATACTTTTAGCCATTGACCCGGAATAAACATATGCAGATCAGATGTTTCCAGCAAAAATCTGGACTAGATTAGCTGCATGCTTGTCTCAGGTGAGTGATTCAGACACTTCTGATGCCAGAAAAATGAACAGGACTGCCAAGCAACTAGTATTGTTTAAAAGAAAATAAATATTGCAGCTTCTATGTCTGTTGCCTTGGACTTTTTTTTAAATTATAGCTAAATCATGGAAATCACCAATTCTCAGCTTCGACCATGTCTGCATATACCTACGCCATGCCATGTCCTATGATAACCTAAAGACAATAGTAGATGACAAAATGACCAAATTAAAAAAAAAAAAAAAATTGTGACAGCCTCTATACCAGGCTCTATCAACCAGGGTTCATTGAGTACTCTGCAGGGGTTCCTTGGCATTTTCCCCCATCATGGGGGAAGTATAATAGAGCACATTATAATAGGGGGTACTGTAAAAAGAAGCACTAAATTGGGGGTCAGAATAATGAGCACAGTTTAATGAGTGGCAGTGTAACAGGAGGTAGTGAAATTAACAGCCCCATCTACTTTCAGGCTACTTGCACACCAAGACGTTGCGTTAGGTGCCACGTTAAGGTCGCATAACGTGCACCTAACACAACGTATGGTGCTGCAAGATAGGACGGTAGAGTGAGCCGCGTTAGGCGGCTCTATCCCTATAAGGTCTCCCAGAGTGGCGCTGATTGGCCGGCGGGACCACGTGATGCGGAGCGAGACACTCCACATCACGTGGTCCCGCCGGCCAATCAGCTGCCGCCAGTGCAGTGAATATTAAGTAGCCATGTGCGCGGCTACTGTAGCTGGCTCTCCCCGCCTCCTCTCTGCCCCCCACTGAGCATGTGCAAACAGTCTAACGCGGCTATAGCCACTCTAAGGCCGTAGCATGCTGCACTTTCGGGAGAACATGCAGCGTTACATGTAACGCAACGTGGACTGTGTGAACAGCCCACTTGTGTTACATTGCTGTGCGTTGGGGGAGCGTTACAGGCGCACGGCGTCCCTGTGTGTAAGCAGCCTTAAAGACCATGCATCCTGAAAAATAAATGCAGGGGTTCTTCCAGACCAAAACAATGTTTGCAGGGGTTTCTTGAGATCCAAAATTATTTGCAGGGTCCCTCCAGGGTAAAAAGGTTGAGAAAGGCTGCTCTATACACTCGTTGGCACAGACTCGCACCACCCTCTTTCACAGAATTATAATAGTTATACTTTTAGCCATAGACCCTGAACAATCAAGCAGATCAGGTGTTTCTGACAATATTTTCAGATCTGACAAGGTTATGCTTGTTTCTGGTTTAATTCAGACACTGCTGCAGCCAAATAGATCAGCAAGGCTGCCAGGCAACTAATATTGTTTAAACTAGGGAAATAAATAAGGCAGCCTCCATATCACTCTCACCTCGGGTTCACTTTAACACTCAAATGCCTTGTTTATTTTCAACCAATTACAGCTGTACATTTATTTTTTATTCTTTTGTAATGTACAAAAATACATATTAATATGATATACGTATGTCAGTTTGCAAAATAGCTCAGCTGGATGTCAGTCACAATAGTGACTAGGGAAAGTCAATGAGATGCAAACAATTCGATCGATTTGATGCAGGGTTAAAGGGATACTGTAGGGGGGGGTCGGGGAAAAATGAGCTGAACTTACCCGGGGCTTCTAATGGTCCCCTACAGACATCCTCTGCCCGCGCAGCCACTCCCCAATGCTCCGGCCCCGCCTCCGGTTCACTTCTGGAATTTCTGACTTTAAAGTCAGAAAACCACTGCACCTGCGTTGCCATGTCCTCACTCCCGCTGATGTCACCAGGAGTGTACTGCGCAGACACAGACAATACTGGGCCTGCGCTGTGCGCTCTTGATGACATCAGCGGGATCGAGGACACGGCAACGCAGGCGCAGTGGTTTTCTGACTTTAAAGTCAGAAATTCCAGAAGTGAAACGGAGGCGGGGCCGGAGCATCGGTGAGTGGCTGCGCCAACACAGGATGTCTGCGGGGGACCATTAGAAGCCCCGGGTAAGTTCAGCTCATTTTTCCCCGACCCCCCTACAGTATCCCTTTAAGCTTATTTTGTATAAAAATGTATGCAGCATGAAAATGGACCAATCAGCTCCTGCAAAGGTAGAATTTGATTAGTCCATTTGAGGATGCATGCATTACTTACAAATTATGCATAATCTTGCTTCCACACAATTATTTGCACCTCATTGACCATCCCTACTAGTGACAATAACTCATCTGGCTTTATACTTACAGCAGAGACGTTTATTACATATAAAAGATTCCTGAGTATACATCAGTTATACAGTCACAATCAGATACGCATAGCTGGTTTTAAAAATATGGTGACTGCTTTATTGCACCATCACAAGTAACTGTTTTATGATTGGTTTCTTATTTCATTATTGTGGACTAAGTACTGATATTACTGTATATACAAGTTACTTATGAGGACTATTATCTGATAAATAAAATGTTATCATATATATTCTTTTAATGACAGTTTGTATTTGTGTTTTTATGTACGAATCAAGGTACCCAAAAATTGCTCTACAGCCCTGCCAATGCTTGCCCAATACCGGCACTTCTCACTACTTCCCCAGTACTAGCGCCTATCACTACTTCCCCAATACCAGTGCTCCGCACCGTGTGAGGTGTATTCCCCACCTCCCCGGGGAACAGTGTGTTCGGCATCACCCCCACTCCATAGGAACTGTGTAAAATTTCAACCCTGCATTCACCGGGCACTGTGGGATTTTTATACCCCCTACCTCAGTTGGGCACTAAGTAATCTGTATCACCCCTCACCCCTGGGCACTGTGTGATGAGTATTGCCCTCTACCCAAGCAGTGTGTGATCTACATCCCCCTCCTCCACCAAGCACTGTGTAATCTATATACCCCCTCACCTGAACACTGTGGAATCTACATCCCCCTTCTCCCCCATGCACTGTGGAATCTATATCCCCGTCTCCCCCAGGTACTGGGTGACGTGTTACCCCCCCCCCCCCCCATGATCTGTATCCCCCCTGCCCCTGAGCACTGTGTGATCTCTATCCCCCCCCCCCCCCCCCCCCGGAACTGTGTGAATTATATCCACTCTCCCCTGAGCACTGTGGAATCTACATCCCCCTCTCCCCCAGGTACTGTGTGATGTGTATCCCTCCCCCCCATGATCTGTATTCCCCATGCCCCTGGGCACTGTGTGATCTCTATCCCCCCATTCCCCAGGCACTGTGTGATCTCCATCCCCCATGCACTGTGTGATCTCCATCCCTCCATTCCCCAGGCACTGTGTGATCTATATCCCCCCTCCCCTGAGCACTGTGGAATCTACATCCCCCTCTCCCCCAGGTACTGTGTGATGTGTATCCCCATCTGCACCCCACCACCCCATGATCTGTATCCCCCATGCCCCTAGGCACTGTGTGATCTCTATTCCCCAGGCACTGTGGGATCTATATCGCCCTATTCCCCAGGTAGTGTGTGATGTGTACTCCCCCTCCTCTGTGCACTGTGATCTGTATTCCCCGTCTGTGGGAAGTGTGACGTGTACCCACCCTTCCCCGAGCACAGTATTATCTGTATCCCCTTTCCCCCGGACACTATATGATCTGTATCCCCACTGCCTCAGGCACTGTGCGATCTATATTCCCCCGGGTCTCACGCGCTGTCAGCGTTGATCTTCTGCAATCGGCGCCGCAGCCCTTCAGCTCCACTTCCGGGTCAGGCCGCACACGTGACAGCAGAGATCCGCCCATCCACCCGGCATACAGATCAGCAGTGAGCGACGTCAAAAATTGTAGGCGGAGACACAATGAAAACGCTGCCAATCGTGTCCAGTGTGGATTGGAAGGGGCGGCGAAAGCAGTCGAGAAGCGTGACAGCTAAATAGAGATGGGAAGTTCGGATCTTTTCAATGATCCGGATGATTCGAATCGGATCATTGAAGAGATCCGGATCTTTGATCCGAATCTCGGATCATTTTACTACCGGAAGCATTCGGGGGTGAAATGAACAGCAGGACAGGTCTGTGGACAGGAGAAGGAGAGGGGGGTGGACACACAGAGTAGGGGAGAAGATGGACAGAGGGCAGGGAGTGGACAGAGAAGGGAGGAGGGACGAGCAGAGAGCAGAAATGTTTGCACGTAATACCCACAGTCATATGCTTTACATATATTTCACCTATATGTTCATCTGTACACTTTGAAAGAAAAGGTCGCACAGTGAAAGAAAGCATTCCCAGAAGATAAGTGCAGCTGTTTAGTGCCGAGTGCAGGAGGATTATATTGCCTTTCAATCACAGTGTCTGCAAAGTTACTGAGCTGTGCTGAGCCAAAAGCTTCCCATGTGTTCACTGTGCAGCACTACGGAACAGCCAGCCTATAATGGGCAGAATGTTATAGCCAGTATGTGTGCTCTACACATATCTGGCAGTGGCACCCATGTCCCCTCTCTCTCTCAGCTACCTGTCTCCCTGCAAGGCTGCCTCCCATCCAACTCAGCGATCTCTGCTTCCAGGACCCCGCTGCCCGCTGAGAGGGGGCGTGTCGCTCCTGGCCCCGCCCCTTTTGCGATCCGAATCGTTCATTTTGATGATTCGGATGATCGACTCATAAAATAGATTCGGATCAAAGATCCGAATCGTTCATGATCCGGACAACACTACAGCTAAACTTCGACTGGGATTCCAGGGAAGAGGGAACACACCAGCCGCTATTATGAGCGTTTTGCCGTCTATGGGCGGCCCAGTGCACACCAAAACCCTCTAGCAGATATGCAAAATGCTAGAGGTTTTTGAAGCAGATTTCAGAGCGATTTTAGGCATGTTGAGGGCCCATTAACACTTGAAAGCGCAAACCGTTTTGCGTGAATGATTTTTCAGCGGAAAAATCACTGAACACTGTGGTGATTTTTCCACGATCGTGTTTATTGCTTCTATAGCACTGAAACGCGGCTGCCGGGAAATCGCCTGAAAATGGTGCAGGTGACGCATTTGCGATTTTGGCCGATTTGCTGGGATTAGCGCAAATCGCCCAAGTAAGAACAGACCCATAGCATTTAATTACACTAGCGCTTGCAAAAGCGCTAGTGTTTGAGCGTTTTGCCAAAATCGCCGGCAAATGCTCAAGTGTGAGTGGGCCCTTAGAGACGTTTTCTAAACATGCCTAGCGATTTTTGGAGTGTTTTTGTGTAGAAGATTACAAATATTGTTATAGCAAAAGCTACTGTACGGCTTCTGTAACAAAAATGCCTGGAAAAACTGCTCTGACCTAGCATTTTTCAGAGCAGTTTGAGCTTTTCCTATACTTTAACATAGAGGCAGAAACGCCTCAGAAATAAAAAAAAATGCTGTAGCCCCCGAGTTTGCGTTTGTGAAAAAAGTGAAGCGCTCTAGTGTGCACCATCCCATTCACTTTCATTAAACCAAGCAGTTTTCCCCCTGCAAGCGTTTAAAAAAACGCTTCACAACCGCTCTGGTGTGCACCAACCCTAAGGGCCAATGCACACTAAAAACCTCTAGCAGAGCTGCAAACGCTAGAGGTTTTTTGAAGATTTTCAGAGTGATTCTATGCATGTTTAGGGCTCGTTCACACTTAAAATCGCTAACCACTAGCGATTTGCGGTAGCGTTTCTATATACAAGCCCCCAACTGTCCCAAATCCCGCGGGACTGTCCCGATTTGGGGGGCTCTCCCGCTGTCTCGTTAAGACCCCCCCGTGTCCCAGCTGGCTGGGGAGTCAGATGTGAGGCGCCAACCGCGCGGATGCGGTGTGTGGGATGCGGGTCCGGCATTATATTCTCCCTCCTTCCGAATGTGTCCCCCCTGTTTGCTGAGTAAGTTTGCGCAGTGGAGTGGGCTGTCATTCAATCTTACCATTCATCCTTGTGTACCGGCATCTGGCTTCACTCTGCTTCCTGTGACGTCACAGGAAGCAGAGAGGAGCCAGATGCCGATACACAAGGATGAATGGTAACATTAAATGACAGCCCGCTCCGCTGCGCAAACTTACTCTGCAAACGGGGGGCACATTCGGAGGGAGGGAGAGTATGATGCCGGACCCGCATCCCACACACCGCATCCGCGCGGCTGGCGCCTCGATCATTTTTTTCGCCTCCTCTCCAGTGGCACCCTCCTCCCCACCCACGGGCACCCTCTCCCTCCTCTCAACCCACAGGCAGGGTATATTGGCAATTTTTTTTTTTAATTTAAAGGTCCGTTGCGGTTTTAATTAAAAAAAAAAATCATATGAAATGTATGTGTGACTAGGGGTGTGATTGGGGGTGTGACCTAAGTGTCCCGTTTTCTCATTTCAAAATGTTGGGAGGTATGTACAGTGGCTTGAGAGAGTATTCGGCCCCCTTGAAGTTTTCTACATTTTGTCATATTACTGCCACAAACATGAATACATTTTATTGGAATTCCACGTGAAAGACCAATACAAAGTGGTGTACACGTGAAAAGTGGAATGAAAATCATACATGATTCCAAATATTTTTTACAAATCAATAACTGCAAAGTGGGGTGTGCATAATTATTCAACCCCCTGAGTCAATACTTTGTAGAACCACCTTTTGCTGCAATTACAGCTGCCAATCTTTTAGGGTATGTCTCTGCCAGCTTTGCACATCTAGAGACTGAAATCCTTGCCCATTCTTCTTTGCAAAACAGCTCCAGCTCAGTCAGATTAGATGGACAGCGTTTGTGAACAGCAATTTTCAGATCTTGCCATAGATTCTCGATTGGATTTAGATCTGGACTTTGACTGGGCCATTCTAACACATTGATATGTTTTGTTTTAAACCATTCCATTGTTGCCCTGGCTTTATGTTTAGGGTCATTGTCCTGCTGGAAGGTGAACCTGCGCCCCAGTCTCAAGTCTTTTGCAGACTCCAAGAGGTTTTCTTCCAAGATTGCCCTGTATTTGGCTCCATCCCTCTTCCCATCAACTCTGAACAGCTTCCCTGTCCCTGCTGAAGAGAAGCACCCCCAGAGCATGATGCTGACACCACCATATTTGACAATGGGGATGGTGTGTTCTGAGTGATGTGCAGTGTTAGTTTACCGCCACACATAGCGTTTTGCAGTTTGGCCAAAAAGTTCCATTCTGGTCTTATCTGACCACCTTCTTCCACATGTTTGCTGTGTCACCTACACGGCTTGTGGCAAACTGCAAACGGGACTTCTTATGCTTTTCTGTTAACAATGGCTTTCTTCTTGCCACTCTTCCATAAAGGCCAACTTTGTGCAGTGCACGACTAGTAGTTGTCCTATGGACAGACCCCCCCACCTGAGCTGTAGATCTCTGCAGCTCGTCCAGAGTCACCATGGGCCTATTGACTGCATTTCTGATCAGCGCTCTTCTTGTTCGGCCTGTGAGTTTAGGTGGACGGCCTTGTCTTGGTAGGTTTACAGTTGTGCCATACTCCTTACATTTCTGAATGATTGCTTGAACAGTGCTCCGTGGGATGTTCAAGGCTTTGGAAATCTTTTTGTAGCCTAAGCCTGCTTTAAATTTCTCAATAACTTTATCCCTGACCTGTCTGGTGTGTATTTTGGACTTCATGGTGTTGTTGCTCCCAAGATTCTCTTAGACAACCTCTGAAGCTGTCACAGAGCAGCTGTATTTGTACTGACATTAGATTACACACAGGTGCACTCTATTTAGTCATTAGCACTCATCAGGGAATGTCTATGGGCAACTGACTGCACTCAGACCAAAGGGGGCTGAATAATTACGCACACCCCACTTTGCAGTTATTGATTTGTAAAAAATGTTTGGAATCATGTATGATTTTCGTTCCACTTCTCACGTGTACACCACTTTGTATTGGTCTTTCACGTTGAATTCCAATAAAATTGATTCATGTTTGTGGCAGTAATGTGACAAAATGTGGAAAACTTCAAGGGGGCCAAATACTTTTGCAAGCCACTGTATATATGCTAATGGTGATCGCTCCAAAATCGTCAGAAAAATGCTGCATGTAACATGTTTGCGATTAGCGATAATCGCGGAATGCCCGAGATGAGTGAAAAATCATTGATCTTCGGTAACGGGTCCTGGTAACTAGAGATGGCCCAGCCTTGGAGAACTCATGGATAAGCACATGATCAGTTTGATCAACAGATAGATTTGTAAGCTTCTGATTTGCTGTGATGACTTCCTGGTTTAACATATGATCATGACCAGCAAATCAGAGCCTTGCAAATCTATCAGCTGATCAAACTGATTATGTGCTTCTCCATGAGTTTTCCAAGGCTGGGCCATCCCTACACTTCAGCCAGTCGGTGCATGCTCATTGCGGCTGTGCATGCTCCCCTGTCTTGCTCCCACGGCCAGGAGAATTCTGCGCCTGTGCAGAAAGCTGACGGGGTCGCGCGCGCGCAACTGAGCCGCGCAAGCACAGTAAGCACCGACTGGCCAAGATACTGGGACCCATTACCAAAGATGCAGGAGGCGGAGGACAGCACTGAGGGAGCGATCAGGATGGGGGCTGGAGGACGCCCCAGGTATGTAGGATTTTTTTTCACTCATCTCTGCTTTCCTTTAAATCACACAGCTTCAGAGGCGTAGCAATAGCCATAGCAGATGCTATTGGGCCCTGGAGCATAGGGGGCCCAGTGGGGACTTAATATATTCATCATTAACTTTTTTTTTTCCACCCTTAAACTTTCTCAGTGCCCATGAACTATATGCATTGTTGATTGCATAAGAAAAACAAAAGTTTGCTTTCTTAAAACAGAAAGAATTTGCGATAATTCAGGTTGGAGTGAGCTTGAGATGTCTCCCAGTGCAACACTGCTGAATACATGCAAATTAACCATTGTTAGGCCTCGTTCACATCAGGGCCGTTTCTGTGCGCTTTTTACAGCGCACTGCCCTGTGCGATCAGCAAGGTATTTACTTTCCCATGTAACTAAATGTAGCTGGTTCACATCTATGCGCTGCGCTGAGCAGCGTTACAGAAACGTAGGGTTACATGCATTTCATGCATTTCTGTGCGTTGAGCTGGAAAGCGCACATCAATGCAAGTGAATGGAAGCGCTTTTTTAGCGCATAGAAGCGCGTACAAGCGCATAAAAGCGCATGCGTGTTTTACCCCTAATTGGAGAAAAAAATACATTTACATACAAAAACAAAGTTTTATTGACAACTGCTGCTGGTACAACAAGCAAAACGTGCTTTAAAGAAGCGCAGCGCAACGCACAGAAACGCGCACTAAAGCGCGCACAAGCGCATGCGTTTTTACCACGCGCTTTCACACGTTTTTCAGTGCAGCAGA
Source organism: Hyperolius riggenbachi (assembly GCF_040937935.1). Classification (NCBI taxonomy): domain Eukaryota; kingdom Metazoa; phylum Chordata; class Amphibia; order Anura; family Hyperoliidae; genus Hyperolius; species Hyperolius riggenbachi. The sequence continues at coordinate 441,843,575 of NC_090649.1, forward strand.
TGTGAACGAGGCCTAACCTCCAGAACTGGAATGCAATGATGTGTCAGCTTGTTAATTTGTACAGAGCCAGAATAATCCAACATGCATACAGACTGTTTCAGATTGTTTGATCCTCATCAGTGCATGGCATGGATTAATTTGGCTCTATGGAGTAAGGCTTGTAACACTGAGAGGTACAGACTAACCAGCAAGCTCATGATTACATTAGAATGTAAATTGCCCAGTTAACTGATATCCATAGGGTAACAACAAAAATAATAATATCCAGCGCTCACTATATTATGCGGGTAGTGTTGTACCCCAATGTGAAATATGGGGGAGCCTGATAATGATAATAGTAATACTGGACAAATTTTCTGTATCACTCAGTCTGCATTAAACACATTAATTTTATTAAAGTCTGCTTACAAAACCCCCTCATTAACCCCCATAAAAAGCGAGCCTCAGAGTGTATACCAACCTAGCATACACAGCCGGCTGTTTGTCACTCACACTGCACAACCATACAGCCACACACTCAGGTAACTGCACTCCCGGGAGTAATCTCCAGTTGCAATGGTTCACTGTACTGTGTGGGTCATGGCCTCAGGTCCAGTTAGCGTAGGCACTAGTATACATTAGTAGATAGAATTGTCCCAGTACTTTCAGGTAATTAATCCAAGTCTATGATAAATATTGATGCTCTCTGTTGTCAAATATATTCATATTAAGATATAGGGAGAGGGGAAGTGGAGGTTGGCATGCAGTAATGTTTGTCCATATATGGGGAGGTCCCTGAAATAATACGATTGTTTGTCCCTGAAGCAAGCATATGTTAGCATAAGCAGATATCAGCGGCACCAGGAGGGCTCTCACCACCTCCTCGCAATGCTTTTGAGCTTAACTCCCATGCACAGACTGTATGCAGTGCCCAGAGGGCTCTCCCCACCTCCTTGGAACTCCACGCCGTTCCTAATGTTTCTTTGGGCCACCTCCAGCTACTGCTCGCCCGCTACTCTCTCCTCTCAACCCCTCTCTCCGTCATCAATAGTCCACGCTAAGATAGATCCATGCGCCATCAAACGCGCAGCGGGTGACGTCACTCCGGCTCGCTCCCGTAACTAGTATCGCCCGCCCCTCGGGCTTTCTCAGACGGTCCTGGAGAGAGGGGTTGAGAGGAGAGAGGAGCGGGCGAGCAGTAGCTCCAGCGCAGGTGCACTACCAGCTTCCCCCTCTGGCTCCGGCGGAGAGAACTGATCTGCAATAGGAATATTGAAATTGCTGCCATTCTTAGGCGGGCAACCCTGGTGGGATGTTGAGGATCTTGGGGAGAGGGGGGGGGGGGGGAGACAGTTTTAGGCCTGGGTCCCACTATAGAGATTTTTTTTAACAGCGCGTTGGAATAAAAAAGCACAGTGCCACTGAAAGTGCAGGTGAACCCACAGGAGCGATTGCGATTTGACTAATTTGAAATGACAGGTCCTGGAGCATTTTTGGGGTGTTCAAGCTGGCACCTGCTTCGAGCTGTTCTCCCCTCCGCTGTTGCCCCTGGCTGAGCCAGGACTGCTGCTGGTAACAGTGTCTTGGGCACTTGCTCGGCTCTGAGCAGGATCAGCTGCTGTCTGGCAGGTGGCCCGGGGCTTGGTAACTAGGCTGCTGGAGACTGGCAAAACAAGGATGATCGTCACCATCAGCCCCCTGATTTGGAATGATCACACAGCACCCGGAAATTTTCACTCTCAGTATAGGTAGGTAGGTAGGTAGCCAGGTATAGGCGCCCCCTATATAGGGTAGGCAAGTATTGTTACCCCCAGTACAAGTAGCCAGTATAGTTGCCCCAGTATAGGTAGCTAGTATAGTTGCCCCTAGTATAGGTAGCCAATATTGTTGCCCCCTGTATATGTAGCCAGTAAAGTTGCCCCAGTATAGGTAGCTAGTATAGTTGCCCCAGTATAGGTAGCTAGTATAGTTGCCCCCAGTATAGACAGTATAGTTGCCCCAGTAGAGGTAGCTAGTATAGTTGCCCCCAGTATAGGTATGCAGCCATCCTGCCAGCATGGCTATTCAGTCTTGTGCAATGCAGTTTCTAGTAGTGTTTTATATATGAGCTCCAAATTCCAACCTACTACTTAGACTAACACTGGCCAGTGTTAGTGGGTGCGCTACAGGTAGTATAGTTGCCTCAGTATAGGTAGCTAGTATAGTTTCCCCCAGTATTGGTAGTATATTTGCCCCAGTATTGGTAGTATAGTTGCCCCAGTATAGGTAGTATAGTTGCCCCAGTATAGGTAGCTAGTATAGTTGCCCCTGTATAGGTAGTATAGTTGCCCCAGTAAAGTTAGTATAGTTGCCCCAGTACTGGTAGTATAGCTGCTTCCTGTATAGGTAGTATAGTTTCCCCAGTATAGGTTAGCCAGTAAGAAGGAGCAGTGGGCACACATTCGTGGGGAGGGGAGCCAGGCCCCCCTCCCTCACCAGGGGACCCCCTTTCTGTGCTACCCCCTCCAGATATTAGGGCAGTGTGGCAGTGGGCAGGGGATAATTGACTCATCTCTTCCTTCCGCGTTCCAGGCTTCGGAGTGCTGCGTCCCACAGTCTTCTCCTCCTTCAATGCCTCCCACTGTACTGGGCTGCCTTTGTCATTCTTCCCCTCCATAACAGTACTAGGGTGCCCTTTGCCCTCCCCAGTGAAACTTACAGAGTGCACATAGCGACACAGGATCTCACCTGTCCGGCCAGTACACTCCCTGTACATTTATATGGAAAATCGATCGTAAATCATATAGGACATGTTGGAAATAGTGGATCTGAAAGTAAATCTGTCAGAAAATTGCATCCTGTGTACCTAGCATTACAGAGTACATATCAATCTAATTGACTGTCCTACCACATTATGTATTTATTTAGCACTGGCATCTTCTGCAGCACTTTACAAAGTACATAGTCATGTCACTGACTGTCCTCAGAGGAGCTCACAATCTAACACCTAACATAGTCATAGTCTAATGTCCTACCATACAGTGGTTTGCAAAAGTATTTGGCCCCCTTGAAGTTTTCCTCATGTTGTCATATTACTGCCACAAACATGAATCAATTTTATTGGAATTCCATGTAAAAGACCAATACAAAGTGGTGTACACCTGAGAAGTGGAACGAAAATCAATACATGATGATTCCAAACATTTAAAAAAAAAAAAAATAACTGCAAAGTGGGGTGTGCGTAATTATTCAGCTCCCTGAGTCAATAGAACCACCTTTTGCTGAAATTACAGCTGCCAGTCTTTTAGTGTATGTCTCTACCAGCTTTGCACATCTAGAGACTGAAATCCTTGCCCATTCTTCTTTGCAAAACCACTCCAGCTCAGTCAGATTAGATGGGACAACGTTTCTGAACAGCACTTTTCAGATTTTGCCACATATTCTCGATTGGATTTATGCTAGGAATACACGGTACGTTTTTGTACCGTGTAATCGAGCCGCCGATGGCTCAATTGATAAAATTCGACGTGCCCGATCATTGCATGTAACATGTTTGCGATTAGCGATAATCGCGGAATGCCCGAGATGAGTGAAAAATCATTGATCTTCGGTAACGGGTCGGTAACGGGTCCTGGTAACTAGAGATGGCCCAGCCTTGGAGAACTCATGGATAAGCACATGATCAGTTTGATCAACAGATAGATTTGTAAGCTTCTGATTTGCTGTGATGACTTCCTGGTTTAACATATGATCATGACCAGCAAATCAGAGCCTTGCAAATCTATCAGCTGATCAAACTGATTATGTGCTTCTCCATGAGTTTTCCAAGGCTGGGCCATCCCTACACTTCAGCCAGTCGGTGCATGCTCATTGCGGCTGTGCACGCTCCCCTGTCTTGCTCCCACGGCCAGGAGAATTCTGCGCCTGTGCAGAAAGCTGACGGGGTCGCGCGCGCGCAACTGAGCCGCGCAAGCACAGTAAGCACCGACTGGCCAAGATACTGGGACCCATTACCAAAGATGCAGGAGGCGGAGGACAGCACTGAGGGAGCGATCAGGATGGGGGCTGGAGGACGCCCCAGGTATGTAGGATTTTTTTTCACTCATCTCTGCTTTCCTTTAAATCACACAGCTTCAGAGGCGTAGCAATAGCCATAGCAGATGCTATTGGGCCCTGGAGCATAGGGGGCCCAGTGGGGACTTAATATATTCATCATTAACTTTTTTTTTTCCACCCTTAAACTTTCTCAGTGCCCATGAACTATATGCATTGTTGATTGCATAAGAAAAACAAAAGTTTGCTTTCTTAAAACAGAAAGAATTTGCGATAATTCAGGTTGGAGTGAGCTTGAGATGTCTCCCAGTGCAACACTGCTGAATACATGCAAATTAACCATTGTTAGGCCTCGTTCACATCAGGGCCGTTTCTGTGCGCTTTTTACAGCGCACTGCCCTGTGCGATCAGCAAGGTATTTACTTTCCCATGTAACTAAATGTAGCTGGTTCACATCTATGCGCTGCGCTGAGCAGCGTTACAGAAACGTAGGGTTACATGCATTTCATGCATTTCTGTGCGTTGAGCTGGAAAGCGCACATCAATGCAAGTGAATGGAAGCGCTTTTTTAGCGCATAGAAGCGCGTACAAGCGCATAAAAGCGCATGCGTGTTTTACCCCTAATTGGAGAAAAAAATACATTTACATACAAAAACAAAGTTTTATTGACAACTGCTGCTGGTACAACAAGCAAAACGTGCTTTAAAGAAGCGCAGCGCAACGCACAGAAACGCGCACTAAAGCGCGCACAAGCGCATGCGTTTTTACCACGCGCTTTCACACGTTTTTCAGTGCAGCAGATGTGAACGAGGCCTAACCTCCAGAACTGGAATGCAATGATGTGTCAGCTTGTTAATTTGTACAGAGCCAGAATAATCCAACATGCATACAGACTGTTTCAGATTGTTTGATCCTCATCAGTGCATGGCATGGATTAATTTGGCTCTATGGAGTAAGGCTTGTAACACTGAGAGGTACAGACTAACCAGCAAGCTCATGATTACATTAGAATGTAAATTGCCCAGTTAACTGATATCCATAGGGTAACAACAAAAATAATAATATCCAGCGCTCACTATATTATGCGGGTAGTGTTGTACCCCAATGTGAAATATGGGGGAGCCTGATAATGATAATAGTAATACTGGACAAATTTTCTGTATCACTCAGTCTGCATTAAACACATTAATTTTATTAAAGTCTGCTTACAAAACCCCCTCATTAACCCCCATAAAAAGCGAGCCTCAGAGTGTATACCAACCTAGCATACACAGCCGGCTGTTTGTCACTCACACTGCACAACCATACAGCCACACACTCAGGTAACTGCACTCCCGGGAGTAATCTCCAGTTGCAATGGTTCACTGTACTGTGTGGGTCATGGCCTCAGGTCCAGTTAGCGTAGGCACTAGTATACATTAGTAGATAGAATTGTCCCAGTACTTCCAGGTAATTAATCCAAGTCTATGATAAATATTGATGCTCTCTGTTGTCAAATATATTCATATTAAGATATAGGGAGAGGGGAAGTGGAGGTTGGCATGCAGTAATGTTTGTCCATATATGGGGAGGTCCCTGAAATAATACGATTGTTTGTCCCTGAAGCAAGCATATGTTAGCATAAGCAGATATCAGCGGCACCAGGAGGGCTCTCACCACCTCCTCGCAATGCTTTTGAGCTTAACTCCCATGCACAGACTGTATGCAGTGCCCAGAGGGCTCTCCCCACCTCCTTGGAACTCCACGCCGTTCCTAATGTTTCTTTGGGCCACCTCCAGCTACTGCTCGCCCGCTACTCTCTCCTCTCAACCCCTCTCTCCGTCATCAATAGTCCACGCTAAGATAGATCCATGCGCCATCAAACGCGCAGCGGGTGACGTCACTCCGGCTCGCTCCCGTAACTAGTATCGCCCGCCCCTCGGGCTTTCTCAGACGGTCCTGGAGAGAGGGGTTGAGAGGAGAGAGGAGCGGGCGAGCAGTAGCTCCAGCGCAGGTGCACTACCAGCTTCCCCCTCTGGCTCCGGCGGAGAGAACTGATCTGCAATAGGAATATTGAAATTGCTGCCATTCTTAGGCGGGCAACCCTGGTGGGATGTTGAGGATCTTGGGGAGAGGGGGGGGGGGGAGACAGTTTTAGGCCTGGGTCCCACTATAGAGATTTTTTTTAACAGCGCGTTGGAATAAAAAAGCACAGTGCCACTGAAAGTGCAGGTGAACCCACAGGAGCGATTGCGATTTGACTAATTTGAAATGACAGGTCCTGGAGCATTTTTGGGGTGTTCAAGCTGGCACCTGCTTCGAGCTGTTCTCCCCTCCGCTGTTGCCCCTGGCTGAGCCAGGACTGCTGCTGGTAACAGTGTCTTGGGCACTTGCTCGGCTCTGAGCAGGATCAGCTGCTGTCTGGCAGGTGGCCCGGGGCTTGGTAACTAGGCTGCTGGAGACTGGCAAAACAAGGATGATCGTCACCATCAGCCCCCTGATTTGGAATGATCACACAGCACCCGGAAATTTTCACTCTCAGTATAGGTAGGTAGGTAGGTAGCCAGGTATAGGCGCCCCCTATATAGGGTAGCCAAGTATTGTTACCCCCAGTACAAGTAGCCAGTATAGTTGCCCCAGTATAGGTAGCTAGTATAGTTGCCCCTAGTATAGGTAGCCAATATTGTTGCCCCCTGTATATGTAGCCAGTAAAGTTGCCCCAGTATAGGTAGCTAGTATAGTTGCCCCAGTATAGGTAGCTAGTATAGTTGCCCCCAGTATAGACAGTATAGTTGCCCCAGTAGAGGTAGCTAGTATAGTTGCCCCCAGTATAGGTATGCAGCCATCCTGCCAGCATGGCTATTCAGTCTTGTGCAATGCAGTTTCTAGTAGTGTTTTATATATGAGCTCCAAATTCCAACCTACTACTTAGACTAACACTGGCCAGTGTTAGTGGGTGCGCTACAGGTAGTATAGTTGCCTCAGTATAGGTAGCTAGTATAGTTTCCCCCAGTATTGGTAGTATATTTGCCCCAGTATTGGTAGTATAGTTGCCCCAGTATAGGTAGTATAGTTGCCCCAGTATAGGTAGCTAGTATAGTTGCCCCTGTATAGGTAGTATAGTTGCCCCAGTAAAGTTAGTATAGTTGCCCCAGTACTGGTAGTATAGCTGCTTCCTGTACAGGTAGTATAGTTTCCCCAGTATAGGTTAGCCAGTAAGAAGGAGCAGTGGGCACACATTCGTGGGGAGGGGAGCCAGGCCCCCCTCCCTCACCAGGGGACCCCCTTTCTGTGCTACCCCCTCCAGATATTAGGGCAGTGTGGCAGTGGGCAGGGGATAATTGACTCATCTCTTCCTTCCGCGTTCCAGGCTTCGGAGTGCTGCGTCCCACAGTCTTCTCCTCCTTCAATGCCTCCCACTGTACTGGGCTGCCTTTGTCATTCTTCCCCTCCATAACAGTACTAGGGTGCCCTTTGCCCTCCCCAGTGAAACTTACAGAGTGCACATAGCGACACAGGATCTCACCTGTCCGGCCAGTACACTCCCTGTACATTTATATGGAAAATCGATCGTAAATCATATAGGACATGTTGGAAATAGTGGATCTGAAAGTAAATCTGTCAGAAAATTGCATCCTGTGTACCTAGCATTACAGAGTACATATCAATCTAATTGACTGTCCTACCACATTATGTATTTATTTAGCACTGGCATCTTCTGCAGCACTTTACAAAGTACATAGTCATGTCACTGACTGTCCTCAGAGGAGCTCACAATCTAACACCTAACATAGTCATAGTCTAATGTCCTACCATACAGTGGTTTGCAAAAGTATTTGGCCCCCTTGAAGTTTTCCTCATGTTGTCATATTACTGCCACAAACATGAATCAATTTTATTGGAATTCCATGTAAAAGACCAATACAAAGTGGTGTACACCTGAGAAGTGGAACGAAAATCAATACATGATGATTCCAAACATTTAAAAAAAAAAAAATAACTGCAAAGTGGGGTGTGCGTAATTATTCAGCTCCCTGAGTCAAAAGAACCACCTTTTGCTGAAATTACAGCTGCCAGTCTTTTAGTGTATGTCTCTACCAGCTTTGCACATCTAGAGACTGAAATCCTTGCCCATTCTTCTTTGCAAAACCACTCCAGCTCAGTCAGATTAGATGGGACAACGTTTCTGAACAGCACTTTTCAGATTTTGCCACATATTCTCGATTGGATTTATGCTAGGAATACACGGTACGTTTTTGTACCGTGTAATCGAGCCGCCGATGGCTCAATTGATAAAATTCGACGTGCCCGATCACCCGCGGGATCGATTCTGCGCTCGATACCGCGGACAGGACAATGTAAGAAAACAAACAGAAGATAAGAAGCGCCCGCGGGGATGAGCGGGAAACGATCCAGGCGCCCACGGGGACGCGCCGGAATCGATCCAGCGGCTCGATTACACGGTACAAAACGTACCGTGTATTCCTAGCATTAGATCTGGACTTTAACTGGGCCATTCTAACACATGGATATGTTTTGTTTTAAACCATTCTATTGTTGCCCTGGCTTTATGTTTAGGGTCGTTGTCCTGCTGGAAGGTGAACCTCCGCCCCAGTCTCAAGTCTTTTACAGACTCCAAGAGGTTTTCTTCCAAGTTTGCCCTGTATTTGGCTCCATCCATCTTCCCATCAACTCTGAACAGCTTCCCTGTCGCTGCTGAAGACAAGCCCCCAGAGCATGATGCTGCCACCACCATATTGGTCAGTGGGGATGGTGTGTTCAGAGTGATGTGCAGTGTTAGTTTTCCACCACACATAGCGTTTTGCATTTTCTCCAAAAAGTTCAATTTTGTCTCATCTGACCAGAGCACCTTCTTCCACATGTTTGCTGTGTCCCCCACATGGCTTGTGGCAAACTGCAAACGGGACTTCTTATGCTTTTCTGTTAACAATGGCTTTCTTCTTGCCACTCTTCCATAAAGGCCAACTTTTGTGCAGTGCACAACTAATAGTTGTCCTTAGGTCAGATTCCCCCACCTGAGCTGTAGATCTCTGCAGCTCATCCAGAGTCACCATGGGCCTCTTGACTGATCAGCGCACTCCTTGTTCGGCCTGTGAGTTTAGGTGGATGGCCTTGTCTTGGTAGGTTTCCAGTTGTGCCATACTCCTTCCATTTCTGAATGATCGCTTGAACAGTGCTCCGTGGGATGTTCAAGGCTTTAGAAATCTTTTTGTAGCCTAAGCCTGCTTTAAATTTCTCAATAACTTTATCCCTGACCTGTCTGGCATGTTCTTTGGACTTCATGGTGTTGTTGCTCCCAATATTCTCTTAGACAACCTCTGAGGCCGTCACAGAGCAGCTGTATTTGTACTGACATTAGATTACACACAGGTGCACTCTATTTAGTCATTATTACTCATCAGGCAATGTCTATGGGCAACTGACTGCACTCAGACCAAAGGGGGCTGAAAAATTATGCACACCCCACTTTGCAGTTTATTTATTTGTAAAAAATGTTTGGAATCATGTATGATTTTCGTTCCACTTCTCTTGTGTACACCTTTTTGTATTGGTCTTTCACATGGAATTCCAATAAAATTGATTCATGTTTGTGGCAGTAATAATGACAAAATGTGGAAAACTTCAAGGGGCCCGAATACTTTTGCAAACCACTGTATTATTATTTATTTATTTATATAGCACTGTCATCTTCTGCAGCACCTTACAGAGTACATAGTCATGTCACTGACTGTCCTCAGAGGAGCTCCCAATCTACCCCTACCATAGTCTTATGTCCTAACATATTATTATTATGTATTTATATAGCACCTGCATCTTTTGCAGCACTTTACAGAGTACATAGTCTTGTCACTAACTGTCCTCAGAGGAGCTCACAATGTAATACCTACCATAGTCATATTCTTATGTCCTACCTTGATATTATTATGTATTTATATAGTGTGACGAACGCATGCCAATGTCTTACAATGCCACACAAATGTACTGCTGGGACGACAGCTCCCCAGGTGTAAGTAACCTAGCTACAGGCTGGTGCCAAGTCTCAGGCCGGATTGCTCGCACGGCCCTGGAAACGTCCACACAAGTAAAGAGACGGCACACCACTGGCTGCAAATCAATTGCTGTGTATTGAGGAACATGTACACTACATGTTACGGATCGAAATCCTTCATCAGGTGTTTAACACGTACATGTTCCACCATAATACACAGCAATTGATTTGCAGCCAGTGGTGTGCCGTCTCTTTACTTGTGTGAATGTCTTACAATGCCACAGTTGCTATTCAGGTCCCATCCACTAGAGGTTTCTGAAGGCGAATATACTGTGAACAAAGTAAACGTTTAAGATTGGATGGTACATGATACTATCTTGAGTGTATGTACAATCAGTACAAAAAAGTTATCGAAATCCGGTAATTTGCTGCCACCAGTGGCGCACCTGGGGAATTTAACACCCGGTGCTAATTAATTCCAGTCAAGACCACCACCCGAAAAAAAACCCCAATCAATTTTTTTGATGGGAGGGTTGACGGGTTGGGGCACCGAGCGTGTTGCTGCAAATTTTTGGGAAAAAGGAGTCGTTAGGATGCAGACGGAGCTAACCGTTTTGAAACTCTGTTCTATATACAGAGCTGCAGAAGATGTCAGTGCTATATACTATAGATATACAATAGTAATATGGTAGGACTTTAGACTACTATGGTACGATTAGATTGTGAGCTCCTCTAAAGACAGTCAGAAAAAAAGGGGGACATATGAAAGAGGGGGATGCCTAGGAGGAGGTGTGGCGGGGGGGGGGGGGGGGGATAAAGAGGTAGAGGCACAAGACAGAGAATTAACAGCAAAATATCTCTCTATACTGAATCTAAAACTTAACTTTTAATAAGAGTCTAAAAACTCGACACATATTGTTGGCTGAGATACCATAAATTACACTTGCAAGTAGTTGCTAGGCCAGCTCTGTCGGCATATGACTGGACAACCTAGATTATCCAAGGCTCATAGCAATACTGATAATGATAAAATCACACAACCCCCACCATACAACCCGACATGTTTCACTTCTAACTGAAGCTTTTTCAAGGTAAAAGTGCTAAGAACGTGCAAATAGTGATAAGGTGCAATAGTACATTGTAAAACAAGTATAAGTCTTAGCCTATAGGCTTAAATCATTGTAGCAGCCAAACGAGTCTGATGGCTGACTCTAGCTTATATACCCTCTAGGGGGTTGTCCTTCCCCTGACCCACCCTAAGGTCACACCCTCCACACAGGGCCAGCTCTCCATTGGTTACCAGCCGCATCACTCATAGAATCCACCAATGAAATCCTGGCGCATATGGTGCAATGTAACATAAAGTTACCCTTTATGGTTAGGCCCTAATCCCTAAAATTTATAAATGTATACCTCTCCTAACGTCCCAGACGAGGATTACAAACTGGGGGCGCCCCCGGCTAAACTGCATCCATACGCGGTATAAGACACCAGGTTCCGTAAAAGGGGGCCTCTGATTGGTTGCCTGAAACTCTCAGGCGTCATCCTTCTCTGGCCAATCAGGTGCAGTGGCATCGGGAGGTTAACCGCACCCTGTCCAGCCCCTGGGCTGAGCCTGAGGCTCCACCCAAAATTGTGGCTAATTCAAAAGTGTTTGCCAGGGCCTCCTCCTTCATTCCTCCAATTCCATCTTCATGTGAGCCTGCTGCTGCCTTGAGGATGGGCAGCAGCCATCTCGTCTGAACTTTGGCTCCTGAACTGAAACAAAGAACTGCACGTGTTTTCCCAGAAAGGACGTATTTCCACGAACGTAAGTATTCTCTCCCATTTCATTTTTTTATACTGCGCTACGCAACTTCTGAGCCACAAAACACATCCTGCCACCCCTCACTGCTAATGACCCAGCTGCAGCACAGCAATCATTCTCTCTACTCAACCCTGCTGCTTAGCACTTTCACTCACTGCAGTCTGTGTGTAGAGAGCAAGGAAACACATTGCCCACGGGACAGGTAGGGGGAGGGGTGCTACATCTGATACAGTCCCCTGCACTGCCTTCTGACGTTTTCCTGAATGTTTCCTAAACTATGAAAAAAGGTCCCAGGTGGAAGAACACTATGACTGAGCACCACAGCGGCACTCCTAGCCATGGCTACACCCGGTGCTGTGAGCACCTGCAGCCTTGTGGTAGGTACGCCACTGGCTGCCACCACTCCCCAGATTGAAATGAGGTGGAAAGACCTCAGACTAGCTATTCCTAAAAGGAAGAAATATGATTATTTGCAACCTAACTAGCAATCAACAATTTAAGACATTTGGTTGTGTGTCTCTTCTGAGGACAGAGTTCTAGCATGGATCAGACAAATCAGGTAACGGGCAAAAACTGGAATGATTAAACTGTTTGTTTTATTATAAAGCTATACACAAAAATATACATTAAAACTACCAAACAAATACATCTAGCAGTTGAACAGATTGGTTGGATAGAAATACAGAAAAGAGAATGATAAAGAATGTCTGAAAAGTTCAAATTACCATGTTTGGCTGTGTCCAATAAGCAATAAAGTGTTTGTGCTGAGTAATCCAAAATATTGTATTTTGGCCAGCATCCAGCTGGTGTGTCCATAGATGGAATTCAACAAAGATGATAGACAAGGACTCAGAGATCTGTTGTACTAGACCAGTGATAGGCAAACTTGGCTCTCTAGTTATTAAAGCTAATGTAACCTGGGATTTAAAAAACAAAAAGGCAGATACTCACCTAAGGAGAGGGAAGGCTCGGTCCTAATGAGCCATCCCTCTCCTCTCCCGGTGCTGCGCTGGCTCCTCCGTTCTCGTCCCACGCCGAGGGGACTTTGGAAGTCTTCGGGAGCCGAGTCCTCCCGAAGACTGGCTGCGCACACGTGAACGCGTCATAGAGGGCGCGCGCATGCGCAATGTAGAGTGGCCCGCATCTCCGAAGCCTCCCTTCGGCCGGGAGCCAGTGGTATTTGACCAAAACGGTTGAATACTGCTACGGGGGAGCCAGCGGAACAGCGGAGACCGGGAGAGGAGAAGGAGTGCTCTATGGGACCCAGAGCCTCCCTCTCCTTAGGTAAGTATCTGACTTTTTTTTCCTAAACCCGGTTCCCATTAGCTTTAAGGAACTACAAGTCCCACAATGCATTTGCCTTTATGAATCATGACTGTGGCTGTCAGACTCCTGCAATCTATTGTGAGACTTGTAGTTCCTTAACACCTAGAGAGACAAGTTTGGCTATCACTGTACTAGACTCTTAAAGGAGTTCTGAGGTGGACTAAATATAAGCTTTTTTACTTACCTGTGGCTTTTTCCAGCCCCTTCAAGTGTCTGTGCCCCTCGCCGCAGCTGTGGTTTTCTCCAGTATCCTTCTGTCAGGCTGAAATGGGTCGGCCACTTCTGCACGCGATCACGGCGGTATGCGCACCCCCATGCATCCGCAGAAGCCACTGACACGATGGAGTTGGTTGGTCCATTACAGCCTGATAGCTGCTGGAGAAGACCACAGTTGCTGCAAATGACACAGACACTTCTAGGGGCTGGAAGAAGCCCTAGATAAGTAAAAAACCATATACCTAATTCACCTCAGAACTCCTTTAAGAGTCTAGTACAGTGATAGCTGTAAAGACCTAATCCTGATGGGAGGGGCTGACATAATTTCTTTCAGAAAGGACGAAATCAGGCAGAAAAGAATTTCTTCTTGCACATAAGTCCTTTCAATAAATGGATTTCATTCCGTCTTATTGACATGGTTCCAGGATCTCGGATGTATTGACGTGGTTCCACGATATCGCCACAACATATTGATGTGGTCCCACAATCTCTCTAACATATTGACATGGTTCCAGGATCTGTGAGAGACAGCTTGAGATGAGGTTTCACTGCTTTGTTTTATAGCTTAAAAGACAGAGTGTGGTTTAAAACTGCAAATGTGATAGAATGATGTAATGTTATATAAAAAAACTATATAACTGAAAATAAGAATATGAGACTTTTTTTTGCTACTAATGTTCCAATAATTATCCGTAGTACACATACAATTCATAATTTCCTAAGTTTTTTTTTCACTTCACGTTTGCTTTAAAGGAAACCTGAAGGGACTTAAAGTGTAACTGTCGGGCATAAAATCAAAAATCAATTCTTTTGTAACGATAGGTGTCAGCAACCAAAGAGAGAATAGGATCCTTGGCGATCTGCAGTATCCCCAAGAATACAGATATACCTGATTAATGAGGATCTGCAGAATCGCCAATAATCAGATACGTCTAACCTCTAGACACCTGAGAGTGTGAGTGTTTTGGTGCAACAGTATCTTTGGATCACCGGGATAGCAGGAGGTCCAATAAGTAGAGAAGACTCTACTGCAGACAAGGACACCAGGAGAGGGAGTCCCTGACTGCTAAAGAGCAGTGTCCCCTCAGAGGAGCAGGGAATCCTGCAGGAAGGCTGGAACCCCTATGGAGGGTTACAGCCAGGGGAGGTCGGACAGGCCGGGTCGGCAACAGAATATCGGATATGCAAAGTACCAAATCAGTGACCAGAAGAGTAGTCAGGAAAGCAATAGGTCATAACAGATATCAGAATAAAGTCTAGTCTGAGGTATGAGTTTTCCTACGATTCCTCTCTGAGCGAGTTAATTTGGAGTGACCAATTTGCATTGGCTCAGGTGGCGGTGAGGCAGGTGGAGTAGTGGCATAAGAGACATATCTAACCCTGTCCCTACCACGGGTTTGCTTTTGGTATCGCAACCGACGATCAACACATACTGCCAGAGAGATTGCTTCCTCAAATGTCTTAGGTTCAGGGTATCCCAACATCAGTCCAGAAACTGCGTCTGATAACCCCGATAGGAAACAATCCAGTAGTGCAAAAGCCCCCCACCTAGCCGACACTGACCACTTCCTGAACTCAGCTGCATAAACCTCCACTGGATCCTTGCCTTGACGCAAGGTCTTTAGTCTCTGCTCAGAGGTAGACGCAATGTCCGGGTCATCATAAATTATGGCCATGGACTTGAAGAATTCTTCAACTGACCTAAGTGCTTCATGCCCTGTTGGTAAATTATACGCCTAGGTTTGAGCATCCCCTGAGAGTAAAGTCTTGATAAAAGTGATTCTCTGTGCCTCTGTCCCTGACAAATTAGGCCTTAGTTCAAAATATGACATCACACCATTCTTAAAATTCTGAAAGTCAGATCTATGGCCAGAAAACTTTTCAGGTACAGACATTCTCAAGTCTGTGACTGGAGGGGATCGCACTGAATTGACAGTCGTCTGAAGGACTTGGAGTGACCCAGATAAGGCAGAGATCTGAGTCTGCTGACCGTCCATCACTCTGATGAGATTTTCCACCGAGGTGGTGAGTGTGTCCAGACGAGTGCTAAGTGCGTCCATATTGTTTTGGTCTGGCGTTCTGTAACGATAGGTGTCAGCAACCAGAGAGAGAATCTGATCCTTGGCGATCTGCAGTATCCCCAAGAATACAGTTATACCTGATTATTGAGGATCTGCAGAATCGCCAATAATCAGATACGTCTAACCTCTAGACACCTGAGAGTGTGAGTGTTTTGGTGCAACAGTATCTTTGGATCACCGGGGTAGCAGGTGGTCCAATAAGTAGAGAAGACTCTACTGCAGACAAGGACACCAGGAGAGGGAGTCCCTGACTGCTAAGGAGCAGTGTCCCCTCAGAGGAGCAGGGAACCCTGCAGGAAGGCTGGAACCCCTATGGAGGGTTACAGCCAGGGGAGGTCGGACAGGCCGGGTCGGCAACAGAATATCGGATATGCAAAGTACCAAATCAGTGACCAGAAGAGTAGTCAGGGAAGCAATAGGTCATAACAGATGTCAGAATAAAGTCTAGTCTGAGGTGTGAGGGCCGTGATCTCAACACCCTGGAACTATGCTAGAGAATAACACAGATGATATACAGTATTCCTAGTCTGGGGTGTGAGGGCCGTGATCTCAACACCCTGGAACTATGCTAGAGAATAACACAGATGATATACAGTATTCCTAGTCTGGGGTGTGAGGGCCGTGATCTCAACAACCTGGAACTATGCTAGAGAATAACACAGATGATATACAGTATTCCTAGTCTGGGGTGTGAGGGCCGTGATCTCAACACCCTGGAACTATGCTAGAGAATAACACAGATGATATAAACGCCCCACAGCGCCGCCCAGCTCCCATCAACCAATCACTAGCTGTGCAGAGATCAGCTGACCGCCCTGATCAGCTGATCTTCCTCCTATTGGTATAAATAGCCTGTCTTGCGGCGCGCGCGCGCGTAGCTCTTCATCTGTGTGCACTACTAGGTCCAGACAACCCAGACGCATGTTGCTGCGGGGAAACCGCTGCACTGGACGCGGAATCCACCGCCTTGCCGTCAGAACACGCGGCGGCCCCCACACCATTCTTCCCATGCGCACCATTAGTTCCAGTCGCATGCTGACGCGGACAAACCGCCGCATCAGACGCGGAATCAGCCACCTTGCTGTCAGAACACGCGGCGGCTTTTCCGCTATTCATCACATCTTTATTTTTATCTGGTAAACAAGTAATAAGGATGCTAACCAGGCAATCCAAAAGTTAAAATCTCTATTACTTTTCTTGTTTATAAATGATCATTCCCCAGTTTACCTGACTCTAATTTGGTACGTTGCCGCAAAAAGGAAGTTGCAGGGCATGCTGGGTTGTCCTTTTTTGCTTCTGTACATTAGTTAAGTCTGAGGGGAAATAAAGAAGTAACAAGAGACAATCCAGCATGCCCTGCAACTTCCTTTGTGCGGCAACATACCAAATAGGAGTCAGGTAAACTGGGGAATGGTCATTTATAAGCATTTATAAAAAAGAAAAGTAATAGAGATTTTAACTTTTGGATTGCCTGGTTAGCATCCTTATTACTTGTTTACCCGATAAAAATAAAGAATAGATTTTTTATTTTATACCAGACAGTTACACTTTAAAGAGGAACTATTAGCAATAACATGCTCCCGAAAGAAAACACATATGTACGTAGATAAATACTTCCTCTACTTACATAACAGATGTATTGCTGTGTCCTCGTTTTCCTTCCATTTAATTTTAAATTGTAAATAAAGGTGCATTCTCTTGATGGCAGGGGCCATCTTGCTTCCTCCGGGTAGATTCTTCCCCATTCCCCCCCCCCCCCCCCCCCCCATTCTCCCCGCACTAATCATGAGCACAGCGGGGAGGATAAATGCAGCAGGCACAGACTCGCCTAATAATGGATCCAAGCACTGCTGTTCCCATCTATTCTCTGCACTACCGCCGGCGGCAGTGCAGAGAGTATAGAAGGGAACTGCAGAACCTGGAACCATTTTTCCTGGAGTCTGTGTGTGCCACCTTTATCCTTCCCCAAAGTTCAGTGCGGGGAAGAAGGAGAATTGCGGCGGCAGGCAGCAGAAGGGCAGAGGGGGGCGCGGACATGCCACTGGAGGAGGGGGGCAGAGGACAGTGACAGGAGATAGCCTCTGGCCCCCCTCCATGCGCTCTAACAGCAGCTGCAACCAACGTAGACAAGGGGAGACCAATCACAGCGCAGAGAGGTGAGTGACAGAGGCTTCAGCCAATCAGGCTGACCCAGCATGCATGTCACTTCTCTTTTGTGTCTGCGTACGCTCTTAGAGCCTGGGGGCATGAGGAGGAAAAACCTCTTAGGAAAAAAGTAAGAATGATTTTAAACATTTGCATTGCCTTGTTAGCATCCTTTTTATCTATGTAACACCCTAAAATAAAAAAATGATTTTATATTTAATGCCTAACATTTGGGGCCCGTTTCCACTAGTGCGGTGCAGAATCGCCGCATATCACCGCTGACAAAATCGCATGCTGATGCGATTCCGCATGCGTTTTTTGCCGCGATTTCGCGTGCGATTTCGCATAGGCAGGGTATATGCGATTTTAACCATGTCACTGCCTGTGTCAATTTACATTACTTTCAATGCGAAATCGCACGCGAAATCGCGACAAAAAACGCATGCGATTTCCCTATTAAATACATTGCCTGCGATTCGCCTGCATTCCACACGCAGGCGAATTCTGCAGGGTCTACCGTGCAGAAAAATCCTGCACATAAAAACGCAAATAAAAACTGACAAGTGGAAACAGTCCCATCCACTTGTATTGCCTATGCGAATCCGCATGCGTTGTCTGCATGCGAATTCGCGCTAGTGGAAACGGGCCCTTACTCTTTAAGAAAAGAAGAGTTTCACTTACCTGGGAACTTCTGCCAGCCCCCTGCAGCTGCCCTGTGCCCATGGCGTCACTCAACAATACTCTGGTACCCCGCCGCAGCTACGTTTTGGTATTGCCGACTTGCAAGTTGATGGCCACTGCGCCTGGGTGACCCTGCAGTAAAACTCTTCTATTTTTAAGTCCCTACAGGTTTCCTTTAAAGCAGGCCTAAACCCAGAACTTCCTCTCTGCTCTAAAAGATAATGAAATGATAACCATTAAAGAAAAGCATTTCTTTTTTACAGCTTACAGAGCTCCAGCAAAAAATAAATACAAAAATCTACAGTGTGGTTACTTCCTGGTTTCATGGGAACACAGAAAGAGTTAACCTTCTACGTTTACATATTGGCACAGAGTTGGCACACACCTGAGCAAAGTTAAGACAGAGCTGATGGCTCAAATTACACTTGTGATTATTTGCAGATAAGGGAGAATTAAGGCTGCCATACACTGGTCGATTGCCACCAGATCGACCAACAGATAGATCCCTCTCTGATCGAATCTGATCAGAGAGGGATCTAATGGCTGCCCATACACTGCACACAGATTTTGAATTGATTTCAGCATGATATTAATATTACCAATTTTTATTATTAGCAATAATATTACCTATCTGCCGGCGCGAGTCCCCGGGTCCGTGCTGTCCCTTCTTCCAGCGTCCTCCTCCACCTCCTCTTCCGTCCTGTGACAAGCGGAAGTTCAAACAGTAGAGGGAGCGCTACTGTTTGAACTTCCTCTTCTTACAGGACGGAACAGGAAGTGAAGAAGAAAGTCAGCCAGAGAAAGGGACAGCACGGTCCCGGGGACTCGTGCCAGCAGACAGGTGAGATTATTGCTGTGTTGGTCGTTGCCGAATGAAATGCCGCTAGTGATGCGGTCTCGACCTGCCGGCGATCGTGCAAAATGTTTCCGCCTGGACAGATAGACCGAATCAACCGATTTTGGATGGAAATCGGTAGATCGGTCAACATTTGCATTAACGATTTCACAGGAGATTTAATCACAGTGATCGAATCTGCTGTATATCGACAATAAATTGACGTAGTGTATGTGTACCTTTAGGCTTGGTTCACATCTAAAATCAAAATAGCTGACGGCAGCGATTTTCGTTCTTTTGCGCTTTTTTTTTCTCCTCTCGGTGCTTAGCTGCGCACTGTGATTTTGTACAAAGCACTTTTGCAAAGCGATTTGTTTTTTCACTTCCTGACCTAAGTCAGTAAGTGAACTCTTTGACCCAGAAAAGAATAAATACAATGTATTTATTCTAAAAGCGCTGGGGAAATCACTATACAAAGCACTTTTTTAAGCGCTTTGCGATTTCCCTATACCTTACATTGAGCAAAAACGCTCAGAAAATGGTACAGGCAGCGTTCTGCTGAGCGGATCGGAAACGAACAGCTCAGATGTGAACACTCTCATAGGGAATCATTGCACAAGCTTTTAGGGCGATTTTTAAAATCGCTGGCGCTTGTAAAAAGGGGCAAAAACGCCCTAGGTGTGAACGAGCCCTTAGACAGGCTGTTCTCTGTAAACACATACAGGATGACTTTCTCTGTGTTTTACTTGTCACCTATGCAAGAGTTCAGGTCCGCTTTAACATCGTATGGCAGAAATATACCTCCTGGCGTGAGATGTCAGACCTTTGCCAGACCTGGCCGTTGTGATATTGTAATTGAGATATGATGGATTCGATATGAAAATGGCGAAGGCGTCACAACTTTGTTCGGTCAATCCCAGGTAGGTACAAGCAATGCAGATAATTTTGCGAGAGTTCTGAATTTCTTAACTCTTCCTGTGCTGGAATAATATTAGACTCATATCTATGCTGCTATTGTTTTATTTCTTAGATATACTACACATACAAATCATTATATCATAAGTTTATTTTCACTTCAGATTCTCTTTAAGGAACTCCAGTTGTTATCTATGCAAAAGAGCTTATCTGAGCTCCACCACTTTCAAAGTCACAGAGAGCTCTGTCTTCTGACAATTATTATCTCAAGTGTCTGTCATTGTATTTTGTTTTTTTCCTGCAGAGTAAAGTTCAAAAGTTCATTAGCCTGCTCTGTGAAATCATTTAGAATGCCGAGTGTAGTGTGTAAACTGCAAATATTATAGAATGATGCAATTAAAAAAAAACCTATGACACTGAAAATAAGAATATGAGACTATTTTCTTTGCTACTAATATTGTATTCATTACTCGTACTACACATACAATTCATTATATCATAATTTTTTTTTCGCTTCAGTGTCACTTTAATTTACACCTGTTTTCGCTTTCCGTCACCACCTATAAAGCTGCGCTAGTGAGAGAATGACCCAGATATCACCCTAGGAGAGCAAGAACTTAAAGAGAAACTGTAATGAAAAAAACACATAATGAAGATCGTTGCTTATTTTTTACAATATTATTATTATTATTTAGTATTTATATAGCGCCGACATATTACGCAGCGCTGTACAGTGTATATATATATTGTCTTGTCACTAACTGTCACTCAAAGGAGCTCACAATCTAATCCCTACCATTGCCATATGTCTATATTATGTAGTGTAAGTACTGTAGTCTAGGGCCAATTTTTTTTTTTTGGGGGGGGGGGGGGGGCAATTAACTTATCCGTATGTTTTTGGAATATTCATTTATAGATTATTTATTCAGTGTTCACTGTTCACCCACTGTAAAAGCTTTCCTCTCCCTACTTTACATAATGAAATTTGTCCCTGGTGGTGACATCTTTAGTTCTGCCAGGTGATCTGTACAGAAAGTTCGTTACTAAGGGCCCGTTCACACCTATAATCGCAAAACCTTGCGGGAGTGATTTTCCCGCAATTAACGTGGAAAAATCAATGGACACTGCTGCGGTTTTGGAGCAATCGCAATTAGAGTGCTTTACATGCTAATCACAATCGCTAATCGCAAAACGCAAATCGCGAGCAAACCGCTGCATGCGAAGCGTTTGCGGTTATCGCTAACTGCAAACGCGGCAGTGAGAACACTGCCATTTGCTACAATGTGTAGTGGTTTTTACAAAACCGCTAGCGGTTTGCCATGAGCGGGAATCGCGTGATTCCCGCTCAGGTGTGAATGGGCCCTGAGAGTTCTTTGCAGAGAGGGAGATACTGCAAGCTTGGTAGTTGAAAACAGACATTATTTCCAACAATGCAATGAGGTTCACAGACAGAAAACTGTCATGACCATGGTTATGACATCACACTGCGGGAGGGGTTCCACTACAAACACAAACAAACAGAACATTTATATCGCGCTTTTCTCCTGGCGGACTCAAAGCACCAGAGCTGCAGCCACTAGGACGCGCTCTATAAGCAATAGCAGTGTTATGGTGGCCATACATAGTACAATTTTTTCATACAATCTTACCATTTCTATGTAATATAAGGGAACTGCCTAAATTATCCTTTCAGCATATTCACTTAATGTACCTTTATACTACATAGAAATGGTAAGATTGTATGAAAAAATTGTACCATGTATGGCCACCATTAGGGAGACTTGCCCAAGGTCTCCTACTGAATAGGTGCTGGCTTACTGAACAGAGCCGACTACAATATCAGCCACACAGATTCCCCTAATGATCTATTCCAGAAAAGGTAAAGACTTCTTGTGGGAAAGGGGGTATCAGCTATGGATTAGGATGAAGTTTAAGTAAGTTCCTGGCCAAATCTGGTAAATGATCCCTCCCAGCTCGAGCAATTAATTGGCCATAAGAACAATCTACAAAGTGGCACTTTGGTGGTATCTTCACCACACTAAAATTGCAAAGTTTGACCCTGCGGGGCTGTAAGTAACCTTCCTCCGCATTTCTTGGTCTTGTATGAAGTCTGGAAGGCTTTGGGTACATATCTACTGAATGACAGACACTTGCACTAATAAGCATTTCCCAAAGGAGCCTGCAGAGGCACTGCTGTGCCACAAACCACTGGAGATAACAGACTCTGTTATGCTGGGAACACACGAAACGTTTTTTGTGGTCGATTCTCCGAGTGATCAATTTACCATTCGATTCTCTGCTCGATTCTCTTATCTTCCACTCGTTTTTCTTATCTTTTTTCCATTCACTTCTATGAGAAATCGAGCGGAAAACAATCGAGCGGAGAATCGGACATGACTGAATTTATGAATCAAATGCATCTATCGGAACGATTCTACCGCAAAAACGAAACATGTGTTCCCAGCATTACACTTTTTTTTTTCCGGCAAAGTAGATCATTGTGGTTATTTGGAAAAAGCCCTTCCTATGTATTTAACAAGTGAGAACTAGACTTGGACAATGTGTTTGTTTGTTTTTTTAAACTAGAGCAATTTATGCTGACAAACTTAATGTGGGATGAAGATGGAAACGGAAAACTCTTGTAGGTACTGCTAGGCAGAAGAGTATTCATGAGTCAGTCAGCATACTGCGGGGTGTAGTCACTAAACTGTGATAAGCAGAATAACATGTGTAAATTGTTACGATGAGGAGAGCAGTCTGCAATACACTAAATGCAATTTGTCAGGAACCTGGATGCGCGGCACACCTGCAGAGATGGCTTCTGACCGAGTTTGACCAAGATCGAGAGGGGGAGCAGCCTTATTTAAGTTAGAACAAGGTTGTCGCCAGGGCCGGATTTGTACTCTTTACCGCCCTAGGCCACTGTCAACAGCCTACCCCCTTCAGTATAGGTAGCAAGATGACCTCTCCCCCTTCCCTCTAGTATAGGTAGCCTGATGACCCCCCCCCCCCCAGTATAGGTAGCCAAAGGACTCCTCCCCTTCCCTCCAGTATAGGTAGCCAGATGACCCCTCCCACCTTTCCTCTTGTATGTGTAGCAAGATGACCCTTTCCCTCCAGTATAGGTACCCAGAAGACTCCCTTAAACAGCTCACCTTCACACTGCAACAGCCATCAGTGTCACTCATGTCTCCGCTCTTCTCCAGTGCAGAAGCTTCCTCTTCCTTTCTGTCTCCAATGCTGCCCAAGCCCACAATCGCCGGCCACAATGCAAACGTGCACATAGAGCACGGTGGCTGCTGCACAGGCAGCAAGCAGCAGAGTACCGCGGTCAGGCGCTCTCCTGACCTCCCTGCATTGCAGCATTTGCAAACTTGTAAATGCTGCACCAGTTTAGTCTGCTGCTGCTTTGGTGCCCTTCCTTTTGTGGTGCCCTAGGCCATGGCCTAGGAGGCCTTGGCCTAAATCCGGCCCTGGTTGTCGCCCTCAATAGAGATGGCCCGAACCTCTGATTTAAGGTTCACGAACGTCCGCAAAAGTTTGGTTTGCGAACTTTAAAAACTAGAAACACTTATGCTGGTCAGAAAAGTGATGGAAAACATGTTTCAAGGGGTCTAACATCTGAGTTTTTGCATGGATGAGTGGGATAGACGCCAAAAGTCCCGGGGGAAAAATCTGGATTTGACGCAAAGCAGCGTTTTAAGGGCAGAAATCACATTGCATGCTAAATTGGAGGCTTAGACTGCTTTAAAACATCTTGCATGTGTATACATCAATCAGGGAGTGTAATTAGAGTACTGCTTCACACTGACACACCAAACTCACTGTGTAACGCACCACAAACAGCTGTTTGTGTACTGACGGCCGTGCTGGACTGGTGCGCACTATGGCGAGAGTGCAGGCCATAGTGGTTTTCAAGCCCATATGGTCGCCAGGCTGAGGTAGCTTAATGACAGAACAACAGTGATTGTCCAGCTGATCGAATTTGGTCTGTCCACAATGAAGCAACGACCTTATTATCTTGGGTGTGCCCCCCCCCCCCCCCCGAGACACTCATATAGCCGGCGGTCATTGCTTCATTGTGATACGCAAGCCCCTTCACCGCGGCAAGGTAACGATCACGAAGGGGAATTGATACATGTACATGCCTTTTGTTTTGTTGTTGCAGCCGCAGTGCAGCCAGAAAAATTAGGCAGGCATGTACACGCACCCAAAAAATTATTATAGCGGCCTCTGCTAGCAATGATTGGGGGTTGTCAAGTGCTCAATGTGAGCACTTGACGAAGGGCGACAGGCCCCAAACATTGTGCTGGTTTTGTATGTTGTATACCACATTTCTGTAAAAATGAAAGAAGTTGAATATATATCTGCCAAGGTCAAGTTGTACATGGGAACTTCTGCATGCTTGGACTATTGTTTGAGAGGCTTGATGGACCTCTTGTCCCACTTGGACTCCTAGTTAACTACTATTATGTCTTGAGTCTGGCGGACTCCTCACTTACTATTGATAGCCTTCATATCCCTCTCACTTGAGGTGTCCTTTAAAGTATACCTGAGACAGGGGAAACAAGTTCTATTTTACTCCGTAGCCTTACAGGTCCTTTGGTTTCTTCCCAGTCCTCTCTGTTGCACTTCTCAGAAAAAATATCAGTAGTGTGATACTGCGCATGCACAACCTGGGCAACTCCTCCATCGCACTCCCATTGCAAGGTGCACTCTGCACACACATAACACTCCCTGCCATGGGAACTTGACCAAAGAGGGGCACAGCCTGGGCGGCCCATGTGCAGTAGCCCGCTCTCGGTCCAGTCTGCGAGCTTTCTGAAAGGCACCAGGAGGACCAGGAGGAAACCGAGGGACCTGTAAAGCTACAGGGGGTCAAATAAAGTAAAATAGAACTTTCCCCCTGTCTCTGGTATACTTTAACCAATATGAAAAAGTATGGTACCCACTCTATATCAGCTATTCCGGAACTAGCCAAGGACCCTCCCTAAACATGTCTAGTTTGGGCCAGACTCTTCTAATCTTGTGGAAGAGATTACTTTCCCCAGTCACATCAGATCTCTTTCTCTACTACCCGGGTTAATTCTCTAACAATACTTACCCTTCTTCACTACTTCCCTCTTTGCTTTCTAGCTCACGCTCCGTGCTTCAAGTTAAGATGTTTGCTCGCTGAATTCCAGTCAACACAGGAACCAGATAGTGAAAGCATATTGGGAATACTTGAGCCCGCTTGTTATGATGGGAAAGATCTGAAATTATGTGAAGAATCTCGGCTCAGAATGTTATTTTAGGCAACATACCGTAGAGATTTCTGACGATTTGTGATTAGACACTCCACATTATTAGTTGTTCTATACTATATGCTGGCAAATGTCACACTGAGGCTTGAATCCCACTTATGCAGATAACGTACCCATCCGGTATGTTTTCTGTATCTCCACTCAACGCAGAAAGCAGATTCTATTATTAAAAATAGGATCCACTTCCTTTTGTAAAAAAAAAAAGCATTACAGGAAATGGGACACAGAATCCCAACCTGCCTCATTTTTCCGGAACAGACTACAAAATGCCGGGTGCACAGCATAGGTCCCAAATGTCCCTTTTTCGGAGGGACAGTCCATCGTTGGGAATTAAATCCCACTGCTCCCCTTTCTTGCTCATTTCTCCCTCTTTCATGACTCATGTACAGATTTACCGTATGTAAATATATGTATTTTTCTACAGAAAATGTGTTTAATTAACTCTAAACTTTATTATAAATGTTACTATGAAAAAAAATGAACCAGGATAGAAAGGACCAGTGTGGTTTGCATTATTAAATTACTTGTTTTCTTATGTTTTCTACGACTATTGGTGTGGTGGGGTCGTGACTAAAGGTGGCCACATACGATACAAAAAAATTATCCGATTTTATGGAAATTCCATAAAAATGATCAGATCTCCTGAAAAAATCAAAAGCTTTTTTTTCATTCGAATGAAAAATCCGAACGGATTTCCCATTTTTATCGATCCAGAATGCTGGTAATTTGTATTCAATTTTTATAAAGATTGTATGGTGTGTGTTAGATTGTCAGTTTATTAATATACACACCCTAGCAATCTTCTCAGAGTTTCCAATCATTTTTATCATAATTGGGGAAAAATTTAACATGTGTGTGGTACATTGGTCATATTTTTGAAATGTTACAGTCAAAAAAATTGATTGCAATTATTAAATTGAACAGATATTTAAAAAATTGTGTGGTGTGTGGCCACTTTAACCTCCTTGCCGGTCTAAAAAATCCGGCAAGGAGGCAGCGCCGCACATTTTTTTAATTTTTTTTTTTTTTAAATCATGTAGCGAGCCAAGGGCTCGCTACATGATAGCCGCTAAGCGGCGGCATCCCCCCACCCACTCCGATCGCCTTCGGCGATCAGAGTATGCAGGGAATCCCGTTGAGAACGGGATTTCCTGCAGGGCTTCCCCGGTCGCCATGGCGACGGGGCGGGATGACGTCACCGACGTCATGGACGTCGGGACGTCATAGGGAATCCCGATCCGCCCCTAAACGCTGCCTGGCACTGATTGGCCAGGCAGCGCAGGGCTCTGGGGCGGGGGGGAGCGACTCGGCGCGGCGGATTGCGGCGGATCGGCGGCGAGCGGCGGCGATCGAAAGTTACAAGCAGCTAGCAAAGTGCTAGCTGCTTGTAACAAAAAAAAAATTATGCAAATCGGCCCAGCGGGGCCTGAGATATCCTCCTGCGCAGGTTACCCCGAGCTGAGCTCGGGATAACCGGCAAGGAGGTTAAGAGTATGGCAGGGGCATAGCTTTAAAGGAATTAAAAAAAAATATTTACTCACCCGGGGCATCCCTCAGCCCCCTGAAGCTGGATGGTGCCCTCGAAGCCCCACTCCGATCGTCCTGTCCCCGCCGGCGGCTACTTCCGGGTTCGGCGACAGCCCCCGACAGGCTGGGAACGCGAGTGATTTTCCGCGTTCCCAGCCGCTATATCACCCTCTATGCTGCTATAGCGTATATGTTATACGCTATAGCAGCATAGAGGGTGGTATAGCGGCTGGGAACGCGGAAAATCACTCGTGTTCACAGCCTGTCAGCGGCTGTCGCCGAACCCGGAAGTAGCCGTCGGCGGGGACAGGATGATCGGAGCAGGGCTGCGAGGGCACCATCCAGCTTCAGGGGGCTGAGGGATGCCCCGGGTGAGTAAATATCATTTTTTTTTTAGACTTAAGTATTCCTTTAAGCAAACCTAAACTGAAAATTAAAAGTCAAAATAAACATACATGCGTCATACTTGCCTCCTGTGTAGTCTACTAACCAATCTCTTTCTAACCCCCCCGCCATCCTGTTTTTCCACTGTTATTAATGGAATTCACCGTCCTCCATTTTGAAAATGGACGTTACCCCATAACAGCTTCCTGGTCAGCACACTGTTAAAGAACAAGCGACGCCCATGCTAACCTAGAAATAAAAAAACACATATATAACGGAAAATTGTATACTTACCTATCGGTAATTTTCCTTTCCTGATGCATCCATGGCAGCACCTACGGGTTCTTGCCCCGCCCACAATCCCCATAGGACAAGTGAATAGATACGTTAAACCCCACCCTACTACTCCCTATCTATTCTCTTTTCGACCTCACCGAGCAATAGGGTGGGTCCTATGTGCTGCCATGGATGCATCAGGAAAGGAAAATTACCGATAGGTAAGTATACAATTTTCCGTTTTCCTAATGCCTCCATGGCAGCACCTACGGGATATAACTAGCGAAATGATAAGAACAAGGGAGGGCAACTATTGCTGGTGCACAAAAAAAATATTATTTTATTACAGTGCAAAAACAAAGATTGTCAAACAGGTAAGTATAAGTATTACGTGACTGACACAGGTTTGAGAACAGATAGAACCGCTCTACCAAAGTCAGGGCCGGCGCTACCATTAAGGCAATGGAGGCAGCTGCCCCAGGGCCCCAGAGCTTGTAGGGGCCCCCAGTGGCTACAAGAGGAAAAAAATTTTTTTCAAATCGGCCTTATAGTTTTTGAGAAAATCGATTTTAAAGTTTCAAAGGAAAAAAAATACACATTTAAAAACCTGCCGACTTTAATGGTTAATAGCAAATCCACCTTAAATGCTAGAAACCCTAAATTTGCAGGATATGTTAAGGAGATCACTAGGAATAAGAGGAAAAAACAATTTTTCAAAAAGACCTTATAGTTTTTGAGAAAATCGATTTTAAAGTTTAGAAGGAAAAAAGTATACTTTTAAATGGGGTTAATGTCACTTTTAGTAGCAAACCTAACGGTAGTGTAATTTTACATGCATCAAACGAAAGCGCAATAAATTTCCTGATGGGGTTTTCAGGGGGTCCATACGCAGCCGCAGCCCTTTGGCCAGGGATCGCTATACAGCCGCAATATGGATGTATGAAGATCCCTGGCATTTTTTCCTATTTTCCCAATTTTTTTTTTTATGTTTAGAGTGTGGGAATTTTTTTTTTTTTAAATTATGTGGGCTTCCCCCTCCTGAAACTTTTTAAACCCCTGTCCCCCAATGCAGGCTGGGATAGCCAGAATGTGGAGCTCCGACTGATTGGGACTTCACACCCTGTTATACCAGCTGCAAAAAAGGTCCCCTAATGCCGATTTTTGTTCCGGGGTATATGTTGGGGGGGCCCCCCAGGTTTATTTTGCCCTGGGGCCCCATTGTTGCTTAAACCGGCCCTGACCAAAGTCAATAGTCGAATTAGCTGCTGGATCTACTCTGTAGTGTTGCATAAATGTATGCACAGAACTGCAGCTAGCTGCCTGGCAGATCTTTTCCACTGAGACTCTAGATCTAGAATATGCTGCCCATGATGTAGACATGGACCTGGTGGAGTGGGCTTTCAACTCCTGTGGAGGCTCTAGATTACTGATTCTGTAAGCAGTTTCAATTGCTTTTACAATCTAGGATGCTATAGATCTAGATGATGCTGCCTCCCCTTTCCTATATCCTGTCGAGATGACAAACAGTCTCTCTGATTTTCTAAAGATTTCTGTCACCTTTAGGTACTGTTTAAGTACACGTGACACGTCCAGGCTGTGAGGCTCCTCTCAATCTGTCATTTGGAATGTAGGTAGTGTCCATTCCTGGTTGAAATGAAACACAGTAGATACTTTGGGAATAAATTGCTGTACCGGGCGTATGATTACCCTATCTGGAAAGAAGTTCAGGGAGGGTTCTTTTATGCCGATGGCCTGAAGTTCAGATACCCTCTTAGCTGAAGCAATGGCTAGCAGAAACACGGTCTTTAGGGTGAGATGCCATACTGAGCTTTTTTCCAGGGGCTCGAAAGGTGGCCCTGCAAGTGCCTCCAAAACTATAGGAAGGTCCCATTTCGGAAATATATTTCGTATTGGTGGTTTGATCTTCATAACTGCTTTCAAGAATTGGGCCAATAACGGGTTGGCCGCCCATCTTTGTCCTGTTAGCGCTGATATAGCTGTTACTTGGCACCTAAGAGTCGAATAGCCTAGTTGTTTATCCAATCTCGTCTGTAGAAACTGTAGGATTTGATGTACTTCTGGATGTAATAGGTCAAACTGTTGCTGGTTAGCAAAACTTGTGAATTTATTCCAGATTGCATGATAAGTCCGGTTTGTTGTAGATTTCCTAGCTTTTAACAGTGTTTCAATCACTTCATCTGAACATCCTGCATCCCTTAGTTTTTTCCCTTCAACAGCCATACCGTCAAAGCTAATATGTGCGGATTGGGGTGCACAAACGGTCCCTGTTGTATCATGTCCGTCTCTATTGGTATTCTCCACGGGGCCTGTATCTTCAATCTCCATAGTTAGGAAAACCATGGTCGATGCGGCCAGTACGGAATCACCGCTATCACTACCATTGTCTCCCGGGATATTCTCCTGAGTAGACTGCTCACCATGGGGACAGGCGGAAAGACGTATCCCTGATCGAAATTCCAAGGTGCAGAAATCGCATCCGTCGCCTCCGCAGAGTGCGTCTTCCAGCGGGAGAAGAACCTCTGGCATTTTGTATTTTGGGGGGTTGCCATTAGATCTATCTGTGGCCTCCCATATCTCTTGCAGATGTCCTCGAAGATCTTTTGATTCAAGGACCACTCGTTGTTGCATAACCTGCTGCGACTCAGAAAATCCGCCTTCGTGTTCTGTATTCCTGGAATGTATAAGGCTTTCAGGTCTGTTAGTTTGTTCTCTGCTAGATTCATGATGCGTGCCGTCTCCATTAATAATTTCCGGCTCCTGGTGCCCCCCCTGTCTGTTCACATAAGCTACTGCCGTCCTGTTGTCCATTCTTAGCAGGATTGACTTGTTGGATAAGGCCGGCAGGAAATGACAAAGAGCATAGTAAGCTGCCCTCAGTTCTAAGATGTTGAGTGGTTCCTCTGATTCCCTCCTGTGCCATGTCCCCTGTACTGTTGCTGATGCAAGGAAAGCTCCCCAACCTTTGTTGCTTGCATCCGTTGTTAATACTAATGGTTCTTGTTTGACTATACTCTGGGTCTTTGACAGATTTGTCGTGTCCTCCCACCAAAGGAGACTTTCCTTGACTGATTCTGTTAGGAAGATGTCTTGATTCATATTGATACCATCCCATTGGGCGAGGAATTCTCACTGAAACATCCTCATGTGCCACTGCGCCCATGGGACCATGGGTATCGTTGACGTTAAGACTCTGAGGAGGCTGAGGCATTGTCTCGCTCTCCACCTTTGAATAGGTTTCACCTGCTGTATTCTTTGTATTATGGTGTGTATTTTGGCTTCCGGTAGACCTACCGAGTTGTGTACGGTTTGGAATTTTGCTCCTAAGAACACCATCTCTTGCACAGGAGTAAGCTGACTTTTCTCCCAGCTCACCAGCCAGCCGAATCTTTGGAGAGTAGTCAACAGAAGAGTCCTCTGAGACTGAATCACCTGTATGTCCTGGGATAGAAGAAGTATATCGTCCAGGTAATGGTGTGTTCTCAGTCCTTTCAGACGAAGTAGGGCTATCAACTGGACTCATACTTTGGAAAATGTCCTAGGGGCAGTACTTATCCCGAAAGGGAGACACGTAAATTGTAGGTGTAACTCTCCCACGCAGAACCGTAGATAGCCTTGGAAATCCTGATGTATAGGGATATGAAGATACGCGTCTTCTAGGTCCGCGGATAACATCCAGTCTCCCTGCTCCACTGATAGGATTATAGACTGCAAAGATTCCATTTTGAAATGATGTGACCTTATGTGCCTGTTCAGTATTCTGAGGTCCAGAACTGGTCTCAACTTCCCCGACTTCTTCTCCACCAGGAACAGGGGCGAGTAAACACCCTTCCCTCTTTCTTTTATTGGTACTTCCCTCACGGCCTTCTTTGAGACCAATTCCTGAATGTATGTTTCTAAGATCTGTTTTTTGTCGTTTGATGTTGGAATTTTTGTTGACATGAAAATATTCGAGGGAGGTTTGTTTATGAAACTCCAACGATGTCCCTGAGTAATTGTTTCCAGCACCCAGGGATTCCGAATATGCTCCGCCCAAATGTGTCCGAACATCTGGAGCCTTCCCCCCACTGGGCACACCTGGGCGGACACACCATCAAAATCCCTTTGAAGTACAAGGGACAGCCGGTGTTGCCTTTTGTTTATTCAGTCGCTGAAGGGTTGACTGACCCCCCTGCCAGTTCTTGCGAAATTCTTTGCCGGGCCTGTATGATCTTGCATTACGATATCTTGTTTGTTGAAAACAGCCTGACTGGGAAGTGAATGGTCTTTTTGTCTTGCGATCTTGTGGTATTAAACCTGATTTCCCTCCGGTGACCTTGGAAATTGCTGAATCCATTCTGTCAACGAAGAGAGACTTTCCGTCAAACGGAATTTTGCACCAGTTTTGCTTTGACATGGGGTCCGCAAACCACGACCTGAGCCACAGAGCCCTCCTGGCTGTCACTCCGTATAACATTGATCTTGCAATCGATCTGACGAGGTCTATAGCCGCTTCCCCGACAAAATCCGCTGTCAGTTGAAATTCCTGCAAGCCGTTAATTAGTGTCTCTTTGTCTGCGTCGGTGGCGATCGCAGTCTGAAGGTTTTCCGTCCACGCTCTAATCGCTCTACTCACTGAGGTTAGGGCGACTGCTGGCCTCATGGCTCCTCCCATAACTGTATATAATTTTTTAAGATCTGCATCAATCTTCCTATCGCTAGGCTCCTTGAAGGATACTGCGTCGTCAATTGGGAGTGTCACATGTTTGGCTAATCTAGAGTGACCAGACAATCCGGGACGCGTCCCTAATTCGGGGTCCGCTGTCCCAGGCAGCATGAGGTCCCGGGAAACGTCCCGGTTTCAGCAGCGGGACATCCCGGCCTCGGACTCTGGCCACTCTATACTCATGAACTGGCAGCGGCGTCTATAGACGCCGTGCCAGTTCATTTCCCGCAGCCCTGCTCCAGCCTAACTGTCTTCCGGTGTTCCGACACCGGCAGGCGAGCAGGGCTACGGCAAGATGGCTGCCGGAGCCCTGTACTGGAGACTATTTGTGTCTCCAGTACAGGTCTTCGGGCGCCATCTTGCCGTAGCCCTGTCAGTGCGGGAGAGAGAAGATCAGGAGCAAGATGGTCACGGGAGCAGCGCGCCAGAGGCCGGAGACTTCTGCCAGGTGAGTAAATGCTTTCTTTTCCAGGTGAAATGTTTGCCCGCATTGCGTTTTTTTTTTCCAGGTGAAATGTTTGCCCGCATTGCGTTTTTTTTCCAGGTGAAATGTTTGCCCGCATTGCGTTTCTTTTCCAGGTGAAATGTTTGACCGCATTGCGTTTCTTTTCTGGTGAAATGTTTGCCCACATTGCGTTTATTTTCTGGTGAAATGTTTGCCCGCATTGCGTTTCTTTTCTGGTGAAATGTTTGCCCGCATTGCGTTTATTTTCTGGTGAAATGTTTGCTTGCATTGCGTTAATTTTCTGGTGAAATGTTTGCCCGCATTGCGTTTATTTTCTGGTGAAATGTTTGCCCGCATTGCGTTTATTTTCTGGTGAAATGTTTGCTTGCATTGCGTTAATTTTCTGGTGAAATGTGTGCCCGCATTGCGTTTCTTTTCTGGTGAAATGTTTGCCCGCATTGCGTTAATTTTCTGGTGAAATGTTTGCCCGCATTGCGTTTATTTTCTGGTGAATAGTTTGCTTGCATTGCGTTAATTTTCTGGTGAAATGTTTGCCCGCATTGCGTTTATTTTCTGGTGAAATGTTTTCCCACATTGCGTTTATTTTCTGGTGAAATGTTTGCCCGCATTGCGTAAATTTTCTGGTGAAATGTTTGCCCGCATTGCGTTAATTTTCTGGTGAAATATTTGCCCGCATTGCGTTTCTTTTCTGGTGAAATGTTTTCCCGCATTGCGTTTATTTTCTGGTGAAATGTTTGCCCGCATTGCGTTAATTTTCTGGTGAAATGTTTGCCCGCATTGCGTTAATTTTCTGGTGAAATGTTTGCCCGCATTGCGTTAATTTTCTGGTGAAATGTTTGCCCGCATTGCGTTAATTTTCTGGTGAAATGTTTGCCCGCATTGCGTTTATTTTGTACTGACATGTTGCCCGCATTGCGTTAATTTTGTACTGACATGTTGCCCGCATTGCGTTAATTTTGTACTGACATGTTTTCCCGCATTGCGTTTATTTTGTACTGACATGTTTGCCCGCATTGCGTTTATTTTCTGGTGAAATGTTTGCCCGCATTGCGTTAATTTTCTGGTGAAATGTTTGCCCGCATTGCGTTTATTTTCTGGTGAAATGTTTGCTTGCACCAGTACAGGTCTTCGGGCGCCATCTTGCCGTAGCCCTGTCAGTGCGGGAGAGAGAAGATCAGGAGCAAGATGGTCCCGGGAGCAGCGCGCCAGAGGCCGGAGACTTCTGCCAGGTGAGTAAATGCTTTCTTTTCCAGGTGAAATGTTTGCCCGCCTTGCGTTTTTTTTTCCAGGTGAAATGTTTGCCCGCATTGCGTTTTTTTTCCAGGTGAAATGTTTGCCCGCATTGCGTTTCTTTTCCAGGTGAAATGTTTGACCGCATTGCGTTTCTTTTCTGGTGAAATGTTTGCCCACATTGCGTTTATTTTCTGGTGAAATGTTTGCCCGCATTGCGTTTCTTTTCTGGTGAAATGTTTGCCCGCATTGCGTTTATTTTCTGGTGAAATGTTTTCCCGCATTGCGTTTATTTTCTGGTGAAATGTTTGCCCGCATTGCGTTAATTTTCTGGTGAAATGTTTGCCCGCATTGCGTTTCTTTTCTGGTGAAATGTTTGCCCGCATTGCGTTTATTTTCTGGTGAAATGTTTTCCCGCATTGCGTTTATTTTCTGGTGAAATGTTTGCCCGCATTGCGTTAATTTTCTGGTGAAATATTTGCCCGCATTGCGTTTCTTTTCTGGTGAAATGTTTTCCCGCATTGCGTTTATTTTCTGGTGAAATGTTTGCCCGCATTGCGTTAATTTTCTGGTGAAATGTTTGCCCGCATTGCGTTAATTTTCTGGTGAAATGTTTGCCCGCATTGCGTTAATTTTCTGGTGAAATGTTTGCCCGCATTGCGTTAATTTTCTGGTGAAATGTTTGCCCGCATTGCGTTTATTTTGTACTGACATGTTGCCCGCATTGCGTTAATTTTGTACTGACATGTTGCCCGCATTGCGTTAATTTTGTACTGACCTGTTGCCCGCATTGCGTTTATTTTGTACTGACATGTTTGCCCGCATTGCGTTTATTTTGTACTGACATGTTTGCCCGCATTGCATTTATTTTGTACTGACATGTTTGCCCGCATTGCGTTTATTTTCTGGTGAAATGTTTGCCCGCATTGCGTTAATTTTCTGGTGAAATGTTTGCCCGCATTGCGTTAATTTTCTGGTGAAATGTTTGCCCGCATTGCGTTTATTTTCTGGTGAAATGTTTGCCCGCATTGCGTTAATTTTCTGGTGAAATGTTTGCCCGCATTGCGTTTATTTTGTACTGACATGTTGCCCGCATTGCGTCAATTTTGTACTGACATGTTGCCCGCATTGCGTTAATTTTGTACTGACATGTTGCCCGCATTGCGTTTATTTTGTACTGACATGTTTGCCCGCATTGCGTTTATTTTGTACTGACATGTTTTCCCGCATTGCGTTTATTTTGTACTGACATGTTTGCCCGCATTGCGTTTATTTTCTGGTGAAATGTTTGCCCGCATTGCGTTAATTTTCTGGTTAAATGTTTGCCCGCATTGCGTTTATTTTCTGGTGAAATGTTTGCCCGCATTGCGTTAATTTTCTGGTGAAATGTTTGCCCGCATTGCGTTTATTTTGCACTGACATGTTTGCCCGCATTGCGTTTATTTTGTACTGACATGTTTGCCCGCATTGCGTTTATTTTGTACTGACATGTTGCCTGCATTGCATTTATTTTATACTGACATGTTGCCCGCATTGCGTTTATTTTGTGCTGACATGTTGCCCATTGTGTTTATTTTCTGGTGTCCGGGGTAACTGTTACTGCATTTATTATTTAATGGTCATAGATGGCTATGTTTGCTGCTTTGTGGTTACGGTATACTATTAGCATTACACAGTTTCTGCACACCCATGATGCAAAGTCTCGTTTGTCCACATCATGGCGTAAACACTGCTTTCTTATGCCTCGCTGTTATATCATTACGTTAGCTCCGCCCATACAATGTCATGGCCACGCCCATTTTCCGTGCGCCCCGCAGCCCCCCCCAGTCTTCGTCGCTGCGCGCTCCTCAGTCCTCCCCCCCTCCCCCCCCCTCCGCGCCCCCCCCCTCCTCGTCCCAGGTTGGACCCACAAAAATCTGGTCACTCTAGCTAATCTCATAACCGAAGCGTCCACTGACGGAACCTCGTCTAAGGATTTTGTTTTTTTCTCTGGTAGAGGATATAATTTAGCGAGCCTGTTGTTTAAGGTTGCTTTCTTTTCGATTTTAGTCCATTCTTCCTGAATAATCTCCGCGATTTCCTCCATAAAGGGAAAAGCCGTCGAGGATTTCTTAAATAATAATAAACTTTCTTCTGTTTTTCCTCCTGTTCTTCTACTTCATCCCATTCTATAGCCTGCTTAACTGCATTGACCAAGGGTTCAACCAGAGCAAAGTCAAACCCTGACTGACCCTCTTCGAAATCCTCATCCTCCTCATGCTGGGACGCAGTAGAAGGGATATCAGAGTCATTTACTTGAGGAAGCTTAGCTACGTATTTCGCCATGGAATCCTGAACAGCTTTTTTAATTAATTCCGATACTTCCACTGGCTGTTGTTGCTCAACGGACATCTGTGTAAAGCAATCCTGGCAGACTAACTTTCCGGGTAGAGGTGTTCTTCCACAAGCCCAACAGGGTTTAGAATGTCTGTGTCTATGAGAACGTCTATAATCTCTTGGAGATCTGCTTCGTGATCTTTCATAGTAGTGATGAATGATCCGATCTCCATGGTGATCTTGGCCTTCTATTGTAGTAGTAATCGTAATATTCATAATTCTTCTGTCTTCCTGGGCTGTCAGGGGACAAATAAATGTCCATTAATCTTCTGCGCTCCTTTAATTGATTAGCAGTAAAATACTCACCTTCTGCACCCTTACCTAACATGTCCTTGCTGGTCTATATGCGTGGTCTCTGTATCCAAAGTGACCTTGTCCACTCCCTCAGCCTGTTCAGCCATAGATAAATACTGCAAACAAACATATAGCTCCGTGTCAGGAGGCTTCTTGAGCCAAAATAATGCTCCCCAAAAGATAAATATAGCATGGCAAAGGATAGTATACTAAAATAGATGAACTAACCTGTGAAGAACTTGCTGGCTTGGGAGTCGGTGCCCTGGAGCTTTGCAGGCGATTCTCCACATATGGACGCCGACTCCCCGCTCAGCCGCTGACTAAATAGTGTAGCTGCGCCGGCGGCCGCCCCACTTCCGGTTACGCCGCGAAACCGGAAGTGACGATCGGCCGGGAACCAATGACAGGCTGAGGCTGGTTGGAGCGCACCTGGAAGTGGTGCATGTCACATGGAAACCCCTAGGAGGTAGAGACCCATGCCAGAGCCGGCTATTAGCCGGTAAATAGAAACATATTCTGTCCCGCAAAAAAGGTGGCTATTAGCCTCCTACCTGACAGCCCATGCGTGGACAAGGCGATCCCCAAGACCAGTAGAATGGGATCCTGCCGCTAGACACACCATTGGAGTGTACAGGGCCCACCAGGAGAGGCTGAACCTGGCAAAAATGAGAACCACCCGCAGG
This sequence comes from Hyperolius riggenbachi, assembly GCF_040937935.1. Lineage (NCBI taxonomy): Eukaryota > Metazoa > Chordata > Amphibia > Anura > Hyperoliidae > Hyperolius > Hyperolius riggenbachi. The sequence goes on from NC_090649.1 coordinate 441,880,843, forward strand.
GATGGCCGGTAAGAGTGCAGCAGCAATCCAACTTGTCCGAGGGGAGGACGAAAAGCAAAGACGGAGTAGTAGGGTGGGGTTTAACTTATCTATTCACTTGTCCTATGGGGATTGTGGGCTGGGCAACAACCCGTAGGTGCTGCCATGGAGGCATTAGGAAAAGTAGATATGTACTACTTCTACTTACATAACAGATGTATTGTGCTACCCACGTAATAATTCTTGTGAATTTTATAAAGGAAAAGCAGAAAATCCTATTTTAGGCAGTGGCCATCTTGCCAAGCTAATGCTGATATCATATCCTCCCTGACTCTTGTTCCCCCCCCCCCCCCTCCCTTCGCTTGCTCATTGTGTATTCATTAGCTGCCCTCCTCCCAGAGGCTTCAGACACTCCCACTGAGGTGTATACTAACAACTGCACTGTCTTTTTTTTATTTACACATCCAATCACTGAGTCACCTCAGCCTTGCTTGTAAACACAAGTAATCAGAGGGTGTTTCTGATAAGCAGCTAGGCAGGGAAATAAATGGAAGAGGATGAATATATTATAGATAAAAAGAACTCCCAGCATTCAACTCTTTGGCACTGTTTGGCACTAGGGCCAGTGCTCCTAAAGTATGTGATAACAACAAACCATAACATCAGAAAAAGTTTTGCAAGTTTTGAATGCAGGATTACCATCTTTATCACTTAATACACTCAGACCAGTTGCTGTTGAAATTTGATTTTTTATGGTGACAATACCGCTTTAAACTGTAATATTACCCACTTGAGGCATAGGGAAACATGGACATTACCTTGTTCATCAATTTTCATTTCAATTATAACTGACAGCAACTGATAAACTTCAGTTCTGACAAAATCTTGTCAGAACTGGAAGGAATAGTTATAAGAAGTAAATGGTGAGCTCTGAGAGGAACTGATGGCGAGGTAAGTATGTCATATTAATTTGCATGTACATTGTGTGTTTATTTTAAACAATTTTACTCGGTTCAGGTTCACTTTAAGCGCCCCTTTTTCTTAGCTCAAAAAGTTGGGAGGTATGGCACCGACCCAAGGAAAGCCTGAGAACGGACAGTGTTTGTTCTCATTAAGCTGGTCCGCATCTGCTCTACCATCCACCGCCCACCACCATGCAAATACTCGTTTCCTGGTTCTGCTACTGCTGACTCCTCTGCTTGGTCCTGATGACGGTAAACAGATCGGTGGCTGGCAGAAACATGGTGAACCACACTGGATCACAAAAGACCAATGGAAATCCTCAGCAACAGGGAGGATTCTCATTGGTTCATGGTTGGACCAGTGATCTGCAATGCATTGTGGGACTTGTAGTTCCTTAACAACTGGAGAGCCAAGTTTGCAGATCACTGTGGTGGACCAATAAAAATCGTCCCTGTTGCTAGGGAGCAGGGGCATAACAATAGACCCTGCAAAGGATGCAGCTGCAGTGGGGGCAGAAGCCATGGGGGGGAGGGGGGGGGGGGCAGTCCTGAGAGACTGACAACTAAAGGCAAAGAGAGAGAAAACTTTCTGCTCTCTGCACAATTGTGCTAATGACTGCATCTGCTCAGCCACTGATAAGGAATCATATAAAGTTTTGAAGACAAAGATTTGTAGACAGTCCCTATTCACTTCTCAGCAGGCTCTTGTGTACAGCACCCGACCCCCAACCTCTCTACCCCTCCCCAAGTGTTGTGTCCTAGTGTTGCTTGAGGAGTCCGGGCACAGAGAGAAAACGTTTTCTATTCTCTGCAAATTTTGTAGACAACGATTTTTCATCTCTGCTACACTTTAAACAGTGTGCTGACCCAGAAGCTGTTACAGGGTCATTGCCATTTTTAAAATGGAGGACAGAGAATTCCATTGATCACAGTGGTCAAACAGGACGCTGGAGAGGAGAAAGTGATCGAAGAGTAGAATACAGGAGAGGTGAGTATGAACTGTGTATGTTTATTTTGTTTTATAATTCTCAGTTCAGGTTTGCTTTGAGGCTCCAGTTATACCAGCCAATCCTTGGCTTCGCTCCGGTAATCCATAATGGGACAGGATAGCAGCACAAAGTCCAAACCTGCTTTATATTAATCTCCGTGTGCAGATACAACACAGACTGTGCTTCAATCCTCTCTCTGAGATAAGTCTGTGCCCCGCCCACATAGTGATGCATATCCGGTCACGTGAGAGCAAGATCTGTGCACACATATTCTTTTGTAATATACATACTACGTGTGAAGTTAGCATCCTATATTCAGTGACGGTATAAGATAATGAGCAGTGCTGAGCCTTGTGGTTCTCCTGGTGACAGTCACCAGGGGAGGAGCTCCGCAATGTCATGGCTCGGTGACGTCACACATGACAGCCGCAGTATGGCCGCCAACCAGCGCTAGAGCAGGCTCGGGGTAGCAGCCAATGATAATGCGGCGCGGGGTGTCACCATATAAGGAGCGGCTTCTCCATATAAGGAAACATCTTCTCGCTTTATATGGCTGAAAATAGTCCCGCGTCTCCCTCCGCGCAGAGCAGCTATGTGTAGCAGAGGGGAAATAGCGCCGGCGCGCGCGGAGGGATGTGCTGGCGGCGGTGCTGAGGCAGAGTGGGAGTGAGGCGGCTCGGCTTGTGATTGGCTGCTGGGAGGTGCGCGCGGGGAAGCCGGGAGAGCCCAACACAGCCCGGCTGGCCGCAGCTAGCAGCGGAGCGCGAGACTAGGGCCGGCCAGCGGAGCGCCGAGCTAAGGAGTGCGCAGCATTGCTCAACCTCTGGGCTCGAGTGCGAGCTGTGAGACGGCGCGAGGACAGGGCCGGCCAGTGGAGGACGCAGCACAGCTGTACCTCAGGGTTAGTGGTGGGAGCGCCGAGCTGAGGAGCGCGCGGCACAGCTGTGTACCACCGGGCTGAGCTCTTTTCCCAGACATTCCGTTAGGCCTGGGTGTCTGAGTGCAGACTTCAGGCATAGTGCGGGGAGGCAGGCCAGGTAGCGGAGTACAGAGTCTGCCTATGAGAGCATAGGCAGGCCAGGTAGCTGAGTACAGAGTTTAGCTGTGAGAGGGGAGGCAGGTCAAGTAGCTGAACACAGAGTCTGGTTGTGAGAGTTGAGGCAGGCAAAGTTTGGTTGTGAGTAGGGGCAGGCTGGGTAGCTGAACACAGAATTTTTGTGAGAGGAGAGCAGCAGCTGAGAAGAGGCAGTCTGGATAGCCGAGCACAGTGTTTCTCTGTGAGAGGAGAGGAATCCAGGTAGCTGAGCACAGAGCTCTCACAGAGTTAGGGTCAGGGGAGAGTAGCACAGTACCTCTATCTTATGATCGGTGGGTGAGCAGCGCCGACGTATCTGGGAGGGCTCCAGGTGGAGATGCTGCCCAGCCAGGCCGGCTCCTCTCCTGGGAACGGTATAGGCCGAGGTCCTGGGCTGGGATTGTCTCGCTCGCAAGGTAGGGGGTTGAGGGGTCCTCCAGTGACTGGGGCAGCCATGTACAGCGGCAGTGAGGCTACCTCAGAATCAGGGGAGGAGGATGAGGTACCAGCTCGGGGGGTGAAGAGAGGACTGGCAGAGCTGGAGTTACCAGATCCAGGGGGAGCTGGAAGTAGTGGGGGAGGGGTTTCTGTGGGGTATCCAGGAGCCAGTGGAGGGGTGACTGGGGCAAAACCCGGCAAGAAGACCCGAGGGAGGGTGAAGATCAAGATGGAATTTATTGATAACAAGCTGAGGAGGTACACAACATTCAGCAAGAGGAAAACTGGCATCATGAAGAAGGTGAGAGGGGAGATCGTATGTGGGGGAGTGGGGCTTAGTGTGTGTGTGTGTGTGGGGTGATATAACTAGACATATTTGATTGTGAGCTCCTTTAAAGAAAGACAAGGACATGACTATGTCCTCTGCAAAGTGGTGCAGAAGATGTCATCAGTGCTATATAAATACATAATAGTAATGTGGTAGGATATTGAAGGGTACTTGAGGGCCTATGGTTGGGCCCTCATCTCCTGCGCTGGATTAACAGTGTTCGGGTCAGTATTTAACCCTTGATTTCCCCCACCCTCAAACATTCACTCAGCCTGTCATTACAGGTGCTGTCTATTTTAGCCTCATGTACTCTTAAGTTATGACTGTGGTAGGTTTAGATGGTGAGCTCCTCCTGAGAACAGTCAGTGACATAACTGTGTACTCTGTGAAGTGCTGCAGAAGATGTTAGTGCTTTGTAAGTGTTTAAAGAGACTCTGTGACATAAAGTGCCCCTGGGGGACACTTACCTCAGGAGCTGGAAGCCTCTGGATCCTATGGAGGCTTCCCCATCCGCCTCTGTCCCACAGTGGTCTTGCTGGGCCCCTCCAAAACCACAGTCGACAATTTGTTGTTCTGTGGTGCAGTAGCGCCTGCAATACTTACCTTCCCTGGCTCCAGCGCAGATGCAATAGTAGCTCCCCAATGGGCTAAGGCGGAAATAACTGATCCAAATTGGGTCTGCTCTAAGCGCATGTGCAGTAGAGTGGACCTGATTGGGATTGGCTATTTTCACCTCAGCCCTAGCTGAGAGCCGCTACTGCAACTGCGCTGGAGCCGGGAAGGTAAATATTTACATGGCTGCCATTTGGGGGCCTCTTGCGCTGCCACCGTGGGACAGCTGACGGTTAAAGCCTTGATAGGATCCAGAGGCTTCCCCCTTCTGAGGTAAGTACCCCCCCATGGGCACTTTTTAAAGTTATAGGTTTTTTTTATAACGAGGATCTTGGAAGGTTGGTTGCATGAACTGGCGGTAGAAGCCAGGGAAAGTTATATCTGAGGGGGTGGACAGAAGATGGAAAGGCATATTCTGGGAGGTGATCAGGTGCTGGTGTGTTTAAGAAAGAGGGTTAGGGTTACTGGAGTATAAAGGTGCCGTAGATGTCTGGCAGTGGATTTAGAAGAGGGAGTTTGTAATGTTCTATGACCAGAAGTCACACTGTTTAGACTGGGAACTGCCATAGAATTAGTGGAGCTTTAGGATAATGTTGGCATCATACTTGCAGTGCTCTATAAACTCCCAGATTTACAGTCTTGGCTGCATGGTTATGGGGATGGATAGTCCTCTTTGCATAGAGAAGTTTACCGGGGTTCCGTATGGCTGGATAGCCAACATTGCGCAGGTGGTGTTGATGAGATTGAGTGTTGCGTGGTCAGTTGTGGCGGTGGGAGAGTTTTGCACTGTGTAAATTTCTGAGTGTCTGCATATGTGCTCAGATGATTAGGAGAGTGATTACAGTGTGCTGGGAACATGTAGATTGGGGATGGCCACTGAGTATTTTGGGGTCACATATAAGGAAGGTCATCCCCTGGGATGCCCTCTCTGCAGTTCTCTGGTTGTTCTTATCTTTGGACAGCTCCAGTTTTAAGGTCACCCCAGCTGTAGTGAGAGAAAGCATTGGTGAGTGCAGCGTTGAGATTGAGTTGTTTGTGATGGTATTCATAAGTCATTCCATTCCAGTTCTCCTCTTCCTGGCAATCTGTAACTCCATTCCAGTGTTTCTAGATAGCTTGCACAATATCCCAGACTGTATGCCAGGGTCTCATAGCTTTGACCTGGTACCTGATTAATTAGCCAACACACAAGTTTAGTTTGAGCGGATATAGGCTAACCTGCATGTTGCAGGCAAGCACAAGGTGTGAATTTGGGGCGATCACCGAGGAATATCATATCAGGGGCCCACAAACATTTTGGTTCGAGGGCCGGGTCAACATACTTCAGACTGCTGGGGGGCCGGAGTATACATAAAATGATGTAGAAGTCTTTGCAGGCCAGACAGTAAAGCATACCCAGGTGACAACCTGCGGTCCAAATGGACAGTAGTTTTACCTGATGTGGAATTTGATTGGAAACCAGCGAATTAAGGCTTTCTGGCTTCCATGTGGCATGTGGATGGGTGGTGCCAGCACTGCTATTCAATATGCGGGCCACCAATATTTAAAGAGGTAACTGACCGCATCTATAAGTAATACATTTTTGTGTGGGGGGGGCTGGTAAAAAAGCCTCAGGGGGCCACATTCGGCCCACGGGCCTTAGTTTGAGGACCACTGCCATATCTCTTCATGTAAGCCTTGTCAATTTGTATGCTTCTGGCATTCTAGCGATGCAGGTCTTTGATTTCTGAAAACTTTTGTGCCTCACTGTGTGTGGGATGCTATGGCAGTCAGCAGGCCCTGTGTGCCAGGGAGCACTATGTTGAAGCCAGCAAGCCCCCTGTGTCCCAGGGGGAAGCATTTGGCAGCTGGCAGACCCTGTGTGTGCCAGAGGGTAGTTAGTTACAGCCGGTGTGTCCCAGGTGGTAGTATGTGGCAGTCAACAGACCCTGTGTGTGTCAGGGGGTAGTTTGTGACAGCTGGTGGGCCCCATGTATCCCAGGTGGTATGTGGCGGTCAACTGGCCCTGTGTGTGCCCAGGTAGGGCTGAGTCAGACCAATTTTTGGGTACCTGGAGTCAATGGATTCATAAACGGTGGAGTTGGAGTCAGATGATTTTTGTACTGCCTCCACAGCCCTGGTGCCAGGGGGTAGTTTTTGGCAGTCAGCAAGCTCGTGTGTACTAGGGAGTAGCTTGTTGCAGTCGGCGGGCCTCTGTACGGTTGGGTCCCATGTATACCCGGGCGTAGTTAGTGGCAGCCTGTGGGCTCCTGTCTATGCAGGTCAGCGTGTACAGTCTGTGCCAGTGGTTAGTTTGTGCCAAATGGTGGCTCCTGTGTATGCCTGTGGGGTAGTTTGTGGCAGCCAGTGGGCTCTGGTGTATACTTGGGTGGGAGGGAGGTCGTTTGTAGCAGCTGGTGTGCCCCTCTGAATGTGCCAGTGTCATTGCCAGGGGGTAGTTTGCAGAAACCCGTGGGCTTGTGTATATTTGGGGGTTTGTGGCAGCTGGCAACCCCCTGTGTTGGGGGGAGGAGATGTGGAGGTTTGGATGCTGAACTGACTGCTATGAAGTGTTGTATCTTCAGACTTTGTGTTACAAGATTGTCCATCCTCTCTTGACTCATGGGTGACTGCAGCAACACCCCCTCCCCCCCCCCCCCCCCCCCCCCAGGCAGACAGAAAACAGATGTTTCTGAGGGCTTTAAGGTGATAACAGCTGCAGGGGGGGATGGGGTTCTCTAAACACAGTGCACTAGACAAGTCTTGTGTGTACAGCTATGGGGATTCAGTGGGTGAAAATACTATGCTCCATGGACTGGCTCTCCGTCTCTTCCAATGGTGTGCCTGCTAACTCAGTTGCCTGGGTAAATGGTCTACGAGGTCGCTTGCTGCATGACTTCAAGCCATACAGCAGCCGTAATGAATGCAGCCAGAAGAGTGGTATGACTGAAAACTTGGAAAGGCAAATAATACATGTGAAAAGTAAATTATGTGCCATTAAATTCAAGGCTTCATAGTTATTTGGGTGGAAAAAGACATGCGTTCCATCGAGTTCAACCAAAAAAATAAAGTACAACGGTAGCCTGCACCCTCACAAATCCCTGTTGATCCAAAGGAAGGTGAAAAACCCTTACAAGGCATGGTCCAATTAGCCCCAAAAGGGTAAAAAAATCCTTTCGCCTCCAGATGGCAAACAGATCCTTAGATCCAATCAAATCTGATTGGAGAGAGATCTGTTGCTTGCCCATACACCGCAGACTGATACCCGATTAAATCTCTCATGAATCGGCCCCATGCCGCCTCTTGCTGTCCCCTCAAATGCTGATGGGCGCCGGATGCCCGTGCATTAAAATTTCACCTGTCTATCCGTCACAAGTCCAGCTGCTCCTTCTTGCTCCTCCTCTCAACAACGAAATGTAGTGGGCTCTCCTCATTCCCATCGCTCCCCCCCCCCCCCCCCATTCTCCTCCGTCATCCTCTATTACTGTGTATCGACACTCCGAAGCTACTTCCTGGTCGGAGGGTTGGTGAAGACTGCGCAGGCACTGCTCAACGGTGCGTGTGCTTGAGCAAAACTACGTAGTGCACATGCGCAGAGTGCTCCCTGCCGCGCGATCAGGGACAAAACTGGATTTGTTCCTCTGGGCACCCATGAAGAAGCACAATTCTAGCCATCACAAAGTCCTTCAGCCACTCCGGCTCTGGCCCCTTAAAGGGGACCTTAACTGAAAGGGATATGGATAACAAAAAGTTCCTCTGGGGGGTACTCGCCTCCAGAGGGGGAAGCCTAAGGGTCCCAATGAGGCTTCCCACACCCCTGTAGCTGCAGGCAATCCAGAGCTGGCTCCCCCGAAGTGTCCCGGAATCCTCCCTCGACAGGCCTGATAAGCGTTGATTTATTTACCTTTCCTGGCTCCAGCGGGGGGTGCTGTTGCGGCTCAGCACGGAGATGGGCAAAAATAGCCGATCTCCGTCCGGTCTGCTCTACTACGTAGGCGCAGGAGACCAGGAGACTTGTGCCTGCGCAGTAGAGCTGTCGACCGACAGCGATCAGAGAGCCGATACTGCGCCTGCGCTGGAGCCGGGAAGGTAAATATTTACATCCCCGCGGTTTGGGGCGCTTTATTTCCACTGCCGTGGGAACGAGGATGGGGGAAGCCTCAATAGGATCTGGAGGCTTCCCCCACTCGAGGTGAGTACCCCCCAGGGGAGGTTTTTCTCATTACAGGTTTTCTTTAAACAATACCAGTTGCCTGGCACTCCTGCTGATCTCTTTGGTTGCAGTAGTTGCTGAATCACACACCTGAAACAAGCATGCAGCTAATCCAGTCTGACTTCAGTCAGAGCACCTGATCTCATGCTTGTTGAGGGGCTGTGGCTAAAAGTATTAGACACACAGGATTAGCAGGAGAGTCAGGCAACTGGTATTATTTTAAAAGGAAAATTCCATATCCTTCTCAGTTTAGGTCCCTTTAAAGAGGAGCTGTTAGGTATAGGGTCTCAGAGAAAAAAACACATCAGTAGCTAAATATTGGCTGTACTTGCATTACACATGCATTTCACTGTCCACGTTTGGATTTCACAGAATTTTTATATAGTATTTGCAGAGATTGATGCTCCTGATAGCTCATGGCAGGTTCCATGTTTGACTGTCTTGTATGAAGCCAATTGTGATGTATTATCCTCCCTTACCCTGCTTCCTGATTGATGATTCTTTAGCTCTCCCAAGTTCCAGCCCTCAGATACTCCCACCAGTCTCTGGTCTAACAGGGCATATTGTCTGTCACTCTGATTCCAATCGGATCATTGAAAAGATCCGAATCTTTGAACCGAATCATTTGCAGCAGAGTGAAAGAAGCTGCAGTTCCTGTTTCTTCCAGACATCCACTGTGAACCGAATCTCCGATGATTTGACTCACAAAAAAGATCTGGATCAAAGATCCTAATGGTTCATGATCCAGACAACACTACTGTGCAGTAAATATTAATTAGCCATGTGACTAGGAACAATAGCAGACTCATGCAGTATACTCTAACTGAACATGTGCACTGTGAACAGCACATTGATTTTTCAGTGCTGTGAGTTGGGCTGCAAGTTACAAGCTGCTGTAACATGAACCTGTAACTTCCCACTGTGAAAGCAGCCTTAGGGCGGGATAGGGAAATAAAGGGGTGGACCAAGGGAGTGCAGTAGGGAGAAGCAGCCCCAGCATGCTCTGCAGTATCTGTTATGCGGCCTGCTGGCCTCCTTAGGAGCTTGGGAATAAAGAGGATTGCTATTCAGCAAACTTTAAAGTGAGAGAGATTTTTAACTTCAGTATTGCCTTTTTGGCTTCCTTCTAAACTGTTTAACACAAGAGAATAGAGGTTTAAATTAGCTTTTGCAGCCTGACAGTTATTCTTTAAAGAGACACTGAAGCGAAAAAAAATATGATATAATGAATTGGTTGTGTACTATGAATAATTACTAGAAGATTAGCAGCAAAGAAAATATTCTCATATTTTTATTTTCAGGTATATAGTGTTTTTTTTTTCTAACATTGCATCATTCTCTAATATGTGCAGATTACACAACACTCAGCATTCAAAATGATTCTTTCAGAGCAGTCTGTGAACTAATGACCTCTCCTCTGGCAGAGAAAAAGTGAATAGTTAATGAACAGTTGAGATAATAAAAGTCAGAAAACAGACCTCTCCACCACTTTGAAAGTCGTAGAGATTAATGGCTTTTTTGTATAGATAACTGGAGTTTCTTAACTCTTCCTGTACTGGAAACAATTAGACTGATGTATCTGATCTTAATGTTTTATTTCTTAGCTGTACTACACATACAAATCATAATATCATAATTTTTTTTCGCTTCAGTGTCTCTTTAACCTCCTTAGCGGTAACCCCGTGCTAGACACGGGGTAAGCCGCCGGAGGGTGCCGCTCAGGCCCTGCTGGGCCGATTTACATAATTTTTTTTTTTTGCTGGACGCAGCTAGCACTTTGCTAGCTGCGCCAGCACCCCGATCGCCGCCGCCGCGCGCCCGATCGCCGCTATCCGGTGCGGCGCGCGCCCCCCCCCCCAGACAGCGTGCGCTGCCTGGCCAATCAGTGCCAGGCAGCGCCGAGGGGTGGCCCGGGACTCCCAATGACGTCCCGACGTCAGTGCAGCCCTCCAGGAAATCCCGTTCTTTGAACGGGATTTCCTGATCGGAGATCGCCGAAGGCGATCGAAGAGGGCGGGGGGATGCCGCTGAGCAGCGGCTATCATGTAGCGAGCCCTCGGCTCGCTACATGATTTAAAAAAAAAAAAAAACTACTGCGCTTCCCCCTGGCGGTATTTTTCATACCGCCAAGGGGGTTAAGGACCAGAGCTGCCCTCTTTCTATTTGGCAATCATTGGTGGGATTGGTTCACAGCAATCACTGGATCAATAGTAAATGAAATTGGCTCCTGACTGATATGGGGAAACTCTGCTGTCAATGTGACAGCTGAGTGAGCGGGTTCAGCAGCGTGAACAGCAAGAGCAACGAGATAACATGGGGGGTTGGGTGTGATTGAAATTTACGTCTTGGCAGGAATAACAGGACATAAACAGAGTATAGACTTCAGTCATCAAGTTCCAGAACCAGTTAACCTCCCTGGTGGTATGGATGAGCCTGACTTATCCAGGGGACAAATATATGAAAAGGGTATGGACAGGCCAGACTCGTCCAGCAATTTTAAAGTGTACCTGAGGACCGAGGTGACATGAGATATACATGTATATGTATAGTGCAAAACCTCTTAAAGCGGATCCGAGATGAAAAACTAAATATAACAAGTGACTTGTCTATATATCTTATCTAAGGTTTGGATAGTTTACACAGCAAATCTATCTTCAAACAGCTTCAACAGTATATTAATATTTTTCCCTGTGATACAATGGGAGCAGACATGTTTTCTGCTTGTCACTATTACACAATTACACACACAGGCAAGCTTATCTGTATCTAGGCATGCTAATCTGCATATTCTGTGAAAACTCCACTCTTCTCTCCTCCATTACACAGGCAACTGATCTGTATCTGCACTGCAGCTCTCAGATTGTGAAAACTCTGCCTCTGAAATCTATAGCTAGTAACACCTTTTTCACCTGCCCAGACTGAAATCCCACAATTCCTTGCAAGCGCCAAGGCACTCTGGAGAAGCTGTGGGTGTGGCTTGTTTAGTTTATAGGGAATTAGAGTATTAAAACAAAACAAGTATTTGGCTTGAGGAATGCCCTATAAACTATATGTAAGGAACACAATTATGCAAGGAGTAAAAGTTCATCTCGTATCCACTTTAATAACCAGGCTGCTTTACTTGTTTTATTGTGGTGTCTGAGGGCATTCGCATTGTGAGCTCTTGTGATTTTAAAAGCTCTTGCTAATGTAATGCTAGGAGTTTGCTCTCACTTGAGCGATGAGGGATTTTTTAGAAAATAACAAAGCATTGCATTAGGAAGAGCTTTTTAAATCGCTAGCACAAATAAAAAAGCTCTTGCAATGTGAACCAGGCTTGAAAGTTAATTTTTAGGTATGGAAGCGACAGTTTGTCTTCTTGGTACCTTGTCGAAATATTGTAAACATCACTGATAAGTTAACTACAGCCATATGTTTTCTTGGCAGAATACAACTTCTGAGAGCAGAGGGAGATAAAATACACAAGCTATTGACCTTTTTCTAACTCTGGGACACTTATTAGGCTGCTACTGAGCAGAAGAAAACATTCTATCTACTTTGTAAATGTTTAAATAATATCTGAGTATAAATACAATTGTTTATCACTTTTTCACTTCTGGTTCACTTTAATCACTTTCAAACGGCTGTGATTGAATCCCTATGCCCTTTTTGGAGGCTTTTATTCCTGCCAGGGCTTAGATTTCACTCACCACATCTGCATGCTCTCAACGCGCTCAATCGCTCAATCCCATCGCACGCACACTCTCCCTACTGCCAGTATGACAGCAGAGCTTTGTGAGCTAGTCTGGAGCCGAATTCATTGGCTCCTGAACCTGTCACCAATGTGAGCCAATATCATTGGCTCACATTGATCACGGGATCAGGAGCCAATGAAATCTGCTTCTGACTGGCTCACAGAACTCTGGTGTCAGAGACAGCAGAGTCGGCGGTCTGAGGGGGACAGGTGTGTGGTGGTAGCGGCGATCATTCGTATGTGCCAGTTTCTGGTACCAGTGGTCTCTGGTCGCAGAAAAACGAAGTTATTTACGTCAGTAAATAGCTTGGCGTTTTTCTCTGGGGAGAGAGAGAGGCGGGGCCAGGCGCTGGTCACGAACGTGTGTTTTTAATGCGAAAAATGCATGTAAAAAAACAGCATGTTTTCTGCCAAAAAGCTGAAGTGTGGAAATTATGGCCTGTCAGATAGGGAAGATTAAAGGTCTACTCTCCAAAGAGGACCTGGTATCTTCACATTGACTTCTTTCTACACAAACCCCAGAATCAGGCAGTTGAGTTGCTTTGAAAGGTGTCCCAGTGTCCGCTCTTTGGTATGATTCAATATGGAGACAGGTCAGTGAGCTGTCCCCATCCAGAGAGTAGCTTTATGATGTGTGAGCCTGGAAGGCCTATCTTAACTCGTGCTGCTGTGACCTGAGGCTGTACTGAGGTGGTTGTGATGAGGGTAGGAATGACCTACACATGTACTCTGTATGGTATATTGTCCTGCATTGTAGACTTCAGCTTGTGTCCTCCTCCTCTCTCCAGGCTTATGAGCTATCTACGCTGACTGGGACGCAGGTTCTGCTGCTGGTGGCCAGTGAGACTGGCCATGTCTACACCTTCGCCACACGCAAACTTCAGCCAATGATAACCAGTGAGACGGGAAAGGCATTAATACAGACTTGTCTAAACTCTCCAGACTCCCCTCCACGCTCCGACCCTTCCACCGACCAGCGAATGAGCGCCACAGGCTTTGAGGAGACCGATCTCACCTACCAAGTGTCAGAGTCTGACAGCAGCGGGGAGACCAAGGTGAGTGCAGGCAGTCTTTATTGTTGCCTATAGCGCACATAAGTCTACAGAGTATGCCGTAGCTACTGTCCCCTATGCTGTACTGTCCCATGTGGAGCAGCAGGGGAGTGGTGCACGATTGCTTTTTGATTTTAGTTGCTTTTAATCGTTGTTTTTTTTTTTTTTTTCTTCCTCATAGGCTGGTGACTAAATTGTTAGGTGTAGGGCTTCCATATTCCATTTCCTCTGGATTAAAGGACAGGTCCGGGGTTAAAAAAAAAAAAAAAAAAAAAAATCTACTTACCTGAGGTTTCCTCCAGCCCTTGGCAGCCTATCTGTCCCTCGCCGCAGCTCCGCTTCCAACCGGTGTCCCGGGGGCCCCTCCGTTGCAGATGCCGATCTCGCCCGGTATCTTCTGCGCGAGCGTGCCACTCGCATTTGTGGTTGTTTGCACGTGTTTTTTTTTTTTTTTTTTTGTAGTCATTGTATTCAGAGTATTTTTGCAATCAAACAAGTTTAATGGTGTGTGTGTGTGTGTGTACACACACACTCTCTCTCAACAGGCAATATAATTTTTCCATTAACCCTCCAGGACAGGTATACATCGAGATTTGGCCCCTCCCAGGAAACAGGAAACATCCACAAGCCTCTCTATAAATAAAAAACTTTGTCAGGTATCCGGCAGTATGGATGTTTCCTGTTCCAGGGACAGGTCTCTCTATACCTGCGCTGCATGTCCTGGAGAGCCTGGGGGGCTAGGGACTGTTGGTGCTGCGGGGACAGGTGAGGATCATGAGGCAATGTTATCTGCTGTCAGCCGCTTACCTCTCTCTATAGCCGCTGTGGAGGGTCTGGGGAGAGAGATGGCTGTGGTAGCTTCTTGCTTGGCAGGCGCCGCCGGCTGGAAGGACGAGGGCACGCTGCAGGGAAGGCGGAGGCCGAGCGGGCGCAGCGTGCCAGTATCCATGATGGCGGACGGGACACTTCCGTTTCCGCTTATGTCGTCACTTCCGCCCGCCGGATTGAAGAATGCGCAGCATTCCCCGCGTCTGGGCACTCATGCAGGACGCAAGATGGAGCACAACCAGCGCCTGGGACGAGCGGAGGCCTGTAGGCTGCTCAGGAGGTCCCAGGGCACATGAGCCTAAGCCGGATACTAAGGTACCGCGTTTTTCACATGTAAAACAGTTGTTTGTGTGAAGGCTGTTCTAAGGTGGCTCACTGGACTGGCTGTGTTATGGGGAATTTTTTGGTTGGTGAATAGCTTCTTGTGGGAAGTTGCCTCACACTGTGGCGGATTGTGGTTACTCTGGCTGCATGGCAGTTAAACAATATCTGTATTAAGTTTATTTTATTACAGAGTACAGCAGCTTCATCCTCTGCTCCATCTGCTACTGCTATTGAAGCATTGGATACTGCTAGGCCTAAAGAACGCTGTCCCTCTTGTAATGGGAAGCTACCGGTGCCTTGGAATAAGTTATTATGTCAGCAGTGTGCAACTTGTGTTTTGAATGAAGAGTCTGTTGTGGCTTATAAAGATTTCCTTAAAATGGTTCGCAAGGAAATGACAGTCAATGAAAGTGTTTAGAGAATCCATGTCGGCTCAATCTGGTGTTAATCCTCCACCTATTATTATTGCACAAGTGCCGTCTGGATCTGTTTCTTCAGCTGCTACGGTGCCACAGCCAATTGTACAACAACCAGTAGTCATTGCTCAATCACCTACTGTTATGCCTAACTATCCTATAGATCAAACAGCAGTACCTGCTGACAGGAGCTGCTGGTGGACCTATGGAAGAATCCTCACCATCGGCAACAGGGCATAAGAAAGCATCTGCTAAAACAAATTGTCCTGTCTTGTCAGATTCTGAACCAGAGGAATACTCTGATGGTATCTCTGAGTGTGACTCTGATGAGGACTTGTCTGAAAAAGATCAGAATAAAATGTCTAAATTTAGATTTTCTGCTAACGAGACAGAGGAATTGTTAAAGGCAATTTATGATTCTTTAGGTTTGAAGGATGACGCTCTTTCTTCAGTGTCTACGCATGATGCATTATATGCGGGCATGGAAGGAGAGAAACCAATGGTTTTTCCAGTACATTCATCTACTAAACAATTGATTAATAGTCAGTGGAAGAACCCTGATAGGAAGGTCTTTTTATCTAGAGGCTTTTAAAGAAGATTCCCTTTTGCAGAAGAGGACTGTAAACAGTGGGGTAAATGCCCTAAGTTGGATGCAGTCTTTTCGCAGGTCCACTAGGAAAATGAATTATCCTTTGAAGATCTAGGTTTTCTAAAAGAACAATCAGATAAAAAAGCTGAGTTTGCCTTAAAGAAAACTTAGTCAGCTACCTGCGCAAACTTCCGTCCTGCTGCTGCTACTACATGTGTAGGCCGTACCCTAGATTTATGGATGCATCAAGTAATGCGTCGCATTAAGATGGGGTCAAGTAAATACATTATTTTAAATTCATTTACCGTAATGTTTAAGGCTATAAACTTCATTATAGATGTGGCAACGGAATCTATCAGTTTGACCGCAAGAGCGGCGGCGTTGTCTAACGTGGCCAGAAGAAATATCTGGATTAAAACCTGGGAGGGTAGTAATGTTTCTAAAAACCTGTTAGGTATCATTCCTTTCTCAGGTGACCTATTGTTTGGTCCCCAGTTGGATGAAATCCTTGAAAGGACATCAGATAAAAAGAAGGGTTTCCCTAAAGAAAAGGCAATTTAGACAG
Organism: Hyperolius riggenbachi; assembly: GCF_040937935.1. Classification (NCBI taxonomy): domain Eukaryota; kingdom Metazoa; phylum Chordata; class Amphibia; order Anura; family Hyperoliidae; genus Hyperolius; species Hyperolius riggenbachi. Next base: position 441,896,925 of record NC_090649.1, read on the forward strand.
GGGGAAAAGTTTTTTCGGAAGGACAAGGGAATAAAACCAAACCCCAAGACGGACGTAAACCCTGGTCCTTCTCTCGCGAGCAGAACAAGCCAAATGCATGGTTTGGCGGTTCAGACTCCACTACAAGAAAGCAGCAGTGACAGCGAAGAAGCTGTGGGAGAAAGGTTGGGCTCCTTCCTCCCGCAGTGGCAGAAGTTTGCGACCAGCCCATTCATTCTCAATCTGATCGAGTTGGGATACCATATTGTATTCCAACAAAGACCTTCAACAAAGTTCATAGTGACAAAAGAGTTGAGGTCAAACCAAGAACAGAGGGCCATATCTTGCATTCTACAAGATATGTTAACAAGAGAGGTGGTCACTCTGGTGCCAGTTCTGGAGCAGGTAAGGGGTTTTTTATTCAAAAATCTTCCTAGTGAAAAAACCGTAGGGCAAGTATCGTCTAATTCTGAATCTCAAACCACTCAAGCCTTTCATAAAGCATCAGGTTGCCTCCCCGTGGGCATACTGTCCGCTCCGAGAATTTTCACCCGAGCTGATCTCACATCTGCACAAAAGAGGTATTATGATTGTTCCCTATTTGGACGATCTTCTAATTATGGCAGAATCAAGGCAAACATTTTTGCTCTACAGAGATAGTTGTAAAGGAACTCCAGCAAGCAGGGTGGAGTGTAAGCCTGGAAAAATCATAGTTAGAGCCCACTCAGAAAATTCTTTTTCTGGGATTCATAATGAACTCAATAGAACAAAAGATGTTCTTACCGAAGCAAAAGCCTGCGAAGGTAATACAGCAGGTGGGAAATCTCAAAAGATTGGATGTCATCTCGATACGGGATGCAATGAGACTCCTGAGAATGTTAAACTCAGTGGCACCAGCAGTACAGTAGACAATGAAGCATTCACGAATCCTACAGAGTTGGGTCTTGAAAAATTGGGGCAAGACAATCGAAACTTTGGATCAGTTAGTACAGATTCTGGTGCAGGTAAAGGAAAGTCTAGATTGGTGGACTATTTCCCACTCGTTATCTCAGGGCAGACCTTGGCAATTTCCAACTCAGGTAGTCTTGACCACAGATGCAAGCTTGTTAGGTTGGGGGGCCATTGTTCAAGATTTCAAAACACAGGGTCTTTGGCAGCATCATATGAAAAATCAGTCTGCAAATCACAGAGAATTGATGATGGTGAAGTTGGCTCTGATAGCATTTCAACATTTGATAGCAGTCAAGCAGGTGCAAATAAGGACGGACAATTCCACAGTAGTGGCGTATATAAATCGCCAGGGGGGAACAAGGTCACACAAGCTATTGACCCTGGCGTTGAAAATACTGGACATAGCAGAACAGATTCTGGTGTTAATTACAGTAATTCACTTGAAAGGGTCCAACGGCAGTGGATGCTTTGTCACAGACATGAGATTTCAATCTAGCATTTGCATTCCCTCCGCTGAATCTGTTACCATGGGTATTGAGAAAGATTGCAGCATCCAGGACAAAGGTGATTCTTATTGCTCCAAATTGACCACGAAGGTCGTGGTATCCTCTGCTTCTGAAATTAAAAGTGGCGGAGCCGATGCTACTTCCTTGTCTGGACAATTTAATTTTGATTCAGAGGCAGGTTGTTCCAGACATCAACAAATGGAAGTTAACAGCCTGGTTACTGAAGAGCACATTCTAAAGACGTATGGACTATCAGATAAGGTAGTAGATACTCTGATTAAGAGGCGGAAAAAGAACACTAGAACAATATACCTGAAATATTGGAAAACTTATAAATTATGGAAGGAACAGTCAGGATTTAGATCTAATGAAGTTGCTACTGTTTTAGAATTTCTCCAGAGTGGAGTTGATAAGAAATTGGCCTTAAGTACGATTAAGGTGCAAATTTCAGCGCTTTCTGTTTTTTTAGACAGACAATTGGCTGGTCATCCCTTGATTGCTCGGTTTGTTAAATCAATAGAGAGAAATAGGCCAATTGCTGTTAAACCATTCCCGAACTGGGATTTATCTTTGGTTTTGAAGGCTTTGACGAAGCCTCCTTTTTGACTGTGCCAGTAACATGAATTTACGTTTGTTAACGTTCAAAACAATATTTTTAGTAGCAATCACCTCAGCAAGGAGAGTGAGTGAACTTGAGGCCTTATCCTGCAGGGAGCCTTATTGTATTTTTTATAACGATAGGGTAGTCCTTAGAACCAGTTCAGAATTTATTCCGAAAGTTGGGGATATTTTCTATCGATCGCAGGAAATTATACTACCAACCTTTTATCCTAATCCAACAAATGATAATGAAAAACAACGACATTTGTTGGACATAAGACAAATTCTTAAAGATTATCTGGAGAGAGTAGAGTTTAAGGAAAACTGAAGCCCTTTTTTTGTAAATTTCACCGGAAAACTAGTGGGACAGAGGGCTTCGAAGAGAACGATAGCTAACCGGATCAAATTATGTATTATGGAGGCCTATAAAGTCATGGAAACGACTCCGCTGAAAGATCTAAGAGCTCATTCTACTAGAGGGACAGCAACTTGAGCCTTCAGAGCTGTTGCTTCTTCTATGGAGATCTGTAAGGCAGCAACGTGGAAGAACTTGGGAACGTTCATGCGGCATTACAGATTGGATCGGATATCTTCATCAGACCAAGACTTTGGAAGAAAAGTCTTGGAGGCGGTCAGCCCACCCTAAAGTTAGTGTTTACTTGAGAATCATCTCGATGTATACCTGTCCTGGAGGGTTAATGGAAAAAACTAAACATTAGCTTACCTGGTAATTTAATTTTAAGTAACCCTCCAGGACAGGTGGGGTAACCCACCCCATTTCCTTTTATGATACATAGTGTTTAAAAATGCAAAGGTATAAATTATGTATAAATGTATATAAGACACTATTATGAATGGTTAGGTGTCAGGTAGTTGAGACCTGTTGGAATGTTTCTTTATTTAATACTGCCGGATACCTGACAAAGTTTTTTATTTATAGAGAGGCTTGTGGATGTTTCCTGTTTCCTGGGAGGGGCCAAATCTCGATGTATACCTGTCCTGGAGGGTTACTTAAAATTAAATTACCAGGTAAGCTAATGTTTAGTTTTCTGCCTTTAGCAGCCATAAAACGTACCACAAACGAAAAAGAAAACCGCACAGTTTAGCAATAAGACCTGCACAGTTGCTTGACACAAGAATGTTTAGCTCCTCAGTGATAAGATGGCCTTATATACAAATAATTGTAAATACTCAAACTAAAAGTAAAAATATTGCAAAAAAAAAATAGAGAAACTGGAGAGCAAACATTCCTAGCAAATAGAAACCATTATCAGGAGCCTGTCTAAGTGCAGATCTACAACCTCCAGTGTTGAAAGCCCCCTTTTTCCATATTTTATTAAAGCTAAATGGATGCCCCCTATGTGCATGGGCCAAATTCTCTAATTTAAAATGGGCATTCATCTGCCTTATATAGAGTATTTCTTCAGCTCTGGCTCTCCTCAAGGCTGTGTGCGAAGTCCCCTGCTCTATACCCTCTACACTCATGATTGTATTTTTGCCTACCATAGTTACACCATTGTTAACACGTAAAAGGGAAAGAGGCACCCTGGTGTAATAAAAGCATCTAAAATCAGCTTAAAATCGAAAAGTGATATGAGGTAGCTTACCTTAATGACGAAACCTTTGTAGTTAATACAAGGGATTTTTATTAGCACAGGCAACGCGTTTCGCGGGTCTCGGCCCGCTTCATCAGGCCAGTAAAAGTGCCAAATAGAAAATATCATCTAGCATAGGGAGCCTCTCTAGATGATATTTTTTATTTGGCACTTTTACTGGCCTGATGAAGCGGGCTGAGACCCGCGAAACGCGTTGCCTGTGCTAATAAAAATTCCTTGTATTAACTACAGAGGTTTCGTCATTGAGGTAAGCTACCTCATATCACTTTTCGATTTTTAAGCTGATTTTAGATGCTTTTATTACACCAGGGCGCCTCTTTCCCTTTTACGTGCTAAGTATACCCCCGAACATATCCTGTCCGAGGGGAGGTGGCAGACCACCAGTGGAGTCCCCACAGTGGACTCTGTCCCCCTTTTTTCCACTGAGAGCGACCATCCTTCCGGTTCTGGCTAGGACCACCCCGAGTGGAGTCGTGTTTATTGTCTCCACCTGCTTCCTGTGGTTGGTTGCCCCCAGCAACCTCCCTTTGTGAGTAGTGCTTCTAATTTATTTTCTTTTATTGTGGTCATTGACATATTGCACTTCTGGGCTCCCGGTTTTTTTGTCTCCTGTGACTTTTTCTACAGGGTGTTCATCCACCCATACTACAAACACCATTGTTAAGTTTGCTGATGCTTGTCTATGGGGAGGTGGAACGTATGGGAATGTGGTGTAGTGACAACAATCTGCTCCTAAATATAGCCAAGACCATGGAGCTTATTGTAGGCAGAAAGCTGACAACCTTAAGCCAGTTATTAATGGAAATTGTGTGGAGAGCAGTGGCGTAGCCAGAGATCATGGGACCCTAAAATGTGGGCACTCTTAAGCAATACCACCTGCCCCTTACCCTATGGATCTGAGTTATTTGGGCAATTTACATTATCATGTAATAACCACTGCACATAGTTCCTGAGCATTGAAACCAAGTCAGAAGGTGGAGAAACGCAAGAAAGTTAGTCATTGGGAACCGCTTTGAGGGAAGGCTCTGGGTCCTAATGAGCCTTCCCTCTCCTCTGCCGGGGCCCTCGGTGAGGAGCTGGCTCCCCCGTTCAAATCCCCCACCGCGGGGGACTTGGAAGGCTTCAAGAGCAGAGTCCTCCTAAAGACAGGCGGCTCCATACTGCGCATGCACAATCATGCATGTACTCGGGCTCCCGAAGACTTTCCGAAGTCCCCTTCGCTGACTGAAGGAGCAGTATTTGACCAATTTAGTCAAATACTGCTCCCGAGGACAGAGTGGCACTGGGAGAGGGAAGGCTCATTAGGACCCAGAGCCCTCCCTCTCCTTAGGTAAGTATCTGGTTTATTTTTATTTATAAGGCGGTTCCCAATGACTTTAATGGTGAATATGTTAAAGCAAACCTGAACCGAAAATTAAAAGTCAAAATAAACACATTATACTTGACTCCCGTGCAGTCTACTCATCAATCTTTCTCCTCTCCAGCATCCACTGTGATCGATGGAATTCTCAGTCCTCCATTTTAAAAATGCCGATGACCTGGTAACCACTTCTGGGTCAGCACACTGTTAAACTGCAATATTGCCCACATGAGCCATTGGGAAACATGGACATTACCTTGCACATCAGTTGTCACTGACAGCAACTGATCTATAACTGACAGCAACTGATATTTCAGTTCTGACAAAATTTTGTCAGAACTGGAGGGAATCCTTGTTAGAAGAAAATGGTGAGCTCCTGAGAGGAACTGATGGCGAGGTAAGTAATATTAATTTGCAGGTACATCAAGTGTTTATTTTAACCACTTAAGGACCGCAGGAATTTTCAATGATTTGTGCTGGGTGGGCTCTTCAGCCCCCAGCACAAATCGTGTGGCAGGCAGGGTGATCAGACTTCCCTCCTCCCCCCCCCCCTTTTAGGGGAAGTCCTGTTGGGGGGGGGGGGGGGGGTCTGATAGCTGCCCCTCACCCCCCCCCCCCCCTCTCCTTCCCTCCCTCTCCTGCCCAAGATAGGCAGTACAGACGGCGATTTGTCCTGTACCGCCTCAGATAGGCTTCAGCCTATCAGATTCCGGCGATCCCCGGCCAATCAGAGGCCGGGGATCGCCGATCTCCTTTACAGCGGCCGTACGATGTAAACACCGGGGATTTCTTCCCTGGGTGTTTACATTTCGCCTGCGAGCCGCGATCGGAGGCTCGCAGGCTGTTCACGGAGAAGGTCGCTGCGGAAACGCCACTGCGACCAGCCGCTGCCTATCGGCTTTGGCTGGTCGTTAGAGACACTGAAGCGAAAAAAAATTATGATATGATTTGTATGTGTAGTACAGCTAAGAAATAAAACATTAAGATCAGATACATCAGTCTAATTGTTTCCAGTACAGGAAGATTTAAGAAACTCCAGTTATCTCTATACAAAAAAGCCATTAAGCTCTAAGACTTTCAAAGTGGTGGAGAGGGCTGTTTTCTGACTTTTATTATCTCAACTGTTCGTTAATTTTTTACTTTTCCTCTGCCAGAGAAGAGGTCATTAGTTCAGACTGCTCTGAAAGAATCCATTTTGAATGCTGAGTGTTGTGTAATCTGCACATATTAGAGAATGATGCAATGTTAGAAAAAACACTATATACCTGAAAATAAAAATATGAGACTATTTTCTTTGCTGCTAATCCTCTAGTAATTATTCATAGTACACAACCAATTCATTATATCATATATATTTTTTCGCTTCAGTGTCTCTAAGTGGTTAAATTGTATTCGGTTCAATTTCCCTTTAAGTACCCACTGGGCCCCCTATGCTCCAGGGCCACATAGCAGCTGCTATGGCTTTTTCTATGCCCCTAGTGGAGAGGTTTTTATTTGGAAGTTACCATCAGAGGACCTCAACTATGGTTCACATATTGCTGAGATGGTGAGGAAGGCACAGAAGTGAATCTACCTTTTGGAGGGTGCTTAGATAAAATATTCCTGAGAATTGTTGGTGTCCATTTATCGCTGTACAGAGGAGATTGTCTGGGTCTACTGTCTGTGGTTTTCCAGTTGTGGAGTAGCACAGGAGGAGCTCCATGGAGTCATTTAAGGTTTTTCAGCGCATAGTCTGTTAATTTTTTTTTTTTTCACTAGAACTACATACTTCCTATTGTTTTAGGAACATTAAGAAGATATTTATAAGACTTATTACAATCAGGACGTGTTGTCTGGCAGACATTTTTGAATAGGTTGAAAATTGTCTTCATCCATTGGCCTCAATTCACTAAGCTTATCTCCTGTCTTTAATGTTTCTAGAGTGGTCACCATGGTGGTGAGGCATGTCGTATTTAGGAAACATTTTACCTCAGGCAAACCTAAAGTTAACTCTTCTGTCTTTAAGTTAACTCTTCAATCCTTAAAATAACTCCACAGTTAAAGACAGGCTGTTTATTAACTGTGTACGAAATTGACTACAGAGGCGGTAACTTAAGGAATGAAGAGATAACTCTCTAAGGGCCCGTTTCCACTAGTGCGGTGCGGAATCGCCGCATATCACCGTTGACAAAATCGCATGCGGGTGCGATTCCGCATGCGTTTTTTGCCGCGATTTCGCATAGGCAGGGTATATGCGATTTTAACCATGTCACTGCCTGTGTCAATTTACATTACTTTCAATGCGAAATCGCGGGAAAAAACGCATGCAAAAAACGCATGCGATTTCCCTATTAAATACATTACCTGCGAATCGCCTGCATTCCACACGCAGGCGAATTCTGCAGGGTCTACCGTGCAGAAAAATCCTGCACATAAAAACGCAAATGAAAACTGACAAGTGGAAACAGTCCCATCCACTTGTATTGCCTATGCGAATCCGCATGCGTTGTCTGCATGCGAATTCGCGCTAGTGGAAACGGGCCCTTACTGTGTGGAGGTAAGTTTTCTCTTGCCTTATCTCCAGCATGATCTTAGTGAATTGAGGCCAAAATTGTCTATTACGAAGTGGTAAATTTGACCTGGTGTATTATGATAGTTTTAAGCTAATATTGTATGAGGGGCAAGTGTATTTCAATGTGTACATGTCTCCTTTGTTTTTATTCTATCTTGTTTGTTCTGTAATGGAAAATTGCACTTTAAATATTGTTGTAAATTATACGAGGATAAGAGTTCTGAGCTTCTTCTAGAGTACCTCCACTTGTGTACTGTACAGGGATGGTGCTGGAGGGGGTTGTGTACTGTACAGGGATGGTGCTGGAGGGGACTGTGTACTGTACAGGGATGGTGCTGGAGGGGACTGTGTACTGTACAGGGATAATAGAGGGGGGGGGGTGGAGTTGGGTTGTGTATATTGTGCTGGAGGGGTTGCATACCGGGATGGTTGGGGGAGGGGAGAGGTGGTGGTGAGGGGTAACCTGGATTAACTGTAAATGGAAACGATTGTGTACCGGGGGGGGGGGGGGGGGGGTCGTGTACTGGAGGGGGTTGTGTACTGCGTGGTATGCTGCAGAGGCATTGTGTACTGTAGCGTTATGGTATGGGGGGGTTGAGGGGCATTGAGCACTGTAGAGGAATTGGGGGGGCTGTTGTGTACTGCAGAGGGATGGGGGGGGGGGGGAGGATTGCATGCTGTGGTTGGATAGTGCGGGAGAGGGTTGTGCACTGCAGAGGGATTGGGGAGGTGGGGAAGGGGGATGTTGTGTACTGCAGAGGGAAAGTGGCTGGGAACAGTGTTGTTCCAGCAGAGCTGAGGAATTGGACAGGCCTGCAGTCTAAACCCAATGCTCTTTAACATATACATTAGCCAACTGGCTGTAGCCCTGTAATCCTCCCCAGCACCAGGGGGATGGATGGTGCGAGGGGGGAAGCTGTGTACTGTAGACGGAGGGTGTTGGAGTTGTCCTGTAGAACTTTAGTAATTGCTGTGTTACCGTCATACACAGAAGCTCTGCCTGTTAGTGGCATTGTGTGTCCTCCATGTGATGCAGGAATGCTGTGTAGGACAGACAAGGGACAGGTGGTCCCGGCCCTCTCCCCCTGTCAAGGCACAGCTGTGCTGCCTCTCTCTCTCACTTCTCATTGATAAAATTGTGATTCGGCCTCCATGGCCATATAAGGAGAGGTTTTCCTTCAGCGAGGAGCTGGCAGAGCCTCTCGCATTCCTTATATGCTGCAGCTGTCTGTGTATGGCAGGGGGAGTGTCTGTAGCAGGCTGTATACAACACATGGAGGAATGCATGCTGCCTGTCACCTGACCACAACACTGCTCTGTGCGTACACTCTGCCTACCTACCCCTCATCACCTTACATCACCAGTGTACTTCTCAGTGTTACAGATTGCCCAGCAAGCTCATGGTGAACCAGAGCTCCCAGGAGTGTGTAAGGGGCCTCCTTACTAAAATGCCTCCTTACTAAAATGCTATGCAAACAGACGTTTGCCATGTTAAAAACAGTGCACTTCTCATTACCTGACAACACCGTGCTGTGTACATTCTGCGCACCTACCCCTCATCACCTGACCACAATAACACCGCGCTGTGTGTACACTGTGCTCCTACCCCTCATTACCTGACCTCAACACAGTGCTGTGTGTACACTCTGCACACCTACCCCTCATCACCTGACATCACCAGTGTGTGCTGTGAAATCAGAGGCTTAAGAGGGTCAGATCATTGAGCGTACTCAGTAAAGTGCTGTCCTAATTCCCAGAGGACCCCTCTCTGTAATAACTGCTCTATCACTATACAGGCTAGCTGATTACACCGCAGTAAAGCTCTCTCATCCATGTATACATTTTAAGGCCATTCTTCTTAATAATCCGTTATGACGTCTTAAAGGGAAGGTTCAGGGTGGCTCTTAAAAAAAAAAAAAAAAAATGCCCATCCACTTACCTGGGGCTTCCTCCAGCCGTGGGCAGCCAGGACGTGCCCTCGGCGCCGCTCCGCAGGCTCCCGGTGGCCGACCCGACCTGGCCAGGCCGGCTGCCAGGTCGGGCTCTTCTGCGTTTCAAAATGCGCTTCACGGGGGCGCGCTGACGTCATCGGACGTCCTCCGGGCTGTACTGCGCAGTACAGCCCGGAGGACGTCCGATGATGACAGCGCGCCCCCGTGAGGCGCATTTTGAAACGCAGAAGAGCCCGACCTGGCAGCCGGCCTGGCCAGGTCGGGTCGGCCACCGGAGGGGACCGGGAGCCTGCGGAGCGGCGCCGAGGGCACATCCTGGCTGCCCACGGCTGGAGGAAGCCCCAGGTAAGTGGATGGGCATTTTTATTTTTTTAGGAGCCACCCTGAACCTTCCCTTTAAGCATTGTGTTTGTAAAGTGTTTAGCAGATGTAACTATGGCGTGTCTCTGATGTTTTGAATTTTGAGGTGTGTGTGTGTGTGTGTGTGTGTGTGTGTGTGTGTGTGTGTGTGTGTGTGTGTGTGTGTGTGTGTGTGTGTGTGTGTTTCAAGCTTTTTTTTAGCCGGGTGCACCACCTGGCTACTCTTGGTGAGCACCCGGCTGTCCTCAGCTTCCCTCCTCATGCTATAAGCAGAGTTAGCGGTCCTGCATTTTTCTTGTCGATTTCCCCACCCGGCTACTTTTTTTGTGCCACCCGGCTGGATTAAATTTATGGGGAGTGTGTATATACAATGCCATCTACAGGGCATGCTGTGCAACCTGTTCCTATCTAGTTCTTTGCTGGTGGCTGGGGCATTGTAGGCCTTGGCCAGTGTTGCCCTTCCTGTAGTAGATGAGGTGCTCAGTTTGTGTGTAACAAGATGAGGACAGATTGGGTGGCATGAAGCATGTGTAGGCACAACGCCTCCAGTGAAATGAGGACACAGCGTCTTCTCATCACATGCTGCTTCTAATTTCACTCAGACAGCCATGTCTGCGGGGAGGGGGAAAGGTGGGGGGACTGAACAATCCTCTCTCCTGTTCACGGTTTTGGTGTTCCTTTCATTTGAGGTGACCTCCCTCCCTCATGTTCTGCAATTGAGGTACCCTCACTCTCTCCATTGGGGCCAACATTTGAAGTACCCTCCATCTGGTCCAACATTTGAGGTGCCCTTTAGCCCTCGCTTCCAGTGTTTTGAGGTGTCATCCTGTGTGTTGGATTATATTGCCAGACTAATGGGAAGTGGCGCAATTTGCGTTCTGTCAGTGCTGTACTATAAGAAGCTTGGGCTGTAAGTAGAGCTGGTTATAGGATGCATGAGATTGGCTGTGATGAAGTCTTGCTACCTCCTATATTTTTTTTAATCTGCATATGATTGGCTAGTGCAGACCTCCATCAGTGCATGACCGTCGTCCATCTCAGGAAGGGGTTGTGATTGCCTTGGCAGATTAGCTGTGCTGTGTGGTAATCGGGTTCCAGTGTGCATGGAAAAACCACAAAGAGAAAAGTTAGCCCAGGTCTCGCTTACCAAAAAAAATCAAATAACTTTGTGGACAATAGCCCATAGACGTGTCAAAATCCACTACAAACTAAAACCATTAAAGTGGTATGAAACCCAGCACTTCTTCTTTGCTCTAAAAGATTTAAAGCATATTATACTACCACCATTTTGTACTAGAACCGCATTCAACTAGTTGAACAAAGGACTTACAAGCTCCCTGCAGGGAAAGCTGGACACATCTGAACTGGAGATAACATTATTTTGTGTTTACCTAACCACTTTACCCCCGCCCATACGAATTTCTCCGTCCCTTTTTTCCATCCTTTAACCCCCAGGGACGGAGAAATCCGTACTTTCCGCGCTCCTGCCGCTGCCCGCGCTCCCGCTCGCTCTAGCGCGCATTCCCGTGGGTAAACGCGCCGCCGACCGCTCGCCCCGGAGATCAATGAACGGGAAAATCCATTCCCGTTCGTTGATCTAAGCCCCGCAATGATCCGCTGCTTTTCCGCTAAGCAGCGCGATCATTGTGAAAAAAAAAACTTACCCAGTCTCCTACTACTTCCTCCAAGCGCCCGGAAGCGTCAGCATTAAACAGTTACTGGTGCCATCTTGTGGCCAAATAGTAAAACTACACCCTAAACATTTTTCACATACTAATTAGTTATACACAAAAAATTAACTCATTACCTCCCACACTCCCCCTTTTTTTTTTTTTTTTTTTTTTTAAATTAAATTTACAATTAAATAAAGTACATAGTTACCTTAGGGACTGAACTTTTTAAATATTTGTCAGGAGGGTACAACACTGTTACTCTATAAACTATGGGCTTGTAATTAGGGATGGACGCAAAACCGAAAAAAATGCACCTTTATTTCCAAATTATTGGCGCCAAACATTGTGATCGGGACATAATTTAAACTGTTTTATAACCGGGACAAAAGGGCAAATTTCATGGGTTTTAATTACAGTAGCATGCATTATTTAAAAACTATAATGGCCGACAACTGAAATTTTTTTTTTTCCCACACTTTTCCTATTTTCCCATTAAAACACATTTAGAATAAAATAATTCTTGGCATAATGTCCCACCTAAAGAAAGCCTAATTGGTGGCGGAAAAAACAAGATATAGTTCATTTCATTGTGATAAGTAATGATAAAGTTATAGACGAATGGAAGGAGCGCTGAAAGGTGAAAATTGCTCTGGTGGTCAGGGGGTAAAATCCCTCAGTGGTGAAGTGGTTAATTGTATCAAATGAGGGATGTAAACATTCTCTGGCAATTCAGACACACCAGAACAGATACTCCAGAAAGCATTTCTGGGTACATTACAGTGTGAATACACCAGTCATGAATAAAATGCAATGTCAGTTCTCAGCAAAAACATTGTACTTTGGGAACTTGTAATTTCTAAATGAATAATAATACTTATGCACAAAAGCAAATATAACTGTATGGTATATAAAAAGAAAACATGTTTTTATTGAATATTGTCAGTTTTATACCACTTTAACCACTTAAGTCCAACTGGACGAGATTTCTCGTCCAGTTGGGCTGCGCGCACTCCCGCGGGTCGCGCGCGCTCCCGCGGGCCCCCCCCGTGCGCGCCCCCGCTGCTGGCCGCTAGATTACCGATCAGTGAAAGGGATTATAAATCCCTTTCGCTGATCGGACCCCCCCGGAGAAAAGCCGACAGCGTCTCTTCAGATGCTGCGGCTTTTCTGAGCTCTGGGCTCCTTTCTTCTGCCTGGGAGCGAGATCGATCGCTCCCAGGACTTTTTGATTCTGGCCATCTTGTGGCCAAATAGCAAATTACACCTGTAAAAAAAAAAAAATTCAAATTAAACATATAAATATATTAAAAAAAAAACCTGTTTACCTCCCACACCAAAAAATACCCACATACAAGTTTAAATTAAAAAAAAAAAAAAAAAAAATTACTATAATAAAAAAAAAAAAAAAAAAAAAAAGTTACCTAGGGTCTGAACTTTTTAAATATGCATGTCAAAGGAGTATATCAATATGATTTAATAAATTATGGGCTTCTAAACAGTGATGGATGCAAAACGGAAAAAATGCACCTTTATTTCCAAATAAAATATTGTCGCCATACATTGTGATAGGGACATAATTTTAACGGTGAAATACCCGGGGCATATGGGCAAATACAATACGTGAGTTTTAATTATGGAGGCATGTATTATTTTAAAACTATAATGGCTGAAAACTGAGAAATAATGAATTTTTTCCATTTTTTTCTTATTCTTCCTGTTAAAATGCATTTACAGTAAAGTGTCTCTTAGCAAAATGTACCACCCACAGAAAGCCTAATTGGTGGCGGAAAAAACAAGATATAGATCAATTAATTGTGATGAGTAGTGATAAAGTTATTGGCAAATGAATGGGGGGTGAAAGTTGCTCGGATGTAAAAAAATGTCAACCCTTCGGGCTTAAGTGGTTAAAAACACCAAGAACCACTGGGCTATTCCTGAGGTTCTTGTAGTAGTGATTTTGACACATGTCTATGGTCTATTGTCCACAATAACTTTAATAGCCCAATAACTGGGCTAAATTTTCTTTGTGGTTTTTTTCCATGCATTCAGGTAATTTTGAGTTAACCACTTCCCGACCGCCGTATTGACATTTGGCGGCCAGGAAGTGCACCCGCAAGGACCGCCGTATTGACAATTGGCGGCGGTCCTTGTAGGGGCATGGGCGGAGCGATCGCGTCATCCGTGACGCGATCCTCCGCCTGGCGCCGCTCACCCGCCGCAACATCCCGCCGGCCATACGGAAGCGCCGGCGGGATGTTAACCCGACGATCGCCGCATACAAAGTGTATAATACACTTTGTAATGTTTACAAAGTGTATTATACAGGCTGCCTCCTGCCCTGGTGGTCCCAGTGTCCGAGGGACCACCAGGGCAGGCTGCAGCCACCCTAGTCTGCACCAAGCACACTGATTTTTTACCCCCCCTGCCCCAGATCGCCCACAGCACCCATCAGACCCCCCCCTGCCCACCCCCCAGACCCCTGTTTGCACCCAATCACCCCCCCTAATCACCCATCAATCACTCCCTGTCACTATCTGTCAACGCTATTTTTTTTTTATCCCCCCCCCCCTGCCCACTGCTCCCTCCTGATCACCCCCCACCCCTCAGATTCTCCCCAGACCCCCCCCCCCCATGTACTGTATGCATCTATCCCCCCTGATCACCTGTCAATCACCTGTCAATCACCTGTCAATCACCTGTCAATCACCTGTCAATCACCCATCAATAACCCCCTGTCACTGCCACCCATCAATCAGCCCCTAACCTGCCCCTTGCGGGCAATCTGATCACCCCCCACACACCAATAGATCGCCCGCAGATCCGACATCAGATCACCTCCCAAATCCATTGTTTACATCTATTCTCTCCTCTAAACACCCACTAATTACCCATCAATCACCCATCAATAACCCCCTATCACCACCTGTCACTTTTACCTATCAGATCAGACCCTAATCTGCCCCTTGCGGGCACCCAATCACCCGCCCACACGCTCAGATTGCCCTCAGACCCCCCCTTATCAATTCGCCAGTGCATTAATTACATCTGTCCTTCCCTGTAATAACCCACTGATCACCTGTCAATCACCTGCCAATCACCTATCACCCATCAATCACCCCCTGTCACTGCCACCCAACAATCAGCCCCTAACCTGCCCCTTGCGGGCAATCTGATCACCCACCCACACAAATAGATCGCCCGCAGATCCGACATCAGATCACCACCCAAGCGCAGCGTTTACATCTATTCTCTCCTCTAAACACCCACTAATTACCCATCAATCACCCCCTGTCAATGCTACCTATCAGATTAGACCCCTATCTGCCCCTAGGGCACTCAATCACCCGCCCACACCCTCAGAATGCCCTCAGACCCCAGCCCTGATCACCTCGCCAGTGCATTGCTTGCATCTATTCCCCCCTCTAATCACACCTTGAGACACCCATCAATCACCTCCTGTCACCCCCTAGCACACCTACCCATCAGATCAGGCCCCAATTTGCCCTGTGTGGGCTCCTGATCACTCGGCCAAACCCTCAGATCCCCCTCAGACCCCCTTCCGATCACCTCCCCAGTGCATTGATTGCATCTATTTTCCCCTCTAACCACCCCCTGAGACACCCATCAATCACCTCCTGTCACCCCCCCCCCCCCCTAGCACTCCTATCCATCAGATCAGGCCAAATACAACCTGTCATCTAAAAGGCCACCCTGCTTATGACCGGTTCCACAAAATTCGCCCCCTCATAGACCACCTGTCATCAAAATTTGCAGATGCTTATACCCCTGAACAGTCATTTTGAGACATTTGGTTTCCAGACTACTCACGGTTTTGGGCCTGTAAAATGCCAGGGCGGTATAGGAACCCCACAAGTGACCCCATTTTAGAAAGACACCCCAAGGTATTTTGTTAGGTGTATGACGAGTTCATAGAAGATTTTATTTTTTGTCAAAAGTTAGCGGAAATTAATTTTTATTGGTTTTTTTTCCCAAAGTGTCATTTTTCACTAACTTGTGACAAAAAATAAAATCTTCTATGAACTCGCCATACACCTAACAGAATACCTTGGGGTGTCTTCTTTCTAAAATGGGGTCACTTGTGGGGTTCCTATACTGCCCTGGCATTTTAGGGCCCCTAAACTGCGAGGAGTAGTCTAGAAAACAAATGCTTCAAAATGATCTGTGAATAGGACGTTGGGCCCCTTAGCGCACCTAGGCTGCAAAAAAGTGTCACACATGTGGTACCCGCCGTACTCAGGAAAAGTAGTATAATGTGTTTTGGGGTGTATTTTTACACATACCCATGCTGGGTGGGAGAAATTTCTATGTAAATGGACAATTGTGTGTAAAAAAAATCAAACAATTGTCATTTACAGAGATATTTCTCCCACTTAGCATGGGTATGTGTAAAAATACACCCCAAAACGCATTATACTACTTCTCCTGAGTACGGCGGGTACCACATGTGTGGCACTTTTTTACATACTAAGTACGCTAAGGGGCCCAAAGTCCAATGAGTACCTTTAGGATTTCACAGGTCATTTTGCGACATTTGGTTTCAAGACTACTCCTCACGGTTTAGGGCCCCTAAAATGCCAGGGCAGTATAGGAACCCCACAAATGACCCCATTCTAGAAAGAAGACACCCAAAGGTATTCCGTACGGAGTATGGTGAGTTCATAGAAGATTTTATTTTTTGTCACAAGTTAGCGGAAAATGACACTTTGTGAAAAAAAACTATTAAAATCAATGTCCGCTAACTTGTGACAAAAAAATAAAAACTTCTATGAACTCACCATACTCCTAACGGAATACCTTGGGGTGTCTTCTTTCTAAAATGGGGTCATTAGTGGGGTTCCTATACTGCCCTGCATTTTAGGGGCCCTAAACCGTGAGGAGTAGTCTTGAAACCAAATGTCGCAAAATGACCTGTGAAATCCTAAAGGTACTCATTGGACTTTGGGCCCTTTAGCGCAGTTAGGGTGCAAAAAAGTGCCACACATGTGGTATCGCCGTACTCAGGAGAAGTAGTATAATGTGTTTTGGGGTGTATTTTTACACATACCCATGCTGAGTGGGAGAAAGATCTCTGTAAATGGACAATTGTGTGTTATAAAAATTAACAAATTGTCATTTACAGAGATATTTCTCCCACCCAGCATGGGTATGTGTAAAAATACACCCCAAAACACATTATACTACTTCTCCTGAGTATGGCAATACCACATGTGTGGCACTTTTTTGCAGCCTAACTGCGCTAAGGGGTCCAAAGTCCAATGAGCACCTTTAGGCTTTACAGGGGTGCTTACAATTTAGCACCCACCAAAATGTCAGGACAGTAAACACACCCCACAAATGACCCCATTTTGGAAAGTAGACCCTTCAAGGTATTCAGAGAGGGGCATGGTGAGTCCGTGGCAGATTTCATTTTTTTTTTTTGTCGCAAGTTAGAAGAAATGGAAACTTTTTTTTTTTTTTTTTTTTTTTTTTTCTCACAAAGTGTCATTTTCCGCTTACTTGTGACAAAAAATAATATCTTCTATGAACTCACTATGCCTCTCAGTGAATACTTTGGGATGTCTTCTTTCCAAAATGGGGTCATTTGGGGGGTATTTATACTATCCTGGAATTCTAGCCCCTCATGAAACATGACAGGGGGTCAGAAAAGTCAGAGATGCTTGAAAATGGGAAAATTCACTTTTTGCACCATAGTTTGTAAACGCTATAACTTTTACCCAAACCAATAAATATACACTGAATGGTTTTTTTTTTTTTTATCAAAAACATGTTTGTCCACATTTTTCGCGCTGCATGTATACAGAAATTTTACTTTATTTGAAAAATGTCAGCACAGAAAGTTAAAAAAATCATTTTTTTGCCAAAATTCATGTCTTTTTTTGATGAATATAATAAAAAGTAAAAATCGCAGGAGCAATCAAATAGCACCAAAAGAAAGCTTTATTAGTGACAAGAAAAGGAGCCAAAATTCATTTAGGTGGTAGGTTGTATGAGCGAGCAATAAACCGTGAAAGCTGCAGTGGTCTGAATGGAAAAAAAGTGGCCGGTCCTTAAGGGGTAGAAAGCCCTAGGTCCTCAAGTGGTTAAAGGCTCGCAGTCATTTGGTGCGCATACACATGAGGTGTTGATTTTCACCCAGTATAGGTGACACCTAGACTGTTTTGCCAGTTGAAGACCAATTATACCTTTCTACAGTTAGTAGGGTTTCAGTGCCCTGCTGCCCCCTCCTTTGTGACTGTAGCCAGTAAGCAACTGTGTGTTCTGTAAATCTATATCATTTTAAAGATAATCTGTACCTAAGAAAAGGTAATAAAATAAACATATCTCCCTGTCTGTAGCACTCTCCTCTCCCCCTCTGCGTCATTTTTGCTGCTCCCCGCCGTTATTTTGGCCATAAAATAACACTTTTACAAGGTGTTTTGTAAACAACCAATATGGCCATCAAAGCAGGAAGTACGTCGGGCAGAGCGTGCCTGCTTTCAGTCAGTGTGCACAAGATGTATAGGTTGCTGTACAGTATGCCAACACATTAAAAAAAAATGTATACAGCCTTGGTTTTGAACAGCAAGAGATTGAATCTCAAGAGGTCATTAGTTTGTTTACCTTTCTCCCAGCGTCTCTGATGCACTGCAGAATGACAGGCTGTTTCATCCGAGCCTGCAGACTGGCGCCCTCTGCCTGTGTCAGGAATCAATCACCATGCAAAAGCCCAGGCAGCTCCTTCTAAAGCCGCATCTACACACGTAGATGCGGCCACGATGCTCCTTATCCAGCGGCTCGATTGATAAGATCCAACAGGACGGATCTTGCTTCCGCCGATTCCCTGCTCGCTCCCCGCGAGGGGACAATGGCAGGGAATCGAGCGGAAGATAAGTGGCGGGGACGAGCGGGGAATCGAATGCGGCGGGTACGCAGAAGAGGCGATCCGGCGGCTAATCGAGCCGCCGGATCGCAGCCTCATCTACGCGGGTAGATGAGGCTTAAAGCCAGAGGAAGATATCTCACCAGCAAAGATTGTAATCACCTCTCTCCCTGGTCAGCACCCCTCCCAGCCAGAGAGCAGAGACTGCATAATGTAACTAAAGTAAAGTAACTAAACTCACAGAGCAAGTGTGGAGGGGGCGGGGAAGGGGAGGCCTGCCTAACAGATGAACACTGAAGAGCCAGACCCTTCCAGAGACAGGGCAACAAGTCCAACAGAAGACAGATAAGTGGATTTATTACACTGACTCTGCAACTACAAAGGGCTGCAGTAAGCCAGATCACATTACATTAGGTTTAGGAACCTGTAGGATAGAAGAAATACGGCTGAAAATTTTGTTAGAGTCTCTTTAAGGTAAAGATCCATACTATAGCAGTTTCCTGATCTTCCTGCCCACTCTCGTAGGGTGGCGGTGCAGCCGGAGGCCTCACCGGGTGGCGGTGGTGTAACCAGAGGCTTTGCATGATAGTGATGTAGCCAGAAGTCTCACATGAGGTCATTGCTGATCCAGCCCGATTTACTTCTTGGGGGGGGGGGGGAGGAAATACATTTTTTTTTTTTTTTTTTTTTTTTTTTGTTGTGTGTTCCTCAGCCTGTTCTCATTGGCTTTATCTGTTTTCTCTGCCAGGACTCTCTCAAGCCAGCATTCACCGTATCCAGCCTCCCAGGAACCTCCACCATCCAAACAGCACCCACCACATCCACTTCCATGCAGGTGACCAGCGGGCACTCCTTCCCCATCACAAACTACCTGGCACCCATTAGTAGTGCAAATGGAACTGTTCTGAAAACTGAGGGCAGTGCTATGAGTTCTGGAGGCCTGATGCAGCTGCCTCATGGTTTCACACTGATGTCTGGTGAGTCACAATATTGGCAACAAGGTTCTTATATTCTGATCAATTGCTTATGTAAGATGAGGCCTGACCTGAGGCTCCTGCTACTTTCTTCTCTCTCAAAGTCTAGATAATGCTTCTAGAAGTTTGATTTACCAAACCTAATCTGCTTCCCCCTCGGTGCGCTGAATCTTGCTTTTTGGGAGCGGTCTAGACGCCTCAGTTAAAGGGCCTCTTATCTAGAAGGCTAAACAATGCTTTTAAAGGTGGGGTATTCCTTTCCCCATTCATCAGAATAGAAGACAGACGATGGTCCAGAGCCTCCCCTTATGTCTCTTAAAAGGCTAAACATCCCTTCTGATGGGATGTATGAAGTCTCTCATGCCTTTAGACTGACCCTCCTTCCTCTGCCCTCAAAAGATTAGTGTGTGTAAACCTTACTACTTATTGGACTTGAGCCACACCTGATGCCTCAGGCTGTGTCCTTCTCTAGAAGGCTAAACATTGCTTCCAGTGTATGCAGGGCCAGAGTCTCACCTAATGTCTTAGGCCTCTTGCAAACTGCATACATTTCCGATTCAGATTCCGCTTTTTAATCGTTTTTTACATCCGATTCAGATTTTTAATCTTAACTGCATGCTGCTTTTTATGGTCCGTTTTTCTGTTGAATGTATTCAGGGAAAATCGGAAAATGAATCGGAAAACGGATTTGCAGTGTGCAGGGAGCCTTAAAGGGAAGGTTCAGGGAGGGGATTAAAAAAATAAAAATAAATTTCCACTTACCTGGGGCTTCCTCCAGCCCGTGGCAGGCAGGAGGTGCCCTCGCCGCCGCTTCCGCAGGCTCCCGGTGGTCTCCGGTGCCCGACCCGACCTGGCCAGGTCGGGCTCTTCTGCGCTCCATTTCCTGGCACTTCTGCGTCCCCAGCCGGCGCGCTGACGTCATCGGACGTCCGCCGGGCTGTACTGCGCAGTAGTTCCGTGGCGAGGGCACCTCCTGCCTGCCACGGGCTGGAGGAAGCCCCAGGTAAGTGGAAATTTATTTTTATTTTTTTAATCTCCCTCCCTGAACCTTCCCTTTAAGGTGGTTACTCCTTTCTAGAAGGCTAAATATTGTTTTAGATAAAGGAGATCAGAACTTCATCTGATGGGACTTCCAAACGTCATCTGATACCAAAAGGTGACTCCTCTTGAAAGATTAAAGATATAAATCGTGCTCCAGAGCCACTGGTGATGTCTTTACTTCTGAGAAGACCAAGCATGACTTCTGATGGGTCCAGAAGAGGCCTCCTGGAAGATTCCGAAGGTTGAACATTGCATCTGGTGGAGATGATGGCCTATATGTCACTTATATATTAAGTTGTGGAATAGTGTACTGTGACATTCCCACCTTTGAACCATTATCCCATCTTGTTCTCAGTAAATTTCTTTCCCTCCTACCTTGCTGAATGCATTCTGTGTTCCTATAATTATAGATAAATGAGGATTGTTTTGTGACCAGCAGGTGGAGCTGTAGCTCAGCAGGTTCCTGTACAAGCCATTCAAGTTCACTCGGCCACACAGGCCTCTCCGTCCAGTGACAGCAGCTCAGAACTGATCCAGACGTCATCCAGTGGGACAGGTGGGTGCAGTGTCTGGGGGAATCTGTGTGTGCCGAGTATTGAATGGTGTGACTACCGGTAGTATTGTGGATGACAGGACTGCCATAATGGGGTGTATACACTAAGCTGCAGTAAGCAGAATAATGTGGGTGAAGTGTTAACACACAATGAGTAGAGTGTAAAACATTACACAATGTATTATGCTGTCAAAAATACTACATGTTTGTTATAGAGCTGTCGTGTTTTTTTTGTTTTTTTTATTTATTTATTTTTTTAGGTAACTAAGTATTCAGTTTTCATTCTTGTATACTTTCTAGTAAGTAAGAATCATGAATGTTTTCTTGAACTTTTAGAATACAGACTTGGTACATCTTGCATACCAAATGTTTAAACAAGAGGTTACCTAGAAGTCAAGCGTTTGCATATAGTCTAGACCTGGCACACCATGTAGCTTTCATACTCTGTATTGGCGCCCAAGGTCAAAAGTCAAATCTGCAGCTGGGAAGCACTTGTCTTCTCAATGGATGTGAGCCTTGTGTGTATCTCGTGTACCAGCAAAATACCTATGTATAAATCTGGCCATAGAAAGTTCAGGACACGCATCCTGTATCATATGGCTTACAGCATGAGACTTAATTTTAGGGTCATGGGTTCAAGCCCCCAGTAATAAAGGGTGGTAAAGTATGACTTTTTTTATGTATGTACTTTAGATGGCCAAAGCTGTTACATATTTTCATGTTATTAGAATACTTGTTATAACCCTGTTTCTATGCAATTTTTGGATATCCTTTGTGTATACATTTTTATATAAAAGTACTCTGGCCTATAGGTGGCCACTAACAATACAATTTGCCAAACAATCGCTTACACATGATTCTTCGTATGAAAGATCTGGAACAATCATTTGGCATGACTAATGGACAAAAATCTCTTACGTAATACGATCAGATTAATGAAATAGACACGATTTTCGGATAGATTCCCGTCAATCTAATCGGATTGGTTAGATTTATTTTTATTTTTTCATACAAAGAATTGTTTGTTTGGCAAATTGTATCGTTAGTGTCCACCTTTAAAAAAAAAAAAAAAAATCCAAGGTGGGCTCTAAAAAATTCAAAAAAAGTAGGTTACCTGATCCGTGGGTCTCAAAAACCGCCGCTCCTGTGGGCCATGTTGGCCCACTTTCACGTGTTCGAACGCTAGGATGAATCTCAGCGTGCAGGGGGCGTGGCCAGAAATATACCCAATGGCAGCTCTGGAAATCCTGTAAGAACGCCCCTGGCAGGTGTTTTGAACACGGTCTCCCTCTCTATGTGTTTACTTCTGAGATGGTGACAAATAATGTTGCCAACTCCTGGGGGGGGGGGGGGGGGTGCGCGGGGACACAGAGGCATATTATGAGGCAGAGAACATGCCTCTGTGTCACATCTGCCCACCTTGGGTAATGGTGGTGATATCTGTGATACTACAAATATGTATTATTGGTATGATGGTGACTGAGAGCCCATCTGACTGACCCTAGGAGTACTGACGGTTCATTGAGTTTAGTATTCTCCACTGCTGGTACACTGTGTGTGTGTGTGTGTGTGTGTGTGTTTGTGTGTGTAGGCATTAGCAATGCTCAATTCATTGTGTGTATACTGGTTCACACTGCAAGAGAATTTTTTTTTTTTTTTTTTTTTTTTTGTGTTGGTTTAAAAAGCTCTTGCTAATGCAATGCTATGGGTGATTTTATAAAATCACATAGCTCAGGTGAGAACACACATAGGAGCTTTTTAAGATCGCAAGCACTTCTAAAAAGCTCTTGCAGTGGGAACCACCACTAAGATTTTATGCATGTTATGCTGCTTACTGCAATTTAGTAAATATATCCCCACGTCCCTTGTGTCCTATGTGTAGTGTGGTGAGACAAGTGGTATGCTGCGAGTAAGGCGCACACGTCAACTCATATTTTTAGCCATCGTCACTGTCTAGTCCCTCCCTACACACTGTACCATTACTCCCAGTACCTAGTACTACTTTCCCAGTCCAGTGCTTCCATACACCCCCCCCCCCCCCCCCCCCCCCCATCCAAATCCTCTAACCTCTGACACAAGTGGCAGAACTGACTTTGTTGTGCCAGCTGCTGACTTGTATAATGGCACAACTGCTTATAGCAACATTTTATAAAGGTTTCAAGCATGTGAGAGACTCTCAAATCTGTATGTCCCTTCTGGTAAAGTGACAATGTGAAGAGATGGCGTGTGGCTGGTAGTATGGTGAGAAATGGGCATGTCTGTCCCTTGTGGGGAAGAGACAGTCTGTGGCTGGGAGTATGGCAGGGGGTGGGCATGTATGTGTGGAATTCCTTTGTCTGATAGATGCTCCTTTAAGCTACTCACTCCTATTCTTTCGCTAAACTTTTTTTTTTTGTCACTTACCACCTCCTAGTTGTTCACAGCTCCAACCCACACTGATGGCCCATACACTTGACCTCATATTCACTTGTCTGTTCTATCCAGGGCTGTGGAATCGGTACAAAAATCATCGGACTCCTCAGTTTATGAAACTACAGACTCCAGGTACCCAAAATTGCTCCGACGACTTTACTCCTATTCCACAGCCCTGGTTCTATCACTGATTTTACTAATGCTCCACTCCCCTTGAGTTATTGTTGTGACACCACTCCTTAAAAAAACACTCTTGCTACCGCTCTGTCCCCTCCTGATTTGTCATAAGCGTTTGAAACTGTTAAACACACCTTACTTCTGCAGGTGCTTTCATATGTAGGAATAAAGGGCCCCGCTCTCTCCTCCTGGATATCTTCCTATCTCTGGAAGGTTTTTCATTCTTTTACTGTACTTGGATCAGATCTCATTTCCACATCCTTTGTTTGTGAGGGTACCTCAAGGCTCTGTCCTTGGCCCACTCCACCTTTTTGTCCTCCTGTAGATTTGCCTCCTTGCATTCACATATATAAGATTTCTCACGTGCTTCACCCCTCCTCTGGAATCCCCTTCCCCAACACCTCTCACTCTCCAACCTTTAAAATCTTTTAATGTTCCCTCAACTTTTTTCTTTTTCTTTTTTTTTTTTTTTTTTCTTTTTTTTTTTCCCTTTTCAAGAAACATTCACTCTAACTTGGGCCATTCCCCTTCAACCTCTGGCCAAGGGGAACTCTTTACTAGATACCCTAAAACACACTGCCTCTAGGTATTCATATTGTATATGCATTTTGTATACTACCCCACCTCTACTACCTTCCCCTCTATTCCTTTAGATTGTAAACTCGCAAGGGCGGGGCTCTTTCACCCTTTTGTGTCCTGGAATTGGTTATACATTTTATTCATAATGTTACACTTTGTCACTGTAATTACCACTTCTGTATTTTGTACTAGTGTTTATATATGGTGCACACCATTGTCTATTCTGTACTGTTTCTTTCTTTGTAAAATGCAATGGAATAGGTTTATAAATCAATAATCATGTCCCTTGTGGTGAAGTGACTCGTGTGGTTTGGAGTATGGCAGGTGTTGGGCATGTTTGTTCCTTTTTGGGGAACAGTGTGTGGTGGGGGTTGGGCATATGTAGCATGTCTCATTGTTATGGGGAGGGGGTGCTCAGGGAATTGGATGCTTCGCTCCTGATGAGACAGACGGCTCTCTAATGTACTGTCTGTCTCTTCCAATAGTGACCCTGCCCGCTGCTATCATGACCTCCTCTGTGCCCACGACAATGAGTGGTCACATGATGTACCCCAGCCCGCACGCTGTCATGTATGCTCCCACTCAGGGTTTGACAGATGGGAGCCTGGCGGTGCTCAATGCCTTCTCCTCGGCCCCCCAGATGCAGGTGTCCCACTCCCAGGAGCAGGGTAAGGCCTGTGTGATGACTGCATGCTATGCCCTGGCACTGTTCCACGTCTAGCCACTGGGGGAGCTTGTTCCCAATTTCATGTTTTCTCTACCACGTCTCCTAATACAAGTTGTGTCTCGCAGGTGGAGTCCAGCAAGTGTTCCTCACAGCGCCCTCCTGGTACCGTCCAGATCCCGGTATCTGCAGTGCAACTTCACCAGGTACTCCACTGCCTCTCGTGTCACACGGCAGATGTTCTCTCTGTCAGTTACCAAGAGCTGCATCCTGTGCCCGTACTACCAATCATCTGTGCATCACCATCCGTCAGCCGGCGTTATATGGGGAGAGGGGTGATGACACGCAAGCCTGGTATTATATGGGGGTGATAACAGATTTTTGTTTGATTTACTGGTTAGTAACAAAACATCCAGTAATGGCTCGCTAGCATCTGAGCTAACTGGTGCAACATACTTAAAGTAGGAAAAACCGGTAGACAGTCCATCCAGAAGATACAAATATTAAAAATCCAAGCAACAATGGCATTTAGCAAGGTTCCACAACGTTTGAGCATAACCGGATTTTTGGGTTGCATGTAGAAGACCCTTGGGTCCACCTGGAGGGTCCCTGTACACCTTGTAGTTGAAAGTGATTGCACCATGGATCTTGCATCTTATTGTTCTGGACTGACACTCTAGGAGAAGGAGGTTGTAGGAATTTGGAAATGGATATCTAAGAGTCCAGGTTTAATAGCACTCCATTAACCCATCGTTCTAATATCATTCATTACCAAGTGTGATACGCGCTAGAGTGAGGGAGATATTTTCTTTAGCTGCCACCTGCTCTTCTCTGCCTAGCCAGCCAGACCATATTTTGTCACTTATTTGAGCATTCCCTATCCCCTATTAGGGTACGCAAGATGATATAGTGGAAGGGCTTTGTTGACGTCTTTGGTTGCCTTGGTGGGCGGAGACAAACCAGCCCACTTCAGAAAGATTTCACGAAAGGCTTTTTTTTTTTTTTTTTTAACTAGTTTCCATAATGGACTACAGTGTACTGGACCAGTTCACCAGCATCAATGTTCACTCCTTACTCTACCTGCACCACCCACACCATGGAATAAATGGACTTGCTTGTGTATGCACTTTAGCCGCCAAAGTGGTCTGGCTGCAGGCTTTGGCTCTCTTGCCCCTATGTGAACACTGCCCATTTATTTCATGGTATGAGTAGTAGATCCTGTCGTTCTCTGGATACATGAGACTGATGCATGTGTTCCAGTTGCTTAAAGTGTACCTGAAGCAGTTCCCAGATAGTATAGAGGCTTCCCCTTTCATTCTGGAGCCCTCCTCTCTAGTACGGAGTCCCTCTGAACATATTCAACAAGAACAGTCTGTACATGCTCAGTAGAAAAAAAGCTTGTGCACTGGCTTTTTTTTTTTTTTTTCTTTTCTTACTGCACTTGCAGTATTGTTGTATAATCATTCTCTCAATCTGGATAAGCTAATAATCAGCTACAAGGAGGGTCCTGCATAGCAGGGGGTGGGGGCAGAGGCTTGAAAAGGATATGAAAAGATTATAGACCAACCAGAAGCTTCCTACTATTTGGGTAACTAACAGCTTCCGGACCATGCTAATTGAAATCTACGCCCTGTTTGGGAGCTGTTATCTTTGCCAGGACGTAGATTTCAATTAGCCTGCTGCAGGGATGGCCAGGTGATGTGAGTTGGTCAGGAACTGATTTCATTGGCTCACATTGATCACCGGGTCAGGAGCCAATGAAATCAGTGTAATTCTACAAGAAATGCTGAGTTTCATACCACTTTAAGGACCATTTCTAAGGTGGGAACCACAACGTTGGTTAATGGGCCCAGAAAAAATATACTGTAGTCCCATTTTGGAAGCCTAACACCCTGCATGTTTGCAATCTTGTTCTTTTTTTATTGGGGTCAGACTTTTCCTGCTTGTTTTGTGTTTTTAGGAGAAAGAAATTATTGTAATTTTTCTGACAGGGATACTAGCAGAAGTAACAACCTTACAAACCTATTTTCCACTGCCGAACTGTTTTAGCTGTAACAAGAAAAATGCAGTAACTCCTCTGGACAACTCCTATTAGTAAT
This sequence comes from Hyperolius riggenbachi, assembly GCF_040937935.1. Taxonomy (NCBI): domain Eukaryota; kingdom Metazoa; phylum Chordata; class Amphibia; order Anura; family Hyperoliidae; genus Hyperolius; species Hyperolius riggenbachi. The sequence continues at coordinate 441,923,852 of NC_090649.1, forward strand.
TGAGCAGTAGGCCTCCTTCCCTTGATCTTTAGTTCTTGATGTGGCCATGAGGGGGAAGGTTGTTAATGCTATAATTCTTCTTCTGTCTTGCAGATGGCAGTCATCGGACAGCAGTCTGGCGGCAGCAGTAACCTCACAGAATTGCAAGTTGTTAATCTGGACACAGCACACAATAGCAAGAACGACTGACCGATGTTTTGGGGGAACCTGAGACGGACCCCCAGATGGTGACACAAGACTGCGACATTTATTTATTGAAGCCTTTTCACTTTTTTATTTCCCCTTTAAGACTTCTGCTTGTGTGCAAGCTGGAGAAATGGGGGTCCGGTGTGGCTCCCCCCGAACATGCTGAGCGATAGCGCGACCTCTCTGAGAGCTTGGGGGTCTGGCGTGGCTCCCCCTCTCTGAGAGCTGGAGAATTGCACTGAATGTTGTGGCAACACACATAGTTTTATTAAGGGAAACCGAGGAAGGAAGAAAGACAAATCATTTTATTTTTCTAAATGTGGATTCTCAGTATTTATGTAAAGCGGCAGATTCTGCTCATATAAAGGGGGGAGAGGGGTGATATTTTTATTGGCTTAACCCTTCTTTGCCAGTCTATCTTGGTGCACTGTATGGTGAATGCTCGTCCTGCCTGTCAGTGAAGAGTAAACTGTTTGGCACTACAGAGAAGTCAGTATTTTGCTGATCACACGTACTGTACCCCTGGCAGTCCACATTTAAGGGTGCACATATATAAAGTCTCGTTTTAGAGGAGCACTGTTACCGTGATGTGAGCGGAAGCCTCTTCTCAGTCATGTGACCTCACATGTGACCTGGTGTGCCGTCCCCTGCTTCTGAGTGTATGATATCATAGCAGAGTGCTGGATCTCCTCTCTGGGCATTATCTCTGGTTGAATGTACCCAGTATTTGGGTATGCAGTCCTGGCAGTGTACATTATGAATGTACTGCAATTTCCCCCAGGTGTGCAGAGGGTGGGCTGTTTTCCGTGTCACACATTATATGGCCATAGACGTGGATGTTGTAGCAAAGTCTGCTGTGGACGTGGACAGTACAGATAGTTGATGAGATGCTCGTAATTGTGACTTAGGATGTAAATTGATTGCGGCTTGGAAGTGGGCCAATTGGAAGCTGCATGCAAATTTAATCTGTAGGCAAAGTTATTGGCATCTTATTGACCTAGCACACCCCCATACAATCTCTGTACTCCGTCATCCTAGACTCCCTACTGGAATATAGAGCATATAGGTTCAGTCGCCCTATTGTGGTGGTTTCTGTTAACACATGTATGCACATGCTATATAACAGGGGATCCTCTGTCCATCCAGAGACTGTATATGGAGGCACACAGTGCATAAAGCCTGGTTCACACTGGTGGTAAAAAAAAAACAACTGTTACCAGTGCGAAAGGGAATGGATCGGAACAGATGCAAATGGATCTAATGTTAACCTACGGATCCGTTCACATCCGGCCGTTAAAACTGATGCGGTCCGTTCAGTGGATCGTGCGGAATGGAACTTTGGTTCTGCAGCAATTTTTCCAGCATAACAGAAGCTGAAGCACTGCATTGGGGCAATGAGAAAACTGATTGTTTCCTCACAGTAATGAAGAAACGAACCGTTCTAAGGGGCAAATTCCACTTAGAGGGTGGGGGGTTGTGGGAAACGGAACAGAAACAGTTTGCCACTTCAATGCAAGTGTGAACCGGGCCTAAGGGTGTGATCTGTATGGATACATACACACTAGGGATAGACAGAACCCCCTATATAGCCTGTGCATGTGTTGATAAACGTGTTGATAAACATACACAGATGGCCACACTCAGATGGGGCTCCATGTTTGTCCATTTGGCGCATGGCAGCAGCTGACTTGATGAATTCTTCCTCCAGCCTCCCATGTGATAAAGGCCTTAGTCTGTGTTAATTTGAAGAATTTTGTGACATCCAATAACGATTGGATGTTCCACTCCTGCTGTACTGTAATCCTAGCATAGCGTTCTGCTCTGAAGGACGAGATTGTGCCCTCCACTTACGTCCAAAATAAAATAATTCTGTTTCAGTCACCTTCTTGTTTTCTAAGGACTGATTCACACAGGCTAAATGCTTTTGAGCATGCTTACAGAAAAGGATTCATCGGCTTTCGGCAGTGTGCATCGTTCCCCCCCCCCCCCCCCCCCACCACCACCACCACTTCCTCCCTGCAGGGGGACATGGAGGAATGATTCTGAAAGCTTCATGTTGCTTCCAGGATCGCTTAAGCATTTGGCAGGCAACGTGAAAAATAGGAATAAAAGTGTGGCGTTTGCACAAACGACTAAACTGTACTGGCACTGCCCATTCATTCGAATGAGCAGCGCATAACGACTAGCACCGTGGCTGATATTTCCAGCCCGGGAGTAGCTCGTGTAAACCGGCCCTTAAGGTTAGGGTCACAGTTGCCAAAAATCAGGCATTTTCCGCAATGCCGGTGGAAACTCATAGTGCCTCTTAATGCACAATCTCCGTGCACTGGGAGCAATATGTGGCTTTCCGCAGCGGGGGAAAAAAAGCCGACACTGCTGCTTTTTATCGCACGGCATGTGCGATTTTCTTACCCCCCACTGCAGACTGCTGCCATTTTTCCTGTGGCCTCAAGTGTGACCCTACCCTCAAAGCTACACCTCTATATTCTGAGGAAACCACTTGGTCTAAAGACCAGCATTTGTTTTCATGGGTTCTCCAGGTAGTCTGTCTATTTTTTAATCAGATGAGGAAGGAGGGAACTATTCACCACTTATCTGCCCTTTGCTCACTACACAGCTGCTAATATTTCAGTTTTTGCAGCTAAAGGTATTTTTTGTGTGTGTGTTTTTATATAAACTACAGGGCTACTGATGTGGATAAGTGGTGTTACTAGCCCTGTTTCAGAGTAGCTTCTACCTTGCCACATGTCTTCTAGAGGAGGGCTGGCCAATTCCAGTCCTCTAGGGCCAAGGTCCTCACACATTTTTGGCACAGCTCAAATTGATAGGACTGAATCAGGAAAGGTGTGGTCCATCAAGTTGAACACATTTCTCTGTCCATCGTAAACCCTGACATGGCTATTGACCTTGAGGACTGGAGTTGGACAGTACAATACAGGATAAGTATGAAGTAATTGGTGCCTTATCCTTTTGGATAAATTCTGATACTCACACTTCAAGTAATCTGCAGATTGGGGCGGTATGTGATCTTCACATGTGTGCGGAGTCTGGTTCTTCCCTGCGAGGATCCAGGACGAGGAGAAAGCTGCCAGAACTCCATAGTTGGTGTACATAATAAGGCTGCCAGCGTCATGTGCCAAGGTACCTCTCAGTGGTGCCCAGCCATGTCACTTTTCAATGTTCTCAGGAAGATTGTGCCCCCTCTTGGAAGGACTAGCTACCCGAGTCTGTTATATGCTGTGCTGGGTGCTGCGGCCTCCATCAGGCTGAGGATGTGCGCTAAGCCTGTACGATAGAGGAGAGAGAGGGAAGAAACCAAAGTATTGCACACGGGGGGTGGTGGTGATGGGGGGGGGGGGGGGAGTTGGAAGGCTCTCGTTTTGCTGCTCCTGTGCTCAGGGAGACGTGACCTAGTGAGGTGGCTTCACTTCCTTCTCCAGCTTTTGACTTCATCTGATTTTATCTTTTTTGTTGTGCTTGTGTGCATTTTTTTTTTTATTATTGAAATTTTCCAGGGATTGTTTCCAGGAGAAGTTGTGGAAGTCAGACACAGTACTGTGTACATAATCTTTTTGTATAAAATAAGGAAAAAAAAAACTTTCAATAAATGTATCTTTTTGTGCACAATTCTGAGCTGCTATTTGTGTGATATTCTCTACTGCCGCCAGATGATTGGATGGTTGTCTGGTTCATTACTCCCAGGTGATTGATGAATGGTGATTAGATGACTGGAGCCATGTGACAGCTCCACTCAATCCTGTTCCTTGTCAAAGCTGAAATTCCATCCCAAGTCACTAGGAGTCCCTAGAATGCTTTTCTCAGTGTACAAAGTAACATTTTTGGATTGATTGGAGTTCCCTACACAATACAATCTTTGGTTGTATGATCAACCTAAAGCCTTATCTACACAGATCACCAGTCGATATGATGTAAAATTGTACCAAGAAATTGCATCATGTAAGTACCCAAAATCTATTGCAAATTTTATTGCAATCCGATTGGACCGGTTGGAAATGATCTAATCCAATCTGACAGAAAATTGTACCGTGTAGATGAGGCTTAATACAATCTGTGATGTTGTTAAGGGCTGGAACTCACTAGAGAGCTTTTTTTGAGCATTTAGGCATCACTTTAAATTGCTAATGATTTGCCTAAATGCTCAGCTAATGTAAATGGATGGGACAAATTCCACAGTAGCGATTACGATTAGCAAAATCGCAACCGCAAGAAATGCAGCATTTTGGGAGCATTTGCACTTCACTGTAAAGCGCTAGCTCATGAATCGCTACACATTTTGTGTGCGATTTTTAAATTACTTGCAAGCTGTAGAAGAATAAAATAAAAAAATCGCTGACTAAAAGCTTATACTTATTAAAATCGCTACCAATGCCAGAAAACGCTCATGAAATCTCTTACAAAGCGCTAATTCAAACCGATAACTATTTGTGACTGCAGTGGGTTCCAGGCCTGAGAGCTATTCGGTGTCACTGCCACCAGTTCACAACAGTGTGAGGACTCTATAACCTAAATATTCTTGTAGGAGAGAAGTTTATTTCAGACAAGCTCACTAGGCATATCCATATAACAATGCGCTAGAATCCCTTTATTGTAAACTCTAAAGCACCAGGAAAAGTAGTTAACTATATCAGAAATTGTCATACATATAGCAGAAAAAAGTATACTATAGTGCTGTATCTTAATTCCGTCAAGAATTGGAAGTCATTTTTCCTTTTTCAGTGCTTCAAGTAAGCACAGTGCTCAGTATGCAGGGATTTGCATGCAATAATCGCGCAACAGCATGCACCGGAAGCATAGGTCTCACCAGTTAATGCAGGTACAGTACTGATAGTGTGCTCCTCTGTCCACATTTCTCTGCAGCCTGGAAGATACTGTAGAATTGCAGCTGTGCACAAGCAAGTCACAGATCACCATTCCCTCAGTAATCTGGCAGCAGCTTACACCGGAAGCATAAGTCACCCGAGTGCACAGGTATCATAAATGTGAGTTTTACAGTGGGATGAAAAAGTTTTGGGCAACATTGTTAATCGTCATGATTTTTATCGTTGGTTGTTACGATAAAAAAAGTCAGTTAAATTTATCTTATAAGGAGACACACGGGGATATTTGAGAAGTGAAATGAAGTTTATTGGATTTACAGAAAGTGTGCAATAATTGTTTAAACACAATTAGGCAGGTGCATAAATTTGGGCACCACAAAAAAGAAATGAAATCAATATTTAGTAGATCCTCCTTTTGCAGAAATTACAGCCTCTAAATCAGTGATGGCTAACCTTGGCACTCCAGCTGTGGTGGAACTACAAGTCCCGTGAGGCATTGCAATACTCTGACAGCTCTAAGCATAACTCGGTGAGGCAGAGGCATGATGGGATTTGTAGTTTTGTCACAGCTGGAGTGCCAAGGTTAGCCATCACTGCTCTAAATGCTTCATGTAGGTTCCAATGAGTCTGGATGCTGGTTGAAGGTATTTTGGACCATTCCTCTTTACAAAACATCTCTAGTTCATTCAGGTTTGATGGTTTCCGAGCATGGACAGCTCTCCCTTTAATTCACACCACAGAATTTCTATTATATTCAGGTCTGGGGACTGAGATGGCCATTCAAGAACGTTGTACTTGTTCCTCTGCATGAATGCCTTAGTGGATTTTGAGCCGTGTTTAGGGTCGTTGTCTTGTTGAAAAATCCAGCCCAGGCGCAGCTTCTGCTTTGTCACTGATTGCTGGACATTGGTCTACAGAATCTGCTGATACTGAGTGGAATCCATGCGTCCCTCAACTTTGACAAGATTCCCAGTCCCTGCACTGGCCACACAGCATGATGGAACCACTACTATATTTTACTGTAGGTAGCAAGTGTGTTTCTTGGAATGCTGTGTTTTTTCCTCCATGGATATAGCCACTTGTTCCCAAATAACTAAATTTTAGTTTCATCAGTCCACAGCACCTTATTCCAAAATTATGCTGGCTTGTCCAAATGTGCTTAAGCATACCTCAAGCAGCTTTCCTTGTGCCGTGGATGGAGAAAAGGCTTCCTCTGCATACAGTATCTCCTTGTGTAAAGTGCGCCTAATGGTTGAATGATGCTCAGTGAGTGACTCCACTACCAAATACCTACATCATCTTGCTGCAGATGGTTTGTGGGTTGACTCGACTGTTCTCACCATTTGTTGCTTCTGTTTATCTGAGATTTTTCTTGGTCTGCCACTTTGAGCCTTAAAGGAGTTGTCAGTTATATTTTAATAAAATAAACGATACTTACCGGGGGCTTCCTCCAGCCCCAAGCTCCCAGGACCTCCCTCGCCGCCGTTTGCCGGAGCTCCGACCCGCTCCCTGGCAATGACGTCAGAGCGACCTGGAGGTTGCTCTGTACTGTGCCTGCACGATCGGTGCTGTCGATCAACGCCACGTGGGCCTGAGCGGATTGCGCAGGCGCAGTAGTTCTGCGCCTGCACAGTCCGCTCCGGCCCATGTGGCGGTGATTGATGGCGTAGTACAGAGCAACCTCCAGTTTGCTCTGACGTCATCGCTGGGGACTGGGTTGGAGCTCTAGCAAAAGGCTGCGGGTAGAGCTGCGGCGAGGCAGGTCCTGGGAGCTTGGGGCTGGAGGAAGCCCTGGTAAGTATCGTTTATTTTATTAAAATATGCCTGACAACTCCTTTTTAACTTTAACTGAGCCTGTGGTCTTCCATTTCCTAACTGTGGAAACAGACAGCTGCAATCTCAGACAGCTTTCTGTATCCTTCCCCTAAACCATGATGGTAAACAATCTTTGTCTTCAGGTAATTTGAGAGTTGTTTTGACACCCCCATTTTGTTACTCTTCAGAGAAAATTAAGAGGGAAACTTAAAATTGACCTCCTTAAATACACTCTCTCACTCATTTGATTCCACTGTGTATGTAGGTTGGGTGTCACTGAGCTTACCAAGCCAATTTGAGTTCGAATAATTAATTCTAAAGGTTTTGGAATCAATAAAATGACAACAGTGGCCAAATGTATGCACCTGGCTAATTTTATTTAAACAATTATTGTGCACTTTCTGTAAATGCAATATAATTTCATTCTCAAATATCAGTGTGTCTCCTATATGATATATTTAACTGACCCTTTTTTTTTTATCGTAACAACCGATTTTATACAGGAAAATCATGACGATTAACAAGATTGCCCAAACTTTTGCATCCCACTGCATTTCATATTTAAGAAATTAATCCAAATTTAAAACTATAACAAGTAACTTGTCTATATCTTATCTAAAGGACAGCATATGTAGCTGTAAACTGCTTCAAAAGTGTATGATTATTTATTCCTGTGATACGAGGGCAACCATGTTCTGTTTGTCACATTGTCAGAGGCTGAGGGCTGGAAATGCTATCAGCTTGCCTGTGTGTAAATTCAGTCTCCTTTCCTCCTCTCCTCTGAAATCAATGCTTAGTAACCTCCTCCTGCCCAGACTGAGCTCCCATAACCCCTTGCTACGGTGCCAAGGCACAAAAGGAGCTGTGGGCAAGGCTTCTTTAGTTTATAGGGAATTTGAGTATTAAAACAAAAGTACTTTGGCTTGAGGAATGCCCTATGAACTATATAAAGGGACATAATTATGCAATGAGAAAGTTTATCTCGGATCCACTTTAAAACAGAAGGTATTATGTGATCGAGTTGGAGTGAGCTCTGTCCCACAGGGCATCACTGCTAAATATGCAAATCATCTTTGTTCCTGATAGCTTAACACATCCAGAACTGCTAGAATGCAATGTCAACTTGTTAACTGTATGGAGCCACAATAATCCAACATACATACAGACTTTCGGATTGGTTGATCCTCACCAGTGCATGGCATGGAATAATATGGCTCTATGGAGTAGGACTTGAAGCACCCAGAGTTAGATTGCCCAGCAAACTCATGGTGAACCAGAACTCCTAGGAGTGTGTAAGGGGCCAAAATGAACCAAAAGGCCCTCTTATTGAAATGCTATGTAAAGCAGAAACTTGCCTTCGTAAAACAGAAAGAATTTGTGCATATTCAGTTTGGAGTGTGCATCTGAGGTGCTGAATATGCAAATTGCCTCTTTGTCTAAATAAAAAAAAATCACACTTTCAGAATGCATGTTGAATTGTGGCTCTGATATTAACCACTTAAAGAGAACCTGAACTGAAAATAAAAGTAAAAATAACCATACACAGGTCATACTTACCTCCTGTGTAGTCTACTCCTCAATCTTTCTCCTCTCCTGCATCCCATTTGTGCACTGTGATCAATGGAATTCTCCGCCCACCATTTCGAAAATGAATATTACCCCATAACAGCTTCCTGGTCAGCACACTGTTAAACTGTAATATCACCAACTTGAGCCATAGGGAAACATGGATATTACCTTGCATATTCCGTTGTAACTGACAGCAACTGATATTTCAGCTCTGACAAAATTTTGTCAGAACTGGAAGGGCTCACTGTAAGAAGAAAATGATGAGCTTCTGAGAGGAACGAACAGTGAGGTTAGTATGTAATATTAATTTGTTGCTACTGCATGTGTTTATTTTAAATTTTACTCTCTTCAGGTTCCCTTTAAAGGGGAACTTCAGCCTAAACAAACATACTGTCATTAAGTTACATTAGTTATGTTAATTAGAATAGAGGTAACATTTTTTACCCACCCTGTTTTAAAAGAACAGGCAAATGTTTGTGATTCATGGGGGCTGCCATCTTTGTCATGGGGGAAGCCATCTTTTTGGTTGAAAGGAGGTGACAGTGAGCATAAGACACAGTTCCAACTGTCCTGTGTCCTGATCACTTCTCCTAGCTGCATGCGCAAAAATTGCACCAGAATGAGAACATCAGAAATCCCATCATGCTTTGCACAGCATCAGGGGAAAAAAAGCCCGGGCAGTTTTCTTCTGTGCAGCTAAAAATGAGGCTTATATAAGAGAAACAAAGTTCTGATGCTGTGAAACTGTTAAAGAAACACCAAGCCTTTTCAGTGCTGCTGAGTCAATTTTTAGTCTGGAGGTTCACTTTAAGGACCATAGGCTTACACCCCCCCCCCCCCCCAAGTGACCAAGATATAGATATATAGCTTTAATAGCTTGCTGCAGAGCCATATAAAGCGGCACACAAACAGATTTCCCCCCCCCTCCCCCCCTTTTTCTGCCCATCAACAGAACTTTCTGTTGGTGGGCTCTGCTCGCTGCTGCGGGTTTTTATTTTTTAATTTTCCCTCCCTCCCCTGACGGCCAATCAGTGAACCTCTCTCATAGGCATCAGCCTATGAGAGGAGATTGCGTTTGGAGCGTCTCCAGTGGATGGCAGAGTGACAGGGTTGTCCCCAGTACAGCGATGCATTCGATTGCAGCGCTGTACATTCTAAATAGACAGCGGTTTTGCTGTCTAACAGTCTGCTAGCGGCATGCACAATCCCCTGCAAAACCTTCCCCCGGGACTTTATGCCAATTGGCGTTTGGTCCTGGGGGAGCCACCTCGTGGCTGCCAATCGGTGTTAGGCAGTCGTAAGGTAGTTGACAACCTGGCATATCGTTGCAGTCAAGCAGTTCTGGAGGTGTGGTGAGCTTACAGGTACAGCAAAAGAGTGATTTGTATTTTCAGCAGTGATGCACTGTGGCACACATCCAGATGCACACTCCAACCTGAATAATTGCAAATACCTTCTGTTTTAAAGGGATACTGTAGGGGGGTCGGGGGGGAAAATGAGTTGAACTTACCTGGGGCTTCTAATGGTCCCCCACAGACATCCTGTGCCCGCGCAGCCACTCACCGATGTCCCGCCTCTGGTTCACTTCTGGAATTTGACTTTAAAGTCTGAAAACCACTGCGCCTGCATTGCTGTGTCCTCACTCCCCCTGTCACTAGGAGCATACGGCGCAGGCACAGACTATACTGGGCCTGCGCAGTACGCTCCTGGTGACATCAGCGGGAGTGAGGATACGGCAACGCAGGCACAATAGTTTTCAGACTTTAAAGTCAAATTCCAGAAGTGAACCGGAGGTGGGGCATCGGTGAGCGGCTGCCGGGGCACAGGATGTCTAAGGGATCATTAAAAGCCCTGGTTAACTTCAACTCATTCCCCCCCCCCCCCCTCTCCAGTATCACTTTGAGGGAACTTTCTGCTTTAGATAGCATTTTAGTTATAGGGCTTTTTGGTCTTGCCCTTTACATTTGTAGTTCAGGTTCACCATGAACTTGCTGGGCGGTTGATAACTGTATTATCTTTTTTTATGTAACCCAAGAGAAGATGCCTTCACTAACATTGGTCCTTCTTTTCATGGTGTTAGTGGAAGAGATTTACGACTCAAGCTCTGCTTTTGATTATTCTTTCCTCTCTGATCACTGTATAAAAAAAAGATGTAGATGGCTCTAGCTTGTCGGGCAGCTAGCTCTGCTGCAGGAAGAGTTTATTGTGTAACAATCTCCGCGCAAAGAGTTATAAAAAGTTCCTTGAGCTGCCCAGAAGTTAAAAAGTCCTCAGAATGACTTTATAACATGTATCCCCAAAACGTCAGCGCTACAAGGTCTCTTATATTAGGAATCCAACACCCTTCAAAGTGCAGGCTTACCAGCTTCCTAAAAGACCCAAATTATATGGCTTGAGCGTGTGGTCAATCTCCCCACCGATCAATAACTTCCACGTCCTGCGATCATGAAAGCTCCTGATATCAATCCTCTGAAGTTATTCTCCGCATATGATGATATAATGTCACAAAGCAAAGACAAAATCTAAGTGCTCTTCTTGCTGCTGCACTGTAACTTCTGCTGCGCCCTACTCCGAATCCCACAACTGGCTGTCCACAACCCTAGAACCACTCTTTTGGGGATACAGGAAGAGTTTATTGCCCCCTACAGAAGGATAAACACATATTTGGTGATCAGTGCTTTGCCCACTCGTCTTTGTAAGGGGACCTGGAATTTTCAGTTCAGAAAGAAACTTCTGCCTTTTTAAACACACCAGCTTTGAAGGAAGCTCTTTTGTTTCCAGTGCAGGATTTCTGTTGGCTTTTGGATAAGTAGCATTTGTCACACCTTGCCCATCTCCCTGCCTTTGGAGGTTGCATTGGATTATTCTTGCCAGACTCAAGCAACCCACACTTGTTGCTTTGTCAGTGGCGCCAAAAGGATAAAAGGAAGCTAAATGAGCTTAAAAACCAAATTCTTGTAAATAGAGGGTAGTGATAAACTTGCCTCCTCCAAGTAAACACACGACTGTAGTAAAGACAGTCAATATATTATTTATGAACTCCAAATATGCAACGCGTTTCGCAGGTTTGATCACGCTTCATCAGGCAATAACAACGTTATTGCCTGATGTACATAGATTTGGTAAAATTGGATGAAAAGGATTGCATTGTTAGTGGCCACCTTTAGGCTTAGTTCACACTAAAAAGTGTCGTCCTGTCAGTGTTTGACAGTTGCTTCAGTTCTATGGCTGTTGTACTGGTGCAATCCCTATCCCATATCAATCCCTGCCACGTACTGATGACTAAAAGTCCAAAACAGGCCGTGTCCATGTTGGGTTGATGTGGCTCTGTAAAATGTATAAGCTATAGGCTTGCGAGATGCCAGCAGTTCTGGATGTAAGCCTGGCTTAAGGGGCATAAAGATTATTTGCATATTCAGTTGTGATGCATTGTAGGTAACCACAGCTGCCTACTTAAAGCTGAATTAACACAAATACCTTCTGTATCAAAGAAAATCTGTAGTGAAAAAAACTCCCCTGGGGGGTACTCACCTCGGGTGGGGAAAGCCTCCGGATCCTATTGAGGCTTCCCCCGTCCTCCTCGGTTCCACAGCGGCGGAGAAAATCCTCCCGGAGCGGCGTATGAGAGAGAACGGCGCCGGAGACTTGGGGGCAGGACACAGCCAGTATATGGCTGATCCTGCTGCCGCACAAGTCCGGGCCGTGTTAATTACTATTCCACCTCCAGGCCGACATGGATAGTGGGGGAATGAAATGATTCGGCTTCCAGCAATCGCTGGAATCCGAATTATTGTTTTAAAATCAACTTCAGGTCCGTCTTCTGATGGCGCTGAAGTTACTCCCTGTGCCTACGATAGCCGTAGTTCCTATTACGGCCTATGGTGGCGCCGGCTGCGCCCAAGTCTCCTACGCTGCTGCGCCCAAGTCTCCAGCGCTGGATTTACCATGTTCGCCGGAGTGGCGGCGATGTAAGTATTTACCTTTTGGCTCCAGCGCAGTATCCACTCTTCCCAGGAGATAGGCGGAAATAGCCGATCTCAGTCAGGCCGCTCTACTGCGCAGGCGCATGTCTCCTGCGCAGTAGAGCGGACCCGACGGAGATTGTCTATTTTCACCTATCTCCGTCAGAAGAGCTGCAACAGCGCCCCCGCTGGAGCCCGAAAAGGTAAATATTGCACAGGCTGTCGGATTTGTCGCCTGTGCGTTCCGGGGGCTGCAGCGAGACCGCCGTGGGACACAGGAGGACGGGGGAAACATCGATGGGGTCCAGAGGCTTCCCCTTACTGAGGTGAGTACCCCCCAGGGGAAATTTTTTTTTTTTAGTACAGGTTTTCTTTAAGAAGGCAAATTACACTGAGCGTTTCTATGGCTGTGTTAACACAGAAAAGGTGTATGTTTCTGGTCCAGTCAGGTAAGACTGATTGAAAACTGACAGGACCAGAAATGAGCAGATTTATCTGCTAACCAGGAGGAGGAGGAGGTGGTGGTGGCGCCAGCCTGATCTCCCTGTGTGGATTGTGGTGGAGGAGGGTGGGATCTGCACTGTGCTGTTTTTAATACTGTTAAGGAGACTGAGCTCTACTTCTTCCTGAGAGATGTTCCCATTATTATTATTATTTATTGTATTTATAAAGCGCCAACATATTATGCAGCGCTGGACATTAATTTAGGTTACAGACAATATTTAGGGGTCACATACAGCAATATGACAATATAGGAATACAAGAAAACCAGATCACACAGCACAGTATGAGTACAAGGTAATGCTTAGTCAGTCACTGGATGGAGCATGGAGATTAGGCAAGTTAGGTTCACTCAAGTGCATAGCCTGGGTTTACAGTAATGGAGGTGCATGATCAGGTAGGACACAAAAGGAGGACCCTACCCAAAGGCTTACAATCTAGAGGGAGAGGTAGGGGACTAGAGTTCAGCTGTGGGTTTAGAGCAATTGTGAGGGGTGGTAAGCCAGAGTGAAAAGGTGAGTTTTGAGGGCCTTCTTGAAGGTGTTGGAGGGGGCTGCTCTAATGGGTGGAGGTAGAGAGTTTCATAGTGTTGGAGCAGCTCTTGAGAAGTCCTGGAGGCGTGCATGGGACTGGGTGATGCGGGGGACGGTCAGGCGAAGTTCATTGGAGGAGTGAAGTGAGCGGCTTGGTGTGTGTATCTTTGAGTAAGATGAGAAATGTAGGTTGGACGGATTTGTAGGTCAGACACTATCTTGAATCTGATTCTGGACTGGATATGAAGACAGTGGAGGGATTCAGAGGGGAGCCGCTCTGGTGGGAGGAGTGGATAATTCTGGCTGCCGCATTCATGATGGACTGCAGTGGGGCTATTCGGGTCATAGGGAGACCAGACAGAAGGGCATTGCAGTAGTCGAGGTGGGAATTATGAGGGCATGGATGAGGAGTTTGGTGGTGGCAGAGGTCAGGAAAGGGCGAATCTTACAGATGTTACGAAGGTGGAAGTTGCAGGACTTAGTAAGGTTTTGGATGTGGGGAGTGCGGAGTCCAGGGTGACACCCAGACAGCGTGCTTTAGAGGTAGGGCGAATGGTAGTGTGGTTAACAGTGACCTGCACATCTGGGAGGTCCAGGGATGACCGGGGCGGGAAGATCATAAATTCCGTTTTGTCTAGATTTAGTTTCAGGAACCTGGCGGACATCCAGGAGGAGATGGCAGATAGGCAGGAGGAGACCTTGTCCATGGTAGTGGTGGATATGTCAGGGGTGTGGAGGTAGATTTGGGTGTCATCTGCATACAGATGATAGTTAAAACCCATGGAGGAGATAACCTTGCTAATGGAGGATGTGTATAGGGAGAACAGAAGGGGCCAAGGACCGAGCCTTGGGGGACTCCCACTGAGAGGTGGTTGGGGGTGGACGAGTACTCATTGAAGGAGTTCGTGAAGGAGAGGTTGGATGAAAGCCAGGTCAGGGCGAGATCGTGAATGCCCATAGACTGGAGGAGTAGGGGATGATCTACTGTATCAAAAGCTGCTGAAAGGTCAAGGAGGAGGAGAATGGAGTATTTACCTTCAGCTTTAGCTAAGGCAAGGTCATTGACCACTTTGAGAGCCGTTTCGGTTGAGTGGGCAGGCCGAAATCAAGATTGTAGTGGGTCTAGTAGTGAGTTGGCATTGAGGTACTGGGTCAGGCGTTTGTGAACCAGACGCTCAAGGAGTTTTGAGGCAAAGGGTAGGAGGAAGATCGGGTGGGAGTTGGAGGGTAGCAAGGGGTCGAGGGAGGGTTTCTTGAGCAGGGGCAGTACTGTGGCTTGCTTGAAGTCTAAGGGGAAAATGCCTGTGGATAGGAAGAGGTTAAACAGGGTAGTGAGGACTGGGGCTAAATCCGTGAAGTGAGGCTGAAGTAGATCAGAAGGGATAGGGTCAAGGGAGGAGGTAGTGGTATGGGAAGGCTGCAGTAGGTGGTTGACTTCCTCAATGGTAGTAGGAGTGAAGGAGGTGAGGGGAGGATAGGGTGAAGGGGGAGTTGGTTGTGAGCGGGTGGGAGGTGAAGATTGGATATTTCCTGACGGATGGAGACTATTTTGTTGGTGAAGTGGGTGGCTAAATCTGTGGCAGAGAGGGAGGAAACGGAAGGTTGGGGGGGGGGGGGGGGGGGGTTAAGCAGGGAGTTGAAAGTGCCAAAAAGACGTTGGGGATTGGAAGCTTGTGCTCCCTTGAGCTTGGTAAAGTATTCCTGTTTCGAATGAGCAAGGGCAGTGTGGAACTGCAGCAGGTTAGTCTTGTACTGTAGGAAATCCTGGTTTAGTTGAGTTTTTCTCCATTTTCGTTCATTGGCACGTGTTTCCCTCTGGAGGTTGCGAGTATGGGTAGTGCACCAGGGCTGGGGGTTAGGGGGTCGGTTGCGGCGAAATATTGGCGGAGCAGCTTTCTCTAGGGCTGATGAGAGTTTGGTGATACCGAGCTGCAGCAAGATTAGGATAGGTTAGGGTGGGGAGAGTGGAGGAGAGGGAATGGAGGGAGTCAGCAAGGACGCCAGGGTTGAGCTTGTGTAGGTCTCGCTGCCATCGACCGGGTGGGCGGGTAGTTTGGAGGTGCCTTCCGTGAGGAGGTTGAAGGTGAGAAGGTAATGGTCTGAGGGTGGAAATGGTGGTGGATTTAGTGAATATAAGGTCGAGAGTGTGACCTGCAGTGTGAGTGGGGGCGTTGGTGTGTTGTACTAGGCCATGTGAGTTGGCTATGGTAAGTAGCCGGTTTATAACAGTTCTTGGGTTCATCGATGGGAATATTGAAATCCCCGAGGATGATGGTGGGGAGGTCAGAGGAGAGGATGTGTGGGAGCCAGGAGGCAAGGTTGTCGAGAAATTGTGTGAAGCCCTGAGGGCGGTATAAGACTGCAACAATGGCTGGGAGGGGGTGGTGGAGGTGGATAGTGTGGGCCTCAAATGATGTGAATTGTAGGGAGGAAGGTGGAGTGAGGTCACGGAATGTGCAGGACGGGGAGAGGAGCAGACCCACCCCTCCTCCTGGCCTGTTGACTGGTCTGGGGGTGTGACTGAGGTGAAGCTTCCCGTTGAAGAGGGCAGCCTCTGTGGCAGTCAGAGGGGGTGAGCCATGTCTCAGTGAGTGGGAGGATGGTGAAGGATTTGTAGAGGAAGAGGTCGTGGACCGCTGTAAGTTTATTGCGGACGGATCTGGCATTCCAGAGACCGCAGGGTAGGGGGAGCATGTGTTTGTGAGTGGGATGGATGGAAATAAGGTTGGGGCCAAGGATGGATGTTGAAGTTATTTGTGGACAGAGAGCAGTGAAGCAGGTCAGCAGGGGATGCTTGTCTGGCAGCAGGCTGTGGCTCAGGGTTAGGTGATATATCACCAGCTGCAAGTAAGAGTAGGGGAGGGGGGGAGAGAGAGAGAGAGAGACACTAAGCAAATGTGAATGAGATTTAAATGTTTGTGTGGTTTTTGAGTTGCTGGAGGGAGAGAGATTTCAAGAGAGCTAACAGTTCATGTGAAGCTGAATAAGGTGAGGAAAGCAGAGCAGGTGAAATTAATATGGAGTGTGATACACTAGGACAGGGGTTTGCAACCTTTACGACATAAAGAGCTACTTGGACTTCCGAAAAGAGAAAAAAAACTGGGAGCTGCAAAACCATTATAAAACAAATCTAACACGGCAGATATTATTTTTTACCTTTAATGCTATATACAGGATCAGATCTGACCCCAATATGCACAAATCGTTAGCAGAGCTGGCCCCAATATGCACAATCCTTCAGCAGATATGAAAAGGAAAACCCATTTACTCACCTAGTCAGAAGACCTCCTGTCACAATCTCCTCCTGTCCTGACCTCCTTGTGGCGCGCAAATCCCATGATCCTCTTCCTTCCCGACGTCACGTCCTGCTTGCATTACACTGCAGGGCTACGGGAAAATGGCCGCCCAAAGCCCTGCACTGCACCGGTCCGGCGGACTCTCTGATAGGCTGCCGGCCAGCGGTAGCACACGTCACACGCGCGCCGCAGCCTACCGGAGCCGCGGCAAAGGTGAAAAAGAGCCGCATGCGGCTCTGGAGCCATGGGTTGCTGACCCCTGCACTGGGAGAATGCATGTTGCAATGCAACTTGTAGATGTTTGCAGAAAGGCAGAACATAAGAAAAATTGCAGTAAACATGGTAAGTGTCAATGATTATCAGCAGGAAATTTCCAACCCCTAAACCGTTTATATGAGTAGGCAGTTAGTGCAAGCAAACCTGTGTACATAAAGAGTCTACTTGGTTGTGCAACATATGTCCAGCAGTGGCATTTTGAGCAACAGCATTGGAGGTAGTTCTGGATGCAGAGTAGTTGTTTCCAGCAGAGTCCTGTGGAAGTTGAATCCTGTTTGAATTCCTGGGTGAATTCCCTTTGTAGCAGAATGAAGAATAGGGAGGTTAGAAATGCCAATTCTGTGGAAATTCTGATTTTCTGTTTTACCAAGTTTTACTTTTTTCCCATTTTTGAGTGTTAGTATTTGTTTTGTGTCGGAGAAGGCAAGAATCTATTATAAAAAAAAAAACTGGTCTCAAATAAAAAATTTGCAGAAAAATTCTGAACTCGAATTGGTCCAATGCTTCCAAGTTCTGTGACTGGGCTAAAATTACCAAGTTGTGGTAAATCGGATTTCTGATTTCCATTTTCCGAATGAAAATGCAGATTTTAGTTTGGAAATATAAATTCCGTGGAATCCAAATGAGCATCCCTAATCAAGAAGGGTGGCCAACACAATAGTACTCTTTGATACTGTAGATATGGGTGTCTCAGAGTACACATTGCAACATGTGCATAGACATTTGAAATGGGTATCCCCGGAGCTCATCCTCCTCAAGCAGCAGCACAATGCCTGTGGAATGGCAGCAGACATGCGGGGGAAGAGGGGGTTCAAACATGGCCTGTGTTGTATCTGTCCTGTACAGCTTACCCAAAATGTATCTTCATCTTCCACCTCCTGATGACTCAACTGGGTCTTTGATCTAATTGTAGGAACCAGTCTGACGAAGGCTTTTTATAAGTCGAAAGCTTACTGTTTATCCATCTCTAAGTTAGCCAATAAATGGTATCATCCTGATTCAAAACTTCTTGCTTTTACTCATGGCTAACACGGTACAACACTTTACTGTTTGATCTAATTGAAAAGTAAGGAATGGAATTTTTCCCTTCTCCCTGCACTTTCACCAGGACTCATCTCATGATCGAGGAGATAGAGTGTAATGATATTACATACTGACTGCTCCTGCCTCAACAGTTGTGGCTTTCTTAAAGGGGAACTTCAGCCTAAACAAACATACTGTTAAGTTACATTAGTTATGTTAATTAGAATAGATAGGTAATATAATATTTTACCCACCCTGTTTTAAAAGAACAGGCAAATGTTTGTGATTCATGGGGGCAGCCATCTTTTTGGTTGAAAGCAAGGAGCAGGAGACACAGTTCCAACTGTCCTGTGTCCTGATTACCCCTCCCAGCTGCACATGCTAGGCTTCAAATGTAAAATTCAAAATGTAAAAAAAAAAAATTGCACCAAAACAGCAGGAGAACAACATCAGAAATCCCATCATGCTTTGCACAGCATCAGGGGAAAAATGCCCGGGCAGTTTTCCTCTGTGCAGCTAAAAATGAGGCTTGTATAAGAGAAAAACTTCTGATGCTGTGAAATTGTTAAAGAAACACCAGGCCTTTTCTGTGCTGCTGAGTAAATTTTTAGTCCGGAGATTCACTTTAAAAAGGTCCAAGACCTTGGCACAGCATCTGCACCCACTGGACATCAGAAACCTGTATGGCTATACCCTGGGGCCCTGACGTCTCCATGCAATTTACATTGTCAAATAATGCCTGTTTGCTACCTTCTGCTCAGTTGGTCGAGCATCTAAAGCAGGGGTCTCAAAGTCAATTTACCTGGGGGCCGCAGGAGGCAAAGTCAGGATGAGGCTGGGCCACATAAGGGAGTTTGCTTCAGTGCTCCCATTACAAGTAATCAGCCGTGTCCCCGCCGCAAAACGAGTGCTGCAGAGCCCCCAAATCGCCCGGGGGGCAATCCGCCGGCATTTCCTGGAAGGGGCAGAGCTTTCAGCTTCAGCTCTACCCCTCCTGACGTTAATCGTGGCGCATCGCCGCCTCTCCCCGCCCCTCTCACTCTTTCTTCACAGAGAGGGGCAGGGAGAGGCGGCGATCCATGCGGCGATTGATGTCAGGAGGGGTAGAGCTGAAGCTGAAAGCTCTGCCCCTTCCAGGAAATGCCAGCCAGATTGCCCCCCCCCCCCCCCGGGCGATTTGGGGGCTCTGCAGCCCTCGTTTTGCGGCGGGTACACGGCAGATTACTTGTAATGCGAGCAGTGAAGCGAACTAGAAGGAAGCTTTTGCAGGCGAGGGCCACAAAATATTGTATCGAGGGCCGCAAATGGCCCGCGGGCCGCGAGTTTGAGACCCCTGATCTAAAGGGTTGAGTTCCAACAAGTGATACAGTGTCACGACAGATCCGTGTGTTAATCTCTTAACTCTTATACTGAATGATAGAGTAGGAGTTCTGAGAGTGTAATGTCCGACACGCAATGCAATTTTACATCAGATTGGTGGTTGAATCGATTATTTCTGACTGGTCTAATCTGATTTCTAATTATTTTTCTGATTGATTTTCCACTCACTTCTATACAAAATTGATCAGAGAAATAATTGGAAATCAGATTGGACCTGTTGGAAGTATCGATTCGACCATCAATGTGATGAAAAATTGCTTAGGCCCCTTTTCCACTAGCAATCGCGCTGAACGCTAGTGATTGCGATTCAGCAAAAGTACAAAATTTGGTGTCAATTTCCAGACGTTTGCGATTTTGCTATGCACTGCATAGCAAAATCGCAGCAATTGCTCCGCCGCGCGTTCGCGATTAAGTAAAAAAACGAATCGCGGTAGTGGAAATGACCTACCGCAATTCCTATGTTAAAAAGCAAACTGTAGCCATTTGAAAATCACTAGCGGTTTGCAATTTAGCAAACGCTATAGTGGAAAAGGGCCCTAAGTGTGTACTAGGCATAAGACTTACAAACTAGCACCTAGGTGCCAATAAAGTGAGGCTACTTTAAGGGCCCTTTTCCACTAGCAGTCGCTAGCGTTCACACTGAACGCTAGCAATTGCTGAATCGCAATTCCACCAATTTCCCGACGTTTGCGGCCGCGATTTTGCTATACTATGCACTGCATAGCAAAATCGCGGCAAATATCGCTCCGCCGCGCGTTCGCGTAAAAAACAAATCGCGGTAGTGGAAATGACCTACCGCAATTCCTATGTTAAAAAGCAAACCGTAGCGATTGTAAAATCGCTAGCGGTTTGCGACTTTACGATTCGGCCAGCGCTGGTGGAAAAGGGCCCTAAAGGGAGACCAGAAGCCCAGCTCCACAGTGGGGCAGGCTAAAGCCAGGCTCCTTGGTTCCAAATCCACAGGGGGTCCTAAATGTGCTCATTGTTGTTCAGCAGAATTTTAAAAAATGAATTTACTGTATTTGATTTTAAGAGAATGCAGAAGTTTGAACACTATGGAAAAAATATCAATAAATTGCTGGCATCAAGCTGGATCTGTGCATATCACTCATCTGGATATCTCCAGGCAAACCCTGGTTATTAAATATTATGGTAATAATTTAGGCTAGGAATGCCAAGACGAGAAGCATCTCTGGTTTCATACTTACCTGAGGCTTCCTTTAGCCCTCTTGCCCCTCGCTATCGCTGATCTCCCGCAGTTCAGCCAGAAAGCCTGGCCGAGTCGCACATGCATGGGCTTGTCTCGATCCCACGGCTGGGAGCATTCTGCGCCAGCGCAGTAGTACTGAGCAGGCGCAGAATGCTCCCAGGGTCAGGAGCACGCCTGGCTGTGCATGCGAAATGAAGTGTGACTGCAAGGCTTTCAGGACAAATTGCGGGGGACTGGAGCCACCCAGGGAGACAGCAAGGGACGAGCTGCATTAAGAAAGCCCCAGATAAGTATGGAACTTGAGATGCTTCTCATCGCAGGTTCCCTTTAAAGTGATTATAGTTTTAGTGGGTCATGAATCTGCTATTATTGTAGGTGTACGATACAAGAAATAGGGACTGGTAAGACATTCATGACCAGACTTTCCCTTTGAAATGGGGGGGGGGGGGGGGGATCAGCTAAAGCAGGGGACAGGATTCTTAATCCCATCTACCAAGCTGGTTTCTCAAAAGGAAAAATGACCAGCGGCCATGTTAATCTTCCAATTCCCAGCATACAGACAACACCTGGGGTCCCGTGAACATACCTTTGTAAGCTGGAACTCTTAAAGAGGAGCTGTTAGGTAAAGGGTCTCAGAGAAAAAAAAAAACACATCAGTAGCTAAATATTGGCTCTACTTACATTACATATGCATTTTGCTGTCCACGTTTGGATTTCACAGAATTTTTATATAGTATTTGCAGAGAATGATGATCCTGACAGCTCATGGCAGGTTCCATGTTTGTCTGTCGCCTATGAAGCCAATTGTGATGTCATATCCTCCCTGCTTCCTGATGATTCGACTCACAAAAAAAGATCCTAATGGACAACACTACTGTGCAGTGAATATTAATTAGCCATGTGGCTAGGAACAATAGCGGACAAATGCAGTATACTCTAACTGAACATGTGCCCTGTGATTTTTCAGTGTTGTGAGCTTGGCTGCAAATTACTAGCTGCTGTAACATGAGCCTGTAACTTCTCACTGTGAAATCAGCCTTAGGGCGTGATAGGGAAATGAAGGGAATGACCCAAGGTAGTGCAGAGTGGGGAGAAGCAGCCCCAGAATGCTTTGCAGTATTGGTTATGCGTCCTGCCGGTCTCCTTACAGAGCTTGGGAATAACAGCCTTGCTGTTCAGCACACATCACAGTAAGATAGATTTTTAACTTCAGTATTGCCTTTTTGGCTTCCTTCTAAACTGTTTAACACAGGAGAATAGAGGTTTAAATTAGCTTTTGCAGCCTGACAGTTACTCTTTAAAGAAACATTTTGCTTGGATTTCCACAAAAACTGGTCTCTGACGCTTACCTGAATTCACCGTATTTCTTTTCCTAATTTTTCTACTCTTACTTTTATTTTGTTACTTAAACTTTTTTTTAATACAATCTAGTTTCGGTTATTGCGGTAGTACAAAACAAACCTGCTTCTGAAGAGACCATTACCCAGAAAACTGTATTGTTTTTGAAAGATTAGGTTGTGTTAACCCTTTCTCCCCTAACTCAGATTAGATAGCGGGTCCTTTTAATCTATTAACCTCCTGAGCGTTACGCCGCTCAGGAGGTTTTGTAGCCTCATAGTCCCCCAGGTGAAACCTATTAGATTGAATGCGATCAGAACATATCACCTAGCACTAGGCTAGGTAGAATAGGTAGCTGCTCTTAACCCCCCCCCCCCCCCTCTTAGAATTCTCTGATCCAGCCGCAGCCTCCTGCACAGCTCCACTGTTCTCTATGGGGAAGACGTTGTGACGACCTGCCCAGTCCTGATCCTCCTCATAGAGAAGAGCAGAGCTGTGTGGGAGCCTAGTGCTAGCTATTATGTTCTGATCGCATTTAATCTAATAACTTGGGGACTCCTGAGGCTATTAAAACAGTGTCGAGCATCCCGCTCAGGAGGTTAATGACCTGGTAGATGAAGTAGAAAGTAATGTTGCTATTTTTGCAGTTGATACCAAATTGTGCAGTATTATAAACTCTCAGGAAGATGTGACATTGCAGAAGGATCTGGATAAAATGGCTATATGGGCACATAAATGGATGATGAAATTCAATGCTAAAAAACGTAAAGTTCGGTACAGTGAATTCAAACACCTGAATACTCCCAACTGCCACTGTTCAATACCCAAAAGAGCAGACAGGATCAGGGATAGTTCATTGCCCTGCATGTCACTAAACATGTGTGCTAAATATGATTCCAATGCTTCCTTCTTTCAAACCAGAAGGAGGAAGTATCGTAGTCAAGTGAAGCACAATGTGACAGGCAGGGCAGCAATCTCCTGACCCTGTCCACTTGTTCGGGTGATGAACAGCAGCAGTTGGGAGTATTCGGGATGTTTGAATTCACTATACTGAATTTGAACATCAACACTATTGAAAAACATCAGAAACTCACAGTTTAAAAAGAGGATTATTTTATTGGGTGCGACATAAAAAAACAACAAAACACAACAATAATACGACAGCAGAATGGGCCTTAAAAAGACCAACAATTATTCCTTTTTAAAAAAAAAATTCCACTATTTTGTAGCCAAACATACATTAAAAAAAGTCTGTAAAAAAAATCTGACTTAATAGTAAAAAATAAAAATAAGGGGTCCTGGGCTGAACCCAATAAGGCGAATTTATATTGCCAGGCTGAGGATTCCTTCATTCCGCAGGCACTTAGTGTGACATCAGATACATGGAAGACTGTGCTCTATAATACATAACACACAACAAACGACACTGGCTGAAGCAGCCTCAGCCCACCATAACGTAACATCCCCAAAAGGGGTAAGTGATCTAACAGCGCATAGACCCTGGAATGTTCTCCCTCACATCGGATGCAGGTGTAGCCTCATGGCAAGGTCCTACAACTCCCAATTTGCCCTGAAATTATGGTGTGTTGACCTTAAAAGTATGACTTTGAGGAATGAGGCCATCCACCCTACTTGGATAGCTCCTAAAATGCTTGGGTATACACCATAGGATGCATGATGTTCTCATACTACCATGTGTCTTCCCTTCCCCAGACTGTAGGTGGCACCTCACTGAGGTCTTATACTTTGATTCATCCACCCTTCTTTAGATCAGGTTCAGTTATTGCTCACAGTTTATATTCCTTTCTTTGGAACAGATTTAGGTGGCTCTTTATGGTAGTCTTATGCCTTAATCTGTGTTCTTTTCATCAGAATGTAGGGTTGGGGGATCAGCATCAGAAAGCTCCAGCCTAATCTGTTTTGAGGAAAGGAGGACACATTACGCTGTAAGGCAGGGGTCTCAAACTCAATTTACCCGGGGGCCGCAGGAGGCAAAGTCAGGATGAGGCTGGGCCGCATAAGGGAGTTCACGTGTCCCCGCCGCAAAACGAGGGCTGCAGAGCCCCCAAATTGCCCCGGGGGCAATCCGCCGGCATTTCCTGGAAGGGGCAGAGCTTTCAGCTTCAGCTCTGCCCCTCCTGACGTCAATCGCGGCGGATCGCCGCCTCTGCCCGCCCACTCTAAACATAAAAAAAAAAATTGGGAAAATAGGAAAAAATGCCAGGAATCTTCATACAGCCATATTACGGCTGTATAGCGATACCTGGCCAAAGCGCTGCGGCTGCGTATGGACCCCCTGGAAACTCTGTCAGGAAATGTATTGCTCTTTCTTTTGATACATGTAAAATTACACTACCGTTAGGCTTGCTACTAAAAGTGACATTTACCGCATTTAAAAGTATACTATTTTCCTTCGAAACTTTAAAATCGATTTTCTCAAAAACTATAAGGTCTTTTTGAAAAATTGTTTTTTCCTCTTATTCCTAATGATCTCCTTAACATATCCTGCAAATTTAGGGTTTCTAGCATTTAAGGTGGATTTGCTATTAACCATTAAAGTCGGCGGGTTTTTAAATGTGTATTTTTTTCCTTTGCAACTTTAAAATCGATTTTCTCAAAAACTATAAGGCCGATTTGAAAAATTTTTTTTTCCTCTTGTAGCCACTGGGGGCCCCTACAAGCTCTGGGGCCTTGGGGCCACAAAATATTGTATCGCGGGCCGCAAATGGCCCGCGGGCCACGAGTTTGAGACCCCTGCTGTAAGGCATCACACTGAGGCTCCACCTACATAAGTTCTTATGGCGTGAGAACAGATTTAGGTTAAAGACTTTACTATAAAAATCCACCTAAATCTGTTCTGTTTTACACTTCAGTGGGCGTCCTCTGAGAATACAGCTCTAGGTGGAACTTAAAGTGAAAATAAACTGATAAGATAAACATTTATCTTTCTACTCCTAAAATGACTTTTAAAAGTAGCCTAGGGTTTTATGTTATATTTAAACATTGAAAAAGTGGGTTGAAGGTTTTACTGTCTCTAATCAGTGTCAGCCTATTAAATTTCCCAGAGTTAGAAAAAGGTAATTTTTTAATCCCTCCCTGCCCTCAGTTGTATTCTGCCAGGAAAACTTTTATGGCTGTAATTTGCTTATCGGTGAGGTTTACTATATTCCTGACCAGGCAGAAGCTGTCACTTACATGCCCGAAAATGATCTCTTTCAGGCAGCAAAATAAAACAAGTAAAAAAGCCTGGTTATGATTATGTTTTGTGCTATACATAAATGTTTATCTTATGCTACATGTCGCCATGGGTACACTTGAACTAAAGGTGGCTGTACAATGAATCATTAAGAGCTGTTACACTACATGGATGTTGGTAAGATTGTAGTCAGATTGCTTGAAAATTGTATGGTGTGTGGCCACCTTTAGTTCTGTCTTCTCCTCTAGAACAAATGTAGGTGGAACCTGACAGTACTCTTAACATCTCATAGTGTCCTCTCTCCGTAGGCTAACAAGTGGACCTCAGAAGGGTGTGTTGTACTATGATGTATCCTCCCTCAGATGGGATCTAGGTGGGGTCAACAGGGATATCTTGCACCACAATGTATCCTCCCTCCCTTAGAATAGACCTAAGTGGACCTAAAACACAGGCATGTTTTTACACCATGGTGTGTCGTACTTTCCTTAGAACAGTTCCAGATGGTACTTGTAGCAATGTACTACATCCTGGTGTGTCCTCTTTTTCAAATGCCTCATAGGAACACTTCTCTGCAGCATTTTCTCCCTCACTAGGAACAGACCATGACAACAGGTGTTCAAGAGGAACAGGGTTTCCCTCAGGATGTATGAAGGAGAGACAGGGACAATTATTGCTAAACAGAGATAGATGTTGCTATTATTTCCATGTATGCCAATAATTCTGAGCTGATGCAAATTGTATGCATGTTGGAAATGGATTTCCAATCAGCATTTTACGTAAAGTTAGCATTAACTCATAATTCTTAGTAATTTCTAGGGTTGTCAATGAGATGATAAGGACCGAGACCCCATTTCTTCCCCAATTCCCACCTTCATGCTACGGTTCATCAGTAAGGACCCATCTCCACTGGAGTGTCGTGTCCGTTTCCAAATCGGTCGCAGCACCCATGAAGTCGCAGCCAAATCCCTATAGCCATGCATAGGATGCATATGCGTGCACGGTAAACCAACATGCAAATTGAAAGGCAAGCCTACTGACTGAATAGGTAGCGTTTCCCCATCCGACTCGCACTAGTGGAAACAGGCCCTACGAAGATCAGTATAGTGTTTGAGAAGGCTCTATTATGGACTGGTCCATCTGGAAGCAGATAAGTGTAGTGTTTGAGAACAATCTATTATGGGCAGGTCCATCATTAAAGAAGATCAGTAGTGTTTGAGAAGGATGTATGAAGAGTTTTTCAAGCAGTAAAAAGATCAGTGCAGTGTTTGAGAAGGATCTTTAATAGGCTGATCCATCAGGAAGACGATAAGTGTAGTGCTTGAGAATTATCTATGGCAGGATAGTCCATCAGTAAAAAGATCAGTGTAGTGTTTGAGAAGGATCTATGATGAGTTGGTCCAACAGCAAGAAGATCATGGGTTGATGCATCAGTAAGAAGATAAGTGTAGTGTTTGAGAAGGATCTATGACAGGCAGGTCCATCAGAAGATTGGTCCAGTGTTTGAGAAGGATTTTGACGGGTTGGCCCATCAGCAAGAAGATTATGCATCAGTAAGAAAGTCAGTGTAGTGTATGAGTAGGATCTATGATGGGCTGATCTAGCAGAAAGATCTATGACAGGAAGGTCATTAGTAAGACGATTACTGTACTGTTTGAGAAGGATCTATGACTGGTAGATGTAGGGAGGCTAGGCTGCTTCTGCTTGTACCGACCTGTGACACGAACCTATATAAAGTGAATAAATAGCTGATTCTACAAGACGTAACATTAGTGTTAATGATGTATATATACACGTAACAGTACACTATGATCGGGGGTAGCGTTGTCTCCTGGAGGACGGGGTCTGTGCTTTCATCACATGGAAGGAACGATTCCACCCGAAGAGGTCCGTGGTTTATTTTGCAGCACCAGACAGGCAGCTGGATGCGGCCATTGTACCTATTGCAGCAATAAAATGTCTGGTCATTGTGCTCAACCTCCCTGAGGCAGAGTCTGTGCTTCTCTGTGGCCCCACTCAGCAGCCTCACACCTTACTGTCTGCAGGGGCATCTCCGAGGGTATTGACAATGTCACTGAATGAAGGACGGTCTTTGGGGCTTAATGCCCAGCAGCGCTGCATCAGCTTGTAGAAGCGGGATGAACAGTTTTCCGGAGCCGGGAGCTTTAGTGACCCACTCTGTAAACCTGCCACACAAATGAGGACACACATTAATCAGCTACCTAATCTACTTGCTGTGGCCAATCTAAAGAGAGAGTGAAGCCTGCCCCCCCACTTCAGGACAACCTCGAATACCATCATACAATGTGAGGGAAGAGGAGCACTGTACAATGTGTAGGAAGACTAGCATCGTACAACGGGAGGGAAGACGAGCGCCATACAACGGGAGGGAAGACGAGCGCCGTATAATGTGTGGGAAGATGAGCACCATACAACGTGTGGGAAGACGAGCTCCGTACGAGTAGGAAGACAAGCACATTACATCATGTGGGAAGAAGTGCACCGTACGTGTGTGAAGAAGAGCGCCGCACAATGCTTGGGAAAACGAGCACCATACAATGCGTAGGGAGACGAGCACTACATAATGCAAACGGAAAGACAAGCACTATAAGACGAGCGGTGTACAATGCACAGGTAGACAAGTGGCGCACCCCGTGTGGGAAAACGAGCAAAGTACAATGTGTGGGAAGAACACCATACAACAAGTGGTAAGACAAGCAGACGATACATACCAGCTAGCACCTCGTCATCGGGCATGGCTGCGTAAGGCATCTCGCCCAGACTAAACACTTCCCACATTAACACCCCAAAGGACCACACATCAGACTTGGTAGAGAAGTCGTCTTCCTGTACGGCCTCTGGTGCCATCCAGCGTAGCGGTACCCAGGCCTGGCGGAGGTGGTAATACTCACTGCAGTGCAAAAAAACACAAAAGATCATTGAAAGAAAAAAAAGTTACAAGACATCCATTCATAGAGGCCTGCCTGATTCACATTACATCTGATTCCCTGCATTCTACAAGACCACTTTAGCAAAATACATGTATATTTATAAATAGAACGAGTAAATTTCCCCCAGGATAAAATGGATAATGATAAATGACTTTTCTCCTATGTCACTTACAGAAGGTACTAAAACGATGACCAATCTGACAGACTTGGGACTAGTCCATCTCCTCAGCATTTACACCTTATTGTTTAAAAAAAGCACAGAAAGACAGTGGACAGCCTGTGGTCTCATCGTATTATATTTTGACAGCTAAACTGAGCAACCACCGAAATGCTTCTGGAAAAAAAAAAAAAAGGAAACCCTAAAAATTTCCCAATAAGGAGATGGACTGGTCAAAAGCCAAACACACAGTATGAAGTGCCAGGGGAATACACATACACCAGTTACCGGAAGAATGGGTAAGGAGAGGAGACCTCAGCTCTGATGGAGGCCAAACATTTTCAATCATTTCTGGTGTTTGCCTCTCACTGTGCACAAGTAATGGGGTATACATAATGCAGTTACACATTAAAGTGGACCTGAACTCTTGCACAGGACAGTAGAGAAATGCACCATGTATTTATAGAGTTTAGCCTAATTCCCCCTTATCTGTGACTAGTCACAATTGTAATTTGATCTCTCAGCTGTGGCAGCTGCACAGGATTTTAACTCTGTGTCTGCTTCCATGATAGCAGGAAGTAGACACACTGCAGATTTGTTGTCGAATCTGTATCAGCTGTAACAAAATGTTTTTCTTTAAAAGGTTATTATGCTGTTATATATAATAGCAAATATATCAGCGCCAAGGGACATTATAAGGTTGTAAAATGGCCCCAGAAGATTAGCGCACATGTAATGGTCAATCATAGATCAATAGACAATGGTGCTGCCTGTTACCTTCCCGACCGGTTTCGCAGTCTTGCGTAATCTTCCAGGGTTCCCAGTTTATGGGCCCCGTATGTGAGTTACTGTTTTTATATCTACTGCCTTTTAAAGAAATTTTATCTAAATAAACGGGTTACGCTTAGATATTGCCGTTTTTGTTTTCCTATGTAAATTCCTGAAACTTTACCTCCATACGGATGTCCACTGGATCTTCACGACGTCTGATGTTCCCTGGACGTTATCTGTGACCTGAGCCATTTTACAACCTTATAAAGGGGTTGTTGGGAGCTGGTAAGCCTTTTCTTGTTTTGATGTTTGGCGGATACCTACCTCTGAGCATTTGATATATTGTGGTGAAGAATTTATCATTTCCTACATACAATGACTTTTTAAACCTGCGCTGACTTTTGATGTTATTATGCTGTTGCTTATCTTTTAAAGCAGAGAGGAAGTTCTGAGTTTTGGCCCACTTTAAATAGGAAATTTTCAGTGCTAAACAAGGGGCTGGACATGAGGGATCAATCCCACCCTATAACCACAAGTGTCTTCCAGGCGTCATACAAGCTCCTGCCACATGTCATACCCACAAGTTCCGGACATGTCATACCCACAAGTCCTCGCCACGTGTCAAACCAAGAAGTCCTCGCCACGTGTCAAACCAAGAAGTCCTCGCCACGTGTCAAACCAAGAAGTCCTCGCCACGTGTCAAACCAAGAAGTCCTCGCCACGTGTCAAACCAAGAAGTCCTCGCCACGTGTCAAACCAAGAAGTCCTCGCCACGTGTCAAACCAAGAAGTCCTCGCCACGTGTCAAACCAAGAAGTCCTCGCCACGTGTCAAACCAAGAAGTCCTCGCCACGTGTCAAACCAAGAAGTCCTCGCCACGTGTCAAACCAAGAAGTCCTCGCCACGTGTCAAACCAAGAAGTCCTCGCCACGTGTCAAACCAAGAAGTCCTCGCCACGTGTCAAACCAAGAAGTCCTCGCCACGTGTCAAACCAAGAAGTCCTCGCCACGTGTCAAACCAAGAAGTCCTCGCCACGTGTCAAACCAAGAAGTCCTCGCCACGTGTCAAACCAAGAAGTCCTCGCCACGTGTCAAACCAAGAAGTCCTCGCCACGTGTCAAACCAAGAAGTCCTCGCCACGTGTCAAAAAGAGGTGGCACCCTCACAACAGTCTGATTTTTGTTACATATGGAACAAAATGATAGTGTACAATGGCTAGTGTCAGTTTCGCCTTATTTCAAAGGCATATACTGTATTCATTTTGTGATTTTTTTTTTTGCAACGCGATAACAGCAAATCAGCCCAGATCTCTGTAATGGATGACAATTCTTACCCGAGGTTTCCGCTGGAAAATAAAGAATGTTGTTCTGATGAATAAAGCTGGATAACCTCATCCACATTACTGTCAGCCCCCTATGGACCCCATAATGCTCTTGTGTTATTCCTGCATTATACATAGAACAGAATTCCTATAGCCCACCTGTTATACACATCCTTGTTCAGCCCCAGAGCCGACACCTTCACCACACGCTGGGCACTGACCAGGCAATTCCGAGCAGCCAGATCCTTGTGCACAAAGCGATTATTGGACAAATGCTCCATGCCCAGAGCCACCTGCGAGCAGATCGCCACCTACAGAGAGAGAGAGTGCCTGAGGTTAGTGATAAGTCTACCCCTCACCCTCTACCCACCTCTGCAGAGAAAATTACATTTCCACTGCTAGTTACTCATCTCCTGTAATGTGCCAGGGAGCAGCAGGGGGCGCCAGTTCTACATACCAGAGCATTGCTAGTTAGAAGGGAGCTACATAACAGAGCATTGCTAGTTACTTGTCTCTTGTAATGTGTGAGGGAGGGGGGGGGGGGTGTTTGGGGTTGCCAGCTCTTCATACCAGCGCATTTCTTGTTACTGATCTCCTGTAATGTGTGAGAAAGCAGGTGTGTGTGTGTGTGTGTGGGTGGGGGGGGCACCAGCTCTTCATACCAGCACATTGCTAGTTAGTAATGGCTGGACAGTGTACTAATTAAGGGCTCTGCCTTTGACATGGGAGACCAGGGTTCGAATCCTGTCTAGTCAGTACCTATTCAGGAAGGAGTCCAAGGCAAGACTTTTTAACACTGCAGGGTGGCCTCTTGAGCGCGTCCCAGTGGCTGCAGCTCTTGAGTGCTTTGAGTCCAACAGGAGAAAAGCGCTATACAAATGTTCAGATTATTATTATCTCCTATGTGAGAGGGAGCAGCAGGGGGCGCCAGCTCTTCATATCAGAGCATTGCTAGTTACTGATCTCCTATGTGTGAGGGAGCAGCAGAGAGTGGCAGCTCTTTATACTAGAGCATTTCTAGTTACTGATCTCCTATGTGTGAGGGAGCTGCAGGGGACGCCAGCTCTTTATACTAGAGCATTGTTAGTTACTGGTCTCCTGTAATGTGTGAGGGAGCAGCAGAGGGCGCCAGCTCTTCATACCAAAGCATTTCTAGTTACTGGTCTCCTGTAATGTGTAAGAGAGCAGCAGAGGGCGTCAGCTCTTCATACCAGAGAATTGCTAGTTACTGATCTATGTGAGAGGGAGCAGCAGAGGGCGCCAGCTCTTCATACCAGAGCATTGCTAGTTACTGGTCTCCTGTAATGTGTGAGGGAGCAGCAGAGGGCGCCAGCTCTTCATACCAGAGCATTGCTAGTTACTGATCTATGTGAGAGGGAGCAGCAGAGGGCGCCAGCTCTTCATACCAGAGCATTGCTAGTTACTGGTCTCCTGTAATGTGTGAGGGAGCAGCAGAGGGCGCCAGCTCTTCATACCAGAGCATTGCTAGTTACTGGTCTCCTGTAATGTGTGAGGGAGCAGCAGAGGGCGCCAGCTCTTCATACCAAAGCATTTCTAGTTACTGGTCTCCTGTAATGTGTAAGAGAGCAGCAGAGGGCGTCAGCTCTTCATACCAGAGAATTGCTAGTTACTGATCTATGTGAGAGGGAGCAGCAGAGGGCGCCAGCTCTTCATACCAGAGCATTGCTAGTTACTGGTCTCCTGTAATGTGTGAGGGAGCAGCAGAGGGCGCCAGCTCTTCATACCAGAGCATTGCTAGTTACTGATCTATGTGAGAGGGAGCAGCAGAGGGCGCCAGCTCTTCATACCAGAGCATTGCTAGTTACTGGTCTCCTGTAATGTGTGAGGGAGCAGCAGAGGGCGCCAGCTCTTCATACTGGAGCATTGCTAGTTACTGGTCTCCTATGTGTGAGGGAGCAGCAGAGAGCACCAGCTCTTCATACCAGAGGAAGTGGAATTGTCTCTGAAGATAGATGACACGACATTCTGTCATATCTCATGAGACACAGACGCGCAGTCCCATCACCTCACCTTATGCCTGGTGCTGAGGCCCTTAGACTTCTCATCTTTACTCTTTGAGATTCGCAAGAACTGTTTTAGATCTCCCTGCAGAGAGCAAAAACAATATCAACAGAAAGAAGTGCAGCACACAAGTCATTACTCAAGCAAACAAATCTAAAGGAGCATGAAATCTCAAAATCATGAAAGAAAGCCTCACAAGACGTTTGATAAAATCAGCTTTTTTCTGCATTATCAAATGCACTAATGCTTAGTGCATTGCAGCCAAAGTGTTGAATGGCTTAACAAGTCTATTACTAGGATTTCACATTTCTGTCTTCATTAAAGACATTACAAGCTTGAGGAGGGGCAGAAGCTCTGGAAGGGAAAAAGAGGCCTGCAAATAATGGCGTGACTACGCATACTCACCAGGTCCACATATTCCAGCAGCATGTAGTGAGGCTCCATTTCCCTGCACTGACCAAGTAATCGTACCACGTTGGTGTGGTTGAGTTTCCCAAACATGTCCAACTCCCGTCTGAAGTCCATTTGTAAGTGTTCATCACGGGTCTGCAGTGCCTTTACCAAAATCACGGTGGCTTTCCCTCCGGCGTCAATGCCCTGTGCCTTTGCCAGAAACACTTCACCAAATTCTCCTCGGCCTTCAGAAAAAAACACAACAGCACTGAAACAAAATCAAGTTCTTCCCCCAACCTGAGGCAAACTAGACGCACAACAACGAAGCAATAAACCAAACAGAATATAGATACGTTTGATGAAGGTACAGTATCTGACAAACGAAGATATGGGAGTGGGGAGGATGGAGCTCTTCACATAAGAAGTGTGGAGGCCAGACATGAACGTCAAGCAGATAACGGCTGAAAGGGTCAGATGGAATGATGTGCAGAATTTGGGAAAGAGATATACATGGGGTGGAAACAGAGCAGTACCTATTGTAGTGGGGAGAGGAGGAGAGCTCTAATACTGTGCAGTCAGACAGAGGTATTATTAGAGAGAAGATGGGGGAAAGAATCCCGAGTACCCAGAGTGGTGATGGGGTGCAGGTTGGATCGGGGGAAGTTGATCTTCTCTCCAGAGCTCAGTCTCTTATTGGCTAATGTAGTGAGTGGCACCTCCTCCTGGATCTCAGCTGTAGTCTGACCATTCTGCAGAGTAGTGCCCCCTGTGGAGAGAAAGACAGTACAATTTTATGACGTGCTTCACTGATCAGCCAGGTGATGGTGCTCTACCCCCAGTATGGATCTTACCATTCAGACACTCCATCTCTGGCTCCTCGCCGCCGTTCTTGCCTTGGCGTTTGGCCTTGCGGCGTTTTTTGCAGTAGAACATGAGTCCTAGCACGATGATGATGTATAACACCGCCGCCCCGACTGATAGGCCGATTGTCTGGATCATCTTGTATGGCTTATTGTGGTCTGACTCTGACCGATCATTCGGCTTCTCTACAATCAGATGCAATGGGAGATCAGACTGTGAACACACCCATTCCAGTGCCCTCCCAAAACGCAAAGAAGAAAGTCGCCCAATGAATATTCCCCTCCTCCACACCTAACTGAGATCAAGGAAAGGAAGTCTAGCCATACACAGAGCACTCACCTACAACATACAGGAAGGTATCACGATGCAGGATCTTACAGGGGTTGCCAGCAATACATGTGTATTTCCCAGCATCTTCGTTGGACACTTGGTAAATGACAAGAGATCCATTCGGCATGACCTGAATCCTGGACACAAACACAAAGCAGAGACTTCAAGAGAAATCGTGACCAAAAATTGAACTTCATCCCAATCAGTAGCTGATACCCCCTTTCCCATGAGAAATCTTTTCCTTTTCACAAACGGATCATCAGGGGGCTCTGTATTGTGGATATTGTGGTGAAACCCCTCCCACAGTGTGATGTCAGGACCATGGTTCTGACATCATACTGTGGGAGCCTTGCTGCATTGTGGGAAATAACAGCTGTTTACAACTGCCAAAAAAGCAAGCAGCATCTCCTTCCACTGACATCACCTGCCAGCAGTAAAAATGTCACCATGTGATAAATGGCAGAATGTATATCCGGAAGAGGAAAGATTTTTCAATGGGCAAACACTGACTAAATCATTTATACATAATTGTTGTAAAAATTAAGCATTTTTTATTACATTACTTCACTATAGTTCTTCTTTAAAGCTAATGTAACCCCATAAAAAAAAAGTCAGATACTCACCTAAGGAGAGGGAAAGATCTGAGTCCTAATGAGCCTCCCCTCTCCCTCTCCTCTCCCGGTGGATCCTCCGTGCAAATCCGCCGCAGGAACTTCGGAAGCACTCGGGCTGGCGGCTCCATACTGCGCACGCGCAAATGCGTCATAGAGGGCAATCGCATATGCGCAGTATGCAGCGGCCCGTCTTCGGGAGCCTGAGTGCTCCCGAAGACTTCCGAAACCTCCCTTCGGAGGCGGAAGTGGCAGTACTTGACCGAAACGGTCGAACACTGCTACAGGGGATCCTGCGCGAGACCAGGCACCGGGAGAGGAGAGGGAGGGCTCATTAGGACGAGCCTTCCCTCTCCTTAGGTGAATATCTGACTTTTTTTTTTTTTATTAACACGGGTTCCCATTAGCTTTAAAGAGACTCAGAGCTGAGTCATACTGCCTTTTTTTTTTTTTTACTTACCCGGGCCTTCCTCCAGCCCCATAAGTATGGATGTGTCCCTCGCCGTCCTTGGCGCCTCCATTTTAAGCCGCAATCTTCTCCGGTAAGCGGCTCAGTGACATCAGTGGGGGGCCTTCAGCACAAGACCCCGGCTGACGTCACTCAGACTGGGCCCGACTGAGCCACATACCGGGGGTTGACTGATGCTGAACAGAGGACTGCGGAAGGGCGTCGAGGGAAATATCCATGCTTATGGGGCTGGAGATAGCCCCGGATAAGTAACAAAACGGCAGTATGGCTCATCTCTGAGTCTCTTTAAGGCCTGTAAAAATGCTCAATTAATGTCGCCGCTCAACCCGGCAATAAGCGTGTGCTGCAATATATATGGGGGGGGGGGGCGGAGGAAGAGTTGCGTAGGAGTAACGTGGCACGTCGTGTGTGGTAAGTAAGGGAGAAGAATACTATCTCCCTTTACTCGGCTGGGCTGAAGTACTCTGACAGGATGGATCGATGGCCAAGCAGTTGGAGGCTGCAGTACTCGTGCTGGTTTCTCTTTCTCAATTGTGTAACTGGGGAGGCAGTTAGGATTTTTCACAGGGATCATACACATTTACAGAACATTATTGGGGGTAGAGGTAGGTATGAGTCAGGTCATTTGTTTGTATGAATAAACTTAATATCGTTGCACAACAACAACAATAGTCATTTTTGCATTAACAACATATCTGTTATTACATTTCTGCCAGCAAGTAAAAAGCATAAAGAGAAAAACTGGTAATTCCTCCTTTTAGTGGAGTGTGTCCGCTAGCAATTGCTTCAGCCACTCCTAATGGAGAAATGGAACCATATTATTTTTCAAATATAACAGTTATATATTTTCTCAGCTGAGGTAGAGAGAACTCATGACACGCTGGACTCTTGGTGGTCGTTATCGGCCGCCTTGCTCGAGTCTCATCTGGTGTGTATATGGGCCTTTATAATAAGAAGTCCTACAGTCTATGGGCACAGGATGGAGGATTGAAGCATGGAGGCTGCCTGAGGGATGAAAGCTGGACTCACCTGGCATTTGGTTTTGTTCCATCTAGTAAACCATTCCGACCTCTCCACTGAATTTTTGGCTCTGGGTCTGCGGTGGCCTGGCAATGCAGAATGGCCGTGTTTCCCTGGTACACAGTGGTATTCTCCGGCACAATCCGGAAGCTGACGTAGACTGGAAAAAAAAGCAGTCAGTAGTATTGTTGTTGTTCAAACACAATGTGCGGGGAGGGGGGAGGGACGATAAATTGGAAAGGCTGATTAGCCAGGATACAATGAGAAATACAGTGAGCAGTGCTGTCTGTAATGCATCACATGATGAGCGATCTGTAACGGATGTCTATAGCAAGTCCTCAATACAGTGAGCAGTGCTGTCTGTAATGCATCACATGATGAGCGATCTGTAACGGATGTCTATAGCAAGTCCTCAATACAGTGAGCAGTGCTGTCTGTAATGCATCACATAATGAGCGATCTGTAACGGATGTCTATAGCAAGTCCTCAATACAGTGAGCAGTGCTGTCTGTAATGCATCACATGATGAGCGATCTGTAACGGATGTCTATAGCAAGTCCTCAATACAGTGAGCAGTGCTGTCTGTAATGCATCACATGATGAGCGATCTGTAACGGATGTCTATAGCAAGTCCTCAATACAGTGAGCAGTGCTGTCTGTAATGCATCACATGATGAGCAATCTGTAACGGATGTCTATAGCAAGTCCTTAACCACTTCCCGACCGCCCACTACACAGGGGCGGCGGGGAAGTGGAGCCCTGCAGGACGGCCTCACCCACAGAGGCGGCGGTCCATTTAAGGGCATGGGCGGAGCGATCGCGTCATCCGTGACGCGATCCTCCGCCGGCGCCTGTCACCGCTCGCTCGCCGCAACATCCCGCCGGCTATACGGAAGCGCCGGCGGGATGTTGTACCCCGCGATCGCCGCATACAAAGTGTATAATACACTTTGTAATGTTTACAAAGTGTATTATACAGGCTGCCTCCTGCCCTGGTGGTCCCAGTGTCCGAGGGACCACCAGGGCAGGCTGCAGCCACCCTAGTCTGCACCCAAGCACACTGATTTCTCCCGCCCCCTGCCCCAGATCGCCCACAGCACCCATCAGACCCCCCCCCTGCCCACCCCCCAGACCCCTGTTTGCACCCAATCACCCCCCTAATCACCCATCAATCACTCCCTGTCACTATCTGTCAACGCTATTTTTTTTTTATCCCCCCCCCTGCTCCCTGCCCCCTCCTGATCACCCCCCACCCCTCAGATTCTCCCCAGACCCCCCCCCCCCCCCAGACCACCCCCCCTGTTTACTGTATGCATCTATCCCCCTGATCACCTGTCAATCACCTGTCAATCACCCGTCAATCACCCATCAATCACCCGTCAATCACCCCCTGTCACTGCCACCCATCAATCAGCCCCTAACCTGCCCCTTGCGGGCAATCTGATCACCCCCCCACACCAATAGATCGCCCACAGATCCGACATCAGATCACCTCCCAAATCCATTGTTTACATCTATTCTCTCCTCTAAACACCCACTAATTACCCATCAATCACCCATCAATCACCCCCTATCACCACTTGTCACTTTTACCTATCAGATCAGACCCTAATCTGCCCCTTGCGGGCACCCAATCACCCGCCCACACGCTCAGATTGCCCTCTGACCCCCCCTTATCAATTCACCAGTGCATTAATTACATCTGTTCTTCCCTGTAATAACCCACTGATCACCTGTCAATCACCTGCCAATCACCTATCACCCATCAATCACCCCCTGTCACTGCCACCCATCAATCAGCCCCTAACCTGCCCCTTGCGGGCAATCTGATCACCCACCCACACCATTAGATCGCCCGCAAACCCGCCGTCAGATTACCTCCCAAATGTATCGTTTACATCTTTTATCTTCTCTAAACACCCACTAATTACCCATCAATCACCCCCTATCACCACCTGTCACTGTTACCTATCAGATCAGACCCTAATCTGCCCCTTGCGGGCACCCAATCACCCGCCCACACGCTCAGATTGCCCTCAGACCCCCCCTCCCCCCCTTATCAATTCGCCAGTGCATTAATTACATCTGTCCTTCCCTGTAATAACCCACTGATCACCTGTCAATCACCTGCCAATCACCTATCACCCATCAATCACCCCCTGTCACTGCCACCCATCAATCAGCCCCTAACCTGCCCCTTGCGGGCAATCTGATCACCCACCCACACCATTAGATCGCCCGCAAACCCGCCGTCAGATTACCTCCCAAATGTATCGTTTACATCTTTTATCTTCTCTAAACACCCACTAATTACCCATCAATCACCCCCTATCACCACCTGTCACTGTTACCTATCAGATCAGACCCTAATCTGCCCCTTGCGGGCACCCAATCACCCGCCCACACGCTCAGATTGCCCTCAGACACCCCCCCCCCCCCCCTTATCAATTCGCCAGTGCATTAATTACATCTGTCCTTCCCTGTAATAACCCACTGATCACCTGTCAATCACCTGCCAATCACCTATCACCCATCAATCACCCCCTGTCACCCCCTGTCACTGCCACCCATCAATCAGCCCCTAACCTGCCCCTTGCGGGCAATCTGATCACCCACCCACACCATTAGATCGCCCGCAAACCCGCCGTCAGATTACCTCCCAAATGTATCGTTTACATCTTTTATCTTCTCTAAACACCCACTAATTACCCATCAATCACCCCCTATCACCACCTGTCACTGTTACCTATCAGATCAGACCCTAATCTGCCCCTTGCGGGCACCCAATCACCCGCCCACACGCTCAGATTGCCCTCAGACCCCCCCCCCCCCCCTTATCAATTCGCCAGTGCATTAATTACATCTGTCCTTCCCTGTAATAACCCACTGATCACCTGTCAATCACCTGCCAATCACCTATCACCCATCAATCACCCCCTGTCACTGCCACCCAACAATCAGCCCCTAACCTGCCCCTTGCGGGCAATCTGATCACCCACCCACACCAATAGATCGCCCGCAGATCCGACATCAGATCACCACCCAAGCGCAGTGTTTCCATCTATTCTCTCCTCTAAACACCCACTAATTACCCATCAATCACCCATCAATCACTCCCTATCACCACCTGTCACTGTTACCTATCAGATCAGACCCTAATCTGCCCCTTGCGGGCACCCAATCAACCGCCTACACGCTCAGATTGCCCTCAGACCCCCCCTTATCAATTCGCCAGTGCAATATTTACATCTGTTCTCCCCTGTAATAACCCACTGATTACCTGTCAATCACCTATCAATCACCCATCAATCACCCCCTGTCACTGCCACCCATCAATCACCCCCTGTCACTGCCACCCATCAATCACCCGCTGTCACTGCCACCCATCAATCAGCCCCTAACCTGCCCCTTGCGGGCAAACTGATCACCCACCCACACCAATAGATCGCCCGCAGATCCGACATCAGATCACCACCCAAGCGCAGTGTTTCCATCTATTCTCTACCCTAAACACCCACTAATTACCCATCAATAACCCCCTGTCACTGCTACCTATCAGATTAGACCCCTATCTGCCCCTAGGGCACTCAATCACCCGCCCACACCCTCAGAATGCCCTCAGACCCCAGCCCTGATCACCTCGCCAGTGCATTGCTTGCATCCATTCCCCCCTCTAATCACACCTTGAGACACCCATCAATCACCTCCTGTCACCCCCTAGCACACCTACCCATCAGATCAGGCCCCAATTTGCCCCGTGTGGGCTCCTGATCACTCGGCCAAACCCTCAGACCCCCTTCCGATCACCTCCCCAGTGCATGGATTGCATCTATTTTCCCCTCTAACCACCCCCTGAGACACCCATCAATCACCTCCTGTCACCCCCTAGCACTCCTATCCATCAGATCAGGCCCAATACAACCTGTCATCTAAAAGGCCACCCTGCTTATGACCGGTTCCACAAAATTCGCCCCCTCATAGACCACCTGTCATCAAAATTTGCAGATGCTTATACCCCTGAACAGTCATTTTGAGACATTTGGTTTCCAGACTACTCACGGTTTTGGGCCTGTAAAATGCAAGGGCGGTATAGGAACCCCACAAGTGACCCCATTTTAGAAAAAAAAGACACCCCAAGGTATTATGTTAGGTGTATGACGAGTTCATAGAAGATTTAATTTTTTGTCAAAAGTTAGCGGAAATTAATTTTTATTGGTTTTTTTTTCACAAAGTGTCATTTTTCACTAACTTGTGACAAAAAATAAAATCTTCTATGAACTCGCCATACACCTAACGGAATACCTTGGGGTGTCTTCTTTCTAAAATGGGGTCACTTGTGGGGTTCCTATACTGCCCTGGCATTTTAGGGGCCCTAAACCGCGAGGAGTAGTCTAGAAAACAAATGCTTCAAAATGACCTGTGAATAGGACGTTGGGCCCCTTAGCGCACCTAGGCTGCAAAAAAGTGTCACACATGTGGTACCGCCGTACTCAGGAAAAGTAGTATAATGTGTTTTGGGGTGTATTTTTACACATACCCATGCTGGGTGGGAGAAATTTCTATGTAAATGGACAATTGTGTGTAAAAAAAATCAAACAATTGTCATTTACAGAGATATTTCTCCCACTTAGCATGGGTATGTGTAAAAATACACCCCAAAACGCATTATACTACTTCTCCTGAGTACAGCGGTACCACATGTGTGGCACTTTTTTACACCCTAAGTACGCTAAGGGGCCCAAAGTCCAATGAGTACCTTTAGGATTTCACAGGTCATTTTGCGACATTTGGTTTCAAGACTACTCCTCACGGTTTAGGGCCCCTAAAATGCCAGGGCAGTATAGGAACCCCACAAATGACCCCATTCTAGAAAGAAGACACCCAAAGGTATTCCGTACGGAGTATGGTGAGTTCATAGAAGATTTTATTTTTTGTCACAAGTTAGCGGAAAATGACACTTTGTGAAAAAAACTATTAAAATCAATTTCCGCTAACTTGTGACAAAAAAATAAAATCTTCTATGAACTCACCATACTCCTAACGGAATACCTTGGGGTGTCTTCTTTCTAAAATGGGGTCATTAGTGGGGTTCCTATACTGCCCTGGCATTTTAGGGGCCCTAAACCGTGAGGAGTAATCTTGAAACAAAAATGACCTGTGAAATCCTAAAGGTACTCATTGGACTTTGGGCCCCTTAGTGCAGTTAGGGTGCAAAA
This sequence comes from Hyperolius riggenbachi, assembly GCF_040937935.1. Taxonomy (NCBI): domain Eukaryota; kingdom Metazoa; phylum Chordata; class Amphibia; order Anura; family Hyperoliidae; genus Hyperolius; species Hyperolius riggenbachi. The sequence continues at coordinate 441,965,092 of NC_090649.1, forward strand.
AAGTGCCACACATGTGGTATCGCCGTACTCGGGAGAAGTAGTACAATGTGTTTTGGGGTGTATTTTTACACATACCCATGCTGGGTGGGAGAAATACCTCTGTAAATGACAATCTTTTGATTTTTTTACACACAATTGTCCATTTACAGAGGTATTTCTCCCACCCAGCATGGATATGTGTAAAAATACACCCCAAAACACATTGTACTACTTCTCCCGAGTATGGCGATACCACATGTGTGGCACTTTTTTGCACCCTAACTGCGCTAAAGGGCCCAAAGTCCAATGAGTACCTTTAGGATTTCACAGGTCATTTTGAGAAATTTCGTTTCAAGACTACTCCTCACGGTTTAGGGCCCCTAAAATGCCAGGGCAGTATAGGAACCCCACAAATGACCCCATTTTAGAAAGAAGACACCCCAAGGTATTCCGTTAGGAGTATGGTGAGTTCATAGAAGATTTTATTTTTTGTCAAAAGTTAGCGGAAATTGATTTTAATTGTGTTTTTTCACAAAGTGTCATTTTCCGCTAACTTGTGACAAAAAATAAAATCTTCTATGAACTCGCCATACTACTAACGGAATACCTTGGGGTGTCTTCTTTCTAAAATGGGGTCATTTGTGGGGTTCCTATACTGCCCTGGCATTTTAGGGGCCCTAAACCGTGAGGAGTAGTCTTGAAACGAAATTTCTCAAAATGACCTGTGAAATCCTAAAGGTACTCATTGGACTTTGGGCCCTTTAGCGCAGTTAGGGTGCAAAAAAGTGCCACACATGTGGTATCGCCGTACTCAGGAGAAGTAGTATAATGTGTTTTGTGGTGTATTTTTACACATACCCATGCTGAGTGGGAGAAATATCTCTGTAAATGGACAATTGTGTGTAAAAAAAAATTAACAAATTGTCATTTACAGAGATATTTCTCCCACCCAGCATGGGTATGTGTAAAAATACACCCCAAAACACATTATACTACTTCTCCTGAGTACGGCAATACCACATGTGTGGCACTTTTTTGCAGCCTAACTGCGCTAAGGGGTCCAAAGTCCAATGAGCACCTTTAGGCTTTACAGGGGTGCTTACAATTTAGCACCCCCCAAAATGTCAGGACAGTAAACACACCCCACAAATGATCCCATTTTGGAAAGTAGACCCTTCAAGGTATTCAGAGAGGGGCATGGTGAGTCCGTGGCAGATTTCATTTTTTTTTGTCGCAAGTTAGAAGAAATGGAAACTTTTTTTTTTTTTTTTTTTTTTTTTTTTTCTCACAAAGTGTCATTTTCCGCTTGCTTGTGACAAAAAATAATATCTTCTATGAACTCACTATGCCTCTCAGTGAATACTTTGGGATGTCTTCTTTCCAAAATGGGGTCATTTGGGGGGTATTTATACTATCCTGGAATTCTAGCCCCTCATGAAACATGACAGGGGGTCAGAAAAGTCAGAGATGCTTGAAAATGGGAAAATTCACTTTTGGCACCATAGTTTGTAAACGCTATAACTTTTACCCAAACCAATAAATATACACTGAATGGGTTTTTTTTTATCAAAAACATGTTTGTCCACATTTTTCGCGCTGCATGTATACAGAAATTTTACTTTATTTGAAAACTGTCAGCACAGAAAGTTAAAAAAATCATTTTTTTGCCAAAATTCATGTCTTTTTTGATGAATATAATAAAAAGTAAAAATCGCAGGAGCAATCAAATAGCATCAAAAGAAAGCTTCATTAGTGACAAGAAAAGGAGCCAAAATTCATTTAGGTGGTAGGTTGTATGAGCGAGCAATAAACCGTGAAAGCTGCAGTGGTCTGAATGGAAAAAAAGTGGCCGGTCCTTAAGGGGTAGAAAGCCCTAGGTCCTCAAGTGGTTAATACAGTGAGCAGTGCTGTCTGTAATGCATCACTATGATGAGCAAACGGATGTCTATAGCAAGTCCTAAAGTAATTAGCCACTGTCATAAACCCTCTTCTCAGTGCTTACTAATCAGCGGAGCCCTTTTAGCCCATACGGACACTCCCATAACTCACCTGCCACAGAGACCTGAATGGTTGCAGCTATCTCCCCCTGCTGGCTGTTAGAGGCAATGCAGGTATAATTTCCAGCATCACTACGGGTGACTGGCTTGAAGTGCAGGAGGCCGGCTTCTGAGGCCACGTGAGAAGGTAAACCACTCCCATCTGTGAGAAGAGAATCAATTATATCAGAGGCTCCACCCTCTGCAGGAATATGGCTGGATACATGATACTGTACTGACCTGCCTTCACCCAGTGGATTGTGGGTTTCTCACGCCCCGTAGCCAAACAATGCACAGCGACTTCTTTATCGAGCTCAAGGCACTGGGACTGCGGCGCAGGTGTGAACTTCAGCTTCGCTGAAACAAAAAATACAAAAACTGTGAGCAACTCCTGCTCCACCATGTATGGAGATGGAGGAGCACCAAGCAGTATGGCATAGAAAGAGAACCATGTAGCATGGAGAAGAATGAGCACCATGTGTATTGAAAACAACTGCTGAACCTCTGCAGAGGTCTGGTACTTCAAATCCTTAAAACAGACCTGAATTCAGAACTTCCTCTCTGCTCTAAAAGATAAGCAACAGCAGAATAATGTTTAAACAAAAAACATTTCTGTGTAACAGCTGATGCAAATCCTCCAATAAATCTGCAGTGTGTCTACTTTCATGGAAGCAGACATATTGTTAACATCCTGTGTTTGCAAATGAGTACTGTGCCGTGGCAGTCAGCTGACGCAGCTGAGAGATTACAATTTGTGATTAGTCACAGATCAGGGAAATTAGACAGGCTAAACTCTCTAAATACATACAGGGTGAATTTCTCGGTTTTCCTTCTGTCCTGTGCAAGAGTTCAGGCCCACCAGGGGGGACTCTAGGGAGATGCACACTAAATTCCCATGTAGGCAGTAGTGTGGTGGACTATACCCTCAGTGACATGGACCCTGCAAGCATTCATGCCTCCATAGTCACTGCACAATCACATCTGTTAGGCCTCGTTCACATTACAAACCCGGACGGCCATGCGTGCGGAACGCAACACGTATGAACGCACGCCATCCGCGTTTGTACGCGTTGCGTGGCTGATCCCATCACTGAAAAGTGAATGGGACAGCCGCGCGTTTTTGCAAAAAATGCGTGCAGCATGCGTTCCCGGACCGCACAGGTCCGGAATGCATGCAGTGTGAACATCAGACAGTGCACTCTATGCACTGTCTGATGTCGTGCGTGTCGGCCTTCTGCATGCGTTTTCAAAATGCGGCTGGAAACGCGTGCAGTGTGAACGGGGCCTTAGATCACAACCAAAACCTACTATACATCAGTTCCTCAAGCAAACCTTTTGTACAACAACATCCACTCAGCCTGTGTAACCTGCCACCTGGCTACCCAGAAATACTTGATACAATATGGAAACTATGCAATTTGGTCCTGTATGCTGGTTATGTCCCTGAATTCTGGAATGAATGACTTATAACTCCCATTTACAGGAGAGGAGATCGCTTTGACCCAGCCAACTTCAGAGGCATCTGTGTAGGCAGCACACTGGGAACACTGTTCAACGGCATCCTGAATGAGAGAATCCTCACCTTTCTCAACAACACAATGTTCTCAGTAAAATCTAAGCAGGATTTGTACCAAACCATCGCACCACTGATCACATCTACACCCTACACACCCTTATCAAGCACCATGTACACAGGCCAAGAAAGAAAAATATATGCCTGTTTTGTGTATTTTAAAAACGCTTTTGACTCAGTGTGGTACCCAGGTTCGTTCCTGAGATTCCTAGAGAGCGGACTAGGAGGGAAAACATCCAATGTCATCAAGAGCTCATGTACTGCAGTGTGAAAGTGAATGTTCTTCCAGAGTCGGGGACGAAGACAGGGATGTATCCCAAGTCCAAAGCTTTTCAACATATACATCAATAAATTGGCCTCTGCCCTAGAGGCCTCACCAGCACTCGCCCTACATGATACAATGAAGTTCCTACTGTATGCAGAAGACCTTTTATTGCCATCGCCAACAGAGAGCGGTCAACAAGACAGCCTGGACATCCTAAATAAATTCAGCACAACATGGGCACTCCCCATTAATCTAAAGAAAACCAAAACCATGGAGTTCCCGAGGAAAAACACAAGGTCAGCCCAGAGCCCATCCTTCACACTCAATGACTGAACTGAGCTGATAAAGATGGTTAGATAGAGAATTTCCAACATGTCCGATCACCGTTTGATCGTTTTGCCGCTCGATTTGTCATTGAGGTGAATTGAAAAAAGATAAGAAAAATGAGCAGAAGATAAAAGAATCGAGCAGGCAAAATGATCAGGCGCAGAACCGAGTGCCAGAATCGACCCGTGTATTCCCATCATTAGCATTAAAGAGACTCAGAGATGAGTCTCACTACGTTTTTTTTTTTTTTAAACTTAACCAGGGCTTCCTCCAGCCCCATAAGCATGGATGTGTCCCTCGCCGTCCTCCTACGATGTCCCGTTCAGCCGCAGTGAGTCCTAGTAAGCGGCTCAGTGACGTCAGTGGTGGACCTTCTGCACGTGCGCAGACCACCTGCACATGCATAGACCTTCTGCACAAGTGCAGAAGGCCCCAGCTGACGTCACTCCGTCAGACTGAATCCGACTGAGCCGCTTACCAGGGGTTGACTGCAGGAGAATGGTGGCACTGAGGAGGACGGCGAGGGACATCCATGCTTATGGGGCTGGAGGAATTCCCGGGTAAGTAAAAAACTGCAGTGAGACTCATCTCTAAGTCTCTTTAAGCCAGCCATAGAGGCCCTAAAGCCAAAGCATGTCAAATGTTCTATACCATCAGGAAAGAACTGTACCACCTCAAACCACTGATAAAGGTCTGGCTAAAAGTCTTGACAGTGTCTTCAACCCAATCCTACTCTACAGAAGTTTAGTATGGGGCCCATCACCTACACAGGTCAATCAAAATGGGAATCTAGCCCAAGATAAATATTCCATATGCAATTCTGCAAGCACCTCCTCCATTCCCATCACAGTACCTCAAACATTGCCTGCCGCGCTGAGTAGATTCCCACTACTGCTGGATATACAGAAGAGTGCTGTCCTACTGGCCCCATCTACAGATCAGCAGCCATGACTCACCCAGATACAAAGTCATGTTGTGCAATGAAGACCAAGAAAAGCCACGTGGCCTGAAAGAAGTGGTCACCCCTACGCTCCCTCCAAACCAAGATTTACGGGTCCTAACAAGAGCCCAAATAAAACACACCAAAGCCAAGAGCAAAGAGGACTATGTAAATAAATGGAGGAGTGAAATTAAAGAAGGAAGACAGAAATGCACCATTTATGTGTTTAGCCTAATTCCCCCTCATCTGTGTCACAAGTTGTAATTTGATCTCTCCCCGTGTTAGCTGACTGCCGTGTCCGATGAGCTTATTTGAAAGCACAGGATGTTAACAATATGTCTGCTTCCATGAAAGTAGGAAGTGCAAATTTATTATAGGATTTATATCAGCTGTAACAAAGAAATGTTTTTCTTTAAAGGTTATTATACTGTTGTGTATCTTATAGAGCAGAGGAGAAGTTCTGAGTTAAGGTCCGCTTTAAACAAAAGCACAAAAGCTAACAATATACCAGTCCCAGCAGAGAGAATATAAAATGGTGCCATACCTAAGGTCTACAGGTAGAGTGCTCACAACCATGAAATCGAGTCTAGGCGAGACAGACGAAACCCAGGGAGAATAAACTATGCCGACACTGTCAGCAGAAGATCCTCAAGGAGGAGAGTCACTTCCTGTTGTACTGCCCCAAATATACTGCAACCAGGGAAACCACCTTAAAGAAATTGATGGAACTACTTCCAGATTTTACACAGAGGATGAGAGAACTCTACATTCTACTGGTAAAAGAGGAATTCACTGTGACAATCACTGCACACTATGTCACAGCATGCTATGGACTGAGAGGAGCATAAATGAACTGTAAACCTAAAAATGTCCACAAACTGCTTATCCATTGTACCCCTACCTGACCCCCTTCCATGTCCTGCATTTCCCCTTGCTTTGGCAATACCTGTATGAATTTTGGACATGCCAACAAAGCTATTTCTGGATTTTATTTGTAGAGAAGAAAGAGCACCACATGCAGAGACAAGAAAGAGCACCACATGCGGAGACAAGAAAGAGCACCACATGCGGAGACAAGAAAGAGCACCACATGCGGAGACAAGAAAGAGCACCACATGCGGAGACAAGAAAGAGCACCACATGCGGAGACAAGAAAGAGCACCACATGCGGAGACAAGAAAGAGCACCACCCGCAGAGAAGAAAGAGCACCACCCGCAGAGAAGAAAGAGCACCACCCGCAGAGAAGAAAGAGCACCTCATAGGGAGAAGAAAGAGCACCTCGTAGGGAGAAGAAAGCACCTCGTAGGGAGAAGAAAGCACCTCGTAGGGAGAAGAAAGCACCTCGTAGGGCAGCATGTATGGAGAAGGAAGAAGACCATGTATGGAGAAGAAAGAGCACCATGTATGCCCCAACCGTTCTACAATGCTGGGAAATCTGTCTGACTTTTTTGCGCTTCCTACTTTGCATGTCACATGGTCACTCCTGATTGACCCACAAACTGAATGTCTGTATTCAATCTTTGAGTATCCTATCCAGCGCTTTGCTTCTATGCTCTGAATTCAATGCTACAGATTGCTTTGCAGCACCTGTACTTTTTCGTGACCAGTCATGCACATCATACATAATTTCCCGTAATAGTATAATGCACATACCTTGTACAGTGACAAAGGCCTGAGCCTCAATGCTTCCAGCGGGGGTGCTGCTCACACACCTGTACAAGGTGCCATCGTACACCTCCACCTGCACAATCTTTAGACTTCCATTCTGGAAGATGTTGAATCGAGAGTCCTGCCATGGAGTAGTCGAGATACAATTGGTACAATATTCAAAACAAGACAAACAACTTACAGAAACTCGGAAACTCTCTCACCGATACAATGGTAACTCCATTGCGATACCACGTAACGCTGGGCTTCAGCGAGGCTTCGGTGAGACAATGAAGGAACCCAGATGTCCCCTCATCCATTCTTGTGTCCTCCGGCTTCTCCACCCAGGAAGGGACCGCTGTAAAGTCATGAAAAGACAGTCACACATCTGCAAAATGATGTGGTGAGTGATGTGCTGTGTTGGTAATGCCAGGTGGTAGCTGGGTACGGATGGATTGATAATGGTTACAGAATAGACAGCTGGCAGTAAACACCAGGCACAGGTAGCTCCTCTTACTTTACTTGCTACGGTGACCTGTAGGTCTTGGCTTTTCTCTCCAGCTTTGTTGGCGGCATGGCAGGTATACGTCCCAGCATCCTCCTCCACTATGGGGCTGAAGACCAAATCATTCCTGACCTGGTATACTCTGCCCTGTTCTGGCAAAGGCTGCCCATTCCTGCTCCACCACATGGAAGGAGTTGGCAGGCCCCCTGGGCGAGGGCAGGTGATGCGTTGCACAGAGTCTGCAGTGAGAATCCGTGGCGATAGGGGACGCATATCTTCAATATCTGCAGGGAGATGTCAGAGGAAGACCCGTCATCATTCAGCCGTATAGAAAAACACACTATCCAATCATCTTATTACTAGAGGACTCACCAGCCAGGCTCAGCTTCGCCTCCAGAGTAACCTGCTTCCCGCTCTGTCCTGTCCCCACACAACGATACGTGCCATTCCTACGTGGCCTGTCCGCACTGATGAGAAGCGAGCCATTCTGGAACACTGTGATACTGCAACACCAACACAAGGCAGACTGTTACCCCACACACCACTTACAGAGAGCAGACTGTAACTCCACACACCACTTACAAAGGGCAGACTGTTACCCCCACACACCACCTACAGAGTGCAGACTGTTACCCCACACACCACCTACAGTGAGCAGACTGTTACCCCACACACCACCTACAGAGAGCAGACTGTTACCCCACACACCACTTACAGAGGGCAGATTGCTACCCCACACACCACCTACATAGAGCAGACTGTAACTCCACACACCACCTACAGAGGGCAGACTGTTACCCCACACACCACCTACAGAGGGCAGACTTACCCCACACACCACCTACAGAGGGCAGACTTACCCCACACACCACCTACAGAGGGCAGACTTACCCCACACACCACCTACAGAGGGCAGACTGTTACCTCACACACCACCTACAGAGGGCAGACTGTTACTCCACACACCTACTACAGAGGGCAGTCTTTGACCAAGTGAAACAATGCAGTAAGAGCAATAGTTGACAATAAAGGCAGTAGCAAAATTCCCAGCAGAGACATCCGACTTATTATTTAGTCAAATTAGGTTAATTTCAACAAACCAAATTCCCCTCCCCCCCCCCCCCCCCCCCCCAAAAAAAAAAGTATCAAGAAAAACCCAAAACCCTTCCCAAAACAAACAAACAACCAACCAGACCCAACCGATGGAATCCGACATCCAGCAACCAAGCCCCCATGGCTAGGTGCAGCCTGCATTTTATATGACTGGAGCCGCGAGTCAGAGGAGTTCTGTTGTGCTCAGTACAGCCTGAGCACAGCTTGAGTGAGGCAGGTGACGCCTCCCAGGAGCAGCTTCTGTGATGTTAACAGGAAGCAGAAGGGTCCAAGAAAGGATTGTGGGAAGAGTCTTACTTCCTATCCTCCCTTTCATGGAAGCTCTATCAGTAAAAGCACAAATGTAATCTCATAGCCTGAGTCTATGCTTCTCTGAATGATCGACAGGCAGTCACTGATTCCAACTTACTGCAGCGTCTCTAGGAAGGCTGCTGTAACTGGTCCGACATTGCAGACTGATTCACAGCTCTGCTAGGTAATAACCCATAATACCGGCAGTTGCTACAACTAGAGGGCAGTCTCGGTTAAATCACATCACCATAGGGGCTGGGAAGGTGAAGCAGCTGTCTGTTTTATTCATGTACCTGGAATCAGTCAGCAAGCCTGAAGCAGGAAAAGGGTTAATGGGAAATGTTAAGAACATGTGATGCCCCCTTTTCCCACACATACCGAGTCTTGTTGATTATCGGGTTGCTGTCCTTAAAGAACCACTCCAGAAGAGGGGGCGGTACAGCAGTAAACTGACAGTGGAATATGGCTTCTTCATTCTTACCGACAATCTGATCCTCTGGGGTGACTACCGCCTGAGGGAAACTCTCATCTAAAAGAGGAAGAAAAATATCAGAGTACACAAATACACAGTGCGACACAAAGATACGGTTCTGCACTGACAACAGACTGTACCAGCCTTCATTGCTGCATCCCCTAATCCGAGGAGAGAATGGACTGCGCCACCCAGCACATCCCCCAATCTGAACAGAGAATGGGCTATCCTTCATATTACTGCCGCATCCCCCAAATCAAGGAAAGAATGGACAGTCCCACTCATCACATCCCCCATTCTAAAAAGATAATAGACTGTCCCACCCATCACATAATCTGACGAGAAAATAGACTGTCCCACCCATCACATCCCCCAATCTGAGGAGAGAATGGACTGCTCCTCCTGCCACATCTCCCAATCTGAGGAGAGAATGGACTCTCCCACCCATCAAATCCCTGTATCTGAGGAGAGCATGGACCGTCCCACCCATTACAGCCGCATTCCCCATTGTAAGAGAATGGACTGTCCCACACAGCACAACTGCATCCTCCAATCTTAGGAGAGAATAGACTGTCTCACCCAGCACAACTGCATCCTCCAATCTGAGGAGAGAATGAACTGTCAGCACCACAACCACCAATCTGAGGGGAGAATGGACTGTCCAACCCAACATTACTGCATCCTTCAATCTAAGGAGATAATGGATTGCCCCCCCATTGACCGTTTACACAATTGTCTCACAAACATTTTGTAGCTTCCTCCAGCCCCTGAAAGTCTATGTGTCCCTCGGTGCAGCTCAGCTCCAAGCCAGTCTCCCCCCGTAGCGCGCAGGTTGGCAGCCTCTGCACATTCAGACGTGTGGCTGCACTGCTCCCGCTCGCATCCTGCGCATGCATAGAGGCCACTGACCTAGCCGGTTCAGCGGCTGCTACCGAGGGGACCCCGGGAAACTGGTTTGAAGTGGAGCTGCGGCGAGGGACACAAACCCTTCCATGGATTGGAGGAAGCCGCAGGTAAGTAGATCCAATTTATTTAAAATTCCCAGATGTTTCCTTGAACCCCTTACGTACCAGCATTCTCTGGTCCCTTAAAGTGAACCTCCTGACTAAAAATCTACTTAGCAGCACTGAAAAGGCTTGGTGTTTCTTTAACAGTTTCACAGCATCAGAACTTTGTTTTTCTTACCAAAGCATCATTTTTAGCTGCATTTTTAGCTAAGCTCCACCCATCAAAGAAAAAAAGCCCGGGCTTTTTTCCCTGATGCTGTGCAGAGCATGATGGGATTTCCTATGTTATACACGTTGCCTAGCAACTGGGAGAGGTGCTCAGGACACAGGACAGTTGGAACTGTGTCTCATGCTCACTGTCACCTCCTTTCAACCAAAAAGATGGCTTTCATCATGAACGCAAACATTTGCCTGTTCTTGCTATGACGACAGAGCTCTGTGAGTCGGTCAGGTGCTACTTTTATTGGCGTCAAACCCGGTCCATCAATGTGAGCCAATGTGATTGGCTCACAGTGATCACGTGGTCAGGAGCCAATGAAAGCGGCTCCTGACCTGCTCACAGAGCTCTGCCGTCATATACAGGGCAGAGCCAGTTAACTGACGGGTGCAGAGTGGCTTGATCGGCGGTAGCGTGCAACAGGGAAGGTGAAATCCACATCCTTTCAGAGACGCACAGCCACTTGCAGGATGTAGATTTCAACCAACGTGGTCCAGAACCGGTTAACATAGGGTTTTTTTTTTTTTGTCATATTTCTGTTAATGCCAATCTTATGAAAAGAAGAGGGACTGTTACTTGACAAAATATGAATGTTTTAAAAGATGATTCATAATTGTGACATAATCCAAATAGCAGTTAATACTTTCTTCAACAGAAAATATATAAATATATATATATATATATATATATATATATATATATATATATATATATATATATATATATATATATATATATATATATATATATATATATATATATATATATATATAACTCATCGTTGTGTGAGGTCTATGAACACAAGAGTTCATACTGAATCAAAAACTTATTGGAAATATTATTATAATGTTTATGCATGACTTCATTATGACAAAATGGTTAAACAATTCTGGCCTTGACCATGTTCTGAATTGCCAGGATAGTGAACTGGTTAAGGCCGTTGCCTTTGACCAGTGTTTGAATCCCAGCACAAGACAGTATGTGAAACAGTAAGGAGTCTTTATGGAAGGGTGAACTGGTTAAGGCCGTTGCCTTTGATGTAGGATTTGAGCCTTTGACCAGTGTTTGAATCCCAGTTCAAGATAGTATGTAAAACAGTAAGGAGTCTTTGTGGAAGGCTTCCTAGTGATCCTTGTCACCTGTGGAGCACACCATAAGTAGCTGCAGCCCTGATGCACTTTGAGTCTGCCAGGACAAAATGTCCTGTGTGTGATAAATGTCTTGTGTCTTGAATGACCTAGAAAAGAATCTTGCCTTCTGAAGAGATGTTACATTGATATTTCTAGTTAGGTTGTCTAAAATAACTTTTTTCTTAAAGGTTTAGGAAGTCGTTTCACTCTCCTGAAAGGTGGTAGCAGAATACCAAATATCTTGTAAGGAGATTTCAGATTGTATTGGTTAGTCATACAATCAAGATTGTAAGGACACTCAACCAATCTAACTTATTACTTTGTGCACAGTGAGCAAGGTATTCTGGGGACTCCCAGGGGCTGGGGCCAAAATTGCAGTTGTACACAAAGGGAACAGGACTGGGGGAGTTGTCATACTAAGACTCTAGTTGTTTGGGGATATCTGTAATACTACAAATAGACATGGCAGTGGCTGATAGCTCATCTGACCGACCCTAGGAGAGCCTATGCTTGTTGAGCATAGGCTCCACAGTTGGTTCATCTATCTTTTAAAAAGGTACTAATAGATGCGTGGAAACCATCCACCGAGAGGAACCAAACTTCAAACGTGACATCCTGCCTGCAGCAGAAGACAAGCAATTACACAACCCAAAAAGGAAACATAACTGTTGGTTGCAATAAGACTTACCAATGATATTTAGAGTAAAGTTGCGGTTGCTGCAGACATCACCAGCCGCACTGCGTGCACAACAATAATACTCGCCGCTGTCGTCAGGTCCTGCACTACGTATGGTGAGAGTGCGCTCCTTGTTATTGATGGAATACAACCGTCCGTCGTCTGAAAGCAACTTTGTGTCCCGATACCACTGACACAGGGGACTGTGGAGAGAGAGCGTCACAATACTGGACTGGTAAGGGGTCTGAGGCCACTAATGCAGTTGTGCATGTATTTCAGCAACACATCAATATTACAGATGCTAGAAAGCGGACACAAGGGCTCGTTTCCATATGCACACTTTCAGCCGAGCTTATGGAAATGCGATTGCAGGGATATCAGAGAGTGCACAGACTGCACATTCTGCTGTTTCCATACATGCGCTCCAATTCACCACTGAATCGCAGCACATGGTTGCCTGCATTTCGGAGCGATTGCGACCCGCGATCACATTCATTATAATGATTGGGAACGCAAGCGCCGCAACCCCCACTCATGTGCAACACAGAGGCGCGCTGACACACGGCTCCTGCACATGTCATACTAAACTGGTAGCAGAGGGGACTGTAGAGAGAGAGGGAGCAGAGTCACATGTCATGCTGTACTGGTGACACATGGGACTGTGGAGAAAGAACTGAGTCACATCATATTGTACTGATGACAAAGGGGACAGTAAAGAGAGCACTGGTGACACAGGGAACTGTGGAAAGAGAGCACAATCATATCATGCTGCACTACTGGTGACACAGGGGACTGTGGAGGAAGAAAAGAGACATGTCATACTGTACTGGTGACACAGGGAACTGTGGAAAGAGAGCACAATCATGTCATGCTGCACTGGTGATACAGGGGACTGTGGAGAGAGTCTCATGCTACAATTGGTACACTGGAGCGGCAAGCATCTTACCGTGGATGTCCATCAATGTGGCAACGCAGGGTGACTGGTGACAGGCTTTGGATGTCTTCAATGCTGGCCGGATTCTGCAGAGAGACTGCACCACTCTCAATCCCTGCAACAGACAATTGAGCTGCTGGTTACTAATGAGGTTAAAGCACTTCCCTCTCAACCAGACTCCGCCTCCTTACTGTGATTCCGCCTCACTCACCATATAATCCCATCCTCTCCACCACAGATTGATCTTCTCATGAGCGAGTCCCCCAACGCTTTCCTTCACCCACCACAGAATCCCTGCCTTCTCACCCATCACAGAATGATTTCATGACTGAGTCCTCGCCTCCCTCTGAAGACCCACCACAGAATTCCCACCCCCTCACCCACCACAGAATCCCTGTCTCTCTCTCTCCCTCCTCATCCACCATAGAATAACGGCATGACTAAATCCCACGTCTCTCGCTTCACCCACCACAGAATCCCCGCCTCCCCACAATCACCTGCTTCCCTCTAATCACCCACTAGTCTCCCCGCCTCCCTCGACTACTACAGAATGATCTCATGACCGAGTCCCCGCCTCCCTCTGAAGACCCAACACAGAATCCCCGCCCTCTCACCCACCACAGAATCTCTGTCTCTCTCTCTCTCTCCATCCACCACAGAATAATGTCATGGCTAAATCCCGCGTCCCTCTCTTCACCCACTACACTACCTTCCCTCAACCACCACAGAATTGACACTCCCTTCCCTCACCCACAACAGAATGATTTTATGGCGGAGTCCTGCCTCCCTCTCTTCACCAAGCACAGAATGCCCACCTCCCCAATGTCACCCATCACAGAAGGATCTCATAACTAAGTCCACAACATCTTCCACTCACCCACCACAGAATACACCCCCCCACCACCCAGTACAGAATGATTTCCTGACTGAGTCCCACCTCACTCTTCACCCAGCACAGAATCCCCGCCTGCCCACCTCACAGAATGATATCATAACTGAGTCCTTGCCTCCCTCCCCTCACCCACAATAGAATCCATGCTTCCCTCCTCTCACCCATCACAGAATCCCAACCTTCCCACCCTAACCCACCACAGAATGTTCTCATGACCTAGTCCCACCTCCCTCTCTTCACCAACCACAGAATCCCAGCCTCCCTCCCCTACCACAAAATGATCTCATGACTAAGTCCCACCTCCCTCCTGTCACAGAAGCATGCCCCTCCCCCACTGTAGAAGCAATATGAGCAGTGGGGTTTCCCACAGTAGGCGGTCTCTCTGATACACTCTACTTACATTTTATATAGAAAGAGGCATTGAGGCTGCGAGCCTCTTCTCCTATCCTCAGATTTCTGGCCACACACTGGAAGTTTCCACCATCCAGTCTCCGATCTACAGCAGTGATGGTGAGGATGCCGCCCTCCTGGTATCGGCGCTCTGTATCCTTCACAGGGACTCCATTATGTAACCATTCAAACTCCACCTCCGAGGGGTCCTTAACCTCACAGTGCAGGAAGGCACTGCGGCCGTGTAGGGCATCTTGTGAGGCCGGCTGCTTGGTGAACACAATATCAGCTGCAGCAGCAACTGAGGAGAGAGAGACCATTTATGAGAGTGATAGATGTGCAAAACACAGGAGATAATACTGGCCCCTCAAACCCACCATCTCCAGCAAAACCACCAATACTGATCCCCTCAAACCCCATCACTCTCCAGCACAGACCCCAATACTGATTCCCTCAAACCCCATCACTCTCCAGCACAGACCCCAATACTGACCCCTCAAACCCCATCACTCTCCAGCACACACCCCAATACTGACCCACTTAAACCCTACCAATCTCCAGCACACACCACTATACTGACCCCCTCAAACACCATCACTCTCCAGCAGACACCCCAATACTGACCCCTCAAACCCCATCACCCAGCACACACCCCAATACTGACCCCTCACACTCCCATCACAGGCCCCAATACTGACCCCCTCAATCCCCACCAATCCCCAGCACAGACCCCAATACTGACCCCTCAAACCCCATCACTCCAGCACACACCCCAATACTGACCCCCTCAAACCCCATCACTCTCCAGCACACACCCAAATCCTGACCCCTCAAACCCCATCACACTCCAGCACACACCCCAATACTGACCCCTCACACCCCATCACTCTCCAGCACAGAGCCCAATAATGACCCCCTCAAACCCCATCACTCTCCAGCACACACCCCAATACTGACCCCTCAAACCCCATCACTCTCCAGCACAGACGCCAATACTAACCCCTCACACCCCATCACACACCCCAATACTGACCCCTCAAACCCCATCACTCTCCAGCACACAGCCCAATATTGACCCCCTCAAACCCCATCACTCTCCAGCACACACCCCAATACTGACCCCTCAAACCCCATCACTCTCCAGCACACACACCAATACTGACCCCCTTAAACCCCACTAATCTCCAGCACACACCACTATACTGACCCCCTCAAACCCCATCACTCTCCAGCACACACCCCAATACTGACCACTCACACCTCATCACTCTCCAGCACACACCCCAATACTGACCCCTCACACCCCATCACTCTCCAGCACAGACCCGAATACTGACCCCTCACACCCCATCACTCTCCGGCACAGACCCGAATACTGACCCCTCAAACCCCATCACTCTCCAGCACACACCCCAATACTGACCCCCCAAACCCCATCACACTCCAGCACACACCCCAATACTGACCCCTCACACCCCATCACTCTCCAGCACAGAGCCCAATAATGACCCCCTCAAACCCCATCACTCTCCAGCACACACCCCAATACTGACCCCTCAAACCCCATCACTCTCCAGCACAGACGCCAATACTAACCCCTCACACCCCATCACACACCCCAATACTGACCCCTCAAACCCCATCACTCTCCAGCACACAGCCCAATATTGACCCCCTCAAACCCCATCACTCTCCAGCACACACCCCAATACTGACCCCTCAAACCCCATCACTCTCCAGCACACACACCAATACTGACCCCCTTAAACCCCACTAATCTCCAGCACACACCACTATACTGACCCCCTCAAACCCCATCACTCTCCAGCACACACCCCAATACTGACCACTCACACCTCATCACTCTCCAGCACACACCCCAATACTGACCCCTCACACCCCATCACTCTCCAGCACAGACCCGAATACTGACCCCTCACACCCCATCACTCTCCAGCACACACCCCAATACTGACCCCCCAAACCCCATCACTCTCCAGCACACACCCCAATACTGACCCCCATCACACCCCAATACTGACCCCTCACACCCCATCACTCTCCAGCACACACCCCAATACTGACCCCTCAAACCCCATCACTCTCCAGCACAGACCCCAATACTGACCCCTCAAACCCCATCACTCTCCAGCACAGACCCGAATACTGACCCCTCAAACCCCATCACAGACCCGAATACTGACCCCTCACACCCTATCACTCTCCAGCACACACCCCAATACTGACCCCCTCAAACCCCATCACTCTCCAGCACAGACCCCAATACTTACCCCTCAAACCCCATCACTCTCCAGCACAGACCCGAATACTGACCCCTCACACCCCATCACTCTCCAGCACAGACCCGAATACTGACCCCTCACACCCCATCACTCTCCAGCACAGACCCCAATACTGACCCCTCACACCCCATCACTCTCCAGCACAGACCCCAATACTGGCCCCTCAAACCCCATCACTCTCCAGCACACACCCCAATACTGACCCCTCACACCCCATCACTCTCCAGCACAGACCCGAATACTGACCCCTCACACCCCATCACAGACCCCAATACTGACCCCTCACACCCCATCACTCTCCAGCACAGAGCCCAATATTGACCCCTCAAACCCCATCACTCTCCAGCACACACCCCAATACTGACCCCTCAAACCCCATAACTCTCCAGCACAGACCCCAATACTGACCCCTCAAACCCCATCACTCTCCAGCACACACACCAATACAGACCCCCTTAAACCCCACTAATCTCCAGCACACACCACTATACTGACCCCCTCAAACCCCATCACTCTCCAGCACACACCCCAATACTGACCCCTCACACCTCATCACTCTCCAGCACACACCCCAATACTGACCACTCACACCTCATCACTCTCCAGCACACACCCCAATACTGACCCCTCACACCCCATCACTCTCCAGCACAGACCGGAATACTGACCCCTCACACCCCATCACTCTCCAGCACAGACCCGAATACTGACCCCTCAAACCCCATCACTCTCCAGCACACACCCCAATACTGACCCCCCCAAACCCCATCACTCTCCAGCACACACCCCAATACTGACCCCTCACACCCCATCACACCCCAATACTGACCCCTCACACCCCATCACTCTCCAGCACAGACCCCAATACTGACCCCAATACTGACCCCTCAAACCCCATCACTCTCCAGCAGACACCCCAATACTGACCCCTCAAATCCCATCACTCTCCAGCACACACCCCAATACTGACCCCTCACACCCCATCACAGACCCCAATACTGACCTCAAAACCCATCACTCTCCAGTACAGACCTCAATACTGACCCCTCAAACCCCATCACTCTCCAGCACACACACCAATACTGACCCCCTCAAACCCCATCACTCTCCAACAGACACCTCAATACTGACCCCTGAAACCCCATCACTCCAGCACACACCCCAATACTGACCCCTCAAACCCCATCACTCTCCAGCACACACCCCAATACTGACCCCTCAAACCCCATCACACTCCAGCACACACCCCAATACTGACCCCTCACACCCCATCACTCTCCAGCACAGACCCGAATACTGACCCCTCACTCCCCATCACTCTCCAGCACAGACCCCAATACTGACCCCTCAAACCCCATCATTCTCCAGCACAGAGCCCAATATTGACCCCCTCAAACCCCATCACTCTCCAGCACACACCCCAATACTGACCCCTCAAACCCCATCACTCTCCAGCACACACCCCAATACTGACCCCTCAAACCCCATCACTCTCCAGCACAGACCCCAATACTGACCCCTCACACCCCATCACTCTCCAGCACACACCCCAATACTGACCCCTCAAACCTCATCACTCTCCAGCACAGAGCCCAATATTGACCCCCTCAAACCCCATCACTCTCCAGCACACACCCCAATACTGACCCCTCAAACCCCATCACTCTCCAGCACAGACCCCAATACTGACCCCTCAAACCCCATCACTCTCCAGCAAACACACCAATACTGACCCCCTTAAACCCCACTAATCTCCAGCACACACCACTATACTGACCCCCTCAAACCCCATCACTCTCCAGTACACACCCCAATACTGACCCCTCATACCTCATCACTCTCCAGCACAGACCCCAATACTGACCACTCACACCTCATCACTCTCCAGCACACACCCCAATACTGACCCCTCACACCCCCTCACTCTCCAGCACAGACCCGAATACTGACCCCTCACACCCCATCACTCTCCAGCACACACCCCAATACTGACCCCTCACACCCCATCACACCCCAATACTGACCCCTCACACCCCATCACTCTCCAGCACACACCCCAATACTGACCCCTCAAACCCCATCACTCTCCAACACAGACCCGAATACTGACCCCTCACACCCCATCACTCTCCAGCACAGACCCCAATACTGACCCCTCACACCCCATCACTCTCCAGCACACACCCCAATACTGACCCCTCAAACCCCATCACTCTCCAGCACAGAGCCCAATATTGACCCCTCAAACCCCATCACTCTCCAGCACACACCCCAATACTGACCCCTCACACCCCATCACTCTCCAGCACAGACCCCAATACTGACCCCTCACACCCCATCACTCTGCAGCACACACCCCAATACTGACCCCTCAAACCCCATCACTCTCCAGTACAGAGCCCAATATTGACCCCTCAAACCCCATCACTCTCCAGCACACACCCCAATACTGACCCCTCAAACCCCATAACTCTCCAGCACAGACCCCAATACTGACCCCTCACACCCCATCACTCTCCAGCACAGACCCCAATACTGACCCCTCAAACCCCATCACTCTCCAGCACACACACCAATACTGACCCCCTTAAACCCCATCACTCTCCAGCACACACCCCAATACTGACCCCCTCAAACCCCATCACTCTCCAGCACACACCCCAATACTGACCCCCTCAAACCCCATCACTCTCCAGCACAGACCCCAATACTGACCCCTCAAACCCCATAACTCTCCAGCACAGACCCCAATACTGACCCCTCACACCCCATCACTCTCCAGCACACACCCCAATACTGACCCCTCAAACCCCATCACTCTCCAGCACACACCCCAATACTGACCCCTCAAACCCCATCACTCTCCAGCACAGACCCGAATACTGACCCCTCAAACCCCATCACAGACCCGAATACTGACCCCTCACACCCTATCACTCTCCAGCACACACCCCAATACTGACCCCCTCAAACCCCATCACTCTCCAGCACAGACCCCAATACTTACCCCTCAAACCCCATCACTCTCCAGCACAGACCCGAATACTGACCCCTCACACCCCATCACTCTCCAGCACAGACCCGAATACTGACCCCTCACACCCCATCACTCTCCAGCACAGACCCCAATACTGACCCCTCACACCCCATCACTCTCCAGCACAGACCCCAATACTGGCCCCTCAAACCCCATCACTCTCCAGCACACACCCCAATACTGACCCCTCACACCCCATCACTCTCCAGCACAGACCCGAATACTGACCCCTCACACCCCATCACAGACCCCAATACTGACCCCTCACACCCCATCACTCTGCAGCACACACCCCAATACTGACCCCTCAAACCCCATCACTCTCCAGCACAGAGCCCAATATTGACCCCTCAAACCCCATCACTCTCCAGCACACACCCCAATACTGACCCCTCAAACCCCATAACTCTCCAGCACAGACCCCAATACTGACCCCTCACACCCCATCACTCTCCAGCACAGACCCCAATACTGACCCCTCAAACCCCATCACTCTCCAGCACACACACCAATACAGACCCCCTTAAACCCCACTAATCTCCAGCACACACCACTATACTGACCCCCTCAAACCCCATCACTCTCCAGCACACACCCCAATACTGACCCCTCACACCTCATCACTCTCCAGCACACACCCCAATACTGACCACTCACACCTCATCACTCTCCAGCACACACCCCAATACTGACCCCTCACACCCCATCACTCTCCAGCACAGACCGGAATACTGACCCCTCACACCCCATCACTCTCCAGCACAGACCCGAATACTGACCCCTCAAACCCCATCACTCTCCAGCACACACCCCAATACTGACCCCCCCAAACCCCATCACTCTCCAGCACACACCCCAATACTGACCCCTCACACCCCATCACACCCCAATACTGACCCCTCACACCCCATCACTCTCCAGCACAGACCCCAATACTGACCCCAATACTGACCCCTCAAACCCCATCACTCTCCAGCAGACACCCCAATACTGACCCCTCAAATCCCATCACTCTCCAGCACACACCCCAATACTGACCCCTCACACCCCATCACAGACCCCAATACTGACCTCAAAACCCATCACTCTCCAGTACAGACCTCAATACTGACCCCTCAAACCCCATCACTCTCCAGCACACACACCAATACTGACCCCCTCAAACCCCATCACTCTCCAACAGACACCTCAATACTGACCCCTGAAACCCCATCACTCCAGCACACACCCCAATACTGACCCCTCAAACCCCATCACTCTCCAGCACACACCCCAATACTGACCCCTCAAACCCCATCACACTCCAGCACACACCCCAATACTGACCCCTCACACCCCATCACTCTCCAGCACAGACCCGAATACTGACCCCTCACTCCCCATCACTCTCCAGCACAGACCCCAATACTGACCCCTCAAACCCCATCATTCTCCAGCACAGAGCCCAATATTGACCCCCTCAAACCCCATCACTCTCCAGCACACACCCCAATACTGACCCCTCAAACCCCATCACTCTCCAGCACACACCCCAATACTGACCCCTCAAACCCCATCACTCTCCAGCACAGACCCCAATACTGACCCCTCACACCCCATCACTCTCCAGCACACACCCCAATACTGACCCCTCAAACCTCATCACTCTCCAGCACAGAGCCCAATATTGACCCCCTCAAACCCCATCACTCTCCAGCACACACCCCAATACTGACCCCTCAAACCCCATCACTCTCCAGCACAGACCCCAATACTGACCCCTCAAACCCCATCACTCTCCAGCAAACACACCAATACTGACCCCCTTAAACCCCACTAATCTCCAGCACACACCACTATACTGACCCCCTCAAACCCCATCACTCTCCAGTACACACCCCAATACTGACCCCTCATACCTCATCACTCTCCAGCACAGACCCCAATACTGACCACTCACACCTCATCACTCTCCAGCACACACCCCAATACTGACCCCTCACACCCCCTCACTCTCCAGCACAGACCCGAATACTGACCCCTCACACCCCATCACTCTCCAGCACACACCCCAATACTGACCCCTCACACCCCATCACACCCCAATACTGACCCCTCACACCCCATCACTCTCCAGCACACACCCCAATACTGACCCCTCAAACCCCATCACTCTCCAACACAGACCCGAATACTGACCCCTCACACCCCATCACTCTCCAGCACAGACCCCAATACTGACCCCTCACACCCCATCACTCTCCAGCACACACCCCAATACTGACCCCTCAAACCCCATCACTCTCCAGCACAGAGCCCAATATTGACCCCTCAAACCCCATCACTCTCCAGCACACACCCCAATACTGACCCCTCACACCCCATCACTCTCCAGCACAGACCCCAATACTGACCCCTCACACCCCATCACTCTGCAGCACACACCCCAATACTGACCCCTCAAACCCCATCACTCTCCAGTACAGAGCCCAATATTGACCCCTCAAACCCCATCACTCTCCAGCACACACCCCAATACTGACCCCTCAAACCCCATAACTCTCCAGCACAGACCCCAATACTGACCCCTCACACCCCATCACTCTCCAGCACAGACCCCAATACTGACCCCTCAAACCCCATCACTCTCCAGCACACACACCAATACTGACCCCCTTAAACCCCATCACTCTCCAGCACACACCCCAATACTGACCCCCTCAAACCCCATCACTCTCCAGCACACACCCCAATACTGACCCCCTCAAACCCCATCACTCTCCAGCACAGACCCCAATACTGACCCCTCAAACCCCATAACTCTCCAGCACAGACCCCAATACTGACCCCTCACACCCCATCACTCTCCAGCACACACCCCAATACTGACCCCTCAAACCCCATCACTCTCCAGCACACACCCCAATACTGACCCCTCAAACCCCATCACTCTCCAGCACACACCCCAATACTGACCCCCCCTCAAACCCCATCACTCTCCAGCACACACCCCAATACTGACCCCCTCAAACCCCATCACTCTCCAGCACAGACCCCAATACTGACCCCTCAAACCCCATCACTCTCCAGCACAGACCCCAATACTGACCCCTCAACCCCATCACTCTCCAGCACAGACCCCAATACTGACCCCTCACACCCCATCACTCTCCAGCACACACCCCAATACTGACCCCTCAAACCCCATCACTCTCCAGCACACACCCCAATACTGACCCCCTCAAACCCCATCACTCTCCAGCACACACCCCAATACTGACCCCCTCAAACCCCATCACTCTCCAGCACACACCCCAATACTGACCCCCTCAAACCCCATCACTCTCCAGCACAGACCCCAATACTGACCCCTCAAACCCCATCACTCTCCAGCACAGACCCCAATACTGACCCCTCAAACCCCATCACTCCAGCACACACCCCAATACTGACCCCTCAAACCCCATCACTCTCCAGCACAGACCACAATACTGACCCCTCAAACCCCATCACTCTCCAGCACAAACCCCAATACTGACCCCTCAAACCCCATCACTCTCCAGCACAGACCCCAATACTGACCCCTCAAACCCCATCACTCTCCAGCACAGACCCCAATACTGACCCCTCAAACCCCATCACTCTCCAGCACAGACCCCAATACTGACCCCCTCAAACCCCATCACTGTCCAGCACAGACCCCAATACTGACCCCTCAAACCCCATCACTCTCCAGCACAGACCCCAATGCTGACCCCTCAAACCCCATCACTCTGCAGCACAGACCCCAATACTGACCCCTCAAACCCCATCACTCTCCAGCACAGACCCCAATACTGACCCCTCAAACCCCATCACTCTCCAGCACAGACCCCAATACTGACCCCTCAAACCCCATCACTCTCCAGCACAGACCCCAATACTGACCCCTCAAACCCCATCACTCTCCAGCAAAGACCCCAATACTGACCCCTCAAACCCCATCTCCAGCACACACCCCAATACTGACCCCTCAAACCCCACCACTCTCCAGCACAGACCCCAGTGCTGACCCCTCAAACCCCCATCACTCCAGCACAAACCCCAATACTGGCCCCTCAAACCCCATCACTCCAGCACAGACCTCAATACTGACCCTTCAAACCCCATCACTCTCCAGCACAGACCCCAATACTGACCCTTCAAACCCCATCACTCTCCAGCACACACCCCAATACTGACCCCCTCAAACCCCATCACTCTCCAGCACAGACCCCAATACTAACCCCTCAAACCCCATCACACACCCCAATACGGACCCCTCAAACCCCATCACTCTCCAGCACAGACCCCAATACTGTCCCCTCAAACCCCATCACTCTCCAGCACACACCCCAATACTGACAGGGCTGTGGAGTCGGAGTCGAGGAGTCGGAGTAATTTTGGACACCTGGAGCTGGAGTCGTTGATTTAATAAACTGAGGAGTCAAAGTCGGATGATGTTTGTACAAAATCCACAGGCCTGGTATGTATTAGACTAAGGAGTCGGAGTCGAGGAGCTGGAGTCGGAGCCATTTTAGGTACCCGGAGTTTCATAAACTGAGGAGTCGGAGTTGGAGTAGGAAGATTTTTCTACCGACTCCACAGCCCTGAATACTGACCCCCTCAAACCCCATCACTCTCCAGCACACACCCCAATATTGACCCTTCAAACCCCATCACTCTCCAGCACAGACCCCAATATTGAACCCTCAAACCCCAACAATCTCCAGTACAAAATACAAAGCATTTCATCACTGCCAAAGTTCAGCGATGTTAGATCTATAATATAGTTGCTGTGACTTTGGGAAGCACTGTGCAAGACTGGGGGTGTGGAATGACCCCAGTCCTCACACTAAAAGGGGCTGGATGTCCATCGGTGGGGATCTGTGCCCTATGGGCAGCATTCCCAGGAGAGGTGTGTGTACAATGAAAGGACAAATAACATTTATATTGCGCTTTTCTATTGGTGGATTCAAATCGCTTGAGCTGCAGCCACTAGGATGCGCTCTATAGGCAGTAACAATGCTAGGGAGTCTTGCCCAAAGTCTCCTTGTTAAATAGGTGCTGGCTTACTGAACAGGAATAGCTGAGATTTTAACCCAGGTCTCCCTTGTCAGATGCAGAACCCGAGCGAGACAATGTGAGGCATCCACTGATGTGAGATAGCAGGGACTGATAAAGTGTGTGTATGTGGGGAGGGGGGGGGGGGGGGACGACGACACTGTCCAGGACACATTGTGGACTTATTGAGGGCTTATCTGATCTGCGCAAATTGTACAGTGTAGAACCAGATCAATCGTGTGCAGAAAATCTGTGCTTTGCTGATATTTTACCTATACAAGGAAAACATTGCAGCTCCAATTCCCAACTACACAAGAGCAAGTTGGCAAAGCTCCATGCCTCCAGGCAACATTCATAATCCTCATTTCACAGCAACGATCTATATGACGACTTGTGCAATAGCATAGAACCAACAGAGAAAAGAGGGAAAATACCTGACATCCATAACATAGAACCAACAGAGAAACAAGGAAAATATCAATACCCGACATCTATAGCATAGAACCAACAGAGATAAGACGACAAATATCACTACAGGACATCAATAGAATAGAACCAGATAAAGAGGGAATAGAACCATTAGAGAAACAAGGAAACTATTGATACCTGAAATCCATAGCATGAAACCAACAGAGAAAAAAGGCAAATATCAATGCCTGACATCCAGAGCATGGAACCAACAGTTAAACAAAGCAAATATCAATACCTGACATACCTAGCATAGAACCAACAGAGAAACAAGGAAAATATCAGCAAACCCATTATTCGCACTGGTCACCCGCCCGCCACTTGATGGCACGGATGTGCCACTCAGACATCTACACAGCTGATAAACGAGTGTGCAGGCCGGGCAAACGTTGTCACCCAAGGGGATCAGGACCTGATCCCTGACTGGCGACAAATTTTGTCAGTATGTAAGAGCCATGACTTCTTCAGATACTTTCATCTATAGGCATAAAGGGCCTAGCTCTCTCCCGTATATTTTCCTCTCCCTCTGTAAGGTCTTTCACAATATCTTAGGGCCAGTGCACACCAAAAACCTCTAGCAGATCCGCGAAACGCTAGAGGTTTTTGAAGCAGATTTTCAGAGCGATTATAGGCTTGTTTAGAGAGATTTTCTAAACATGCCTAGCGTTTTTTGGAGCGTTTTTGTGCAGCAGATTTCATATATTGTTACAGTAAAGCTGTTACTGAACAGCTTCTGTAACAAAAACGCCTGGAAAATTGCTCTGATCTAGCGTTTTTCAGAGCTGTTTGAGCTTTTCCTATACTTTACATTGAGGCAGAGACGCATCTGCAAACCGCAAAAATGCTGCAGGAGCCACGTTTGCGTTTTGCTAATAACCTCAAACCGCTGGTGTGCACCATCCCATTGAGATACATTAGCCAAGCGTTTTCACAGGCGGCAGCGTTTTTGAAACCGCTACCAAAAACGCTTGGTGTGCACCAGGCCTTTCTCAGATCAGACCTCTTCTCCACATGCTTTGTCTGTGGGAGTAACTCAAGGCTCTGTTCTTGGCCCCCTACTGTTTTCCAACTACATGCAAGGCCTTGGCAACTTAAACTTATTTGGTTTTCAATACATCTCGGCCCCAGACCTTAAGTCGCTCCTCACATGTGTTCCTGACAGCTTGCCTGCTGTATCCTCTTTCACGACCTATACCCTTCTTAAAGGGAACCTTAACTGAGAGAGGGGTATGGATGTTTCCTTTTAAATAATACCAGTTGCCTGGCAGTCCTGCTGATCTCTTTATCTGCAGTAGATGATGAATCACAGACCTGAAACAAGCATGCAGCTAATCCAGTCTGACTTCAGTCAGAGCACCTGATCTGCATGCTTGTTTAGGGGCTGTGGCTAAAAGTATTAGAGACACAGGATCAGCAGGAGGGTCGGGCAACTGGTATTATCTTAGAAGGAAAAATCCATATCCTTCTCAGTTTAGGTTCCCTTTAAAGAGAATGAGGTGGGGTTCTGACAATGCTATCCGCATACAGAGGCTGGGTCTGCCTATACTGCCCAGCCACTATTGCTATCCAAATCCCCCCCTGCGCTCTGCCATCCCCCATAAATCACAGCCGCACTGTCGACACACAGCGGGCTGTGTTTACCTATGTACTGTCAGTCTTGGCGCTCCCCCCGCCTCCTGTATAGCTCCAGTCCCCGCCCGCATCCCTTCCCTCCCAGCTGATTGGAGGGAAGGGACGCGGGCGGGGACCGGAGCTATGCAGGAGGCGGGGGGGAGCTGCGAGACTGACACTACAGAGGTAAACACAGCCTGCACAGCGCAGCTGTGATTTATGGGGGATAGCAGAGCGCAGGGGGGGGGGGGGCTTAGGGGGGGATCTGGATAGCAACAGATTCTGGCCTGTATAGGCAGACCCAGCCTCTGTATGTAGATAGCATTGTCAGAACCCCACCTCGGGTTCTCTTTAAAACTTAATATGTGTAAGACAGAACTAATCATCTTTCCACTGTCATTGTCCTCCTCTGTCTTATTTAACAATAAATGATGATAACACCCCTATAAATTCAGTTCTCAAAGCAAGCTGCTTAGGGGTAATATTTGCCTCCTCTCTCTCATGTATTCCTCACAGTCACTCCCTAACCAGCTCCTGTCATCTCCAACTCAAAAACATATCTCCCATCCTAAATGTTCTCATTAAGGACACAACTAATATGATAGTACATGCTCAGATCTCGTTTGGACTACTGTAATATACTGCTTTGTGGATTACCAACTAACTGGCACCATTCCAAAATGCACTGATCTCGGCATCTTGTCTCATTCATCTTTCTTCTCGCTACTCCTTTGCTGCTCCTCTCTGTCAAGCTGTTCATCGGCTGCCAATTAGCAAGAGGATCAATTTTAAACTCTTCATCCTAACCTACAAAGCTCTCCACAATTTCTCTCCCCTATACATTTCCTCACTTGTCTCAAGTTATCAACCCAACCACAATCTCAGATCTGCACACAACCTCCTTTTGTCCTCCTCTAGAATCACCTCCTCAAAATTCACCTATACAAGACTTCTCATGTGCTTCATCCCTACTTTGGAATGTCCTACCACAACAACTCCTACCTACACTCACCAACCTTCAAAATCTTTAAACGCACCCTCAAAACTCACTTTTTCCAACAAGCATACAATCTAACTAAGGCCATTCCCCCTTCAAACTCAGATCATGTTGTACTTACTTGCTTGCCACCCCCTTCCCATTATGGATTGTAAGTTCACAGGGCTCTCTCACGGTTTTGGAAATGGTTATTCATTTTGTATCTTCCAGTCTGTTATAGACATTTAATCCATCATGCTACATTTGTCACTTACCAAGTCTGTATTGTGTACCAGTGTCCATATTTGGTGTATACCATTGTCTGTATTATTATGGAACCCACGTTTGATTTTCTTACTTTGTACATCGCCATGGAATATGTTGGCGCTTAATAAATCAATACTACCTTGCACTCATAGCAATAGAACCAGCAGAGAAACTAGGAAAATATCACTAAATGACATCCATAGCACCAACAGGAAAATAGCAGTACTTGAAATCCATAGCACAGAGCCAGCAGAGAAACTAGAATATCAATACCTGACATCCATAACATAAAATCATACAGTATAATGATTACATCCCCCTACATTCCAACTACCCCTATGGACTGTATACCCCTCATACCTTCCCATATGCGGTTTCCTATAGCCTTCCTATCCCCATGGACCCTTATACCACACAAAAACACACACAGACACCTCCCCTCCCCCTCTATTATCTCACAACCACCCCTCTTACGCTAACTCTAATATTTTGCTTTGGAAATGCTGACCATATTTTGTCCTTCCAATTAAGCTTGAATGAATTTGTATATATACACCCCTGCCCCCATACAGTCAGACATGCTCCCCTCCCCCTCACCGGCATTCAGCAACACGATGGCGGACAAGGGGAGGATAACAGCGCTGCTCGGTGACGGGAATCTCCGGTAATTCCGATACATCTTCTCTCATCTCCCCCTCCGAGCCCGACCCCGCCTCCTCCCAGCATGCACAGTGCGCCCCGCCTCTAACCAGAGTTTTCCGGGAGTCACACAGGATCTTCCGATCCGCCATCTTTACTGAGGGCAGCCTTTTCTTTCTCCTCAGGTGAGTTGTGTGGCAGAAGTACAAACTTCCGGATCGACATGTTTACTAAGGGCAGCTTCTTCACTGTTCTCAGGTAGGTTATTGTCAGAATAAGAAACTTCTGGTCCACCATGTTTAATGAGGGCAGCTCCTTCCATTCATCTCCTTTAGGTGAGATTAGCTGGTGTGACAAGACAAGTTAGAGTATTTAGAGGCATGATGTAATGCCTTATCATTATGTTTTCCTTCATCACATACAGCAGAACCACACAGCAAACCAGCAACATCCTAATTCTGGGAATACACCATAAGTTTTTACCCCGATAGATTATGTTTCGATAGATAATTTCCGACATGTCCGATATTCCTTCCTATCGTTTTTTGGCTAGATTTCTCATAGAAGTGAATGTAAAAAGATAAGAAAAAGGAGTGGAAGATAAAAGAATCAAGCGCAGAATTGAGCGGAAAAATATGATTGAGTGGAAAAACGTATGGTGTGTACCCAGCATTACACAGTCCACCAATGAAGATTCCAGCTGACTTGCAACAACTAGGCTTATCTCATACCTCCCAACATTTTGAGATGAGAAAGAGGGACACTTAAGCCACACCCCATATCACGCCCCCGTCACACCCCTAGTCACGCATACCATAAAGATTTCCTAAGAAAAATGTGTGGTTTTATAGTTCAAACCACACTGGTCCTTTCAATCCTGGTTCATTTACCTTCAAATTAACATTTTAAAATTAGTAATATATCAATTTAAAGTATCTCCACAGTATATGTAGCCAGGTGTATAGGTCTCCCCAGTATATGTAGCCAGGTGTATAGGTGTCCCCAGTAGATGTAGCCAGGTGTATAGGTCTCCCCAGTATATGCAGCCAGATGTATAGGTGTCCCCAGTATATGCAGCCAGGTGTATAGGTGTCCCCAGTATATGCAGCCAGGTGTATAGGTGTCCCCGGTATATGCAGCCAGGTGTATAGGTGTCCCCAGTATATGCAGCCAGGTGTATAGGTGTCCCCAGTATATGCAGCCAGGTGTATAGGTCTCCCCAGTATATGCAGCCAGATGTATAGGTCTCCCCAGTATATATAGCTAGGTGTATAGGTCTCCCCAGTATATGCAGCCAGGTGTATAGGTGTCCCCAGTATATGCAGCCAGGTGTATAGGTCTCCCCAGTATATGCAGCCAGGTGTATAGGTCTCCCCAGTATATGCAGCCAGGTGTATAGGTGCCCCCAGTATATGCAGCCAGGTGTATAGCTGCCCCCAGTATATGCAGCCAGGTGTATAGGTCTCCCCAGTATATGTAGCCAGGTGTATAGGTGCCCCCAGTATATGTAGCCAGGTGTATAGGTGCCCCCAGTATATGTAGCCAGGTGTATAGGTGGCCCCAGTATAGCCAGGTGTATAGGTGTCCCCAGTATATGTAGCCAGGTGTATAGGTGCCCCCAGTATACCCAGGTGTATAGGTGCCCCCAGGAAGGGAGGCAGCCATTGAAAGGGAGCTGGTGGCAAAGTGGCGGAGAAGGGGGGAAGTCTCCCCCCCCCCTTACTTCACCTTGGTGCTCCCTTTCCTGGCTCTCCCTTCCGGATCAATGTGTCTCCTCCGATGGCGCAGCAGCAGAGTGATAGCGGGCGGAGAGGACTTACCGATGTCCTTCCAGCCGGCAGAGGGAGCTGTGATCTGTGCGCCGCTAGTCTGGTCTTGAGTAGACCAGACTTGCGGCGCACAGATCACAGCTCTCTCCGGCGGCTGCGTAACAGCGGTAAGTCCTCCCCGCCCACTGTCAGCCGCTCCGCCATCGGAGAGAGACACATTAATCCGGATTCCGGAAGGGAGAGCCAGGAAAGGGAGCACCAAGGTGAGGG
This sequence comes from Hyperolius riggenbachi, assembly GCF_040937935.1. Classification (NCBI taxonomy): domain Eukaryota; kingdom Metazoa; phylum Chordata; class Amphibia; order Anura; family Hyperoliidae; genus Hyperolius; species Hyperolius riggenbachi. The sequence continues at coordinate 441,995,888 of NC_090649.1, forward strand.
AAGGGGGGGGGGGAGACTTCCCCCCCTTCTCCGCCGCTTTGCCACCAGCTCCCTTTCACTGGCTGCCTCCCTTCCTGCGCAAACAGTCCGCCCCTGCGTCTGACCCCCCAGCCAGCCGGGACACTGGGGGGTCATAGCGGGAGAGCCCTCCCAAATCGTGCCAGTCCCGACGAAAACAGGACGGTTGGGGACTATGCTTATCTTATAGTCATGGCATACGAGCAAAGCAAGAAACAATCCATCCCTTGTTGTAGTCACCAGCCATTCAAAGCCACAACAGTAGGAATAACAGCTCTCATGTCGGTAAATCATAAGATAACAATAGCATATTTGGTTCTTTTCCGTTAGCCGGGCACAACCACTAGGTGGCGATAAAACAGAGTTACATCTTTCCCTACTATCCATGGCGGCCTGGAGGGGGAATGGTAATTAACGCCACCTAGTGGTTGCACCCGGCTAATGGAATAGTACCCATATTTCACAAACTGTAAAATGCACCAAAATCAGCACTGGTATTTTACCTATTTTTCCAATTTTTTGTATTCATCACATATCCCTCCCCCCCCCCTCCCTAGACGATTGTCAGGAGATCTCCATGCCTCCCAACTTTTTGAGATAAGAAATAGAGGGGGACATTTATCAAGAGTGTCTGAGACAAAATATTACTAGGTTTTTAGAAATCCGTGCAGATTTGTCTCAGACATCCTAAGAAATTGCTAAATGGTGCAGCTTCCTTCTTAAAGCGGATCCGAGATGATAAATTAACTATAACAAGTAACTTGTCTATATATCTTATCCAAAGTTTAGATAGTTTACACAGCATATCTAGCTGCAAACAGCTTCAAAAGTTTATGATTATTTATTCCTGTGATACAATGAGGGCAGCCATGTTCTGTTTGTCACAGGCTGAGGGCTGGAGATGCTATCAGCTTGCCTGTGTGTAAATTTAGTCCCCTCTCCTCCTCCCTCCTCCCCTCTGCCTCTGATATCAATGGCTGGTAACCTCCTCCTCCTGGGCAGACTGAGCTCCCATAAGAACAGTAGAAGAGACGAGCGCTCCTTTGGTGTAATACTTTCTTTACTTTAAAAATTCACGCATAAGAATTGCACTTACAATGTTGATAAAATCAATAGCACTTCTCAGGCCTGCCAGCCGTCCTCTCCAACCCTGTGCTTGGCCAAAGCAACAGGTGCGGTGTCTCCCGACGCGGAGCAGGTTGCGGTGGGCGGGGCTTAGTCACGCTGGAGCCGTCTGACGTCACGACGCGTTTCTGCGCTAACCACGCCTTCGTCAGATACCCGCTATTGATTTTATCAACATTGTAAGTGCAATTTTTATGCGTGAATTTTTAAAGTAAAGAAAGTATTACACCAAAGGAGCGCTCTTGTTTCTTCTACTGTTCTACCTAGGTCACTGGCACCACCCAGCAACCAGGAGCAGCACCTTGGAAATACTAAAGTCTATCCTAAGTGAGAGGGCAGCGCAGGAAAATTTCTTCTTTTGAGCTCCCATAAGCCCTTGCTACAGTGCCAAGGCACAAAACCCCCTTCCCCGCATAGCCAGATCCATAAGTCCCCCTCCCACCACCGCTTCCCCCATGGCCGCTTTACCTCGTGCCAGCCCCCTTCTTCAGAAAGTCGCATCCCTGTGCTCATAGACAGACCCCCGACGGCATAATTCAAACCGCAGATCAGCGGTGAAGTCAGCTAGAGCGTCATTGTAACAGTACTTCCGTATGCAGGTGAAGTCAGCTAGAGCGTCATTGTAACAGTACTTCCGTATGCAGGAAGTAAACAGAGATGCCACTTCATGTATACGGAGGCGCTGTTACAGTGAATCTGTAGCTGCCTTCACTGCAGACTCCAGCTGATCTGCGGTTTGAATAATTGCCGCCGGGGGTCTGACTAAGAGCACAGGGATGGGACTTTCTGAAAGCGGGGCCGGCAGGAGGTAATACGGTGCCGTAAGGGGGGCTCGGGGGAGGGGGGGGGATCGGGACTTCCGATGCACTAGGGCTTATTTTCAGGGAGGGCTTATATTTCGGGCATTCTGCCCAATATCTGCTAGGGCTTACTTTAAGAGTAGGTTTTACTTTCAGGGAAACATGGTATCTGTCACATCTATGGTGCTATACTGCAACTCGAGTTAAAACACACAGGACAGGTCACTGTCCTATAATCAGATATCCAATGCTGTATAGGAAAAAACCGCCAAAAAGTATAGAAAAAAAGTTGTGCGCATAATGTGTGGTATCACTTTAAGAACCATGTCCTTAAACCCACAGTGCTATTATCCGTTTAGTTGATGTCAAGGTATTGCATCCAAGAATATATATGCTATAGTCTCCTCAGTGTGCAGCTTCACAAGACACCTGGCAGCAAGGCGGGGGAGCCCTTCACAAATCATGCCTAGCCTGCACTATCTGTAGAACTGCTATTAAGCACCTCTTAATCTGTGACAGTTTAGGGTTGGATTTGCACTTTTCTTTACTGTAGTGCAGCTCTAGAAATTCACGCTAAAATGCTACTATTACGTAGGATTTGAGACGTTTCTTATTATCATGCAGAACAGTTCCTCTGCTCCTTAGAACTAAAACTGTCAGTAATGCGTTTATAAATCTGGCCCAGGGACACTTAAGGAGAACCTGAACTGAAAATAAATAGTAAAAATAAACATACACAGGTCATAGTTACCTCCCATGTAGTCTGCTCATCGATCTCTTTCTCCTCTGATGCGTCCGGGTTTGTCCACTCTGATTGATGGAATTCTCTGTCCTCCATGTTGAAAATGGCCATTACCCCAGAACAGCTTCCTGATCAGCACACTGTTAAACTGTTATATCGCCCACTTGAGCCATAGGGAAACACGGAGATTACCTTGCACATTCAGTTGTAACTGACAGCAGCTGATATAAAACTGACAGCAACTGGTATATTTCAGTTCTGACAAAATCTTGTCAGAACTGGAAGGGATCACTGTAAAAAGAAAATGGTGAGCTTCTGAGTGGAACTGACAGCGAGGTAAGTATGTAATATTCATTTGCAGCTACATCATGTGTTTATTTTGAATAATTTTGCTCAGTTCAGGATCCCTTTAAGCCACACCCCTAATCACACCCTGGACACACCCCTAGTCATGCATACCATAAAGATTTCATAATAAGAATATGTTGTTTATAATTCAAACTACACTGGTCCTTTCTATTCTGGTTCATTTTTCTTCATTTGAAAATAAGAAATGTATCAATTTAAAGGATGGGATTAAAGTTTAGAGTCAATTAAACACATTTTTCAGTAGTGAAATACATATATTTACACAGATCTGTACATCAGTCCTGAAAGAGGGAGACATGATGAGCAAAGAGGGACTGGGTTCCCTAAGAGGGGCTGTCTCTCTGAAAGAGGGACAGTTGGGAGCTATGGATCCCTTTGCAGGAAAAGACCTTTGCTCTATAGAACTAAAACGTCATACACATGCTAAATTTAAATCCTGGAAAAGTCTTACAAGATGAGCAATAAACAACGGATCACTCACAAATACAAAGGGAACGACTTGAAACGACAATGATTCTCTGCAATGCTGAGCGATCGGACATGACGCTTATTTTTTTGGGCGATAATTGCACTTTAATATGTAAACTTTATCCAAGGGTCCCTGTCATAAGGACCCTGAAGTGAGTTATGCTGGGAATACACGGATCGTTTTTGAGATAGATAGATGGCTCAATAGATAATTTCCGACATCTCCCGTTCGATCGTTTCGCCGCTCGATTTGTGACAGCAGTAAATGGAAAAAGATAAGAAAAATAAGCGGAAGATAAGAGAATCGACTGAAGAATCGAGTGGTGAAACGATCGAGCGGGAGAATCAAGCGGCAGAAATGAACAGTGTATGCCCAGCATAACACTGCTTATTTTATTTTTATCAAACTTACTGATGGTCAATAAATGGGACTGCTTTTACTTATGATGCTGGGTACACACGATGCGTTTTTTTCGTCGGTTTTCAGTCCGATCGATTTCCGATTCGATTTTCCGAATTCCGATTTTCTAAACTTTAGATAAGATATATAGACAAGTTACTTGTTATAGTTAGTTTTTCATCTCGGATCCGCTTTAAGTTGATCTGTCAGGAGTATGGCCTGGTGCACACCAAAAACCGCTAGCAGATCCGCAAAATGCTAGCAGATTTTAAAACGCTTTTTCTTATTTTTCTGTAGCGTTTCAGCTAGCATTTTGCGGTTTTGTGTAGCATTTTTGGTGTAGTAGATTTCATGTATTGTTACAGTAAAGCTATTACTGAACAGCTACTGTAACAAAAAACGCCTGGCAAACCGCTCTGAAGTGCCGTTTTTCAGAGCGGTTTGCGTTTTTCCTATACTTAACATTGAGGCAGAAACGCATCCGCAATCCAAAATCTGCAGCAGCCCGGGAGTATGCGTTTCTGCAAAACGCCTCCCGCTCTGGTGTGCATCAGCCCATTGAAATACATTACCCTAGCGGATCCGCACCCGCAAGTGGATCGCAAACCACAGCAGAACCGCTCTGGTGTGCACTAGGCCTAAAAGACCAGGGCCCATATGCAATTCATTTTTTCTCCTGAGTTTTCTCCTTGGTGATATTTTAAGAACTTGTGATAAAATGCCTTTTAAGCCACCAGCTAACAAGAAAATACTCAAAATAAATATGATAGCACTTTTTCACCAACTTTTGGGTACTTTTTCAATTGTAAAATGCTGAAAAGTTATGTTAAAGAAAAGATGAAATGTATCTCCTAGGAGATAACTCAGGTGAAAAAAGTTAATTGCATACGGGCCCAGATGAGAGGAGGATTGCCTTTGATTGTGATCATAAATGCTCAGATCTTATAATCTGGGTCTTTTGATGTTGCTGGTTAGCCTGCACTTTGAAGGGTGTTTGGTGGCAGAAGTCTACACAGCGCTGAAACTTTTTCGTACATATCTAGAGAGTCTTATCTGAAGACTTTAGTTTCTGGCAGCGTGGAGGACTTTTTTCTTTGCGCAGATATTATTATTACTTGATAATTGCACTGTATTGTTCTCAATTGAAGGTGTCATTAGATACTGAGCGATCTTTGCACAAAGTTTGCTTGCACAAAACTGGTATTTCCTCAACGATGCTTCTGGAAAGACTGTTCTTTCAGGTCAAACTACCCTCTTTTTTCAGTTATCTATGTTATTTCAGATAATAAGGAATGATCGTTTCAAAAGATTATGGTCTACCATATATGCTTGATGTTTAATGAGAGTTGTGCGGTATATTGCATTTTGGTTGAGGATTGTTAGTTTTTAATGATTTTAGCCGCTTCCCATCCGTCTAAAGGGGCCCATACACCTAACGATTTTCCCGCTGATATACAGCAGATTCGATCGTTGCGCAAACGCTGACAGAGCGATCGATTTCCATCCGAAATCAATCATTCCCGACGATTCCCGTCGTTCCGTCCGTGCGGAAGATTTCGCTCGTTCGCCGGCGGGTCGGGAGTGTGTCGATAGCGGCGTTCGAATGCCCGACGACCGACGCTAGCGGCAATACATTACCTGTTCTGCCGGCGCGTGTCCACGCTCTTTCTGCTGTCCCTTCTCCATGCTCGGCGCCTCCAGCTTCACTGAACTTCCTGACCGGGGGAGTTGGTAATGTATGCGGGGGGGGTCAGCAGCGGCAGCTTCACGGACTGTGAACGGTTTCATGCTGAAATCAATTCACAATCTATTTGCCATATGGTGTCATCTCGCGAGCTTCCATCAGTAAACACAGCAGGCCCCAGTGATCAGCCTGCCAGCCAGCGATCGGAGCTGGCAGGCTGTTTCTTTTAGTATAAAACAATTATTTATTTATATAGTGCTGACATCTTACGCAGCGCTGCACAGAGTATAGTTTTGTCACTTAACTGTCCCTCGGAGGGGCTCACAATCCAATCCCTACCATATGGCATATGTATATGCATGCATAGTGTAGTGTGTGTATCTTAATCTTGACTTGGGCCAATTGGGGAGGGGGAGGGGTTAAGTGGGTGTTAAAAAAAATTAATCTTTTTTTAGCAGCAGCAATCAAATAGCACCAAATGAAAGCTTTATTTGTGAAAAGAAAAGGAGGTTAAATACATTTGAGTGCTAAGTTGTATGACCGAGCAATAAACCGTTAAAGTTGTGAAGTGCTGAATTGTAAAAAATGGCCTGGTCACTAGGGGGGTATAAACCTCTGGTCCTCAAGTGGTTAATGGCACACATGTACATAGCTTTAACTGTCCCTGATGATATGGTACATAGATACTTAGACCACAACTCCTCCACTTTCAATATATAAATGTATTTTCTATGTTGCACAAAATACAAATCTGTCAAAGTTCAGCGACGCTACTTTTTCAGAAACATGCTGTGATTTTGGTAGGGACTGTGGAAGGAATAGAGGTGTAATCCCAGGGCTGTTGAGCCGAAGAGTCGGAGTTGGAGAAATTTTGGGTACCTGGAGTCGGTGGTTTCATAAACTGAGGAGTTGGAGTCGGAAGATTTTTGTACCGGCTCCACAGCCCTGCATAATCCAATGTCACCAGTCCTTGAACTTTGAGGGGCTGGATGTACATTGGTGGAGGTCTGTGCCCCTTGGGTTGCATTGTCAGCAGAGGATACCCCGAATGACGAGAACCATGTAGCATGTGTACAAAGCCCTGACATCCACTGGTGTAAGGATAGCCATACAGTTTTTTTTTTATCTCTATCTGGGCAAGTCGATCATGTCATCGAATCTGCAATTAACGATTTATGATTGACCAATTTTTGGCTAAAATCAGTCAATTCAGTTGATGCGCTGGATGGAAGAAGGTCGGAAGCACATCGATAGTGGTGTTTGATTTTACAAGTGACTCGCGGTGTACACAGCTAAGCTTACACTCACCTACCTGCCAGCCTTTGTGTTCTCCCCTCTGCTGGGTGCTTCCTCCTGTCTCTTCTCTCCAGGGGTGCCTGTGTCACGTCAAACACGAGAGACCTTTAGCGGTCACTTAAGGTTTGTGCCACAGTGCCGCTAGTGTGTGGCATTTAGCATTACACTGGCTACTTGCATTCATAAAAATGTATTAAAACCATTGCCTCCCCCCCCCCCCCCCCCCAAAAAAAAAAAACCAACAAAAAACATATTATTACACATTCAATAGATTGTACCTGTTTGAAGCTGCAGTCCCCTATTTCCAAATCTGTGAAAAAGGAAGGTGTTTTTTCAGCAAATGCAGTTATCAAAACAATTGCTATTTTGGGGGCAATTGCGTTTTTCATGCAGAAGTGAGCACTAAATTGATGCTCACCCAATTTGAATATAAAGAAAAGTATTTACTATGGGGCTTTAAACATATGTGTTACAGGTACAGTACATTTACCATAAGGGTGGCAAATGTTTTTGGTTTTTTTATTCATCATGTATATACTGTAGTTTAATCCCGCATTAAGGTAGCAGAGCAGTGAAACAATCACTGTCTGGGGATATGGATGGTTTATTTGATCTTCCACAAGTTGTACAGTGTATGACTAGATCAGTCATGTGCAGAAAATCTGTGCTTGGCTCACAGTCTGGATATTCGATATTTTACCTATACAAGGAAACCATTGCAGCTCCGATTCCCAGCTATACAGGAGAATGCCAGGCCTGGCACAGCAAGCTGGCAAAGCTACATCCCTCCAGGTAACATTCATAATCCTCATCTCACAGCAATGATCTACACATGATGAATTGTGTGATATGCAAAATACCAATACCTGACATCCATAGCATAGCAGCAACAGAGAAACTAGGCAAATATCGATCCCTAATATCCGTAGCATAGAACCAACAGATAAACAAGGGAAATATCAATACCTGACATCCATAGCATAGCAGCAACAGAGAAACAAGGGAAATATGGATACCTGACATCCATAGCAAAGAACCAACAGAGAAACTAGGCAAATATCGATACCTGACATCCATAGCATAGAACCAACAGAGAAACATGGAAAATATCAATACCTGACATCCGTAGCATAGAACTAACAGAGAAACAAGGAAAATATCAATACCTGACATCCGTAGCATAGAACTAACAGAGAAACAAGGAAAATATCAATACCTGACATCCGTAGCATAGCAGCAACAGAGAAACAAGGAAAATATCAATACCTGACATCCGTAGCATAGAACTAACAGAGAAACAAGGAAAATATCAATACCTGACATCCGTAGCATAGAACTAACAGAGAAACAAGGGAAATATCAATACCTGACATCCATAGCATACAGGGACGGATCTAGACCAAGTTGCGCCTGGGGCAAGGTCAGGTTTTGGCGCCTAAAGGTCAGGTTTTGGCACCTAAACTGCCATTCCCCATCCAGTTTTGGTGCCTAAAGGTCAGGTTTTGGCACCTAAAGATCAGGTTTTGGCGCCTAAACTGCCATTCCCCATCCAAATTTTGCCGCCTTTTTAAGAATTCAACAAACTGCGCCTGGGGCAAGATACCCGCCTGCCCCCCCCTAGATCCGTCCCTGATAGCATAGAACTAACAGAGAAATAAGGGAAATATCAATACCTGATATCCATAGCATAGAACCAACAGAGAAACATGGGAAATATTTATACCGGACATCCATAGCATAGAACCAACAGAGAAACAAGGAAAATATCAATACCGGCCATGCATAGCATAGAACCAACAGACAAATGAGGAAAATACCATAGCATAGAACCAACAGAGAAAAGAGGAAAATATTAATACCTGATATCCATAGCATAGAACCAACAGAGAAAAGAGGAAAATATCAATACCTGATATCCATAGCATAGAACCAACAGATAAACAAGGAAAATATCAATACCTGACATCTATAGCCCATCAGTCAGAGACTGTTAACGGGGGACACAGCGCTAAAACGAAGGGACCATAGGAGGAATGGGAAGGCTCTATATGACCTAGAGCCTTCCCTCTCCTTAGGTGAGTATCTGGTTTTTGATTATTATTTGGATTCAGACTCACTTTAAATATTTCCTTTATTGGTCTCCATAGCTACATTTTCTTGTTCCATTGCCTGGTATTACTTGCCAGGAACAAATGTTCCAGGGAGTCACCCAGATTTTCCCCCCATCTGTATGGAAACTGGGGATATGATGGTATAAATTATTCAGGCCATCTGTAAAATGGACTAATGCCTGTCAAAAATTATTTTGATTTGTGTGGATTGTGACGATAAGGCACTTACAATCCTTGGTTTACCACCATCATCATTCCTTTTTCTGGAGGATAAACAGGTCCTCCCTCTTAACATTGGATGCCATTGTCTCTGCATCTTTTATCACGCTGAGGGTATATTTTCTGTTAAAGAGGAAATTTAACCCAGGATGGAACTTAATCCCAATCAGAATCAGAGTAATTTATTTTGTCAAGTACAAAGGAGTTGTACCCGGAATTGGTCTTGGCTCATACAAATTCTGGAAGGGAGGGGGGGGGGGGGGGGAGTGGATGGTGAGAGTAAGGAGGGGAAATGTCTGCCATACTACAGCGCCACCAGTCGCACTTGGCAATCATCTGTAATCCCTAAGGAGACATCGAAAAGGGGGGGGGGGGGGGGGCAGAGGAAGAGAAGGGTTTAGCAATAATGGCCCAGTTCTTCATAAAAGAAACCTGCAATGCTGGCCAAAGTGTTCTACTTCGAAAGGTGCAGTAGTGGAACTTCTTGATTAGCGGCTGGCATCATGAAGGGGCTGAACCAAAGGTGTCCCTGCTGCGGTGGAGCAGCAGCAGCTGATGGATAGATGGAGCTGGCGTCCAGCGAGGCCAATGGTGTCCCGATCGGCACGGTGTCTTCTGGCCTCAGTGGAGCCCCAACCTCATGGGTAGCAGCAGTGGACTCCGCAAGGCCTGTACCTGCAAAGACAATGGACCCAGCCAGAGGTAAGGTGGAAAGAACTCCAGGTCCTTAACACGATCGGCACCAATGTACCAGGCTACACTGGACCACACTGAACACCTTTAGTGGGGAAAACAAGGTGAATTGGTAGGGAAAAAGGTAGAAAAAAGTAAAAAAAAACAAAACAAAAAAAACAGTAGCCGATACCCACTTTACCACAAGAAATGCTTACCTTTTCTCGAATAGATCATCAGGGGCATCTGGGTGGCTGATATTGTGGTGAAACCCCTCCCACAGTGTGATGTCAGGACCATGGCCCTAACAGTTTGCAGTCTGTGAACCTCATTGCATTGAAGGAAATAACAGCCGATTTTACAATGGGCGAACACAGACTAAATAATCTATAAATAATAAGCAATTTTTATTAATTATGTTATTTTCACTACAGTTTCGCTTTGGGGCCCTTTTACACTTACAGATAATTCCTGCGTTGCGATCCCTGTCATTGCACTCTGTTGTAGGGTCATATGATTGTATTTTTTTTTTGTGTTGCGGTGGGATGCAGCAGGGGCATCGCTTCTCACTGCAACACAAAAACAAGTGTAGAACCGGCCTTAAAGTGAGGCATTCTGCATTAAAACTTGCCACACTTGAGCAATTCCTACGAGCTCGCCAGAACTGGCCCTTGGGGAACCATCTTTTTAGAGATGTTGGTTGATGGCTTTTCCAGGACAACAGGGATTTTGGTTGGTTTCCTAAATATCGAAGTTTCTGATGTTTCATTCTTTGTTTTAGTGATTGTTACATCCAAAAAATTAATTGAATCCTTATGTATCTCAGAAGTAAAAACATATTGTCATTGAGACTCTGGACAAAGAAAGAGCACCTTGGGGTTGTCCCACAATATGAACACATTCTATGAAACGATCCATGACATACTGTATATGACATGTGGTATATTTTTCCATGCTTGCATCCAGGGCCGGTTCTTTCATGAAGCAAGGTAGAACATTTGCATCAGGAACAGAGATTACAGGGGCAGCATGTGTGTACTGTGTTTACACTAACAACATGCAGTCAGAGTAGGAGGAGAAGCGAGAGGAGAGCAAGGTAAAAAGGTCATTATTGGAGAAAAGCAGCTTGTTGTGCTGTGTGAGGAGTCTGACAGTGAGTGAGGAGGGGGCAGGCAGGAGAGCAGCAGTTTTTCATTTGACTTACACCGCAGAAGGGCACTGCTGTCCAGACTGGAATGGAGTGGCTGAGGGTGAGCAGTTTGTTTGTCACAGCCAGCCAGTGTGCTATTGTGTTGAGCTGCAGCATGTCATGTGAGGACATTAAATGAAGCAGGTGGGGTGCTTTGCGATCATTCTAAATCAGGGATGGAGCAAGTCCATCATGTCCCTCAGATACAATGGTAAGCTGTCAACGAATGGTTTTAGAAAGCCATCTAAACACTGATTCAACTTTTCTGTAAGATCCCTATTACCGGACACTATTGGACATCCCAGCATTCTTATTTGATTCCTATGGATTTTGGGGAGTTCATAAAAGGTTGCTACTGTTGGATTTTTACGTAGCATATTTCTCAAATCTGTTTTATCCAAAACTCCCCATTCCACCTCGATTCTTAAAGCATTACCGCCTGTGGTAATGCAGAAAACAGCTGACTTTACCAAACACTTAGGAAACTGTCAATTCATAAAGGCTGTTACCGCATGGCAAACTGAAATGACCAAGCAGTGAGATAAATTACCGGCTCGTGCTGTAAATACCACAGTAAGTGTCAGCGAATGTCAATTCATGAAGATTAGAACATGCGGTAAAGCCCAGAAACGTGTGGTGATTACCGGCAGCTATGATGTGGCAGAAACTGTGTGGGAGCCTGTGACTCACAGAAGCAGAGAGGGATAACCTATGACTGACAGGAGCAGAGAGCCAATAGAAACAGCCCCTGTCTCCTGCAAGTCCCGCTGATAGGCTGTAACCACGGGAGGGTCTGGCTTTTCTACACCCCAGGCAGCAGAGGAGAGAGCAGAATCAAAAGAGGTTTTCCCTGCAATCCTGACGTTGAACCTTTTGGGTTCCTGTTTGAAGATGCGGAGGTGCAAGTGGGTAATCACGTAAGTATGGTGTGTCTATTGGAAGTTCATCTGAACTGTGGCAATAAAATAAAATGTTAATAAAGACTAATGGACAGATTCACAGGGAGCAAAGGGAGTATAAGAAACATACATTCTAAAGGCATGTCGGGGATGTCTCTCACTATTGTAATGCCGTCACTTCACGGAACAGCATGTAACAAAACAGAGACAACTCCACACTCTTCTGCTGTTAGCAAACAGGGTTTGGTGAATTGAGGCCTATTTTTTCGGGAAATTACCGAACTTCTACCGCACCTGTGAAAATCTTTATGAATTAGCAAACAAATGTGGTATTTTACCGACCTGGTTCTTTTTTAGTTCACAGCTCGTTATGAATCGAGGCCAAAGTCTATCCGAGGCAACATGTGACATGATGAGATAAACATCCGTACAGTGCAAAACATATTAATAACCATTTATTTTGCTGCCTGAAAAGAGTGAATTTTCAGGAATGGAAGTGACAGCTTCTCTCTTGTTGGTACCTTGTCAGGAATATAGTAAACATCACTGATAAGCACATTACAGCCATATAAGTTTTCCTAGCAGAATACAGCTTCTGAGCGCAGAGGGAGATAGAAAAATCTCAATAGTTCATCTATTTTCATTTAGGGACACTTAATAGGCTGCTACTGAGCAGAGTCAACAAAACATTAATTCTACTTTGTAATTGTTTAAAAATAAATATAAACCATAGGATATTTTTTAAAAAAAGTCATTTTTAGGAGTAGGAGGATAAATACATTTTTATCCCATCAGTTTATTTTCACCTCGGGTTCACTTTAAGCAGTTTTTCTAGTTCCAAATCATATTTTTTTAGGTGGATTATCTCTCAGGACCATATACAGGATCACATGCTAACTATATGATTGATATAGTGTAGTGGTTAGCGTTCTCGCCTTGCACCACTGGATTCCCGGTTCAAATCATCTGCAAGGAGTTTGTATGTTCTCCCTGTGTCTACATGGGTTTCCTCCGGGCACTATGGTTTCCTCCCACATCCCAAAAACACACAATAAGTTAATTGGCTTCCCCCTAAATTGGCCCTAGATTACAATACATGCACTACATGGTACATACATAGCCATACTACTACTACTACTACTACAGTAGGGATTAGATTGTGAGCCCCTCTGAGGGACAGTTAAGTGACAAGAGAATATACTCTGTACAGTGCTGCAGAAGATGTTGGCACTATATAAATACTAAATAATAATTGACTGGTCACTTTGTCAGATTTTTTTTTTTTTTTAATTACAATTTTTGTTGTTGTTAATCAGATGGTTCGGGGATTTCCTTTACTTCACATTAAAGTTTTCAAAGGTGGGGGAATTTTTTATTTTGCCATGCTTTCTAGCTCACGTTGCACTGTCTCAACAAATATTTAAATATGTGGATAAGTTCTTATGGAGGGGTGAAAAGGTGCTTTTTTCCCAATATGCTTTGGGGTTAGACCCTACTACATCAATTTTGCCTGTTCAATTTTACTCCAAATAAATCATTGAGAACTGCAAGTGCTTTTTTTTTAATCCTTTTCCTCCTGTAATCTCATTTACATATTAGTACTGTTCATGTTTTTGTGAATGGCCAACTTCCTAACAAATAAATCAGGATCTTTCACCATCTCAAACAGAGCAAAACTCGCTGTGGGTAGAAAAGAGAGACCTTTGAACAGATTAATGTCATAGGGGCTCAGAGAAATGTCAGTTAGATGTATTATATTCATATTACTTGGGGTATTATCTTTTCTACCATTTCTCATCTTTCCGTTTGCAGGTGTTGGGTTTGTACCCCCATTTTTCTGGATTCCTCAGAATGTGGGGATTCTATGGAACAATAGGGGCTCCTTGACCCCTTGGTTTTTCCCTAAAAAAAAGGTTGATTGGAATTTTGGGGGTTACTAACTCATGTATCTGGGTTGACTCCCCCAATTTCCTGCCCCTAAACAATTCCCTGGTGTGTAGTGGCCCCCCTTGCACTCCTAAACAGTTTCCTTATGTCTAGTGACCCCCCTCTCCCCTAAACAGTGCCTTGGGGTCTAGTACTTTCACCCTCCCTCCCCCCATATGGTGCATGTTTTGTGGAAAACAGCTCTGCTGAGAGTGACACTAATTACCTCAACCTGTGAATGTTTGGGGTTTCCTCCAAAACAAGTACTGTTGGTGGTACTTGAGGACAGGGTTGGGAAGCCCTGCCTTAGTGGTCTAGGGCTTCACTGCCAATATACCGGCACCATTGTCTATTAATCTACGATTGACCATTACATGCGCGCTAATCTTCTGGGGTTCCCTTTTTATGGGCCCCGTATGTGAGTTATCGTTTTTATATCTACTGCCTTTAAAGAAATTTTATCTAAATAAACGGGTTACGCTTAGATATTGCCGTTTTTGTTTTCCTATATAAATTCCTGAAACTTTTCCTCCATACGGATGTCCACTGGATCTTCACGACGTCTGATGTTCCCTGGACGTTATCTGTGACCTGAGCCATTTTACAACCTTATAATGTGGGTTGTTGGGAGCTGGTAAGCCTTTTCTAGTTTTGATGTTTGGCGGATATCTACCTCTGAGCATTTGATATATTGTGGTGAAGAATTTACCATTCCCTACATATGACTTTCTAAACCTGCGCTGACCTTTGATGTATATAGGAGATCGGACATGTCGGAAATTATCGAGCCATCTAAATGGCTCAGAATCGAGCCGTGTATTTCCAGCATTCGGTTATTCTAATGTTTTGTTTTTTTCCCAGGTAGATGAAATTTATGTTCTCCTGGTGTTTGTACCAGATGATGAGACTCAGGCTCTCCCAGTGTTTCTACCAGGTGTTTCGACTCGGGATTTCCTAGTGTTTGGGCCAGGTGATGAGACTCGGGATTTCCTAGTGTTTGGGCCAGGTGATGAGACTCAGGCTCTCCAGGTGTTTGTACCAGAAGATGAGGCTCACACTATCCTGTTGCTTGTACCAGATGAGATTCAGGTTCTCCTGGTGCTTGTACTAGAAGATGAGAATCGGGCTCTCCTGGTGTTTTTTTCCCCAGAAGATGAGACTCAGGTTCTCCTGGTGCTTGTACCAGAAGATGAGACTCGGGTTCTCGTTGTGGACTGTGTCTGCATAGAGGGGAAGCCCTCAATTATGTGTTCTCTACCAAAATTATAGATGAAATAAAGAGAATGGCTGAGATTTCCAACAATTTTATTTTCCTGAGATAGATAAAACTCAAATAAATGACAGGAGTGGAGGACGAAGGTAAAATGCAGAGTGCACTCCAGCAGATGATGTCTGTAGAGCGCCCTCCGCTGGAAGAATGACAGGCAGGAGCGACATGAAATGTCAATTTGCAGTAAGCAGAGTCATTCATTAGCAGATAATTATTGCAGTGCAGGTCCATAAAGCATCATTCTAGAAGGTGCATAGCTCTGTCCACCTCCACAGCAGCAGCTGCTCCAAGAGGTACAAAGCACTGAACTCGGTCATCATGTGGAAAGAGATAAACTTTTGCTCACCCCTTTATTGTTGTCCTCAGCACCTAATGGAAGGGGAGAAGAAGGGATGGAGGAACATGGGAATGCAGCATGAAGTACCGACTCAGGAGTTGGGTTGGAGTCATTGTGGAATTAAAGTGCTGTGAACACTAAGAAACCAGATCATTTGCAGGATTCACCATCACTGTTACCCAGCTGACAGGTTGTCTGAAGTGGATTCTACTCTTCTTATACATGCTCATCTACCATAGCCTAGCGCTGACCTGGAATATTTAGGAGGGGATCAGTAATGGGAGCCCTGGCCTGGAATATATAGGGTTGATGTGTAATGCAAGCCTTGGAATATACAGGAAGGGTCACTAATTCTAGTCCTGGTTTGGGATATTTTTTTCCAATTTGGCAATCTACAGAGGAGCGAGGTAAAAATAAAATTAGTTAAAAGCAATAAAATAGAGAATAAAGGAGGGCTTACATGCTATAGGACATCAGCTGGCTGTGGCCAAAACAGTTCATGAAACCCTTTCATAGCCTTCATAATGAATATACAGCGCCAGCGGAGTCTATCTGGCACAGGCAGGGATTCCTCTGATGCCGGATTGCTTGACAGTTCAAGCAACCGGTGGTCCCCTGTCTAACAATAAACCCTACCGCCCCTCCCCAGAGGCCTATCTCCCACTAAGGTAGAGCAGCACACAGCCAAAAGGTGGCCACTAATGATCCAACCTGTTTCATCCAATCTTACCATTTTTATGTAATATAAGGTAACTGCCTGAAGTATCCATTCAGTATATTTACTCAATTTACCCTTATACTACATACATTTGGTAAGATTGGATGAAAAAGATTGGATCATTAGTGGCCACCAAAAGACTTACCAGAGCTTCGGTCCTCATCACTTCTTACAGCTGCCGGCTGCTTTGCTGCATTCTTTGTATGGTTCCCGATGTTAACCCATGTACTGTATGTCAGGTGACACATCGGGAGCTTAGAGATGATACAGCTGTAAGTGAAGAAGACCGATGGTCAGAGCTCTAGAGCATTCTGCTGCGCGCTGCTCTGCGCATGAGTGAGAGATGCCTTCATGGCCCTCCTAAATACCATTTGGGTGAGACTGGTTGATTAACCAGGACTCCACTGTACCTTCCTTACTCAGGTCAGCCATGTTTACAATTTTGTGTATAGAGAGTCTCATAATACACAACCACTAACAAGCACATTGCTGACCTGATATATTCACAACACGCCTGGTTAGTGTTTGCATAATCTGTTTTGACTACTCCCAGCTAGTGTCTAACCGGCAGTAAATCCACCTTTACTCTCAGTTTTATAGGTTTTGAGAACACGAGTCAATGCTCCAGCAATGGTCTAGAACTCAGTCCTAGGTAGAAGTGTTAATCTAAAAAATGGTACATGTCTTCAATCTAGTCCACAATCCAAGGCTATAGTGCTTATTTAGAACATGATCCAAGGATCCAACATTGGTCTAGATTGTGGTACATGGCTGTAGTGATGATCTAGAATGTGACCCAAGGATGTAGTGTTAATCTAGAACACGGACAAAGCTCTAATGTTGATCTAGAATGCAGTACACAACTGTAGTGTTAATCTAGAATGAGATCCAATGTTGTGGTGCCGATCTAGAACATGGTCCAAAGCTGTAGTGTTAATCTAGAACACAGTACACAACTGAAGTGTTAATCTAGAAAGAGATCCAATGTTGTAGTGTTGATCTAGAACATGATCCAAGACTGTAGTGTTGATCTAGAACATAGGCAAAGGCTCTAGCATTGATCTAGATGTGGTCCTTGACATCTGTTTTGGTACTGGTGGTGCTTTTCTTTCACATCTGTGGTGTTACTTTGGACTGTGGTTGGAGGTGGCAGTACTTTTGAGTCCGGAGGCATAGCTAAGGTTCTGCATCATAAAATACCCTATCTGTAAGTGGAGGGGGAGGGATGTTATACAGACCAGTGTGGCTATTAGAGCAAACTGTATAGATAATGATTTAAGCTGGATCATTCTAGGGTAGATTTTTTTTTCTTTTTAGATCTATATTTTAACCTATAGCACTGCTTTATAGTTGTTGGGGTCAGTGTCCTCCATTAAGTGCAAGAAGCAGGCTGTGATGACGGTCAAGTGACGAATCGTGGCGCAGTAGGCGGAGCTCATTAGCTGTGAGATGAAAGATCGATGTTACTGGCGCTCAAACCACGACTTTCTGACAGAAGATTCTTAGAAACCTGAAAATGCAGGAAGTGAGAATAATTACTACCCAAGGCACAGAATTCTACAGAAGTATGGGAGTAGGGAGGTATTCTACAGAGGTATGAGCAGGCATCTGACAAATGAGGGAAGGGGGAGGATACAATGAGGGAAGGGGAGAGAGTAAGGTAAGGAAGGTCTTCTTACCTGGAAGGACTCATCACTGGATTTGTTGAGATAGTTGAGTGATGCCGCTCTCTTCATACTGCAAAAGAACATGAAGTGTTTACAACAGATAATGGAAAAGGTACCACACTGCACTGGTCTTTGACTCCAGACCAGTTCGTCTGTGCCAGACTGCAGGGACACCGCTCCTGCAAAATCAAGGTGTACTGAAGTGGACAGAGGTAAACATGTTTCGGGTGTCTCCTAAGGAAGGGCGATGCCCGGAATGTGGTGTACCTCTGTTTACTTCAATACAGCATGATTTTGCTGAGCCATTGATGTGCTGTCTCCAAGTTTGTTCAAGTGTTACCCCAGATATGTGATACCGGGTGCCAGGCAGTTGTGACGCGCCTGTACTGGGTGCCAGGCAGGTAAAATGCATGCATATGTGTAAACTAAATAACATACAGTAGACAAGCTAAAATAAACAGTAATGTACCACAAGGACCAGTACTGAGGCCAGGTCTATTTTATTTGGTTAGTGGAACAGAAAATAATGAAGATATTTTAACCATGATTCCCAGAGGTATTTATGTAAAAGGATGAAGACTTGCTTCTTCCTTTATATATTCAGCCAGTGGGAAAAGTCTGGACAACATTCGGTTTTCTCCTTCTCATCATGGCAATTGCTGGTTTCTCTGGTTTACCATCTATGTAGAGAAAAAACATGGCCTTACTGGAAAATTCCTCTACCAAATCCTGCCGGGCCAGTATTGGCTTCCCAGGAAATAGATTCCCTAAAAGCCTTGTACACACACTCAACAAACTTAATTTCCATGACATGCCGTCGGGACGTGCCAGCGTATATGTTGGCTTGACCAGATGGCGTCATGTGACTCCCTGTTGACATGGAGACGCGATGCTGGAATCGGCGATCAGGTGACCACACTTATCGTCCGCTTGCAACTCTGCAGGGGGGAGGAGATAGGAAATCATCTGCCTAGTGGTGGGCCATAGTTTGCCCAGCACTGGTATAGATCTAAATAATGCAGAAGGACCATAGGGAGTTGAGAGCCTTGCCTGGGACTAATGGGTTGAATCCCCAAATCGAGCTCTTATGCTCCTGAATCCTATATGCTCCTGGATCCTAGCCTTCAAGGACTTGATTTAGGGGTTCAAGCTATCAGTCCTGGCTACTGACACACTGTGGCCACAGCTGAGATGGATGGCACTTGACCACATGCCACCATTTTGGATAGGTGGGGATAGAGATAGAATCCTTTTGCAGAAGGAGGCCCGGTGGATGAGAAAGTTGGATACAGTGTAACTAAAAGGGTAAAAGGACCACTCCAGCGGAAAAAGTAGGCAGTTAAAATCTGACAGAAATGACAGGTTTTGAGCCAATCCATCTCCTCATGCCTGAATGGCAGTTTAACTGCCAAAATAGTAAGATACCAGCCAGCCTCCCTACTCAATAGCACACTATATTGGGAGTTAGCATTAGCAACTGCCATTCAGGAAATTGTTTTGACAACAAAGAAAACCCTGAGAATCCCCCATGAGCAGATGGACTAGTCCAAAACCATACACTGGAACTGAGGCACAGTCCCTAACAGAAGCCCTTCCTAAATGGTATATGTAATACCTAAAATATAACTTTTATTAATAACAACAACTGGGCCACACCACCACCACCAACATATAACATGAAAATGAAAGGGGGGGGGGGGGGTTAGGTGGTGTGGCCCAGTTGTTATTTAAATCAGTATTAATAAAAGTTATATTTTAGGTATTACATATACCATTTAGGAAGGGCTTCTGTTAGGGACTATGCCTCAGCTCCAGTGTATGGTTGTCAATATACCCAATCCTAGTCAAGTGTTTTGTTAGTCCAAAACCATGACGGTTCTGTTAAACTTTAACTACCTACTTTTTTTCGCTGGAGTGGTCCTTTAAATGAGATGTTAAAATGTTTTCTATAGCCTTTCCATCATTGGTGTCTGTCATTTTTCTTTAGATCCTAATGCCAATGGGTGGGTGATGCCGTTTCTTTAGCCATAAAGACACATTTTCATTATCAACTAAAGGCTTGAATGATATCAGGAATATACCTGTAATGTGAATGATGAATTATGTAAATGTTGCAGTGATTTAACTAGTAGCTAGTTTACCTTGTTCATTTGCTTGTACATTATGTTACTGCAAGTCACCTGAAGTGTGTAGTGCGCAGTAGATTGGACTTTTACCCTAAGGGGGTTAAGATGGATCATGATGTCACTAGTCAGCTGACCAGTTGGTGGCCTGACCTGATGGGTGTAATGCACGGATAACAAGTTCTGTTGTTCATTTGATACTTGTACACCTCAGGAATGGGGGAGAACCCAAAACGTTAAAATTATAAATGTAAGTTTATAAGCCAGTGGAGTGCCTCCCTAATTTGAAATTACTAAAAGCACAATTATATAAAGGACAGAGGTAGGGAGAAGGCTTGGAGGAACCACAAGGAGTAATAGATATATCTCATTGGTGATCATCAGACTGTGAACATGGGGCACAAGTCTGGAGAGTGCTGTATGCACTGTGCGACTATGGTGCACAGGACGGTGCATGTTACTGACACAGTCTAAGCTGTATCATTAGAGGAGCATCTGATATATGGTTACTTTGTATTGCGTGGTTCAGGCGGTGTCGTCCCCTGCAACTTCTTCACCAACATTTCACTGCTTCTTCGCAGAACATCACGGATCTTCCCCAGAGAACCTGAACGTCTGAGCGCCCCACTGCCATCCTGAAACAGAGGGAAATAACTCTGGCAACACTGACTACACGCACACACACGCACATCAATATGTACAATGCAACAACGACATACAAATGTGTAAGAAGAGATGTAGTGTGCACACGTGTGGGATGGGATGTAGGGTGCACATTATATGGGATAGGATGTAGGGAGCACATGATGTGCAGAATGGGATGTAGGGAGCGCACGTTGTGCAGGATGGGATGTAGGGAGCGCACGTTGTGCAGGATGGGATGTAGGGAGCACACGTTGTGCAGGATGGGATGTAGGGAGCACACGTTGTGCAGGATGAGATGTAGGAGGCGCACGATGTGTGCACATTGTGCAGGATGGGATGTAGGGAGCGCATGTTGTGCAGGATGGGATGTAGGAGGCCCACGTTGTGCAGGATGGGATGTAGGAGGCGCACGTTGTGCAGGATGGAATGTAGGAGGCGCACATTGTGCAGGATGGAATGTAGGAGGCGCACGTTGTGCAGGATGGGATGTAGGGAACACACGTTGTGCAGGATGGGATGTAGGGAGCACACTTTGTGTGGGATGGGATGCAGGGAAGCACACAACACACAGAGTGTACCCTATAGCCCATCTGACACAGCATACACTGTTCATAGCAAACCCACTGTACATGCAGAGAAACACACACCATACATAGCACACATTGTACAAGGCGCGCACACACACACACGCACACACACACACACACACACACACACACACACACACACACACACACACAGTAAACAGCGCGAGACGCACACACACAATCCGGTAAGTTTAGCAAGAGGATTCCTTCAATCGTTTTCTCATTTGAAGCTTCCTCTCACCAACACTGCACTTAAAACTAAATTAGAATCTTACATTTCACGTAGTGGATTTTTGTTGTGGAATTGTCACCTTAGTAAGATCACACAGGGTTGATTCTTTCACATGCACTCTTCACACCCTTTTACTTGGAGGATAAGTATCTGGCGGTGTCAGTGCCTTTTTCTGAATAAAACATACAAACAGATGCGGAAGAGGACTCGGAAATCTTAGGCATCTTCATTGCCTTGTTTCTTGGAGCATGTGTTGGTTTGGAACTGGGCATTCTCTGCTTACGAACAGACAGATCCAGATTTCTATACATCCAGGGAAAGGATTGTGGTATACGTAGAAAGATCTTGCTGATCTTGTAGGCTGTTTGAAACAATGGGTGATCTTACCTCAGAAGAGGAATGGATTATAAAAGATATTTGTTAGACACAAAGAACCGGGTAAGGCCCATGAAATGCGCCATCATGCGTGTTCAAAATCCATTCCTCATGCAAGATAAGACCACTTATTGTTTCGAACAGCTTACAAGAGCTTTTTACACCCTGGGGCACTTTCTCCTACCCATTGTGTTATCTATGTCCGAGGCATGTTTTCACAATGCTGAGCACCAAGACTGGGCGCCCCATAGCAGGGCGGGAAGTGGTAACTCGGAGGGGGAATAGTATTTTAATCTATGCTACATTGTTCATTGTGTCACTGATACATTTTTTTCACATATGTATATGTATTTTTAATACATGACAAAAGGCCATTTTTCAGCTATAGCATTACCTTTTTGAGTACCGCAGAACGCACCTGCTTCTGAAGAGACCTTTATCCAGAGAACTGTATTGTTTTAGAAAGACTAGATTGTGTTAACCCTTTCTTTCCCTCAGGCTTAGAAAATTTAGAAGGGATCTACATCCTTTATAATTGAAAGGGGGTTGCAGCTTACCGTTTAATTGTGCTCAGTAAATGTAGGTGTGGCACACTTTCCCTCCTGGTCTGTCTGTAAGCCCAATTCCAGCTATCCCGCACATCAGTTGCATTCATGTGATTGGATTGTTTGTGTGCCGGAGTAGATTGGGAGCCTGAAGCAGGCCGGCCAGTAGGGGGAATGTTACAGTGTTTGCCAACGTTTGGGATTTGCGTCTGTACTTAAAACATTATAGGCAGCATTAACTAATTAACCCTGTCAGAACAGAACTAATGCTGGGTACACACTATGAGAATTTATGTTCCATTTACTGTCAGATCGATTATTTCCAACACGTCCGATTTGCTTTCCGAACGATTTCCTAGCATTTTCCGATCGATTTTCTATTAAAGTTAACGGAAATCGATTGGAAAGCAAATCGGACATGTCGGAAATAATCGATCTGACAGTTAATCTACCATAAAATCTCATAGTGTGTACCCAGCATAAGTCTGTGGTCAATAGCTGGTGCATTATTCTTTAAAACAGAAAAACCGTGTAGCACAATACCCCTACCCAAAATCTCGTTTTCTATTTGATCTTTTATTTTGAAAAATGTCTGAATCCATGTAGTACGTAAAAATGAGTGTATTTGCATTACGAAACCAGTGTAGGAAGAGAGGGATAAACCACAGAAGCAAATCAAACCTGGTATAAGAGGGAAGATGTGAGGTCACCATCCCAAATGCTTAACCTTTTGCTAAAAAGTAAGATCTTCACCGAGGCCCCTCTAGAAGTTTTAGTGTCCACACGTCACCAGGAGGTCCTACTGATCGTATCTTCTAGGTTGGCTGCTTTGTTTAGCCTCATCTATCCAAGCTCTCAACCCCAGTTAGTCCATAATGTTCTCAAGTTCTTCTGATAACTGGAAAACTTAAGCCAGCTAAAATTACCATATATTAGGATAAACCCATGCCTTCCCAATAACAGTCGATCCTTTAAGTCTTGTGAGCTGGGGCCTCCATGGATGGGATGTCTTATTCCAACTCCATCAGATCAGACTGAGATTTTGGGAATTCAGAGGCAAAAGGAAACACTATTCATCAGACTAGGCATACTTCTTCCATCGCTCCATGGTCCTCACATACCATTGTAGGTGCTGTCAGTGGGGGAAAAGGGGTAATATGGGCACTGTGATTGGTCTGCAGCTACACAGACCCCCCCTATTCAACAAGCTGTGATGCTCTGTGTGTTCTGATAGCTCTCTCCCATGGTCACCATTAGGGTTTTCAGGAATTGGTGCTATAGTACAACACCCCCACTCATGCTGCAGGTCACACTCTCGACCTTATATTCACTAAATCCACCACCATTGCAGACCTTGACATCGCACCCTTTTCACCCTCAGACCATATCCTTCTCACCTTCAACCTCCTCACGGAAGGCACCTCCTAACTACCCGCCCACCCACCTGGTCGATGGCAGCGAGACCTATGCAAGCTCAACCTTAGCGTCCTTGCTGACCCCCTCCATTCCCTCTCCTCCACTCTCCCCACCCTAAACGGTCCTAATCTTGCTGCAGCTCAGTATCGCCAAACTCTCATCAGCCCTAGAGAAAGCTGCTCCACCAATATTTTGCCACAACCGACCCCCTTACCCCCAGCCCTGGCGCACTACCCATACTCGCAACCTCCAGAGGAAAACATGCGCCACTAAACTGAAATGGAGGAAAACTAGACTTAACCAGGATTTCCTACAGTACAAGACTAACCT
Source organism: Hyperolius riggenbachi (assembly GCF_040937935.1). Lineage (NCBI taxonomy): Eukaryota > Metazoa > Chordata > Amphibia > Anura > Hyperoliidae > Hyperolius > Hyperolius riggenbachi. The sequence goes on from NC_090649.1 coordinate 442,020,051, forward strand.
GCTGCAGTTCCACACTGCCCTTGCTCATGCGAAGCAGGAATACTTTTCCAAGCTCATCGGAGCACAAGCTTCCAACCCCCGGCGTCTTTTTGCCACTTTCATCTCTCTGCTTAAACCCACCCCCCTACCCTCCATTTCCTCCCTCTCTGCCACAGATTTAGCCACCCACTTCACTAACAAAATGATCTCCATCCGTCAGGAAATATCCAATCTCCAATCTTCACCTCCCATCCCCTCCCAACCAGCTCCTCCTCCACCCTATCCTCCCCTCACATATTTCACTCCTACTACCACCAAGGAAGTCAACCACCTACTGCAGACTTCCCATACCACTACTTCCCCCTTGACCCCATCGCTTCTGATTTACTCCAGCCTCACTTCACGGAATTGGCCCCAGTCCTCACTACCCTGTTCAACCTCTCCCTATCCACAGGCACCTTCCCCTCAGACTTCAAGCAGGCCACTGTACTACCCCTGCTCAAGAAACCCTCCCTCAACCCCTCGCTACCCTCCAACTACCGCCCTATCTCCCTCCTCCCCTTTGCCGCAAAACTCCTTGAGCGTCTGGTTCACAAACGCCTGACCCAGTACCTCAATGCCAACTCACTGCTAGACCCACTGCAATCTGGATTTCGGCCTGCCCACTCAACCGAAACTGCTCTCACCAAAGTGGTCAATGACCTTGCCTTAGCTAAAGCTGATGGTAAATACTCCATTCTCCTCCTCCTCGACCTTTCAGCAGCTTTTGACACAGTAGATCATCCCCTACTCCTCCAGTCCCTCCAGTCCATGGGCATTCACGATCTCGCCCTGACCTGGCTTTTATCCTATCTCTCCAACCGATCCTTCACGACCGCCTTCAATGAGTCCTCTTCCACCCCCAACCACCTCTCGGTGGAAGTCCCCCAAGACTCAGTCATTGGCCCCCTACTGTTCACCCTATACACATCCTCCATTGGCAAGGTTATCTCCTCCATGGGTTTTAACTATCATCTGTATGCAGATGAGACCCAGATCTACCTCCACACCCCTGACATATCCACCACTACCATGGACAAGGTCTCCTCCTGCCTATCAGCCATCTCCTCCTGGATGTCCGCTAGGTTCCTGAAACTAAATCTAGACAAAACGGAATTTATGATCTTCCCACCCTGGCCATCCATGAACCTCCCAGATGTGCATGTCACTGTCAACCACACTACCATTCGCCCTACCTCTCAAGCCCGCTGTCTGGGTGTCACCCTGGACTCCGCACACTCCTTCACTCCCCACATCCAAAACCTCACAAAGTCCTGCAACTTCCACCTTCGTAACATCTGTAAGATTTACCCTTTCCTGACCTCTGCCACCACCAAACTCCTCATCCATGCCCTCATAATTTCCCGCCTTGACTACTGCAATGCCCTTCTGTCTGGTCTCCCTATGACCCGAACAGCCCCACTGCAGTCCATCATGAATGCTGCTGACAGAATTATCCACTGCTCCAATCGCTCCACCACGGCGGATCCCCTCCTTGAATCCCTCCACTAGCTTCCTATTCAGTCTAGAATCAGATTCAAGATACTGTGTCTGACCTACAAATCTGTCCACAAAACCTGTCCAACCTACATTTCCGATCTTACTCAGAGGTACACACCTAGCCGCTCACTCCGCTCTTCCAATAAACTCCGCCTAACCGCCTCCCGCATCACCCAGTCCCATGCACGCCTCCAGGACTTCTCAAGAGCTGCTCCAACACTATGGAACTCCCTACCTCCACCCATTAGGGCAGCCCCCTCCTTTAACATCTTCAAGAAGGCCCTTAAAACTCAACTTTTCACTCTGGCCTACTACCCCTCGCAAGTGCTCTAAACCCACAGCTGAACTCTGGTCCCCTACCTTTCGTGTCCTTACCTCTCCCTCTAGATTGTAAGCCTTTGGGCAGGGTCCTCCTTTTGTGTCCTACCTGATCATGCACCTCCATTACTGTGAACCCATGCTATGCATCTGAGTGAACCTAACTTGCCTAATCTCCATGCTCCATCCAGTGACTGACTAAGCACTACCTTGTACTCATACTGTGCTGCATGATCTGGTCCTTCTTGTATTCAGGTATTGTCATTTTGCTGTATGTCACCCCTAAATATTGTCTGTAACCTAAACTAATGTCCAGCGCTGCGTATTATGTTGGTGCTTTATAAATACAATTAATAAATAAATAGTAGCTTTTCTGTGGGATCAGACCAGACAGGGAGTCTTTACTCCTTGGGCAGCCATGCCCCCATCACCAGCTCTCACTAGTTGTCCCTCCTTGGACGATTCTTGGTAGATATGAACCTCCTACAACACCGACACGTTGCTTTGCCTCTGGTTAACGTCTCTCAAGTTAATACGGTCGCCCATTTTTCCTGCTCCTAAAACATCACCTTCAAGCATTAAATTGTTCACTTGTTGCCCGATATATATCTTACAGGTGCTACTACAATGAGATAATCCATGTTCTAATGCAATATATTCACTGCAGGACCTCGGGGGAGCTCCAATCCTAAGCAGGAGAGCTGTTGTCGGTGCACTCCTTCAGGCAGGTTCACCACCTGTGCCTCACACTGCATATAGACTAGTTAACAGAAGGAGGCATACCACATTTGCTCGAACTTGCGCTCAGTTTAATGTGCGTCAGCACACTACATTGTCTGCTATTAGATAGAAGAACTTGCAACCTTCCACATGGATCATAGAGATAGTAAGGACTGCTGACATTTTAGCAATTAATCTTCTACAGCCCAGGTTTGTACGATCACCGGTTCTTCCCACCCCAGGAGAGCCTCCGTATCTGCAGACGTCACGCATAAAGATGGTGCAGAGTCATGAAACTCCCTATTCCCAGGAATCCCCCTCGGAGGTCCCACACGCCTTCATACATATCATTCCTATCTAGAGACTACACAGAAGGAAAGGCACCACACAAAAAGATGATTAACTTTAATTCTTCAACTGAACTTAAAACAATAACAAGCAGTTCAACACAATTGGCTAATAAATACTCAATTTCCATAATAACATAAATATTAACAATGATGAAAACCAATAAATGCACCAGAAGATTCTGTAAGTGTGGAGCGGCAAAAATTAAGGCAAAAAATAGACAATAGGCAAACAAGAAGAATATGGCATAAAGGGGAACTCTAAACAAGCAGGAGGAGAAAGGAGGTCCGGAGGAAGGATGGGAGGAGATAAAAGGTTGGTTGGCATCTGCATCGCAGGAGGGAGCCAGGAAGACGCCTGCATCGCAGGAGGTAGTTGGGGGAAAGGGTCGCATCTGCATCACAGCTGGGGGTGTTGAAACGTCTGCAATGCAGAAGGGGGGTGGGGGAGAGGGTGGGGACTACCTCCACCGCAAGAAAGATTCAGGTAGGTGGCTTCTGCTTTGCAGTATGGATGTGAAGGAGAGGGTGTCAGCATTTGCAGGAGAATAAGAGGAGCAGAATGATGCACGGAGGAGAATGTGAGAGGCGGAGGGTGGGGTCCTCTGCACCTCAGTATGATGCACAAAGGCGGCCTCTGCATTACGGAAGGCAACATTTCCAGCAATCACTCCAGGTTAACAAAAGTGACTCTCTTGTTAACCTGGAGTGATTGCTGGACATTTTGACTTCCGTAATGCAGGATCCAAATATCCAAAGTTTTGGAGCCACAACAGACTCCATTTTTAAAGACCACCACAATAGAATAAGGCCCATCTGGGCTGGCTCCAGCACTTACAAGATGATGTACTCAGTGTGTACAGATGCTGTATGCATTCCAGGATAGCCGCAGGAGAGGTCTCTGCATTACAGGAGAGAATGGGAGGGGCTGTGCACTGAAGAAGGTGGGTCTCTGAATTAGAGGAGAGCACAGGAAGGTTATGCATCTGAGGATATGGTTTGCAGGAGGACACAGGGAGGGGACTCTGCTTTGCAGGAGGACACAGGGAGGGGACTCTGCTTTGCAGGAGGACACAGGGAGGGGACTCTGCTTTGCAGGAGGACACAGGGAGGGGACTCTGCTTTGCAGGAGGACACAGGGAGGGGACTCTGCTTTGCAGGAGGACACAGGGAGGGGACTCTGCTTTGCAGGAGGACACAGGGAGGGGACTCTGCTTTGCAGGAGGACACAGGGAGGGGACTCTGCTTTGCAGGAGGACACAGGGAGGGGACTCTGCTTTGCAGGAGGACACAGGGAGGGGACTCTGCTTTGCAGGAGGACACAGGGAGGGGACTCTGCTTTGCAGGAGGACACAGGGAGGGGACTCTGCTTTGCAGGAGGACACAGGGAGGGGACTCTGCTTTGCAGGAGGACACAGGGAGGGGACTCTGCTTTGCAGGAGGACACAGGGAGGGGACTCTGCTTTGCAGGAGGACACAGGGAGGGGACTCTGCTTTGCAGGAGGACACAGGGAGGGGACTCTGCTTTGCAGGAGGACATATATAGAACAGCTGCATTGGAAAATCACAATAAGGGCATTGGAAGACAAAATTAGCTTTTGGGACCAGAGACAGAGATTTTGGCAGTGAGCATATGTGAAAATGTATTAACTGCAAACGTTGCCCAGCATTATCCTTCAATATAATCCTACCTTAAACTTATACTAGCCTCTTCCGTATAAGAACAACACTAACACAAACTAATTATACTTAACATTATGCCACCCATCACACTTACCCAACTATCTTTATAACAGCCACAGTATGATGCCAAAAACATATTTATTGTATACATCACTCAAAAGTACCAAGATTCAAATGGTCATTGTCAAAGCGGGCAATCTTATCCTGCATGAGAGCAGACACACTGAGGGACTAAGAGAAGAGCTCTGAGCTGGAAAGAGGAGACCAGGGGTGACAAGGAGGAGCTCTGAGATGGAGATCAGGGGTGCCAGGGAGGAGCTCTGAGCTGGAGAGGGTAGATCAGGGGTGACAAAGAGGAGCTCTGAGAGAGGGGAGATCAGGGGTGCGAGGGAGGAGCTCTGAGATGGAGAGGGGAGATCAGGAGTGCCAGGGAAGAGCTCTGAGCTGGAGAGGGGAAATCAGGGGTGACAAGGAGGAGCTCTGAGATGGAGAGGGGAAATCAGGGGTGCCATGGAGGAGCTCTGAGCTGGAGAGAGGAGACAAGGGGAGACAAAGAGGAGCTCTGAGAGAGGGGAGATCAGGGGTGCCAGGGAGGAGCTCTGAGATGGAGAGGGGAGATCAGGGGTGCCAGGGAAGAGCTCTGAGCTGGAGAGGGGAAATCAGGAGTGACAAGGAGGAGCTCTGAGATGGAGAGGGGAGATCAGGGGTGCCATGGAGGAGCTCTGAGCTGGAGAGAGGAGACAAGGGGAGACAAAGAGGAGCTCTGAACTAGATGGAGGAGACCAAGGAGAAGCTCTGAGCTGGAGAGAGGTGACCAGAAGTGACAAGAAGGCGCTCTAAGCTGGAGAGGGGAGACCAGGGGTGACAAATAGGCGCTCCAACATGCAGATAGCATGGAGACAGAAAGCCAGGAAATCATGTTGTAAGCAGAGGACCTCAACAGGTTTGTAATGGAAATAAGCGGAATTTAAGAACATTTTACTACCAATTTAGTAAGTTTCGATCTTCAAAAAATACAAAGGCTTGGTGTAGCAGCACTATGAAAGCAGATGTGGATGTAGCAGAAATAACTGAGAAGGAAAAAATTCAAACACTCCAGAGAAATGGGGTGAAATGCAGGACAAATTGCTGAGGAAGGCTGGAAGAATTACACCAGAATGTACAGGAGAATACAACATAGAAGAACAGAGGGACATCATGAACAGAGGGGTAATCATGAAAAATAAAGAGGACAATGTGAAGGGGGAGGGGAGCACACTTGACACCAGAAAGAGGAATAAGGAGGACAGGAGGTGGAAAGTGTGGGCATGACAGATTTCAGAAAATGATTACAAAGTAAAGCCCAGGCAACAAATGGTGGCGTACACTAAGGTACAGTTTGATCCATAAATATTTGGGCAGAGATAACTTTTTCTAATTTTGGTTCAATACTTTACCACAATGAATAAATGAAACAACTCAGATGAAGTTGAAGTGCAGACTTTCAGCTTTAATTCAGAGGGGTGAACAAAAGGTGAACAAAACAATTGCATAAAAATATGAGACAACTAAAGCATGTTTAACACAATTCCTTCATTTCAGGGGCTCAAAAGTAATTGGACATTGATTCAAAGATTATTTCATGGGTAGGTGTGGGCAAGTCCATTAGGTCATTATCAATTAAGGCCTGGAGTTGATTTGAGGCGAGGTGCTTGCATGTGGAAGGTTTTGCTGTTAACAGACAACATGCGGTCAAAGGAGCTCTCCATGCAGGTGAAAGAAGCCATCCTTAGGCCTGAAACCCACTAGGAGCGATTTTCTGAGCGCTTTGTGATTTGAAAAGCTCTTGATAATGTAATGCTATGGGTGTGATCTCACTAGAGCGATGTGATTTTATAAAAAGCATTGCATTAGCAAGAGCTTTTCCAAATCACAAGCGTTTAGAAAAGGCTGCTAGTGGGTTTAAGCCCTTAAAGTGAACCTTAAGCCAGAAAAAAAAAAAAGAGTTTTACTCACCTGGGGCTTCTACCAGCCCCCTGCAGCAGTCCTGTGCCCTCGCAGTCACTCACTAATCCTCTGGTCCCCCGCTGCCAGCTAGTTTCGTTTTTGCCGACAGGCCCGTCAGGACTGGCCACGCGTTGCTTTTTCCGCATTCCCGGCTGTAATTAGCGCTATTGCGGGCCGCAACGCGTACAAAAATACGCGTTGTCGCATATCAATGCGTGCGTAATGCGGCAACGCGTATTTTTGTACGCGTTGCGGCCCGCAATAGCGCTAATTACAGCTGGGAATGCGGAAAAAGGTACGCATGGCCAGTCCTGACAGGCCTGTCGGCAAAAACGAAACTAGCTGGCAGCGGGGGACCAGAGGATTAGTGAGTGGCTGCGAGGGCACAGGACTGCTGCAGGGGGCTGGTAGAAGCCCCAGGTGAGTAAAACTCATTTTTTTTCCTGGCTTAAGTGTCCCTTTAAGCTGCGAAAACAGAATAAAACCCATCCGAGAAATTGCTACAGTATTATGACTGGCAAAATCTATTTTGGTCCATCCTAAGAAAGCAAGCACTCGTGAACTCAGCAACGAAAAAAGACCTGGACATCCATGGAAGACAACAGTGATGGATGTTCGCAGAATAATTCAGGGCTGTGGAGTCGTGGAGTCGGGCAATTTTGGGTGCCTGGAGTCGGAGTCGGGAAAAATGCACCGACTCCGACTCCTAATGAATTTGTAACTGTAATTAAAATAGAAAATATGATAAAATGTTCTATTTCTCAGATAATAGTCATTAAAATAATGTATATATACAGTATATATACAGTAATAGCTGTGCTTAGTCCACAAAAATAAAATAAACCAATCAAAATTAGTTACTTGTGCTGCTTCAATAAAGCAGTCCCCGTATTTTTAAGGTCAGATTGTGACTGTATATATGATGTGTACACAGGAATCTCTTATATATACTAAATAACATCTATGCTGTAAGAATAAAGCCTGATGTGTAGCTGTGTCACTAAAAGAGATGGTCAACGAGATGGAAATAATTCTGCATTGATGCGGATTTATGCAAATGTATGCACTCCCTTTGCTGATGAAATAAAATAATTTGATATGTTATTAAAATTTGGTTTGGTGACTACAAATTAAAGGGTAACTGAGACGGATGAAAAGTAAAGTTTTATACATACCTGGGGCTTCCTCCAGCCCCCTTCAGGCTAATCAGTCCCTCACTGTCCTCCACCACCCGGATCTTCTGCTATGAGTCCTGGTAATTCAGCCAGTCAGCGCTGTCCGGCCGCATGCCGCTCCCACAGCCAGGAACATTCTGCACCTGCGCAATAGTGCTGCACAGGTGTAGTATGCTCCTGGCGGCGGAGTGTGTGCATGCGCACTACGCTTGACTGGCTCAAGTACCTGGACTCATAGCAGAAGATCCAGGTGGTGGAGGAGGACAACGAGGGACTGATTATCCTGAAGGCGGCTGGAGGAAGCCCCAGGTATGTATAAAACTTTAATTTCATCTGTCTCAGGTTTACTTTGTTACACAGTAGTACTATACTCTACATATGCACTCCCCACAGAGCTGCAGGGAATCCACTGAGAATGCTGTGCACATTGAACACAGAGGTGTTGTCTGTTTACAATCTCCTCACATTCTTACATGCACCCACACTTGATAGATGTTCTTTGTTCCGGTTGTACCTTTTACAAGTACTCTTACCAAGGACTAGTTTTAGTCTAAAGGGAATAAATATAGTAGTCTACATATCCTTCTCACTTCAGTTGTCTTGTAAAATTCCTAAGCGTTGGCAGTTAAGAGACGAATTTCATGTTACATACTTTTAATCAACAAAATTGTAATATGCAAATTAGAGTCGTCGGAGTCGGTGGAATCCTAAACTGAGGAGTCGGAGTCGGTGGATTTTTGGACCGACTCCACAGCCCTGGAATAATTTCCATGGTGATGAGAAACCCCTTCACCACAGCCAACCAAGTGAACAACACTCTCTAGGGAGTAGGCGTATCGATATCCAAGTCTAGCGTAAAAAAACAACTGCATTAAAGTAAATACAGTGGATGCACTGCAAGGTGCAAGCCACTCATCAGCCTTAAAGAGGAACTTCAGCCTAAACAAACATACTGTCCTTAAGTTACATTAGTTATGTTAATTAAAATAGATAGGTAATATAATCTCTTACCCACCCGGTTTTAAAAGAACAGGCAAATGTTTGATTTCATGAGGGCAGCCATCTTTTTGGTTGAAAGGAGGTGACGGAGCATGAGACACAGTTCCAACTGTCCTGTTTGCTGATCACCCCTCAACAACAACATAGGAAATCCCATCATGCTTTGCACAGCATCAGGGAAAAAAAAGCCCAGGCAGTTCTGATGCTGTGAAACTGTTAAAGAAACACCAAGCCTTTTCAGTGCTGCTGAGTAGATTTTTAGTCCGGAGGTTCACTTTAAGAATAGGAAGCCTAGATTGGACTTTGCTAAAGGACATCTAAAAAAAGCCAGTACAGTTATGGAAAAACATTCTTTAGGACAGATGAAACCAAGATCAACCTCCACCAGAATGATGGAAGAAAATAGGTATGGAGAAGATGTGGAACAACTCATTATCCAAAGCATACCACATCATCTGTAAAACACAGTGGAGGCAGTGTGATGGCTTGGGTATGCATGGCTGCCAGTGGCACTTGGACACTAGTTTATTGATGATGTGACACAGGACAAAAGCAGCCAAATGAATGCTGAGGTGTTCAGAGACATAATGTCTGCTCAAATCCAGCTAAATGCAGTAAAACTGATTGGGCAGCATTTCATTATAAAGATGGACAATGACCCAGAGCAACCCAAGAGTCTGAAGCCATTTAAAATACCACTTTTTATCCAGCAGGCTGCTTCAGCATTACAATACAAACTGATTCGCTGTGGGGACGCGGCAGAACAAGGTCTGTATCCCTATGAAATCCCGGGGCAAAATGCCACAACTTTCCAGGTCATGGATTTTGATGCCCGGGGGAGGCAGAGCTTTGCGCTGTAGTTCTGCCTCCAGTACAGTCAATCTCTGCCGATCGCCACCTCTCCCCACCCCTCTCAGTGAAATAAGACTGAGAGGGAAGGGAGAGGCGAGGATTGACGCAAGCAGAGGCAGAGCTACTGCACAAAGCTCTGCCTCTACCCAGAAGAAGCCCCAAATTTTGCCCTGGGGATTTCAAGGGTATTAAGACCTCATTCTGCCGCGTCCCCACAGTGAATCAGTTTGGATTATAATGTTAAAGCTGCCTGCTGGATAAAAACAGGTATTTTAAATGGCTTCAGACTCTCTTTAAAGCGGATCTGAAATGAAAAAATAACTATAACAAGTAACTTGTCTATATATCTTATCTAAAGTTTAGATAGTTTACACAGAAAATCTAGCTGAAAACAGCTTTAATAGAATATGATTATTTCTTCCTGTGATACAGTGACAGCAGCCATGTTTGTAAACATTACACAGAGGCAAGCTTATCTGCATCTTGAGCAAAAAAAAACCCAATCCCCCCCTCCTCCTCCCTCCTCCTCTCTGCCTCTGAAATCTCTGGCTAGTAATACCTCCCCTTCCTCCTGCCCAGACTGAGCTCCAATGAGCCCCTGCTACTGTCTAAAAGTGCCTTGGCTCTCTGAAAACCTGTGGGCGTGGCTTGTTTAGTTTATAGGGAATTAGAGCATTAAAACAAAAACAAAAAAGTATTTGGCTTGAGGAATGCCCTATAAACAATAGGAAAGGAACACAATTATGCAATGAGTAAAAGTTCATCTCGGATCCACTTTAAAGCAAAGAAGTGGAACATTCTTAAATGGCCATGTCAGTTACCGGATCGTAAAGTGAACCTCCAGACTAAAAATGTACTCAGCAGCACTGAAAAGGCTTGGCGTTTCTTTAACAGTTTCACGGCTTCAGAACTTGGTTTTTCTTAACCAAGCCTCATTTTTAGCTGCACAGAAGAAAACTGCCCTGGAATTTATCCCCTGATGCTGTGCAAAGCATGATGGGATTTCTGATGTTGTTCTTCCTGTTCTGCTGTTTTGGTGCAATTTTTTCCCCCTTAATTTTGAATTTGAGATTTGAAGCCTAGCGCACACAGCTGGGAGGGGTGATCAGGACACAGGACAGTTGGAATTGTGTCTCATGCTCTCGGTCACCTCCTTTCAACCAAAAAGATGGCTGCCCCATGATATCACAAGCATTTGCCTTTTCTTTTAAAACAGGGTGGGTAAGAGATATTACCTAAGTATTTTACTTAACATAACTAATGTAACAGTATGTTTGTTTAGGCTGACGCTCCCCTTTAACCCATTGAGCGTGCATTTCACTTGTTGAAGACTAATCTTCGGACAGAAAGGCCCACAAACAAACAGCAATTGAAAGATGCTGCAGTAAAGCCCTGCCGGAGCATTACAAAGGAGGAAACAGCATCTGGTGATGTCCATGAGTTCAAGACTTCAGGCTGTCATTGCCAGCAAAGGGGTTTCAACCAAGTATTAGAAATAAACATTTTATTTCCAGTAATTTGTCCAACTACTTTTGAGCCCCTGAAATAAAGGGGATTGTGTAACAAAAATGCTTTAGTTGCCTCACATTTTCATGCAATCCTTTAGTGCACCTCACTGAATTAAAGCTGAAAGTCTGCACTTCAACTGCATCTGAGTGGTTTCATTTAAAATTAATTGTGGTAATGTACAGAACCAAAATGAAAAAAAAAACTGCCCAAATATTTATGGGCCTAAAGGTGGCCATACACTTAGCGATTTTCAGCAGATTCGACCATCAGATAGATTTCTGTCAGATGCCTGTCAAGACGATTCTGACAAGAACCTATCTGATGTGTGCCACACACTAGGAACAGGTTTCCAATAGTTTTCAGAATGAAATCAATCTAAATGCATTGTTGGACCATTAGATCCAATGCAGCTCTATGGGCCATCGATCTGCTGCCAGCAGCAGATCGACCTAGATTTTCCATCCAGTCAGATACATCAAATCGATCAAAATCGACCACAAATCGATCGGCTGATCTGGCCCCTTAACTGTAGGTAGAGGGAGTGTTGGTCATCCCAGGGGCCTCCTCTATCTGCAGCGAATAATATGACAATGGTATTTGCTCTTACCGGTGCCAGAGACTTTTCCTTACTCTCATCTGACGGGAGGAGTCACTGATTAGCTTTTCAGATTTTTGTAGGAACATTATCTGGCACATATAGTTATGCCCTGTCTGTGCCTTTATTGTTCTGCAACCTCACATATGATCCTCACCATTCCTGGAGAGGCGTAGAGGAATACCAGACTTGGCAGGACCTGCTGAACGGACTCAATATTGGGCAAAAAGAAAATACCAAATAAAAGCCCGCCTGACAGGGCTCCCTCATCAAATAATCCTCACTCTCGAGGCAATAAAATGGTGGCAAGATGGATTCCTGAAATGAGGAAGGAACGTGGATAGATGCTGCGATGGTGAGGTGTACAGACATTGGAAAAACAAAAGGATCTCAAAGTGGAGGAAGAGATGATGGGGTTACAAGAGACACTGAAAGGGAAGTCAGAGGATAAAACTGTAGGACATACAGAAAACAGAAAAAATGAGTGTGATGGAGAGAGAGAGAACGAGAGAGAGCATTGAGACAGAGAGAGGGAAGTGAAGCAGTGGAAGAAAGAGAACTAAATCAGTATGAAAATGAGATGACAAGGTGGTCCAAGACCTCAAGATAGATACAGGCAAACAAACATTAAGAAAGGATAGACAAAATGGTGCTTCTGGACCCCAGAAGCATATGTGATGACAAATTTAAGGAAGACAGGTGTATATGGGTACGATAGGGTAGACAGAAAGGAGGACAGCCACAGAAGGTGGGGGATTCATCAGGAATGTCCACCAAGGTCTTTGTCCATGTCATCTGGATGATGAGGATGATGATGGTATGGTAGGGAGAAGTTGCCTCTTATATTGGGGAGCTGTATCTTCTAGTGACTCAGGAAATATGGGGGAGGCAGCTCTTGTTCAGTCCTTTAGCCAGTTATTGCGACTCCTCTGTTGAGGATGGCTGGGGTACCTATGTCCAATGGCTGGGTTAACTAGGCCTAAAAAGCACAGAAATAAGAAAACAAAAGAAAGGAAAAAAAATACTTACAGCAGGCGAGCCAGAGGAGCCCAAACCAAGCAAGTTAAAGAGACTGGTTATTTATGGGACAGGAAGGGGTACAGGCCCATTATTAGCATGAGAACCATAGGGCTAGGTCTCTGCGACCTGCAGACTGCCACACAACTTATTCAGAATAGCAATAACATTGGTGGATATCCAGCTTTAGAACAACTGTTTATAAAATGTGACTGGTGACATCTAATTACTGGTCACACAGGTTCTTCTGCCTCCGCCCAAGATTATATGGGTAATATTACGATGAAGGTTGAGAGGGAGACTTGTAATGATATGAGACAGGGAACATACAAATAGTAAACATTAACAATGGAGGATTGGTAATGGGGATGGGCATACATTGGAGAGGAGGGAGGGGTTCACCAATCACAGTCTAAGTTTTCACCCATGTCTCAGTTAACATGTCCTACATGTTTTGATGTGTGAGAAGCAGCAGCAGGTAGGTGGGCTAATCTACTGAATATCCATGAAGGGCAAAACAGATAGGAGTAGAGGCAACTAGAAAGACAACAGATCCCTATAAATTCAGAAGTAGTGGGAGTACAGTCCACCATCACCATTCCAGGAGCTGGCTGGAATATCCATGAGTACAGGAGGGGAAGGGACAATATCAGGGACACAGGCTTCTGAGGGACAGAGACAATATCAAGGGATACAGGCTTGTGAGGGACAGCAGAACACAGTGTTAGAGGAATTAAACATGCCACATGGAGAAATTGGAGATGCATCATTCAGGTAAAAGGTCAGATAGAGAGGTAACATCCATAAAGTGGCATACACTAAGGGTAGGAGGAGTGTGGAATAGGGGCATTCCATAATAAGAATAGATGCCATAACAGAGAGGGGTATGGTGGCCAAGCGGGAAGAGCAAGGAAAAGGAGTTGGGTGAGTACAATGGAGGGTTATAAGAAGGTTAATATTACATCTCTTCAGGACAAGGGTCAGCATTAGAAGAAAATAAAAAAAAAGCAAGATTAAATGTTTCCGGTCTAAAGAAGGTAAAAGAAGCATCTATTCACCTAAAACACAAGAATGCAGCAAGCATCGAAAATCCGCCCATTCAACAACAGTTCTACAGTGGTTTTGGTCCATCATACTGTTCCAGATGCCACTGTCCAGCAAGCTGTAACACTAGCTACGAAAAATCCCACCAAACATTCACATTGGGATCTCATACATAAGACATTCTCCTCCACTGGTCATCATGACCCACTCATTCTAATACACCAAAAGAAGTTCTCAGTCAACACACATTGCTGTGAATAGATATTGGACCTTTCCTCTACACACCTAAATCCATGATTAGTTATCAGATACCTCCCCTGTACATGTAGCTCCATGAATAGCTATCAGATCGCTCTCTTGCCCACGAAGCTCCATGAATAGCATTAGATCCTTCTTCTGCACATATATCTCCATGAATAAGAATCAGATCCCTCCCCTACACACATAGCTCCATGATTAGGCATCAGATCCCACCCCTGCACACATAGTTCCATGAATAGTTATCAGAACCCTCCCATGCACACATAGCACCATGAACAGGCATCAGATCCCGTCCCTGCACAGTGCACACATAGCTCCATTAATAGGTGTCAGATCCCTCCCCTGCACACACAGCTCCATGATTAGGCATCAGATCCCTCCCCTGCACACATAGCTCCATGATTAGGCATCAGATCCCTCCCCTGCAGACATAGCTCTATGAACAGGCATCAGATCCCTCCTCTGCACACATAGCTCCAAGGATAATGAGCAGATCCCGCTAATTCACACATAGCTCCATGAATAGTTATCAGATCCCTCCCCTGCACACATAGCTCCATGAATAGGCATCAGATCCCTCCTCTGCACACATAGCTCCATGAAAAGGTATCAAATTCCACGTACATGGCACCCTACTGCCGCACAAATCCAGGTCGTTATTAAATACTATTCCCCCTCCGAGTAGTAACAACTCAGAGGGAGAAGTAATTCGGGGGCCGGCAATTGCCGAATCCCGGAATTACCTGAGCATGGGGAGCGGACTATAGCATTACTGCTATAGTCGCACGAAGCTTGAGCGCTACGCAGCACGGCAGGTGCCAAAAAGCCATGTTTCATTAGATTCTTCCCCTGCACATGTAGCTTCACAAATAGATATCAGATTCCTCTACTGCACACATCCCTTACATACATCCAACAGGACTACCCCCATCCAAAGCCTATTGTACACCACATACATCACATGTCCCATTCAACACAACACCCTCCATCCACAGCCTACTGTACATCACATGTGTCCAATATTAAGTCCTGGATCCAAAAACTAATGTATATCACCTATATCCTATGTCACATCCCACCTCCATAGCCAAGCACACCACAAAAAAAATCTCTTTCCACATCCACAGACATTGTATCTTCCACATTACAGTACAGTGTTCATCAACTAGTGTACCAAATCTAAAATATAAGACACAGAGATGCAGAAAACAGGAGGCAGCATTGTTACAGCAGAATGGGGCACATGCAAGAGTGGTTATGGGGTGAGCATGGGCACCTGATGAGAAAATCATGAGATGTGACCACCTGCTGCCCTGATACATACAGTGAGGGAGGGGCTTCAGCCAGTATGCTCCACCTCAGATTCAGACTCAACTGTTAACCAAAATTGGAGTCTCTTCTGCCTCCACCAGGCAGAGCAGATAGCACACAGTTCCCTCAATGGTTTACAATCCAGTCCTACTAGGAGATCAGAATGTAGGCAGGAAAAGAATTATGATAGCACATATATGTCCAGCTGTGTGCTCTCTGCCATGCGGCTGGATTAGCAGTATAACTCCTGCTGGGTGGAAGATTTGGGGTACTGAAGCCCCTCCTTTTAATCGCTGCGCTCCTGGAAGTCATGATGAGGGATCTGTACTTACCCCGCTCCACTCTACGCTGCCCATACTCACTTCTTCTGCCCCCTCTGTACCACCTTCATACTTCACACTACTGCGGCCTTGCTCACGTCCTTTTCGTCTTTGTTCGGGGGTCTCGCCATCTTTTAGAAGCTGAGCAACTTTTGTCTGCTGAACAGGATCAAGTCCCTGGAGACACATAGGTGACCATTGTGATTAAATGATATAGTTGTGTTGCCATCCATATCCTTCAGTTATCATCCCAATCTCATTTTATTTAATTCAAATTCTTCTACCATAATCTGACCCGACACTGCCACCATGTTGTCATAACATCTCTATCCTATAGCTTCTACCATAATCTTATAACACTAATCTGTACCCCAACACTGCCACCATGTCCTCATATCAGCATCTCTATACTATGGCTTCTACTATAACCGGATATCACTAATCCCTACCCCAACAATGCCACCATATTAACATATAATCAGGTCTATGCTTATAATCTTAAATGATAGACGCCTATCCCACCACCATCACCTTCCACCATTTCTTCCACCAGAACCTTACATTACTATTAGCATCTTACCAATGCCACACATTCTACTTTATATCAAAATCTGTATCCAACTGTGCCTACCCATAATCCTATGCCCCTAAACCTTATGCCAGTGCTGCCACCATTACCTCATCTCTATCTACAAGCTCATATTATAAATACCAATCCCACCACAATCTCCTATTGTCTCGATCTCACTTCTTCCACCAAAATATCATATCATCATCTTCATCTTAACACTGTAATTGCTACTACTATATAACAAATCCTTATCCAAATGCTGCCACCATGATCTCATATCAAGACTCTCTCCCACGACACTCTCCTTTCAATATCTCCATAGTCCATACAGTTACTTTGTTATAATCATAAATCACAATTTTCCTCCAACTAATGCCACAAGAATTTCATCTTTGTTCCATGCATCTTCCACAACAACCACATTACACTAATCTCTATCCCACTGCTGCCACCAGGATCAAATGCTGCTACATTGATTGCCAGATATCATCCTACATGTAATTGTGTTCTGTTAACAATGCACACACAGAGCACAGCGGTATTACCTTCACTTCCGCATGCAGCACCGCAAGTTATGTCAGTAGCGTAACTTGCGGTAGTAGAGTCCGTTGCTATGGTAACACACGTTATGATCGATAACTCATAGTCACACTACGCCAGTACTAACTTGCAGTGCTGCTTGGTTGATTCATGAATCAACCCCAAGGTGTGCTGAACAAGTGAGGGTTTATTTTTTTTTTTGCTATTGTATACAGTTTATATTGAGCAGAAAAAAAACAAATCTGTCAAGACAAGACACAGAACATTTATATTGCGCTTTTCTCCTGGCGGACTCAAAGCACCAGAGCTGCAGCCACTAGTGTGCTCAGTAGGCAGTAGCAGCGTTGGGGAGTCTTGCCCAAGGTCTCCTCACATGAATAGTTGCTAGCTTACTGGACAGGAAGAGCCTAGGTTCGAACCCTGGTCTCCTGTGTCAGATGTTGAGCCCTTAACCAGCATACTATCTAGCCACTACAGCTGTGAGAACCTTCTCAGATAAATGCCACAATGTAAACCTGTAACATACAAACCAAGCGTAAAACTACTGGCAGTCTTTATGAGTTTATCCAAGGGTTGGGAGTAGATGTTCGCCATTCTATGAGATAAAAAGCAATAGACTTCTCTTCTGATAAAATTGGGGAGATCGGTTTTGCGAATTAGGAAAATGCAACAGACAAGCCCAGACATGGCTGAGATGGACATGTGAGAACAGGACAATACAACATATAGGCAGTCTCCTCAGGGCCATACAACAGGATGCGGTTGACAGGTGAGTGGTTAGGGAGGGGACTGTGTGGGAGATGCCTACACGCGGCGATCCCTGTATAAGATTTAATCAACGCTTACGTCCAACCGAAGCCTCCCACCTGAATGCTAATTTATGCAATTCCTGCTAGATTTGGTATGGCAGGCAAAGAGTGTATGACCATACACCTGATTGGCCGACTGGCGCCTGCTGACCAGATAAAGGTAGGAAATTGCTTGAACTGGTAGTGAGCAATTGTGTGTGTTGCAGTTAGCATTCAGTTAAGAGGCAATGGGGGTGAAGTCCCTGAAAGTGAGAGATCCAGGGCTTGCCCGCATTTCCCTCTAGGTATCGCATGGTGGTTTAGGGGTCCCCAGCCCCTGGCTGTCATGCAAACTAGTGTTTGCCATACAACATATAGGCAGTCTCCTCAGGGCCATACAACATATAGGCAGTCTCCTCAGGGCCATACAACATATAGGCAGTCTCCTCAGAGCCATACAACATATAGGCAGTATTCTCTGGGCCATACAACATATAGGCAGTATTCTCTGGGCCATACAACATATAGGCAGTATTCTCTGGGCCATACAACATATAGGCAGTCTCTCCAGGACCATACAACATATAGGCAGTCTCTCCAGGACCATACAACATATAGGCAGTCTCTCCAGGACCATACAACATATAGGCAGTCTCTCCAGGACCATACAACATATAGGCAGTCTCTCCAGGACCATACAACATATAGGCAGTCTCTCCAGGACCATACAACATATAGGCAGTCTCTCCAGGACCATACAACATATAGGCAGTCTCTCCAGGACCATACAACATATAGGCAGTCTCTCCAGGACCATACAACATATAGGCAGTCTCTCCAGGACCATACAACATATAGGCAGTCTCTCCAGGACCATACAACATATAGGCAGTCTCTCCAGGACCATACAACATATAGGCAGTCTCTCCAGGACCATACAACATATAGGCAGTCTCTCCAGGACCATACAACATATAGGCAGTCTCTCCAGGACCATACAACATATAGGCAGTCTCTCCAGGACCATACAACATATAGGCAGTCTCTCCAGGACCATACAACATATAGGCAGTCTCTCCAGGACCATACAACATACAGGCAGTCTCTCCAGGACCATACAACATACAGGCAGTCTCTCCAGGACCATACAACATACAGGCAGTCTCTCCAGGACCATACAACACATAGGCAGTCTCCTCAGGGCCATACAACATATAGGCAGCATCATTAGGACCATACAACATATAGTCAGCCTCCTCAGGGCCATACAACATATAGTCAGCCTCCTCAGGGCCTTACAACATATAGGCAGCCTCCTTAGGGCCCTACAACATATAGGCAGCCTCCTCAGGGCCAAACAACATACAGGCAGCCTCCTCAGGGCCAAACAACATACAGGCAGCCTCCTCAGGGCCTTACAACATATGGGCAGTCTCCTCAGAACCATACAGCACCCTCGGCAGACTCCTCAGGACCATACAACATATAGGCACACTCCTCAGGACCATACAACATATAGGCAGACTCCTCAGGACCATACAACATATAGGCAGTCTCCTCAGGGCCATACAATATATAAGCAGTCTCCTCAGGGCCACGCAACATATAAGCAGTCTCCTCAGGGCCATACAACATATACAGTGGTTTGCAAAAGTATTTCGGCCCCCTTGCAGTTTTCCACATTTTGTCATATTACTGCCACAAACATGAATCAATTTTATTGGAATTCCACATGAAAGACCAATACAAAGTGGTGTACACGTGAAAAGTGGAACAAAAATCATACATGATTCCAATTTTTTTTTTTTACAAATAACTGCAAAGTGGGGTGTGCGTACTTATTCAGCCCCCTTTGGTCTGAGTGCAGTCAGTTGCCTATACACATTGCCGGTTGAATGCTAATGACTAAATGGAGTGCACCTGTGTGTAATCTAATGTCAGTTCAAATACAGCTGCTCTGTGACGGCCTCAGGAGGTGGTCTAAGAGAATATTGGGAGCAACAAAACCATGAAGTCCAAAGAACACACCAGACAGGTCAGGGATAAAGTTATTGAGAAATTTAAAGTAGGTTTAGGCTACAAATAGATTTCCAAAGCCTTGAACATCCTATGGAGCACTGTTGAAGCGATCATTCCGAAATGGAAGGAGTATGGCACAACTGTAAACCTTCCAAGACAAGGCCGTCCACCTAAACTCACAGGCCGAACAAGGAGAGCGCTGATCAGAAATGCAGTCAAGAGGCCCATGGTGACTCTGGACGAGCTGCAGATATCTACAGCTCAGGTGGGGAATCTGTCCATAGGACAACTATTAGTTGTGCACTGCACAAAGTTAGCCGTTACAAAAGAGTGTCAAGAAGAAAGCCATTGTTAAAGAGAATCTGTATTGTTAAAATCACACAAAAGTAAACATACCAGTGCGTTAAGGGACATCTCCTATTACCCTCTGTCACAATTTCGCCGCTCCTCGCCGCATTAAAAGTGGTTAAAAACAGTTTTAAAAAGTTTGTTTATAAACAAACAAAATGGCCACCAAAACAGGAAGTAGGTTGATGTACAGTATGTCCACACATAGAAAATACATCCATACACAAGCAGGCTGTATACACCCTTCCTTTTGAATCTCAAGAGATCATTTGTGTGTTTCTTTCCCCCTGCAGCTATCTTCCACTGAAGTGTCAGGCTGTTTCTTCCTGCAGAGTGCAGACAGCTCTGCCTGTATGTAATTCATTAGTATGTGAAAGCCCAGCCAGCTCAGAGGAGGATTTATCCAGCTTGTAAAAGATAAGAGAGAAGAGAGAAGCTGCTCTAATCTAAATAACACACAGCAGTGTGCAGAGAGGGGCCTGGAGGGGGGAGATGCATCACAGAACCACAACACTGAAGAACTTGGCAGCCTTCCAGACACAGGCTGACAAGTCTGACAAGAGAGAGATAAGTTGATTTATTACAGAGATGGTGATAGTAGAACGTGCTGCAGTAAGCCAGAACTCATTAGAATAGCTTTTGGAACTTGTAGGATGATAAAAAACAGGATGCAATTTTTGTTACGGAGTCTCTTTAACAGAAAAGCATAAGAAGTCCCGTTAGCAGTTTGCCACAAGCCATGTGGGGGACACAGCAACCATGTGGAAGAAGATGCTCGGGTCAGATGAAACAAAAATGGAACTTTTTAGCCAAAATGCAAAACGCTACGTGTGGCGGAAAACTAACACTGCACATCACTCTGAACACACCATCCCCACTGTCAAATATGGTGGTGACAACATCCTGCTCTGGGGGTGCTTCTCTTCACCAGGGACAGGGAAGCTGGTCAGAGTTGATGGGAAGATGGATGGAGCCAAATACAGGGCAATCTTGGAAGAAAACCTTTTGGAGTCTGCAAAAGACTTGAGACTGGGGCGGAGGTTCACCTTCCAGCAGAACAACGACCCAAACCATAAAGCCAGGGCAACTATGGAATGGTTTAAAACAAAACATATCCATGTGTTAGAATGGCCCAGTCAAAGTCCAGATCTAAATCCAATCGAGAATCTGTGGCAAGATCTGAAAACTGCTGTTCACAAACGCTGTCCATCTAATCTGACTGAGCTGGAGCGGTTTTGCAAAGAAGAATGGGCAAGGATTTCAGTCTCTAGATGTGCAAAGCTGGTAGAGACATACCCTAAAAGACTGGCAGCTGTAATTGCAGCAAAAGGTGGTTCTACAAAGTATTGACTCAGGGGGCTGAATAATTACGCACACCCCACTTTGCAGTTTTTTTTTTTTTTTTTTATGATTGAAATTTTGAAATCATGTATGATTTGCGTTCCACTTCTCACATGTACATATATATATATATATATATATATATATAGATAGATAGATAGATAGATAGATAGATAGATAGATAGATAGATAGATAGATAGATAGAGAGACACACACACACACCTATGTATTTATAAACGCACACAATATAAATACATTTGGTTTTGCAGATTGCAATGGGACTCACCTGTCTGCGTGACCGCATTGCACACTCTTCGAGGGTCTCTGCGGCCTCCAGCTTTCCCTGACGTCGATACAGGGCACCCAGGTTTCTGAGGGTAGTGTTAACTGTGGGGCTGGATTAACAAATGATAGAAGGTTTTTAATAAGGTTCATTAAAGAAATAAAAACAAAATTGAAAAAAAGAAACAAAACAAAGACAAAAAAAAACAATCCCAAAGTGATATAAAGATCAGAAAAGGAGATATGTTGGGCATTGGTGGATATGGTGGGTACCGGTGGATAGTGCGGGCGCTGGCAGATATGGCGGGTACTAGTAGATGTGTGGGAAGGGGGGGGGGGGGTTGCAGGTGGATAGGTTAGGCACTAGTGGATATGGTGGATATGTTGGGGACTGGTGGATATGGTGGGAACCGGTGGATATGATGAGTACTGTATATTCCTGCGTATAAGACTACTTTTTAACCCTTGAAAACCTTCTGAAAAGTTGGGGGTCGTCTTATACGCCGGGTGTCATTGATGCCGGGTGATACGCCCTATCCTGTTACCACCTCTCAGATCTCCCTGCTGAGGGAGTGCAATCTATTCTTCCATATCGCTCTGATAAACAGGTAGACAAGGAGAGCTGACCAGTCTACTTAAGGAGAGTTGACACCAATGCAACAAGTCAATTGACTATATACTGTTATATACTGGGTAACATATACAGTACAGCACCCGTATCTGTTCATACACAGCACCAGTATACGATTTTTTTATTTTTATTTTTATTTGGTGTGCGTTGGAAGAGGGGTAGTCTTATACGGCGAGTATATCCCAAGCTCTATATTTTAACTGGAAAAGTTGTGGAGTCGTCTTATACACCCAGTCATCTTATACGCCGGAATATACGGTACCTGTGGCTATGTTGGGCACAGGGGGATATAGTGGGTACCAGTGGAAATAGTCAGTACAAGTGGATATGTCGGGCACTGGTGGATATTGTGGGTACTGGTGGATGTGTCAGGCACTGGTAGATATGGTGGTACCCGTGGATAGGTTATGTACTGGTGAATATGCCAGGCACTGGTGGATATGGTGAGTACTGGTGGATAGGTCAGGCACTGGTGAATATGGTAGGTACCGGTGGATATGTCAGGCACTGGTGGATATGGTGAGTACCGCAGAATATGTTGGACACTGGTGGATATGATGGGTACTGGTGGATATGATGGGTACTGGTGGATGTGATGGGTACTGGTGGATATGTCGGGCATTGGTAGATATGGTGGTTACTAGTAGATAGGATAATGGTAAGTTTGAAAAAAAAATGGAGGTCAGAGAGCAATTGAGCACACACACAATTCACCTCACCAGAAATGATTTTTTTCTGTATGCTCAGGTGACATTATGCTCTCCCAGTGGAGGTGAGGTGGAGAGGGCTATGTGGAGGGCAGAGAGAGATCAGTCCAGGAAAGCATGTAATATATACAGTATGTAATACTTACCTGTTGACTCTGCAGGCCTTGTACCAGCCTCCGTACTCAGAATAAGGTGTGCTGTCATTGTTGGGGGTCTGTAACAGCAGAGGTAGGTCAGGGAATGGTGTTCAGTGCACAGGCAGCAATCAATACCGAACGCTGGAGGCACTTACCTTACTCATCTCCTCTCGCTCCTCGGCATGCATCCAGATAGGTTTGTGGTCATCTGCAGGACACACATGTTAGACACACTGGCTAATAGACGTGCAACAAATGTCAGCTCTTGTACCGAACACAGAAACTTACCATCCACTGAGCCAAACTCCTTGACATGAGCCTGCGTCAGGATGTCCTTGTATAGCTGTTCAGCTGCCTTATACTTCCCCTGCTTCAAGTAACACGAAGCCTGAGGAAGAGACACTTATCAGCTCTGCTACTCCCCATGCCAATACCAGTCCCAGTACACTTGTCCTGTCCCCCCACTCCTACCAAACACACTGCATCCCATGTACCCAGTACACCAATCTTGTCCTCCCTCCCCAATCCCAGCAGAGAGCCCCTCCCCCAAACAGTTCTCCCCATGTATTCCAGTCCTTTCCCCCTCTCCCACCACACTTATTACAGGGGGAATAAAATATCACATTGGATATCCGAGCACTCCTTTACGCCCTCTAACATCTCCCATATTTTAAGCCTCACTTCTCAAACCTCTACCAGACACACAAGCCAATGTATATATGCAGGCCTACCAGATTGTTCTTTGTTTTGGCCACATTTGGGTCATCGGGGCCGAGGCGAGCTTGATAAATCTCCAGAGCGCGGCAGTAATAGTATTCCACTTCATCGTACTTTCCCTGGTTCTGACACAGCAGAGCGAGATTGTTCAGCTGCTTCGCCACATCTGGGTGGTCCTTCCCCAGAACCTGGAAATGGAGAAGCAAAGCCCCGCTAGCCAGGATGGACAAAAGGAGAGAGAGAGAGAGAGAGAGAGAGAGAGAGAGAGAGAGAGAGAGAGAGAGAGAGAGAGAGAGAGAGAGAGAGAGAGAGAGAGAGAGAGAGAGAGAGAGAGAGAGAGAGAGAGAGAGATGGAGGGAGAGAAATCGAGGGAGAGTAAAGGACGGAGAGCAATGGACAGAGGTGCTGAGGGAGAGCAACAGAGGCAGAGAAATGGAGGGAGAGGTGCCGCGGTAGAGCAACGGAGGAGGAGAAATGGAGATTAAGAAGCAGGAAGAGAGAAAGGAAGAAGAGGAGGGAAAGCAATGAAGGGAGAGAGAAGCTGAGAGAGACTCAATCATGGATGGGATCTGGTGCGAGGAGTCCTCTGCACCCTGCATAGAGTGGATCTAGTGGGAGGAGTCGCCTGTACCCTGCAGGCAGTGGATTTGGTAGGAAGAGTCCTTCGCATGGCGTGGATCTGATGGGAGGAGTCCCCCGCATGAAGTGGATCTGGTGGGAGGAGTTCTCCGCATGAAGTGGATCTGATGGGAGGAGTCCCCCGCATGAAGTGAATCTGGTGGGAGGAGTTCTCTGCATAAAGTGGATGTGGTGGGATGAGTCCCCCGCATGAAGTGGGTCTGGTGTAACTCAGACATTCGTAAAGAGGCTTATGATATGGCGGTACCAGCGAGGAGAGGTACGTTTCAGTGTTTGGGGTGTAATTGTTTCAGTTAGATTTTGAAGGGCAACTACATTTTGCATCCGCATACCGGGAAAAATATGTTTTTCACCAATCTTTTCTACTGTTACACACCATTTGTTGTTTATGGCCTTAAATGTCCATGCGGTCTCGTCTACATTGGTAAGACAAGTCGCATGGCAAAGACCAGGAGTCAGGAGCATAGACAGGCTATCACAACATTTTCTGCTAGGAAATCTGAGTATGAGACACCTATTTCTAGACAATTTGTGCATGCTGGTCATGCAGTGTCCCAATTGCGGTGGTTTATTATTGAGGCCATTCTCCTCCTAAAGAGAGGTGGTAACAGAGATAAATTGTTTTTCCAACGAGACGCTAGGTGGATTTAGGGGTTTGATTGTGTGTCACCTAGGGGCCTTAATAAGAGCAATAACTACGCTTGTTTTCTCTGATTTATTCTTTCTAGGAGATATTCTACGGATGAATAATTGACAATGACCTCTGTTTCGCTATAGTCCTTGACTGCATTATGTTCTATTGCTTTTTGATGTAGCCTTTTTAAAATTATAAGTATATTTGATGCTTGAAAGCTACACACACACACACACACACACACACACACACACACACGTTTCCTTGGTTGTTTAGTGTCAGGGTAGACATTGGTGTGTAGTTCCCTGAATACATTTGATTAAATTCGTATTTTGCTTGCTAATTATTGTCACTGCTGAGGGTGGGTGTATGTATGTATATGTATATATCCTATTTTGGCTGTGGTAGGTACCCCTGAGGAAGGGCTCCGCCCAAAACATGTCATGTGTCTTGTGACTCCACTACAGCTTGTTGCTGCACAGCTTTTGAGTGCTGTGTCCTTCTTTATACTTCGGGAGGAGTCCCCTGCATGAAGTGGGTCTGGTGGGAAGGAGTCCCCTGCATGAAGTGGGTCTGGTGGGAAGGAGTCCCCTGCATGAAGTGGGTCTGGTGGGAAGGAGTCCCCTGCATGAAGTGGGTCTGGTGGGAAGGAGTCCCCTGCATGAAGTGGGTCTGGTGGGAAGGAGTCCCCTGCATGAAGTGGGTCTGGTGGGAAGGAGTCCCCTGCATGAAGTGGGTCTGGTGGGAAGGAGTCCCCTGCATGAAGTGGGTCTGGTGGGAAGGAGTCCCCTGCATGAAGTGGGTCTGGTGGGAAGGAGTCCCCTGCATGAAGTGGGTCTGGTGGGAAGGAGTCCCCTGCATGAAGTGGGTCTGGTGGGAAGGAGTCCCCTGCATGAAGTGGGTCTGGTGGGAAGGAGTCCCCTGCATGAAGTGGGTCTGGTGGGAAGGAGTCCCCTGCATGAAGTGGGTCTGGTGGGAAGGAGTCCCCTGCATGAAGTGGGTCTGGTGGAAGGAGTCCCCAGCAGGCAACATAATGGGAGGCGTCCCCAGCATGGAGTGGAATAAAGAGTAAATTGGTCTTACCTTCTCTCGTATTTCCAGGGCTCTCTTACATAGTGGCTCTGCTTCCCGATATTTTCCTCGCTTGCCATACAAAACTGCCAGGTTATTAAGAGTTGCTGCAACCTGCAAATTGCATGAAATACCTCTGTGATCAACATACATTTTCTGATGTCTCCAAATCATGGCTCATCTCAGAAACCTAGATTACAAACTTTCATGCCACTGACTAGAAATACCTAGCTTGCTTAGCATTATTGATTATTATTATTATTATTGATTTATATAGCATTTTCCATGACATTCATTCGTTAAGACTTATAATTCGTCCATCAACATACCGCGGGATGGTCCTTGCCCAGAGTCTTCTCTCGAATTGACAAAGCATCATTTAAGAGGTGAGCGGCTTCTTTGTACTTGTTCTGATCACGGTAGACGAGTGCCAGTATGTTCAGCATGGTGGCCACATCAGGATGGTCATGTCCAGAAGTCTTCTCCAGGTCTTCCAGCGCTTGTTTGCAGAGCGGTACGGCAACCTCATATCGACCCTGGGAAGCATACTGGATCACCAGATTATGCAATGTCCGAAGTCTTGCCGGAATCTCATATCCACCTTGCTGGGCGGCCGCAGCTGCTGCGCTGTGCTGGTGGGAAACTGTCAGAGAGATGGAGAAGATGAATGGTCTAAAGTTCATTGTCCACAGCTAAGGGAAACAATGAAGACCCATCAGGTCCTTAGTAGTCAAAGAGATGTAAATAAGTCCACGCCAATTGTATGCAGCTTGGATTTTAGACAAATACCTTGTAATTCTACAAAAACCCTTTAACAAGCAGGATGATGGTAACATGGTCTGTACGACACTATAAATTACTCCTCCATATCTTATAGTACTCACTTCCTTGTCCGGATTCTTCCTCCTCATTCGGGAAAAGTTCCTCTAAGTTGTCTTTAGCAGAGTCTCCTTCTTTCTCCTCCTGTGGAAAAAGGGTGGATTAGTTGAGAGTAGTGTCTACCCACCCTTTACCCTGGAGCTGGCAAACTGACACCTCCAGAAGCTCTGACTGTCTGTGTCTACTTTCTACTAGAAGACTGACCAATCTCTGGTGCCTCCTGGAGCTCTGTTTGTGTCTACAAATAAGTAGTAGCAGTAGGTCTACAAATAAGAAAGATGGTAATAAAGTGACCACCCCTCTGATCATTATGGCACTATAGATAACAAGATGTCAAGAAAATGAGAGTTTTCAGGTCCACAATCACTACAGTGATTGTAAGTAAAAATTACATTTTATAGTAATAGTAATAAAAATAGAATAAATCAAAGCTACAGGAGGCACCAGAGATTGGTCAGCATTCTAGTGGAGTGTCTGTGTCTACACTCCACTAGAATGCTAACCAATCTCTGGTGCTTCCTGGAGCTTTGGCTGCCTGTGTCAACACTCCACTAGAGGGCTGACCAATCTCTGGTGCCTCTTAGCGCGATGCTTGTCTGTGATTACACTCCACTAGAAGACTGATCAATCTCTGATGCCCCTTGGAGCTCCATCTGTCTCTGTTTATGCTCTACTAGAAGACTGACCAATCTCTGTTGCCTACTGGAGCACAGTGTGTCTACACCATATTAGAAGGCTGATCAAGCTCTCTGGTGCCTCCTGGGGCTCCATCTGTCTATGTCTACACTGTACTAAAAGACTGGCCAATCTCTAGTGCCTCCTGTGGCTAAGTCTGTGCCTACACTGTACTAGAAGGCTGTCTGATCGCTGGTGCCTCCCGGGGGTTCTGATTGTCTGTGTATACAATCTACTACAAGGCTAACCGATCTCTGGTGCATCCTCTTTAATAAATTAGATAAAAGTAGGGCGCACATCACTTGACTTGCATATGTAGGAAGGGGGTGGTTTGACTCCAGGCTATAGGTTAGTACATGGAATAAGAACAGCTAATCAGATCTCAGTATTTTTGTATTTGCTCCTCTTACTGTTGGTGAGACGTCCTCATCGTACTTCTTCAGTTGGTTCATGAACTCTAAATGTTTCTTCTCCTCCTCCAGCTGAGCCACATTCTGCTCACTGTGCTGCAGCTTCTGCTGGGTATTGGCCAACTCATCCCGAAGCCATTGGTTCTCTTGGCACAGACGCCTCACCTGCGCCCGTAATTTCTGCTTCTCTGACTCTACGGCTGTGAGGTGATTGGACAACGCCATCATCAGCTGGAAGAGACAGGCAGGTTAGAAGAGAGGAATAGCCTAGCAACATAATGTTGACACATATGATACGTGTAAAACTGCGGACATATCCACCCCATCCATCTGCAGCCTCCCCATCTCCACAAGAAACCGCTTTGCATCCTCCCCATCTCCACTGGCCTCCCCATCTCCACTAGCCTCCCCATCTCCTCATATATCTAGGCGATCCAACATCGGGATCAGAGGCTTGCAAGAGATCACCACCAATGTTTAGGAAACTGCTCTGAATCTGCACCACTTCTGCCACAGGTGGACCCAGCCTCATTTACAGAATTAATCAGGCCCTCGGGTGACCCCACAAACCTGACATCCATTCTTAAAGTCTAACTGTCGAGCATAAAATCAAAAATCAATTCTTCATTTCTATCTGGTAAACAAGTAAGAAGTATGCTAACCAGGCAATATAAAAGTTAAAATCACTATTACTGGTTGATAAATGATCATTCCCCAGTTTACCTGACTCTTATTTGGTACACAAAAAGTAATCAAATTGAAGAAGAAAGCGGGGCACCACTCCTTTTAAAAGTCCCTTTATTCCGGTGGGGGAGACAGCAGGTACATGCAGTGGGGGTATCAAGTGCCTGACAGCTGTTTCGCTGGTTTAAACCAGCTTCTTCAGAGGCAGTATGTACACAAGACACCATAAAAACGCTTCTTAAATATTGTAATGGAGGCCAGAAACACCCTCCCACCTCTCCGAGAAACAAGTACTCTGATTGGGTGCTGGGCGACACAAACCGCCTCCTTACCTCTAAACCTGACAGACACCTGCGCTCAGCCAACCGCTGACATCGCCGCATTCTGTCTAGAGGAAACTACGTCATCGGGGTAAGGTCGCCCAATCAGCTGGGAGTAGGGCGGGGGTTGTGGCTTCCCCCATTACGGCAAGAGAACGAGCAGCGTCAGCCAGCGTGGAGCGCATACCATACGGACTTCCGTATGAGGGGGCGGAAACCTACCTAACTGAGTGTCTGGGACGGCTCTAGCCAATGGCGAGCGGCGAGTCTCCAAGTTTCTTGGATGAGCACGCTCTGCATCTTGGTCCCAGCCCTGGTGTGTCTGCCCTGCTACATTTGGTGCCAGGTACTGTTGTCTTTTTTTGTCTGTACACAAAAAGTAGTTTGCAGGGCGTGCTGGGTTGTCCTGTTTTGCTTCTCTACTTCCCCATCAGACTTAACTAATGCAGCCTGATTGGCTGAACCCTTTTTCCCTCCCACATCGCTGTTCCTCTCTAATTGGCCAATATTTCTCATGCTGAGACGATGTACTTTCTATAGTGAAGGGTGGGCAATGCATACACAATCAGGCAGAGGAGAGGAAGGGAGGAAATTACATCAGGATTGGCTTCAAAATAGCCACACTTAAAATGGGAAAGGCTAAGAAGCAGGGCTGTAGAGTGAAAGTCAAGGGCCTGGTGCACACCAAAAACCGCTAGCAGATCCGCAAAATGCTAGCAGATTTTGAAACGCTTTTTCTTCTTTTTCTGTAGCATTTCAGCTAGCATTTTGCGGTTTTGGGAAGCGTTTTTGGTGTAGTAGATTTCATGTATTGTTACAGTAAAGTGTTACTGAACAGCTACTGTAACAAAAACCGCCTGGCAAACCGCTCTGAAGTGCCGTTTTTCAGAGCGGTTTGCGTTTTTCCTATACTTAACATTGAGGCAGAAACGCATCCGCTATCCAAAATCTGCAGCAGCCCGGGAGTATGCGTTTCTGCAAAACACCTCCCGCTCTGGTGTGCACCAGCCCATTGAAATACATTACCCTAGCGGATCCGCACCCGCAAGCGGATTGCAAACCGCAGCAGAACCGCTCTGGTGTGCACTAGGCCAAGGAGTCGGAGTAATTTTTGGGTGCCTGGAGTCGGGAAAATATGCACTCACTCCGACTCCTAATGAATTTAAACTGTAATTAACCTGTTGGGTGTTCGAAATATGCGCAGCCGCACGGCTGCGCATGGTTTTTTATACCTATTTTTTTTTTTATCATGTAGCTAGCCTAGCGCTAGCTACATGATACCTCCCCTTCCGATTTCCACCCACCCTTCCGATCGCCGCCGGCGCGTTCTGAACGGGATTTCCTTGAGGGCTTTCCTCGTCGCCATGGCGACAAACAGAATTACGTCATCGACGTCGTGACGTCACAGGGAGTCCCGATCCACCCCTCAGCGCTGCCTGGCACTGATTGGCCAGGCTGCGCATGGGGTCTGGGGGGGGCCCTATTACGCGACGGGTAGTGGCGGATCGGCAGCGAGAGGAGAAACACGCAGCTAGTAAAGTGCTAGCTGCGGGTTTAAGAAAAAAAAAAAATGTATTCAAATCGGCCCAGCAGGGCCTGAGCGGTGCCCTCCAGCGTCTCTGGACGAGCCTAGCTCGTCCAGAACGCTAGGGAGGTTACAATAGAAAATATGATAAAATTTTCTATTTCTCAAACAAAAGTCATCATAAATAATTTATATATACAGTAAATGCTCTGCTTAGTCCACAAAAATGAAATAAACCAATCAAAAAATAGTTACTTGTGCTGCTTCAATAAAGCAGTCCCCCGTCGCCGACCGCCCGCTACCAACAGGCGGCAGCAAAGTAGCACCCCCAGGACCGCTTAACGCCGATCGGAGGAGTCACCTGGGGGACTAATTAGCCGGGGATTGCACGCGCATCCGCCGGTATTAGGCTTCGCCCACCCGCGACATCAACCCACCGGCCATTTAGCAGCGCAGGTGGGTTGTTAACCCTGCGATCGCCGCATACAAAGTGTATAATACACTTTGTAATGTATACAAAGTGTATTATACAGGCTGCCTCCTCCCCTGGTGGTCCCAGTGATCGAGGGACCACCAGGGGAGAAGGCAGCTGTGTAAGTACACACACACACACACACACACACACACACACACACACACACACACACACACACACACACACACACACACACACACACACACACACACACACACACACTGATCCTGCCCCCCCCTGATCGCCCACAGCACCCCTCAGACCCCCCCACCCCCGATCACCTCCTCAGACCACTGTTTGCGCCCAATCACCCCCCTAATCACCCATCAATCACCCCCTGCCACTATCTGTCAACACTAGATTTTAGATTAGGTCCTAAACTGCCCCCTGGATGCTCCCGATCACCGACCCCCCCCCCCCACACACACACACACACACACACAAATCAATTTCCGATAACTTCTTCTTTTGAACTCCCCATACTACTAACGGAATACCTTGGGGTGTCTTCTTTCTAAAATGGGGTCACTTGTGGGCTTCCTATACTGCCCTGGCATTTTAGGGGCCCTAAACCATGAGGAGTAGTCTGGAAATCAAATGCCTCAAAATGACCTGTGAAATCCTAAAGGTGCTCATAGGACTTTGGGCCCCTTAGCACACCTAGGCTGCAAAAATTGTCACACGTGGTATCGCCGTACTCAGGAGAAGTAGTATAATGTGTTTTGAGGTGTATTTTTACACATACCCATGCTGGGTGGGAGGACAGCGAGGGACTGATTAGCCTGAAGGGGGTTGGAGGATGCCCCAGGTATGTATAAAACTTTTCTTTTCATCCGTCTCAGGTACCCTTTAATTCGTAGTCATCAAACCAAATTTTAAAGAGTCTGAAGCGAGAATAAATCTCGCTTCAGACCTCATATATACAGTGGAGGAAATAATTATTTGACCCCTCACTGATTTTGTAAGTTTGTCCAATGACAAAGAAATGAAAAGTCTCAGAACAGTATCATTTCAATGGTAGGTTTATTTTAACAGTGGCAGATAGCACATCAAAAGGAAAAATCGAAAAAATAACCTTAAATAAAAGATAGCAACTGATTTGCATTTCATTGAGTGAAATAAGTTTTTGAACCCCTACCAACCATTAAAGGGGACCTGAAGAGAGAGGTATATGGAGGCTGTCATGTTTATTTCCTTTTAATCAATACCAGTTGCCTGGCAGCCCTGCAGGTCTATTTCTCTGCAGTAGTATCTGATTAAAACCAGAAACAAGCATGCAGCTAGTCTTGTCAGATCAGACTTATAAGTCTGAACCACTGAAACACCTGATCTGCTGCATGCTTGTTCAGGGGCTATGGCTAGTAGTATTAGAGGCAGAGGATCAGCAGGGCTGCCAGGCAACTGGTATTGTCTAAAAGGAAATAAACATGATAGCCTTCATATACCTCTCTCTTCAGTTCCCCTTTAAGAGTTCTGGCTCCTACAGAGTGGTTAGACACTTCTACTCAATTAGTCACCCTCATTAAGGACACCTGTCTTAACTAGTCACCTGTATAAAAGACACCTGTCCACAGAATCAATCAATCAAGCAGACTCCAAACTCTCCAACATGGGAAAGACCAAAAAAACTGTCCAAGGATGTCAGAGACAAAATTGTAGACCTGCACAAGGCTGGAATGGGCTACAAAACCATTAGCAAGAAGCTGGGAGAGAAGGTGAGAACTGTTGGTGCGATTGTTTGAAAATGGAAGGAGCACAAAATGACCATCAATCGACCTCGCTCTGGGGCTCCACGCAAGATCTCACCTCGTGGGGTGTCAATGGTTCTGAGAAAGGTGAAAAAGCATCCTAGAACTACACGGGAGGAGTTAGTGAATGACCTCAAATTAGCAGGGACCACAGTCACCAAGAAAACCATTGGAAACACATTACACCGCAATGGATTAAAATCCTGCAGGGATCGCAAGGTCCCCCTGCTCAAGAAGGCACATGTGCAGGCCCGTCTGAAGTTTGCCAAAGAACACCTGAATGATTCTGTGAGTGACTGGGAGAAGGTGCTGTGGTCTGATGAGACCAAAATAGAGCTCTTTGGCATTAACTCAACTCGCTGTGTTTGGAGGAAGAAAAATGCTGCCTATGACCCCCAAAACACCATCCCCACCGTCAAGCATGAGGGTGGAAACATTTTGCTTTGGGGGTGTTTTTCTGCTAAGGGCAAAGGACAACTTAATCGCATTAACGGGAAAATGGACGGAGCCATGTATCGTGAAATCCTGAACGACAACCTCCTTCCCTCTGCCAGGAAACTGAAAATGGGTCGTGGATGGGTGTTCCAGCACGACAATGACCCAAAACATACAGCAAAGGCAACAAAGGAGTGGCTCAAGAAGAAGCACATTAAGGTCATGGAGTGGCCTAGTCAGTCTCCGGACCTTAATCCATTAGAAAACCTATGGCGGGAGCTCAAGCTCAGAGTTGCACAGAGACAGCCTCGAAACCTTAGGGATTTAGAGATGATCTGCAAAGAGGAGTGGACCAACATTCCTCCTAAAATGTGTGCAAACTTGGTCATCAATTACAAGAAACGTTTGACCTCTGTGCTTGCAAACAAGGGTTTTTCCACTAAGTATTAAGTCTTTTATTGTTAGAGGGTTCAAAAACTTATTTCACTCAATGAAATGCAAATCAGTTGCTATCTTTTATTTAAGGTTATTTTTCGATTTTCCTTTTGATGTGCTATCTGCCACTGTTAAAATAAACCTACCATTGAAATGATACTGTTCTGAGACTTTTCATTTCTTTGTCATTGGACAAACTTACAAAATCAGTGAGGGGTCAAATAATTATTTCCTCCTCTGTAGCAGGGGCACATGTGCCCCTGCTAAACCGCCGCTATCCCGCGGCTTAACGAGGGTCCCTGTCCCCCCAAATCCCCTCCGTAATGCGGGGGAGCGCTTCCTGGTTGGGGCCGGGCTAACCGCCGCAGCCCTGCCCCACGCGCGTCTGTCAGCGCGTATTCCGCCTCTCCCCCGCCCCTCTCAGTCTTCCTTCACTGAGAGGGGCCGGGGAGAGGCAGCGGTGCGCGCCTGATAGACGCGAATGGAGGCAGGGCTGCAGCCGTTAGCCCTGCCTCCAGGAGCGACCAAGCCTGCGACCAAGTGTCGCAGTGGGGGGTTTGGGGGTGAAGGGACCCCCGTTTAGCGGGGCGTATGCTGCGGTTTAGCAGGGGCACACGTGCCCCTGCTAACTATGAGCTCTGAAGCGAGATTTAATCTCGCTTCAGAGTCTCTTTAAAGGACTTACGAGGCAAAACGCGGAAAAAAAAATGTAATCACTTGCCTCATCTTTTAAGGCATGGAAGACGCCCTTCCGCGCCGATCCGCCGGGTCTCGGCGGCGGAGTATGTGCATGCG
This sequence comes from Hyperolius riggenbachi, assembly GCF_040937935.1. NCBI lineage: Eukaryota > Metazoa > Chordata > Amphibia > Anura > Hyperoliidae > Hyperolius > Hyperolius riggenbachi. Next base: position 442,054,513 of record NC_090649.1, read on the forward strand.
CACTACGCCCGACTGGCTAAAGTACCTGGACCCATAGCAGAAAACCCAGGTGGCTCAGGAGGACAGCGAGGGACTGATTAGCCTGAAGGGGGCTGGAGGAAGCCCCAGGTATGTATAAAACTTTAATTTAATCTGTCTCAGGTTTACTTTGCTACACAGTAGTACTATACTCTACATATGCACTCCCCACAGAGCTGCAGGGAATCCACTGAGAATGTTGTGCACATTAAACATAGAGGTGTTGTCTATCACCCATAAACCTGGTTCAGAGTGTATCTGAAGAATGTGTAATAGAGGAAGAATAGCCTCATTCTCCTGCGGAGTACCTGCACATCACTCTTAAGGTGGCCACTAATGATCCAATTTCTAGCGAAAAATCGTTCGAGCGATCAGAAATTCTGATCGGATTGGTTGTAAATAATCTCCATTGATGGACACAATCGATTATGAACGAGTGAAAAAAATGTCGCCCAAATGAATTTTCGTTGAACGAAAATTTGGATTTTCTTGGTGGTCGTGATAGATAGGAAGCAATGATTGGTTAGTTGATGGTGTAGTGAACGATTTTTCGTCCGATCCGAATTTCTGATCGCTCGAACGATTTTTCGCTAGAAATTGGACCGTTAATGGCCAGCTTTACATGTACCCACAGTTACATTGCCTAGGGCCTGATCCATGTTCAGATTGTCACTATATCAAAGGAAAAGAGAGTGAGTGTACACCTATGTCTCAATGCCCCTTACTCATGCTTAGGTCACGGTGCAACATCCGGATAGAAAACAGTACATCAATGTATTTAAACTAGAGAAAAGGGATCCAGGAGAAACTCGTCACATGAATTCCTTAAAACTTCATAACCTTTCATTTCAATCTTCATTAAAAGGACTCAGCAGCATAAATACATAAATCTTGAGAAGATCCATTCTATGTAAATTGCTGGAGTCCACACCCCCAGACATTCCTTCAGTGCATAAGGAACTCCTTTATATCTTCAATATGGAACGACTAGCTGCTCTTCAGGCCAAGGAAATGAAAACTAAGAACGTCTTCAAAATTTGGAGGAACTTTGTAATCAATTCTCGCCTCAGCAAATAACAGCTCTAATGAGAGACTTTGTACCAACCTCTTGGTATTGTCGTGAAGACATAAGTGGAACTCTGGGTAAACTTAAAGGGATACTGTAGGGGGGTCAGGGGAAAATGAGTTGAACTTACTTGGGGCTTCTAACGGTCCCCCGCAGACATCCTGTGCCCGCGCAGCCACTCACCGATGCTCCGGCCCCGCCTCCGGTTCACTTCTGGAATTTCAGACTTTAAAGTCTGAAAACCACTGCGCCTGCGTTGCAGTGTCCTTGATCCCGCTGATGTCATCAAGAGCGCACAGCGCAGGCCCAGTATGGTCTGTATCTGTGCAGTACACTCCTGGTGACATCAGCAGGAGCGAAGACACAGGCGTGCAGGCGCAGTGGTTTTCTGACTTTAAAGTCAGAAATTACAGAAGTGAACTGGAGGCGGGGCCGGAGCATCAGTGAGTGGCTGCGCCAACACAGGATGTCTGCGGGGGACCATTAGAAGCCCCGGGTAAGTTCAGCTCATTTTCCCCCGACCCCCCTTCAGTATCCCTTTAAGGTGGCGGGACGCACTTGATGACCAATACAGTGGATGAACCTATACTTATAGAGTATTCAAATAGCCTAGTGACACAGTGTGACCAAGGGTGGGGGCGGGTAGGGGGGAGGGAGGGTACTAGTGGACGTACACATGGAACCTTGTGATATAACAAATATTATGGTTATTACTCCTGTTTGAGGTTGAGTGTTATGTCTAAAACCCAAATAAAAATTGTTTAAACAAAAAAACAAAACATAAATCTTGTATACTTAACAACAAAAGGAGACAGCATGTCAGGTGGTGCGGAGGAAAGTTGACGATTGTCTCGCCCTGCAATAAGGGCTTTCTTAATATCGTTTAACCCCCTGCCTCATGGAATGCCCTAATATACTGGATGCGCCGCCCCCTACCCAGGCAATCAACCTATGAGCGCAAAGCACCTGCTGAACTCTCACCTGTATTGAACAGGAGATAGGAAAAATCAAGGCAGCTATTATAGCAAAATCAAGCGAGTCACACCTGGAAGAATGCCTGCAATGGTATGAGCAACAGCTGATTAATATTCAGAAGCAAGTGAAAAAGAATGAGAAATTCCTAAGGGATAAAAAGGACTACGAACTCAAACAAGCCTTTGACTGGCATAATGGAGAAGAAGGGGATTTTAGGCCGAGATGGGGTAGAGTATTTAACCCTTGAGGTTCTCCACGTAATCCCCTAAAAGGGTGAATCGAAAAGACCTAGAAAGCCTAAAAAGAATCCCAAGAAACCAGTAAATTAATAAGGGGATAGTTCTCCACAGTCAGCAGGGCTGAGTAGCTCTAACTCGAGTCCAGAGGGTAAAACCTCTTCAGATGAAGAATCCCCTTTGGCAGAGGAAGACGTACCAGGCGCAGCAGGATGCATAAAAGGCCCAAAAAGTGCTCCAAGTAGCAAGAGTATCCTCAAAAAGAATCAGGTGTCTTGGGAGCAGAAGGAGTTGAGACAATCCCAGAGGCGGAAGAACGACAAGGTTTAGACATTAATTTATCAAATTTACAGCTGGACGAGTCATGCATCTCTCTCCTAAGAAAGGGTCTTAACTTCTGTCCAAGCAGTGACTTTGATGAGGTAGACTTTGAAATCGAGCTGTTCAAAAATATCCAAAAAATTGCATGCTATCGTCATTTTGAATCACAGAAGAAACTATGTTATAAAGATCCAAAACCACCAGAAAGAATAGTGATTCCAACTATCCTCAGTGATGATTTCACAGCAGAACAATTATGGATCCGGGATGTTTGTGAAGTAAATGACAGTATTGGGGAAGTGTTTTCAAACAGGGGCTTAAAGGTTCCTTCGTATATTGGGCCAGGGTCAAGATTTAATCCTCAGGTTGTCCCGGGGTCAGTACTGGAGGTGTTCTACAATAAAGTTAGACAAGAAGTAAAAGCACTAGTGTATTCAAAAGCTGTATCTAATCTTACAGAAGGAGAGAAAAGAGCGTTAAAATGGTTAATGGAACAAAAGGACGTACTAATTAAACCATCCGACAAGGGGGTTCTGACGGCGCTGAAGTTACTCACTGCTGCGCCAAAGTCTCCTGCGCTGCAATGAAAGTGCTCGGGAAACTGAGATCAGATCCCACTGAAGGATATATGAGGAAGTTAAGAATGTTACTTAAAGAAGCTGTGGACAAAGGAGTAATGCGTCGTATATCGGCCAATAAACTTGTTCCAATCAATCCAAGAAAAACTTCAGTTGTCTTTTAAAATTCCTAAGCGTTGGCAGTTAAGAGATGCATTTCATGTTACATACTTTTAATCAACAAGTTTGTCATATGCAAATTAGAGGAGTCAGAGTCGAGGAGTTGGTGGAATCCTAACCGGAGAAGTCGAGTCGGTGAATTTTTGTATCGACGCCACAGCCCTGCTAAGAAGGATTTCGTCTTTTTAAGTAGAAAAGTCACTAAAATCAAAACGTGGACAGTGCAATACATATGTTACAGTGGGATGCGAAAGTTTGGGCAACCTTGTTAATTGTCATGATTTTCCCATATAAATCGTTGGTTGTTACGATAAAGAAAATGTAAATTAAATATATCATATAGGAGACACACACAGTGATATTTGAGAAGTGTAATGAAGTTTATTGGATTTACAGAAAGTGCACAATAATTGTTTAAATAAATTAGGCAGGTGCATAAATTTGGGCACTGTTGTCATTTTATTGATTCCAGAACTAATCAATGGAACTCAAATTAGCTTGGTAAGCTCAGTGACCCCTGACCTACATACACAGGTGAATCCAATTATGAGAAAGTATTTAAGGGGGTCAATTGTAAGTTTCCCTCCTCTTAATTTTCTCTGAAGAGTAGCAACATGGGGGTCTCAAAACAACTCTCAAATGACCTGAAGACAAAGATTGTTCATGATCATGGTTTAGGGGAAGGATACAGAAAGCGGTCTCAGACATTTCAGCTATCCGTTTCCACAGTTAGGCACATATTGAGGAAATGGAAGACCACAGGCTCAGTTCAAGTAAGGCTCGAAGTGGCAGACCGAGAAAAATCTTGGATAGACAGAAGCGACGAATGGTGAGAACAGTCAGAGTCAACCCACAGACCAGCACCGAAGACCTACAACATCATCTTGCTGCAGATGGAGTCACTGTGCATCATTCAACCATTGGGCGCTCTTTACACAGGGAGATGCCGTATGGAGAGGAAGCCTTTTCTCCGTCCACAGCACAAACAGAGCCGATTGAGGTATGCTAAAGCACATTTGGACAAGCTAGCTTCATTTTGCAATAAAGTGCTGTGGACTGATTAAACTAAAATTGAGTTATTTGGGCATAACAAGTGGAGTTATGCATGGAGGAAAAACAACACAGCATTCCAAGAAAAACACCTGCTACCTACAGTAAAATATGGTGGTGGTTCCAGCAAGCTGTGGGGCTGTGTGCCCAGTGCAGGGACTGGGAATCTTGTCAAAGTTGAGGGATGCATGTATTCCACTCAGTATCAGCAGATTCTGGAGACCAATGTCCAGGAATCAGTGACAAAGCTGTGCCAGGGCTGGATCTTTTAACAAGATAACGACCCTAAACACTGCTCAAAATCCACTAAGGCATTCATGCAGAGGAACAAGTACAACGTTCTGGAATGGCCATCTCAGTCCGCAGACCTGAATATAATTGAAAATCTGTGGTGTGAATTAAAGCGAGCTGTCCTTGCTCGGAAGCAGTCAAACCTGAATGAACGGAGATGTTTTGTAAAGAGGAATTGTCCAAAATACCTTCAACCAGAATCCAGACTCTCATTGGAACCTACAGGAAGCGTTTAGAGGCTGTAATTTCTGCAAAAGGAGCCCAGATTTATGCACCTGCCTAATTTTGTTTCAACAATTATTGCACACTTTCTGTAAATCCAATAAACTTCATTTCACTTCTCAAATATCACTGTGTGTGTATCCTATATGATATATTTACCTGACATTTTTTATCCTAACAACCAACGATTTATACAGTAAAATCATGACTGTTAACAAGGTTGCCCAAACGTTCGCATCCCACTGTATGTACGTAGAGCAAGCATTTATTTACTTATATATGTTTTTTTTCTGAGATAGTATGGCTGAAAGCTCCACTTTAAACTACACTGTTATGAGACGAACGTCAAATAATGGAATCCGCACTCTTGTGGCAGGAGAAAGAGTAGCAAAAGGATAAAAATCAGCTAACATGTTTGGGATTGCACGTCCTTAGTCATAGGGTTATGACTAAGGATATTCCATCTGAAATGTTACACAATTTTTATCCTTTTGCAACTCTGTTTGCGCCTCAATAGAAGTGGACTTTCCTCCTGCCCCAAAAGTGCCGATTCCATCCCTTGATGTTGACCTGCATCTTGTTTCCGCACCACTGGACTGGGAGGTAGAGGTTTGAGTGGTTCATTTGTTCTATTCTACGAGACTAAGAAACAGTTATTAGGGGATGCTCGCTGCTCAACAAGAATTCTAGGGGTTACGGCAGTCAGTCCAGTAGTACTCAGACATTTCTCTGACAAAACTTATGAAGAGAAGGAGGTCTCCATTGAAATACATTGGGAAATACATAGGGAACACATTAGATATAAGTAAGGCTTCACCTCCAGTTCAATGGGAAAAAAAAAATCATACCATCTCGGCACTGGAAGAAAGTAAATATACTCTGGACGAAATGAATGTCAGAGCGGACATACCTTCCCAGCCCTTATCACCCAGGCCTCAAAGAGCAGAAAGAGTCTGGAGAACTGTTTTGCGGAGAACACAATCAAAATCCACGTCTACAAATGCCCTAATAGAGAAATATAACTCATACTGATTTTATTACTTGCTACCTCTTTTGGCGGATTGCCTATCAGGTCAAGGTCTGATTTTCACTGCCTCTGTCCTCCCCGGTTCTCCTCACCCTTGAGCCTATTCTGTCTTCATGCATGGGATGACTCACTAGGTATTACAGCGGGACTTTTCTACAACATGAAATCGCTGCCCATCACCACCTCAATTCATCCTAGGAGGGCCATTCCACACAAATGAAGGAATACCCAGGCAGCATATAGGGACCCAGAACCATCTGGATGGTATAAAGGGCTTAAATACTGTAGATCAAAAAGTTATCTATTAAAATGCAATGCTAAATGTAATTTTGCCTTTTTAAAACAGAGAGTATTTATGATAATTAAGCTGCAAGTCACCAACTGTGGTTTCCCATGATGCATGACTCCTGAATATGCAAGTCATCTCTTTATGCCCTTGAAAGCAAGGTTGCACAGGGTTCAAATCCTGGCTAGGGTAAGTACCTATTCAGTAAGGAGTTAAAGGCAAGACTCCCTAACACTGCAGGGTGGCCTTTAACCCACTGTTATCGCCCTCTAGAGACTCTATAGCAGCCTTTCTTAACCTTTCTACCCTGGAGGAACCCTGAAAATAACTTTTGGATCTCAAGGAACCCCTGCAAACATTTTTTTGATCTCGAGGAACCCTTGCATTTATTTTGCAGGAGGCTTGGTCTTTGAAAGTATGTGTGGCGGTTTATTTAAATTCCCCTATTACACTGCCACTCATCCTATTGTCTCCTGAGCCCCCAATTTAGTGCTTCTTGTTTCAGTACCACCTATTATAGTGTGCTCTATGATACTTCTCCCACGATGGGGGAAAATGCCAAGGAACCCCTGCAGAGTCCTCAAGGAACCCTGGTTGAGGAAGCCTGCTCTATAGAGTGCCGATGGTTCTGCTTATTCCTTCGAGAAAATTTGCATGTAGTTTACCCATGTTTACTCTGTTTGAGGGACTTTTTAGGACTACTTTCTTATTTTCCTTCCTGATAACAGCACATTGTATACATGTATAATGAAAATAATGTACGGTAACATAGAATATGTAGAATGCCGCAAGCCTGAAATGTTACTTCCTGTTCCCTGATGCTGATGCTCAGGCTCTTCCCTTCAATGCGAGAGGCCAAGGAAGAGACTACCAGGAAATATCAGCCTGACATTGTACGTGTGCAAAAAACCACATTTCCTTGTGAATTCCCACCCAACCTATTATAATCATCATTATAGGTGATGTGATGTGATGTCTCAGCAGACCTAAACCCAGAAGTCCTCTCTGCTCTAAAGCCCCCATCTACATCATTCAATTTTTTGTCCGATTCGATTCACTTCATTGATTCGATTCAATCCGACATGTCAGATTGAATAGAATAAATGAATCAAATCGAATTGAATCAAATCAGATAAAAAAATTGTATGGTGTAGATGGGGCTTAAAAGACACGCAACAGCATAATAGCCTTTAAACAAAAAAAACAATTATTTGTTACAGCTGATACAAATCCTAAAATAAATCTGCACGGTTTCTACTTCCTGATTCATGGAAGCAGACATATTGTTAACAGCCTGTGCCTTCAAATAAGCTCATCTGCCATCTCTGCCGTGCCAGTCATGTGACACAGGGAAGAGATAAGATTACAAGTTGTGAATAGACATAAATAAGGGGGTGTTAAACAGGCAGAGCCAGGACAAGGTCCTCCAGCACCCCTAGGCTGAGACACCAAAGTGCTCCCCTCCATCCCTCCCACCCATCACACACTGATTGCTATTAAGACTGAGAGGCGCCCCAGAGCCCCTAACCCCACAACACCCTAATCTCTAGTTACCTGGGTTGAAGTCACTGCCATGTATCCCCTTTTGTTATTTCTCTCTTCAAACACAATAGAGGAATGATAGCTGAGTGAGGTGTGTGCCCCCTCCTACACTGCGCCCTGAGGCTGGAGCCTCTCTTGCCTCTGTCTCTGTCCTGTAAACAGACTAAACTCTTTAAAGAGAACCCGAGGTGGCATTTCATTACGTTAGTGGGGCACAGAGGCTGGTTGTGCACACTAACACCAGCCTCTGTTGCCTCATCGTGTGCCTCAAAGACCCCCCCTGCTCGCCGCTATACCCCCGCAGTGCTGGCGACACGCAGCGTGTCGCCAGCACAATGTTTACCCTAGCGCTGTCTGTCAGCGCCGCTCCCGCGCATCGCCGCTACCCGCCCATGTCCCTTCCCACCCCGCTGATAGGAGGGAAGGGACGCGGGCGGGTAGCGGCGATGCGGAGGAGGCGGGGGAGCGGCGCTGACAGACAGGGCTAGGGCAAACATTGTGCTGGCGACGCGCTGCGTGTCGCCAGCACTGCGGGGGTATAGCGGCGAGCAGGGGGGTGTTTGAGGCACACGAGTGCCCAACCAGCCTCTGTGCCCCATTAACGTAATGAAATGCCACCTCGGGTTCTCTTTAAATACATACAATGCGCATTTCTCTAGGATTTCCTTCGGTCCTGTGCAAGAGTTCAGGTCCACTTTAAAAGGGAATCTGAAGTGAAAATAAACTTATGAGATAATGATTTGTATGTGTAGTACAGCTAAGAAACAGAACATTATTAGCACAGATATGAGTCTCATATTGTTTCCAGTACATGAAGAGTTAAGTAGTTATCTATGCAAAAGATCTTCTCTGAGCTCTCTGACTAATTTAGTCAGAGAACAATGTTATTTTCTGAAGCACTTATCTCAACCTGTCTCTGACTGTTTCTTGTTTGTGTTTGTTTAAAGAGGAACTGATAGCCAAACTATGCCAGGAAAAAAAACAAATATGTAAGTAGATAAATACTTGCTCTACTTACATAAACAGATGTATTGCACTGTCTACATTTTGATTTCAGTGGATTCTATATAATAAATTGGGAGAATTCTGTTTCCTGGCAGAGGCCATCTTGGGTCCCTCTGGCTGAAGCCAATCCTGATGTCATTTCCTCCCTCACTCCCCTATGGCATCCAAGCATACCCCTCCTTCCTGCAGTATCCCCCCTGGACCTGAGGGCAGCATGGTCTATAGCGCCGGCGGTAATGCAGAGTTTAGACGGGAACTTCAGCATCTGGAACCATGAGTAGGAGAGTCTGTGTGCGCTGCCTTTATTCCTCCCTGCTTCGCTCTGTAATGCTGCGGGGAGGAAAGGAAATGCCGAGGGGGATGCTTGGGAGGTATGGAAGGTGTATTATACATGCTAAGGGCTCTAATTTAAATTAATTTCTATAGACCATGTTGCCCTAAAGTCCAGTCTGGGGACCAAGTCCAGAGTGGATACTGCAGGGAGGAGCAGGGATGCCATGGGGGAGTAAAGGAGGAAAGGACATCAGGATTGGTTTCAGCCTGTGGAATCTTGCAGTGAGGCGGAACAAAGGAAGGAAAAAAAAAACCTGGCCTGCACTGCAACTTCTCTTTAGCGGCAGATGTACGAGGTAAGAGTTTTGGGACATGGGGATTGATATTCATCTAAAATAAAAATGTCAGATTGGTAATGGGACTTTTGCATTGCCTCTTTAGCATCAATTTTAGTTACTTAACCACTTAAAGCGGTATCGTCACCATAAAAAACAAATTTCAACAGCAACTGATCTCAGTGTATTAAGTGATAAAGATGCTAATCCTGCATTCACAACTTTCAAAACTTTTTCTGCTGTTATGATTTGGAGTCATCACATACTTAAGGAACACTGGCCCTTTAGTAGTCGTGCCAAAGAATTGCATGCTGGGGGTTCTTTTTATCTATAATCTATTCCTCCTCTTCCCTTGTTTTCCCTGCCAGCTTCTTATCTGAAACCTAATCCCCTACTCACTTGTGTTTACAAGCAAGGCTGAGGCGATTCAGCGATTGGAGGAGACAAGAAAAAAAGTAAAGGGCAGAAATGACATCACGAATTAGCCTTAACTGTGGGCAAAAGACATGGCCCCCACCAGGAACAGAAATCTCTTCATTTACTATATAACATTCACTGAAATCAAAACGTGGACAGTACAATACATGTGTTATGTAAGTAGATCAAGTATTTATATACTTATATGTTTTTTTTCCCCTGGCATAGTATGGCTGATCCTACTGCTTTAAGTACCAGCGGTCTCTGCCCCCTTATGGACCAGAGACAGCTGGTACAAGAAACGGCGGAACACAGACGAATACCGACGAATTGCCGCACATACCCACCGCAATCGCTGTCCGTCTGGATCATTGGCCACCCACTCTGCTGTCTCTATGACGGCAGAGTTCCTGTGAGCCGGTCAGGAGCCGCTTTCATTGGCTCCTGACCCTGCCTATCAATGTAAGCCAATAGGAGCTGCTTACATTGAAAGACAGGGCCAGGAGCCAATGAAATAGGCTCCTGACCTGCTCACAGGGCTCCACCATCATAGAGACAGGCAGAGCAAGTGAGCTGCGCCGAGAGACGGCGGGCATTCAGCGGCGAGATCGGCGGGAGCGACGGAAACGGTGGATGCGCACAGCGGTGGATGATTGAAATCTACACCCTGCCAGCCAGGTAACCAACAAAACAGGGCGTAGATTTCAATCAGCTCGGTCCTTAAAGTGGATCCGAGATGAACTTTTACACATTGCATAATTGTGTTCCTTTCCTATTGTATATAGGGTATTCCTAAAGCCAAATACTTTTTTGTTTTTGTTTTAATACTCTAATTCCCTATAAACTAAATAAACCACGCCCACAGGTTTTAGAGAGCCAAGGCTCTCTCAGACAGTAGCAAGGGCTCATGGGAGCTCAGTCTGGAAAGGAGGAGGGAGAGGTATTACTAGCCAGAGGTTTCAGAGGCAGAGGGGGGGAGGAGGGAGAAGGAGGGGGGGAGGAGGGGGGGGGATTAGTTTTTTTGCTCAAGATACAGATAAGCCTGCCTCTGTGTAATGTTTACAAACAACATGTCTGCTGTCATTGTATCACAGGAAGAAGTGATCATAGTCTATTAAAGCTGTTTGCAGCTAGATTTGCTGTGTAAACTATCTAAACTTTAGATAAGATATATAGACAAGTTACTTGTTATAGTTAGTTTTTCATTTCGGATCCGCTTTAAGTAGTTAACATATGGAAATGGAGAATTGATTTTGGATTTAATGCCTATCAGTTAATCTGGTCTTAGACACACACACACACACACACACACACACACACACACACACACACACACACACACACACACACACACACACACACACACACACACACACACACACACACACACACACACACACACACACACACACACACACACACACACACACACCTTTTATGCATCACAATTATTAAACAACTTTTGTTGTGAAACAAATTGAACAACCAAAACAATTTGCTTGCTATTGTTCAAAGAACTGATAAGACATCAATCCAACTGTTGGATTGACGGGTTGTCAGTCTTATCAGTTCAGTGAATAATAGCAGAAGTTCATACAGTAGAGGGCGCTCTACTGTTTGAACTTCGGCTAGTCACAGAACGCTTCAAGAAGTGAAGAGGAGACTGAGAAGTGAGACAGCACGGATCCCAGGGACTAGCGCCGGATTGGACTGGTGATGTATTGCTGCCGCTATGCTGCATTGGTCGTCGCCGAATCGAATGCCGCTAGCGACACACACCCGACAACGATTGAGCAAAATTTTCCGTCTGGTCTGATCGAATGCATCGACCGATGTCGGGTGGCAATCGGTCGGTCAGCATTTGCGTTAAAAATTTCACAGCAGATTCGATCACAGTGATCGAATCTGCTGTGTATCGGCGGGAATTGGACCCAGTGTATGGGTTACTTAACTCTTTAAGCTTTTTCTGCCAGGAAGTTCAAAGGGTTATTAGCTCTGCTCTGCTTCAGCAGTTAAAATACCGAGTGTAATTTGTAAACTGCAAATATTAGAGAATGATGCAATGTTACTGAAAATAAAAATAAGAGACTTTTCTTTGCTGCTAATGTTCTATTATTATCCGTACTACACAAACAATTCATTATATCATACTTTTTTTTTCACTTCAGTGTCACTTTAAGCCCATAAAAAGCAGAGTCACTATAACGCTAATCCAAAATTCTTTACCCACTAGAGACAAACCACACCTAGAAACCAACCACACCTAAAGACAACTAACAGCTAGAGACCACAAAAATTTAAAGAAATCCTGTATTAAGAAAAATGTCCCCTGGGGAGGTACTTACCTCGGGAGGTGGAAGCCTCTGGATCTTAACGAGGCTTTCCCTGTCCTCCTCTGTTCCAACGTTGGCCTGACTGGGTTCCCCCAAAGCGCGGCGATGTAAAGATTTACATTCCACGATCCAGCGCAGGTACACTAGCTACTCTTCCCTCGGTTAGGCGGAAATAGCCGAGCCTGATCGATCCGCTCTACTACGCAGACGCGAGTCCTTTTGCACCTGCGCAGTAGAGCGGATACGATCGGGCTCAGCTATTTCCCCCTAGCCCGAGCGAAGAACCGCTACTGCTCCTTCGCTGCATCCCGGGAAGGTAAATATATCAAGCCTTGTCAGGGGAGGATTGCCGGAGGATTCAAGGGAGCCAGCACTGGATTGCCTGCAGCTACAGGGATGGAAGAAGATTATAGACTTCTGTGTGCTAATTCATAAAAATCTTCACAGGTGCGGTAGATATATGGAGATTTACTGAACTAAATTGTCGGTAACATGAGAAGAGAAGCTGGCTGAGTTGATACATTTGCTGTTCTTTGTGCAGAGACAGTATTACAGTAAGGGCTCGTTTCCACTATCGCGAATCGCATGCGGATTCGCACATGTAATGCAAGTGGATGGGCCTGTTTCCACTGTAGCGTTGTTGAGGTGCGTTTTTTTCAGCGGTAAAAAACGCACAAAATAGCAGCAGAATTCGCCTGCGAGTGGAATGCATGCGAATCGCATGCAATGTATTTAATAGGGAAATCGCATGCGGTTTCCCCATGCGTTTTTTGCCGCGAATTCGCATAGGTACGAATGTAAATTCACACAGGCAGTGACATGGTTAAAATCGTATATACCCTCACCTATGCGAATTCGCATGCAAATTCACGGCAAAAAACGCACGGGGAATCGCATCCGCATGCGATTTCATCAGCGGTGGAATCCAGGCGATTCTGCACCGCAATAGTGGAAATGAGCCCTAAAATAGGCATTCCCAACTTCCCTTTAGATGTGCATTTTTGTTATACTGCCTCTGCTTGCCCTGAATCTGCTCTGAGTCTTAAGTCTTTCTAAACAATCTATTTAATTGCCACAGCTTAGAAGAACTTCAGGGAATTTTACATATGCAGGCTTTCTGATGTGAAATACACATCTGAAAACATGTACCCAATAGGTTAAAAACACAGCCTAGGGTATTCATGGGAAGCCTTGTTTGTTCACCTATCGCAGCTGCTGCCTGGGAGATTTGTCTCCATTAACTTTGCTCTTATCGCTCCCTTATCACCTCTTCAAAGCAGGTGGTATTCACCGTGCCATTACCACCTGCTGTAATCTTTATGAATTGACATTTACTGACATGTGTTGGAGGTATTTACAGCACAAGTCGGTAATTTACCACACTGCTCAGGAATTTCAGCTTTTCATGCAGTTATGCTGGGAATACATAGTTTGTTTTTGAGCTATTTAGATGGCTCTATAGATAATTTCCGACATGACCGATCTCCCATTCGATTGTTTCGCCGCTCGATTTGTGATATCAGTGAATGGAAAAAGATAAGAAAAACAAGCGGAAGATAAGACAATCAACTGCAGAATCGAGCGGGGAAACAATCGAACGGGAGAATCGAGCGGCAAAAACGAGCCATGTATGCCCAGCATAACAGCTTTTATGAACTGACATTTTGCTAAGTTCTCAGCAACGTCAGCTGTTTTTAGCATTACCGCATGCGGTAATGCTTTATGAATCAACCCCTAAGGGCCCCATTTCCACAGGGAAAGTGATGCGAATGCAGCTATGTAGCCGCTTTGCATCACTTCCGCTGGTGCCCACGTCACTTCCGCATCTCCCGATGCAAAAGTCAATTGAGGAGATGGGACGCGGCTGCGGCCGTGTGAGAATCTGCAGCATGCTGCAGATTCTCGGATCGCTCCACACAACATGCACACAGTGGAAACTATTCCATTGCCATGTATGTGTTTCAGCATACACAAGTGGGTTCACCACTTCTAGTGGAAACGGGCCCTTAGTCTACTTGTGTACTTGTGGCTAGCTGCATTCATGTTTATCAGTTTGCAATCAGGTTATCTAGTTTAGCGTTTAGTGCATAGTATTCCTCTCATTTGTATTCAAGGAGTGCATGTAAAAGACAACTGAAGCGAGAGGGATATAGAGGCTGCCATATTTATTTCCTATTAAGCAATGCCAGTTGCCTGGTTATCCTGCTGATCCTCTGCATCTAATACTTTTAGCCATAGACCCTGAACAAGCATGCAACAGATCAGGTGTTTCTGACATTATTGTCAGATCTGACTAGATTAGCTCCATGCTTGTTTCTGGTTTTATTCATACACTACTGCAGCCAAATAGATCAGCAGGACTAGAGGCAACTGGTATTGTTTAAAAGGAAATAAATATGGCAGCCTCCATATCACTCTCTGGGGGGTGCTGCACACCTCTGTTGGTTTCATTCCAGTTGCAGCCCAATTAGGAGCACTGCCAATTTCTTGCTGTTCTCTGGAAAATGTGTAGACCATTTTATAGCTAGCTGCCCCAGGTGTACACTATGTTTTTAATTGTTAGTTAGAGGTTAGGTCTCTTCCATGGAGATCCCTCAACGTTGGTGGAAGAGTCTAGTACTGAACAATCTGTGAGCAAACTGTTTTGGAAGCTAATGTCTTCCATTCGCTGCATCTGTTTTTAATGCAAGTTGTGCCATCTGCCCGTGTTTTGGGCTCTGCACATCTATGCAGCTGGTCAATTTGGGTGCAGCCTGCATTTGGAAGAGCTGCCATTTACTTCTGTTGTAGAGACCACACTTGCCTGGAGACCACCCACACACCTAGAGACACCCCACACGGCTACAGATGACAGCAGGGTTTAACCCTGAAAATAGTAAAATGTTTCTATTGATATGAAATGGACCATCTGGCCATAAATTGCCACATGTTGAGGGGACAGTGAGGCAATATGCAAAACACAGATTTTGTGGGAATTGCCATGGCTTAAAATAAGGAAAACTACTATAATTTTGGACAACTTTCCTTAATTGCTTCCAGACCAGTGCGGTTGAAATCTACGTCCTACTTGTGGCTGCGCAGCTCTGACAGGACGTAGATTTCAACAATCGTTGTTGCACAGTCCCGCCGCTCCTGCTGATCTGCCCCCACCGCAACTCACTCGCCCTGCCTTGAGTATGACGGCAGAGCTCTATAAGCCAGTCAGGAGGCGATTTCATTGGCTCCTGACCTTGTCATCTCTGTAAGCCAATGCCATTGGCTTACATTGATGGACAGGGTCAGGAGCCAATGAAAGTGGCTCCTGACCGGCTCACAGAGCTCTGCCGTCATAGGGACGGCAGAGAGAGGGATTTGTGGCGATAGAAGAACGGGGTGACCGGTGAGAGCAGCGGATCAGTGTGGCGAATCGTCGGCAAGTGCAGTGTTACGCTGTTTTGCGGTACTAGCAGTCTCTAGTCCCCACCCTGGCGTTTTATTAAGCTACATGATTCCCCCCTACCTGCAGCGTCCCTCCCACCCCTCCGATCGCCGCCAGCGTGTATGCCCGTAAAGAAACCCGTTCTGAACGGGATTTCTTTTAGGGCTTCCCCCGTCGCCATGGCGACGAACGGAATGACGACGTCATCAGGCTGCGCAAGGGTCTCGGGGGGGGGGGGGGGGGGGGGTGTAGTGGCGCATTGGCGGCGATCGTCCCCCACACACAGCTAGCAAAGTGCTAGCTGCGTGTTTTAAAAGAAAAAATTATTAAAATCAGCCCAGCGGGGCCTGAGCGGCGCCCTCTGGCGGTAATGGACGAGCTGAGCTCGTCATTACCGCCAAGGTGGTTAAGGGGCCAGAGACTGCTGGTACGGAAGTAGGTAATCAAGTTGTACTTCACAATAATGATAAAATAAATGTGAGCGCTCCCATAACACATCACTTCTGAACAGTCACTCCAATAATGCATCATTTCCGGACAGCCACTCCCATAACGCATCACTTCCAGACAGCCAGCGAACATGCAGATCATTCATTTACGTCGCTGATAATTCCGGCATACATTTGGATACACGGGTTTAAAGCAAATATAAGTCATGGAGAATCAGTACCACTAATATGTTTGTAATGGGCCAAAAAAGGACCAAAACCCCCTCTACAGAAATAACTCTGGCAAGTACAATTATCCCTTCCTATAACAGAAGGTATGTGCATGTATTCAGCATTATATAGGCACCGCATAAGTCACCCCCGGACAGTGAGAAAATATGCACATGTACCACTGCCCAAAATAGGGGGCTGTAGCTTAATTTTGCCAACTTTGCCTAATCAAAAGTCAACTACACATCAACCACACAACAAATGTGAGCAGCATCAGCTCTCCTGTCTAGACAAACAGCCAAACAATGTACACAATACAACGCATCAAAAGGAGAGAAATGAGAATGTCACCGATGAGCGCAGACCTGCAAAATGTTGATCTACTAATATATTTAAAGCACACCTGAAGTAAGAGGGACATGGAGGCTGACATTTGTTTCCTTTTAAACAATGCAGATTGACTGTCCTGCTGATCCTCTGCCTCTAATACTTTTAGCCACAGACCCTGAACAAGTATGCAGATCAGATGTTTCTGACTGAAGTCTTAATAGGTTTGTGCAGGCTTATTTCGGGTGTGTGATTCAGACACTACTGATGCCAAAGAGATCAATAGGATTGCCAGGCAACTGGTATTTAACAGGAAATTTATATGACAGCCACCATATAACTCACTTCCAGTGTCCTGTAAAACACCCCCGAACTGTATTGCCTTCTCCACATAAACCCACCAAACCCTGTTATGCTATCTTCTCATACGCCTGTCACTCCCCTCACTTCCTCATGTGACCACAAAGCCCTGTGGCCTCATGTGCCCACCAAACCCTGTGGCCTCATCTCCTCCTGTGCCCACCAAACCCTGTGGCCTCATCTCCCCCTGTGCCCACCAAACCCTGTGGCCTCATCTCCTCCTGTGCCCACCAAACCCTGTGGCCTCATCTCCTCCTGTGCCCGCCAAACCCTGTGGCCTCATCTCCTCCTGTGCCCGCCAAACCCTGTGGCCTCATCTCCTCCTGTGCCCGCCAAACCCTGTGGCCTCATCTCCTCCTGTGCCCGCCAAACCCTGTGGCCTCATCTCCTCCTGTGCCCACCAAACCCTGTGGCCTCATCTCCTCCTGTGCCCACCAAAACCATGTGGCCTCATCTCCTCCTGTGCCCACCAAACCCTGTGGCCTCATCTCCTCCTGTGCCCACCAAACCCATGTGGCCTCATCTCCTCCTGTGCCCACCAAAACCATGTGGCCTCATCTCCTCCTGTGCCCACCAAACCCTGTGGCCTCATCTCCTCCTGTGCCCACCAAACCCTGTGGCCTCATCTCCTCCTGTGCCCACCAAACCCTGTGGCCTCATCTCCTCCTGTGCCCACCAAACCCTGTGGCCTCATCTCCTCCTGTGCCCACCAAACCCTGTGGCCTCATCTCCTCCTGTGCCCACCAAACCCTGTGGCCTCATCTCCTCCTGTGCCCACCAAACCCTGTGGCCTCATCTCCTCCTGTGCCCACCAAACCCTGTGGCCTCATCTCCTCCTGTGCCCACCAAACCCTGTGGCCTCATCTCCTCCTGTGCCCACCAAACCCTGTGGCCTCATCTCCTCCTGTGCCCACCAAACCCTGTGGCCTCATCTCCTCCTGTGCCCACCAAACCCTGTGGCCTCATCTCCTCCTGTGCCCACCAAACCCTGTGGCCTCATCTCCTCCTGTGCCCACCAAACCCTGTGGCCTCATCTCCTCCTGTGCCCACCAAACCCTGTGGCCTCATCTCCTCCTGTGCCCACCAAACCCTGTGGCCTCATCTCCTCCTGTGCCCACCAAACCCTGTGGCCTCATCTCCTCCTGTGCCCACCAAACCCTGTGGCCTCATCTCCTCCTGTGCCCACCAAACCCTGTGGCCTAATCTCCTCCTGTGCCCACCAAACCCTGTGGCCTCGTCTCCTCCTGTGCCCACCAAACCCTGTGGCCTCGTCTCCTCCTGTGCCCACCAAACCCTGTGGCCTCATCTCCTCCTGTGCCCACCAAACCCTGTGGCCTCATCTCCTCCTGTGCCCACCAAACCCTGTGGCCTCATCTCCTCCTGTGCCCACCAAACCCTGTGGCCTCATCTCCTCCTGTGCCCACCAAACCCTGTGGCCTCATCTCCTCCTGTGCCCACCAAACCCTGTGGCCTCATCTCCTCCTGTGCCCACCAAACCCTGTGGCCTCATCTCCTCCTGTGCCCACCAAACCCTGTGGCCTCATCTCCTCCTGTGCCCACCAAACCCTTTGGCCTCATCTCCTCCTGTGCCCACCAAACCCTGTGGCCTCATCTCCTCCTGTGCCCACCAAACTTTGTGACCTCTTTTTCTCATACACCAAACCCTGTGACATCTGCTTATATCACCACCAGCTTTGTGAAATTCTACTGGAGGACTCCATGTTCTCATATGATAACACAAGCACCATATTACAAAGACTTACCTGGGCCTCACCGAGGCCAAGTTCAATCATCTCCACGGACTTGCGGAGCAGACCAGACTTCTCATGCACCAGATTGGCCTCTTCATCTTTCTTTAGGCATTTTATGGTTTCCAGCAAACTGTGGAGGATGGAGTTGTGTTCATTGCGTAGAGCCTCCAGACCTTGCATGACCAGCTTTGTGTTGGAGATTATCTCCTCTTGGGACAGCTTGTCCAGCTTCTCCTCTCCCCGGGGATACATCATCACTGACATGCTCCTATAACAGACAAAAGGGGTACACATTCACTGCCAGGTCCTGTAATAATGAAAGTTACAGGGGTACATAGCTAGGTTGGGCAGATAAATGGGGTGCAGGATCTGGGGGGCTCAGGCACACAGTTCTGCAATGAGAGCAGTTGAGATGACACAGGTGTGTGCTCTGTCTGATCTCTGGCTCCCTCTGCTGACTGTTATGTGCAGCTCATCAGGTACAGACAGCTGGAGAGGTGTGACTGGGTGTGGCTCACACAACTATGCAGACTACAGCAGATGGTACAGAAATAGATCTAACATAATTACACTGTACAACACTGTGGCACCATAACTGTGCCAATACAAACCCTGTCACTGCCACCCGTCACTAACTTTGCCAGCATTACCCCTCTCACTGCCACCAGTCACTAACTGTGCCAATACAAACCCTGTCACTGCCACCCGTCATTAACTGTGCCAGCATTACCCCTCTCACTGCCAGAGGAAACGGCATTAACTCCCTCACTGCCAGAGGAAACTGCATTAACTCCCTCACTGCCAGACGGACCAGCATTAACCTACTCACTGCCAGACAGACTATTATAACCTACTCACTGCCAGACAGACTATTATAACCTTCTCACTTCCAGGGGGACCAGCAGTAACTGCCTCACTGCCAGGGGGACCAGCAGTAACCGCCTCACTGCCAGGGGGACAAGCAGTAACCGCCTCACTGCCAGGGGGACCAGCAGTAACCGCCTCACTGCCAGGGGGACCAGCAGTAACCCCCTCACTGCCAGGGGGACCAGCAGTAACCCCCTCACTGCCAGGGGGACCAGCAGTAACCCCCTCACTGCCAGGGGGACCAGCAGTAACCCCCTCACTGCCAGGGGGACCAGCAGTAACCCCCTCACTGCCAGGGGGACCAGCAGTAACCCCCTCACTGCCAGGGGGACCAGCAGTAACCCCCTCACTGCCAGGGGGACCAGCAGTAACCCCCTCACTGCCAGGGGGACCAGCAGTAACCCCCTCACTGCCAGGGGGACCAGCAGTAACCCCCTCACTGCCAGGGGGACCAGCAGTAACCCCTTCACTGCCAGGGGGACCAGCAGTAACCCCTTCACTGCCAGGGGGACCAGCAGTAACCCCTTCACTGCCAGGGGGACCAGCAGTAACCCCTTCACTGCCAGGGGGACCAGCAGTAACCCCTTCACTGCCAGGGGGACCAGCAGTAACCCCTTCACTGCCAGGCGGACCAGCAGTAACCCCTTCACTGCCAGGCGGACCAGCAGTAACCCCCTCATTTCCAGGTGGGCAGAATTAACCCCTTCACTGCCAGGCGGGCCAGCATTAACCCCCTCATTTCCAGGTGGGCAGCATTAACCACCTCACTGCCAGGCGGGCCAGCATTAACCCCCAAACTGCCAGGTAGGCCAGCATTAACCTCACTTCCAGGTGGGCAGCATTAACCCCCTCACTGCCAGGTGTGCCAACATTTAGGCATTGTTCACATCAGGCAACGCAGATGGCCGTGGGCTTGGAACGCAAAGCACGCAATCGCATGCCATCTGCGTTGCTGATCCCAGTCATTACAGTGAATGGGATCAGCGCTGTGCTTTGCCGAAGCAGCGCAAATAGTCTGAACGTCAGAAGTGCTGTCTATGCACTTCTGACGTTCCTGCGTGTCACACATCATACAGGCTGCTGAAATGCGCACAGCAACATGTATAGTATGAATGAGGCCTAACCTCCTCGACAGACGGGCCAGCATTAAGCCCATCACTGCCAAACTGACCAGCGTTAACCCCCTCACTGCAAGAGGGGGCAGCATTAACCTCCTCACTTCCAGGGGGACCAGCAATAACCCCCACACTGCCAGGGGGACCAGCAATAACCCCCACACTGCCAGGGGGACCAGCAATAACCCCCACACTGCCAGGGGGACCAGCAATAACCCCCACACTGCCAGGGGGACCAGCAATAACCCCCACGCTGCCAGGGGGACCAGCAATAACCCCCACGCTGCCAGGGGGACCAGCAATAACCCCCACGCTGCCAGGGAAACCAGCAATAACCCTCACGCTGCCAGGGAAACCAGCAATAACCCTCACGCTGCCAGGGAAACCAGCAATAACCCTCACACTGCCAGGGAAACCAGCAATAACCCTCACACTGCCAGGGAAACCAGCAATAACCCTCATACTGCCAGGGGGACCAGCAATAACCCCCACACTGCCAGGGGGACCAGCACACTGCCAGGGGGACCAGCAATAGCCTCCACACTGCCAGGGGGACCAGCAATAACCCCCACACTGCCAGGGGGACCAGCAATAACCCCCACACTGCCAGGGGGACCAGCAATAACCCCCACACTGCTAGGGAGGGGGACCAGCAATAACCCCCACACTGCCAGGGGGACCAGCAATAACCCTCACACTGCCAGGGGGACCAGCAATAACCCCCACACTGCCAGGGGGACCAGCAATAACCCCCACACTGCCAGGGGGACCAGCAATAACCCCACACTGCCAGGGGGACCAGCAATAACCCCCACACTGCCAGGGGGACCAGCAATAACCCCCACACTGCCAGGGGGACCAGCAATAACCCCCACACTGCCAGGGGGACCAGCAATAACCCCCACACTGCCAGGGGGACCAGCAATAACCCCCACACTGCCAGGGGGACCAGCAATAACCCCCACACTGCCAGGGGGACCAGCAATACTCCTCACACTGCCAGGGGGACCAGCAATAACCTCCTCACTGCCAGATGGCCAAGCAATAAACCCCACACTGCCAGGGGGACCCACATTAACCCGCTCACTGCTAGCGGGACCAGCATTAACCCCCACACTGCCAGGGGGACCTGCATAAATCTCACCGCCAGGGGAACCAGCATTAACACTCTCACTGAAAGATGGACAAGCATTAACCCCTTCACTGCCAGGGGGACCGGCATTAACACCCTTATCGCCAGGGGTACCTACCTTAACCCCCTCAATGCCAGGGGAAATGCATTAACCTTCACACTACGAGGGAGAACCAGTATTAACCCTCACACTGCCAAAGGGGTCAGCATTAACTCCCACACTGCCAGGAGTCATTAACAGGAGACCAGTATTATCCTCCACACTGTCAAGGAGACCTGCGTTCACTCCCACACTGACGGGACAGCATTAAGAACCCGAGGTGAGACTGAAAAGGAGGCAGCCATACTTATTTCCTTTTAATTTAAACAATACCAGTTGTATCTTGTATATTAGTGTACACCATTGTCTGTTTATGTACCCCATGTTTGTTTCTTACTTTGTACAGCGCCACAGAATATGTTGGCGCTTTATAAATCAATAATAATAATACTGTGTATCTAATACTTTGAGCCATAGACCCTGAGGGGTATGGTCTGCATATGCAAATCAGATACTCTCACTCAGGATTTACTGAATTAGCCTTATGCTTATTCCAGGGTTTTGACACTACATATACCAGAAGATCAACAGGACTGCCAGGCAACTGGCATTGTTTACAAGGAAATAAATATGGCTGCCTCTTTTCTCACCTCGGTTTCCGTTAACCCCCACTGCCAAGGGGACCAGCATTAACCACCACACGTTTAGGGGGACTTGCATTAAAGCACACCTGAAGTGAGAGGGATATGGAGGCTGACAATTATTTCCTTTTAAACAGTGCACATTACCTGACTGTCCTGCTGATCATCTGCTTCTAATATTTTTAGCTACACACTTTACACAAGCATGCAGATCAGACGTTCGTTTCAGGTGTGTAATTAAGATACTAATGCAGCCACCCCCTCCCTTTAAATTGTTAACCTTTGGCAGGGCCCTCCCTTCTACCAGGGTGTCCAGCATTAACCCCCTCATTGCCAGGGGGACCAGAATTAACCCACTCACTGCCAGGAGTGGGGTAGCATTAACCCCTTCTCTTCTAGAGGCCCCCACATGTACCCCTCGCTGTCACGGAGACAGGCTTGGACTCTCGGTCACAAGGGTGAGGACACCCAGTTTGCTCTATCACAACAATCAGCCATGACAGCCCTATAATTAACCCCTGGAGTGCTGGCTGGCCAGTCTGCTTTGTTGGCTGGGCTGCCCTCCCCTCCCCCTACATAAGGAGACGTCAGACTCACCTCTCCCCTCCACACACACCGAGCGATGGGGGTCTGCCAGACACAACTGCGGCAGATCACCTGCAAAACACAAACCAGGAGATGATCAGACTAGTCCTTCCTGTGTGCAGCCTCCACCCAGCCCCCCCTGCCACTGCAGCTGCTGAGCCCCTCCCATCACTGACCTCACTGGCCCCACCCCCTCCACCAACTGCAACCAGCATGGCTGATACATTGTATCGCCTGTATATAATACAGTACACTGTACTGCACTGTATATAATATAGGGTATCTTTAGTATATAGTGCACCCTACTGTATATAGTGTTACTGCATCCTCTATATATAGTATGCTGCACTGTATATGGTGTGCTGCAGTGCATACCCTGTATATAATACACTGCACTGTATATAGTTTTACTGCATCCTCTGTATATTATACACTGCACTGTATGAAGTGTGCTGCATCCTATGTATATAATACGCAGCACTGTATATAGTGTGTCCTCTGTTTATAATGCACTGAACTGTATGTAGTGTGCTGCATCCTCTGTATAGAATACACTGCACTGTATATAGTGTTACTGCATCCTCTGTATATTATACACTGCACTGTATGTAGTGTGCTGCATCCTATGTATATAATACACTGCACTGTATATAGTTTTACTGCATCCTCTGTATATTATACACTGCACTGTATGTAGTGTGCTGCATCCTATGTATATAATACACTGTGTGTCCTCTGTTTATAATGCAATGCACTGTATAAAGTGTATCTTTTGCATATACTGTACTGCATTGTATATAGTGTGCTGCATCCTCTGAATATAATTCACTGCACTATATATATTTTCTGTATATTATTAGTATTATTATTGATTTATAAAGCGCCAGCGTATTCCATCACACTGTACAAAGTAAGAAAGAAACATGGAGTACATAATTCAGACAATGGTATGCACCAATATCCAAAATACAGAATCAGTACAAATACAGACTTCGTAATTACAGTGACATGATGAATAAAATGTATAACAAACTCCAATACACAAAAGGCTGAGAGAGCCCTGCCCTTGCGGGCTTATAATCTAAATGAATTTGGGGGCAACAAGAGGTGGGGTAGTATACAATAATAAACGTATCTAGAGGCAGTGTGCTTTCAGGATATCTAATAAAAGTGCAACTTGGCCGTAGGTCAAAGGAGGAATGGCCTAAGGTATAGCCTATGATATAATACACTGCACTGTACACTGAGTGGGCAAACAAATTAGATACACCCCTAATTTGAAAGTAAAGCAGTCCAACGGCGAAGTAGAGTGACGTAACAACGTAGAGTTGCTTATATAATCAACACTCAGCTTTGGACGACGTAGTTATCATGGAAGTTGTCAAAATGTGTAAGACAAAAGATTTAAGGGCCTGTTTCCACTAGACGCGTTGCTATGCGGAGACCGCTCCATTTTGCAACGCAAGGAAACTGCAACCACTTCATGTCAATGGAGTCGTTTCCATTGACGCAAATTTACCTACGCGACCTGGCGCGATGCCACGTGGGGGAAATTATGGATAGCATGCTGCAGTTTTCCGCAGCACGCATCCGAGTCTCCATAGCCACCGTCAGGAAGTTGCATGACGCGAGGCATCCTAAACGCCAGTGGAAACGGGCCCTTAGGCCTTGTTCACATTGCGTTCCAATTGCGTTGGGTGTTTTTGACGCACTTTTTTTTTGCGATTCCTGGCTTGGGTGGGCGGTGCGTTTTTGTTAAAAGTGCTTTTCTAAGCACTTTTCCAGAGTTTTTTTTTTAATTCACTCCCTGACGCAAGTCAGGAAGTGAACTCTTTGACACGGAAAATAATAAATACAATGTATTTAGTCTTAAAAACGTGAACGCAATCACTGCACAAAGCGATTTTGAGAGCGTTTTGTGTTTTTCCTATACTTTCAATTGAGGCAGAATCGCCTCAAAAAAGGTACATTCACCGCTTTTCTGAGCGGATCGGAAATGAACCACTCAGATGTGAACTCTCTTGTAGGGAATCATTGCACAAGCGGTTTTAGGGCGATTTTGACAATCGACTGCGCTTGAAAAAGGACAAAAATGTCTCCAGTGTGAAGGAGTCCTTAGTGACTTTGAACGAAGGATGATTGTAGGTGCAAAAAGAGCTGGTGCTAACATCTCTGAAACAACTACTCTTTTAGGAATTTCTCGCCCAACAGTATCTAGAGTGTTCAGAGACTAGCAGCTGAGAAAAAAAAAGCTTCATGAAATAATAACTATTCTCGTCAAAAAAAGGCTGGTGAACGAGCAGGGGCGTAACGATAGACCCTGCAAGGGATGCAGCCGCAGGGGGCCCAGAAGCCACAGAGCGCTCCACCCTGGGAGACTGAAAACTAAGGGCAACGAGAGAAAAACATTTCTGCTCTCTGCACAATTGTTCTAATGACTGCATCTGTACAGCCACTGATAAGGAATCATACAAAGTTTTGTAGACAAAGATTTGTAGACAAACACTATTTTGTGTGCAGCAGGGTCTTCTGTACAGCTCCCAGCCCCCAACCTCTCTACCCCTTCCCCAGTGCAGTGTACTGTAGTGATGCTGGAGAAGTCTGCAGAGACATTTCAGCTCCATCAGGACAGAGTGAAGCCAGAAACCCACTAGGAGACTGAGCTGGCCATGGAAGCAGGTTAAACTCTGCAATCACAATCACTAACTAGCAATCACAATCACAAATCACAAACGCCACCGATTGTGATTTTTCATTAATTTTGTTATGCGATTGCGATTTGTGATTTTCATTCGCATTGCATTATCCCTCTTAAAATCGCTCCAGTAAGCAATTGCGATTTGAGATTTGCAAATCGAATCACTATAGTGGAAAATACTTCTCATGATTTCTATGATAAAGGCCTCGATTCATAAAGCATTCCCGCATTCGGAAATGCTGAAAACTGCTCACTTTACCAACCACACAGCAAAATCTGTATTCATAAAGGCTTTTTCCGCATGAAAAGCCGACATTTGCGAGCAGAGTGATCAATCACCACCTTGCGCGGTGATTATCATAGCAAAAGTAACAAATGTCAATTCATAAAGATTAGAGGTAGCGGTATGCGGACGGGTATTACTGCTACCTCTGATGTGGCGAGAAGCGTGCGGAATACATTGCAGTGAATGGGACAGACCTCCCAAGCAGCTGCAGAGAGAACACCGCACGGAGGGATTCCGCCTGCTTCTCCTGTTTCCGCATGTCTCCCGACAGCCTAACGCCTGCCTACAGCGGAATATCTCCGCACGCCTGTCACAACTAGCAAAATTTTTATGAATTACCACCCTGAAGGCGGAAATACCGACAGCGGTGTTTCCCCGCTCGACGTTACCTTCCCGACAGCACTTTTATGAATCGAGGCCAAAGTAGCAACCCTAGCGATTTAGGGGCTAGTGCACACCAGAGCGGTTCTGGAGCGTTTTTAAAAACGGTTGCAGGGGGGAAACTGCTTGGCTAATGAAAGTGAATGGAACGGTGCACACCAGAGCGGGTCGTTTTTTTCCACAAAGACAAACTTGGGGGCTGCAGCATTTTTTAGATTTTTGAGGCATTTCTGCCTCAATATTAAAGTATAGGTAAGTGGAAAACCGCTCTGAAAAATGCTAGATCAGAGCATTTTTTCAGGCGTTTTTGTTACAGAAGCTGTTCAGTAACAGCTTTACTGTAACAATATATGAAATCTGCTACACAAAAACGCTCCAAAAAACGCTAGGCATGTTTAGAAAACGTCTCTAAACATGCCTAGTATCGTTCTGAAAATCTGCTTCAAAAACCTCTAGTGTTTTGCGGATCTGCTAGAGGTTTTTGGTGTGCACTGGGCCTAAAAATCACTAGTGATTTGCAATTTTGCTATTCAGCTGTTTAGTGGAAAAGGCAGCGATTTCGAATCACTAGCGATTTGAAAAAGCCCTTGCTAATGCAATGCTATAGAGGATTTTTATAAAATCAAATTGCTTAAACGGGCACTAAAGCAAAAAATTATAAAATTTAAAATATTTGCAAACATATACAAATAAGAAATACACTTTTTCCAGAGTAAATTGAGCCGTAAATGACTTTTCTCCTATGTTGCTGTCACTTACAGTAGGCAGTAGAAATCTGACAAAAGTGACAGGTTTTGGACTAGTCCATCTCTTTATAGGGGATTCTCAAGGATATATTTATTTTCAAAAGCACTTAGTGAATGGCAGTTGCTCTGTCCAACTGGCAAAAAACTGGGTAGGGAGCAGGGAAGCTGGTCAGCATCATTGTTTAAATCCTTTTTAGGGAATATCTTTATAAAGAATAAAAGCCTTGCTGAGAATCCCCTATGAAGAGATGGACTAGTCCAAAACCTGTCACTTTTGTCAGATTTCTACTGCCTACTGTAAGTGACAGCAACATAGGAGAAAAGTAATTTATGGCTCATTTTCCTCTGGAAAAAGTGTACTTCTTATTTGTATATGTTTGCACATAATTTAAAATTTTATGATTTTTCGCTGTAGTGCCCCTTTAAGTGGGATCACACCCATAGCATTACATTAGCAAGAGTTTTCAAATCGCAAATGGCTCAGAAAATTGCTCCTAGTGGGTTTCTGGCCTGAGTGTAATGTGCTGAGGCTGGGAGCACACTCCTCGGTCGGTTTTCTGTATGTGTTTTCTGCACTCCATGTGCGTCTGTATATGTTTGTATCACAGAAGCTAATGTAATTGATAGAGAAAATGCATGCAGTGCTTCACTGCTGTCTGTTTTTACTTGCAAGGGGAAAACACATCCTATTGTGCACTAGCCATTTGAATAACATTGGTTCTCAGTTAACCTCTGCAGAAAGCGAGTGGAAGAGGAGGTGGGGAGTATGGCAGGAGGGGGCCCCATCCATAGTTTGCAGGGTAGCCCAGTGATTTCTAGTTACACCCCTGTGAACGAGAGAGGTGAAAGACGAGTAGAACGCATAGTCCGCAGCAACAGAAGGGCAACAACATGACAAATTACAGCTGAATTCAATGCAGGTGGTGCATCACAAAGCAAATCCCAATGCACAACAAGACTGATTTTGCAAAGGATGGGCTTTAGCAGCAGGAGACCATCAAGAGTGCCTTTGGTATCACAGAAAAATAGGAAAAGATGCCTATTGTGGGTTGTTGCCACTGTGCTTGATTAGTCTCAAATTGGTTTGAGGAACATCAGTCAGGGCTTGTTTCCACTGTTGCGACGCGATTTCGGCCGCATTCCGACGCTTGTAAAAACGCATGCGGATGCGTTTCCACATGCGTTTTTACCCGCGATTTCGCCTGCGATTTCGCATGGCAGGGTGCCATGCGAAATTAACCATGACACTGCCAGGGCTAAATAAAATTGAAAAAGGTGCGAAATCGCACGCGAAATCGCGGGTAAAAACGCATGTAACAAACGCATGCGTTTTTACTATTAAATACATTAGCGGCGATTCGCACGGATTCCCGACGCAGGCGAAATCGTTGGCTCTTTTGTGCGTTTTTTTCACGCTGAAAAAAACGCACCTCAACAACGCTACAGTGGAAACAGGCCCATCCACTTGTATTACATGTGCGGATCTGCATGCGTTGGACGCATGCAGATTCGCGATAGTGGAAACGAGCCCTTAGAGTTTAACCTGCTTTCATGGCCAGCTCAGTCCCTGACTTTAATCCTATTGAGCATTTGTGGGATGAAGTCGAAAGATCACTTCATAGCTTGGAAAGCCACCATCCAATCTAACCCATTTAAAGCCTGGTACACACTTTTAATTAAGATTGGTCAATCACTGACCAATTTTACCACCTCTATGTAGTACAAGGTCCAAAAGAATTTGAATACTACAGAATATGTAGTTAAACCCTCATACTACATGGAGGTGTTAAAATTGGTCAGTGATTGGCCAATCATAATCAAAAGTGTGTACCAGGCTTTAGAGCTGCATTATGTCAGCAAGGATCAATATTACTCAGCAACGGTATCAGCATCTGGTTGAGTCTATGCCAAGAATATCGGCTGTGATCAGAGCTAAAGATGGACTAACTTGTTATTAGAGGGTCACTCAGTGTATATAGTGTGCTGCATTCTTTGCATATAATACACTACACTGTATATAATGTGCTGCATCCTCTGTGTATATTACACTGCACTGAATATAGGGTGCTGTATTCTCTGCATATAATACACTGCACTGTATATAGTGAGCTGTATCCTCTGCTTCCCTATGCCTCCATGGCAGCACATACGGGTATTGGCCCCGCCCCCAAATTACAGGAAATTGTTCAATATAAAAGTTAAATCAGCCCCACCCAGGAAGTGTCTTTTTTCTCATTGTCCCTCACTTCAAAGGACGTTGCAGGAGTTTTACTGTGGAATTTTTCACTTTCATCCCTGACCTGGCCTCATCATTGCACAGGTATCCTCCCCTGCAGCAATGCCACCATGATGGGCTCTAAAGGCGCTTAATCCATGGGGATCCCGTTTTGCTGGACTTTGGGGGTACACTGTCCTGGTCAGCCTGAAGGCAGGGCACTTATGGTGCCTAGATGGAGGCTAACCATTGTATCCATGTCTTACCCGCTCCAATGGTGCGGCAGGGCTGGCATTCGTTCCCCTCTTTCATCTCTTTTCCTCTGTGGTGAGTATGGCTGTGCCCGGCGGACATCCGTTTTCCGCTCTCTCGGACCCCCCCCCCCTCCCTCACCTGGGTCCTTCATGTGCGCTCCCCCTCCAGCTTAAGTTCTGCAGCAGCCGCCGCTATTAGTAAGAGGCAGCGGGCGGGGATGACTCACCTCTTCCGCGTTCCAGCGTTCGTTCCACTGTCGTCACTTCCTGCAATGCCGCACACTGTATTATAAGTGGATAGCATTGCAGGAAGTGACGACAGTGGAACGCACGCTGGAACGCGGAAGAGGTGAGTCATCCCCACCCACTGCCTCTTACTAATAGCGGCGGCTGTTGCTGAACTTAAGCTAGAGGGGGAGCGCAGATGGGGGACCCAGGTGAGGGGGGGGGGGGGTCCGACCCTGTTCCCCGCTGCTGTGCCCAATACCCCCTTCCTGCCCGCTACCCCCTCCACCTCGACGGCAAGTCTAGGACCGCCCCTGGGGGCAGGGCGCTACTTCTTCTTGCTTGAACCGGCCCCTTCTTCTTGCTTGGACCGGCCCTGGGGGCAGGGCGCTACTTTTTCTTCTTGCTTGAAGGTTGAGGCACTTACTCTATTATAAACAGTGGGTTGCAAAAGTATTTGGCCCTGTTGAAGTTTTCCACATTTTGTCACATTACTGCCACAAACATGCATCAATTTTATTGGAATTCCACGTGAAAGACCAATACAAAGTGGTGTACATGTGAAGTGGATCGAAAATCATACATCATTTCAAACATTTTTTACAAATAAATAACTGCAAAGTGGAGTGTGCGTAATTATTCGGCCCCCTGAGTCAATACTTTGTAGAACCACCTTTTGCTGCAATTACAGCTGCCAGTCTTTTAGGGTATGTCTCTACCAGCTTTGCACATCCAAAGACTGAAATCCTTGCCCATTCTTCTTTGCAAAACAGCTCCAGCTCAGTCAGATTAGATGGACAGCATTTGTGAACAGCAGTTTTCAGATCTTGCCACATATTCTCGATTGGATTTAGATCTGGACTTTGACTGGGCCATTCTAACACATAGATATGTTTTGTTTTAAACCATTCCATTGTTGCCCTGGCTTTATGTTTAGGGTCATTGTCCTGCTGGAAGGTGAACCTCCGCCCCAGTCTCAAGTCTTTTGCAGTCTCCAAAAGGTTTTCTTCCAAGTTTGCCCTGTATTTGGCTCCACCCATCTTCCCATCAACTCTGACCAGCTTCCCTGTCCCTGCTGAAGAGATGCACCCCCCGAGCATGATGCTGCCACTACCATGTGTGACAGTGGGGATGGTGTGTTCAGAGTGATGTGCAGTGTTAGTTTTCCGCCACACATAGCGTTTTGCATTTTGGCCAAACAGTTCCATTTTGGTCTCATCTGACCAGAGCACCTTCTTCCACATGTTTGCTGTGTCCCCCACATGGCTTGTGGCAAACTGCAAACGGGACTTCTTATGCTTTTTTGTTAACAATGGCTTTCATCTTGCCACTCTTCCATAAAGGCCAACTTTGTACAGTGCATGACTAATAGTTGTCCTATGGACAGAGTCTCCCACCTGAGCTGTAGATCTCTGCAGCTCGTCCAGAGTCACCATGGGCCTCTTGACTGCATTTCTGATCAGCGCTCTCCTTGTTCGGCCTGTGAGTTTAGATGGATGGTCTTATCTTGGTAGGTTTACAGTTGTGCCATACTTCTTCCATTTCTGAATGATCGCTTGAACAGTGCTCCTTGGGATGTTCAAGGCTTTGGAAACCTTTTTGTAGCCTAAGCCTGCTTTAAATTTCTCAATAACTTGATCCCTGACCTATCTTATGTGTTGTTTGTACTTCATGGTGTTGTTGCTCCCAATATTCTCTTTGGCCTGGTGCACACCAGTGGAGTTTTTCTGAGCATTTTGAGTTTTTAAATCTGCTGCTACTGTTATCCTATGTGTCTGTGCACACTGGAGCAATGAGGTTTTGTAAAAAAACCCCATAGCATTACATTGGGAAGAGCTTTTGAAACCTCGAAAAGCTCTTCCCAATGTAATGCTATGGGGTTTTTTACAAAACCTCATTGCTCCAGTGTGCACAGACACATAGGATAACATTAGCAGCAGATTTAAAAACTCAAAACGCTCAGAAAAACTCCACTGGTGTGCACCAGGCCTTAGACAACCTCTGAGGCCGTCACAGAGCAGCTGTATTTGTACTGACATTAGATTACACACAGGTACACTCTATTTAGTCATTAGCACTCATCAGGCAATGTCTATAGGCAACTGACTGCACTCAGATCAAAGGGGGCCAAATAATTATGCACACCCCACTTTGCAGTTATTGATTAGTAAAAAATGTTTGGAATCATGTATGATTTTCTTTCCACTTCTCACGTGTGCACCACTTTGTATTGGTCTTTCATGTGGAATTCCAATAAAATTGATTCATGTTTGTGGCAGTAATATGACAAAATGTGGAAAACTTAAAGGGGACCGAATACTTTTGCAACCCTCTGTATATATAGATACTTGAGTATAAGTCTAGAAATTTCGGTCTGATTCACTTCATAAAAGTATAGGGGTCAACTTATACACGAGTCACAGGCAACTCAGCGCATACTGAGTAATGTGTGTACTAATAGTGACATTCCCATCTGCAGCAATTTACCCTGTGGTAAGTAATACTTTGAGGAAAGCAAATGCCAAGAAATCACAGGTCTGAAAGTCCAGGCAACAACAATTATCAAAGAAAAGGGGCTGGGGTGGAGGGGCGGGGGGAGGGGTCATACTGGGCTGCAGGAGGAGGAGTGAATAATTGCAGCACTTGGGGGCCAGGAGCAGGTATTGGCTGCACTTAATGGCTGCAATACTGTATGCAGTGCAGTTATTAACCCCTCCTGAGCCCCAAGTGCTGCTATTAACTTTGCTGGGTAGACTTGTACTTGAGTCAATAAAAAATTCCAGATTAAGAGGGTCTGGGGTCGACTTATACACGGGGTCGACTTGTATCAAGTATATATGGTAACGTTTCAGTTTTCTTGAATGTAAACATCCAATTTATTAGGTTGAATGATTTTCATTCAAACCAACACACACCTTTCAATTTCTGCCCACCAAAAATCAGATATTTCAAACTTTTCCGAGGAGGCCTTGGTTCCCTTATGGTTCTACAGATGATGATGAGTCAACCAGTAAGCCCGCCCTGCAGTCCGACTCTTTTATTGCAGGGACCGGTATCTCATCCCAATCCTGCATGGAAGTTGATGCATGGTGACCGTGGCCCCTATGCCTCTGGCCCTCAGTCTACCATCTTAACCAGGAATGGTTATTGCCCAACTTTCCACAGAATGGATCATCCAGGCTTCAGTCTCTGGATGTGGCTCAAGCTCTGAAGACATACCTTCAAGTAACAAAAAATATAAGGAAGACGGAAAGGCTTATTATCATTCCAGCTGGTTATAGGAAGTGGGAGGGAGGCAGTGTGTCTTCTGCACCACACAGGGAGCTTATGGGGTAACAACGAGCAGCCACTGAAGGAAATTTGGTCGCACTCTACCAGGAGCAGGGGCCTGACTAGACTTAATAGGGCCCCCCTGCAAAAATGGTAGCATGGAGACCCCTTTGTTCCCGAACCCCATGGGACAGGGAGCCTGCGAATAGCAGCAGAGTGTTCTCTGGAAGCAGGGAAAAAATTACACAAGCTCCTGTACACGGTTTTCGTGAATAAATGGGGAAGTTTCTTTGCTAATTAGCTTCATTTGTGGTTGGTGATAAGGAGTTGGAGGGGCCCGCAAAGCCTCTGGGCCCCCTGCAATGGCAGGGGCCACAGGGGTGATTGCTATGCCCTTTCAACTTCATGGGCAGCACATGCAAAGGTTTCGGCAGTGAAGATATGCCAGATTGTAATGGGAGTACAATCAATACTTTCATTTCCCTTTATCAAGTGAACACTTCTTGCTCAACTTCATTGGAATTTGGGGAGCAGCGATTCCTTCCCGTTCCATGCCTAATGTATCTTGAGAAATAAATGTATTATGTTTTCTTTCACCTGTATCACTCTCCCTCCCGATTCTTTATTGTTGTCTGGTTAGATCCAGAGCAGGATCATCCAACCTAGGCAGGTGCCTGGGGCCTAGTGGGTGTCAGAGGGCCCAACTGCCACTTTCTCTGACCATTATGTCATCATAGATTACTAATGGCCATAAGGAGGAGCCAAAGCTACTACCTTGCCTAGGGCACCATTTTATCTTAAAGTGAACCTCCGGACTAAAAATCAACTCAGCAGAACTGAAAAGGCTTGGTGTTTCTTTAACAGTTTCACAGCATCAGAACTTTGTTTTTCTTACCAAAGCATCATTTTTAGCTGCATTTTTAGCTAAGCTCCACCAATCAAAGAAAACTGCCCGGGCTTTTTTTCCCCGATACTGTGCAAAGCATGATGGGATTTACTATGTTGTTATTCACATTGCCTAGCAACTGGGAGGGGTGATCAGCACACAGGACAGTTGGAACTGTGTCTCATGCTCCCTGTCACCTCCTTTCAACCAAAAAGATGGCTGCCCTCATGAAATCAAACATTTGCCTGTTGTTTTTAAACAGGGTGGGTAAAAGATTATATTACCTATCCATTTTAATTAACATAACTAATGTAACTTAATCATAGTATGTTTGTTTAGGCTGAAGTTCCTCTTTAACTGCTTTCCGACCGCGTCACCCCAATGGGCGTGGCCACGGCGGCAGCCCCAGTACCGCCTAAAGCCAATTGACGTAAGGTCCTTGAGGCGGGTATTGCAGGAGATTGCGCGTTGATGCGTACGCATCTCCGCATGAATGACGGAATAGAGCTCCGCCATCAGTCTCCCAGCGGCGATCGCTGCTAGGAACTGCTAGACGGAGAAACCACCGTCTAATTAACCTGTACAGCGCTGGGATCTAAGGCAGCGCTGTACGTGTGACACGGCTGTCGCCTCCATTGGCTCAGGGGTGATCCGATGTCATAGGATGAAGGGAGGAGACACTTAAAAATAATAAAAAAAAATACACTTTTATTTAAAAATAAAACAAATAAATATTTGTAAAAAAACAAACAAACATTGGGGGAGTTATCAGGCCCCACCAACAGAAATATCTGTTGGTGGGGAGAAAAGGGGAAGGGAGGGGGGGGGGGGGGGGGGACATCACTTGTGTGCTGTGTTGTACGGCCCTGCAGGGAGGCCTTAAAGCTGCAGTGGCCCTTTTTGTGAAAAAGGGCCTGGTCTTTAGGGGAGTTTAACACTGCGGTCCTCAAGTGGTTAAAGTACTACTCCAGCGAAAAAAGTAAGCAGTTAAAATTTGACAGAACCAACAAGTTTTGGACTAGACCATCTCTTCATGGGGGATTCTCAGGGTTTTCCTTGTTTTCAACAGCTTTTCCTGAATGGCATTTGCTAAGTCTAAATAAATAGTGTGCAAGTGAGTAGGGTAGGGTGGCTGTCTTGTATAGTACTATTTTGGCAGTTAAGGTGGACCTGAACTCTTGAACGGGACAGAAGGAAAACATATAGAAATGCACCCTGTATGTATTTAAAGAGGAACTGTAACGACAAAACGGCCCCTGGGGGGTACTCACCTCGGGTGGGGGAAGCCTCAGGATCCTAATGAGGCTTCCCACGCCGTCCTGCGTCCCTCGGGGGTCTCGCTGTAGCCCTCTGTACAGCGGTGACGCAATATTTACCTTCCTGGCTCCTGCGCAGGCGCTCTGATGGCTGTCGGCGCCGGAGTAGGCGGAAATACCCGATCGCCGTCGGGTCTGCTCTACTGCGCAGGCGCAAGTTTCCGGCGCCTGCGCAGTAGAGCGGACCCGACGGAGATCGGGTATTTCCATCTATTTCCGTGCCGAAAGTCGCCACAGCGCCCCCGCTGGAGCCAGCAAAGGTAAATATTGAACTGACAGTCGGCACAGTCGCCGGCTGTTCGGAGAGCTGCGGCGAGACCCCCGTGGGACAGAGGACGGCGTGGGAAGCCTCATTAGGATCCCGAGGCTTCCCCCACCCGAGGTGAGTACCCCCCAGGGGATGTTTTTCATGTTACAGAGTCTCTTTAAGTCCACAGAGCGGTTCAGCACCACCAATGATAAAGCTCTTTTAGGAGTAAAACATAGCTAATGTATAAAAGGTGTCAAAGTGTAGGGCTGCTACCAGTGACACAGCCTGCTGTTTCAGACCTCTTGGTATTTCCTCAGGCTGGACAGCCACACACTCAACTGATATGGGGGCAGAATGTGGGGGTAGAATATGAGGGGGGGGGGGGGGGTATTAGGGACAGAGACAGAAAACTGGGGGCAGAAGTTGGAGGAGGGGTTGCAATATTTTGGAGGAGAGGGCGATATTAAGGACAGAAGCAGAATTAGGAGGGGGGGGGGGGGGGGGTTAGTATTTGGGGAAAGAAGCAGTAAGGACAAGAGCGGAATATGGAGGGCAGGATGGGGGTAGTATTTGGGGGAGGGGCAATATTAGTGATATAAGCAGAATAAGGGACACTGAATTTGGCGCTGAGGGATGCAGTACTTGGAGGGTGTAGTATTTTAAGGGAGGGGGAAGAGACAGAAGTCCAATATGGAGGGAAGGGCAGAATTGGGGCGAGGGGGAGACAGGTCACATGAGTTGCACAGGCGGGCACACGTCTGTGCAGCCACCATCTTGGTGTAGCGCGGCTTCCTGTGACATCATCTGTGAGCGCCGTGCACCTGAAGCCGTGCTACTGCTATGACAGTCTAATGAGGGTATCCGTATAGATAGATTACTCTGACCCTGCTGCTGGTGAGTCTCACTCTAACCAACCCGCCACCGTGACCTCGCTGCTACCGCTTTGTGAAGTCACTATTGCTGATATGTGACATCACTACTTCCTCTCTGTGACCTCAATACTGCCGCTGTGACCTCGTTACTGCCTCTCTAGTCTCTGTAACATCACTATAGTCGCCCTGCGATCTCACTACAGCGCTTCTGCCCTGTGACATTACAAATGCCTTGATTTTACCTCACTGCTGCCACTCTGTGACATAGCTTCCAACTGTCCCTCTTTTGGAGGGACAGTCCCTCTTTGGGGACCCAATCCCTCTGTCCATCTTTCTTCTTTATTTGTCCCTATTTCAGTACTCGTACAGATCTTTGTAAATATATCTATTTTTCTACTGAAAAATGTGTGTAATTGACTCTAAACTGTATTCCCATCCTTTAAATTAATTTATTTCTTATTTTTAAATGTTATGAAGGAAAATGAGTCAGGATAGAAATGACCAGTGTGGTTTGAATAATAAAATAATATATTTTTCTTATGAAGTCTTTATGGTATGATGGGGGCGTGGGTAGCGGTGTGGCTTAAAGGATACCCGAAGTGACGTGTCATGAGATAGACATGTGTATGTACAGTGCCTAGCACACAAATAACTATGTTGTTCCTTTTTTCTTTCTCTGCCGGAAAGAGTTAAATATCAGGTATGTAAGTGGCTGACTCAGTCCTGACTCAAACAGGAAGTGACTACAGTGTGACCCTCATTGATAAGAAATTCCCCTTTTTACCTCTTTCTTGCTCTCAGAAGCCATTTTCTGCTAGGAAACCGGAAAATTGTATACTTACCTTCCGTAATTTTCCTTTCCTGGAACAGACAATGGCGGCATACTCATGGGTTCATCTCCACCCCTTGAACCCAATTGGACAGATCTTTGTATAAATTAAAAGAACCCGCCCCCCCCTGCCATTCTCGTGAATATCAGT
Organism: Hyperolius riggenbachi; assembly: GCF_040937935.1. Taxonomy (NCBI): domain Eukaryota; kingdom Metazoa; phylum Chordata; class Amphibia; order Anura; family Hyperoliidae; genus Hyperolius; species Hyperolius riggenbachi. The sequence goes on from NC_090649.1 coordinate 442,091,921, forward strand.
CTTCGAATGGACAAGAGGGAGGGATTCGTATGCCGCCATTGTCTGTTCCAGGAAAGGAAAATTACGGAAGGTAAGTATACAATTTTCCGGTTTCCTGGACAGAAATGGCGGCATACTCATGGGACATAACAAATCAGCCATAGAGGGAGGGAAGAGCAAACACACAAAATTTATTTACAAGAAGCTGACAAAACAGCCTTTCCAAACTCCAATGAGGACAAAGATGCTGGATTTACATGGTAATGTGACAAAAAAGTATGCGGTGAAGACCAGCTTGCAGCCTTACAGATTGTCTCCACCGACACCTTTGAAAATGAAGCCCATGATGCTGCCATACCCCTGGTTGAATGGGCTCTAACTTCTCTGGGTATCTCTAGACCCCTGAGCTTATAACTTAGTTGAATCAACTTAACCAACCAACATGAAATGGTTCTTGATGTAAGCGGCTGCCCCTTTCTGACTCCATTAATGTTTACAAACAGATGGTCTGAAGACCTAAATGGAGCTGTTTTATCCAGATACACCTTAATACAATTTCCTACATCTAACGGATGCTTCTCCTGCTGTATGTAAAAGGTAGGCAATGTCAGTTCTTGATTGATATGAAATGATGACGCTACTTTTGGAATATGGGACAGAACCGGTCTTATCACTACTCTATCTGGATAGAACTGTAAGAGGTTGTCTGAACATCCCAATGCCTGCAGATCGGACACTCTTTTTGCTGACGCTATTGCCGTCAAAAAAACTGTTTTTAGTGATATATTCCAGATTGTTGATGACTCTATAGGATGAAACGGGGCGTTTGACAACACATTCAGTATTAGGCACAGATCCCATTGCGGAAAAAAAGGTTTCCTTGGTGGCCTAATCTTTTGAACTGCTTGTATAAATCTCATTATCAATGGATCTAATGCCCACTTCTCATTTGTCAGTGCGGATAAAGCTGAAACCTGTACCTTAATTGCTGACAAACTTAACCCTTTGTCAACACCTGTTTGTAAAAAATTTAGTATATCCTTTACTTGAGGTGAAGTTGCATTAAAGTCATTGGCTGCAGCATAGATGATGAAACGTTCCCATATACGGTGATAAGTTGCGTTTGTAGAGACCTTTCGCGCCTTTAATAAGGTAGCTACCACATCTTCTGTACAGCCCAAGGCTATGTACTTCCTCCTCTCAATTTCCATGCCATTAAACTGAGGTTCTCCACTTCTGGGTACAGCAGTTGCCCCTGTTGCAGTAGATCTGGGATTTTGGGTAGCTGGAGTGGCGGTTCCATGCTCATTTCTTTGGCCAGGGTGTACCACGGTCTCCTTGGCCAATGAGGTAAAATAACAATGATCGTGCAACACTCCTGAGTTAACCTGCTCAGAAACCTTGTTATTAATGGGAAAGGAGGGAATGCATACCCCATTTTGAACTTCCATGGTTGGGTAAGGCAATCTATCCCTGCTGCTTCTGGATGGGGATAACGAGAAAAGAATTTCTGTACTTTCGCATTCTGTGGAGAGGCGCATAAGTCTATCTGCGGGATCCCCCATTTCATCGTTATCATGTGGAAGACTTCGCAGTTCAGGGCCCACTCGTGGGGATCTCGGAACTTCCTGCTCAAATGGTCTGCCAATACATTCTGTATTCCCGGTAAGTACATTGCTGATAAATCTGCTAGGTTCCTCTGTGCCCAATTCATCATGAGGCTGGTCTCGTAGAGTAATTGACGACTTCTGGTTCCCCCCTGCCTCCTCACATATGACACTGCAGTTGTGTTGTCTATCTGTAGTAACACTGATTTTTGGTAAAGTATGTGCCTGAATGCCCTGAGAGATAGAAAAGCTGCTCTCAACTCGAGAATATTTGATGGTGTCCCTGACTGACTCATTCTCCACTTCTCCTGAACCCATTCTCCCTGACAATGGGCTCCCCAACCTGACATACTTGCGTCCGAGGTGACCAGTATCGGTTTCATTGGTTGTATCTGATGGCAATTCCGTAGATTTGCTTGGATCAGCCACCACTGTAGTGAAATCCTGACCTCCGCTGGTATGTGGAATTTCTGAGACATATTCCTCCTGTTCCAGTTCCTGAGGAAGAAAGCTTGAAATGTTCTTAGGTTCCAATGTGCCCACTTTACTAGTGGTATGGTGGAAGATAGTGTCCCTAGAAGGGCCATGCTTTCTCTGACTGACACCTTGCTGTGAGAAAGAACTGTCCTTACTCTGTTCTAGATGGCGACTATTTTCCCCTCTGGTAAACTGACTTTGTTCTGGTGTGTAACAAAGCGGGCTCCTAAAAAGATCATGTCTTGGGATGGCTGCAATTGACTTTTTTGGTAGTTGATTAACCACCCCAGAGTTTCCAGACGATTTATCAACCTTTCCTGATGTTTCAGCAGAGTCAGACGATCTTGATTCACTAACAGGATGTCGTCCAAGTAATGATAGACTTTCAGACCTTCCTCCCTCAATTGAGCAATCACAGGCAGAAGGACTTTGGAAAATGTTCGTGGGGCTGTAGAGATTCCAAACGGCAGACTTTGGAATTGTAAGAGTTCTCCGCTTATCGCGAACCTCAAGAACTTTTGGAAAGAAGGTTTTATTGGTATGTGCAAATATGCGTCGGATAAGTCCACCGTCGTCATCCAATCGTTTACTCGGATCATCTTTATAATAGTTTGCAGTGACTCCATTTTGAAATGCTTGATTTTTATATGTTTGTTGAGGAACTTCAGGTCTAGGACAGGACGCCATCCTCCCGACCCTTTTGGCACCAAGAATAGTTGAGAATAGACACCGATTGATGCTTCTTGTGTTGGTACTGGAATGACTGCCTTTATTTGCTTCAAGGAATCTACATATTCTAACAGGATCTTGCGTTTTTGGGCACTGTGAGGAATCTTCGTTTTCACAAATCTTAAGGAAGGTAGTGACTTTCTGAACTTCCACGAGTGGCCTTTTTGCAATGTTCTCAAGACCCAGGCATCCTTTATCGTTTCCACCCAGATTCTCCAGAAGGCGCGGAGTCTTGCTCCCACTGGGTTCATCTGAGTGGGCGTACCTTCAAAAAGGCTTCGTCTTCTGTTGTGCCCCCAAAGTTGATTTTGCCTTATTGTCTTTCAAAAAAGAAGATTGGGTACTTCTCCATCCTCTATTGAATTGCCTATTTGGCCTGTAAGATTTAGCTTGTTGAAATCTATTAGAAAATACTTTCTTGGGGTTCTGCTGCCTGAAAGGTCGTTTCTTATCCTGCGGTAGAAGTCCCGACTTTCCACCTGTTACCTTTGCTATGGCTGTATCCATTTGAGTTCCAAACAGGTGAGTCCCATCAAAGGGAATGCGGCACCAATTATTGCGAGAAGCTTGGTCGGCCGACCAGGGTTTTAGCCAAAGCGCTCTCTTTGCCGTTACACTGTTCAGCATGGATCTTGCAGAGGCTCTTATGATGTCGATCGCTGCTTCCCCCATAAAGTCACTGGCCAACTTGAGTTCATCTAATGCTTTAAATATTTCGGACTTTTCCACGTCCGCATTAATGGCTATTTCTAAATTATCGACCCAAACCCTTACTGCTTTGGCCAAGGAAGTAAGGGCGACTGCTGGTCTACATGCCGCACCTGAAGAGAGGAAAGCCTTCTTTATATCTGCATCTACCTTACGGTCCAGTGGGTCAGTAAAGAACACTCCGTCATCCATAGGTAGGGTTACATGTTTAGCCAATCTAATGATTGACGCGTCCACCACTGGCGCTGACTCCATCACTTTTGCGTCTTCTGTGCTTAATGGATACAGTTTAGTGAAACGGTTCGCTAAGGATGTTTTCTGATCCACTTTGCTCCATTCTTTAGTAAATATATCTTTAATTACTACCATTAGGGGAAAATTATTAGGCTGCTTGTTCAAATGAGGATAATACTTGTCAGGTTGATGTGTCGACTGTTCATCCTCTTCCCATCCTATTGCTGTTTTAATGGCTGCTACAAAGGTGGGCACTAATGAAAACTCGAATCCTAAGGAAGGACCCGCTTCCTGAGAGGATGCCTCTTCTACATTAGTTGTTACTGTAGCCGACGCCTGTGATGCTGTCATTTTGGAAAAGGTTTCCTGTACAGCCTGCTGAATAAAGGAGAGGACTTGCTGGTTATCCATTTCTTTGTCCCTTCCCAATTCAGTGAAACAGGCCTCGCATACCATCTTATCTGGTAATGCAGGCTGAGCACAAGACCAACATAAAGCTTTTCCTGGCTGATCATATCTTCTATGTTCCTCATGTGGCCTACTGGGACCCGGGGAAGGCTGCCTTTCCGACCTGTACCTCCTATCCGGAGAATAGTATCTATCATAGGACCTTTCTCTAGAATAATATCTCCTCCTAGGGGACCTGCTTCTATACGACCTATAATAATAGTCCCGTTTTTCAGGAGATCTCCTTCTCCTCTCAGGGGAATGTCTTTTTGCTGAACTTCTTTTAGGAGAATTCCTCTTTGATTTCCCCGACTTCTTATGCTTTGATGAATCCCTTCTTGATGATCTTGTATCATGCGAGGAGGAACCATCCTTAGACTTATCTCTTGACCTCGAGCGAGATCTCACAGTCTTGTTTGAGGCTTTGCGTCCTTTAGACCCAGCCTTCTTAACTTCTATCTCTTTCGGACTGTGGAGACATAAGAAAAAAATATTCATGTTCCACCAAGAAATCCGCTCCTATAAAAAGGAGGAGAGATAGAAAGCACTCTTTTTGCCTACTACCCCGTGCATAAGAAACTATCCTTTTAAAACACCACATGTGCCATTTAAGATGAAATTTGATGTCCATTGGACATCTTTACCTTTCCCTTTCCTCCACTACTTCCACATCCTGCGTTGAGCATGACATCCTTTAAACACACAAATGTGAAAAAAACTGCCATTAATCAGCTGCTGCAGCTATGCTGGAAATACAGTGAAAACAATGCGTCTCTTTCATACCTTGCTGTCACCACGAATTGCTCGTTCGTCTAGGGGAAGTATGCCGTTTCCCGATGTGGGGTACGTTTCCAGAGCTGTCAAAGACCCTGATTACCAGCAAAACGCCAGAGCGGTTCCGACCAGCGTGCAGCTGTCACCGCGCTCTCGGCGTATTGGAAGAGTGGCCGTCTTATGCGGAAGTATGCCTCCTGCTGACGTCAGCGCTGACTCCCCGGCCGACCAATCCGCATACTCTCGCCTCCCAACGCGAGAGTCCCGTAGTGGAGGAGGAAAGGGACGGAGGTAGAGGCTGGGGATAAGCTATACATCAAGCAGGTAATTCCCCGCATTTATAGCTGCCATTTAGGTAGCGCAATGCCTCGTTGAGCGGGAGAGGCTGAACCCACTAAAAAAAAAATAAAAATTAATCCACCAAAAAAAAACGGAGGAAAAAACAAAACAAAGACCTTGTCCATCGAGGACAGAAAAGGAGAGAATGGCAGGGGGGGCGGGTTCTTTTAATTTATACAAAGATCTGTCCAATTGGGTTCAAGGGGTGGAGATGAACCCATGAGTATGCCGCCATTTCTGTCCAGGAAAGTGTTTTATAGATGGAATTTCTTATCAGAGAGGGTCACACTGTAGTCACTTCCTGTCTGAGTCAGGACTGAGTCAGCCAATTACATACCTGATATTTAACTCTTTCAGGCAGAGAAAGAAAAAAAGGAACACAGCATAGTTATTTGTGTGCTAGGCACTGTACATACCAATGTCTATCTCATCATGTCACACGTCACCTCAGGTATCCTTTAAGTGTCCCTCTTTCACCCTGTGATGTCACTGCTGTTGTTCTGTGGCATTGCTACTGTTGCTCATGAGCATCACTACTGTCGCTCTTCTGCCCCCCTGTGACATTGCCGCTGCTGCCGCTCTGTGACGCTACTACTGCTGCTCTGTGACGTCACTACTGCTGCTTTGACATTACTACTGCTGCTCTGTGATATTGCTAAAGCACTGCCTACCCGTGACATCACTACTGTTGCTCTATTTTCGCCCTGTGACATTGCTACTGTTGCTCTCTGACATCACTACTGCCGCTCTGTGACATTGCTAAAGCACTGCTGCCCTGTGACATCACTACTGCCTTTCTACTGCCTCTCTGTGACGTTGCTACTGCTGCCTTGTGACATCGGTAAAGCAATGCCACCCAGAGACGTCATTGTTTAAGTATAGGGCGCATTCTACTGCCCCTCTGTGATGTCACTACTGCCTCTCTTGTGACATAACTACTGACGCTCTACTGCCACCCTCTGACATTGCAACTGGCACTCTGTGACATCGCTAAAGCAATGCCGCCCTGCGACGTCACTACTGCCTCTCTGGGGCATCAATACCATGTTCCGCAGATGTAAATGGTAAACTGCCACCACCTATTTGAGGGATAGGTCCTCCTATCTAGTCTAAGCTAGGAATGAAATAGGTTAACTACAGTGTTGGACTGGGAGGTGGAAAAACTGAGGAAATCCACCTGCTGTCCAAGCAGCAGAAACCCTGTGTTATCACTCCCAATAAAAACCTGCAGCACCACCTGATTACTGCTGCTTGGCCAGCAAGTGGATTTCCTCAGCTTTTCCAGCTCCCAGTCCGACACTGGTTAACGCAACAGCTGTATCTTCCTGAAACAATACAGTTCTCTGGGTAACATGTCTTCAGGAAGCAAGTTCATACTGTGATACTAAAAATGGGTAATAGCCATAAAATTATATTGTCATTTATTAAGTGCACAAAGGTTATTACATAACAATGTTATAAGTAACAGAATGAACAATGTAGCGACAGATTAAAAATAAAAGAGAATAAAAATGAGGAAAAGGTTACTGAAGTTCTGGTAAACTTTTTAGTGCTTTTTAGGGGATACGTGTGAAATTTCGTTTCTTTTCCGTTAGCCGGGCGCATCCACTAGGTGGCGATAAAACTCCACCAAAGTTACATCTTTCCCTACTATCCATGGCAGCCTGGAGGGGGAATAGTAATTAACGCTACCTGGTGGTTGCGCCCGGCTTTAACGGGAATAGTACTGAAATTTCTTAAAGTGGACCCAAATTAAAAATACAAGATTTCAGAAATAAAATCTATTTTCTAAATTATAATAATAAATCGCAGCCTTTTGTCAGCTGCATGATGACAAATATAAAATATTTTACATTTATTGGAGGAACCCCTCCCCTTCCTTTCATATTGCCGGGACAGAATATGGCAAACTGGTGGAGTAGGTGGTGTCCAGCAAAGAAGGAATTGCTAATGGCTGCCACCTGTATAACCCTAGTTATGCAAAGAGAAGGGTGAAAAGCATGCACTGAAATGCTCATAGGCTTGAAGGAGTGTTTATTTATCTTTGTATGTGTCAGAGTGGTGCAAATAAATATTTTGAATTAAAAAAAATGTTTGGTTTGGGTCCGCTTTAAGTGAGTAAGAATCCCAGAATATATCTTCACAGGATCCTCTGATGGTTCTTACAATGTAGATGGATTTTTTGCAGTTTCCTTTTGAGGAATCTGCTTGGGAGGTGTGGGTTACAAGTTCTTCCCCCTGCTTTAGGCTGAACGTCCCCTTGTATTTTAGATGTAAAGTTTGTTCCATAGTTTGTGAATTGCTTATCGCACACTCACTAATGGCAGATTCACCCTCAAATTCTACAGCATTTTAAGATCAAACAGCATTTCCTAGCACAAACTATTACATAATATTTAATAACTGGGATTTGCCTGGAGATACCCAGAAAAAAGGTACATGCACAGGTGCGGCTTGATGCCAGCAATTCCTTAATATATTTTACAGGGTGATCAGAAGCATGTTGCCTCTTAAAATCAAACGTATGAAATGTACCCAAGTTCAGGCACCGAAGGATCTGCATGAAACTCTTCTCTTAGGCCTGCCCCTTGATTGAGAGTGCAGGGAAGCAGCCTTTTGAAGCTCTTCACACCTATTTGTTGTTTTTCTTGCTTGGGAAGCCTTTTGCTGTCCTTTGACAGAGGAAAGCCCAAAGTATTCCTAAATAGTCCAATCTAATTTTTGATAGCAATCAACAATTGGTGTACGATTACTCACGGTTCTGCCATGACAAAAGGGGCTGTGGGGGCTGGCGTATGTGAGGGGCATTCCCTCCAATCCCCTTACATGTTCAGTGGTTGACTAGTGTACTGGTTACCACCTTTTGACACAAGACAGCATGGATCCAGTTCCTATTCAGCAAGGAGTCCAAAGTCAAGACTCCCTATTGCTTCAGGTTGGTCCATTATGTGCCCTCTAGTGGCTGCAGCACTTCAGTGCGTGGAGTCTGAAAGGAGAAAAGCACTATACTACTGGTAATATTATCATTATTATTATTATTGCTTTCTATGTGGGTTGGTATTGGTGAGGAGAAAGAGCCCCACACATGCAGGCTCTGCTTTCCTGACCAGCACATCTGGTGAAAGAAACTTATTTTTATATTACTAGACGCTTGTAGGTATGTTTTCTTTCAGGTATAATGTCTGGGGAACATTTAGTAAATCAGGCTGTTTGATTGGCTGTGCCAGGATGAGCAGTGTCACATGATTGTCAGCCTATTGTTTCTCCTGTCTAGGCTGCAGCTCTGAATACAAAGATGGCGGTGAGTGCTCTGTCTCGAGTACTGCATTCCATGACTGTGACATGTGTGCGTCCAGCCTCAGACCTCCTCCACAAGGTCAGTGACACCACTCCCCCATCAGATTACTGACTACGCCTCCCCCATCGAATCAGCCACACCCCTCCCCCAACAGGTCCTCATCCATCACATCCGCGACATCCCCATCAGATTGACACCCCTCCCCCCATCAGGTCAGTACAGTAATGCCTCTCCCCCTTTCACAGGTTGGCCCATCTTCTTCCTGTAGGGGATTCCTCACTACCTCACGCCTCCACTTTGAAATCTGGAAGCCCCCAACCAAATACACCATCAATCCCATTGGGAAGAAGAAGACTGGAGGGCGGGACGAGACAGGTGAGCTGCTGCACAGGAGGATGGGCAGCGGTAATGATTGGGAGTTACTGAGAGTGGTATGTCTTCCTGCGCAGGGCGGATCCGCACGCATGGCATTGGAGGGGGACACAAGCAGCTCTTCCGCATGATAGACTGGCAGAGACTAAAGTACGAGCCCGGGAGGGAGAATGTCCCATTCCAGGAGAAGGTGATTGAGGTGCGCTACGACCCTTGCAGGTAATGTGCTCTGTACTACACTATATTCTAGTCCCCTACCCTGTCCATCTCCAGTCCCCCTGCGCATCTCCTCCCCAGTCCCCCTGCCCATCTCCTCCCCAGTCCCTCCCCCGCCCATCTCATCTCCCTCTTTACATTTATGCTTTGAGGAGAGGAGATTAGGGTCTCCCCCTGCAGTAGGGACTGGAAGCTCCTAACTAGGCTTTTGGAAGGAAAGTTTGGAAATACATATCATATTTTGCCTTCTGCTTGTCGCATGTACAATATAAAAGCATTTTCATGATCAAATTAAATTCTCCATCAATTTAAGAACAACCTTGCCTGTGTTAGCATGTCCTATTGCAGAAACATGAAATAATGGGGTTTCTGATATGTACACAGAGGCACACATACCATGAAGCGGCAAAGTCTAGCGGCATTTAGACAACAGTTTAGGCCACCTGGCGCCTGCCTCCTCTCCACTCTCCCGCCCGCCTTCCTGGCACACACAACCCTCCTCATCCATGCTTCCCCGAATCCCCATCCTCATTCAACATCTTATAGGTTACTGCTACTGATCGAGTGTAGTGATTGGCTTAATGACGGTGCCGCTGTCCCGCCCGTGAGACCATAGGCACCAGCGGGTGGATGTGACCAATACCATCACCCCCCGATTGGTTGCATGCCCAAAGCTTTTCCTCTTAGTGGCCATGGTGATCTCTTGCCGATTATGGGGTTTATAGTGTGTGTGTGCGCAAAGTTTGCTTCAGGCAGCAGAAAGCCTAAAACTGGCCCTATATGAACATATGCAAAGATCCGGCGTGATGCCTTCTACTTTGCTTAACATTTTAGTAAGAGGCTTTTCTGGTCCATTGTAGCCCCTTACACATAGGAGTTCTGGTCCACATTGAGCTTGCTGGTTGTCTGTAACTACGTGGTCCAGTCTTGTTTTGGATTGCAGTCGGCAATTGGTATGTGATCATGATTACTCATGGTTCCTCTCCAGTCTCCCTGCCCCTCTTCAGTCCCCCCCTTCCCCCGGGACATCTCCATTTCCTGCCCATTTCCTCTCCATCCCTTGCGCTTCTCCTTTCCAGTCCCCCTCTCCAGTCTCCCTGCTTCTCTCCCCTCCAGCAGCCTTGTGTAATTGATGACTCTGTTTCTGGCTCTGTAGATCAGCAGACATTGCTCTGGTAGCTGGAGGAAAGCGCAAGCGCTGGATTATTGCCACAGAGAACATGAAAGATGGGGATCTGATCACTTCCTCTGGACACATTGGACGCATGGCAGGTACACTTGCCGTTTCTCTACTTGTGCTGTGATGTGACCAAATCCTGACCTCTGCTCTCTGCTGCCCTCCAGTGCTGGCCAAGGAAGGTGATGCTCATCCACTCGGGGCTCTTCCCATCGGGACTCTTGTGAATTCCCTGGAGGTGATTCCAGGGAAAGGCGCTCTGTACATCCGATCAGCGGGTGAGTGACAGATAGACCTCCTCATAATGAGGTATAGGGGCAGGGTAATGAGTCTCTGCTGTCTTCTCTTTCCTATCACAGGCACTTGTGGCGTCTTACTGAGGAAGGTGAATGGGACCGCTATCGTCCAGCTTCCATCCAAGAGACAAGTTCAGGTGACACAGAATACACCCCTCCACATCTGTGTCACTCCTCTCTCTCCGTGTCATGCCTCTCCTCCTCTCTCCATCTGTCACACCTGTCCCCCCTCTCCATCTGTGTCACTCCTCCTCCTCTCTCCATCTGTCATGCCTCACCTCCTGTCCCTCGGTGTCAATCCTCCTCTCTCCATCTCTGTCACTTCTTACCTCTATCTGTGTCACTCCTCTTCTACACTCTGCATCTGTCTCACATCTCTCCTCCTCCTTATCTATCTGTGCCACGCCTCTCCTTCTCTGACCATTTATGTCACACCTCTCCTTCTCTCTCCATCTGTCACACCTCTCCTCCTCTCCCCATTTTTGTCACACTTCTCCTTCTCTCTCCATCTGTGCCACGCCTCTCCTCCTCTCCCCATTTTTGTCACACCTCTCCTCCTCTCTCCATCTGTCACACCTGTCCTCCTCTTTTCCATCTGTGTCAAACCTCTCCTCCTCTCTCCATCTGTGTCAAACCTCTCCTCCTCTCTCCATCTGTGTCAAACCTCTCCTCCTCTCTCCATCTGTGTCAAACCTCTCCTCCTCTCTCCATCTGTGTCACACCTGTCCTCCTCTCTCCATCTGTCACATCTCTCCTCCTCTCTCCATCTGTCACATCTCTCCTCCCCTCTCCATCTGTCACATCTCTCCTCCTCTCTCCATCTGTCACATCTCTCCTCCTCTCTCCATCTGTCACACCTGTCCTCCTCTCTCCATCTGTCACATCTTTCCTCTTCTCTTCATCTGTGTCACACCTGTCCTCCTCTCTCCATCTGTCACACCTGTCCTCCTCTCTCCATCTGTCACATCTTTCCTCCTCTTTCCATCTGTCACACCTGTCGTCCTCTCTCCATCTGTCACATCTTTCCTCCTCTCTCCATCTGTGTTTCACCTGTCCTCCTCTCTCCATCTGTCACACCTCTCCTCCTCTCTCCATCTGTCACATCTTTCCTCCTCTCTCCATCTGTCACATCTTTCCTCCTCCATCTGTGTTTCACCTGTCCTCCTCTCTCCATCTGTCACACCTGTCCTCCTCTCTCTATCTGTCACACCTTTCCTCCTCTCTCCATCTGTCACACCTTTCCTCCTCTCTCCATCTGTCACACTTTTCCTCCTCTCTCCATCTGTCACACCTTTCCTCCTCTCTCCATCTGTCACACCTTTCCTCCTCTCTCCATCTATCACACCTTTCCTCCTCTCTCCATCTGTGTTTCACCTGTCCTTCTCTCTCCATCTGTCACATCTCTCCTCCTCTCTCCATCTGTGTCACACCTGTCCTCCTCTCTCCATCTGTGTCACACCTGTCCTCCTCTTTTCCATCTGTGTCACACCTGTCCTCCTCTTTTCCATCTGTGTCACACCTGTCCTCCTCTCTCCATCTGTCACACCTGTCCTCCTCTCTCCATCTGTCACACCTGTCCTCCTCTCTCCAACTGTCACACCTGTCAGGAACCGGCCCGCGGCATGCCTGCGTATACGGTTCCCGACTGAGGGTTTGACCAGATCAAGCGGGGAGCAGCCTTATTCGAGCTAAAACAAGGCTGGGACCCCTCAGAACACCTCTCACTGCCACCACTAGCGGTTCGATAGACACTTCCACTCTGCTGTCGAGTCCTCAGCGCGCAATCCGCGTTTTCGTATTCGGGTCAGCTTTGCGCTTAGGCCGAATACGGGAACGCCACGCACCCACACACACACACACAGTTGCAATCTTACACTATAGTGAAGCAAAACCACTAACAGTCGTTCCGAACGATACTGTTAGCCACTCAGCTGTTGAGCTACTCGCACTGGCGTTTTCGTACGTTGGGTCAGCTGCGCGCTTTAGGCCAACGTATGACAAACACCCCACACACAATGCAATTACAATCTTATACGGTAGTGTCGCTCAATCCTACAATCAGGCACGGACTTTTACACACTTCCATCTCTTCTAGGCTATGAGTGTTAGTTTAGTACAGCAGAAGTCAAGCTTATTAAATAATAATTTAATATTCCAGGGAAAAAAGTGGAACAATGCAGAACAGAATATATACAAAAGATTACAAAAACAAAGTCAAAAGTTACAAAGATAAAAGTTACAAAAATACACACAAAGCGATTTGCTTACCAAAATAAACGGGGGAAAAAAACGTACCAGCGTATCGATCTGGCGTTGTTGCAGGAGTACGCACTTTCTGGTCAGGAACCAGGTTAGTTCTAGCCGTGTGTGCTATCTCCAAGAACTACAAGTTGTGGCTATCCTAGCTGCTGTTTTATACTGTGAGATACGCCTGGAGGCTGCAACTTCCTTGGGGAGGGGAGGAACTAGTTTTCTCAGTAGTATCTCAGACATAATTCTATTTCCAGGTAAAAGTCTATACATCAAAAGATTGTGAAGTGAGGCTTTTCAACTTCAGGTGAAAACTTGATTAAGGCTTTTTGCTGTCTCCGTTTTTAAAGTCTGCAGAGATTTCCAACCCCTTCCAATAGATGTAATTTACAGGGTATAGTTTGCACCTCCACCAATAATTCAATTTCCTCACAATGAAATAGTATTTAACACACGTCAACTTTTGGTGAAGAGACTCTTCCTGACTAGTCTAGAGTTCTTCACAATGCTTTAACAGCCTTCCTCAACAGAAGTGTAAATGTTTCAAGTGTCAATGACTTCAACACTTCACTTCTGCCATTGTCTGATTACCCCAGCTCTATTCACTGAAGTCCTCTTTAGATGCAAATGTAGGCCTATTGACCCACACACACAATCACATGAACAGTCCATGAATCTAGCCTGGCATATTTACACCTTTGACATAACATAGCAGATATAAAAATGGGAAAATGAAAGAAATATGTTCCTGTATTCCTAACATCATCAGCCTCATAACTAGCTGCTATATTCCTGACAACACCTGTCCTCCTCTCTCCATCTGTCACACCTTTCCTCCTCTCTCCATCTGTCACATCTTTCCTCCTCTCTCCATCTGTCACACCTGTCCTCCTCTCTCCAACTGTCATATCTTTCGTCCTCTCTCCATCTGTGTTTCACCTTTCCTCCTCTCTCCATCTGTCACATCTCTCCTCCTCTCTCCATCTGTGTCACACCTGTCCTCCTCTCTCCATCTGTGTCACACCTGTCCTCCCCTCTCCATCTGTGTCACACCTGTCCTCCCCTCTCCATCTGTGTCACACCTGTCCTCCCCTCTCCATCTGTGTCACACCTGTCCTCCCCTCTCCATCTGTGTCACACCTGTCCTCCCCTCTCCATCTGTGTCACACCTGTCCTCCCCTCTCCATCTGTGTCACACCTGTCCTCCCCTCTCCATCTGTGTCACACCTGTCCTCCCCTCTCCATCTGTGTCACACCTGTCCTCCTCTCTCCATCTGTGTCACACCTGTCCTCCCCTCTCCATCTGTGTCACACCTGTCCTCCTCTCTCCATCTGTGTCACACCTGTCCTCCTCTCTCCATCTGTGTCACACCTGTCCTCCTCTCTCCATCTGTGTCACACCTGTCCTCCTCTCTCCATCTGTGTCACACCTGTCCTCCTCTCTCCATCTGTGTCACACCTGTCCTCCTCTCTCCATCTGTGTCACACCTGTCCTCCTCTCTCCATCTGTGTCACACCTGTCCTCCTCTCTCCATCTGTGTCACACCTGTCCTCCTCTCTCCATCTGTGTCACGCCTGTCCTCCTCTCTCCATCTGTGTCACGCCTGTCCTCCTCTCTCCATCTGTGTCACGCCTGTCCTCCTCTCTCCATCTGTGTCACGCCTGTCCTCCTCTCTCCATCTGTGTCACGCCTGTCCTCCTCTCTCCATCTGTGTCACGCCTGTCCTCCTCTCTCCATCTGTGTCACGCCTGTCCTCCTCTCTCCATCTGTGTCACGCCTGTCCTCCTCTTCTCCATCTGTGTCACGCCTGTCCTCCTCTTCTCCATCTGTGTCACGCCTGTCCTCCTCTTTTCCATCTGTGTCACGCCTGTCCTCCTCTTTTCCATCTGTGTCACGCCTGTCCTCCTCTTTTCCATCTGTGTCACGCCTGTCCTCCTCTTTTCCATCTGTGTCACGCCTGTCCTCCTCTTTTCCATCTGTGTCACGCCTCTCCTCCTCTTTTCCATCTGTGTCACGCCTCTCCTCCTCTTTTCCATCTGTGTCACGCCTCTCCTCCTCTTTTCCATATGTGTCACGCCTCTCCTCCTCTTTTCCATATGTGTCACGCCTCTCCTCCTCTCTCTATCTGTGTCACGCCTCTCCTTCTCCATCTGCCTGTGTCTCACCTTTCCTCTGTGTGTTACAACTCTCGTTTCCTTACAGGTGTTGGAAACTTGCATAGCCACTGTGGGTCGTGTTTCTAATGTAGATCACAACAAGCGAATCATTGGAAAGGCGGGACGGAATCGCTGGCTCGGAAAACGACCATCCAGTGGACTTTGGAAGAGAAAAGGGGGCTGGGCAGGAAGGAAAATCAAACCTCTTCCACCAATAAAGAATTATGCAAAGTTACCAAGTGCCAGCCCCGCACCGTTGGCTTAGCCACACCCCCTCTGCACCACTGGCTTAGCTATGTCCTCTCTGCTATGGATTAGTGTCACGGGACTCTTCATGTCCATCAGAAGAAATTTTTTTCTTCCTGCTAGATCTTCATGTATGTGGACTGTCAGACAGATGCCTCAGTGGAGAGAACTCATATGGTTCAAATTCAAGTGGAACAGTTTTCTCTAATTCACCACTGGGTGGCAGAGTAGAGCTGCTGTGTATCCTCCAGAAAGTGAAAAGATGTGGTGACAATAAACATGCATTTTCTAATGTGTGTATTGTATTATTATACACACTGTGTGTGTACAGTCATGGCCAAAAGTATTAGCAGTGACATTCATGTAGAAAATTCAAAATTTACAGCTTTCATTTTTGTGGCGGCAATTCCCATTGGTTTTAGATTGTTGTTCAGCAGTGATCAGACTCTTATTAATTCATTGCAAAGAGATTTATTACCATAAATAGATTATTGTAGTAACCCATTTTTTCGGTGTACAGTATTTTGTTACAAAATAATCAGCTGTCAGTATAATCATCAGCACAGGTGAGAAATCCCTCCATCATCCTGACTGGGTTATTTATAAGCAGAATGATTGCTATAAAATGGGGCTGAAGTGCTGTAAATCATTCTTCTTTTTGTATTACCTGCAAAGAAACGCCTGCAGCCTCGGAGTCGGGGAAAAAACAACTCCTAATCAGGGCTGGTTCTAGACTTTTTGCTGCCTGAGGCAAACTTGTGACGATGCGCCCCTCCCCCCCCCCCCCCCCCCCCCCATTTGGAATGAGCGCACAGCACCCGACAATTTACTCTGCTTCGTCTAATGTTCTCCTATGACGTGCTGCAACTCGACACAATAGCACACTGACTGGCTCTAATTTGCATATTACAATTTTGTTGATTGAAAGTATGTAACATGAAATGCATCTCTTAACTGCCAACGCTTAGGAATTTGAAAATACAACTGAAGTGAGAGGGATATGGAGGCTGCCATATTTATTCCCTTTTAAACAATACCAGTTACCTGGCTAGCCTGCTGATCTTCTGCCTCTAATACTTTGTCATATACTAAAACTAGTCCTTGGTAAGAGTACTTGTAGAATACAGGACTAAAGAACATCTATCAGGCCCTAGGCAATGTGACTGTGGGTACATGTAACAGTGATGTGCAGGTACTCTGCAGGGGATTCTTCCTCTATTACACATTCTTCATGCACAATCTGAACATGGATCAGGCTACAGGCAATATAACTGTGGATACATGTAAGAGTGATGTGCAGGTACTCTGCAGGGGAATGAAGCTATTCTTCCTCTATTATTATTATTGATTTATAAAGCGCCAACATATTCCGTGGTGCTGTACAAAGTAAGAAACAAACATGGGGTACATAATAATACAGACAATGCTATACACCAAAATACAAGATACATAATTAGTGACAAAATACAAAGAATGATACAAAAGCAAATTATAGAATTGGTGATGACAGTGATAAAATTAACATGATGAATAACATGTATGATGGTTACCAAGACACAAAAGGGGGAGAGAACCCTGCTCTTGCAGGCTTACAATCTAAAGGGAATGGGGGAAACAAGAGGAGGGGTAGTATGCAGCAAATATATAGAGGCTGTGTGTTTTAGGATACCTAGTAGGAGTGAATTTGGTCTTAGGACAAAGGGAAGTGGCCTAAGGTAGCGCATATGCTTGTCGGAACAAGTGTGTTTTTAGAGAGCGTTTAAAGGCAACAAAGGTTGGCGAGTGACGGATGTGTTGTGGGAGGGCATTCCAGAGGAGGGGTGAAGCGCGTGCAAAATCTTGTGAGCGTGAATGTGAGGAGGTGATTTTAGAGGAGGACAACAGAAGATCATGTGCCGATCTGAGATTGCGATTGGGTTTGTATCTGGAAATTAGTGAGGATATGTACCGGGGAGAGAGATTGTGGAGAGCTTTGTAGGTTAGGGTTAGGAGTTTGAACTGAATCCTCTGGTTAATTTGCAGCCAGTGAAGAGCTTGACAAAGAGGGTCGGCAGAGGAAGATCGAGAAGAAAGATGAGACGAGCAGCTGAGTTCAGTACCGACTGGAGCGGGGCCAGTCTGTTAGAAGGTAGTCCACAGAGTAGTATGTTGCAGTAGTCCAGACGAGAAATTATGAGAGCATGTATTAAGATTTTAGTTGTGTCTAGAGTGAGAAAAGGACGAATGCGAGATATGTTTTTGAGTTGGAGATGGCAGGAGCTGGTTATGGAGTGAACATGAGGAATAAAAGAGAGAGATGAGTCGAATATCACCCCCAAGCACCAAGTTTTGGGAACTGAAGTTATGGGAGTGTTATTAACATTTATTGTTACTTCAGGCAGGGAGGTGGACAGAGACGGTGGAAAAATTATTAGTTCAGTTTTACTCATTAAGTTTTAGGAAGCGAGAGGACATAAAGGAGGATATAGCAGACAAGCAGTCAGGAACACGTTTAAGGAGGGAGTTAAGGTCTGGGGCAGAGAGGTACAGTTGTGTATCGTCTGCATAGAGGTGGTATTGAAACCCGAATGAGTTGATTAAATCACCAAGACCGTGCATGTAGATGGAAAAAAGGAGAGGACCAAGGACAGAGCCTTGGGGAACCCCGACAGACAAAGCATGAGGAGAAGAGATTTGATCTGTGTAGGAGACTGTGAAGGACCTTCCAGAGAGGTAGGAAGATAACCATGTTAGAGCAATGCCCTTTATTCCTACATTTGAAAGTATTTGTAGTAGTAAGATGTGGTCGACAGTATCAAATGCTGATGACAGGTCAAGAAGGATGAGTATGGAAAATTGACCTTTGGATTTGGCTGTAAGAAAGTCATTGGCTACTTTGGTAAGGGCTGTTTCCGTGGAGTCGTTAGAGCGAAAGCCAGACTGGAACTGATCAAGTAGGGAGTTAGCAGATAAATAATGGCTTAATTCTGCATGTATATGGCGTTCAAGTAGTTTGGATGCAAATGGGAGAAGTGACACTGGGCAGTAGTTGGCAAGTGTGGTAGGATCTAGAGAAGGTTTTTTAAGTAGTGGTGTCACAACAGCTTTTTTGAGTGGGGACGGAAAGATACCAGTAGAGAGGGACAGGTTAAATAGCGTTGTTAGTGCAGGCAAGAGAGATGAGGATAGCTGCGGAATGAAATGGAAGGGAATAGGATCCAAAGAACAGGTGGTTAGATTAGCTTTGGCAATTACAGAGGAGAGAGAGTGTTCAGAGAGTGGAGAGAAGGCAGTTAGAGAACAGTCAATGAGAGGTGTGGAGGTGGGATTTGAGGGCTGCGTGGAGAATTCACTTCTGATTTTGTCAATTTTATCAGTGAAGTATGTTGCAAATTCTTCCGCTGATAAGCAAGATGAAGGAGGAGGAGGAGGGGGGGGGGGGGGGGGGATGGAGAACGGAGTTGAAGGTGCTGAACAAGCGTTTTGGATTGTGTAATTGGGATATTAGGGAAGAA
Organism: Hyperolius riggenbachi; assembly: GCF_040937935.1. Taxonomy (NCBI): domain Eukaryota; kingdom Metazoa; phylum Chordata; class Amphibia; order Anura; family Hyperoliidae; genus Hyperolius; species Hyperolius riggenbachi. Next base: position 442,110,721 of record NC_090649.1, read on the forward strand.
AAATAGGACTTTTTTTGCCACAGAGAGTGCATTTCTGAAGTTGTTCAAGGCAATTTTATATGAGATGAAGTCCTCACTTGTGTTACTTTTCCTCCAGCGCCGTTCAGCTGCTCTAGAGCATCTTTTTAACTGTTTAGTGGTTTTGGTCATCCAGGGTTGGTGACAGACAAGGTGAGGGTGGGCATTGACGAGGGGGGCGAAGTCATCCATGACATTTGTAATGGAGCTGTTGTAGTGTATAGCAGCCGAGTCTGGGTCAGTGAAGGATTGCGTGAGGAGAGGTGCCAGGGCATCAGAGACAGATTGCATGTCTAGCTTGCGATAGTTTCTGCGAATATGTGAGCGTGCTTGTGCCAGGGTGGTAGGAAAAGAGGAGAAGAGAGATAAGCTAAGTAGTAATTAGTAAAGTCTATTACACATTCTTCATGTACAATCTGAACCCCTCTGTGTTCAATGTGCACAACATTCTCAGTGGATTCCCTGCAGCTCTGTAAGGAGTGTATATGTATAGTACTACTGTGTAACAAAGTAAACCTGAGACAGATGAAATTAAAGTTTTATACATACATGTGGCTTCCTCCAGCCTCCTTCAGGCTAATCAGTCCCTCGCTGTCCTCCTCCGCCACCTGGATCTTCTGCTATGGGTCCAGGTACTGGAGCCAGTTGGGCGTAGTGCGCATGCACACACTCCACTGCTGGGAACATACTACACCTGCGCAGCACTATTGCGCAGGGAACAGCACATGGCCGGACTGCGCTGACTCGCTGAACTACCGGAACTAATAGCAGAAGATCCAGGTGGCGGAGGAGGACAGCGACTGGATTAGCCTGAAGGGGGCTGGAGGAAGCCCCAGGTATGTATAAAACTTTTCTTTTCATCCGTCTCAGGTACCCTTTAATTCGTAGTCACCAAACCAAATTTTAACAACATCAAATTATTTGATTTCATGAGCAAAGGGAGTGCATACATTTGCATAAACCAGCATCAACGCAGAATTATTTCCATCTCATTGACCATCTCTATTAGTGACACGGCTACACATCAGGCTTTATTCTTACAGCATCAATGTTATTTAGTGTGTATATGTATATGTATATATATATATATATATATATATATATATATATATATATATATACAAAATTCCTGTGTACTCATCATATATACTGTACAGCAGCAATCAGACAACTAACTTTAAAAATACGAGGACTGCTTTATTGAAGCAGCACAAGTAACTATTTTTTGATTGGTTTATTTCATTTTTGTGGACTAAGCACGGCTATTACTGTATGTATAAATTATTCATGATGACTATTATCTGAGAAATAGAACATTTTATCATATTTTCTATTTTAATTACAATTTAAATTCACTAGGCGTAGGAGTCGGTGCATTTTCTCCTGACTCCAGGTACCCAAAAATTGCCCCGACTCCGACTCTACAGCCCTGGATGTACATATCTGACTGAGACTATATAACTGATGTCACTCAGGAATCTTTTATATATTATTGATTTATAAAGAGCCAACATATTCTGTGGCGCTGTACAAGGTATATAATAACATCTCTGCTGTAAGAGTAAATCCTGATGTGTAGTTTTGGCACTGGTATGGATGGACAGTGAAGAGGCAAATAATTCTGCGTTGATGCAGGTTTATGTACTCCCTTTGTTCATGAAATAAATTAATTTGATATGTTGATAAATTTGGGGTTAGTGATTACAAGTTAAGTTAAACAGTAGCACTATACTCCATACTACATATGCACTCCCCACAGAGCTGCAGGGAATCCACTGAGAATGTTGTGTACACTTATCGCAGAGGTGTTGTCTATCACCCGAAAACCTGGTTCAGATTGTGCATGAAGAATGTGTAATAGAGGACGAATTGCCTCATTCTCCTGCCGAGCACCTGCATGTCACTCTTAGATCCACCCACAGTAAAGGGGCCCATACACTGGTCGATTTCAGCCATCGATCGATTCTATATACCGATTTCGATCGATTTGATCTATCTGACAGGATGGAAAATCTAGGTCGATCTGCTGCTGGCCCATAGAGTTGCATTGTCTCTAATGGTGCAATAATGCATTTAGATTGATTTTTCAATAGATTCTGAAACCTATTGAAAATATTTTCCTAGTGTGTGGCACACATCAGATAGATTCCTGTCAGATTTGACTTGACAGGCATCTGACAGAAATCTATCAGATGGTCGAATCTGCTGCAAATCTATGAGTGTATGGCCACCTTTAGACTGCCTAGGGCAGTGATCTGCAAATTGGCTCTACAGCTGTTATGGAACTACAAGTCCCACAATGCATTGGGCAGCACAGTGGCGTAGTGGTTAGCGCTGTCGCCTTGCAACGCCGGGTCGCTGGTTCTAATCCCAGCTGGGTCAACATCTGCAAGGAGTTTGTATGTTCTCCCCGTGTCTGCGTGGGTTTCCTCCGGGTACTCCGGTTTCTTCCCAGATCCCAAAAACATACAGATAAGTTAATTGGCTTCCCCCTAAATTGGCCTTAGACTACAATACATACACTACACAATACATACATAGACATAGGACTATGGTAGGGGTTAGCTTGTGAGCCCCTCAGAGGGACAGTTAAGTGACAATAAACTCTGTACAGTGCTGCGGAAGATGTTGGCGCTATATACATACTAAATAATAATAATGCATTGTGGGAGTCTGACAGCCACAGTCATGAGTCATAAAGGGAAATGCATTATGGGACTTACAGTTCCTTAACAACTGGAGAGACAAGTTTGCAGATCACTGGCCTAGGGCCTGATTGATGTTCTTTGTTCCTGTCTGTACCCTGTACAAGTACTAGTTTTGATTTCTATTTAAAGGGAACCTGAACTGAGCTGAAAAAATGAATCTCTGATCTTACCTGGGACTTCCTCCAGCCGCCGGTAGTCCGTGAGGTCCTTCTGGGTCTTCTCCGTTCTCCCGCTGGCGACTCCGTTAACTGCGCAACCCGGCTGAATAAACAACGCTTGTGCAGGAAGCTCCCGGTGACAGGACCGTGATTGAGACTGGCCGCACAAACAATTGCGCACGACTCCTGGTCAGGTCGCGCAATTAATAGAGCCACCAGCAGGAGAATGGAGAGGACACCGAGGGACCTAACGGACTATGGGGAGCTGATGGAGGCCCATGTAAGTTAAGAAATTCATTTTTCATGTCAATTCTGGTTCCCTTTAACAGCTACTAGTGTACAAAAAAAACCCACAGGGGTACACTGCTTAAAAGTAAGACTGTCAGAATGAAAGTGCCACAGAATACGTTCTGCCCGGGGGTATGATTATTCTTGGATTTTAGGGTCTAAAAACAGTGCAATTTTTTTAGCATGCTTTCAGACTCTAAAATCCGGAGATAATCATACTGCACAGAGATCTGCATCAGGTGGAACACTTACTCACCTTCCTGGGATCCAGCGCTGCAATTCTCCCGTGGTTGGGTACTTTAGAATGTGTGCAGCCGGGCCAGCACAGGCGTACCTGACTGAAGAGGGTGCCAGAGGGCAATTACAGGTAGCGGAGGGGCAGAATGGGGGAGTGGTGAGCATCTGGACAGCTCACCATACATGCCTGCTCCCCCCTTTCCTCATATTCATTTGGCCTCTGGTATCCTTTAAGGGAAAAAAACCTGGTCCTGAAGTGTCCAAACTTTATTCCCATCCTGATATATTTAATTTCAAATGTTAATATGCAGAAAAACTAGTGATAATAGAAAGTACCGGTGTGATTTTGCTTATACATTATTAGTGGTATGCAAGGCCGCCATCAGAAATTTTGGGGCCCCTCACACATCACCAGGACTGGGCCCACCCACTAGCTACCCCACCCCCGTGTCCGTGTGCGAAGTGCGCTGCAGCAAAAAATGTGCATGGCTCCGACACTGAAGAAAGCGGCATGCACAGCGTGATGCGGCAAAAAGTAGGCGTGACCATGGCATGTTGTGGGTGGAGCCAAATACCAGCAAAATACAGGTAGTCCTCGGTTAGCAAATGAGATTGGGACTGGTAGGTCCGTTCTTATCCTTTATCCCGTTCTCTTTTGTCCCTCTCTTTTCTTCCTGTGCCTCTTTTGCCCCCTTCTGTCTCACCTCAGTTTGTGCCTCTTTATGTCCCTCTGTGTGACGTTCCCGTCTCATCTCTTTTCTCCCTGTGCCTCTTTTGTCCGCCTCTGTTCCCCCTGTGCATCTTTTATCCCCCTGTGTTACCTCTTGTCCCCTTCTGTCTCAGCTCGTCCCCCTGCCCTAGCCAGTTATAGGTTCCCCCAGTATAGGTATCCAGGCATAGGTGCCCCTAGTATAGTTATTCAGGCATAGGTGCCCCCAGTATAGGTAGCCAGGTATAGGTGCCCCCCCCCCCGTATAAGTAGCCAACTATAGGTGGTGCCCCAGTACAGGTAGCCTGGTATAACTGGTGCCCCAGTATAGGCCAGCAAGATACAGGTGCCCCAGTATAGGTATTCAACTATAGGTGGTGCCTAGGTATAGGTAGCCTGGTATAGTTGCCCCGAGTATAGGTAGCCTGGTATGGGTGGTGCACCAGTATAGGTTAGCCAGGTACAGATGCCCCCGGTATAGGTAGCAAGCTATAGGCGCCCCAGTATAAGTAGCCAAGTATAGGTGGTGCCCCAGTATAGGTAGCCAGGTACAGGTGGTGCCCTCAGTAAAGGTAGCCAGGTACAGGTGGTACCCTCAGTAAAGGTAGCCAGGTATAGGTGGTGCCCCAGTATAGGTAGCCAGGTATAGGTGGTGGCCCAGTATAGGTAGCCTGTAGCCAGATATAGGTGGTGCCCCAGTATAGAAAGTCCGCTGTAGCGGACTCACTCATCTGCTCCCCACGTTCAAGCGCTGATGTCACTCTTCTCTCCGTGCTGGAACGCGGTGTGCTGCTTAGTGAGCCGCAGCCAGCACATGTGGCCCTTTCAGCACTTTGGGGGGGGCCCGGGGCCCCCAGAAGCCCTGGGCCCCTCACTGCAGTGTCAGTTGTCCCCCCCCCTGATGGCTGCCCTGGTGGTATGCATGGCGGGGGTGTGTTTAGAGATGTAGCAGGGGAGGGTATTAGTGTCCCTTTTTCTCATCTCAAAAAGTTGGGCGGTATGTATATGACGTAATTCCACCGTGGCAGCTGAGTCCAGGTCACCGGAGTTGGGCGGTAGTGGCAGGCAAGCGCTACACAATGACATCATTGTGCCACCATGTGCAGAACCGCTCGTCTCCAGCCACGGAACAATTATGGTATATATATAGGAGGGGAACAGAGGAGGAGGGGGGGGGGGGAGGGGGGTGTTGATGGAGAGAGGTGTACTGCAACTAATACATGCCTGTTCCCCCTGTTTTTAGTATAATGTTCAGCTCTGGTATCCTTTAAAGGACATCTGAGGTGAAAATAAACTGATGAGAAAAACAATTGTATCTATCCTCCTTCTCCTAAAAGTGACTTTTTTTTTTAGATATCCCACAGTTTTATTTTATATTTAAATCTAGTTTTTAAAAGTATGCCAGAGCTCAAATCTATGAATTATTGACCCTTTTTATCTCTTTCCTGCTCCAGGAAGCCATTTACTGACAGGAAAGTGTTTTATGGCTGTAATTATCAGTGAGGGATATGCTATAGTCTGACCCAGTCTGACCCAGTCCTGACCTGAGCAGAAACTGTCACTTTGCAGACCTGATGTTTTAAATTTTTCAGGCAGAGAAAGAAAAAAATGAACACAACTTAGTTATTTGTGTGTTTTGCAATGTACATACACATGTCTATCTCATCATGTCACATGTCAGATTGGGTATCCTTTAATGCTGGGAATACACAATGATTTTTTTTCAGTAGATTTACTGGCCAATCAATTTTCTGATCGATATCCATTCACTCCTAGGAGAAAATCGATCAGAAAAACTATCGAAGTCAGATCGGTCCTGTTGGAAATTATCTATTGAGCCATCTGCCCAAAAAACTGATGGTGTATTCCAAGCATAAGGCCTGGAACCCACCAGGAATCGCTGCAGCGCTTTAAAATTGCCACAGTGCTCTGTGCAGCGATTCCTAGGGCGATTGCGCTTGTGATTCCCCGGGGCTTGGAAGCGATGTACAGTGCTTCCGATTTGCGATTCGTTTTTTTCATAAAACTTTATTATACTTACCTGGCGTCCTTATTCCATTCATAGCCCCACCCCTTAAAGGAAGAGGTTAAAGGTGCTTCTCTAGGACCAATCAGAAGAAGCGCCTTTGACCTCTTCCTTTATGGAGTGGAGCTACGGAAGGAAGAAGTAAATCAAGACACTGGTTAAGTATTTACAGTTTCGCTCGGCCCTCTAAAGAGCTGCAGAATCACTTTGATAAGAGATTTATGCAGCTCTTCTATACTTTGCGTTGTTCGCTAATGCGCCAAAAATGCTGCATGTCCTGCGATTGCGATTACCCCTAATCGCAATCGCACAAATGGGTTCCCCCTCACTTACTTTCATTGGCAAAGCGTTTTTGGGAATCTCCAGTGATAGTCGGCAATCCCAAACCCGCTGCCAAAAACACCCTAGTGCAGTTATGGCTAACCTTGGCACTCCAGCTGTGGTGGAACTACAAGTCCCATGAGTAATTGCAATACTCTGACAGCTCTATTGACTCGGGGAGGCCGAGGCATGATGCACAGCTGGAGTGCCAAGATTAGCCATTACTGTGAGTTCCAGCCATTAGGTGTGTGTAGGCCTTTCCTAGGAGAAGGGGTGAAAAAATGTTAATTGCATTCGGCTCAGGAAGGTTTTTTGATAAGAGCTGAGGGCTAATGCTGGGAATACACGTTAAGTTTTTACTTTAGATAGATGGGTTCGATAGATAAATTCCAACCTGTTGGATCTGGTCGATTCTACTTTCGTTTCGATTCTCCTCATTCAAGTGAATGTAATTGATAAGAAAAGATAAGGAATCGAGAGGAGAATCGAGCAGTGAATCGAGAGTAGAATCGATCGAAAGCGAAAACGACGGCAAAAACGAACGCAAAAACGCATCGTGTATTCCCAGCATAATATATGCTAGGTACACACCATACAATTTTGTGTTAAGCCCCATCTACACGATACGATTCTTTATACAATTCGATTACGATTCTATTTACGATCCAATTAAATCCAACATGTCCGATCTGGATTCGATTTGATTCAATTCGATTTGCCATTGTTTTGCAATGGCGAATTGAATCGAATTCCGATCGGACATGTTGGATTTAATCGGATCGTAAATAGAATCGTAATAGAATCGTATAAAAGAATCGTATCGTGTAGATTGGGCTTTAGATAGATGGTTCGATAGATCATTTCCAACATGTCTGCCCTTATTTTCGATTGTTTTTCTGATCGATTTATCATAGAAGTGAATGGAAATAGATAAGAAAAGATAACAATCAAATTGGAAATCGATCGGAAAATTGAATTGGAAATTGATCGGACGGAAAATCGACAAAATGCATCGTATATTCCCAGCATAACTCTCTGTTCTGCCTGTGATAGCTGGATAGTTAACCCTTTTGCCATCTCTGGCTGATGTGATAAGCTGTATATGACGTAAACCACACACCTTGATAAAGGGGGACCCTGTGAGGCCTCTAAAACAGTTGTCAGATTTCTTGTGGAATCTGAGCACAATAACAAAAAAGTGTGTTATTATCTGTAAGGTTGGTGTGCTGTTATCTTCTGCAACTATTTGTATCCGTGGTATTGCCTATACTACCATTGTTTCAAGAACCCAATGCCACTGATAATGTGCCTGCTCAGACCTATGGACTGCATGTATATGAGGTATGATGTACTCTATGTGGAAATGTCAAATGCTTCACACAGGGGCCCATATGCAATTCACTTTTTCACCTGAGTTTCTCCTAGGAGATAATTTTTATCTTCTATTTAAAATAACTTTCCAGCACTTTTCAACTATAAAAGTACCAAAAAGTGAATTAAAAAGTACTATCAAAATTATTTTGAGTATTTTCTTGCTTGCTGGTGGCTTAAAAGGCATTTTATTGACACGTTTAAAAATATCACCTGGGAGAAAACTCAGGTGAGAAAATGAATTGCATATGGCCCAGAGAGTACAAGAGGAATCGCCGTCTGGAGACTTGGGTGCAGGATACAGCCGGTATGGCTTATTCTGCTCCTGCACAAGTTCCCGGCGACGTTAAATACTATTCCCCCTCCAGGCTGCCATGGATAGTGGGGGAATGAAATAATTTGGCTTCCAGCAATTGCTGGAGGCCAAATTATAAGGGCCCATTTCCACTATCGTGAATTCGCATGCGTTATTCGCATGCAAATTCGCATAGCAATACAAGTGAATGGGACTGTTTCCACTTGTCAGGATTCCTTTGCATTTTTCTGTGCAGAAAAAATTCGCATGGCAGAGCTATCAGAATTCGCATACTGCATACCGCTATGCGAATCGCATACAATGTATTTAATAGGAAATTTGCATGAGGTTTGGGCATGCGAATTTTCATGCAAATTCGCATACGAATTCGCATAGAAACAATGGAAAAGCACACCAGCACTGCCATGGTTAAATTCGCATACATTGTCATCTATGCGAATTCATGAAAATTCGAATAAAAATTCGCATGGACCCGCATGCGAAATTCGCATCCGCATGCGACTTTTAACCGCGGCGATTCGCACCGCACAAGTGGAAATGCAGCCTGAGGGCTCGTTTCCACTATCGCGAATCCGCATGCATCCAACGCATGCGGATTCGCACATTGTATGCAATTGAATGGGCCTGTTTCCACTGTTGCGTTGGTGATGTGCGTTTTTTTGAGCGGTGAAAAAACGCACAAAAGCCAACGAATTCGCCTGAGAGTGGAATGCATGCGAATCGCATACAATGTATTTAATAAGGAAATCACATGCGTTTTCCCCATGCGTTTTTTGCTGCGAATTCGCATAGGTACCGATGTAAATTCACACAGGCAGTGACATGGTTAAAATCGCATATACCCTCACCTATGCGAAATCGCATGCGAATTCGCGGCAAAAAACGCACGGGGAATCGCATCCGCATGCTAATTTATCAGTGGTGGAATCCAGGCGATTCCGCACCGCAATAGTGGAAACGAGCCCTGAGTGTTTTATAAGTAACTTTAGCTCTGTCTGCAGACGGTGCTGAGGTTACTCACTGTGCTCCGCTATAGCCGTAATTCCTATTACAGCCTATGGTGGCGTCGTCTGCACCCAAATCTCCTGCGCTGGAAAGAAAGTGTTTGCACACGGTGTACTCAACTCGTGTGAGGGAAGCCTTTGGATCCTTGAGCGGCTCCCCATTCCTTTTCCACTGGCCGTTCCAGTGATAGGGCCGCCGAACAAAACGCTTGTCGATGTGCATGCATACTAGCATGGACCCGATCGGGCTCAGCTTTTTTCATAGCTACTTAACTTTTTTCTGTGCTACTTAGCTAGCAGGTGCAGTGTAGCCGTGATTGGGGGGTCTCAGCGCTGGATCGTGCAGCAGGAAGAGAAGCAGCAGGATCCAGAGGCTTTGCGCTCCCGAGGTAAGTAGCCATTTTGGGCCATTGCAAACCTCCCAGGCTTACTCAGGACCACCAGGGAAGCTGTATGAAAGAGGGAGGAGAAAGTACTGGACTTCAGGAAACTGTTTAGGGGTGGGAAGGGGACTACTAAGCACCAGGAAACTGTATAAGGGAGGGAGGAACACTAGACAGCAGGAAACTGTACAGGGGAGGGAGGGCCACTAGACACCAGGGAATTGCATTGGGGAGGGGGGAGCTAGATATCAGGGAAATATATAGGGAAGGGAGAGCCACTACACACCAGGGAACTGTGTAGGGGAGGGATGGGGCCACTAGACACCAAGAAACTGTATGGGGAGAGGCATTAGACACCAGGGAACTTTATAAGGGAGGGAGCTGACCACTAAACATTGGGGTTGGCCCAGAACTTGGTCCCAAATAGTGTTCTATTTTGGCCCACTTTGTATTTGAGTTTGACACCCCTGGATTAGAGGGATGGAAGGTCTCACTAGGAAAGGTTAGATAAACTGACCTTATTTAGTCTGGAGAAAATACGTATTTTTCTACTGAAAAAGTGTTTAAAGGGACCCTGAACAGATAATAAAAATGTAATCTGAACTTACCTGAGGCTTCCTCCAACCCCCGTAGCCTGCGAGGTCCCTCAACATCCTCTAGGTGTCCCCCCCCCCCCCCGTAATAGCTTGCGATTTGGCTGGGAGTTGTGCACAACTGCGCATGCACGGCCTGTCTATGCCCCCGGCTTGGTCATGTGCCCAACGCCATGAGTGTTTCGTGCATTTCTCAAAAGGACGAACTGCGATTGCGCAGAACGCTCAAAGCGACAGGCGCGTGGTCAAGCAGGGTGTTTAGATGGGTCACAGTTGCGCACGACTTTCGGCCAAGTCGCATGCTACCGGAGCCACCTGCGGTACAGCAGAGAAGACCCGGAGGATGCCGAGGGACCTCACAGGCTATGGAGCGCCGGAGGAAGCCCCGGTTAAGTTCAGTTTTCATTTTGATTGTCTGTTCAGGGTACCTTTAACTGACTCAAAACTATATTCTAATTAATTAAATTGATATATTTCCAATTTTAAAGTATTGAAATTAGGAAAACTGATGATAGAAAGGACCAGTGTGGTTTGAATGATAAAACTATATATTTTTCTTTTGGCTCTAAATTCTTTGTGATATGCATGGTGAGGGGCGCGGCTGGAGGAGTGGTGGGGGCGTGTCTTAAAGTGTCCCCATTTTCTCAAAAAGTTGGGAGGTATGAATAATTACTAGGTAATGTATGGAGGTAGAGGGAATGTATGGAGGGCAAGGGGTACAGAATTTAGGGGAAGAGAAGGTATGGGGGGGGGGGGGGGGCACAGTATGGAGGGGAGGGGTAGACTATGGGTATCGGAAGGGGCGGTGTTGTGTCTGATTGCGCTGCCCTAAGGATTACGCTGCCGCGCATGCTCAGTATCAACATCGGCTAGAATTACACTGCATCACGTGACATGTCTTAGTACATGCGCAGATGCAGTATTTTTAAGCTGCCCTAGAGCTCCACAGCCTGGATACATAGTGCTTCCTGTATTGTACTTCCTGCCGTATTGTATTGGCTGGCTGCAGAGTGCTTCCTGTGTGGTGGTGGAGGTCACTATAGAGCACATAACGTGAGTACTATGTTGTGCCTGTCAGTCACTGTCACTGTGGTCGTCTTAGCTCTCTTTTCCACTAACAATCGCTCGCTCCTGGCACTGTCCCTGTATGTGACTGGCAGCATTGTCCCTGGCACTGTCCCTGTATGTGACTGGCAGCATTGTCCCTGGCACTGTCCCTGTATGTGACTGGCAGCATTGTCCCTGGCACTGTCCCTGTATGTGACTGGCAGCACTGTCCCGGGCACTGTCCCTGTATGTGACTGGCAGCACTGTCCCGGGCACTGTCCCTGTATGTGACTGGCAGCACTGTCCCTGGCACTGTCCCTGTATGTGACTGGCAGCACTGTCCCTGGCACTGTCCCTGTATGTGACTGGCAGCACTGTCCCTGGCACTGTCCCTGTATGTGACTGGCAGCACTGTCCCTGGCACTGTCCCTGTATGTGACTGGCAGCACTGTCCCTGGCACTGTCCCGGGCACTGTCCCTGTATGTGACTGGCAGCACTGTCCCGGGCACTGTCCCTGTATGTGACTGGCAGCACTGTCCCGGGCACTGTCCCCGTATGTGACTGGCAGCACTGTCCCGGGCACTGTCCCCGTATGTGACTGGCAGCACTGTCCTGGGCACTGTCCCTGTATGTGACTGGCAGCATTGTCCCTGGCACTGTCCCTGTATGTGACTGGCAGCATTGTCCCTGGCACTGTCCCCGTATGTGACTGGCAGCATTGTCCCTGGCACTGTCCCTGTATGTGACTGGCAGCATTGTCCCTGGCACTGTCCCCGTATGTGACTGGCAGCATTGTCCCTGGCACTGTCCCGGGCACTGTCCCTGTATGGGACTGGCAGCATTGTCCCTGGCACTGTCCCTGTATGGGACTGGCAGCATTGTCCCGGGCACTGTCCCTGTATGGGACTGGCAGCATTGTCCCTGGCACTGTCCCTGTATGTGACTGGCAGCATTGTCCCGGGCACTGTCCCTGTATGTGACTGGCAGCATTGTCCCTGGCACTGTCCCTGTATGTGACTGGCAGCATTGTCCCGGGCACTGTCCCTGTATGTGACTGGCAGCATTGTCCCGGGCACTGTCCCTGTATGTGACTGGCAGCATTGTCCCTGGCACTGTCCCTGTATGTGACTGGCAGCATTGTCCCGGGCACTGTCCCTGTATGTGACTGGCAGCATTGTCCCGGGCACTGTCCCTGTATGTGACTGGCAGCATTGTCACGGGCACTGTCCCTGTATGTGACTGGCAGCATTGTCCCTGGCACTGTCCCTGTATGTGACTGGCAGCATTGTCACGGGCACTGTCCCTGTATGTGACTGGCAGCATTGTCCCGGGCACTGTCCCTGTATGTGACTGGCAGCATTGTCCCTGGCACTGTCCCTGTATGTGACTGGCAGCATTGTCCCTGGCACTGTCCCTGTATGTGACTGGCAGCATTGTCCCTGGCACTGTCCCTGTATGTGACTGGCAGCATTGTCCCGGGCACTGTCCCTGTATGTGAGTGGCAGCATTGTCCCTGGCACTGTCCCTGTATGTGACTGGCAGCATTGTCCCTGGCACTGTCCCTGTATGTGACTGGCAGCATTGTCCCGGGCACTGTCCCTGTATGTGACTGGCAGCATTGTCCCTGGCACTGTCCCTGTATGTGACTGGCAGCATTGTCCCGGGCACTGTCCCTGTATGTGACTGGCAGCATTGTCCCTGGCACTGTCCCTGTATGTGAGTGGCAGCATTGTCCCTGGCACTGTCCCTGTATGTGACTGGCAGCATTGTCCCTGGCACTGTCCCTGTATGTGACTGGCAGCATTGTCCCTGGCACTGTCCCTGTATGTGACTGGCAGCATTGTCCCGGGCACTGTCCCTGTATGTGACTGGCAGCATTGTCCCTGGCACTGTCCCTGTATGTGACTGGCAGCATTGTCCCGGGCACTGTCCCTGTATGTGACTGGCAGCATTGTCCCGGGCACTGTCCCTGTATGTGACTGGCAGCATTGTCCCTGGCACTGTCCCTGTATGTGAGTGGCAGCATTGTCCCTGGCACTGTCCCTGTATGTGACTGGCAGCATTGTCCCTGGCACTGTCCCTGTATGTGACTGGCAGCATTGTCCCTGGCACTGTCCCTGTATGTGACTGGCAGCATTGTCCCGGGCACTGTCCCTGTATGTGACTGGCAGCATTGTCCCTGGCACTGTCCCTGTATGTGACTGGCAGCATTGTCCCGGGCACTGTCCCTGTATGTGACTGGCAGCATTGTCACGGGCACTGTCCCTGTATGTGACTGGCAGCATTGTCCCTGGCACTGTCCCTGTATGTGACTGGCAGCATTGTCACGGGCACTGTCCCTGTATGTGACTGGCAGCATTGTCCCGGGCACTGTCCCTGTATGTGACTGGCAGCATTGTCCCTGGCACTGTCCCTGTATGTGACTGGCAGCATTGTCCCGGGCACTGTCCCTGTATGTGACTGGCAGCATTGTCCTGGGCACTGTCCCTGTATGTGACTGGCAGCATTGTCCCTGGCACTGTCCCTGTTTGTGGCTGGCAGCATTGTCCGGGCACTGTCCCTGTATGTGACTGGCATCATTGTCCCGGGCACTGTCCCTGTATGTGACTGGCAGCATTGTCCCTGGCACTGTCCCTGTTTGTGCCAGCATCAGCCACCCCAGTGCCCCTAGTGTGCCGGCATCAGCTACCCCAGTGCCCCTAATGTTCTAGCAGCAGCCACCACTGTGTCACTACTATGCCAGCAGCAGCCACCGCTTTAACCCTTCAGCACTTACATTTATGTATCTATACTGGTATGTGTTGGGTGGTATATCTGTGATGCTATGTGGCACCTTGCTGTGTATTGGGGCTCCCAGTCTGTACATTACATGTGCTGCAAGGCGGGAGGCATCTGCTCTATTGTTGAACTGGATTGATTGATGTGATTGTTTCTATAACATTGGATCTTATGGGTGGGTCGCTGTGTTTTTTTTTCTTGGTTTTATATTTTTATCTATTGAGTTTGTGTCTGATCTGGTTTTTATTATTTGTAACTGCTACAGCAACACACACGACTGCTGACAGGACAATGACTGTTCTCTGTTATTATTTCTCCAACAGATTATGGCGCAGACGATAATGGTGCCGCACTACATTTACCAGCAGGAAACTCCATTGCAGAAAATATACACAGCAGACGTCACCATGAGGACAAATCTTCTGATAGATCACATCCTGTTAGCTTAAAGACACATCCTTTTTTATCTTCTGAGTGTGGGAAACGTTCTTGTTTGAAAACTGGTCTACGTACACATCACAGAATTCACACAGGATAGCGTCCTTTCTCATGTGCAAAGTATGGGAAATGCTTCAGTCAGCAATCTGATCTTGTTAGAAATCTAAGAAATCACGCAGGAAAGTGTTCTTATCCATGTTCCGAATGTGGAAAATTTCCTGTGTCAAATCAAATGTTATTACACATCAGAATTCACACAGGAAAGCGTCCACATTCATATGAAGGTGTGGTAAATGTTTCATGCAGAAAGGTAGTCTTATTATACATCAGAGAAGTCACACAGGAGAGCGTCCACATTCATATGCAGAGTGTGGGGAATGTTTCACGCAGAAAGGTAGTCTTATTATACATCAGAGAAGTCACACAGGAGAGCGTCCTTATTCATGTTCTGTATGTGGGAAATGTTTCATTTGTAAATTTATTTTTCTTAGCCATCACAAAGGAGAGCGTCCTTATTCATGTCCAGAGTGTGGGAAATGTTTCAGCCAGAAAGGTAATCTTACTACACATCAGAAAAATCATGGATGAGCGTCCTTTTACATGTTCTGAATACATGAAATGGTTGTCAGAAATTTGTATTTCTTAGACATCACAGGAGACACAAAGGAGAGCGTCCTTATTTGTGTTCAGAGTGTGGGAAATGTTTCAGTCAGAAAGCTAGTTTTATTAAACTTCAGAGAAGTCACACGGGAAAGCGTCCTTAGTCATGTCAGGAGGAAAGTTACAGTCAGACAGCTTATGAAGCTACAGGGAAACAAGCACAAGTCTCCTGGAAGCACATCTTATTAGAGCAGCAGCAATGACGTGGCCTCACAGTGCTGGAACTACACTATAGATGTCTCCTGCTCTACACTCAGGACTTTCTCCAAGCTGGGGACTCATCTTAACCTCTCATTTCTTGCTGATCATCTCAGTACAGTCACCTGCTATGAGTCAGACTGTATGCCCATATGACTGACATATAACCAAACTCATTGTTTACAGCGGCGGAGCGCATATGGAGAGCGCGTCCGCCGCTTATCCAATGGGAGCTGAGCGCCATGCGCTCCAGTGATGGCAGAGACAGGCCGAGACCCAGAGGCTTGCGCCTCAGCGTGGGTCTCGGCGCTCTGCCACCTTGAGCAGCCAGTGGATCTTGCACCCCCGAGGACTGGAGCTCCACACCTGTGCTTTAGGCAGTGTTAACATTTGTCAAATTGCATGCAAATTTGCCTATTAATTTAAAACCAGTTTCGGTCAGTGGGATAGTTAACACTAAAGGAGCCATTTTCTTTGGTTACTCTTTTGGGCACGTTCCTTTAATTTTTCATCTCCTTAGTGAACATTACATATTTACTTTATTGTTCACATTGCAGCGCTGCTTTCATTCATTCGCCCAACTATGGTACTCATCATACCTAAATGATCTATGTCTTGTTTTTGTTTTTTAGGGCCAAATTAGGGTTTTTGTGGGGTTTTTTTTTTTGTTTTTTGTTTTTTTACTATTTTCTATGCATTTTAAAGGGGTGAAATTGACGAATGACAATGTCTTCATTAAACAATGCTATTGTAGATAAAACTCACACATGTTGTTTGCCCATTTGTCCTGGTTATGTTACTAGTACAATGACATTATTGTATTTAGAAATAAAGGTGTATTTTTTTTCCATGTTGTGTTTTTCTCCCTCGTTGTAATCTATTAATAATTACAAACCCTTTATTGCAAAAATAACAGTAATACACCCTCATGGCAACATATTTCAAACGCAAGGTAACAATAATTTATGGCCTATACTTAATTTTTTTTTTTTTTTTATGGGGATGTAGGATTGCGTTTTTCCCTTCCTTTTTTTAGGTGACAGGGGTCCGAGCTGAAAGACACATCAAAATTTATTCCACACCTCATTTTGATTACGTTAAGTCACCTATACGTCATTTGATAACAAACTTGATGCAAAGCACTTCATTATTTTCAGGCCGGTTTCTCACTGTACAGGTCCTTCTCTAAAAATTGGCATATTGTGATAAAGTTCATTATTTTCTGTAATGTACTGATAAACATTAGACTTTCATATATTTTAGATTCATTACACACAACTGAAGTAGTTCAAGCCTTTTATTGTTTTAATATTGATGATTTTGGCATACAGCTCATGAAAACCCAAAATTCCTACCTCCAAAAATTAGCATATTTCATCCGACCAATAAAAGAAAAGTGTTTTTAAAACAAAAAAAGTCAACCTTCAAATAATTATGTTCAGTTATGCACTCAATACTTGGTCGGGAATCCTTTTGCAGAAATGACTGCTTCAATGCAGCGTGGCATGGAGGCAATCAGCCTGTGGCACTGCTCAGGTGTTATGGAGGCCCAGGATGCTTCGATAGCGGCCTTAAGCTCATCCAGAGTGTTGGGTCTTGCGTCTCTCAGCTTTCTCTTCACAATATCCCACAGATTCTCTAATGCTGACATCTTCCACAACGCTTTAAATAGAACATAGTCTTGTTACTAATGACTTCAAAAAGGTTTGGAACCACGGACATAGATGGTTGAAGTGTTTTTATTTAAAAAAAAAAAATTAGTAATTAAAAAAAAAACAAAAAAAAAAACCCACAAACCTCTTGACAAACAAATTGGCCATGGTTAAGGCAACCATATATCTAGCGATGATGAGCCGACCAAAATACAAATCTCTCTGTAACCGAATCTGATTAGAGAGAGATTGACCAGCTGGCCATACACTGAGGCCAATTATCGTTCAATTTCATACTGAAATGCCACTGTAACATTGCTGAAATTGATCACGAATTGGCCTTGTGACGCCGCATCTGGCCACCTCGCTTGTGATACTATATCCCCCGTAATGTTAAATGTCCCCCCCCCCCCCCCATTGCAAGTTATACATTACCTCTCCGCCGTGCCTGCTGCTTGTCCTCTGCTGGCTCCTGGCTTCCTCCATTCTCCGTACACGCATGCTCCACGTGGTTGCCTAGTAACATGCCCGCGTGTGTGACATCTGACATCACACGCGCGTCCTTACTAGGCAACAACATGGGTCGCAAGTGTCAGGAGAACAGAGCAGGGGAGGATACGGAGAGGTAATGTATCACTTGCACTGGGCAGTGGGGGAACATTTAACATTAGGGGAGAATACGCCAGTCGCATTGTCAGTGGTGCATGCACTTGTCGCCACAGATTTTCATCCAATTCGATTATAATAATATAATTGGATGGTCGATCATCCACCTAGTCATCTGATGTATGGTTACCTTTACTGCAGGGTTTGGCCGAGTGATCAGGAGCTCACACGGGGCAAATTAGGGCCTGATCTGATGGGTAGGTGTGCTAGGGGGTGACAGGAGGTGATTGATGGGTGTCTCAAGGTGTGATTAGAGGGGGGAATAGATGCAAGCAATGCACTGTCGAGGTGATCAGGGCTGGGGTCTGAGGGCGTTCTGAGGGTGTGGGCGGGTGATTAAGTGCCCTAGGGGCAGATAGGGGTCTAATCTGATGGGTAGCAGTGACAGGGGGTGATTGATGGGTAATTAGTGGGTGTTTAGGGTAGAGAACAGATGTAAACACTGCACTTGGGAGGTGATTGGACGTCGGATCTGCGGGCGATCTATTGGTGTGGGTGGGTGATCAGATTGCCCGCAAGGGGCAAGTTAGGGGCTGATTGATGAGTGGCAGTGACAGGGGGTGATGGGTGGCAGTGACAGGGGGTGATTGATGGGTGATTGACAGGGGATCAGTGGGTTATTACAGGGAAGAACAGATGTAAATATTGCACTGGCGAATTGATAAGGGGGGGTCTGAGGGCAATCTGAGCGTGTAGGCGGGTGATTGGGTGCCCGCAAGGGGCAGATTAGGGTCTGATCTGATGGGTAACAGTGACAGGTGGTGATTGATGGGTAATTAGTGGGTGTTTAGGGTAGAGAACAGATGTAAACACTGCACTTGGGAGGTGATCGGACGTCGGATCTGCGGGCGATCTATTGGTGTGGGTGGGTGATCAGATTGCCTGCAAGGGGCAGGTTAGGGGCTGATTGATGGGTGGCAGTGACAGGGGGTTATTGATGGGTGATTGACAGGTGATTGACAGGTGATCAGGGGGGATAGATGCATACAGTACACCGGGGGGGGGGGGGGTCTGGGGAGAATCTGAGGGGTGGGGGGGTGATCAGGAGGGGGCAGGGGGGGGGGGAAAATAGCATTGACAGATAGTGACAGGGAGTGATTGATGGGTGATTGGGTGCAAACAGTGGTCTGGGGGGTGCTGTGGGCGATCAGGTGGGGGGGGGGGAAATCAGTGTGCTTGGGTGCAGACTAGGGTGGCTGCAGCCTGCCCTGAGGGTCCCTCGGACACTGGGACCACCAGGGCAGGAGGCAGCCTGTATAATACACTTTGTAAACATTATGTATGCGCCAATCCGGGTGCTAGTAACCCGCCGGCGCTTCGAACGGCCGGCAGGTTACAGCACGAGGGGGCGGAGCCAGTCGCCGGTGGCCGATTGCGTCACGAATGACGCGAACGCGCCGCCCATGCCCCTGAACGGACCGCCGCCTTTGGGCATGAACTGGTCCTTGCGGGCTCCACTTTCCGGCCGCCTCTGTGCGTTAGGCGGTCGGGAAGTGGTTAAAAGTGCAACGCAAACACAGAGGGCCCAAGTTTTGGTGACCCTTTCCCCAGAAAATTCACATAATTGTGCAGGTTTTCTCGAGAAAATACACCTAATGTGAGCAGATTTGAACAAAAAGCATGTTCAACAACCCCAATATGCACAATCGTTAGCAGATATGGCCCCAATATGCACAATCGGTAGCAGATATGGCCCCAAAGGCTTTGCGTTGGATACTGGGGGTGGTCAAGTTATTGGCTGCTGTTGGCCTGAGGTTTGTGGTAACACTCAGAAAATGGTACATGTAGGCAGTTTACATTTTAATAAAATTGAAACATGTGAACACTCTCACAGGAAATCAATTGCATAAGAACTTTTAGTGCGATTTCTAAAATCGCCAGCGCTTGAAAAATTCCGCAAACGCTCATAGTGTGAACAAGCCAGAGCTGGGACTAGGTCCTCCGGCACCCAAGGCTGAGACACCAAAGTGGACCTCTCCATCCCTCCCACCCCAGCCGTCACACACTGATTTCTATTAGACTAAAAGGCGCCTCAGGGGCCCTAAACCACCCAACACCTTAAACTCTAGTCATGTTGCCTGCAATCACTGCCATGTATCCCCTTTTCTTATTTCTCTCTGCGTCAAACACAATAGGGGAATGATAGCTGAGTGAGTTGTGCGCCCCCTCCTACACTGCGCCCTGAGGCTGGAGCCTCTGCCTCGCCCCCCTCCTACACTGCGCCCTGAGGCAGGAGCCTCTCTCGGCCTCTGCCTCTGTCTGGCGCTGAAACAAGCCCTTATACTACATAGATTTGATAAAATTGGATGAAAAAATTTGGATCTTTCGTGCCCTCCTGCAGGGTAAATTGAGTGAATGTATTGAATAGGTAATTTAGGCAGATCCTAAAAGGACAGGTGAGAGAAGAAAAAGAAAAACAAGATCTACCTGCCTGGGACTTTCCTCTAGCCCCTGGCAGCCTATCTGTCCCTCGCCACAGCTCCGGTGTCAAAGGATCCTCTCCGTTGCAGATGCCCATCTTGCCAGGTCGTCATCACCTGCACAAGCACGTGTCCGTGTCACTCACAATTGCGGTCACATAATCTGGAATGATCTGCGCAGGTGAAGAACTACTGCACCTGCACAGAACACTCTAGACTAGTGATGGGTCGTTCGCCAACCAGCCGGCTCTAAGAGCCAGCTCTTTTCTGCGAACGACAACAGCCGATTCCCACTTTGAGGAGAGCCGGTGCCTCAGCTACCCCACATAGCCCTGCTTTGCAATGTAATAAAGGGCGCTGAGGCGTGCTGGGAGATGTAGTCCTCCTCTTGCAGCTTTTAGGAGTGTATGGGTGCGGAGCAGAGCAGTAGCAGGAGGGATTGCCCCAGTCAGAGAAGCAGTCTGGAGTTGTCATGGAGAGGAGGGCGGAGCTTTTACGCCGATTCTGAGTGGTGTCTAGTGATATTTAATGAAGAGCCGATTGAGAGCCGTAAGAGCCGGCTCTTTAATGGGAGCCGATTCAGAAGAGCCGACTCTCTGAGAAGAGACGGAATTCCCATCACTACTCTAGACTACGTGGGTGCGATGGCAAGGTGGGCATCTACTTAAAGACAATGAGAACCGGGAGTTAAGGGTGGCCACTGACGATCCAATCTTTTTCATCCAATCTTACCAAATCTATGTGGCGCTTTGAGTCCGCCAGGAGAAAAGCGCGATATAAATGTTATTTGTCTTGTCTTTGTCTATGTAGTAGAAGAGTAAACTGAGTGATTATACTTGAACAGATACTATAGGCAGGCCCTTCTATTACATGGAATGGTAAGATTGGATGAAAAAGATTGGATGGCCACCCTAAAATACAAAGCCGGGTACTTACCCCAGGAGAGGGAAGGCTCTGGGTCCTAATGAGCTTTCCCTCTCCTCTCCCGGTCCTCTCGTTCAGGTGGCAGCTCCTCCATTCATTCAAATCCCCTGCTGCGTGGGACTTCAGAAGTCTTCAGGAGCAGAGTCCTCCCGAAGACAGGCGGCTCCAAGCTTTTCAAAGCCTCAGTTCCAAACAAAAAAGCAGCGTGCAGTACTGATTAAAAATCGCAAATCGGAATTGCATGTAAAACCAAATCAAAATCGCAATCGCATATAGTGTGCAAGAGGCCAGAGCCAAAAAGATGAGAAACTGAGGGAGATGGCATGTACAATGAGCTGTCCAGATGCCCACCGCTCTCCCGTTCTCCTCCTTTGCCTGATAAATTAACACTGGAAACCTCTTCTGGGTCGCCAGAGCCGGGCAGCACCACGCCTACGCTGGACCGGCTGCGTACACCCGACAGCAGTCGAACTCAACTGGGAACTCTGCGCATGACCTCAAGGTGACATCATGCGCAGTGCACTCCTGGCCGCAATTGCATGCTGTATGATGCGCACAGGTGGGCCAGGGTAGGCGCGGTGCTGCCCATCTTCAGCGAGCCGGGGGGAACTTAGCAGGCAAAGGAGGGGAACGGGGGTGCGGTGGTTATCAGGAAAGCTCATTGTACATGCCTGCCCCCCACATTTGTAATAAGCGAGTCGACTCCGGTATCCTTTATGGGAATTTACTCTTGGAATTCACCCTGACTGCACGGAAAACAATACTTTACTCTGTGACTGGACACATATTAACCACTTGAGGACCCACCCTTTACCCCCCCTTAAGGACCAGTGTTGAATTCTGTGATCTGTGCTGGGTGGGCTCTACAGCCCCCAGCACAGATCAAACACCAGGCAGAGAGATCAGATCACCCCCCTTTTTTCCCCACTAGGGGGATGATGTGCTGGGGGGGTCCGATCTCTCCTGCCTGCGTGTGGCTGGCGGGGGCACCTCAAAGCCCCCCTCCGCGGCGACATTCCGCTTCCCCCTCTCCTACCTGGCCCCCTGGTGATCGGGGCTGCACAGGACGCTATCCGTCCTGTGCAGCCTGTGACAGGACGTCCCCTGTCACATGGCGGCGATCCCCGGCCGCTGATTGGCCGGGGATCGCCGATCTGCCTTACGGCGCTGCTGCGCAGCAGCGCCGTACAATGTAAACAAAGCGGATTATTTCCGCTTGTGTTTACATTTAGCCTGCGAGCCGCGATCGGCGGCCCGCAGGCTATTCACGGAGCCCCCCGCCGTGAATTGACAGGAAGCAGCCGCTCGCGCGAGCAGCTGCTTCCTGATTAATTAGCCTGCAGCCGGCGACGCAGAACTGCGTCGCTGGTCCTGCAGCTGCCACTTTGCCGACCCACGGTATGAGTGCGCGGTTGGCAAGTGGTTAAACTCCATGGTAACAGCAGGTTATCGGGACAGATAGTGTCAAGACAATATATACTGTACAGCGTGGTGTAAAATGTTGGCACTATATAAAGGTAACAGTAAATTCGGGCGCCTGAGGCTAGTGGACAAATCGGGCGCCGCCATTCACTCCTATAATAAATATCGTTTAATGGGCGCCCGATAGGAAAAAAGGGCGCCGGAGAAAACTAACGTTTTAAAAGCGGCGCCCGGAGACTTAATGTTTTATTACTGTTTCTCATGATTACACATTATTTAATGATTTATACATTTTTAAATATTATTTTTAAACGAAAAACAGTACAATATTTTTTTCCAAACATTATTTTTAAACGAAAAACAGTACTTTTTTTTTTTAACATTATTTTTAAACGAAAAAACCAACAGGGGGGTCTTAGGTTTAGGCACCAACAGGGGGGTCTTAGGTTTAGGCACCAACAGGGGGTCTTAGGTTTAGGCACTAAAAGGGGGGTCTTAGGTTTAGGCACCAACAGGGGGGTCTTAGGTTTAGGCACCAACAGGGGGTCTTAGGTTTAGGCACCAACAGGGGGGTCTTAGGTTTAGGCACCAACAGGGGGGTCTTAGGTTTAGGCACTAACAGGGGGGTCTTAGGTTTAGGCACCAACAGGGGGGTCTAGGGGTTAGGGGTAGGTACAGGGAGGGTTACTTAGGCACCAACAGGGGGGGTCTTAGGTTTAGGCATCAACAGGGGGGTCTAGGGGTTAGGGGTAGGTACAGGGAGGGTTACTTAGTAATTTTTTTTTAAAACGTTATTATACATTTCACTATTTAAACGAAAGATTAATGTTTTTACAATTGCCGATTTAATGCACATTATTTAATGATTTATAACTTTAAAAACATTAATTTTAAACGAAATACAGTACAATACATTTTTAAACGTTATCCATGCTTATCGTTAAAAACCCGGCGCCCTTTTTTCCCAGCGCCCCTTTTTAACGTACGCCTATATAAATACTAAATAACGATAATATAGCCCAACTAAACAGAGTCTTTGCTCCTGGTAGTTATCTCACATAAAATGGGTCTCTACTGTTAAAAAAAAAAAAAAAGTACAGTGACTGTATTACTGTGGAAACGGAACAGCAGCTAGACGGCTGATTGGATTACAGTGTCAGTATTCTAAATCAAGCACTTCTGACTGCTGTCTGCCCTAACGTCCTGTCCTCCTGTCAGTAATCTTCTGCTACAATCAGCCACCTTCAGCGCATTACAATAGACCCCATTCACAGCACGGAAGTGCTGCGGATTAATTACCATTGGAGGGCAGCTCTGCAGAAGCACAGTCTGAGCTGTGCTATGTCTGATTGTGCTGCCTTCTCTCTGTGGAATGAGGAAGTAATGTCTGCGCATGTCTGCCATGGAGGGCAGCTTTGAGGCAGCGCAATCAGACATTACAGCGGCAGTTGTGGAGGAGGAAATACGGGGAGGGGCATCGTATGGAGGAGGAGTACATTATTTAGGAGAAGGTAAGTATGGATAGGGAGGGGTAAACTGTGGGTGTTGGGTTGGCACAGTATGGAGAGGGTGAATGTATGGAGAATTACGGTGCGTAAGAATGCAGCGCTATACACAATGAATAGGCAGGATCACGAGACAGCTGAACTATCCACCCCCTCCGTGACGTCAATTTTCCTCTGTTTCGGGGGCGGTTCGCGTGCGTAGTGACGTGACGTCAGATGGCACGTACAAAAGGATTGCGGAAAGATCGTGGTAGAGAGAGAAAGAGGAGATTCCGACATCGGATGCGCGGCGCTTTCTGGTGACGTCAAATTATGTGTGACTTCATTGTTTCATCCTTTTCCTAACCATCCTGTGCCTCCAGTTCCAGTGTCCTTCTGCCCTTACTGATATATAATAAATATAATAATATATGTTGTATATGTATTATAGTAAATGCCTATATTATGTCTACTAGAAGTACAGTATAGTATCATGTAAATATGTCCATTTACCTTGTATGTATTGATAGCGGTGGGTGATTTGGGGCAGGTGTCACATTAGTGGGGGTGTTCCAACATTTTAGCATACCCGACAAAAAATAGCATACAAATGCTACTAAGCATGTGCAAAGTCATGCAGGTCATACATTAACCCCATTATGCCCATCACCCTGACCCTGTGGGAGGTATGACATCACAGCATTACCGTCTATTAATATATATTATTACTGTTATCGAGTATATAGCGCCAACATCTTCTGCAGCGCAGTACACAGTATATAGTCTTGTCACTAACTGTCCCTCAGAGGACAGGCCAATTTATGGGTAAGCCAGTTCACTTACCTGTATGTGTTTGGGCTGTGGGAGGAAACCTATGCAGACTCGGGGAGAACATACTAACTCTTTGCAGATAGCTGGGATTCAAACTGGGGACCCAGCGCTGCAAGGCAAGTGTTCTAAACTCTAGGCCACCGTGGTGATTTGAGTGTGTGGTATATGGGAGTGATTCTCTTTATAGTCTTTTCTCTTCCCTCAGGTTCCCACCATGTTCGTGGGAGAACGCAGAAATGGCAACCTCTTGGTCCAGCTGGATCCAAAGCTACAGGCCCAGCCTGTGGAGCTGTTGCGGCAGCGATGGAGCCCAGATGGGCACACAGAGTATCTGATTCGTTGGGCGGTGCACAATATGGAGGAGATGGCAAAGGGTAGCGGAAACACCACACAGGCTGAGGCAAAGTTCCCGAATATCCTGATGTGGATGTCTGCTGAAGAGGTCTACACCAATTGTCCAACACTGCTGGGTAAGCGTAAACCTGAGGGTCCCGGTATTATAGAAGAGAAGGCGTCTGGCTCTCCGGATGAAGCGGCACTGCAGGAGATGATGGAAGATGTTCGGATGTTGGTTCAGAGAGCGGCTAGACAGATGTCCCAGAGCTCAGGTCCTGATTTCTCCATCCTCAACACCATCCATGTTCTCAGTGCCTATGCCAGCATTGGATCATTGGCCGGAGTCTTCAAAGAGATCGGAGCCCTGGATCTGCTCATGAAGATGCTCTGTAACACCGAGAAGCAAATTCGTAATGATGCTGGCAAGATGCTCCAAGCGCTGGCGTCACATGATGCAGGTGGGACATGTTCCTCATGCTCTGGCCATTAGGTCTGGTTAAGAATTGAGGCTATTGGTAATGCTGCCATGTTTTTCAGGGAGTCGGGCGCACGTTTTGTTGTCCCTCAGTCAGCAGGATGGGATTGAACAACATATGGATTTTGAGTCTCGTTACACCTTGTTGCAGCTTTTTGCTGAGACGACCAGCTCTGAGGAGCATTGCATCTCTTTTGATGGGATCCACCTCCCTCAGGTGAGTGGTTTGATGATGTTTAATAGGCGGGGTCAGGATCAGGAGATACAGAAGGATCGGTGACATTTTTTTTTGTTTTGGGACAGGTCCCGGGGAAGCAACTCTTCTCATTGGTGAAGCGTTACTTGTGTGTCACATCCTTGCTGGACCAGCTGAGCAGTGACCGGCCGGATCACAGTGACACCTCCCGTCTACAGCGCCAGTTTGGTTTCAGTATGGCCATGGGTAGCCTTATCTGTGAGCTGGTGCGGGTGATGGGTTGGGCAGATGCAGGACACAAGGAAGCCCAGAAGGAAAACCATGGTGGCCCCATACTGTCTAGGAACATCTTTCCTCTACACCCTAACGTTACGCTTTGGAGAGATCACCCAGGATTCCTCCACAGATCTGACTACATAGAGTACCTGCAGAGGACTCTGCTGCCTGGCATGGCTGTGAGGATATCAGAGGACTACGACCTACTGAGTGCTGGTGATGAGGGTGTGTTTCTGCAAAGCATCATGGAAACCCCTCCAGTACAGGTATGAACTCCTAGTCAAATGTTACGCTGGCTGGGAATTACCCTCAGGATAGGGATCACCGGAGGTATAAAAGGCGATGTGACAACGTTCATCCAGTCTATAATCTATGCACTGCCTTCTAACTCTCGCTATTGTTTTTTTTAACCCTCTGTATCTATTGTTATCCCTATTGCTCTTTTTATACCTAATTATTGGCACTAGTCTAGTTTAGGGGACCCAGCAGGAAACCTCATAAAGAAATTCTGTTAACCGGATTGGAGGGATGGCACCCTCTAACTTCTAGGCTTCCGTATACTCCGCCTGCACTATTTGGCCAATCACAACGCTTCATGCTCTAGAGGGTGCCGTGATTGGAGAACTGTTCCTTATGAGGTTTCCTACTGGGTCTACTTGTATATACGCATGCACGCACCCCCCCCCCCCTCCCCCTCTTGCAGCATAAGTCCTAGCACGCTGAATGCATGCTGGGGCCACACTCTCCATCGGCACTGCACGCCCAATCAAAGACTGGAGCATAGTTACATCTGGAGGCAAATTTACATCGGAGGGCGGAGTTACATCTGGGGGCAGAGTGATGCCATGTCCAATGTGGCTTCTTCTGGAGGGCAATGCCGGGGAGGACAGGCTCAGTCGCTGTGACCGTGTCCCTAAGCCAGTGAGTAGGACTACCATGACACTGTCAAAGACTTTCATCCAGACCCTTAGCGGTGGTTTGAGGTGGTCTCTCTCTGTCCCTCTTTTCTCTGGTATCTGTCAGTCTGTGTAATCAATGCATCCATGCGCAATGTCTTTCCCCTCTATCTTTCTGTGTGTGAATTGCCTCTCCTCTTCCCCTCCCCTTCCTCCTGCAGGTACGATGGTGCCGGCTCCAAAACACACTCCCTGTGCATTGGCACATGCTGGAAATTTGCAGCGGTGACGTTGGGAAGAAGAGAAGTGGCACTGCTCCTGCATCGGGTGAGTTTATGTTGTACATGAAGCTCAGCGGTGAAAGGTGCTGTATATTTGGAGCAAATATTATCTTTATATTTCTCAATATATTTACAAAGATATACTACATAGTGAACTCAACATATTAAACATCCTCCCAGAACAAAATCAATATTTCTGGGTCCATAACACCAGATACTACAGGAAAGAGGCAGAGGCTGGGGTGACAGAACACATACACTACAGGGTGTCACTACAGAATGTCGTACCTCCTATAGACGTGTGTTGCGACTGCATTCCCCCCCCCCCCCCCTTTGCTGTGCAGTGTGTGTCCATGCAGTGTGTACAGTTGCTGTGCATGGCCGGTGTGTAGAGTGGCTGTGCAATACATGTACACCATTTGTGTCTGATCAGTATGGTGTATGTGTGCATGAGTGGTTGTGCAGGGTGGGTATTTGTTGGTGCGTATGGTGTTTGTGTGTACGCAGGTAAATAAAGTTACAGATAATATGTGATGGACTCCAATGCAGAAGTTAGCAGAGATCTATTAGTGTATAGTGTTAGACTGTGGGAGGAGCCTGCAGCCCTTCCATGGGTCATATCACACCGCCGTGAATATGATGAAAGCAGAGGACATTTTAGAAGAGATAAAGGCGATTTTGGTTGTATTAAAACTCAAAACCTTCCATAAGAAATGGAGGCCAGGGTCTCAGGATCACCGATAATCCGTAATGGTCTCCAGCATTGCTTGACCTAGAGACCCTTCAATAACGCAGGAGTGGGCCCTATGTCTAACTCTGATGAAAGACTGTTTCCTGTCCCCCCTCAGCTGACAGAGCCGCCCAGGTGACACAGGAGGAGTGGTGGGAGATCCTCTTCTTTATCCAACAGCTGGAGGAAGAACCACAGGAGAGCCTGAGGGACAAAATTACACAGCGCACACAGGTGAGCCATGTACACATTATACACACAGAGGAGACTAAAGGACAACATTACACAGTGCACACAGGTGAGCCATGTGCACACTATACACTTCACACACTATACACACAGGAGAGATTGAGGGAAAACATTACACAGTGCACACAGGTGAGCCATGTACACCCTATACACACAAGAGAGACTTAGGGACAACATTACACAATGCACACAGGTGAGCACTGTACAAACTATACACTGCGTACACTATACACATACCGCACAGATTGTTACACACACCCACTGTGTGTCTGTGAGATGTCTTCTATGTGATGAGATGTGTCGTTGTTGTAGGTGCGTGTGGCATGGGATGACCCAGGTCTGCCGGATAGCTCTCTGCCTGTGGACACATTGCAGGAAATTGTGACGTTTCTGGAGCAGCACATTTCCAGCTCTCTCCGGAGTGACCTGCACACCTCTTGTGTCTATCAGAAGTTCTGTGGGAAGACACAGCCCACTACTGCACCATGTGCGAGGGAGAGCACCCCCAGTGGTGACCACAGTACACCGCACATGAAGGCAGCACAGTGTGACCAATCTTCAGACCTGCAGATACTCAACACTCTCCTCATGCTGGAAGGACTGGAGATTTTTGACCCCTCCGCACACAACACAGCAGGTGAGACGGCTCTACATTAGAGTATGGGCTTGTTCAGAAGAACATGTTGCTATTGGCTGTAGAGTAATGGGCTTGTGCAGGGGAACATGCTGCTATTGGTTGTAGAGTAATGGGCTTATGCAGGAAAACATGCAGCTATTGGTTGTAGAGTAATGGGCTTGTGCAGAAGAACATGTTGCTATTGGCTGTAGAGTAATGGGCTTGTGCAGAAGAACATGTTGCTATTGGCTGTAGAGTAATGAGCTTGTGCAGGACAACATGCAGCTATTGGGTGCAGAGTAACGGGCTTGTGCAGGATAGCATGTTGCTATTGGCTGCAGAGTATTCATGTGTACAGGGGATGTAGATGTCTTTAATGGCATTTCGGGGGTATGTTTTGTCTCTTGGCAGGGCTGAGCAGTGACATGGAAGTAAAGAGATCTCTGGAGAGGTGTCGGGGACTGGTGCGCAGTGTCTGCTCCATGGGTGTGGAGCATGATGGGAACTCTGCTGGTCAGAATTCCACAACGTCTGGAGGGAGTCGGGGAGCTTTGGGAAATCCATTGCTCAGGTAGGTGACATGTCATATGCTTGTATTTTAAAGAGGAACCCCAGCTCCGCTCTTAAGAAGGCCATAGAAGACACCAAAATCCATAAACATGATAAAAAAACAGAGATATTTATTTATATAATAAGCCTGCCGGGTCCAGTCCAGGCTGTCTCTACCTTAGGTCCTGTGAATACATTCATACCTGGACATATGTAGCAGTAGGTAAACACAGGAAGTAGACTAGCCTGGAGGAAACCTCACTCCTCCCTCTGCAGATATATGGGGATCTGCAGGGCCCAGTCCTGGCTGTTTCTGTACCTGAAGGTCTCTCTGCCTCAGAGCTACAGTTCATGTCTTTGCCAACATCATTGTAATTCCACCTCCCTTTGCTGGATCAGAAGGATTTCCTAACCTCTTTCATCTTTTCCACAGTGAGAAGATGGTGGTTGTGTTGGTTGAGCTTCTAACATCTCAGGTCAAGGACAAGTTGCTGGTGATTACCTGTTTACAGCTGACCTACCTGGTGATGTCCAAGTATGACTGGCGGGTCCTCTTTGCCATGGAGGGAGGGGTGCGAGCCGTGTTGGGATGTATGCAGGAGCATCAGTCATCTGCTGCTATCCAGCATATAGGCCTTGCGGTACGTAGAGAATCATGTCAGAAGCACATCAGATGTGTCCATGTGTCAGCATTCTGTAATGTGTGGTGTTAATGCCCCACGGCAGGTCCTGAAGGTGCTAACCGGTGTGGGCAGCAGCGATGTGCGTGGAGGTTCCAGACGCCTAAATGCAGGAGATTCCCAGGTGATCAAAGAAATCTTCTCCAGTATTGGCTCAGCAGCCAGCGGAAACTCCACCAGTCTACTGAGAGCTATTCCTGGTGCCATCGCCAAGATGTCTGGTGTGGACGGGTGAGTTATGGGCTGTGGATGTGTAATCTGTAATTGGGACCCCTGTGTGGTTGGAATGACCCTCTTCCCTCTGTCCATCAGGTGTTCCTCCTCCGTGTATAATGGGCTGTTAGTGGTGGTTGGAATGACCCTGTACAGCAGGTGCTCCTCGGCGTATAATGGGCTGTTAGTATTTCATCTGTGGATGTGTGATCAGTGATTGGGGACCCCGGTTGGGTGGAGTGACCCTCTTCCCTTTGTACTGCAGGTTTTCCTCTTCGGTGTATAATGGACTTTTTAGTATAAAATCTGTGATCAGTGATTTGGGGTCCTCGGGATGCTGGGAGTGACACTCCTCCCTCTGTCCGGCAGGTGTTCCTCCTTGGTGTATAATGGGCTGTTAGTATCCGTGGATATGTGATCAGTGATTGGTGACCATGGGATGGTTGGAATGACGCTCTTCCCTCTGTACGGCAGGTGTTCCTCCTCGGTGTATAATGGAATGTTAGTATCTGTGGGTGTGTGATTAGCGATTGGGGTCCTCGGGATGGTTGGAATGACCCTCTTCCTTCTGTACGGCAGGTGCTCCTCCTTGGTGTATAATGGGCTGTTCGTATCTGTGGATATGTGATCAGTGATTGGGATCCGTGGGGTGGTTGGAATGACCCTCTTCCCTTTGTATGGCAGGCGCTCCTCCTCCTGTGTATAAAGAGCTATTAGTATAAAATCTGTGAATGTGTGATCAGTGATTGGGGTCCTCAGGATGGTTGGAATGACCCTCTTCCCTCTGTACGGCAGGTGTTCCTCCTCGGTGTATAATGGGCTGTTAGTATCTGTGGGTGTGTGATTTAGTGATTGGGGTCCTCGGGATGGTTGGAATGACCCTCTTTCCTCTGTACGGCAGGTGCTCCTCCTCGGTGTATAATGGACTGTTGGTTGTCCAGATGCTGACAGAGAACCACAAGGCTTTGTCAGAGCATTTGTTCAGTGCGGAGCTCTCCTCTGTCCTGCAGAGATTCTCCAAGGATTCCGGAAGATCTGTAACTGAACCGCAGCGTCACTTGTTGTCCCGTATAATGCACAGCTGTGTGTCTGAGCTGAAGGCTGGCGGCCTGGGAGTGGAAAGTACTGGTAAGCACGATGCAGCTTTCTGCTCTTCCCAACAGAACAAAAGTCGTTAGCCCTGCAAAGACACGCATGTCTCCGTTTATATGTGAAAAGATGAATGGAATACTCTCACGTGCTGTGTAAAAGGGGTTTTCACAGTCCAATAGGCATAAGAGAAAGTGTGATTGGTGTCTGAATTACACTGCCCCCTAATGTCTGAATGTCTTGCAATGTTTTAAAAGGAGTCAATAAAGGTTATGTTTTAGGGCGTTAGTTTGGTTTTACAATCAAGTGTTTTACAGTTTATTCCAATTGTGCCCTTATTATGTTTTTGTGGTGTCTGAATGAGGCAGAGAGAGAGAACGATTCAAAGTAGCAGGTGTTATACAAGCGCTCGTAATGACACTTAGGAAAGATTAAAGGACAACTGAAGTGAGTACAATATGGAGGCTGCCATATGTATTTCCTTTTAAACAATACCAGCCCTGCTGGTCTATTTGGCTGTGGTAAGGTCTGATTCACACCAGAAACAAGCATGCAGCAAATCTTGTCAGATCTGACAATAATGTCAGAAACACCTGATCCGCTGCATGCTTGTTTAGGGTCTGTGGCTAAAAGTATTAAGGTGCATACACACATC
This sequence comes from Hyperolius riggenbachi, assembly GCF_040937935.1. Classification (NCBI taxonomy): domain Eukaryota; kingdom Metazoa; phylum Chordata; class Amphibia; order Anura; family Hyperoliidae; genus Hyperolius; species Hyperolius riggenbachi. The sequence continues at coordinate 442,142,615 of NC_090649.1, forward strand.
AGACTATATTCTTTGGAAAATGAAAGATCTCATCTGCAGATGAATGTCAGTTAAACAAGGTGTGTATGATGATCTGCAGATCTCAGACTAGGAATGCATTTTGCAGGAACAGATCTTTTGCAGATACTGATCTTTTGTGTCTGTACAGCATCTGTGTGTGCAGCATCTTGCAAAGGTTTTTTTTTCTGATGGGGAGTTCAGCTCCATAGAATAGACTGTGTAGTGATGCTCTCATACTACATGAAGGGTGGTAAGATAGGTCTGTGATCTTTCATTTTCCAAAGACTATAGTCTGATGTGTGTATGCACCTTAGAGGCAGCGGATCAGCAGGATAGCCAGGCAATTGGCATTGTTTAAAAGGAAATAAATATGGCAGCCTCCACATACCTCTCACTACAGTTGTCCTTTTAATCCACAATGGAAGACAGTCAAGATACAAGTATTCCTCGGTGCTGATAAAATCTGAATTTCCCACACTCTGAGAAACCACGTGCACAAGAAGTGGCCGCCACCACAAATTATATAAATCGGAGGTCAGGTACCGTATGTCACCGAATATAAGTTGACCTTGTGTGCAAGTCAACTCCAGAATTTGACCCTCTTAAGCTGGAATGTTTTATTGACTCAAGTATAAGTCTACCTAGCAAAGTTAATGGCTGCACTTGGAGACCAGTACGGTTTAATGACTACACTGCATACAGTATTGCAGCCATTAACCCTTCCTGTCCCTTAGTAAACCTGAGCCGAAGTTTGGGTTCAAAATCAGATACTTACCCTGAAGAGAGGGAAGCCTCAGGAACCTATTGAGGCTTCCCTCACTAGTGTGAATCCCCACGTTGCAGAGCAGCCCCCCGTTCACATCCACGTCCTGGATCATGGCCGTGTGAGCCTGCGTGCACATTAGAACGGAGCCCAAGGCTCTGGCTGACTTCGCATGCACGGGTGGGCTCGGTTGGCTATTGTGCAGTCATGATGCAGGAAAACTAGCTGTACTGCCACAATGTGAGTAGCGACAATGCCTTGACAATAGTGACAAAGTAGCGACAATGCCTTGTCGCTAATCTTCCAGTGGGCCACGCTCATTGAAGTTGGACAACGGAGTAACGAGGGAAGCCTCAATAGGATCCTGAGGCCACTCATGATAATTGTGTATTTAAAAGATTTTTGTTGAGTGTGTGTATGAGCCTTAACCACTTGAGGACCTAGCCTTTACCCCCCCCCCCCCCCCCCTTAAGGACCAGCGCTGTATTTTCATATCTGTACTGGGTGGGCTCTACAGCCCCCAGCACAGATCAGCTGACATGCAGAGCGATCAGATCGCCCCCCTTTTTCCCCCCCTAGGGGGATGATGTGCTGGGGGGGTCTGATTGCTTCTGCATGCTGTGGGTGGCGGGGGGGGGGGGGGCACCTCAAAGCCCCCCTCCGCGGCGACATTCTCCCCCTCCCTCTTCTCCCTCCCTGCCCGAGAGATCGGAGGCTGCACAGGAACGGATCTGTCCTGTGCAGCCTCTAATAGGCTCCCCGCTGTCATGTGACAGCGATCCCCGGCCGCTGATTGGCCGGGGATCGCTGATCTACTACAACGCTGCTACTGTAGCAGCGTTGTAAAAAATGTAAACAAAGCGGATTATTTCCGCTTGTGTTTACATTTAGCCTGCGAGCCGCGATCGGCGGTCCGCAGGCTATTCACGGAGCCCCCCGCCGTGAATTGACAGGAAGCAGCCGCTCGCGCGAGCGGCTGCTTCCTGATTAATTAGCCTGCAGCCGGCGACGCAGAACTGCGTCACTGGTCCTGCAGCTGCCACTTTGCCGACGCGCGGTATGAGTGCGCGGTCGGCAAGTGGTTAAGCCTCTTGTCTGTGTTTTATAGGGAGCCCTGGTGATGCTGCAGTCTGTGCTGTGTCTCTCTGTGTGTCTGTCTCTTTCAGTGAAGGTTCTCAGCCGTGTCATTCTCTTTCTCTGAAGGTTCTCAGCTGTGTCTGTCTCTTTCAGAATGTGACCTGGCTCCTGCGGTACAAGAGATGGATCTGATGTCTTTGTTGAGTGCTCTGAAGGACAGTCAGATGTGTCGGGACATTCTGCCTTCTCTAGAACGATGTATTTGTGATGAAGTCTCCTACCTGCGTTGTGATGTCCCCCAACTCCTAACTGATCACAACTTCTTCCTGCAGCTTCTCTCCTGCCTGGAGCAGCTAAGGAGTGACAGGCATCTGCAACTATGTATCTACAGGTGAGGAGCAAGTGTAAGTATAAGTGGGCGGGGTGTGTGTAGATAAAAGATGTGAGTAGGTGGGTGGGATGTGTTAACAGCGTATCATTTTTTTCCTTAGAATTCTACACGCATCACACCAAAATGACAACTTGAAAAAGTTTACTTGAGGTTTTGGCAAATGTAATAAAAATAAGAAAAATCGAGAAAGCACATGTACATAAGTATTCACAGCCTTTGCCATGAAGCTCAAAATTGAGCTGTGGTGCATCCTGTTTTCCCTGATCATCCATGAGATGTTTCTGCAGCTTAATTGGAGTCCAGGGGCTTGATTCACTAAGACAAATAGCATGCCTTATCCAAGTTAACACTCCTTATCAGAGATAACACGCCTTATCAGAGTAGCATAGCGAGCTCTACGAACACGCATCGGCTCAGGGCAGGACAAGTGGCGCTCTCGTCATTGCCAATTAGCAGGCATAAGTTCGTATTGCTTGCTATGCTACTCTAAGGCAGGGAACACACTTGACAGTTTTCGTACGCGTTTTCTGCACAGAAAAACTGAGAACTCATGTTAATCAATGGGCTAGTGCACACTTACTGTGTTGTTCATATGCAGAAAAAAAAATGACATTCTGCATTCTGGTTCAGCACATTTTGGCAGTTTTCTCTATCAATTACATCCGCTGCTGTGAAAAAAACGCGCACGTTTTCCTGCATGGAAACACACTTGGTGTGCAGAAAAAGTATGCAGGAAAACGCGCGCAGAAAACTGAAAGACAAGTGTGTTCCCTGCCTAAAGCCCCATACACACACTCAACAGCAGTCTTTTATGCAGCACAATTGTTGAACAACTTTTGTGAAACAAGTTGAAACAGCTAAAAAAGTATCTTGCTATTGTTCAAACAGCTGATAAGAAGTCAATCCAACTGTTGGATTGACTTCTTATCAGTCATCAGCTTTTTGAACAATAGCAAAATACTTTTTTTTTTTTAACCTCTTGACGACCAGCTAACGCCGATTGGCGTAAATTGGTCGTCTGCGGGTTACCATGGAAACGGCCGCTCGGTTGAGCGGCCTTTCCATGTCAGTTCACGGAGGGTGTCTCCATGAACAGCCGGAGAGCCGCCGGCAAAATGTAAACAGGCGGGGAAGAAATCCCCGCTGTTTACATCATACGGCGCTGCTGCGCAGCAGCGCCGTAGGGCAGATCGGCGATCCCCGGCCTCTGATTGGCCGGGGATCGCCGGCATATGATAGGCTGAAGCCTATCCCACAATGCGCAGGACGGATATCCGTCCTGCGCAGCCCAGCAAGGGAGAGGGAGGTAAGGGGAGGGAGGGAGCGCACAAAACGCTGCGGAGGGGGGCTTTGAGGAGCCCCCCCCCCCGCTACCCACTAATGGCCGGCGGCGATCAGACCTCCCCAGCAGGACATCCCCCTAGTGGGGAAAAAAGGGGGGTAGTCTGATCGCCCTGCTGCACTGCTGATCGGTGCTGCGGGCTGTAGAGCCCACGCAGCACCGATCAGTGAAAATTCCCCTGGTCGGCAAGTGGTTAAGCTGTTTTAACTTGTTTTCCAGCAGAAGTTGTTCAACAATTGTGCTGCATAAAAGACCGCTGTTAAGCGTGTGTATGGGGCTCAAGGCATGTTAACTTTGATAAGGAGGGTTATCTCTGATAAGGCGTGTTAACTCAGATAAGGCATACTATTTGTCTTAGTGAATCAAGCCCCATGTGTGGTAAATTTAGTTGAGTTGGAAAGGGATAAAGGGAAAGATGACTGCAGCAATGGGCAGAGACATCCTGGAAGAAAACCTGATCCAGAGCGCTCTTGAACTCCGACTAGAACAATGGTTCATCTTTCAGTAGGACAACGACCCTACGCACGCAGCCAAGTTATCAAATAAATGGTTTCAGGACAACTCGGCCCAGCCAGAGCCCAAACTTGAATCCGTTCGAACATCTCTGGAGAGATCTTATGGCCATACATCGATGCTTCCCATCCAACCTGATGGAGCTTGAGAGGTGCTGCTAAGAGGAATAGTCAAATCTGACCAAGGATAGGTGTGCCAAGCAAAAAGACTTGATGCTGTAATTGCTGCCAAAGGTGGTGAATACTTTATGTAGACGTGATGTCTCCGATCTGATGTTTTTTTTCAATTTTCATTAAATTTGGCGAATCTTCAAGTAAACTTTTTTTCTTGGTGTCTTTATGGACCGTTATAAATCTAGCGATTTGGTGGCAGATTGACCATGCAATTCAAGAATTATCTAATCAGATGAAAATCTGTGCTGTCAAGAGCATGCCTGATCGACAATTCAACTAATGTTTGACCGAAATTGGTTGAATGTATTAATCAGACATGCTGGGAAATCTTGGGCAGATGTGGTTGATCGAGTGTAACAGTGTGCGATAATCACAAACGCGATGAAAATTTCCGGCCGCTCCCCCCCCCCCCCAATGTTTTATGTTCCCCTGGTGCTGGTGCATTTATACTTTACCTGTTACAATCTGCTGAGTGCCAGCCACACTTGGCGTCTCGTATAACTACCCCATGTGCAAGAATGCTGACTGCCACGTGGTGCACCAATGCAGAAGTACGGTGGACACTTGGGGGATAGCATGACAGGTATTGTATCTTAATGCACAGGCACCGGGGGGGGGGGGGGCACATAAACATTTGCAGGGAGGGGGCAGCGTGTCGAGGCCGAATACCAAAATATATTATGCTGCAATCTCTCTCTGATCAGATTCAATCAGAGAGAGATCTATCTCTTGAATCTGCCCATACATTGCTAGATGTATGGGTGCAGAGCTGGGACAAGGTCCTCCAGCACCCAAGGCTGAGACACTAAAGTGCATCCCTCCATTCCTCCCACCCCAGCTGTCACACACTGATTGCTATTAGACTAAGAGGTGCCCCAGGGCCCTCAACACCTCAATCTCTAGTTATCTGGCTTGCAGTCACTGCCATGTATCCCCTTTTCTTATTTCTCTCTGCTTCAAACACAATAGGGGAATGATAGCTGAGTGAGTTGTGCGCCTCCTCCTACACTGCGCCCTGAGGCTGGAGCCTCTCTTGCCTCTACCCAGCCCTGTATGGGTGCCTTTAGATTTAATCCCAAGATGATCACAAGCAATTCTTTTGGCTGAAGAAATGCTAAAGTGTGTTGCAAGGCAATCTTTCATTAAGCTCCACTTCAGGGGCACACCCCAGATCCAGGGAATGTACCTGATCTGCCTCCCTTTTAGGGGTGTCTGTTATTGGCTTAGTGGGCTTACTCCTTTGTCACTGATCTGATGAGAGAATGATTGTGGTTGTTACGTGTAGCTAAGTCTGCATTGGTTTCTCTCCTCAGAATCTTCAACAAATCTCTCCATTTATTCGACGAGGACACCCTTCCCTGGCACAAGATCATCGCCCCAAGCCTGAGCATCCTGGGAGCGGCCAGCTGTGACAGAGAGGTCAGCTGGGACAGAGAGGATTCTGGGAACCTTGTGTACACTAGTGGACCGGGGGGGGGGGGGGGAGGAGGTTGGAGGGGTGGCGGTTGTATAATGTACCAGTCATCTTTACCTGTCATTGGTACTGCCTTCTTGTAAGAAGTGGTCCATTATCCACGTGCTCCTCTGGGTCACAGCAGGACATGTCCATGTATTATCTGGTGTATACTTGTGCCAGTCCATGTCCCTCCTCTGAGTTACAGTAGGACATGCAGATCAGTATACATGCTGTCAGTATTGAGTGTGTAGCTGATGGACATTGTATATGTTACAGCCAGAACCCAAAGTCTGGCCACTTCGGGATCTGGCTGAACAATTTGAGAAGTGGCTGGCTGCTGTAGTGTAATCCTTTCAGGATCCCCATCCTCGAATTAGTCTCAATGCCCCAATCTGACACCACAGTCTTCACTCTATCTGGCGCGCCCCTGCCTGAACGGGAGACCGAAAACGTCTGCCCGACTTTGGTTACACCCAGGTCTTATTGCGCAAGGTATGGAGCCTGATAAATGAGGGCAGGAAAACCAACAGTACCCTCTGAGGGCTTAATCTGGGCAATAAGCAGCACATCTGACAAAAGGGACAATCCAAAAAAGTAGTTAAACAAGTAAGGGGTCAGTCCAGGCAGCAAACAAGGTTGGTCAATAACAGGCAGAAGATTGGTCCAGGCAACAAACAAGGAAAATCCAGGTACAGGCAAAAAGTCAAATCCAAGCAATCAATCCATGGTAAAAGCAGTTTAAACGAATACCCAGCAACTAGCTTAAGCTGAAGCTATCATGGGCAATGAACAATAGCACTGAGCATGCTTATATATAATGAGCTACTAATCAGTGGCCGGCTACACAATCAGCATCCAATTACACAGCCTGCCTGAGTGTCAGCTGATAATCTGACAGCTGACACTAACCACAGCTAATACTATCTATGTGTCAGCTGACTAAGAATGTCAGCTGACACGATTCAGTAACCCAACTAAAGGCAGTCATACACTGGTCGATTGCCACCAGATTGACCAACCGATCCCTCTCTGGTCGAATCTGATCACTGCACACAGATTTTGAATCGATTTCAGCATGAAATCAATCCACAATCTATGGAGCTGCCACCTGCTAGCTGCCTCCCTTTCGTCTCCCTACGGGCCAGCAGCAATGATATTACCTGTCCTCCCCGGCACGAGTCCTTGCTGTCCCTTTCTCCGGCTGACTTCACTTCTTGTCCTGTCCTATCAGAAGGGGAAGTTCAAACAGTAAAGCGCCCTCTACTGTTTGAACTTCCGCTGGTCAAAGGACAGGTCAGGAAGTGAAGTGAAGATGGAGAAGGTCAGCTGGAGACAGCACGGATCTGGGGACTCGCGCCGGCGGAACAGGTGAGATTATTGCTGTGTCGGTCGTCGCCGAATCGAACACTACTAACGATGCGCTCCCAACCCGCTGGCAATCGAGCAAAATTTTCCGCCTGGACAGATCGACGCAATCAAGCGATTTCAGATGGAAAGCCGTTGATCCGTCTGGGTTTGTGTAATCGATTTCACAGCAGATTCGATCAGTGATCGAATTTGCTATTGGTGGGAAATTGAGTAAATGTATGGGCACCTTAAGGATGTCAGGTAACACTATTCAGTAACCTGCCAGCTGACACTACGCCAGCCGCTGCCTGAGAGCGTACTTGGGGCGAGAGGAGTGATGCGCTCGACCCCCGCCCCCCCCCCCCCCCTGGTCATGCCAAGAAACCAGCGAGTGCGTCACCAGGAGAGGAAGTGTGCTGCCACCCAGAAGTTCAGGGAAAATCGCGGATCCGGAAGGTGAGTTTATCATATGTGGCCAATACACGTGCAATTGTTTTTTCTTTTTTTTTGCATATTGACTACACCTGGCTGGCCAAATCCAGAAGAAGGCATTCCTGCGAGACGAGTCCAGTGGCATTGCTCCATGTTCCCCCTCCGTACAACCCCTCTTTTCTCCCTCTCCACCAGGATTTATGGCACTGTCTATGACCCTCTGTCCCCAGCTCTGAACCTCCTTAGAACAAACGTATTCTCAATTTGGAATGCAATATTCTGGCAGTGGTATTGGTTGACTATTACAATCTTCTTTAATCAGCCAATAGCACTGCGGACAGTGCCATAAATCATGGCAGAGGGGGAGAAAAGAGGTAATGAATGAAGGGGGGACACGGAGCGATATGGACATCTCAAGGGGGAGGGGGGGGGGGGGCATGGAGTAATTCTGCTGAACTTTCCCTTCTTGCAGGAATGCTTTGCTTAGTTAGGTATTGGCCAGCCAAAGTTTGAAAAAGGAAGCATTGTGTATGTATGTATGTATGTATGCATGCATGCATAGATAGATAGATAGATAGATAGATAGATAGATAGATAGATAGATAGATAGATAGATAGATAGATAGATAGATAGATAGGAAAAAAGAGGCTCAATTTGCACGAGCTCACCAAAATTGGACAGCTGAAGACTGGAAAAATGTTGCCTGGTTTGATGAGTCTCGATAGAGTCAGAATTTGGCGAAAACAGAATGAGAACATGGATCCATCATGCCTTGTTACCACTGTGCAGGCTGGTGGTGGTGATGTAATGGTGTGGGGGTTGTTTTATTGGCACACTTTAGGCCCCTTAGTGCCAATTGGGCATCGTTTAAATGCCACGGGCTGCCTGAGCATAGTTTCTGTCCATGTCCATCCCTTCTTGACCACCATGTACCCATCCTCTGATGGCTGCTTCCAGCAGGATAATGTAAATCTTAGAAATGGTTGTGCGTGAAAATCCCAGTAACTGAGCAGATTGTGAAATACTCAGACCGGCCCTCCTGGCACCAACAACCATGCCACGCTCAAAATTGCTTAAATCAGCTTTCTTTCCCATTCTGACATTCAGTTTGGAGTTCAGGAGATTGTCTTGACCAGGACCACACCCCTAAAATGCATTGAAGCAATTGCCATGTGATTGGTTGATTAGATATTTGCATTAATGAGAAATTGAACAGGTGTTCCTAATAATCCTTTAGGTGAGTGTATATGGATTAGATTGTGGGCTCCTCAGAGGAACAGTTAGTGACAAGACCATATACTCTGTACAGAGCTGCGGAAGATGTCGGCGCTATATAAATACTAAATAAAATATCTATCTATCTATATATCTACAGTGGTTTGCAAAAGTATTCGGCCCCCGTAAAGTTTTCCACATTTTGTTACATTACTGCCACAAACCTGAATCAATTTTATTGGAATTCCACGTGAAAGACCAATACAAAGTGTTGTACACGTGAGAAGTGTAACGAAAATCATACATGATTCCAAACATTTTTTACAAACAGATAACTGCAAAGTGGGGTGTGCGTAGAATCAGAATCCTTTATTTCGCCAAGCATGAGCAATCATGCCTGGAATTATTTTTGGCACATACATATAGCTCAGGAAGAAGACATAGAAGAGTGCATAGCAACAGAGATAGATTACATTACATTTGCATACAATTTGCGTCAGAAAATTACATAACATCACGGTTCGTTTAGTGGCCTAGGGCTGACCAGCGGTTAGCCTTGTTGGCCTTGTGAGGTGGTTGCTTCAGTTGACCGATCGGGAGCGGCGCAACCCCCCCCCCCCCCCCCCCCGCTTGTTTGGGCTTGCACAGATGGAAGTATGTGGAGTGAGTTCAAGTGGCTGACAGCCAATGGGAAGAAGGAGTTCCTATGTCTCGCAGTCTTTGTGGGGATGGCACGAAGTCTTCGGCCCAGAGGGAGCAAACTGAAGTAACGGTGGCCTGGGTGCGAGGGATCATTGGCAATCCTCAATGCCCTGGATTTCAGTCTCTTGTTGTGCAGTAGTGCAAGTGAGTGGAGGGGGCACCCGATGACCCTTTCTGCTGACCTGATGACCCTCTGTAGTTTGAGCTCGTCGCTGGCAGTGGCGCCAGCATACCAGACCAAGATGGAAGAGCAGAGGATTGACTCAATGGTGGCGGAGTAGAAGCTGGTCAGAATCTCTTGGGTCATGCCGACCTTCCTCAGCTGCCGTAGGAAATGACTCTGTGTGCTTTCCATTGGATGACAATGATATTGGTCTTCTAGCTGAGATCGTTGGGGATAGTAGTGTCTAGAAGGCGGGCAAAGGGCACTCTGGCCACCTCGGTGCCATCAATATAGATTGGAGGTGGGGTGGGAGCAGACCTCCTGAAGTCAATGATTAGCTCGACAGTCTTTGCTGTGTTCAGCACCAGCCTGTTCTCCTTGCACCAGTTGCAAATTCTCTCCACCTGCTGACAGTACTCTTGGATATTATCCTTAGTGACAAGGCCAACAATGGTAGTGCCATCGGCGAACTTGATGACCTTGACCGAGTCTGCCTCCGATCTGCAATTGTTCGTGTAGAGGGAGAACAGTAGCGGAGACAGCACGCAGCCTTGAGGAGCCCCTGTGAACCACCTTTTACTGCAATTACAGCTGCCAGTCTTTTTAGGGTATGTCTCTACCAGCTTTGCACATCTAGAGACTGAAATCCTTGCCCATTCTTCTTTGCAAAACAGCTCCAGCTCAGTCAGATTAGATGGACAGCGTTTGTGAACAGCAGTTTTCAGATCTTGCCACAGATTCTCGATTGGATTTAGATCTGGACTTTGACTGGGCCATTCTAACACATGGCTATGTTTTGTTTTAAACCATTCCATTGTCACCCTGGCTTTATGTTTAGGGTCGTTGTCCTGCTGGAAGGTGAACCATGCCCCAGTCTCAAGTCTTTTGCAGACTCCAAGAGGTTTTCTTCCAAGATTGCCTTGTATTTGGCTCCATCCATCTTCCCATCAACTCTGACCTGCTTCCCTGTCCCTGCAGAAGAGAAGCACCCCCAGTGCATGATACTGCCACCACCATATTTGACAGTGGGGATGGTGTGTTCAGAGTGATGTGCAGTGTTAGTTTTCCGCCACACATAGCGTTTTGCATTTTGGCCAAAAAGTTCCATTTTGGTCTCATCTGACCAGAGCACCTTCTTCCACATGTTTGCTGTGTCCCCCACATGGCTTTTGGCAAACTGCAAACGGGACTTCTTATAGTTTTTTATTAACAATGGCTTTCATCTTGCCACTCTTCCATAAAGGCCAACTTTGTGCAGTGCACGACTAATAGTTGTCCTATGGACAGATTACCCCACCTGAGCTGTAGATCTCTGCAGCTCGTCCAGAGTCTCCATGGGCCTCTTGACTGCATTTCTGATCAGTGCTCTCCTTGTTTGGCCTGTGAGTTTAGGTGTGTCCTGGTATGTTTACAGTTGTGCCATACTCCTTCCATTTCTGAATGATCGCTTGAACAGTGCTCCGTGGGATGTTCAAGGCTTTGGAAATCTTTTTGTAGCCTAAGCCTGCTTTACATTTCTAAATAACTTGATCCCCGACCTGTCTGGTGTGTTCTTTGGACTTCATGGTGTTGTTGCTCCCATTACTCTCTTAGACAACCTCTGTGGCCGTCACAGAGCAGCTGTATTTGTACTAACATTAGATTACACACAGGTTCACTCTATTTAGTCATTAGCACTAATCAGGCAATGTCTATGGGTAACTGACTGCACTCAGACCAAAGGGGGCGGAATAATTACCCACACCCCACTTTGCAGTTATTTATTTGTAAAAAATGTTTGGAATCATGTATGATTTTCGTTCCACTTCTTACGTGTACACCACTTTATATTGGTCTTTCACGTGGAATTCCAATAAAATTGATTCATGTTTGTGGCAGTAATATGACAAAATGTGGAAAACTTCAAGGGGGCCGAATACTTTTGCAAACCACTGTATATCTCCATCGTTCTATGGAAATGATGATGTTGCGTCTTCTTTTCAGCTCATCAAGGAGGTGATCCACTTCCTTTACAGTTTGGCGTCACTCAGTAAGGACTGCGCCACGGTCATGGCCTGTCTGGGGGCCTCCAGTATTCTGACTAAAGTACAAGAGAAGCAAAGTTGTGACCAGCAGATGACAGCTCTGAAGGACCTTGTGAGCAGCTGTGAGCAGTACGCTGCTCTGCACAACAAGATGGCTGCCAGTATTGTGGCAGGATGTATGCAGGTAGGCAGAATGAGCTGTGATAGTAATAATGTCCCCCAGATCATCTTACTGTATTGGTCAATCATGAAGACTTCTGGAATCGCATCCAACATGCAGCGGTGTAGCTAAGGAGCTATCCCTGAACAACTGATTTGGAGCATCAAGACCTTAAAAGGACATTCCAGAGTCAGAGGGGTGTAAGCAGGGGAGGGGACAGCGGATATGTCAGGGAGGTGTAAGCGGGGCAGGGGGTAGCGGCAGTGTCAGAGGGATGTAAATGGGGGAGGGGACAGCTGCAGTGTCAGAGGGATGTAAGCAGGGAAGTGAACAGCCACAGTGTCAGAGAGGCATATGCGAGGGAGGGGACAGCCACAGTGTCATAGGAATGAAAGCAGGGGAGGGAACAGCTGCAGTGTCAAAGAGTCATATGTAGGGGAGGGGACAGCTGCAGTGTCAGAGAGGTGTAAGCAGGGGAAGGGAACAGCCAAGCACAACCACACTGTCAGAGAGGTATAAGCAGGGGCAGAAAGGGCCAAGGGCAGAAGCAATGTCAGCTGTAAGAAAGGGAGGGAAACAGCTAAGGACAGCAGCAGTGTCAGAGGTGTAAGTAGGGTAGGGGACAGCCATAGTGTCATAGAGGTATAAGCAGGGGAGGGGAGCAGGGGTGTAAGCGGGGGAGAGGAACAGTTGTTAATGGTTACCACTATTCACAGCACATGTAGAAGCCATCATTTCCATCATCGCACCAATGAAAATCTAGTGCTTGAAGGAGGGCTGCTGATGGGCCTCTCTGGTCCATGGGCCCATAATGCAGCAGCCTTTATTGCTATTCCACTGACCTCATGGTGCCATAATGTTCCTTACAGACAGAAAGCCCTGGTATCCCTTATTGTCATGTAGTGAAACTTATCAAGCCATAGGCCAAGTAGTGCCTGTAACTTCATCTACATTCTTTGTAGTGCTCTAATGTCTCTGTCCACCACCAGATTGTCCTGGCTCAGATAGATGACCACAGACTCCACAAGCAGAAATTGTGCCTTCCCCTTCTTGATGCCTTTCTACAGAGCCTGGCCAGAGGTAAGAGGTGCAGGAGAAGAAAGCAGCCTCTGCCCAAATCATGTATTTTATCAGCCGGCTACATCACTGCTTACCTTCCAATACTGAGAATTCTCTGCCCCTCACACAAGGTGGGATCTCCCTGCAGTAGTTTGTGGCTCTTATTATTCTTATGTACTTGTACAGCACTAACATACTCTGTAGCACTTTACAGAGTACACAGTCATGTCCCTTAGGCCTGGTTCACATTAGCGTTGTTTTACGGAACCGGACATCTGGATCAGGCCAGCTGGATCCGGTGACAATGGTCCGTTTTACAGCCTGTGTGTTGTAAAACGTCCGTTTCCATTGGTTCCTATATGCTGCAAAACCTTCCGGTTCCGTTCCGCTGAGCGACACGGTCCGGAAAATTGGGTCCTGCAGCATTTTTTTGTCTGTTCAGCGGAACGGACCACGGATCCGTTAGGCTGGTTCCGTTGGCAAAGGCTAATGTGAACCGGGCCTAACTGTCCTCAGAGGAGCTTACAATCTAATCCCTGCTATTGCGATAGGCTAATGTCCTACCATATTATTATTATGTATTTATATAACGGTGCCTAAACAATGCCACTGATATCTGCTGAGAAAATTGAAGCAGCACTGTGTGCATCTGCTATTATTTCTCCCTAAGTCCATCCCCTGCTTTATAAGGCTCCTCCCATTGTCTCTAATATCACGCCTTCTAGCTGTTCTATTAACACTCTGAAACAGCTGATCTCTCTCCCAGCATGCACCAGGACTCAGCAGAAAGAGGACAAATGTTGGGAGAAGATTGAGGTCTCCTCCAGTCCTCATCAAGCCAATAAACTGACAGACGGGAACCCCAAATCCTACTGGGAATCGATTGGAAGTTCAGGATCTCATTACATCAACATTTACATGCAGCGTGGTGTGATTATCCGGTAAGTGGGACAATTGCAGGCTCCTGTAGCCCCTCCTCAGTATTGGTCTGTTGTTCGGAGTCTTCTTCTGCCCCCATGTAGGCAGCTGGTGATGGTTGTGGCCAGTGAAGATTCCAGTTATATGCCAGCTCGGGTGGTTGTGATGGGAGGGGATAGCCAGTTCAGCATCAACACAGAACTGAATGCGGTAAGCGTCCCACCTACGCACTCAGACAACGTATTATTATTGATTTATAAAGTGCCAATTTATTCTGTGACGGTGTACAAAGTAAGAAAAACAAACGTGGGGTACATTACAATACAGACAATGGTATACATCCAATATGGACACTGGTACAAAATAATTACCCTTTATGCCTATAGATGAAAGTATTAGTAGGAGTAAGGTGTGGTCGACAGTATCAAACGCTGATGACAGATCAAGATGGCTGAGTATGCTATAATGGCCTTTGGACTTTACTGTACAATCGTTATATTGGTGCGGGTGGCTGTGAGCTAGGGGCGCCTGGTCTTTTACCTAATTTAATTATGCAGAATGTGCAGTGGAAGCCTTATTATACATTACCTGCTCCTGGAAATCGCGTCTCCTCCACTCCCTGATTAGTTAGCAAGTGCCGTGCAGCCAGTCAATCACCAACGAACAAGGAAGTAGAGGAGATGCGATGACCGGGTGCAGGTACATTAGGTACAGGACCGCCCCCAGGACTCCTATATTCCTGATTACCTATACTCAAATATGTGGCTAGATATGTTTTCTGTTGCTATACCGATTTATAACCCTGTTATATGTAATCTTGTTATTTCATTGGGGATATCTGTGATACTACAAATGTTGGTATGACAGTGGCTGAGGGCCCATCTGACTTGACCCTAGGAGGACTGACGCTTCATTGCATTTAGTATTCTCCACCATTTGGTTCACCTTTTTTATATAGGGGCTGACATAGGCCAATTTCTAATAACTGAGTATCCTTGGATGATGACTGCGTTTGAGTGGTGCCCCTGCCCATGACAGTATGCTGCCTCTCCAGACTTTGGTGCAAAAGTCCTGATCCTCCAGGCTTGCCATAAACATGACTTGACATGACTGCAGTGCGCAGGTTTTTGTGATGACGACCATTCATTGTGTTCTCAGGTGAACATCGCCAGCACGGCTGGACGTGTTGTGCTTCTGGAGAATGTCACTCGTTTCTGGCCAATCATTCAGATTAAGATTAAGCGGTGTCAGCAGGTGAGATGTGTGGCATATGTTCCTGCTAATGGACAGTATACAGGTGACCGCTTAATAATTCCCATGTTCCTCTGCTGCAGGGTGGTATTGACACACGTGTGCGTGGCCTGGAGATCCTGGGGCCCAAGCCAACCTTCTGGCCAGTGTTTAAGGAGCAGCTCTGTAGAAGAACCTTTTTGTTCTACACCAGCAGAGCGCATAGCTGGGGGCAGGAGATCCGCGACAAGAAGGAGAATCTATTGCAGCTCTTCAGCCGGTCAGCCACCCCTCCTGTTACTTTCCCATAATATTTACATGTGTGTTGTGACTTTCATGTGGTTGTAGAGATGGTTGCCATGGTGCAAAGTCACTGCTATCCCACAGGGAGCTGGGACTGTTGTAGCGTTACTGTCCATGTTGTGTTGGGTCTGTTGTATTTTTGTGATTGTGTCCATTTGTGCGGTATGACTTGTATTAATTTTATAGTGTTGATGTCAATGTTGTGTTATAGTAGTATTGATGTTCATGTCTTTGTGTGACTGTTGTATGATTGCAGTTAGTGTCCATGTTCTACTATTATTGTATTAATATCTACCACATGTCTGCGTGACTTCCTCTGTTTCAGGTTGAACCGGGCATTGTCACATGAACGGGAGTTTGCAGACCGTTTTCTACCAGATGATGAGGCGGCTCAGGCTTTGGGTCGGACATGTTGGGAAGCGCTGATTTCCCCCCTAGTGCAGAGTATTGCTTCCTCAGGTATGGAGCTTCTAGGGATTCATCCAGGGGTTGACCTCTCCAGGTATGTTTATAACACAGCAGCTTCATCTCTTTCCAGATTCCGGAGGAATTAGTCCACTTGGGTGGCTCCTCACACGTTACTTGGAGAACAGTCAGGGCTCTGTACGTCCAAAGTTCAATTCCCGTGTGCGCAGACTAACTCATCTGTTGGTCCGTGTGGACACCAACCAACTCGACACAGCTGTGCTAAAGTCTCCAAGCAGAAGTAGTGAGTGTATTGTCGATTAAGTACATTATATGTCCTAGGGAAGGCCATGTTGGTCTCCTCTGTATGACCAGAGGTGGGAACTAGAGTAATGGTTAGTGTATTTCAGCAGTTACAGCTTGGTGGTGAGAGCACATGGGCGTCCAACACAGGTGACCTCCCACCTAACCCTCTCCTCTCTTATAGATGGGAAGAAGCGGGATGCCTCAACAATGTCAGTGAGCACAGCCAGCTCGAATATCAGCAGTAGGGCTGGGATTGCTCAGTGTTGGCAGGAAGTGGTTCAGAGGCAGGTGGGTGTGGCTCTGTCATTGTTCAGTAAGATTAGGCTGGGTGCAATGTTAAGTGTAACCCCCCCTTGTGTCCACTAGGTGCTGAGCTTTATGGAGAAGTCGTGGGATGATGTGGATCTTGTGCAGCGGCTCTGCTCTATGTACCTGGCTCTCAGGCAGGCCATGGAAGAGATGTTTGGTCAGCACACTTGCTTTCTACACGGCCTGCAGCAGGGATTTTGCAAGGGACTTTTACAGCTTTCATTCCTGACTGCCTTACATGTAAGTTTGTGTGTACCAGAGATCTGTAGTATATTGTACCCTACTGTGTTTGTTGTTTAATATCCTATGTAATTTACTTAGCATAGATGGCCTATTTGTGGTACAGCTCCCCCTTATGTGTGTCTGTGTTTTGGGTACAGCTCCCCCTTGTGTATGTCTGGGGTACAGCTCTCCCTTGTGTGTGTCTGGCGTACCGCTCCCACCTGTCTGTATGTGTCTGGGGTACAGCTCCCCTCAGAGCCGGGACAAGGTCCTCCAGCACTCAAGGCTGAGACACCAAAGTGCGCCCCTCCATCCCTCCCACCCCAGCAGTCACACACTGATTGCTATTAGTCTAAGAGGTGCCCCAGGGCCCCCAACACCTTAATCTCTGGTTATCTGGCTTGCAGTCACTGCCATGTATCCCCTTATCTTATTTCTCTCTGCTTCAAACACAATAGGGGAATAATAGCTGAATGAGTTGTGCGTCCCCTCCTACACTGCGCCCTGAGGCTGGAGCCTCTCTCGCCTCTGTCTCGGCCCGGCCCTGGCTCCCATTGTGTGTGTCTGGGGTACAGCTCCCCCTTGTGTGTGTCTGGGGTACAGCTCCCCCTTGTGTGTGTCTGGGGTACAGCTCCCCCTTGTGTGTGTGTCTGGGGTACAGCCTCAGTGTCTGTGTGCAGCTGCAAATATTAATGGTAAATGTACATTTCAGGTGACAGAGCAGTTTGCACGGTATATCGACCAGCAGATTGTTGCGATTCGCTCGGACTCTACAGACGTCCAATCATTGGAGCAGCTGCAGCAGTTTCTGGAGTTTGTAATTTTCTTGTCAGATCTGGAACTTGCCAATTCCTTTGAGCATTTCTACAGGTAAGTAAACATTGAGGAGGTGTATTTCCAGGACTTCTCCAAAGCTGCATATTAATGTACACTATCAGTTATCCGGGAAACCTAATCGGGATTTGTTATACATTCTGTGCTATTAGGAACTAAGGATTCAGGAGCCATCACCTGGGCCATATGGAACATTGAGTGCTGCACATATGGGACAATAATAAGGGCTGCACATATGGGACAACAATGAGATTTGCACATATGGGAAATGTCTGAATGTGATTTTTTTCATATGACAGCAGACTCACATCTGCTATTCTAGGACTTTCAACAACTTTCACTGCTGTTTAGTATGACCTTTCTAAAACTGCTAACTTTTCAAGTTAACTATGCGCCAGGTTTGCTGGTTCTTTTATGGTTCTCTGATTACCTTCAGCTCAGGAGAAGATCACTTCGCTTCAGAGACCATTGCCCATATGCAATTACCTTTTTCACCTGCGTTATCTCCTAGGAGATAATTTTCATCTTCTCTTTAACCTCCGGCGATCAGAATTAACAAGGAAGGCCGCAATGAGCAGCCTCCCTTGTTTCGCTTACCTTGTCGCCATAGCGACGAGCGGAGTGACGTCATGGACGTCAGCCGTCTCCGATCCAGCCCTTAGCGCTGGCCGGAACTGATTGGTCCGGCTGCGCAGGGCTCGGCGGCTGGGGGGACCCTCTTTCGCCGCTGCTCGCGGCGGATCGCTGCACAGCGGCGGCGATCAGGTAGCACCTGCGGCTGGCAAAGTGCCGGCTGCGTGTGCTGCTTTTTACTTGATGAAGATCGGCCCAGCAGGGCCTGAGCGGCGACCTCCGGCGGTAATGGACGTAACAATGCGTCCATACCGCTAAGGAGGTTAAACTAACGTTCAGCATTTTACAATTGAAAAAGTTCTCAAAAGTTGGAGTAAAAGTACTATAAAATTTATTTTGAGTATTCTCGTACTTGCTTGTGGCATAAAAGGTATTTTATGACAAGTTGTGAAAATATCACCTAGTAGAAAACTCAGGAGAAAAATTGAATTGCATATGGGCCATTGTGTATGAATTCACATCTCTCTCTCACTACAGAAGATGTATTAATTTACCATGATGTTTTGCACTGCAGGCTTTACCTGGCTGACCGCCTCCTCTCTCTTGGTCCCTTCTGGTTGGAGAATTCGGTGGTCGATCATATTGGTATTTGTTTCCCAAATCGGTTTCCTCAACAGATGCTTAAAAACCTGCAGGAAGCCAAATGTTTTCAGAGAGATCAACACCTGTATCGTCTTCAGGAGCTGGACAGCAGCCTTTTATCTGAAGAGGAGGAGATGGTGAGATGAGAATGGGTGGGATCGGAGTGTAGCAGATGAGATGCACAGGAGGGAAGTCTAAGGTGATGATGGGGGATGAGATGGTGGGTGATGAGATGCACTGGAGAGAAGTGTGAGATAATGGTGGAGGAGGAGATGAGAAGAATGGGAGAGAAGTGTGAAGCAATGGTGTTGGAGGAAATGAGATACACGGGAGAGAAGTGCGAGGTGATGGTGGAGGAGGTGATGAGATGCACAGGAAAAACATCTATGGTGATGTTTGAGGAGATGAGATCCACAGGAGGTGATGGTGGAGATGAGATACACAGGGAGTGTGAAGTGATGGAGGAGGATATGAGATGCATAGGAGAGACGTCTGAGTTGATGGTTGGGAAGGAAATGAGATGCACGGAAAAGAAGTGTGGGGTGATGGTGGAGGTGAGATGCATGGGAGAGAAGTGTGAGGTAATGGTGGAGGAGATGAGATGCACTGGAGAGAAGTGTAAGGTGATGGTGGAGGAGTTGATAAGATGCATGTGAGAGAAGTGTGAGGTGATGATGGGGAGGAGATGAGATGCACGGGAGAGAAGTCTGAGGTGGTGGTGGAGGATAAGATGCATGAGAGAGAAGTTTGAGGTGATGGTGGGGGTGAGATGCATGGGAGAGAAGTCTGAGCTTGTGGTGGAGGAGGAGATGAGGTGGCAGAATGGTGGGGCATGTAAGGTGGTTTGGTGAACTGGAATGAGACCGATAGTGCTGCAGTGAGCAAGAGAAAGGCAATGTTTTGAATAGAAGGCACTGTATTTACATTACATTGAGTGCTTTTAGTGACCTATCCTTGTATAACTCAGTTGTGTTTGTCTCCAGGTGAGTGCAGAAGATGATTGTACAGAGGATGGCAGTGTAGATGTTGAGGTTTGTGTCCTCGCCTCGCAGTGTTGGCCAATTTATGATCACACATTTCTAGACGATCCACAGAAGTATTTTCCTTGTTCTCTCACTGATCCTCTCCGGAGTTTCACCAATATCTACAAGAAACGTGAGTGAGACACTGGCAACACCAATTGGTAGCTGTGCAATTTCACCTTTGTCTTTGTGAAAAAAGAAAGCTTAAAGAGGAACTCCAGCCTAAACAAACATACTGTCATTAACCTCCCTGGCGTTCTATTAAAATCGCCAGGGAGGCTGCGGGAGGGTTTTTTTTAAATTAAAAAAAAACTATTTCATGCAGCCAACTGAAAGTTGGCTGCATGAAAGCCCACTAGAGGGCGCTCCGGAAGCGTACTTTCGATCGCCTCCGGCAATCGAAAGTAACAAGATAGGCCGCAATGAGCGGCCTATCTTGTTTCGCTTTCCTCGTCGCCATGGCGACGAGCGGAGTGACGTCATGGACGTCAGTCGACGTCCTGACGTCAGAGCCGCCCGATCCAGCCCCTAGCGCCGGCCGGAACTGTTTGTTCCGGCTGCACTGGGCTCGGGCGGCTGGGGGGACCCTCTTTCGCCGCTGCACGCGGCGGATTGCCGCGGAGCGGCGGCGATCGGGCAGCACACGCGGCTGGCAAAGTGCCGGCTGCGTGTGCTGCTTTTTTCAGATTGAAAATCGGCCCAGCAGGGCCTGAGCGGCGACCTCCGGCGGCATACCCCGAGCTCAGCTCGGGATTACCGCCAAGGGGGTTAAGTTACATTAGTTATGTTAATTAAAATAGGTAATATAATCTCTTACCCACACTGTTTTAAAAGAACAGGCAAATGTTTGATTTTATGATGGCAGCCATCTTTTTGGTTGAAAGGTAACAGGGAGCATGAGACACAGTTCCAACTGTCCTGTGTCCTGAGCACCTCTCCCATTTGCTAGGCAATGTGATTAACAACGTAGGAAATCCCATCATGCTCTGCACAGCATCAGGGAAAAAAAGCCCGGGCTTTTTTTCTTTGATGGGTGGAGCTTAGCTAAAAATGTAGCTAAAAATGATGCTTTGGTAAGAAAAACAAAAGTTCTGATGCTGTGAAACTGTTAAAGAAACACCAAGCCTTTTCAGTTCTGCGGAGTAGATTTTTACTCCGGAGGTTCACTTTAAGAAGTCCAGGGCAGAAAGAACCTTTCAGGGTGGACAAAACCATCTTAAACTTTGTTCCTAAGTTTTAAGAAGTGTAAGGCAGGGTTCACATTTGTCAAAGTTTAGGTGTGTCTCACAGCATCACAAAACGCGAGCCCACTGTTAATCAACACACTATATGCAATTCTTTTAGTTTGTGTTGTAGGCGCGTTTTGTGTCTTCTTGGAGACCGCACACGCAAGTAAATGTGTGTAGTGAAAAAAAAAAAGAGTGAAAAAATGTGCGTGGTTATCATACAGAGTGGTGTGAATTCTGCCTAACAGGTTTGCTTGCCTGATAGTTTAATTATAGTATGGCAGGGGTCACTACAGCCGCACAGCCACTGTACTGACTGTACTACTGCCTGTAGATAGTGCAAGGTGTGGCTGTACCTTTGTGTATACATGTCCTCTTCTTACAGGTCCACCAGTCTCAGCCGATGTTCCTCAGTCAGGGCAGCTGCAATGGACGTGGTTGGGAAATGCTGAAGTCCAGTACGGGAATGTGATCCTCCAAGTCTCCACCCTGCAGATGTTCATATTGCTGCAGTTTAACGATAAGGAGGTGAGAGACACAAAATATCTTATACGCCAGCCAGAGGTGGAGGTTCTGAAGCCCCGACCATGATGTTTCTCATTTGTCTTGTGCCGTTATCATGCTTTCTGTATTTTTAGCTCTAGAACTCTGACCTAAATATGACACATGGAGGAAAATTTGACATGCCGCCCATAGCATCCCATGTAACCAAGTCCTTCTTCTCACATTTACCTTGTACAGCTTCACTTAACCCAGTCTCTACAGTCCCTGTAGATCGTGTATAGCCCTGCTTATGTACAACTCCTGCTCACCCTTTACAGCTCCTGCTCACCCTGTACAGTTCATGCACACTATGTGCCGCTTCCACTTACCCCTTCTACCCTTGTACAGCTCATGCATCGTACAAATACTCGTACAATTTAATCTCACCTTGTACAGCTTCTGCTCACCTTGTACAACTTCTGCTCACCCTGTATAACTTCTGATGACAATGTGCAGTTCCTGCTCACTATGCAAGCTCCTGCTTACCCTGTATAACTCCGCTCACTATGGCAGCTCCCACTCACCCTGTACAACTTCTGCTCACCACATCCTGCTCCTGATCACCCTGTACAACTTCTGCTCCCCACATACTGTTCCTGCTCACCCTGTACAATTCCTGCTTACCATGCAAGCTCCTGTTCACTCTGTATAACTCCTGCTCACTATGTGCAGCTCCTTCTCACCCTGTACAACTTGCTCACCATGTAGTTCTCCTGTTTTCCCCTCACAACTCCTGCTCACCATGCAAGCTTTTGATCACCTTGTACAGCACTAGCACAGTCTTTACACTTTCTTCTGTTCAGCTCCTGCATACAATGCCGTTTCCCATCTTGAGTTTGATGGAAGACTTCCATGGATTGTGTGAGTGTCTGTGTTTAATAACTCCTCCCTCCGGCTAACTAGCTGTTGCTCCATCTTATAGGAAATCTCGGAAGAGGCGATTGCACGGTGGAAGGGGATCTCTGACAAGCTGCTGAGGGATTCGCTGGAGGCTCTCAAGGGGCAGAAAGGAATCCTGAAAGTCTGTGAAGAAACTAGTGAGTGAGGCTTTCTTTGCGAGTAGACACCTAATGTGTGTAGTGACCAGTTCAGAACTTTTCCCTATGGGGTTAATGTGAACATGCTTATAAAAGTGCAGTTTTTTATGCTTGTACACGTGAGAAAGGGGCAGACCCTGAAATATGTTGTGTATTTGCTGAACGTTTACGTAAATACAAGTTTATAGAGCCACTGGAGTGCATCTTTCATATTCTGTATTTCAGAAGGGTTGTATGTCAACACACCTGCGCTTTGCGGTGGTTCCAGTAGCGTCCTCAAACTTACACCTGACCGGACTGATATACAAGCTGCCGAGATGGAGGAGAAGAGGCGTGTCTTGCTGGAGCTGATTGGCCGAGTGATGGATGAGGGGCGGGGCATTCATATTGACATGCTGGTGCTGAAGGTGCGTCGTGTTCAGTGTTGTTCATCTTCTGGTCACATGACCTCCAGGAGTTGCCAGTAGCTTCATTGATTGGCCGGGGGTGATGATTGCCTGGGGAACATTTAGGCAGGTTGTCAGCTGAGCACATTGGGCCTCATGCAATTATTCTCTCCTAGGTGATATTTTCACACCTTATCAATAAAGTAAACCCCCAGCAAGCAAGTAAATACTTGGAATCATTTTGGCAGAACTTGTTCACCTCCTTCTTTTTCAATTGCTGAGTGCTGAAAAGTAAAAAATTATCTCCTGGGAGAAACTCCAGGAAAAAAGGTGATCGGATAATGGCCACGTGGCCTGATGCATATACTTGTGATAATATTGCAGTGCACAGATAGTGCAGGCAATATTAGGCCAGAAACCCACTAGGAGCGATTTTCTGAGCGTTTTGCGATTTGAAAACTCATGCTAATGTAATGCTATGGGTGTGATCCCACTGGAGCGATGTGATTTTATAAAAATCCCCCATAGCATTGCATTAGCAAGCGCTTTTTCAAATCGCTAGCGATTAGAAATCGCTCCTAGTGAGTTTCTGGCTTTACTCCTTTCCGACAGCAGTACCATGAGATACGCCATTAGCATGATCCGCGGTATTCGAGTAGTGTGACTGTGGCTATGGTAACTGTCACTAGTAACATGCGTTACCGTAGTAATGATCCCTTTATTCGGGTCTGTGCACGGCAATATTGCCACAGGTATATGCATCTACCCCATTGATTCGAATCCGCAGCTAGTTCCGGTTCAGGAAGAAAATATCTGTCTTGACCCATTAGAAGACTGGATCTTAATGCAAACCTGAACTGATGATTGACTGCGGAGATAAATATCCTATATAATAAAACCCTAACTGTCCCTGCGTCATCCTGTCCCTGTGTCCGTATGTTTGCGCTACTGCGCATGTGCAGCACTGACAGCGTTGGGACAGGAGGAGGGAGCCTGGCGGGCGTGTGCATGGCGGACGGGTGAGCGCGCATGCACACAAACATGCGGCGGTGTCACAGAGACCTAGAGCCCGTTTTTAAACGGGTTTAGGTCTACTAGTTTGTATATAAAATCTTAATCTTAAATAGAGCCTTCCTGGAGTCTCACAGTCTTATATTGTGTCTAAAACTTAAAAGTGCAGGTCTCATGTCTTTATTGTCTCAGATGAATGATGGCCTTTTTTTCATCATTATTCAGTTCCCATTCAGAAAAATATTCAATTATCAAACATTCTGTCTAAACAAGTGTTTGCTAGCCATGCAGGAGTTTTATGGCTATGTATTAATTATCAGTGATAATTACACTGCTGCCTGACTGCAGATAAAGTATCATTTATTACCTAAAATCTTAACCCGTTCAGAGAGAATAAGTTCACAGCCTAGTTCTGAGTAGCATTTGGCATGTACTGACTGTACATGTTTACCTTTTTAAAGGGTGCCTGAAATGACATGAGATAAACGTGTATAAACACTACCAAGCCTGTTTCATTTTTATTTTCCTCACTGTAAGGGTTAACAATTCCAGTACGCCAATGACAATAGTGTCACTTTCACTGATAACTAATTATAGCCATAAGTCCTCAGATAGAAGGAACGTATGAGCCAGCGGATGGGTGTGGAAAATCGCCATATATCACCAGCATTTTAGAGAATTCCCATTTTCGGGACTCTCTGAAATAATGTAAATGTATGGGATTTAACACCTCTTCATCATCCAGTCTACGCGCAAACGTTTATAAATCCTCTCCAAAAAAGGGAAAGTCCCTCTTCAGGGCTCTCCATGTAGTTCTAACTGCCCTTCTAAGTTTTATATACAAACCTGTATCAGAATGAGATTTAAAAAGTGTGTGTGGTCTGCGGCACTACAAGACTTACAGTCCTTTAAATGACAAGTCAGGTATGAGGGTATTGATGCAGGGACAGGAGGTATAAAACATCCAGATACCATCTTGATCAGAATGACTGCGTGCTCATGATGTTAGTAGCAGATACAAAACATGGATCAGTGAGGGAAGAAACAAGTTCCATCAGGCACTGCAGTTGGTTCAGATTTATTCAAAGTTTAAAATAGTGTGAACCACAACATGTAAAATCCTTTCCTTCAAAGGTAGGTGCATTAGTCATAAGAAACAGCTTGTGCTAAGATGACAAAATCAATATTTCTGGATAAGATAGATGTCCTACCATATCAGAGGGTGGTGGTGGGTGCAGGGCAAAAAAGAGGAGCCTAGCTGATCAGCTTCGGAAGACGGCCGTTAGGCTCCTCCTTTTTTTTTTTTTTTTTTTTGCCCTGCACCCACCACCACCCTCTGATATGCTAGGACAGCTATTTTATCCAGAAATAATGCACCTTCCGTTTGAATGAAAGGATTTTACACGTTGTGGTTCACACTATTTTGACCTTTTTAATAAATCTGAACCAACTGCAGTGTCTGATGGAACTTGTTTCTTCCCTCACTGATCAGAATGAGATTTATAGGACAATCTATTCACTATTCCCCCTCCCCACCCTACTGCCAAACTGCTTCATGGATGACACAGATGAGTAGACACCCGTATGGCAATTATACACGGCCAGCTAGGAGCATGGCTAATCGTTGTCATTGTGTCTGGTAATGTCATGTGACCAGCGATGGGTTTTATCTGCTGATTTATCCCGGAACAGGTGCTGGATTCTTACCGGAAGCAGAAGGTGGCGGTGTCCTCTCCTGACTGCGGTGCCACAGATGTTCTGTCACTCGTAATGCGTCTGCTCAGAGAAGGAGCCATTCACAGGAAGGCGAGCAATCCCCTCATCCTTTACCGTAAACAAGAGACTGCCGCAGCACCTCCTCCACTGCCCCCAATGATGTCACACACTGAGGTGATCACGCCCATCCCCCCACAAGTGTCTGAATTCTGCAGCGTTCGAAAGATAACTTCCAATGTTGGGCCTGTGCCAGAAGAGCGGCCGACATTCAGAACGTTCCGATATCCAGAGTAACGCTTACCCCAGACCGACCCCCACATGGGGCAAAATGTAATGCCAGCTGCCTGCAAGGGCTGGACCAAATCTACAGCAGACTTCTCATTCTTCATGTGGGGGTGGGAGCAGCAGTAATAATGAGTGAGGTGAGGTTATGTGGGGTGGGAGCAGCAGTAATAACGTGTGGTGAGGTTGTGTGGGAGCAGCAGTAATTATGTGGGAGGCGAGGTTGTGTGGGGGTGGGAGCAGCAGTAATAACGGTTGAAATGAGGTTGTGTGGGAGCAGCAATAATAATGGGTGAGGTGAGGTTGTGTGGGAGGGGAGGTGAGGTTGTTTGGGGGTGGGGTCAGCAGTAGTAATGAGGAAGGGAGATTGTGTGGGGGTAGGACCAGCATTAATAGAGGAGGCTGAACTTCTATCATGTTTTTACTGTATTCTGTGGCCTTACTGGACAGCTTTCCCGCCACTTCCTGTTAATGTGACCAAAGACACCAGAAAAGACCAGGAACAAGGGTTAGGAGAAACAATCCCTGTGGAGAGCTGTTGTAACTTCCTGTCATGTCTCTGGGGGCAGGAAATGAGTGCACTGCATGTCACAGAAACAGCCATAAAATCCTGGGAGAGGTGGCAATCTGAATATACTGTATCTGTATTACTAGGTCTGTATTCTGCAGAGGATCATTGTTATTATACAGAAACGTGCAGAAAGTCCTGTCAGTCCATCCTCTATGAGGACATAAGAATCTAAATGCAATTATACAAATAAAATAACATTTATTGTAGATAAAGATCCAGCCTGTAATAAATGACTTTATAGCTGAAATAAGAATTGGTGACAAAGTGATAAAAGTGGCAAATGGTCATTCTATTCATTTTCATGTTCAGAAATTGATTTCCGATTTTTCCAACAACACCAAACAAGACGATGCATAAAATGGCCGCTCACTGCTTCCTGCCTTCCCCGAGGTGCGTGCGTCAAAGGCTGCCAGCCTCGGTAAGCAAAGAAGAAATCTGCGCTGACTCCATTTATAGAAAGAATAATAATCTATTCAATCATACGATGATACAAAGGCTGTCTTTACATAAAGGAGCAGATAGGCTAACGGGTTTCGCAGCAGACTATGCTTGCTCGTAGGTTGACTGGAACTGATCTGCAGCACTTTTATATAAGGTTGGTCAGCCAGGTAATGAGCCTGCTTATTCCACTCCCCCCAACGATGGCAGAAGATTTAAAAGGTAAAAATACACCTTAAAAATCATTAGGTAGACTTAATTTAAATAAATCATGCGTAGGGTGTACCAGCAGACGGTTTAAAGTGAACCCGAGGTGAAAATAAACTGATGAGTTAAACAATTATATCTATCCTCCTACTCCTAAAAATGACTTCTTTTTTTTTAGATGTCCCATGGTTTTATTTTATATTTAAACATTTACAGAGCAGATTGAATGTTTTCATTGTCTCTGATTTATGGCATGCTATTAAGTATCCCTGAGTTTAATTACATTAACTATTGACCTTTTTTTATCTCTCCCCTGTCCTCAGCAGTTGTTTTCTGCCAGGAAAACTTTAATGGCTGTAATTTGCTTATCAGTGAGGTTTACTATATTCCTGACAAGGTACTGACAAGACAAAAAGCTGTCACTTGCATTCCAACTCTTTTTGGCAGCTAAGCAAAACAGCCTGGCTATTAATGTTTTGTACTGTACATACACATGTGTATCTCATCCTGCCATGTCGCCTTGGGTACACTTTAAGGAACGAGTGAGGTAGCACATAAAAGGCATCGAGTGAGGTAAAAATACAAATGTTACAGAACCTTTTATGAGTTGCAATGGCAGCAGTTTAAAGTGATCCCGAGCCAAAGCTCGAGAGCAAAATCAAATGCATACCTTAATAGAGGGAAGCCTCAGGATCCAACTGATACTTCCCTCGCCGATCTAAACCCCCCAGTTGTTGAAAGCCCAAATCTACACGATACGATTCTTTGTGCGATTCTATTACGATCCGATTAAATCCGACATGTCCGATCGGGATTTGATTCAATTTGGTTTGCCATTGGCAAAACAATGGCAAATCAAATTTAATCGAATCGAATCCCAATCGGACATGTCGGATTTAATCGGATCGTAAATAGAATCGTAATCGAATCGCACAAAGAATCGTATCGTGTAGGTGGGGCTTAACTTTATCTTCTTTAAGTAATCATAAGTGTAATTTGAGCTCTCAGCTGTGCCAGTACAGGAATTCAGCAGTCCTGGTAGACACAGCTAATATGTAAACACAGGAGGTTAACCCTTTCTCTGCATCCATGAAACCAGGAAGTAGAAACACTGCAGATTTATTGCAGGAGTTTTGTAAGCTGTAAAAAAAAAGAATGTTTAAAGGTTATAATGCTGTTGCTTATCTTTTAGACCAGAGAATAAGTTTGGAGTTCAGGTCCACTTTAAGTTCTCTTTCCATGCACGCAATAGGACAGGTGAGTGCTACTTTAGGAGGCGGAGACAGATTTAAAGAGACTCTGTAACAACAAAAACCTCCCCTGGGGGGTACTCACCTCGGGTGGGGGAAGCCTCCGGATCCTAATGAGGCTTCCCACGCCGTCCTCTGTCCCACGGGGGTCTCGCTGCAGCCCTCCGAACAGCCGGCGACAGAGCCGACTGTAGCTTCAATATTTACCTTTGCTGGCTCCAGCGGGGGCGCTGTGGCGGCTTTCGGCACGGAAATAGACGGAAATACCCGATCTCCGTCGGGTCCGCTCTACTGCGCAGGCGCCGGAAACTTGCGCCTGCGCAGTAGAGCAGACCCGACGGAGATCGGGTATTTCCGCCTACTTCGGAGCCGACAGCCTTCAGAGCGCCTGCGCAGGAGCCAGGAAGGTAAATATTACGTCACCGCTGCACAGAGGGCTGCAGCGAGACCCCTGACGGATGGAGGACGGCGTGGGAAGCCTCATTAGGATCCGGAGGCTTCCCCCACCCGAGGTGAGTACCCCCCAGGGGACGTTTTGTCGTTACAGTTCCTCTTTAAGGTTCTATGCTGTGAGTTTAGAAAAAAGGCACTCATAGCTCTCATGGTGTAAATATTGAATGGGACATAGCCTATTTTTATAACTTTAAAATACTTATCATTGTTCCCATATACTTTAATGCATATATCATTATTGTAGATATTTTATACTATACATGTTTACATTTAAGACTTGCATGTACTGGAAACTGTTTTTCATTGTGTTTACAAATTGATCTAATTGTCTCCTCTGTATGTTCTATTTCAATTGAGACGACCTAATGATTTTTTTTTTAAAGAAATTTTATTGAGTTTTCTTTTTAACAATCCTTCTTTGGAGCCCAAAAGCACCATTAAACAGGTATTAACCTCTTGAGGACTGCAGTGTTAAACCCCCTAGTGACCAGGCCATTTTATGTAAAATGGACCACTGCAGCTTGAAGGCCAAGCTGCAGGTCCGCACAACACAGCACACAAGTGATTCCACCCCCCTTTTCTCCCCATCAACAGAGCTCTCTGTTGGTGGGGTCTGATCGCAGTGCTGTACATGTAAATAGACATCGATCACGCCGTCTAACAGTCTCCCGCGAGACTGAAGGCGGGGTGGAGCTCCGCCCCCCCCCCCCCCCCCCGAGCAGGAGATGTGTGCGCAGCCTGCGCGCGATCTCCTGCAAACTGCTGCCCCAGGACTTTACGCCTATCGGCGTTAGGCGCTCCTGGGGCTGCCGCCACGGCCATGCCCATCGGCGTGACGCAGTCGGCAAACAGTTAACATTGCTCAGAGAGCCACAGATAATCCGGTAGTCATTGAACTCTTATAAGGAAGATTAACCCCCCAAACCAAGAAACCCCACCCTCTCAGCCACCGTCCTAACAATTTAGAGGATGATCTTGCCTGTTGTTTGCAGGCATTTTATTTGACACAAATGGCCTTACCTAAAAGATATGTGAGGTTGTATTATCGTATCTATATTTTTAGCTGACTCCATTCCCCCAAAAGGTCTTTGTTCGCATACCAAGCAGTGTACTGATAGGATTTCATTATCTCTAATCTCTTAAGCCGCATCTACACGCGTAGATGCGGCTCCGATCCGGCGGCTCGATTAGCCGTCGGATCGCCTCTTCCGCGTCCCTGCTCGCGCGCCGGATTCGATTTCCCCCCTCGTTTCCGCCGGCGCCGCTTATCTTCCGCTCGATTCCCTGCCATTGTCCCCTCGCGGGGAGTGAGCAGGGAATCGGCGGTGCGGAGATCCGTGCTGTCGGATCTTATCAATCGAGCCGCATCTGCACGTGTAGATGCGGCTTTAAAGGAATGTGTAATGAAGCACTTCCAAACCTTCACAAGTGTGAGATATATTTTTCCTTATGCATTAAAGGGACACTTTAGTCAAACAAAAAAAATTAGTTTTACTCACCTGGGGCTTCCAATAGCCCGCTGCAGCTGTCCGGTGCCTTCGCCATCTCCCTCCGATCCACTTGGCCCCGCCGGCAGCCACTTCCTGTTTCGGTGACGGGAGCTGACAGGCTGGGGATGCGAGTGATTCTTCGCGTTCCTGGCCACAATAGCGCCATCTATGCTGCTATAGCATATATCCTATACCATATAGCAGCATAGAGGGTGCTAATGTGTCTGGGAACGCAAAGAATCACTCGCGGCCCCAGCCTGTCAGCTCCTGTCACCAAAACAGGAAGTGGCTACTGGCGGGGCCAGGAGGATCGGAGGGAGACGGCGAGGGCACCGGACAGCTGCAGGGGGCTATTGGAAGCCCTAGGTGAGTAAAACTCATTTTTTTTGTTTGACTTAAGTGTCCCTTTTAAGGTTTCCATGTTATCTAAATGGAATATGTGTAAAAGTTCTTGCTTGATATCCCACACTGAGGGCAAACTTGGATAAATCCATTTATTATATATTACTTTACGAGAAGCTATTAATATCATGTGGGCTAAGTGTGGAATTTGACTAATGGATTGATTTTGCTCCTGATGTGGGAGATCTGGTTGATGGCTGTGATTGAATAGGCATATTTGTGGGCTCAAATTGAGATTATATCTACTAAGGGAGAAGATGTACTTTTGAACCTTATTCCAGAAAATTTTAACGGGTGGGCATTCCCATAAGCAATGATACATAGAGGCATTTGGCAATGAGCCTTTGTGACAATGTGGCTGGTAATGAGGAGGTTTCTTCTTATACTTAATATTGAACGCATATTTGGCTCTGTGAATCATTTTAAAGTGCGATTCTCGCCAAGCTTAAATGTTGTTGCCTTCTAGAATGCTTTTGCTCAGGTTCTCTATGGGTAAATTTTCGAGCCATGAGGAAAAATTTATATTTGCTTTTCCTTCTGTGTATCTGCTGGCTATTTTTTGTTGTAGTTCTGATAGGGATACTTTAGGTCTTTGGGGATTCAAAAAATGGTCAAAGTCATTCAGATTCATTATTCCAGCCATATTGTCCACAAGCTTTAGTAAGTATGATTTTAGCTGTGCATAGTACAGAACATGTGATCTGGGGATGCCATACATCGCTCTTAGTTCCAAGAAAGTGTACCGCCTATTTTTTTTTTTTTTGACCTAATGATTTTTAAAGTGTATTTTTTTCCCTTTTAAATTTCTTGCCATCGTTGTGGGGGTGGAATGTGCAGGCTCATTAGCTGGCTGACCAACCCTATATAAATGGGCAGCAGATCAGTTTTAGTCACCCTATGAGCAGGGCTGGATTTGTACTCTTTACTGCCCAAGGCCACTGTCCGCAGCCACTCCTCCTTCAGTATAGATAGCCTGATAGCCATAGTGCTTCCCTCACAGGAAGCCAGATGATTCTCCATACCCTTCCTACCGTTAACTATTAGTCAAAGATAACATAATTGAACACAAAATGCAGTTTTAAATGATGGTTTTTATTATTTAGTGAG
Organism: Hyperolius riggenbachi; assembly: GCF_040937935.1. Taxonomy (NCBI): domain Eukaryota; kingdom Metazoa; phylum Chordata; class Amphibia; order Anura; family Hyperoliidae; genus Hyperolius; species Hyperolius riggenbachi. The sequence goes on from NC_090649.1 coordinate 442,174,316, forward strand.
AAAAATAACTCAAAACCTACATGGCCCTGTGTGAAAAAGAAATTGCCCCCTGAACCTAATAACTGGTTGGGCCACCCTTAGCAGCAATAACTGCAATCAAGCATTTGCGATACCTTGCAACGAGTCATTTACAGTGCTCTGGAGGAATTTTGGCCCACTCATCTTTGCAGAATTGTTGTAATTCAGCTTTATTTGAGGGTTTTCTAGCATGAACCGCCTTTTTAAGGTCATGCCACAACATCTCAATAGGATTCAGGTCAGGACTTTGACTAGGCCACTCCAAAGTCTTCATTTTGTTTTTCTTCAGCCATTCAGAGGTGGATTTGCTGGTGTGTTTTGGGTCATTGTCCTGCTGCAGCACCCAAGATCTCTTCAGATTGAGTTGACGAACAGATGGCCGGACATTCTCCTTCAGGATTTTTTGGTAGACAGTAGAATTCATGTTCCATCTATCACAGCAAGCCTTCCAGGTCCTAAAGCAGCAAAACAACCCCAGACCATCACACTACCACCACCACCATATTTTACTGTTGGTATGATGTTCTTTTGCTGAAATGCTGTATTACTTCTACGCCAGATGTAACGGGACACGCACCTTCCAAAAAGTTCAACTTTTGTCTCGTCGGTCCACAAAGTATTTTCCAGGACGTCTCAGGAGAGCAACCCTGAGACTTGTCTCCTTCCATTTTAGATTGGACAGGACGCTAGTTAAAAAATTAACATAATGAGATTAGGCAGGAAACAGGCAGCATATATAAGGCAGCATTCCCTTACCCTCCTCAGTTGTTTTCCTGTCCAGCAGGATGCTGGTTCGCTGGAGGGGCTGGCTACCCATGAGGGAACTTCAGGAGCCGCGGCTGCCACGCTTTCCGACTTGCGCTGGTCAGTTGGAGCCATGCGCGGACACTGGCCGCACGCATCTGCCTCTCCCTGCATTGTGCGCAGACGCGCTGAAGACTGGAGGTCTTCCGTAGACGGACTTCCGCCGGAAGGACACACGCATCACATGACGGAGTCATGTGATCGGCTGAGAGGAAGGAGGAAGTCAGCCTGGCGTGCGTTGCAGCGGCCATTCACCGCTATAGAGCTAGGGCTCCGAATCAAGGCGGAAACGGCGCGGATCAGGTAAAAGACCTCAGGTGCATAACCTGAGTTTGGGCGGAGCACCACAGAGTGCTATTTAAGATGGCATCATGGTCATTTTTTCTATTAGGCTGACCATGGAAACACCCGCAGGCTCTTGCTCCCAGGGCTCTGAGGAGACAAGCTCCACTTCCTCTCTGGTATGTGTCACATTGGTTATTTGACTTAATACCTGAATTGTGTGTATATATTTTTTTATTCATTGTTTAAAGGGAGGTTCAGGCTTTAGCTATTTCCTTTGTCTGTGTTTTTCAGCCAAAGAATGTAAAGTCGGATTCAAGGCACAAACAGGATAGGCCTACCAAGTCTGATAAAACTGATAAGCCTGATAAAACGACTACTTCTGAAACTAAGTCTGTACCTAAGTCGAAGTGTGCAGTATGTAATACTCGTATGCCGGACTCAGCTAAGCATCTGTGTCAGTCTTGCACGGAAAAGGTGGTTAAGGACGAGTCACCCACTCTGTTAAAAGACCTTATGGGTTGGATGAGATCAGAGATGTCATCAGCCATTCAGGAGATTAAGAGATCAGCCATAAATCCTGATGTGCCCCCGAGTACACCTCCTGTTACTCTACCTTCCGATGCCCCTATTGCTGGTACTTCCCAGTCCCCTATCAGACCACCTAAGAGAAGGAGGATTGAGATAGACTCAGAAAGGTCAGAGGGGTCAGAAGGTGAAATAGACATTTCCTCCCTTGAAGAATTACCCCAATCAGAAATTGATGCATCCGAGAGTAAAAATGTAAAACCATTAAAGTTTGCTTTTTCCACTGACTTTATGAAAGAACTAATTGAAGCAATGCATTGTGCAATGGGTATTACTAAAGAACAAAAGTCTTTGTCACCTCTAGACCAGATGTACGAAAGTCTTTCAGATACACAGTCATCTTTTATCCCTGTTCATTCCAGTCTAAAAGACATTATAAAGAAAGAGTGGGATAATCCGGAAAAGAGGGCTTTCTGGCCTAAATCCCTGGCAAAAAGATATCCCTATAGCCCGGAAGATCAGAAATTCTGGGGTCACTCTCCAAAACTAGACCCAGCCTTGTCCAGAGTCTCTAGAAGGTCTGAGCTTCAGTTTGAAGATTTTGGCAACCTGAGAAATCCCATAGATAAGAAAATGGACAACATTTTGAGACGGGGGTGGGAAGCGGTCACTTTGAATTTCAAACCATCTGTAGCCTCCACCGCAGTTTCTAGATCTCTAAAGATCTGGTTGACTGAATTACAGACCCAGATCGCTACTGGAACCCCTAGGGAAGAGATCCTTAACTCCTTTCCTAAGATTCTGCATGCCACTAACTACCTAACTGATGCGGCAGACGATTCAGTCCGCCTTACTGCCAGAGCTTCTGCTTTAGTAAACACAGCCAGACGAGGCATTTGGGTCAAAACCTGGCAGGGAGACACATCATCAAAATCTAAGCTATGTGGAGTTCCCTGTGAGGGCAACCTCCTCTTTGGTTCTAAGCTAGACGAGATTTTAGAAAGATCCTCAGACAGGAAAAAGAACTTTCCCGTTAGAAGACGTAACTTTCGGGCAAACCGTTCCTTTCGTGACCAGGGCAAAACGGAGACAGAGAATAGATCAGCTCCCAGAAGGAGATGGCCCCCCAATAGATCTCACCGTGCAAAGCCCGGCATACCCTATACCCCGGCCAACCAACAGCCTAAACAATGACGCCAGGATTCCGGTGGGAGGCAGGGTATCTCACTTTTTCGAACACTGGCAGGAACTTTTTCACAACAGATGGCTATTAAACATCATTCTCCAGGGGTACAAGATAGAGTTTTCATACCCTCCACCAAGCCAATTTTTCGTAACTCCCCCTCCAAGAGATCAGGTTCAAAATCAGGCTCTACAAACAGAGGTAGGATCACTGTTATCCAAGAGGGTCATCCGACAGGTTCCCAAATGTCAGGAGGGTCAAGGTTTTTACTCCCCTGTGTTCCTAGTAAAGAAGCCACAAGGAAGTTATCGATTCATCCTCAACTTGAAACAATTAAACAAAGCAGTCCGATACAGAAAATTCCGGATGGACAACATCCGCTCAGTCATAAATCGTCTGCAGGAAAATTGCTTTCTAGCATCCCTGGATCTAAAAGACGCCTATCTCCATCTGCCTATCCATCTAGAATCCCAGTGCTACCTGAGGTTTGCAATGGTGTTTCAAGGAGAGGTAAGACATTTTCAATTTAATTCTCTCCCTTTTGGTATTTCATCTGCTCCTTGGCTCTTTACGAAAGTTATGGCAGAAGTCTTGGCAGTGCTTAGGCTTAGATCTGTGCAAGTGATTGCTTATTTGGATGACTTACTTATCTGGGGTCCATCTTTTGATTCAGTAAATCTCCAAGTGGAGTTGACTATTGACTTCCTTATCAGTTTGGGGTGGTTGATTAATTGGGAGAAGTCATCCCTACTACCCAGACAATACATGGAATTCTTGGGGTTTGATATATGTTCTGTCAGTAAAAGACTGTATATACCATCACGGAAATCCTCGCTGATGTTAAATTCTGTTCTTTCTTTTCAGAGTTCAGTCTCCATCACTCTGAGAAAGGCTATGGCTGTATTGGGTACCATGACAGCATCCTTCCCAGCGATACAATGGGGTCAGTTGCATTCCAGAACCTTACAGAACTGGATACTATCGAAATGGGACAGAAGCCTGAAGTCTTTGGACAAGAGAGTGACAATTCCCTGGAGAGTGAAACAGTCTCTAGACTGGTGGTCAGATCAGGAACATCTGAATGCAGGGAATCTCTGGGAATTCCCTCAGCAGTCTCTGATCACAACCGACGCGAGTTCCTGGGGATGGGGAGCTTATCTGGAGCAACTACCGGCTCAGGGTCATTGGTCTACACTAATTCAGAGCAGATCATCGAACTACAGAGAACTACGGGCTGTTTGGGAAGCTCTTCAGACCTTCTCCCTACTTATACATCAACATCATGTTGTAATCAGGACAGACAACAACACGGTAGTGGCCTACCTCAACCGTCAAGGGGGGACAAGGAGCAGATCTTTGTGGAGTCTAACCTCGAAGATTCTTTGCTGGGCGGAAAAGAATTTAAAGTCCTTGAAAGCGGTTCATCTGAAGGGGGCTCTAAATTGCGTTGCAGATTATCTAAGCCGAAAGATGATCTATCAAGACGAATGGTCTCTAAACGACCAAGTATTCAGGCAGATCTCTCAACGATGGGGAACACCAGAGGTGGACATGTTCGCAAGAAGGAACAATGCCAAATGTCCTCGATTTGCCTCCGTGTCCACAGGACAATCCCTGGGTCCTGGACGCCTTTTCAGTCAATTGGAACAAGCATCATCTTTACCTTTTTCCTCCCTTGGGACTGATTTCAAAGGTACTGAGCAAGATTCAACGAGACCAGGCCCGAGCAATCTTGGTAGTACCATTTTGGCCCAAGAGATCCTGGTTTGCTCTACTACAAAGTTTAGCCTCAGATCACCTGATCCTGCCGGATCGACCGGACTTGTTGAGCCAGGGTCCGGTTCTGCATCACAATCCAGGAATCCTTCACCTTTCTGCCTGGAGCCTGAGTGGCAAGTATTAAAGAGGAAAGGATTCTCTAACAGGTTGTCGGAGATACTTATCCAGAGCAGGAAGAAAGTGACAAGACAGATTTACGCTAAAGCATGGAATACCTATAGCAACTGGTGTACATCTACATCTAAAGATCCAGTCCTCTCTTCTTCAGTGCTGGAGTTCTTGCAGGAGGGATTCCAAAAAGGCCTGAGCTCTAGTACTCTGAAGGTTCAGACCGCGGCATTGAGTGTTTTCTTAGAGAGAAGATTGGCGGAGGAGGAATACGTTGTCCGTTTTTTTAGGGCACTGAAAAGACTAAGACCTGCAGTACAGATAAAAGTACCTACTTGGGACTTGAACACAGTATTGCAAGCTCTATGTGAAGCTCCTTTCGAACCAATCTCGGAAATCTCAGAAAAACATCTCACCTTGAAAATGGCTTTTCTTCTAGCCATAACTTCTGCACGAAGAGTGGGAGAATTACAGGCGTTATCAGTCAATGAACCATACTGTACCATTTCAGAAGACAGAGTAACTCTTCGCCTAAATATCTCTTTTCTACCCAAGATTGTATCCAAATTTCATACATCTCAGGAGATCCTATTACCAACCTTCTGTAGTAACCCATCAAATCAGAAAGAGGAAAAGATGCACTGTCTAGATGTGAGGAGGTGTTTAATACAGTACATTCAACAATCTAAATCTTGGAGTAAATCCAACGCTTTGTTGATTCTCTTTGCTGGGAAAGGCCGTGGCAGACAGGCCTCGAAATCATCCTTAGCAAGATGGATCAGACAGGCCATTGCATTATCCTATATCCAACAGGGAAAGCAATTATCTGGACCAGTGAAAGCACATTCACTAGAGCTGTGTCAACATCATGGGCAGAGAGGGCAGGAGCTACTATAGAGCAGATATGTAAAGCGGCTACCTGGTCAAGCCACAATACGTTCGTTAAACATTATAGACTGGACTTATCATCCAATTCTGATTTATGTTTTGGTAGACGTGTGTTGCAGGCTGTTATCCCTCCCTAATAAAGTTTCTTGTTTATCTTCTCAGGGTTGCTGTCCTGAGACGTCCTGGAAAGACAAACTTACTTGTGGTAACGTCTTTTCCAGGAGTCGGAAGGACAGCACCCTTGCTACCCACCCGAATAAAATAATTTTGTTGAAGCATCATTCTGTGTGGAGTCTTTTTTTTTTATTACTGAGGAGGGTAAGGGAATGCTGCCTTATATATGCTGCCTGTTTCCTGCCTAATCTCATTATGTTAATTTTTTAACTAGCGTCCTGTCCAATCTAAAATGGAAGGAGACAAGTCTCAGGGTTGCTGTCCTTCCGACTCCTGGAAAAGACGTTACCACAGGTAAGTTTGTCTTTCCCAAAAGTCTTGGCAATCATTGAGATTTTTTTTTTTTTAGCAAAATTGAGACGAGCCTTAATGTTCTTTTTGCTTAAAAGTGGTTTGCGCCTTGGATATCTGCCATGCAGACCGTTTTTGCCCAGTCTCTTTCTTATGTTGGAGTCGTGAACAATGACCTTAATTGAGGCAAGTGAGGCCTGCAGTTCTTTAGATGTTGTCCTGGGGTCTTTTGTGGCCTCTCAGATGAGTTTTCTCTGCGCTCTTGGGGTAATTTTGGTCGGCCAGCCACTCCTGGGAAGGTTCATCACTGTTCCATGTTTTTGCTATTTGTGGATAATGGCTCTCACTGTGATTCGCTGGAGTCCCAAAGCTTTAGAAATGGCTTTATAACCTTTACCAGACTGATAGATCTCAATTACAGTACTTTGTTCTCATTTGTTCCTGAATTTCTTTGGATCTTGGCATGATGTCTAGCTTTTGAGGTGCTTTTGGTCTACTTCTCTGTGTCCGATAGCTCCTATTTAGGTGATTTCTTGATTGAAACAGGTGTGGCAGTAATCAGGCCTGGGGGTGACTACAGAAATTGAACTCAGGTGTGATAAACCACAGTTAAGTTATTTTTTAACAAGGGGGGGCAATCACTTTTTCACACAGGGCCATGTAGATTTGGAGGTTTTTTTTCTCACTAAATAATAAAAACCATCATTTAAAACTGCATTTTTTGTTCAATTATGTTATCTTTGACTAATAGGTAATGGTTTTTGATGAGCAGAAACATTTAAGTGGGACAAACATGCAAAAGAATAAGAAATCAGGAAGGGGGCAAATAGTTTTTTCACACCACTGTAGGTAGCCAGGTGACCCTTTCCTTCCACCTAATATAGCCTGCTGCCCACATGCCCTTGATCCTGTGTTGCCCTAGGCAATGGCCTATGTGGTCTTGGCTTAAATCCAGTACTGCCAATGAGTGAGCAAAGTCTGATATGAAACGTGTTGGCATCGGCTCCTTTATGTAGACTGTCTTTGTATTGTCTTTGAGTCAGTATACTCTTCAAGGCTGCACAAAAAGGATTGATTTGGGGATGTGGGCAGTGCTAGTTGCACATTATCGGCATATACTGTGTATCATTCATAGAGTTCCATCAGTCCTCTACGTTCATAGGAATCTAAGTGACCATCACTTAATGCAGGAGTGACAACTGCTGCAGCACTTTACAGGGTACATAGTCATGTCATTGACTGTTCTCAGAGGAACTCCCTTATAAACGCCATGCAACATTGGTCAGCATGGTGGCTAAGTGAATAGCCATCTTGCCTTGCAACGCTAAGTCCACAGAATCCTAGCCAGTGCCCTATCTGCACAGAGTTTGTCTGTTCTTCCCATATCTATGTGAGCCACTCCGGTTTCCTACCACAAATTCTGCCCAATATGCTACAACAGCCAATCTCTTGGCTGCATGCTTGTTCCAGGTGTGATTTCACTGTGCTGTCGTCTTGCAATGTGGGAGTCCTGGGTTTGAATACCAGCCAGGATAATGTCAGCATAGAGGATATCAGTGCAATATAAAATAAGAATATGGTAGGATCAGAGAGCTCCTTTGAGGAGTCAGTGACATGACTATGTTCTCTAAAGTTCTGAAGAAGATGTCAGTGTTATATAAATACTTAATAAGGATTGAGGAACTGTGTGTGTTCTCATTGCACTTGTAATGTCACCCATCCTGTTCACATATGGAAGACATTAGTATAGCAACGTCTACAGTTCAGAAAACTTGATGCAAGCAGAATATGTTGGCCACTAATACCGACCCTTTAATGTTGTGTGAGTAACTGATCCAGAACAGTTATTCAGATCACTTGTTCTGGTTACATGCTGGTTTCAGGCATGATGTTGACTCTGAGTACATCGGCACCACAGCCAGGAAACTAGCATTTGTGTTACCTGAATACAGCAGCCCCCATATGGCTCTTTATGTGGGTTTCCTATGAGAGGATAAAACCGCTATGGCCTCCCCGCAGAAATAAGAAAAGGATCACAAACCACAGTTTCCAGATATTTATTTATGTAAAATTTCCCTGAAAGTCCCCCATGAAGGGAGCTGTCTGGCAGTTACAGATCACACAGGAAGTACATTGTAAGACTCCTATATTACAGAAATGCCGGTGCAATCTGCCCACGCACAGCCACAACCACTTGGAAGCACACCAAAACCTCCTTAGTGTCTCCAACCCATTTACACATCAACACTCAACAGAGCAGCACTGAACAGAGCGCAGAGGTAGATGCCTAGTGATTTCCAAATTATGCTCCTTTCCAGGACCACACAGACAGACAATCCAGAGCCATGCATGGGGTAACAAAACATGTCTCCTTCAGAGGTGCACAGAGGGGAATGGAACCGATTCCTGAATGGATACGGGACGTGGATTACGCTCCCTTCTGGAACTGGGCTGAGGAAAGTAGACAATGCTCTTTTCTAGAACCAAGACTAAGGAAGTAAGCAGCAATCCCTTCTAGAACTGGGAAGACGGAACATGGACACTGCGTTCTTGAACCAGGACGACGGAAGTAGACAATATTCCCCCCTAGTGCGAAGTGAAACCAGCAATAATGTTACTTTCTAGAACCAGGAAGAGGTAAAGGAACAATTTTGAGAAGAAGCGATGCTTCCTTCCCCAACCAAAAAGAGGGGAAACCTAATGCAGAAGTGGAAAAATGTATGACCTTTCCTTATAGAACCAGAATAAGGGGGAAATGGACAATGCTCCCTTCCAGAGTAGGAAAGTGGGAAAACGGAAAATTCTCCCCTCCAGATCCTGGTTAAAGTAAATACATAATGCTTCCTTGTAGAACCAGGAAGTGGACCACACTCCAGTTTAGAATTGGGAAGAGGGTAAGTGAATGATGCTCCCTTCCTAGGATAATAGAAATAGATGGATGGCGTTATCTTCTAGGACCAAGAATAGGGGAATAGATAATGCTCCCTTCTATATTCATAAAGAACAAACTATTCTCTAGAAATGGGAAGGGGGAAACATAACGACTGGGAGGAGGTGAAACACAAAATATCTTCTACAGCAATGAAGCTGGGAAACTGTCTAAATCTAGTAAGAGAGAGAACTGATGATGCTTCCTTCTAGAGCTGGGAAGGAGGGAGGTGGATAATGAATGCACCCTGATCGGGGTCAAATGGAGCTCCCTTCTAGATCCAGAAAAAGGGAAATGAACATTCCTTCTAGAGCAGGGGTCTCAAACTCAATTTACCTGGGGGCTGCAGGAGGCAAAGTCAGGATGAGGCTGGGCCGCATAAGGGGTTTCACATGTCCCCGCCGCAAAACGAGGGCTGCAGAGCCCCCAAATCGCCCGGGAGGAAATCCGCCGGCATTTCCTGGAAGGGGCAGAGCTTTCAGCTTCAGCTCTGCCCCTCCTGATGTCAATCGCGGCGCATCGCCGCCTCTGCCCGCCCCTCTCACTCTTCCTTCACAGAGAGGGGCGGGGAGAGGCGGCGATTGACGTCAGGAGGGGCAGAGCTGCATCTGGAAGCTCTGCCCCTCAGCGCAGTCGTGGATGTTTGCCCGGGGGATTTGGGGTTTCTGCAGCCCTCGTTTACCGGCGGGGATGCGGCGGATTACTTGGGAGCACTGAAGTGAACTATAAGGTAAAATAGGCAAAAATAGTTCGCTTCCGTGTCTCTGTTGCTTTTGCCAGCGGGGGCCACAAAATATTGTATCGAGACCTCTGTTCTAGAGCCAAGGTGAAGAGATATGGATAATGTTCTCTTTTAGAACTGGGAAACTGATAATGCTCCCTTTTAGAACTGAGAAGCAATTTAAACCACATTCTCACTTCTATCTGGGCAGAAGGAATTCCAAATCTGGTATCATCGTCTAGATCTGGTAGTGGGAAAGCGATGACTCTTCCTTTTCGATCTGGTGAGAGGGAAGTTGGATTATGGGCTCAATTTACTAAGACCTGCTTTGTTAAAATTTCATGTGAGGTAAATTACCTCGTACGGTAAAAAATTATTCACACGTGGTAATAGTTTGTTACATTATTTTTAAAAATTCTCAACAATTCACGAAGATTTTTTGCCTCATATGGTATTTAACCCTTTCCACTTTTCGAATTCCGTGTTGCACTCATATGTCCCGTTACGCGGGACATCTCTGCAGCGGTGGTTTGCAGCGCATCGGGAACGCTGCCAACCCCCCGATCACTATGCGACCTTTAGTGGGCAAGTAATACTACATGCCCACACTGTCCGTGCCCCCCCAGCCCCATACTGGAAATCCGCGTTCCTGGCCGGAAGGAAGTGACATTTATATTTAAATGTTACTTCTGTTTCTTTCTTTTTTTTTAAATAAAAAATGGTTGCTGATTTGAATTAGCAGATTCCTTTGAGCAGATTCCATGCAGATTACTTCGCAGATTGCTTTCAAAGTTGCATAGGGTATCAATTGAATCCTACGGAAGGGACTGGGGGAGAGTGTAAATAGTAGCCAGTATTTTATTGCTAATCTTCCCAATCGAAATATCAACTATTGCATTGTGTGTAGGGACAGTAAGACCCCGGGTGGCGGGCATAAAACCAACTATTATTGCAAAACTTGCTCATGCAGGCCCTGATTACACCCAGGAAACTGTTTTTTTTTTTAATTTACCATACTTTAGCTTTCTCCTCTGCTACCAGCCAATAGAAGATGCCAAACTGTCCAAATAAGGTATCAAATTAAACATTATAATGTGTTCTTTAAAATAAGATATCCCATGTTACGGTGTTATGTTCCATGTTAAAATGAGAGATAGAGTGAGTAAAAGGGAGAGCGCATTTCTTAAAAAAAAAACAAAAAAAAACTCAAAGCAGAAACGACTTCCTTTAGTCTCCTTGGCGGTAATCCCGAGCAGAGCTCGGGCTATCCCGCCGCGGAGGATTGCTCAGGCACTTTGCTAGCTGCATGTTTGTTGCGATCGCCCGCTGCTACCCGACGCGAAAGAGCCCCCCAGCAGACCCCTTGCGCAGCTTGGCCAATCACCGCCAGGCTGCGCTATGGGGTGGATCGGGACTCCCCTGACGTCACGATCGTCACAATGGCGATGTGGGAAGCCCATACAGGAAATCCCGTTCGAGATTATGCGCCGGCAGTGATCAGAGTGTACAGGCGGACGCCGTAGGGAGGGGGGAAGCATGTAGGCTAGGCTAGCTACATGTTAATAAAAAAATTAGGCAAAACAAACACTCCCGCGGCCGTGCGCCGCAATAAATCATAACGCCAGGGAGGTTAGGAAAGAACTCCGAGTGGAAAGGGTTAAACCATTGGCTACAGAGGTTGTTTTTACAATTCAGCGCAGCTCTGATTACTTTGGCAATAACTTTATCACTACCTATCACACCTAAATGATCTCTATATATATATATATATATATTTTTTTTTTTTCCCCCAAGACAAATTAGGCTTTTTGTGGGTATTTTTTTTTCCTTCAGTAATTATCTTATTTTCTAAATGGAAAATAAGAAAAATAAAATAAAACATACACTATTTATCCCTTGTCAACCATTATAGCTTATTAGGCCTGTTTAAAAACAGGCTCTAGGCTGTGGAGGCGGCCCCTCGTCTCTCTTTTAAAATCCGCGCTTATATCATGTGCTGCTCATGCGCACACACCCACCTGCCCCCATTCGGGACCCATCTTCCACTGCCGCGCGTCATTGCCCCTCATTTCTCGGCAGTGTCTCTACATCCCTCTGTGCACATATGCAGTGCAAAAAGCAGTGACACACTGACATGGGACCCTTGCGTTTTATTGTATTGGATATGTAAACAGTTCTATTGTACATTAAACTCACATTTTATTTGTCTCTCTCCCCTCTTTATTAAAACTGTGCCTGATACATAATGAATACAAATGAACTGACTCTATACCTTACTCATTGCTGCAACTCTTCTCCTGCAATGTTTATTTTACACATGTATACTCTCTAGTCCTGTGTTGAATTCCCTGGAGAAAGGAGAGGGGTTTGCGGTCATTCCTTTTCAACTCTAGCCTTTTTATCAGCTCAAAGATGAATAAACCGTGTTCTCTAAAATTTTGAAGAGTGGAGAGTGCAGTGACTTATTTTCAGGTACTCTGGTAGGAAGTAAGGCTTATTGCAGCGCAGGGAAAATGGTCCCCAGATGTTACAAAGTAAGCATTTTTTTATACTAACTAGTAAAGAGCAATTTCAAGCTGCATAAAATGAACATAAAATGCGTATCAGCTCTCTTACTAACCATTGTCTACACAGTAATATTGTGTATTTGTGTTTTACAACAGGTGGAATTAGGGGACAAAAATTAATTTACTTTCCTGAATAGTTTAATTAGCACTCCATTTTTGTCTACCCTCAATTTTCCCATCTCACACCCTTCTGTAATCTCACAAATAGCTGTCTTACTGAATATCTCACTTGTTTTACCGCATGACCTAATCTTTGTCAAATGACATTTATAAGTTATTTACCTCACTGGTCGAGAATTGTAGCCTTCTATGCGATATTGTGAATTGATATTTGAGAAAATGTTTGGTACAATCAGCTGATTTCTCCTTTACAACACTCAACTAAGTAAATTGAGACCAATGTTGCCTTCTAGATTTGATAAGAGCGGAAATGGGCAGTGCTCCCTTCTAACTCTGAGAAAAGTACAACGTTGCTTCTAGATTTGGGAAGAGGGTAAAAAGGCTGATGCTCCCTTCCAGGACTAGGAGAGGAAATGGACAAGACCGCCTTCTCGCGTGCACAGGAGTAACAAGTGGTGTTCCTTTTCAGATAGGCAGTAACGGGATGACAATCTTTTCCAGTAGTAAAAGGGGGAAACCACAGAGGGGCAGCACTGCCATTCTGAATAGTGTGGAAGGAAAACAGATGATATGTGGGAGTCTAGTAACATGTCCACATGAAAAGCAACAGTCCATGACTGAAGCACATCTATTTCATACATATCAACTTGTAGGAAAAGTGACTATAAAAACAACACAACTTGCTACTTCAAGTCACTGACTCGGGAAGGGAATACACAGTGATTGATCTGTTCCTCCTTATGGCATCATGGTCACATCATATCTTCACAAGTCCAAATACGCCCACAGGAAATTGCTTGACATGAGTTGGCCACTGGGCAGCTAGCTGGAAAAACTTGACATCGTTCCACTCCACCCCATCTATGGTGACTGCAAAGAAGGACAGGAATGAGATTAACATGAGGCCAGATCTATCAGAGTTCAGCATCCAGTGGATCTGAGGTCCATTACCTCGCAACATGGTGTTCTGGTTCTTGGCAGTGCAGATGAGTCGGCTGATACCCTCAATAACCTGACTGCGAGACTCGGCCTCCTTCTCTTTAGGCTTCTTACTGAGGAACATGACTGGAGACACGAGACAAAAGTATGTGCACTTTGCAGATAGTAATAGCCAACAATCATAATGTAATCACTAGGAGGAAGCCTAGACACACATAATAATTTACTGACAGTTCGCCACTGAGATATACTAGCCCTGCCTCCCCCCCCCACAGTCATAACAGCTCCCCCAACTTTTATCAATCTTTAAATTATGGTACAGATATTACTAAAGCACCAGTTCTGATTGGTAATTGTGTGGTCTTATGATCTCAGTGTTAGGACACAGAAAATGGTCATCACATGACTCAGATTCTCACCTTTCTTGTTCTTCTCCTGTGTGACGATGGTCATTGCCATGCCAAGGGGCAAGCCGTTCTCTCCAGGCAGTGGCAGGCGGCTCACCTGCAGCGAGCGGAAATTACTCTTCAGAGTGTTTTTCGTGGCTGTGTCTCGCCGGTCCCCGTCTTTCCTGCGATCTGTCCCTTGCCACTGCCAGTAATCTACCTGAAGGCCCATCACCTCTACTCCTGCAGAGAGGGTGCTGAGTCCACAGCAGCCAATAATGGAAGAATGAGATAGAAGGGTGGAGAAGACAGAGAGGTGGGGGAAATAGGGAGGAAGAGGTGGATGAAGAAAGGAGAGAGAGAAAAGGCGACAGAGAAGCAGGTGAAGGAGGAAGAGAATGACAATTTAATTTAACACCATTATTAAAGGACAACTTTAGGGAGGCTGCCATGTTCTTTTCCTTTAGTGCAATACAAGTTGCCTGACTGTCCTGCTGATCCTCTGTCTCTAATGCTTTTAGCCATAGACCCTGAACAAGCATGCAGCAGATCAGGTGTTTCCGACATTAATGTCGGAACTTACAAGATTAGCTGCATGCTTGTTTCTGGTGTTATTCAGACACTACTGCATCCAAATAGATCAGCACTGCTGCCAGGCAACTGGTATTGTTTAAAAGGAAATAAATATGGCAGCCTACACATACCTCTCGCTACAGTTGTCCTTTAAGGTTAGTAAATTACATCACTCAATTACACAATTCCATTATTTCATTTCCCACAAAGGATACCCGAAGTGACATGTGACATGATGAGATAGACATGGGTATGTACAGTGCCTAGCACACAAATAACTATGCTGTGTTCTTTTTTTTCTTTCTCTGCCTGAAAGAGTTAAATATCAGATATGTAAATGGCTAACTCAGTCCTGACTCAGACAGGAAATGACTACAGTGTGACCCTCACTGATAAGAAATTCCCCTTTTTATTTCTTTCTTGCTCTCAGAAGTCATTTTCTGCTAGAAAGGTGTTTTATAGTTGGAATTTCTTATCCGTGAGAGTCACACTGTAGTCACTTCCTGTCTGAGTCAGGACGGAGTCAGCTACTTACATACCTGATATTTAACTCTTTCAGGCAGAGTAAGAAAAAAAGGAACACAGCATAGTTATTTGTGTGCTAGGCACTGTACATACCCATGTCTATCTCATCATGTCACATGTCACTTCGGGTATGAACCTAAGTGAACCTATAGCTGATCGATTTATAGGAATCCACTGGTGAAATGAATGTGTTTCATTAAAACACAATTCTTTTCCTGCAAACTTTTCTTCTGTCTTTATACACCTACATCAAAAAAAATAAATTCACGTCAAACTGAGTAGCTGAGTTACAGCTGAACTTGCTGACTCCCTCAGGATCACTCTTAAACCCTCCCCTCTGATGACTCATGCTGTCAGGGTGGAAAGAAGACAGCATGAGTCATCAGAAGGGAGGTGGAATCAGAAAGGTGGGGTTAAGCATACAGACTTTTCACTGTATTTCTGATAAAGCGGTATAACATTTTCAGAATAAGAATGGCCTCTGTACTGTTAATAAACACGTATGTTTCAGGATATAACATTGGATTCATGTGTGTTGATCCAGTATACGGTCACTTTAATGGTAAGGCTCTCACCCAGCATTTGATAGGCCGCTGCTGACAGACGGTGAAGGTGGTGGCGTGCCGGTGGCTTCTTTATTTGTAGAGGTGTTGGTTCCAGGAGAGGAGGCAGAGTTCAGAAGTGACGGACTACAGATGGACGCCTCATCAGAGTCCACTGCAGACAGATGGAAAACAACAGAGACTAAAACACGGATGCCAAAAAAGAAAAATGTTCCAGGAATCTACCACCAGAGAACATAGCGATGCAGGGCGCCCTCTATAGTGGTGGTATAGTATTACTTCTGGACATTTTATCCCTGTGCTATGAGATCAAATGTAATCTCCCTCACAATAGACTATGGGGTTGATTGATTCGCAAATCTTGCTTATTTTTCACCTTAAAGAGAACCCGTGTCCAAGATTCATCCGAATCAGTAGCTGATACCCACTTTCTCATAAGAAGTCTTTTCCTTTTCACAAACTGATCATTAGGGGACTCTGTATGGCTGATATTGTGGTGTCCTGACAGTTTCTTGTCTGTGTACCTCATTGCATTGTGGGAAATAACAGCTTTTTACAGCTGGGTCCGACTGCCAAAAAAGCAAGCAGCATCTCCTTCCACTGACATCACCTGCCAGCAGTAAAAATGTCTCCATGTGGTAAATGTCAGAATGTAAATCAGGGAGAGAAAAGATTTTACCATGGGAAAACACTGCCTAAATCATTTATACATACTGGTAATTATTGTAAAAATGAAGCACTTTTTTATGAAATTATTTTCACTTAAGTTCCTCTTTAACTGTAAGAAGAGCTAATGCATAAGATAAACAACTAAGGAGAGATAAATCATGAGTTAAGTCAGTTATTGTGAAATAAATCACGAGTTAAAGTGGTATGAAATTCAGCATTTCTTCTTTGCTCCAAAAGATTATTTACAGCATAAAATCAACCACCACAAACAAACTAAACAAAACCTGTAACAGAACAACATTCAAACAGTTAAACACGGCACTGTTATTCAGTGGAAAGCTCCTTGCTTAAAGAGTAACTGTCATGCATAAAATCAAAAAGAAATTCTTTATTTTTATCTGGTAAACAAGTAATAAGAATGCTAACCAGGCAATCAAAAAGTTAAAAATCACAAATACTTTTCTTGTTGATAAATGATCATTCCCCAGTTTACATGATTCTTATTTGGTACATCTGCCACACAAAGGAAGTTGCAGGGCATGCAGGGTTGTCTTTTTTTTGCTTCTTTACTTTCCCCTCAGACTTAACTAATGCAACCTGATTGGCTGAAGCCTCTTTCCCTCCTGTTTTCCCCTCCCACACCTTTGTTCCTCTCTGATTGGCCAATATTTCTCATGCTGGGACAATGCACTTTCTATTGCAGAGCTGGGTGGGCGTGCCTGAAGACTGGGAGGCAATGCATACACAATCAGATGGAGGAGAGTAAGGGAGGAAATGACATCAGGATTGGCTTCAAGATAGACACAGTTTGAAATGCAGAATTCTAAGAAGGATTTTTTTTTTTTTACTATAGAAAAATCACTAAAATCAAAACGTGGACACTGCAATATATATGTAAGAAGAGGAAGTATTTATCTACTTATATATACATTTTTTTTCTGAGATAGTATGGCTGACAGCTCCTCTTTACGTGGAAAGCTTCTGGCCGCATCCAAAGAGGTGATAACATTATATTTTGTTTACATTCCTTTGTCAGATACATTTAGTAAACATTAGCAAAGTGCAGAAACTGAGCTCTCTGATTCTAGTATGTGTGCAGCTGAGAAGTGATCATTAGATATATTTTAATATATAAATACAGCAGCTATGCAATAAAATGCGATGGCAGCTTTCAGAGCAGATAAACTGTACTTTGGGAATTTGTCATTTGTAAACAGGCAATATTACTTGTGCACAAAAGCAAATATGATAACTGTATGAGTAATAAAAAGAAGGAAAACACAATTTTATTGAATGTTATGTCAGAGTTGTATCCCACTTTAAAGCCAATGGATACCGCTATAAAAAAAAAAAAGTCAGATACTCACCTAAGGAGAGGGAAGGCTCTGTCCTAATGAGCCTTCCCGCTCCTCTCCCAGTGCCCTCGGTGCTGCGCTGGCTCCCCCGTTCGCGTCCGCCGCCGCAGGGACTTCGGAGGTCTTCGGGAGCACTCGGGCTTCCGAAGACGGGCCGCTCCATACTACGTACGCGCGAGCGCGTCATAGAGGGCGCTCGCGCATGCGTAGTATGGAGCGGCCCCATCCTCGGGAGCCCGAGTGCTCCCGAAGGCTTCCGAAAGCTCCCTTCGGCATGCGGAAGTGGCAGTATTTGACCGAACTGGTCGAATACTGCCACGGGGGATCCTGCGCGGGACCGGGCACCGGGAGAGGAGAGGGAAGGCTCATTAGGACCGAGCCTTCCCTCTCCTTAGGTGAGTATCTGACTTTTTCTTTTTTGAAACGGTAAACATTCACTTTAAGTTAGCTAAGGAGAGATATATTGTGACTTAATAAGGAAGGTGAGATAATTCAACAGAAAAACTTTGTGAATCAACCCCTATATCACTTCTGAACACTTGTAAAACACTGATGTACAATCTAATTTATAGAAACATTACTAACATCACCTAAAACATACCAGGACAGGAACCCCTCATTAAGGAAAAGTTAACTTTGCTGACTGTAAGAAATAATTCACCACACAGCTTCAAAATTAGGTCACAGGAGCAACCTCTTCCAACCTATATTTCACCTTCAGGAAGAAGAATATCTCTATATACAGCGACTGTCTCAGCAAATTATTCCGGTATTTCATCTGTATGCCTGTCCTATTTCCTATACAGAAAGTATATTATCCACATTCTGTACCCTGTGTGATCAGCAAACTCACCAGAAGCCGGCAGAGGCTGCTCCACAATCCCAACCTTCACAACCTGCCATGGAAGACAAATATCTTTTCAGTTTGGGGACAAGGACAATATCACCATTAGTGTGACCTATACATGACACAATGCAGTGATTTATAACAATGTCTGTTCAACCGCACAAAGAGATAAAACATCGTCCCAATCACTGAGCGCCCATCAACACTCAAAACCTTCCTGAGATCTCTCCCAGGTGAGGAGATCCCAATCTGGAGATACTCCAGGACATACATGCAAAAGCGGCGGCCGGGAAATTTGTTATGTCAACCCCACCACCAAGGATTCCCCAGCTGTTGCTGCACCACTATTTTCTCCACCAACCGCACCACCGCTACTAGTGCAAAAGTATGTACCCCCCTCATATCTGCTCCTTTCTCTCTGATCACCCACCCTACCTCATGTTCTGGCTCCATCTGCTCCTACCCCTTGTCCCCTGTCCACTCCTCGCCACACATCTTAACCCCAGGCCCAATCTGGTCTCCTTTCTCCGCCACTGACCTATCAAACCACTTTATTAACAAAATCACCACCATCCAGAGGGACATCTCTCTTCTCCACGCCTGCTTCTTTCCACTCCCCCCCCCCCCCCCCCTTACATCTTTCACTCATGTCCCGGTGGAGGAAGTCAACCAGCTGCTGGCAACTTCACATGCCACTTCCTACCCCCTAGATCTGGTTCTATCCGAATCCCTTCACTCACATTTTCCTGACCTGGCCCCTGTCCTCACTGACCTTTTAAACCTCTCCCTTTCCACCGGCACCTTCCCCTCCATATTCAAACAGGCCACTGTGCTTCCTCTGCTGAAGAAACCTTAACTCGATTCCGCACTGCCATCCAACTACCGCCCAATCTCCCTTCACCCCTTTGCCTCGAAAATTCTTGAAGGCCTGGCCCACCAACGCTTGACCCACTACCTCAGTTCCAACTCCCTTCTTGATTTGCAATCTGGTTTTCGTGCAGCCCATTCTACAGAAACAGCCCTCACCAAAGTGGTCAATGACCTTGCCCTTGCCAAAGCCGGAGGTAAATACTCCATCCTGCTCCTCCTGGACTTCTCCTCTGCATTTGACACTGTTGACCACTCCCTCCTCCTCCGCTCCCTGTAGTCTATGAGCATTCAGAACCTAGCCTTTGCCTGGATCTCCTCCTACCTCTCCAATCATTCTTTCACAACATCCTTCAATGGCACCACATCCACTCCCACCCCCTCTCAGTTTGTGTTCCCCAAGGCTCTGTCCTGGGACTTTTACTGTTCTCACTCTACAACGCCTCGATTGGGAAAATCATCTTCTTCATGGGCTTCAACTACCACCTGTATGCCGACGACACCCAGATATAACTCCACACCCCAGATTTCTCCTCCTTCACCATGGACAAGGTCTCCACCTGCCTCACATCCAAATTCCTCCTGGATTGCCGCCAGGTTCCTGAAGCTTAATTTGGACAAGACTGAGCTTCAGATATTTCCGCCCAGCTGCACCTCTCCGAGATATGCATACCACTATTGACAACACCATTTGCCCTACCTACCATGCCCTCTGCCTAGGTGTCAACCTGGACCATGCACTTTCCTTTGCAACCCACATCCAAAGTATTACCCAATCCTGTAACTTCTACCTCTGCAACATCATCAGGATCCACTCCTACCTGTCCCCTGACACCACCAAACTCCCCATCGATGCCCTAATCATCGCCCACCTAGACTATTGCAATTCCCTTTTATCGAGCCTTTACTCTAGCTGTATTTCCCCCCCCCCCACCCTTCA
This sequence comes from Hyperolius riggenbachi, assembly GCF_040937935.1. Taxonomy (NCBI): domain Eukaryota; kingdom Metazoa; phylum Chordata; class Amphibia; order Anura; family Hyperoliidae; genus Hyperolius; species Hyperolius riggenbachi. The sequence continues at coordinate 442,194,372 of NC_090649.1, forward strand.
ATCGGTAATGAATGCAGCAGCCAGACTGATCAACTCCTTCCATCGCCCCGCCTCCACAACTCCCCTCTGTAAAGCCCTCCACTGGCTCCGCATCCGCTTCAGGATCGACTTCAAAATTCTGTGCTTGGCCTACAAATTGGTGCTCAGGACCTGCCCGACCTACATCTCCAATTTTGTCCACGGGCACACCCCGGCCCGCTGACTCCGATCCTCCAACAACCTGCAGCTGTTCGCAACACGCATATCTCACTCATGCACGATTAAAGGACTTCACAAGGACTGCCCCCACTCTCTGGAACTCACTCCCACTACCCATCAGATTCACCCCCACCTTTAATACCTTCCAACGAGCCCTGAAGACTCACCTTTTCATGCTCGTGTACCGCCCTATGTCAGTACCATAATGCGTTCTGCTAGGCACCCTCTCAACAGACGCACCTATTGTCTTTACCACCATCCTTTAGATTGTAAGCCCTTCCAACAAGCCCTCAAGACTCACCTTTTCATGCTAGTGTACCGCCCTATGTCAGGACCATAATGGGTTCTGCTAGGCACCCTCTCAACAGACGCACCTATTGTCTGTATCCACCATACTTTAGATTGTAAGCCCTTTGGCAGGGCCCTCCTCCCCAGTGTTTCCACCTTGATTATGCAATCTTACTGTCTGATACCCCTCTTGTGGACTAGAACAGTGTCTATTTTGATCAAAGACACTGAACTACTGTTATCAGATCATTTGCATGATCTTGTTTTGTTGTGAGCTCCTTGTATGTTAACCCGTGTATCTATTGTGTAGCGCTACGTAATATGTTGGCGCTTTATAAATAAATAAAATAATGAAATACAAAAAGGAAAAGGGTGAAACAGACCGTGGAGTAGGTTAAAAAGACTCTGAAGTGAGTCTAAATTCCCGTTTTTAACTAGTATTTATGTAAAGCACTATAGGTAATGCTAAACCGCCGCATCCCCGTGGCAAAACAAGGGGTTTATACCCCCCAAATCCCCTCTGCTAGGTCCGGGGAGTGCTTCCTCATAGAGGCAGAGCTTATGGCTGTAGCTCTGCCTCTTAGTGCGTCAATCCCCACTGATAGCCGCCTCTCCCCTCTCAATCTTCCTTCACTAAGAGGGGCGGGGGAGAGGCGGAGATCCGCGGTGGATTGACACGCATGGAGGAAGAGTTGCAGCTCAAAGCTCTGCCTCCATGACCAGCAAAATCCACGACCAAGAAAGTTGTGGATTTTGCAGAGGGGATTTGGGGGTATAAACCCCTCGTTTTGCCGCGGGGATGCAGCGGTTTAGCCTTACCTATAGTGCTTTACATAAATACTTGTTAAAAACTGAAATTTAAACTCACTTCAGAGTTTCTTTAAACCAGATATTAACACATTAACAACCTCATGCTACAGTATAATCTCGTTATAGTAAACCTTCGGGTACGGTAAGCTAAATGTCCAGGGCCCGTCCAAGCCCCATTACAAGTATAGTAAACCCTGATATAATAGAACTTCTGATATAGCAAACCTGTTTTTTAACGACTGCTTTATTCTGTATCCAGAAGCAGGAGCATGGATCATACATTAGTCAAAGACCCATGAGCTGTGGGCGGGCTGGCAGCCACTTGTAGCCTGCTGGTTATCTGCACACTACTCTGGGCCTGCGTGGATTACCTCAAAAGCACCAGCCAGTGAGACATGTGCTTCGTGTGCAAGCTGCTGCCTGATTACTGAGGGAATTGCCTGTCATCTGTGACTTGCTTGTGTACGGCTACAACGCTACAGTATCATCCAGGCTGCACAAAAATGTGGACAGAGGAGCACTCTATCAGTACTGTAACTGCAATTAACTGGTGAGACCTATGCTTCCTGTGCAAGCTGTTGCATGATTTGGCACTGTACACTTGTTCTAGCTTAGACATTGTCTGAGCTCACTTGCTGAAGCATTGGAAAGAAAAGGACTTCCAATTATTGACTGAATTAAGATCCAGGACTAAAGTATACTTTATTTGCTTGAGTATGACCATTTCTGCTATAGTAAACTACTTTGCCCGGTCCCTTGGAGTTTACTATAAAGGAATTCTACTGTTCTTCCAAATCAAAAATACCTTCTGAATTTGTCCCTTCTTTACACAAGAGGCTACTAAAATGTGTGTACATGCTCCAATCATTTTCCGTTTTGACTACAGTAACACCGTACTCTGTGACCTACCGAAAAACAAAACAAAAAAACAAAAAACAGACTTGCTTCTCACCAGTGCTTACTGAACTCTGCTGCCCATCTCACCCACCTCTCCTCCTGCTACTCTGGTGCTGCCCCTCTCTGCCAATCTCTGTATTGGCTGCCAATCCCCCAAAGGATCCAGATCAAACTCCTAACACTATCATACAAAGCTCTACATAAGCTATCCCCTCCATACTTATCTTCATTGATCTCCAGATATCATCCCTCCCGGAAACCTCCCAAGAGACCCTCTTATCCTCCAACTGTATTACCTCCTCTCACCCTTGCATCCAGAACTTCTCAAGAGTGTCGCCTCTGCTTTGAAACTCTCTTCCAAAGCTGCTCTGTCATGCTACAAGCCTGGAAATTTTCAAATGCACACCTCTTCAAACAAGTTCATCATTTATTATAACTAGAATTTGAGGCTCACACTGCCTCATCAGCTAACCCCTTCATCTCCTTCTGCTAGTGTCTTCACTCCACTATCCTTTAAGTTGTAAGCTCGCAAGGGCAAGGACTTCCCCCTAGGGTTTCCTGTTTCTATTACGCTTAACCAAATTGACATGAACCAGTATAGGAGATGTTTTAAACTACACATCAATTGTATTTGTATTTGCGTTGCTGGATGTCCTTATTGTACAGTGTGTTCGAATGTCCATGTATCTATGCTTCCCATTATTGTATGTTTTTGTACTATGTATAGCGTAAAATGTTAGCATTCTATACTGTATATAAATAAAAATATGTTGGTCTAACGTCAATAACAAAAACAAACTAAACTTGTTACAGTTGAGGTCAATCAATTTGAGCAATCAGAAATGCCTCATCTGAAGATAAATCAGAGAAGTCATCCCCTGGCTCTTCTGTTGGGTGTGACGTCATAAAATATAAAAAAAAACACAACTTGGTGTTAAAGATCTTATGGCCTGGATAACAATGGTTTTGCGCAGAGACGACTCACCCCAATAAAAGGAATAAACTTCTGGCAAGAATCCTCTTCAGCACTGAGAGACAGGAAAGCAGAAAAAGATAGCGAAAGAGAGAAATTCAAGAACAAAAACAAAGCAAAGATGTAAACAGAGAGCAACAGCAGAAGCATAAACAGCAGAGATTAAAAAAATATAATAGAAAGAAGGCTAAACTCAGATGAAAAAGAAAAACATAAGAAGGAAGGAAAAAAAATGAGCAATTGAAGGAGAAGGAGGGATGGAGGTGGACACATGAATAATAGCAGAGAGATGGAAATGGAGCAGGGCACATGAATCATGGAGGGGCAGGAGATGGAGGAGGACATGAATCGTGGAGAAGCAGGAGATGGAGGAGGACACATGAATCATGGAGAGACAGGAGATGGAGGGGAAGATGAATCATGGAGAGGCAGGAGATGGAGGACATGTGAATAATGGAGAAGCAGGAGATGGATGACATGTGAATAATGGAGAAGCAGGAGATGGAAGAAGACACATGAATCGCGGAGAAGCAGGAGATGGAAGAAGACATATGAATCATGGAGAGGCAGGATATGGAGGAGGACACATGAATCATGAAGAGGCAGGAGATTTAGAAGGACACATGAATCATGGAGAGCCAAGAGATGGAGGAGGACACATGAATCATGGAGAGGCAGGAGATGGAAAACACATGAATAATGGAGAAGCAGGAGATGGAAGAAGACATATGAATCGCGGAGAGACAGGAGATGGAGGAGGACACATGAATAATGGAGAAGCAGGAGATAGAGGAGGACACATGAATAATGGAGAGGCAGGGGATGGAGGAGGACACATAAATCATGAAGAGGCAGGAGATGGAGGAGGACACATGACTCATGGAGAGTCAGGAGATGAAGGAGGACACATTAATCACAGAGAGGCAGTAGATGGTAGAGGACACATGGATCATGGAGAGGCATGAGATGGAGAAGGACACATGAATAACTGAGAAGCAGGAGATAGAGGAGGACACATGAATAATGGAGAGGCAGGGGATGGAGGAGGACACATGAATAATGGAGAAGCAGGAGATAGAGGAGGACACATGAATAATGGAGAGGCAGGGGATGGAGGAGGACACATAAATCATGAAGAGGCAGGAGATGGAGGAGGACACATGACTCATGGAGAGTCAGGAGATGAAGGAGGACACATTAATCACAGAGAGGCAGTAGATGGTAGAGGACACATGGATCATGGAGAGGCATGAGATGGAGAAGGACACATGAATAACTGAGAAGCAGGAGATAGAGGAGGACACATGAATAATGGAGAGGCAGGGGATGGAGGAGGACACATGAATAATGGAGAGGCAGGGGATGGAGGAGGACACATGACTCATGGAGAGTCAGGAGATGAAGGAGGACACATTAATCACAGAGAGGCAGGAGATAGAGGAGGACATGTGAATCATGGACAGGAAAGGGATGGAGGAACACACATGAATAATGGAGAGGCAGGAGATGGAGGAGGACATATGAATCATGGAGAGGCAAGATATGGAGGAGGGCATATGAATCTTTGAGAGGCAGAGGATGGAGGAGGACACATGATCATGGAGAGGCAAGAGATGGATGAAAACACATGAATCATGGGGAAGCAGGAAAGGGCACATGAAAAAAAGAAGAAAAGAACATTGAGGATCAGTTATCATTTATGAAGAGGATGTTTTTGTGCCCTTGGATGAAAATGGCTTTTAATCACCAAAAAAGGATTTTACACAGAATGGGGTGAGATGTTGATGTATTAGACAAGATCATTTCCACCCAGGTGCAGACTACAAATGGATACAATTTGTTCATCAGAATTCTGTATGTTAGATAAGATAAGCTGAACAATTAACTTCTGTATGTTATTTTTGTGGATGGCAGCACTACAGAGTCTTCCACGATACAGCTTAATACGAAGTAGTTTTATGAAATGCTTAAATGTTTTGCTACATACACATTCCTAACAGAATTAAAGTCAGAACCCAACCAATCACGATCAACAACATCAATACTGATGAAGCTGAACTACCATGGCTGGTCACACAGCATTCAAGTTTACATGCCACAGAGCATATGGAGATCCAAGTCTGTCTATTTTGAATTCGGCCCGACCCAAAATCAGCTGGCAATCAATAATTACACTCTTTGGGGCTTTCTGTCTGCATATTAAAGGAGAAATCTGGAACAATCAAACATGGATAAAGACGTTCATTGGACTTGATCTGCTGTGGCCTGTGCTGTTGGCTCTACAACCCTTCTTCCAAACTCTGAATGAGGTTCCTGGCAGTGGTTTTACTCCACCCTGTGAATAGTGGAAAATACAGATCTACAACCAAATCTACTACAGTGAAGGAGCTTCCTAAACCTCCTTGTTTGCAGACATGACTCACTCTCCAATAAAGCCAAGAATGGAATCAGTCATAGGATCTCATCTACTCAACCAAATCAACCAGTTGCTTACACCATAGCATAGCATAAAGATCATGGCTGTAAGGGGATGTTTACTTTCAGAGCTCTGCTCATTGTTACAAGACAAACCTAATGAATGACTCAATGGTCTGACCAAAGTAAGCCCAGGAGAGAAGTGGAAAGACTTGAACTGAGATGCTATGAATGGACAACGAGGGCAAGATGCTGTTCAGCATGTGGAATAAGGATGATCTAGCACTGAGTGATCATCAGCAGGAAGGGAGCAAAGTGGGACCTTTCTTAGGAATGACGGATGGACAATACTGGAGTGAGGACTGTGGCAAATGTTTGGATGCTAAAGTGTGTAGCTCAGGAAAACTGGCATGCTACATGGTGACTATCTAGTATTATATTTCATATAAATTTCAGTTGGAAGATATATAAATTACATCACTGGAGAAATATTAATCGTTCTTGTCTGGTAGAGATGGAGTAACAAGGATAGTCAGGAAGTGGTAGGACAGATGGGTCATCCAAGGAGGAGCTACAAAACAAAGACCAGACCTTCACAGATGGAGTACAGAGGTGAACAAACTAGCATTAGCATGGCAGAAAGACAACGGACGCCATTACCACAGATGCAAAAACAATAGTCCTTCCAAACACGCTTCTGTAATGTAGTCAACCAAACTGACTCCTACACAATCCCACCAACCTGTAGCTAGATTCTATGGAGCTGATTCACACAGCTTTTCTCACAAACTACCTCTACTTACTTAATTTTCACCTACATCTAGCGATATATGGACAGATTAGCAAGGAGACAGACCTCTTTCTGATCGAATTTAATCTGAGAGAGATCTGTTGGCTGCCCATACACCACAGACTGATTCCTGATAGACTTCAGCATTAAATCTACCCGGAATCGGCCTAGTGACGCTGCCTACGCCACCTGCCTGGCAACCCTCAAATGTAAAATGCCAAAAGTTCAATCGGGCCGAAAAATCGCTACATGTATGGCCACTTTTAGGTATACTTAAAGAGCCTGCTACTCTGTGCCTAAAGTGAGAGTAAACCAGCTTCAGTGTGTGCTGATTCCCCCTTCTGTCATGCAGCGATGGTAAGGGGTAAAAGTATCAGAAAGGGGTTTATTATTTGTATTATTATTTGGACTTCTACCGCAAGAGGGTGATGAAGTAGTATTCTGTGCACTAATGTTCAGAAGAGGTGCCCCAGACAAGACAACACACAAAGCACTTATTTCACACTTTCTCCTGGCAGACTCAAAGCGCCAGAATTGCGGCCACTGGGGCGCGCTCTATAGGCAGTAGCAGGGTTAGGGAGTATTGCCCAAGGTCTCCTCACTGAATAAGTGCTGGCTTACTGAACAGGAACACCCAAGATTCAGAACCCTGGTCTCCTGTGGCAGAGATAGAGCCCTTTACAAGTACACTATTCAGCTCTAGGGTGGTAAAAGTTGTAAGAGGCAAATTAGACTTTTTTCCACACAACTACCTGGTTGCAGGCGGCTTCTTTAAGAAGAAACAAAAGACTTATAAATTCCTGAAAGTGCTTAAGGGTTCCTAAAACAATTTACGCATACATAAGCACAAGTACAGTCCTGGCCAAACGTTTTGAGAATGGCACAAATGCTTGTTTTCACAAAATCTTTTTGTCAGCCGTTTCTGTGGTATATTGAACTATAATAATTTCATTTTTCAAAAGCTTTTTTTGACAATTACATTAGGTTTATGCAAAGAGTAAATATTTGCAGTGTTGGCCCCCTCTTTTTCAAGACCTCTGAAATTACCCCAGGCATGCTGTTAATTAACTCCTGGGCCAAATCCAGACTGATGGCAACTCATTCTTTCATAATCAATGCTTGGAATTTCTGAATTTGTGGGGTTATTTTTTTGTCCATCTGCCTCTTGAAGATTGACCACAAGTTCTCAATTTAATTAAAGTCTGGGGAGTTTCCTGGTCATGCCATGGACAAAAAAAATCAAAAAAAAAAAATCAGTATTTTATTCCTCGAGCCACTTAGTTATCACTTTGGCCTTATAACACGGTGCTCCATCATCCTGGAAAAGACATTGTTCTTCACCAAAGTTGGATGGTTGGAAAAAGTTGCTGTCCGGTTATGTTTCGGTACCATTTTTTATTCATGGCTGTGTTCTTAGGCCAAACTGTGAGTGAGCCCCCTTCCTTGAATGAGAAGCAGCCCTACACATGAATGGTCTCAAGATGCTTTATTGTTGGCATGAGACAAGACTGATGGTAGCACTTACCCTTTCTTCTCCGAACAATAATTTTGCCAGATGCCCCAAACATTCAGAAAGGGGCTTCATCAGAGAAACTACTTTACCCCAGTCCTCAGCAGTCCAATCCCTGTACTTTTTGCAGAATATCAGCCTATAACTGCAAGTATTTCCTTGCAGGTAACCATGGTTAACAGAGGAAGATCAATGATTTCAAGCATCGCCCTCCTTTTAAAACATCCAGTCTGCTATTCTAACCCAATCAGCATGACAAAATTATCTTCAAGCCTCATGCTCATCTACGCTCTCGTCTCTGTTAATGAGAAAATTATTGAAATGATCTTAGCAGGCCCTTTTGTGGCAGGACTGAAATGACATGGAATTTTTGGGGGGATTAAGTTCATTTTCTTGGCAAGAAAGGACTTTGCAATTTATCTGATCACTCTTCATAACATTCCGGAGTACATGCAAATTGCCATCATAAAAACTGAAGCAACAAACTTTGTGTAAAAACAGTATTTGTCTGCGCTGCCCTTTCTTTCTTGGGGGTACAAGGAGGCCTACACGCGGCACCCCTGTTGAGATGCAATGCACATTGCGTGGGCCAACTCCTGCAGGAAAGGCAGGTTGATAGTTTAGATCCTGCACATTCTGGTAGGCGAATGCATTATGCAAACGCTTTGCCATTTTAATTAGTCAGCAGACTTGAGGCAGCCAGTAATGAAGTCAGGAGTTGACTGGTCTGAGCACACATCTCTTTTCTCTTGTGTAGCATAAAAACAGTATTTGTGCCATTCTCAAAACTTTTGGCCAGGACCGTACACTAATGTGAAATATTTATCGTGTACATCCTGAGGTCAGACCTGTGTTCCCTTCAGATACTGCCCCAGTTCAACAGGATTTCAGCTGAGATATCTTGTACAGTTTGAAGTGACTACAGGTAGAAGTAACAATTTAGTTTTGTTCTATTAGTACAATTTCTACAGCAGATATCTCTCCTTGTCTCGTCTGCAAAGGTTTTTCTCCAAGTGAAAATTTTCCTTTCAGTTCTGGCTAAACAAAAAGATTTGGAACCTCCTTTGGGTTTTTATGTTGACTGTGCCACCACTATAGAACATATTGCTCACTTCTTGACCTAATTATCCCCCCAAACAAGCAAAAAAATGTTCTACTTATGTAGACCTGTTAACTTTAACATACTTGTGTAAAGACTCAGAGAAACATCTCCAGCCCAATCAGGACATGGCCATGAAGTCAACAAAGATTTGTAGTGATTGACCCAGATGCTTAACTAGAACCTCCTGAGAGGAAAGTGAAATAATGCTGGCAGCTGTTAAGGGTATTTATAGTGTGTCCACCACTGGACAAGTAGCCTGTGGCTCTTCCAGGTCCTTGTGGCCCTGTTTGGCACTGTTGGTGGAGTGGTGCACTTCCCATGAATGAACATCTGACTGGGTGATGCTGCCCACTATATATTGCGAGGCGATTTTCTACCGGACAGTAACTGCACTATGTGGCAACTAATGATATATGTACAGTTTGGTTGCATTACACAGCCAATTTCCTGCAGATTGCTAGCTGAGCCACTTAGCACACATGCAGTTCAGCCACTCCAGTGAATGAAGCCTTGAGATGCTGCTGTACTAAAGAAACCACAAATTTGAGATCATTTGTAGCGCTTAGTTGTCATGGAGCAGTGATGATGAGGGGACGCACTGGCCAGCTAGACAATACGACCATAAACCATTTTCACATCTGGCTACCGTACGCCTGTGGGGCTCCCAGCTAGACGGCTTAGCAGTTTGCAGAAGCAAAATGTAGAATTACAAAGACGCTTAGACATGAATCTCTGCTGAGAAACAGAAAGTGGAACATCGAGGAACAGAGAAGGTGGAGCAGAACACAACCAGGGTACCTGGTGTAAAAATCAAAGTACAGACTTCTTTTCCTGGACAGCCAAAAAACACAAAAGGAATATTATACAGAAAAACAGTTTGTGGTTGTCAGAGATTCCAGATCCACAGACACCAAAAGACAGGAATAAATTAGTGGAAGATGTGACAGCGACACACACAGATGCATTCATCAGATGTGGCGGATCCCACTGACGCACTCAGGTGGGGTCATATGGTGCTGGCCATAGATGACGGAGCAACATTACCTTCTCCACATCACGTCACAATGTATTATACAACTAGACAGGGAAAACTTTCCCTGCACAGCTCCGTCACTTCTCTCACAGCTCCGTCACATCTCTGTCATTCCTCCCACAGCTCCGTCACATCTCTGTCACTCCTCAAAGCTCCGTCACTTCTCTCACATCTCTGTCACTCCTCTCACAGCTCCGTCACATCTCTGTCACACCACTCACAGCTCCAGCACATCTCTGTCACACCTCTCACAGCTCTGTCACAACACATTCACAGCTCCGTCACTCCTACTCTGTATATACTCCCAATATTTAAGCCTTGTACACACTGAGGGATTTCTGTTGCCTGGCAGTGACGGTACACAATCATTTGTGCAGTGCTGATGCTGTACAGACGTCTTATCAGCCTCCAGGTTGCAACATCTCTGTTGCTATAGAGGAGGGCTGAGGGCGAAAGAACAACAAACAATGGAGCAGATTCCCATGAGTGGGGGAGGGGGGAACAATGTGATTGTGCAGTGCTCGGGCATTGCTAAAAATCCAGCATGCCGTAAAGTTAGCAGACATCAGGTAACCGCAATACACACTCTGGAGTCACTATGGTGGTCTTTATCATCCGCCATGGCTGAGTTTAGCCCACCGTGTGTCTGTCTTCCAATTTACAAAGAAACCCTAAATCTTATCTTCCCACTCCTGCCCTCACTCGCCCTCCCCACCCCACCCCACCCCACCCCAATCCAGACACCCACATCCTCACACACATATTCTACAGAGGAGGACACCCACCACCACAGTCAGTACATCTCTCTTGGTATCATCTCCCCATTACCTGCGCTGCCTATAGGTCAACATGGCCTCAGAGATAAACAGCTGGTGAGAAACAGTCGCCCCAGCAATATACTGAGACACCCGTCCGGCCACGTCTAGACGATCTGTGAGGATGAGAGAGAAAAACATTCATGACATGCTACCAGTGTAATCACTCAAGTGAGCAAGAAAGATCTCCCATGATGCCTCACTGCTGAATATCCCATCATACCAATACCTCATGCTATCCCTATCATAAAAAGGGGTGTAAGGCTTACCTGAACTGGGGGGCTCGGTCTGAGTGAACACATCTCTCCAGACAGCATCCATGAAAAGGGAGCCATATTTACTATCCACCGATGCAAGGTATGACGCTACAGGGTGAGGGCCTGTGAGAGAGAGACAAGGGTGAGATAGAGGGAAGGAGGGAGAAAGAGAAAGGAGGGGTGGAGAGAAAACAAAGGGGGACGCGGGGGTGGGACATGGGGGGACGGAGCGCACACAAAATCATTTGGCAACTTCCGGTAGTGCTTTCCGTCATTTCATTTTTGCGTCGCGTTTCGACCACCGCATGGGGTTACGGAAGTTGCTCGATCCTGGATAAAATGATTAAATAAATGATTCTGATTCTGGATCCTACATGTAGCGTCCAGGGAGAAATGAGATGACATCAAACAACACGATCGATTACGACGTTTGCGCCGGCGTCAGTAAACAATCATGCAAGGTGGCGGTCCATTCACTCGGATGGACATTGCTTAAACGACGGGTGACACAGCCATGATTTACCGCTGCAAAAACATCCGTCTGAACCGCCCTAAATATACTGCAACCAGGGACACCTTCTTTAAGACATTGCTGGACCTTATTCGAGACTTGCACTCCTTAGAGAATGAGTGAACACATTCTACTGGGAGAGAAGGAGTCCACAGAGACAATCGCTGCACTCTATGTCACAGCATGCCACAGACTGAGAGGAGCAATCCACAGTGACAATCACTACACTACATCACAGCATGCTATAGACTGAAAGTAGGAAGTCACAGTGACAATTACTGCATGCTACATCACTGTATCCCAAAGACTGAGAGGAGGAATCTCCAGTGACAATCATTGCACACTACATCACAGCATGCCACAGACTGTGAGGAGGTATCCCCCATGACAATCGCTGCACACTACATTACAGCATGCCACAGACTAAGAGGAGGTGTGCAGAGTGTATATTAGGGCTGCACGATTTTAGGGAAAAATCGAAATTGCGATTTTTCTCTCAGAAATTGCAATTTCGATTTTTCCACGATTTTTTTTAAATTCCTGCTTTTCGCACTTTGGGGGGGGGGGGGGGGGGGCTTGGGTTTGGCTCACGGTCTGCACTGCCTGGTCCGCAATATCTTGCTTCTGGCCCCGCTGTGCGCGGATTGGCCAGAAGCAGTGAATATGTATAAGTGTTAATGAGCGGGGGGCGGATCCACTAGAGCGAGCGGCCGGGCACATCATACAGCATTACCGATCACTGGCTAGCGATGGAATGACGGCAGTGGTAGGCGGAGCTGTACAGAGCATACAGCTCCGCCTACCGCTGCCGTCATTCCATCGCTAGCCAGTGATAGGTAATGCTGCTGTATGTGCCCGGCCGCTCGCTCTAGTGGATCTGCCCCCCGCTCATTAACACTTATACATATTCACTGCTTCTGGCCAATCCGCGCACAGCGGGGCCAGAAGCAAGATGTTACAGACAGCGGACCGAAAAACCGAAAGTACTGACGATCAGCAGATCGTCTTGCCTCGAACCGCGGTTTCGGTTTTAAACCGAAAAACTGTGCAGCCCTAGTGTATATATCACGTGCAGGATATGTATGTACATGTCGTGTTGTGCGCAGTACATATAACATGTTGTGGTGCTCACCTAGTGGCAGGATGAGGAATCGCACGTAGTTCAGCCAGTCTGGAGTTTTGCCAGCCAGCTGCTCCACAAAGAATCGGAGAATAACACTCAGATACGTCTGATCTCCCGCAACCAAGATCTTCACCGCCGGCGGCATGACAGAGTTACAGTTACAGCTGCAGAGAGAAGCCATCAGGTTACTCCTCAGTTAATCATTGACTACCCATCAGGTGAATACTCACTACTAATCAGATGACTACTCACCACCCATCAGATGACCACTCACTACTAATCAGGTGATCACTGAGATCTAGTCAGAGATCTTCAATAAAACCAACAGCTGTTCTGGGGCCATTAAAGGGAGTCTGAAGCGAATTTAACAAAACAAAAGATACTTACCTAAGGAGAGGGAAGGCTCTGGGTCCTATAGAGCCTTATTTATATACATTAAGGTCTGCACACCCAAAAATAATCATAAGCTGCGCTAAAATCTGCATATATACCTGGGTGCCATGTTATATGGACAATACTATAAATAGATAAATAAAAACATGCACACCAGCAAGAATTGAATTTCAAATGCTCTTATTTTGAATGATCAATAAGAAATTAACACAATGTACAATTAAGCCCCAATACATAAAGACAGGATACAGTTAAACATAGCACAACAGTGCACAATTACATGCAAAACATTAGCAACATAGTGAATACACCAGTATCCTGTGTATACAGAGATGGAAGAAAGTCCATTTACCCCAACAGCAGCGCTGTTTCGAGGCACAAATGCCTCTTGATCACGGGCAGAGCGAGTCCAATGTAATGGAGCAAACAAGCAACGGATGCAGAGATGCAAGGCGGCGTCCTCTTGCATCTCTGCATCCGTTGCTTGTTTCATAGTGGAAAAGAGCCCTTAGAAAGAAAGCCATGCAACACCATGGGACACTGGCCACGCCCCTTTCCTGCATAACACCCCAATTGCCGCTTATTAGCATAAACAAACTCTCTGTATGATGTCATCATATATACATAGCAAATTCAGCACCGTCACTGCTGCTTTCTTAGGCTGTTTCTCAACTTGTATGACCCTACTAAATACATACTAGTGATCACTAGCAACCCATCAGGTGATCAATACCAACTCATGAGATGATTGTCAGCAATATTATTTCTTAATTATCAAGTTGTCATTGTTTTTAAGTAACCTTAAAGGGAACCTGAGGTGAGAGGGATATGGAGGCTGCCATATTTATTTCTTTTTAAACAACACTAGTTGCCTGGCTGTCTTTCTGATCATGTGTCTTTAATACTTTTAGCCATAGACCCTCAACAAGCATGCAGTAGATCAGGCACTCTGACTCAACTGACTTAGCTGGATAAGCTATATGCTTGTTCCAGGGTTTTGACTCAGACACTACTTATTCCAGAAGATCAACAGGGCTGCCAGGCAACTAGCATTGTCTACAAGGAAATAAATATGGCAGCCACCATATACCTATCACCTGGGGTTCCCTTTAAGTAACAGTATCAGACACAGTTTACATTCTTACAGTGCTTTGAAAATGTATTCCTCCCCCTTGGCTTTCTGCCTATTTTGTTACATTCCAACCTGTCATTTTATGTGATAGATCTGTAAAAACTAGTCCAAGTTGGTGAGATGAAATGATAAATAATATATATAAAAATTAAAAAAAATAATAAAGTGAAAATTGGCATGTGCATATGAATTCACCCCCTTTGCCATGAAGCCCCTAAAAAGACCTGGTGCAACCAATTACCTTCAAAAGTCATATAATCAGTGAAGTAAAGTCCACTTGTGTGCAATCTTAGTGTCACATGATCTGTCAGTATAAACACACCTTTTCAGAAAGCCCTAGAGGCTTCAACGCCACTAAGAGCATCGCACCATGAAGACCAAGGAGGTCTCCAAACATGGTAGGGACAAGGTAGTTGAGAAGAACAAGTCCGAGTTGGGTTATAAAAAAATATCCAAACTCTGAATATTCCCTGGTGTACAACCAAATCCATCATCAAATGGAAAAAAAACATGGCATACCACAACAAATCTGCCTAGAGAGTGCTGCCCACCAAAACTCACAGACTGAGCAAGGAAGAGAAGCAGAACAGAGACCAAAGGTAACCCTGCAGGAGTGTCAGAATTCCACACCAGAGTCTGGATTATCTGTCCATAGGACCACAATAAGCCACACTCTCCACAGAGATGGGCTTCATGGAAGAGTGGCCAGAAAAGGTCATTACATAAGTGTTAAAAATAAGTAAACAAGTTATGAGTCTGCCAAAAGACATGTGGGTGACTCCTCAAATGTAAGGAGGAAGGTGCTCTGGGGTCAGATAAGAATAAATGAGTCTGGCACAAATCCAACACATTCCATCAAGAATACCATAGCCACTATGAAATCTGGTGGTGGCAGCATCATATTGAGGGGATGTTTTAAGCAGCAGGGACTGAGAAACTGGTCCGAGTCAAGGAAAAGATGGATGGCGCTAAATACAGGGATATTCTTGAGAAAAACCTGCGTCAGCCTGCCAGTGATATGAGACCGGGATGGAGGCTCACCTTTCAGCAGGACAATGACCCAAAGCATTCTGCTAAAGCAGCACTCGAGTAGTTTAAGGGGAAACATTTAAATGTGTTGGAATGGCCTAGTCAAAGTCCAGACTTCAATCCAATAGAGAATCTGTGGTTAGACTTAACGATTGCTGTTCAAAAGTGAAAACCATTCAACATGAAGGAGCTGTAGCAGTTTGGCTTTGAGGAATTGGCAAAAATCCCAGTGGCAAGAGGTGGCAAGCTCATAGGCCCAGTGCACACCAAAACCGCTAGCAGATCTGCAAAAAGCTAGCGGTTTTGGGAGCAGATTTCAGAGCGATTCTAGGCATGTTTAGAGCGGATTTCTAAACATGCCTAGCGATTTTGCCTGCGTTTTTTTGTGTAACAAATTACAAATATTGTAACAGTAAAAGATGTTACTGAACAGCTTCTGTAACAAAAACACCTGGAAAACCACTTTGATCTAGCGTTTTCCAGAGCGGTTTGCGTTTTTCCTATCCTTTACATTGAGGCAGAAACGCTTCTGCAAACCCCAAACGTGCAGCAGGAGGCACATTTGTGGTTTGCTACAACCCTCAAACCGCCGGTGTGCACCATCTCATTGAGATACATTAACTGAGCGGTTTGACAGGCGGATGCGGCCGGCGGATCGCATCAAAAACCGCTCGGTGTGCACTGGGCCATAGTAACTTCTCCAAAGCGACTTGCAGCTGTATTTGCTGCAATAGGTGGTCCCATAAAGAAATCACTTTAGAAGGGTGAACAGTTCTGCATGCTTTGAGTTATTTTGTCCTATTTGTTGTTTGCTTCACAATAAACCAAATAATACATCTTCTACGTTTTAGCCATGTTCTGTCAATTAAATTTTGTAAACTCTCACACAATCTATTTTAAATCCAGGTTGTGAGGTAACAAAACATGAAAGAAATGCAAAGGGGGTGAATACTTTTGCAAAGCACGGTTTATGACTTCTTTATGTATTCAGTAATCTTAGCCATAGTTAGTTTCCACTAAACGTGATTTTTCGATGCTTTCCCATAGGCTTTCATTGGAGCCGTTTTTTCTGCATCCATTCTGCATCTAATCTGTGTGTAGTGGAATCAGGCCCTAAATAAATATGTGTTTAAAAAAAACTTAGGACGCATACATTGAGGCATCCTATATCATACAGTTCACAGCATGAGGGAACCTAAACCGGTCTTTAAAAAAAAAGAAGTTTCACTTACCCGGGGTTTCTATCAGCCCCCTGTGCCCGCGCCGGGACAAAACGATCCTCCAGTCCCCCCCAGCCACTAAAATATTTTTTGCCAACTCAGCCATGTGGATGGCCCTGCACCTGCACGGTCTTAGCCACATGCGTCCTCGATCACGCTCCTGCCGCTGGAAGCATCCTGCGCATGCGCAGAATGAGAAAATCTCCTACTGCGCATGCACAGGATACTCCCAGCGATAGAGGATGTGTGGCCAGGGCCGCACAGGCGCAGTGGACGTCGACTGGCCAATTGGCAAAATCAAAGCTGACTCGCTGCGGGGGACCAGAGGATCGTTTTGTCCCGTCGCAGACACGGGAAGGCTGCAGGGGGCTGGCAGAAGCTCCAGGTAAGTGAAGCTCTTTTTTTAGATCAGTTTCGGTTCCTTTTAATCTCAGGGTTGTGGGTGTGATCCCCCACTAACAAAGAGGTTAAAATGAAGTATTACACTCACAAGAGTAATAGGAACCAGCAGTGCAAGGTGGGGGTGTTTGAATGACGGTGTGGACCGTCGTCTGATGCACTCAGAACACGAAGTATGAGGCGGTGTCCCAGGAACACTGATCACCTGCTATATGCTCATGTTCTTACTACTCTTGTGAGTGTAATACTGTACTTGGTTTGTTTAGCAGTTCTATCTTTTTATCATTTTAGCGCTGATCTGAATGCAAGGCCCTCCTATTACTACTTTGTGAGCTTGCTCCCTAGTTCTCAAAGCACGTCTCCCATGCTCTAAATGTATGCCTCTCAAGCTTGTCTCACTGTATATCTCCCAGGTTTGTCATTGGAATGTCTGGTATATGTACTTCTGCCAAAGCCATGTGAACCACAAATAAGAAATAATTCCGGGTACGACTATCGTTGTACTTGACAAATAAAGAAGATTCTGAAACAGAGACGTGTCGAGAGTTATGTGCTGTGTGTGCAGTCAGTACTCACTATCTCTGGATACGGGCAATGATCCCGCAGAAGGCAGCCTGGACATCGGCAGAGGAACACGTGGACACCATCTGTAGCTTCCCGGACAGCTGCTCTCTGACATACTGGAAAAAACAGAGAAGTGTCACTGGTGGTGTAGGAAGAAGGAAATGAGACACCATTGGCTCGCAGTCTACATATGAGGTGAGATGAGTTACATGAGATGCTCTAGGAACTGGAGCAGAGAAGCTGAGCAAATCTACATCAGTGTCATGTGACTTCCAAGTGTAATTAGATATTCTACAAAGAGGTCATATGACCATATCCCTCCCAACAACCCGACATATATATCTTCCAAATCACATAGCATCTGTTCCAACCCCCTCCATCACATCACCCACTCATACCTCTCCTCCATCACCTGCTCATACCTCTCCTCCATTACTTAACCATAACTCTCTTCCATCACCTGCTCATTGCTCATACCTCTCCTCCATCACCTGCTCATACCTCTCCTCCCTCAACTGCTCATACCCCTCCTCCATCACCTGCTCATACCTCTCCTCCATTACTTAACCATCACTCTCTTCCATCACCTGCTCATTGCTCATACTTCTCCTCCATCACCTGCTCATACCTCTCCTCCATCACCTACTCATACCTCTCCTCCCTCAACTGCTCATACCTCTCCTCCCTCAACTGCTCATACCTCTCCTCCCTCAACTGCTCATACCTCACCTCCATCACCTGCTCATACCTCTCCTCCATCACCTGCTCATATCTCTTCTCCTTCACCTGTTCATACCTCTCCTCCATGACCTGCTCATACCTTTCTTCTATCACCTGCTTATACCTCTCTTCCATCACCTGCTTATACCTCTCTTCCATCACCTGTTCATACCTCTCTGCCCTCACCTGCTCATACCTCTTTTCCCTCACCTGCTCATACTTCTCCTCCATCACCTGCTCATACCTCTCCTCCATCACCTGCTCATACCTCTCTTCCATCACCTGCTCATACCTCTCCTCCATCACCTGCTCATACCTCTCCCCACTCCATCTCATAACCTCTCACCTGCCCGTGCCAATCTGTTGTGTTGATCAGGATGATGCTGTCTGGAAGTTGTTGTTCTGGTCCAAGAATCTCATTCAATTCATCAAATACAGACTTCCGTGGGACCTACAAGAAAATCCACCATTATAGCATATACCTAGTGACACCATGAACTGACACATATTACACCTGGTGTCATCATACACAGCCACATATTACACCTAGTGACACCATACACAGCCACATATTACACCAAGTGACACCAGACACAGCCACATATTACACCTAGTGACACCATACACAGCCACATATTACACCTAGTGACACCAGCCACAGCCACATATTACACCATATTACACCATACACAGCCACATATTACACTAACTGACACCATACACAGCCACATATAACACTTAGTGACACCATACACATATTACACCTACAGAGTAACCAAGCAGCTCAGGGTGACCCAAACTACTAGGAATGTATAGGGGGATAAAAAGGGATAATTTGCATATTTAGTAGGTGTGCATTGTGGGTAACCACAAATGTTCATTTATAACTGAATTATTGCAAATTTCCTTCTGTTTTAAGAAGGCAATTACACCAAATATTACACCTAGTGACACCAGACACCATACACAGCCAAATATTACACCTACTGACACCATACAAAGCCTCATACCACATCTAGCGACACCATACACATCCACATATTACACCTACTGACACCATACAAAGCCACATATTACACTAGTGACACCATACACGGCCAGATATTTCATCTAGTGACACCATAGCCAGCCACATATTACATCTGGTGACACCATACCCAGCCACATATTACATCTGGTGACACAATACACAGCCACATATTACGCCTCTTGCACACTACATGCAATTCCAACTTTTTATGCAATGCTATTTTTGATTCCGATTAAAAAAACGTAGCAGCATGCAGTACTTTTTTTTTATATCGGAGTCAAAAATCGGATCGTTAAAAAAAAAAAAAATATTGATTTTGCATGTTGTGACACCATGCACATTCACATATTACACCTACTGGCACCATGTAGTCACATATTACACCTACTGACACCATACACAGCTACATATTACACCTACTGACACCATACACAGACACATATTACACCTACTGACACCATACATACACAGCCACATATTACACAGAGTAACATACACAGCCACATATTACACCTACTGACACCATACACAGCCACATATTACACCAAGTGACAACATACACAGCCACATATTACACCTACTGACACCATACACATATTACACCTAGTGACACCATACACAGCCACATATTACACTAACTGACACCATACACAGCCACATATTACACTTAGTGACACCATACACATATTACACCTAGTGACACCAGACACCATACACAGCCAAATATTACACCTACTGACACCATACAAAGCCTCATATCACATCTAGCGACACCATACACATCCACATATTACACCTACTGACACCATACAAAGCCACATATTACACTAGTGACACCATACACGGCCAGATATTTCATCTAGTGACACCATAGCCAGCCACATATTACATCTGGTGACACCATACCCAGCCACATATTACATCTGGTGACACAATACACAGCCACATATTATGCCTCTTGCACACTACATGCAATTCCAATTTTTTATGCGATGCGATTTTTGATTCCGATTAAAAAAAACGTAGCAGCATGCAGTAATTTTTTTTATATCGGAGTCAAAAATCGGATCGTTAAAAAAAATAATTTGATTTTGCATGTTGTGACACCATGCACAGTCACATATTACACCTACTGGCACCATACACAGCTACATATTACACCTACTGACACCATACACAGCTACATATTACACCTACTGACACCATACACAGACACATATTACACCTACTGACACCATACACAGCCACATATTACACAAAGTGACAACCTACTGACACCATACACAGCCACATATTACACCGAGTGACAACATACACATATTACACCTAGTGACACCATACACAGCCACATATTACACTTAGTGACACCATACACATATTACGCCTAGTGACACCAGACACCATACACAGCCACATATTACACCTAGTTACAATATACACAGCCAAATATTACACCTACTGACACGATATATGACATTTACGTTTGCCATTTGGTGATCACTGACCTGACTGCAGAGCCGGGACTCTGGGGAGAATTCACCCTCCAGGCTGCTGCCCCGGTCACCAGTGGCGCGAGGATTCTGTCGATCTCTCATGGAGACACTTCGGGGTCCGCGGGACAACTTATTCTCCTGTCTGAGAGGAGGATGCAGGTATGAGGCCAGAGTGTAAAGACAATAACAGGGAAAAGAGTCAAAATGAGAAGAATAAGACAGCCACTGCTCATTACCGCAGGCTGATATGGGAAATTGTCCCTACACAAGAGGATATCCTTCAATGAGATGTACTTCAATGCCATACCCCAAACACCCTATTATATATCACTACACATACTTTATAAATAAACAGATAGGTCTATAAGTGACAAGCTGGGAGGAGGGGCCCCAAAATACAGAACAGCTGAATGTAATCAGCGATGTACATTATTACTAGCAGGATTCCATTAATAAATATTGGTATGGTGTATCCGAGTACTCTGAGGTATTTCCTTTCGTCCAGAGGTGATGGTACTTAGTGGGTTGGACTGCATGATGATTGGCTGCATTTTCCTCACTGACACTGCTATTCACTGACAATACAGGTTCCCTCACTGACTCTGCTATTCACTGACAATACAGGTTCCCTCACTGACACTGCTATTCACTGACAATACAGGTTCCCTCACTGACACTGCTATTAACTGATAATATAGGCTTCCTTACTGTCACTCCTATTCACTGACAATACAACCTCTCTCACTGACACTCCTATTCACTGACAATACAACCTTTCTCACTGACACTCCTATTCACTGGCAATACAACCTCTCTCACTGACACTCCTATTCACTGCCGATACAACCTTTCTCACTGACACTCCTATTCACTGACAATACAACCTTTCTCACCGACACTCCTATTCACTGCCAATACAACCTCTCTCACTGACACGCCTATTCACTGCCAATACAACCTTTCTCACTGACACTCCTATTCACTGCCAATACAACCTCACTTACTGACACTCCTATTCACTGCCAATACAACCTTTCTCACTGACACTCCTATTCACTGCCAATACAACCTCACTTACTGACAGTCCTATTCACTGCCAATACAACCTCTCTCACTGACACGCCTATTCACTGCCAATACAACCTCACTTACTGACACTCCTATTCACTGCCAATACAACCTCTCTCACTGACACGCCTATTCACTGCCAATACAACCTCACTTACTGACATTCCTATTCACTGCCAATACAACCTCTCTCACTGACACTCCTATTCACTGCCAATAAAACCTCTCTCACTGACACGCCTATTCACTGCCAATACAACCTCACTTACTGACACTCCTATTCACTGCCAATACAACCTCTCTCACTGACACGCCTATTCACTGTCAATACAACCTCACGTACTGACAATCCTATTCACTGCCAATACAACCTTTCTCACTGACACTCCTATTCACTGCCAATACAACCTCGCTCACTGACACTCCTATTCACTGCCAATACAACCTCACTTACTGACACTCCTATTCACTGCCAATACAACCTCTCTCACTGACACGCCTATTCACTGCCAATACAACCTCACTTACTGACAATCCTATTCACTGCCAATACACCCTTTCTCACTGACACTCCTATTCACTGCCAATACAACCTCGCTCACTGACACTCCTATTCACTGCCAATACAACCTCGCTCACTGACACTCCTATTCACTGCCAATACAACCTCACTTACTGACAATCCTATTCACTGCCAATACAACCTTTCTCACTGACACGCCTATTCACTGCCAATACAACCTCTCTCACTGACACTCCTATTCACTGCCAATACAACCTCGCTCACTGACACTCCTATTCACTGCCAATACAACCTCGCTCACTGACACTCCTATTCACTGCCAATACAACCTCGCTCACTGACACTCCTATTCACTGCTGATACAACCTCTCTCACTGACACTCCTATTTACTGCCGATACAACCTCTCTCACTGACACTCCTATTCACTGCCAATACAACCTCACTTACTGACAGTCCTATTCACTGCCAATACAACCTCGCTCACTGACACTTCTATTCACTGCCAATACAACCTCGCTCACTGACAATCCTATTCACTGCCAATACAACCTCGCTCACTGACACTCCTATTCACTGCCAATACAACCTCACTTACTGACAATCCTATTCACTGCCAATACAACCTTTCTCACTGACACTCCTATTCACTGCCAATACAACCTCGCTCACTGACACTCCTATTCACTGCCAATACAACCTCGCTCACTGACACTCCTATTCACTGCCAATACAACCTCGCTCACTGACACTCCTATTCACTGCTGATACAATCTCTCTCACTGACACTCCTATTTACTGCCGATACAACCTCTCTCACTGACACTCCTATTCACTGCCAATACAACCTCACTTACTGACACTCCTATTCACTGCCAATACAACCTTTCTCACTGACACTCCTATTCACTGCCAATACAACCTCACTTACTGACAGTCCTATTCACTGCCAATACAACCTCGCTCACTGACACTCCTATTCACTGCCAATACACCCTCGCTCACTGACACTCCGATTCACTGCCGATACAACCTCTCTCACTGAAACTTCTATTCACTGCCGATACAACCTCTCTCACTGACACTCCTATTTACTGCCGATACAACCTCTCTCACTGACGCTCCTATTCACTGCCGATACAACCTCTCTCACTGACGCTCCTATTCACTGCCAATACAACCTCGCTCACTGACACTCTTATTCACTGCCGATACAACCTCTCTCACTGACACTTCTATTCACTGCCGATACAACCTCTCTCACTGACGCTCCTATTCACTGCCGATACAACCTCTCTCACTGACCCTCCTATTCAGTGCCGATACAACCTCTCTCACCGACACTCCTATTCACTGCCGATACAACCTCTCTCACAAACATTGTTATTCACACTGGCAATACAGGCTCTCTTACTGACACGGGTACAGCTTTGCTCATCAATGATAAATATTATACCAGTCTTATTTGTGATGTATCTGTCTGTATGATTGATGCAGGATTTCTTACCTGGGAGACATGATAATCTGGGACTCAGCTCTGGAGATCATGCCTAAGTGTGGGATTCTCTCCAGGGGCTCCCAGTTGGAAGGATCTGTTGCCAGGTTGGCTGGTGGGAGGGGGTCGGTGGCCTCCTGTATAGAAAAAAATGGATACGAAGTGTGATGAGGAGATCATCATCCTGAGCAGATCAGGTATTTAGGGCATATGATGGCATTAAGGGAGAGCTTTATTACTGGTAGAATGATGTTGGTACACGCTGACCACTGTTCAGCTTTGATCCAGTCACCTCTGAAGTACCCTTCTTACTAATGTCACTTCCTGAGAATATTATTTCAATATCATCACCTGTCCATGCCAGTATTATCACCATATCTCCATTCTACACCATTCGTAGCATTACTTCAACATCCGCCCAGATACCATATAACCACAAATCTATACCAAACACTACCATCATAATACCACCAACCCAGGCATCATATAACCACCAATCTATACTAACACTACCATCATAATACCACCAGTACAGACATCATATAACCACAAATCTATACTAACACTACCAGCATAATACCACCAATACAGACATCATATAACCACCAATCTATACCAACACTACAATCATAATACCACCAATCCAGAAATCATACAATCACCAATCTATACCAACACTACCATCATAATACCACCAATCCAGAAATCTTACAATCACCAATCTATACTAACACTACCATCATAATACCACCAATCCAGACATCATATAACCACAAATATATACCAACACTACCATCATAATACCACCAATCCAGACATCATATAACCACAAATATATACCAACACTACCATCATAATACCACCAACCCAAGCATCATATAACCACCAATCTATACCACCCTACTGTCATAATACCACCAATACAGACATCATACAACCACCAATCTATACTAACACTACCAGCATAATACCACCAATACAGACGCCATATACCGGTAACCACAAATCTAAACCAACATTACCGGCATAATACCACCAATACAGACATCATATACCAGTAACCACAAATCTAAACCAACATTACCATCATAATACCACCAACCCAGGCATCATATAACCACCAATCTATACCAACACTACCATCATAATACCACCAATACAGACATTCATACATCCACCAATATACACCAACACTACCATTCACAATACTACCAATCCAGGCATCATATAACCACCAATCTACACCAACAGTATCATCATAATACCACCAACCCAGGCAACAAATAACCAGCAATCTACACTAACCAAATCATCATAATACCACCAATCTACACCAACACTACTATCACAATACCACCAACCCAGGCATCTTATAACCGCCAATCTACACCAACACTACCATCATACTACCATCAATCCAGGCATCATATAACCACCAATCTACACAAACATAATCTATTACTAGTTCACCTACCAATCTACTTTGACGCTAATACTATGCATTTGCCAATACATGCACTTTGTACCTGTCATAAATGGCAAAACTATACCACAGTCAATCTACTCAAATTCTATGACTGCACAATTAATAATTCACACCAAACATGATCATCAAATTAACCACCAAATTCTCCAGTAGTTCATTCTGCTCACAGTCCGAGGCCTGCTGGCAAACTCTACAAATGGATATGCTAACAATCTCAGCCACTCAGCCTGCCCCCTACTGAACCATTCCATTCACAAAACCCATCGATGATGCAGACTCGGGAAGCAGGTGCTCTTAAAGGGGAACTGAAGAGAGAGGTATATGGAGGCTGCCATGTTTATTTCCTTTTAAGCAATACCAGTTGTCTGGCAGCCCTGCTGATCCTCTGCCTCTAATACTATTAGCCATAGCCCCTGAACAAGCATGCAGCAGATCAGGTGTTTCAGATATGACAAGATTAGCTGCATGCTTGTTTCTGGTGTTATTCAGATACTACTGCAGAGAAATAGACCAGCAGGGCTTCCAGGCAACTGCTATTGATTAAAAGGAAATAAATATGTCAGCCTCTGTATACCTCTTACTTCAGTTCCCCTTTAATGCTTGTTAGTAGGACTTTGGGAGCATGTGACATGCGATCCAGGAGGGTGGAGTAAAGAACCATCTAGTGCAGGCATGGGCAAAATTGGCACTCCAGCTGTTAAGGAACTACAAATCCCACAATGCATTTGCCTTTATGAGTCATGACTGTGGCTGTCAGACTCCTGCAATGCATTGTGGGACTTGCAGTTCCTCAACAGCTGGAGGGCCAAGTTTGCCCATGCCTGATCTAGTGAGTGTACAAGGCTTGAGTTTTCTGACTGAAGGTACACTTGAAATCACTTACATCGGCCAGCCCTGGGTCTGTGTCCTCAGAACGAGTGTGGAGAAGCTTCAGATCCCCCCTCTCCATCTGGAAGAAACCACATTTGAATCATGGGTGATATTCTTTATATCCAAAGTTTTCGGCAAAAACAGGGATCGGGGGAAGATTGTCGCCAGTGGCTGAACCATTTCATTGTGTGTCTTGTGTGCTGCATCTCCATAACACCCCAATATTTAAAGTGAACCAAGCACATTAAAAATGCATGCCAATAATGTGTCTCATTATTAAAAATAACTTCAGTTTTACCTCTTCTTTTTACATTTAAAAGTTCAGCAAAGGCTTTTTAACTACCCTACTTCTGAGGTCTGCCCGACTGTAGAAATTTGCAGGGGAGCTGGGTGTGTGTGTGTGTGTGTGGGGGGGGGATTTGTACATAGGACATTATGCTTCAAAGAGTTTAGAGAAGTCACAGATGCCTTCCCCTGGATAAATGATGGGCTGCTAGAAGGGGAGGGGGGAATATGGCAGCTCCTATAGCTATTAGAAACCAGGAAAAAGAGGTGGTGCTTTGTTCCCTTTAAGCAGAGGGTGCCATATTGTCAATTGTTACACCATTTTCCAAAGGCACCGTTTGGAGCGCACTGCTTTATACTCACTCCGCCCTTGTCTGTTCCTTTCTGACTGATCTCAGTTTGTGACCCGGAGTTGGAAACACCTTCAAAATATCTCCTGAAAGAGAAGCAGTGATTGCCACAGTTGACATTGCCATGCACAAGGATAAGTCACAAGGGGAAAGCCCCCCCCCCCCCCCCCCCCCGAGTATATTCTATGAATTTGGTCTGGCCCCACAATATACCAAGCACACTATGCATGATTATTACACCATATCCCAATGGTTGCTCCTCACCTCAGAGTTGGTTTTGGGGTGCTCATGACGCTGTCATTGTCCTCAATGTCAAACCCACTCTCGCTGTTATTACACTCATCCAGGCTGTCATAGAGGAGTCCAAGCTCCTCATCTTCCTCCTGCTCCCGACACGTGCGCTCCGCATCCAGCGACTGGAGGACAAACAGAGGAAAAGGCATAAGCCCCACCAGGTGATATCATCAGACCACTGGGTGGAGGAGAACATAACAGACAGCTCAATGACAACAGATGGGCTTCAACACCCCCCACGAGATGACACCCACAAATTACATGATTGTGTACACAGCACACGGAAAACACCGTCATCACATACATGCACGGGACGATATACGGGCTGATTGTATGTATGGGTATTGGCGCTATACAGGGGAGGTCACTGAGATGTATGCTTGTGTGGAAACAGCAGCCTGCCATACCTGTATACTGGACTTTGATTCCTTCCCATCTCTTTCCACAGCTTTCCTTATCTTTATTGACCCAAGGAAGTGGGTGGATGCCGGCAAAATGCTTTGTGTTTTTGAAAAAATTATTTGCATCTTGTATCAGTCCTTGTCTTGGAGTACGTTTTCTTGCCTTTTAAGCTGTTTTTAATCATTTTACACATCCTTTGGGGCACCTCCCTCCCAGTGTTACACCTCCAAACCCTTTGAGGGGGGCATTTTCCTTTTGTTGTTCGGTGACGCTATGTTCAAACGATAATCCATGGTTGCCATTCTGCAACCCAGTTTTGTGAGTACCCTATTTGTTTTCTTTCCTTACATACAACACCATCAGGGGCTCCTGGTTCTCTCCTGATAGTTTTATCACCCCCTGGAAGAATGACAGGTATTCCAGACCCCCATCAATATCTACAACTTACCTTGTATCTTCACTCTTGTCGTCAACTTACTTGCTGTCTTCAGTCCTCCAATTTACCTTGTATCTTAACCCTCCAACCAATCTCTAGTCTCCAACTTACTTGGTGTCTCCAACTATCTTGCCAACTTACCTGGTGTCTCCAACCCTCTCAACAACTTACCTGGTGTCTCCATCCCTCAACAACTTATCTGGTGTCTCCACCCCTCTCAACAACTTATCTGGTGTCTCCACCCCTCTCAACAACTTACCTGGTGTCTCCACCCCTCTCAACAACTTATCTGGTGTCTCCAACCCTATCGTCAACTTATCTAGTCTTTCCAACCCTCTCTTCAACTTATCTAGTGTTTCCAACCCTCTCTTCAATTTACCTGGTCTCTCCAACTTACCTGGTGTCTCCTACCCTCTCAGCAACTTTCTTGGTGTCTCCAAACCCCTCACCAATTTACATACTATAATTACAACTGAATCAGCCCCAAGTTATTCTATGTATACAAGGAAATATACATTATATGTAATAAGGTATTGGGAATCACATGGGATAAGTCATTTTATATGTATATGGAATGGAGCTTATAAAGGAAGAACATTACATTGAGAGATATTACAAAAGAGGAGGAATTACATGCATATACAGTATAGATGATAGATAGATGATATGATACAGAAGGCATTATATGTATACGTGGAAATGGCCATTATAGGAAATGAGGAATTATCTGGTATTATGCCTAAAATGGGATAAAGGATTACACATGTAAATAAGGGCATGAGATATATATATATATATGTGTATGTGTATATATATATATATGTGTATATATACATATATATATGTGTATATAGTATATATATATATAGTATATATATATATATATATATATATATATATATATAGTATGTATATATATATATATATATATATATATATAGTATAGTATATATATATATATATATATAGTATATATATATATATATATATATATATATATATATATATATATATATATATATACACATATATATATATATATACACACACACATATATATTCTCAAAAGTTTTGAGAATGGCACAAACACTGGTTTCAAAGGCTTTTACGTACAATTACATCAAATTTATGCAAAGAGTCAATATTTGCAGTGATGGCTCTTCTTTTTGAAGACCTCTGCAATTAGCCCTGGCATACTGTCAATCAACTTTTGGGCCAAATCCTGACTGATAGCAACAAATTATTTCATAATTAACGGAGTTTGTCAGAATTTGTGGGTTTTTGTTTGTCCACCCGCCTCTTGAGGAATGACCACAAGTTCTCAGTTGGATGAAGGTCTGGGGAGTTTCCTGGCCATGGACCCAAACTTTTATGATTTGTTCCCCATGCAACCTAGTTATCACTTTGGCCTTATGGCACCGTGCCAGAGGTCTTCATCATACTGGAAAAAAGCATTGTTCTTCACCAAATTGTTCTCAGATGGTTTGAGTAAGTTGCTGTCAGAGGATGTTTTAAAACCATTCTCTATTCACTGCTGTGTTCTTAGGCAAAATTGTGAGCAAGCCCACTCCCTTGGATGAAAGGCATGAGACAGGACTGATGGTAGCGCTCACCTTTTCTTCTAAGGACAATCATTTTGCCAGATACCAAACATTCAGAAAGGAGCTTCATCAGAGAAAATGACTTTACCCCAGTCCTCACCAGTCAAACCCTGTACTTTTTGCAGAATATCAGCCTGTCAATGATGTTTTTCTTGAAAGTGGCTTCTTTGCTGCCCTTTTTGACACCAGGCCATCCTCCAAAAGTCTTCACCTCACAGTGCATGCAGAAGTACTCACACCTGCCAGCTGCCATTCCTGAGCAAGCTCTGTACTGGTGGCACTCCAATTTAGCAGATGGTCCTAGCAGAGTTGTGCTCACGAGTCCTGAAGGACTCAAATTTGTGATTCAAATCACAAATTCAAGTGATTTGACTACCACGCACTTCCTCCTTCAAGCCAAAAGGAGGAAGTGCGGTAGTGAGTCTTGCAATGCGTCCCTGTTAAGCTTGGGGGTGTAATCTCCACAGTCAGCATACAACACATAAACTGACGTGAAGGAGGTACACACACCAGCACAAGGGATCAGGATATCCCCAGTTTAGTGGAGGAGAGGACTGACTCCAATAGGAGATTGTGGTGCACAGAGCCGGTGCAGATCTGAACAGCCACAAACACTTTCGTAATAACGTCTCAGCGCAAGGTAGCGCTGAGCGCATAAACCAGGACTGAGGAGATCAGGACAGGTAGACAGAATGAACGCTTGCTAGCTAGCGATTACTTAGCGACAGCAAGCGTCCAAAACCAGACAGACTGGAATGAGGCAGCCAATGCGTTGCGGCGATGGCGTGCCTCACAAAGACAGGACAGGAGAGACAGGAAATAGCAGGATCGAGATAGATGAACGTAACACAGATAAATATACAATAAGTATGTTTTCCTAGCGTATTACAATTACAGCTATCAATGAAACTATTCGTAACGTCTGACTAACATATGTATATATTGGCAATGAACCGATATATGACATAAGCAGGAACTCTGACTAAGACTGAAGTAATACAGGGAACAGGACTCAGAAGGATTCGCTATCTCTTCGCAGAGATGAACGCAATCCACAAACAGGACCAGGAACAGGATTCAGAAGGATTCGTTATCTCTTCGCAGAGATGAACGCAATCCACAAACAGGACCAGGAACAGGATAACTAGCTCAGCACGGGTGTTCACGATACGCGCAAACTACCAAAACGTGCTGGAAAACTGACTAGCTGAACACAGGAAATAAACAGTTCGTGTACGTATATATCAGCGACACTGATATATTAACGTAACACGAATACAAGGAAAATAACAAAATGCGCAAGTATGCGTATATATTGGCGATGAACCAATATATGACACAAGACAAGCAAGTAGCAACTTCTAGAACAAGAGCAGAACTAGGAGGACTCGCTGACCCCTTCGCAGGAGTCAGCGCAGTCCACACGGACCAGGAACGAGGTGGGGCACGAGCAGAGTAACAGATAGAGTCTGAAACTATGATAGCCCATGAGGCATTGCAGGAAGCAGTTCTTTATACTGAGGTCATCCAATGGGAGCAGACCTGCAGATTCCCACACAAGTGAATGGTAATTAATCACAGGCTGATAGCAGGAAAAGGCAGACAATGATATGCAGCCTGCAGGAAAGGGACCGCCCCTCCACTGCAGCAGACAATGTTTGTTTACACAAAAGCATATTAAACTGTCATAAACTTCAGAGCGACTGCAGATGGAATCAGCAACTAGTTTAAGTGCAAACCAAACTATGCAAGCAAATGCATGTAATGACATTAGAACTGCTTGGTTTGCAATACCAGTGCAGTCAGCAGTAAACGCTACAGAAGCGATCATAACAGTACCCCCTCCCTTAAACGCGGCCTCTGGACGCCTATGAAAACTGACATATTTCTCCTGAACCACCCAAACCAAAAAATCAGAAGTGGGAAATCCAGCAAACTGATCTGACTGAAAATTCATGAAGGTCGGATCCGTCCGACAAAACCAAATTCCCGAATCAGTCTCACCAAAACTAGACCAATTGGAACCAGAACCTACCGAACCATGCCCGTCAGCACTACAAGCCTCAGTGTGACACCCATCAGAACCACGACTTCCAGAAAACAACCCCAAGAAACTCTCTGCGCGATACCCACCGCCTTCCAAGGACTGTCCAAAAACGCCAAAGCCTTTGCAATGCCCACCGGAACTGTCCCTACCAACACAAAACCCACCGTTGAACCAGTCCAAGGTACCAGGACAAGTTTCCTCAGAGATCTCCCAGAACACTTGGAAGCTCCAAAGAGATCCCCACAGGTCAGAACGCCCCTTAGGCTCACATGGAGAACTATCAAGAACCCCTATGGAACCCAGGGCAACTCCAGAGTCAGGGTCACAAGGACAAACATCAAGATCAGGGCTTTTAGGGACCAGAACCATCTCCGGGCATGCAGGCCAACCGGCAACATCAGAACATGTCTCCACTAGGGAAGCACGTGAGCACGCTAACACAGACACATCTGGGCAGTCTGGCATACGAAGCACATCTGGGCACACCGGCACAAGAGAAACCTCTGGGCATGTCAAGGAACTGCGAACCTCAAAGTCAGTCAAGACAGGACCGAAACCAGAACTGGGCAAAAAAAATTCATCATGACTAGACTTCATAGTTACTGGATTCTCACTAAAAACTGCAGGATCAGACTTAGATGTCGCTGATTCCAGCAGGGTTATTAACAAATCATGTTCAGGGGCATTTACAAGACAGGGCAAATCTTCTGATGTATGCACTGAACTAGACAGGGTTCCCATAGCTTCTTCTGGACTAGACAGAGACTCATCACATACACTGGACTGGAGCTCATGAAGGGCTGCAAAACAAGTCAATATTGCAGCAATCCCCACTGAACTAGGCAAAACTGAGTAACTCACTGGACAGGAAGGGGGCTCTGGAACTTCTGCCACACCGGCCAGAGAACCAGAATTTTCCAGGATACAGGGCTGGGTTTCAGAAACACTCATTAACCCGGACTGAAATTCTGAGATTTCTATTATTTTTTCCAGCGAGTCAGAATTATCCATGTTACAGGGCAAGACTTTTGAAACATTCAGAGGACAGGGCTGGAGTTCCTCGGCTGTTACAACACTGGAGAGGGACTCAACAACATTGGTTAAATCAGACTATGTACAGGGCAAGGTATCTAACACACTTGCTGACGAGGACAATATTTCAATGGCTTCTGCTTCGCTGGGCAGAAATTCATCAAGTTTTATTAGAGCAGACTGTAATTCCAAAACAGCTGCTAGACAAGTGAATATTACTGCAACACCAACTGAGGTAAGCAGTGCTTCAGCCTCCTCTGCTAAAGGGTTTAAAGTATCCAAAGTACTGGGTGAAGCATAAGACTCTGCGACCACAGCTTCACTGGACAGGATCACTGAACAGTCCATATTGCAGGGCAAAACCATGGAAGCACCTGCTGGACAGCATAATGATTCTGTGACCTGAGTTTCATTGGAGAGATCTACTGCACAATTCATGGTACAGGGCAAATTTATTGGAAAATTTTCTGAACAAGGTAATAATTCTGCGATTTCAGGTTCACATAGCAGATGCTCTGAGCTATTCACGAAACTAGAGCGAGGTGTAGAAACAGGAAGATCAAGACACAATGTTTGCGCATCTGAATCACCATTCATTTGTAAAATTGGAAAATTCAGATGCTGGGGTTCTGAGTTTACTAGACAGGATTGCTGGGACTCGGAAACTGATGAAGTGCATCTATTGGCATCTGCTGGATCAGACAGGAGTTGAACTTTATTAACACAGGTAATTTCTGCAGAAGTGTTTGCAGAGACAGGCAAGATTTTTCTGGTGTCTGTTTCACTAAACAAAGAGTCATGAGTACTAGCTAGGCTGGACTCGAAAGTCAGCAGGACCTCTGGGTCCTCTGCTGAGAGATTTGTGCAGGGCAAGATTAAGGAAGTATTAGTAATTTCTGTCTTACTGGGAAGTAACACTGAGTTATCCATGGTACAGGGTGGAATTACAGGAACTTCAATTTCACACAAAAGGAGCTCAGAATCACTCGCTGAATCAGCCAAAGGTGCTGAAGCAGGCGAGTCCTCAGGAACTGAGGAAGTGGAACAATCTCCACTTGACAGTGTGTCTTCCCTGGTATCAACTGATTGAATTGCATAAAAATCGTCCAGAATCATTCTCCACACATCGATCAATGGAGCCACAAAGTCATACCCACACACACCAGTTTTTATTAGGTTATAAGCAGACTTAATGCATGCATTCAATACTAATTCACTTTTTGCACTGTA
Source organism: Hyperolius riggenbachi (assembly GCF_040937935.1). Classification (NCBI taxonomy): domain Eukaryota; kingdom Metazoa; phylum Chordata; class Amphibia; order Anura; family Hyperoliidae; genus Hyperolius; species Hyperolius riggenbachi. Next base: position 442,228,192 of record NC_090649.1, read on the forward strand.
AAACTGACAAAATGAACTTGCATCTTTCTTCCATTCATAGACCAGAGCTTCCATCTCTCCTTTCTCAAATGGAGGATCCCATGCATATTTAACAGCTGAGCATTCCGGCTGATCATAGTTAGCAAATGTGTTAGTGGCAGAAACATACATTGGGTTATTTAGCAGGTGATTGGCCGATTTCTTATTCCTAAGGATCTCCAATACCTGTAGCAAGTATTGAACTGTAGTGTATGCAAATTTCCCTTGCTGCACGAATAAATTGATCTGTTCAATACTCTGTAATATATCTTCATAATCATATTCAGATAATTCATTTAAACAAGAACCTTTATTTTCCCTGGCTAGCAATGAAAGTTCATTAGTAGTTTCATAGGTCCATTTGACTCCCCTGAATGGTGACTGAATTTCATTATCTGCTAATGGTGGAGTCTCGTTACAGATCTGATGCGCAGTCGCCAAGGGCAACGACTCCGCTGATTGTAACGCTTTTCTTTTGGAGCGTTTACGTTTGGCTTTAGACCCTGCTGCCTTAGCAGAAGAAAAGTTATCAGAACAATTATCTGCTTGCTGATTATTTTTGTAGGCAGTAGAAGGAGCAGCTGATTGACAAGCTGCCAGGAGCTTATCAAAAGGGCTAGGCAAATCGGTTTTGCGCAGCCAGTTATGGATCACAAACGCTAGAAATTCCAGTGGTCTTTCTTTTAAATTGGTATGATCCAAGACATCGTAGGCCCACTGAAACAATCTTCCCTTAAATAAAACATAAACTAGCTGGGGGGCCCACGTTGAAACAGGAGTAGCCTGGAGCTCAGGATTGGCCAGGAACCTGGCACATTCAGAAAAAAACTCATTTTCTGTTTCAGAATTGAGCTTCTCAAATTTCTTAAAGGAACAGGAACCAAAACAAACAGTGTCATTTTTGCTGGGAACCCCCCCCACAATGGGGATTGGTAATGGGGCTATCATAATGTTAAGCTTGGGGGTGTAATCTCCACAGTCAGCATACAACACATAAACTGACGTGAAGGAGGTACACACACCAGCACAAGGGATCAGGCTATCCCTAGTATAGTGGAGGGGAGGACTGACTCCAATAGGAGATTGTGGCGCACAGAGCCGGTGCAGATCTGACAGCCACAAACACTTTCGTAATAACGTCTCAGCGCAAGGTAGCGCTGAGCGCATAAACCAGGACTGAGGAGATCAGGACAGGTAGACAGAATGAACGCTTGATAGCTAGCGATTACTTAGCGACAGCAAGCGTCCAAAACCAGACAGACTGGAATGAGGCAGCCAATGCGTTGCGGCGATGGCGTGCCTCACAAAGACAGGACAGGAGAGACAGGAAATAGCAGGATCGAGATAGATGAACGTAACACAGATAAATATACAATAAGTATGTTTTCCTAGCGTATTACAATTACAGCTATCAATGAAACTATTCGTAACGTCTGACTAACATATGTATATATTGGCAATGAACCGATATATGACATAAGCAGGAACTCTGACTAAGACTGAAGTAATACAGGGAACAGGACTCAGAAGGATTCGCTATCTCTTCGCAGAGATGAACGCAATCCACAAACAGGACCAGGAACAGGATTCAGAAGGATTCGTTATCTCTTCGCAGAGATGAACGCAATCCACAAACAGGACCAGGAACAGGATAACTAGCTCAGCACGGGTGTTCACGATACGCGCAAACTACCAAAACGTGCTGGAAAACTGACTAGCTGAACACAGGAAATAAACAGTTCGTGTACGTATATATCAGCGACACTGATATATTAACGTAACACGAATACAAGGAAAATAACAAAATGCGCAAGTATGCGTATATATTGGCGATGAACCAATATATGACACAAGACAAGCAAGTAGCAACTTCTAGAACAAGAGCAGAACTAGGAGGACTCGCTGACCCCTTCGCAGGAGTCAGCGCAGTCCACACGGACCAGGAACGAGGTGGGGCACGAGCAGAGTAACAGATAGAGTCTGAAACTATGATAGCCCATGAGGCATTGCAGGAAGCAGTTCTTTATACTGAGGTCATCCAATGGGAGCAGACCTGCAGATTCCCACACAAGTGAATGGTAATTAATCACAGGCTGATAGCAGGAAAAGGCAGACAATGATATGCAGCCTGCAGGAAAGGGACCGCCCCTCCACTGCAGCAGACAATGTTTGTTTACACAAAAGCATATTAAACTGTCATAAACTTCAGAGCGACTGCAGATGGAATCAGCAACTAGTTTAAGTGCAAACCAAACTATGCAAGCAAATGCATGTAATGACATTAGAACTGCTTGGTTTGCAATACCAGTGCAGTCAGCAGTAAACGCTACAGAAGCGATCATAACAGTCCCATAGGATGCGTGCAAGACGTTTGGGACGTATGGAAGACAACTGACTTATGGTTAAGTAACCCCCTCTCTCCCAGCCGCACAGCTGAGGCAATTAAGCCTCGTTTGTATCACGAATTTTAGTCCTTCGGGACTCGTGAGTACAACTCTAGGTCCTGGCACTTGTGGGACTTTCTTGGGCACCCTGAAGACTTCTTCACAGCAATTGAACCTCTCCTCAAAGTTTTTGATGATCCAGTAAATGGTTGATTTAGGTGCAATCTAAGTAGAAGCAATATCCTTTCCTGTGAAGCCCTTTTCTTATGCAGCACAATGATGACCACGTGTGTTTCCATGCAAGTAACCATGGTTAACAGAGGAAGAACAAGGATTTCAAACATCAACCTCCTTTTAAAGAGAGTCTGAAGCGAGAATAAATCTCGCTTCAGACCTCATAGATAGCAGGGGCACGTGTGCCCCTGCTAAACCGCCGCTATCGCGCCCCTAAACGGGAGTCCCTTCACCCCCAAATCCCCTCCGAACAGCGGGGGAGCGCTTCCTGGTTGGGGTAGGGCTAACCGCCGCAGCCCTGCCCCACGCGCATCTGTCAGCGCGTATCTCCGCCTCTCCCCCGCCCCTCTCAGTCTTCCTTCACTGAGAGGGGCGGGGGAGAGGCGGCGATGCGCCGCTGATAGACGCGACTGGAGGCAGGGCTGCAGCAGTTAGCCCTGCCTCCAGGAGCGACCAAGTCTGCGACCAAGTGTCGCAGTGGGGGGTTTGGGGGGTGAAGGGACCCCCGTTTAGCGGCGCTATAGCGGCGGTTTAGCAGGGGCACACGTGCCCCTGCTAACTATGAGCTCTGAAGCGGGATTTATTCTTGCTTCAGAGTCTCTTTAAAGCATCCAGTCTGCTATTCTAACTAAATCAGCATGACAGAATGATATCCAGCCTTATGCTCATCAACACTCTCACCTGTGTTAACAAGAAGATTACTGAAATGATCTCAGCAGATCCTTTTGGGACACAATTCAATGGAAATGTCAATATATAATCAAATTGTCATCGTAAAAACGAAAGCAGCAAACTTTGTGATAACCAGTATGTGTGCCATTCTGAAAACGTTTGGTCACGACTGTATATATAAAATCAGAAATTATACATGCAAATGGGTGTTATATAAAAATGATGTATATATGTATGTAATCAGATGTTATAGATATGGAAGTGGGTCTCATATGGGAAGAGTGATTTTCAGAAAACTCACATCATCATTTACTTTGAATCTCTTCAATAATGACACAAACTTCTGTTTAAAATTTGGCTGTGAATGAAAGAGGACATGATTATTGATAAGGAGTGACAGGTCCTCTTGTCGGATGCAGCTGCGCAGAGTGGTTGTATTACCTGCCGGCTGAGTGACGTGCTGCGGAGGAGCTTCCTGCTCAGCTTCTTGTTGGGTCTGCGGATCTCCTCCTCTTCATCGTCCACATCCTGAGGAGACACAGGCAGGATTATCAGAGAAGGGAGAGCTGACAATTATATCTCGTTATCACTTCCCCTCCAACAGCAGAGAGAATAGCAGCAACTGCTGCTAATGAGGGACTATTACTACAGAGCATGTAACAACTTCAGGGTATTTATATCCCTGAGGAGGCTACTCCCTAATTCCTGCTCTCAGTGGCATTATGGGATGTGGGAGAACATCCCCAGCCAGAATATATGTGACAGGACTGCTGCAGACTACAAAGGGACTGTGTGAAGCAGATCTGCAATAATGGAAAAGCAGATTTTACCTGGCCTTGGCCTTCATCGCTGCCTTCTGGTTCTGAGGAATATGTGTCCTCCTCATCTTCCTCCTCCCAGTAGTGATCAGCATCTGTAGGATGGGACAATGACACAGGACATTACTATCTTCTTTAGTTATAAGGTGGGTGTGATCTTGCGGGCAATCATTTGCCACACAGACAGTAGTTATCTCCCTCATGTAGCACAACATTTTAAATAAGAGATTTGTGGGGAACAAAGTGCCGGAAAGTGTAAGCTAGTGTAAGCTGTGGTCCTACAAAGTTAGGTGTGAAAGTGGTGGGGCGCGGTGTGAGAAAAGGAAGCCATAGTTGTGTGAAATAGTATTAGCCATTAAAGAGGCAAAGTGTAAGGGAAACCCAAAGCCTTGTGAACTATGTTTGGGGAAGCAGATGAGGTACAGCAAAAGGTATGGAAACCATGGCCCAATGGAGTATACATGGGGGAGTAGTGAAGCACAGTGTGATTTGTAAACCATGGCCCTATAGATTACAGGTGGGGGAGTAGTGAAGCATAGTGTAAGGTATGAAATCCATGGCCCTAAGTAGTACAGGCGGGTGAGTAGTGAAGCACAGTGTAAGGTATGGAAACCATGACCCAATGGAGTATACATGGGGGAGTAGTGAAGCACAGTGTAAGGTTTGGAAACCATGGTCCTATAGAGTACAGGTGGGGGAGTAGTGAAGCTAAGTGTAAGGTATGGAAACCATGGCCCTAAGTAGTACAGGCGGGCGAGTAGTGAAGTACAGTGTAAGGTATGGAAACCATGGTCCTATAGAGTACAGGTGGGGGAGTAGTGAAGCACAGTGTGATATGGAAACCATGGCCCTATAGATTACAGGTGGGGGAGTAGTGTAGCATAGTGTAAGGTATGGAAACCATGGCCCTAAGTAGTACAGGTGGGTGAGTAGTGAATCACAGTATAAGGTATGTAAACTATGGCCCTATGGAGTACAGGTGGGGGAGTAGTGAATCACAGTATAAGGTATGTAAACTATGGCCCTATGGAGTACAGGTGGGGGAGTAATGAAGCACAGTGTACAGTATGTAAACCATGGCCCTATGGAGTACAGGTGGGGGAGTAGAGAAGCATAGTGCAAGGTATGTAAACCATGGATGATGGCCCTATAGAGTACAGGTGGGGGAGTAGTGAAGCAAAGTGTAAGGTATGGAAACCATGGCCCTATAGAGTACAGGTGGGGGGAGTAGTGAAGCACAGTGCAAGGTATGGAAAACATGGCCTTATAGAGTACAGGTGGGGGAGTAGTGAAGCACAGTGCAAGGTATGGAAACCATGGCCCTATGGAGTACAGGTGGGGGAGTAGTGAAGCACAGTGTACGGTATGGAAACCATGGCCCTATAGAGTACAGGTGGGGGAGTAGTGAAGCACAGTGCAAGGTATGGAAAACATGGCCTTATAGAGTACAGGTGGGGGAGTAGTGAAGCACAGTGCAAGGTATGGAAACCATGGCCCTATGGAGTAAAAGTGGGGGAGTAGCGAAGCAAAGTGTAAGGTATGGAAACCATGGCCCTATAGATTACAGGTGGGGGAGTAGCGAAGCAAAGTGTAAGGTATGGAAACCATGGCCCTATGGAGTACAGGTGGGGGAGTAGTGAATCACAGTATAAGGTATGTAAACTATGGCCCTATGGAGTACAGGTGGGGGAGTAGTGAATCACAGTATAAGGTATGTAAACTATGGCCCTATGGAGTACAGGTGGGGGAGTAATGAAGCACAGTGTACAGTATGTAAACCATGGCCCTATGGAGTACAGGTGGGGGAGTAGAGAAGCATAGTGCAAGGTATGTAAACCATGGATGATGGCCCTATAGAGTACAGGTGGGGGAGTAGTGAAGCAAAGTGTAAGGTATGGAAACCATGGCCCTATAGAGTACAGGTGGGGGGAGTAGTGAAGCACAGTGCAAGGTATGGAAAACATGGCCTTATAGAGTACAGGTGGGGGAGTAGTGAAGCACAGTGCAAGGTATGGAAACCATGGCCCTATGGAGTACAGGTGGGGGAGTAGTGAAGCACAGTGTACGGTATGGAAACCATGGCCCTATAGAGTACAGGTGGGGGAGTAGTGAAGCACAGTGCAAGGTATGGAAAACATGGCCTTATAGAGTACAGGTGGGGGAGTAGTGAAGCACAGTGCAAGGTATGGAAACCATGGCCCTATGGAGTACAGGTGTTGGGGTAGGGAAGCACAATGTACGGTGTGGAAACCATGGCCCTATGGAGTACAGGTGGGGGAGTAGAGAAGCACAGTGCAAGGTATGGAAAGTATGGCCCTATAGAGTACAGGTGTGTAAGGGGGGGGGGGGGGGAGTAGTGAAGCACAGTGCAAAGTATGGAAAACATGGCCCTATAGAGTACAGGTGGGGGAGTAGTGAAGCACAGTGTAAGGTGTGGAAACTATGGCTCTATGGTGTACAGATGGGACAGTAGTGAAGCGCAGTGTAAAGTATGGAAACCTTGGCCCTATGGAGTACAGGTGGGGGAGTAGTGAACCAAAGTGTAAGGTATGGAAACCATGGCTCTATGGAGTACAGACGGGACAGTAGTGAAGCGCAGTGTAAGGTATGTAAACTATGGCCCTATGGAGTACAGGTGAGGGAGTAGTAAAGCGCAGTATAAGGTGTGTAAACCATGGTCCTATGAAGTGGCCATGGGGGGGGGAGGGTAGTAAATCAGTGTTAAGTATGGAAACCATGGCCCTATGGAGTACACTAGTGCCTGATTGAAGAAAAATGTTGGAGGTCTCACCGAGGCCTTTGATCTTTGGACGAGTCACTGTGGTAACTTCCTCATGATCAATGGGTTGGCTTGACAACGAGAAGATACTGATTTCAGCCACTCGTATAGCTGGGTCCTTCCTGTTTCCATGGAGATCAAGAACCTTCATCCCCTCTGTAGGGCGTTGCATCACCTGTACAACACAGAGAAATACATGATATCTCCTCACCACTAACCATTACTGCCCAAGGCTGTAAATTTCCCACATGGGAGACCAGAGATGGGATAACTACGGTATATCTCTGCCATTATGATCAGCTCATTCCATTGGTGGAACACAACACTAAATGTTACATCCTCTACCAGTTCCAGAAACTAAACATGGAGCGGGGTACAAGAAGTAATTGACCTTCCTCTAGGAAGTACAACAGAAGGAATGAAGCGCGTTACCTCTGCCATGTTAATCACTCCGATGGCCAAAGACTTGTAGCCCAGAATGGTGCGGTTCTTGTAGCGTTTACGCCTCTGCAGCATAATCTGTAAGTTGTTGGAGTCTCTCTTCAGGAAATGAGGATACTAAAGGAAGCAGACAAAAGGAAATCCACCATCATTATGTTTATTCTGTGCTCCACATCAGATGCAGTATAAGCAGGTCTGCAAAGGTCCACCTGAGGCCATCAGACACATCCTGGCCAACAGAATTCAACCAAGGGCTACTGGTATGTCCTCCAACTAGGGTTCATACACATGTCCCAACGATCTGCCTATCTTCTAAACTTGGTCTGTTGGCAGATAGTTGGGTTGGTAAAAAAAAACAGACGATCAACTGATAACAGGTTCCAACCGGTGGATCAAACTGCCCAACTATCATGCAGGTTGGAACGTATGTACAAGTCGTTTGAACAACTTTATGGTTTTTGAATGCAGACATGTTGTGCGGTTTGTCGTTTAGCTTGTATTTAAGTGAGTTGGTTGGCGTGTGTGTACGTACTTGTCTTTTAAATAACGTGTTGTGCATTATGTTGGACTTGTGTATGAGCCAAGCAATGACTCATATCATGTAGCTTGCATTGAGATAACGGGATGGACATGAAGAAAATCAAGGAGATACAGGTAGGAAAGAAGAGACGATATAATAAACTACCTGGAGGGAGAAGGTGAGCTCCAGGTCTGTCTCCATCACGCCACACGGGGGAAGCTGGTACTCATTGGACCGGAGGACTCTCTTGGATCCCTGGAAGGAGACAGTCAAACATAATACTACACAGTACTAATTCTCCTTACATCTACAATTTCTACACATTGCCATCCTCCAACTTGCCTGTGCCCAACAGGCCCTCAATTGCTAGTTGTATATAAATTTTAATTACCTGCAGCTTCACCGCAATCACCACAGAGTTTAGATCTCTGTCCAGCTCCCTCAAAACCAACAACTTCTTCAATGTCAGACTGCAGATTCTGTGGAAATACCAACACCATCATAATCAGTTTCAGGCGTGTCCACTCCACTCGCAAGCAGGACAGATTTGGGACTTGTGCCACAAATCTGTCTTTAGGGTGCCTGTGTGTGAGGGGACCACTAGATTACCAGGGAATGCTGTGATGGAATGGGGGGGACCACTAGATTACCAGGGAATGCTGTGAGGGAATGGGGGGGACCACTAGATTACCAGGGAATGCTGTGAGGGAATGGGGGGACCACTAGACTACCAGGGAATACAGTATTATCTCGTTATAGTAAACTCAAAGAGACCGGGAAAAGTGGTTTACTATTTCAGAAGTTTACTATATCAGAAATTGTCCTAGAAATGGCCCAGCATGCCCTGGTACATTCTCTGCTACAAAGGAGCAGCTCTGTCCTCTCAATGGAGGTGCAGTACAAGCACTTGCACATTTGGTGGACTACGAGGTTAAAAGGCAACTGTAGCAAGAGCTTGGGTTCAAAACAAGATTGTCTCCTGAAGAGAGGGAAGCCTCAGGATCCTATTGAGGCTTCCCTCGCTTGTCTAAAGCCCTCCGTTGCAGAGCGCGGCCCCCTCCACATCAGAGCTGCACAGCTCCACTTCCTTATTTATGGCCGCACTCTAGCCGTGTGAGCCCGCCCACTCTTGTGCAGTAGTACGGCGCGGCCATGAATCAGGAAAAGGAGCTGCGTGGCCCTGATCTGATTAGCGTCAATGCCTTGTCCCTAATCTTCTGGGTGGCCGCACTCAGCGACAGGAGACATTAGAATACAGAGGTAAACCTCAGTAAGATCCTGAGGCTTCCCTCTCTTTAGGTAAGTATCTATCTGATTTTGTACCCGAGCTTAGGCTGGGGAACACTTTAAACAATACCAATTGCCTGGCAGCCCTGGTGATCTCTCAGGCTGCAGTAGTGTCTGAATAACACCAGAAACAAGGATGCAGCTAATCTCTCAGGCTGCAGCTAATCTGCTACATGCTTGTACAGGGTCTGTGGCTAAAAGTATCAGGGGGAGGATCAGCCAGGCAACTGGTATTGGTTAAAATGAAATAAATATGGCAGCCTCCATATCACTCATTACAGTTGTCCTTTAAGTATACCTTAGGGCTGCATAGCCAGGCTGGACAAATCGCTAGTACAGTATCCAGGGCTCCTTAAAAACTGCAGCCGCCACTAAATAGAGGCAGCCACTAGTTTCCTGTGAGTGGCTCCGATACCTCTGCGGGCATTTCCCCCAGGCTGCTTATTTGTACAGTACTGTATATCCAGCGCCGGAGTCATTCTTGTCTTACAAATGTTATCAGGCATCAACTCACCTGCAACCACCTTGAAGAGAGCAGTCAACCATGGGCTATTATATCAGAGTTTACTGTACCAGGCGTTGCTCCCATAGACTTAAAACTGAGATTGGCCGGGACCTGGAGAGGTAGTTTACCATTATTGAATGTTTACTGAACCACTAGGACGAGTTCCAATAGAGTTCATGCTGAAATCTATCAGAAATCTGTGTGCAGTGTGTGGGCAGGCAATACAGCCCTCTCTGAACAGGTCCTATCAGAGAAGGATCTATCACATGGTCGAGATGGACTAGTGTATGGCTACCTTTAGTTGTTGTATACAGTATTTGTTAATTACTGTACAATTGTCGCTAGAGGTGTACCGAACGGTTCGCCGGCGAACGGTTCCAGGCGAACATTGGGGGTTCGCGTTCGCCTGCGCCAGGCGAACTTTTCCGGAAGTTCGATTCGCCCCATAATGCACTATGAGGGTCAACTTTGACCCTCTGCATCACAGTCAGCAGGCACATTGTAGCCATTCAGGCTACAGTAAGCCCTGGAGCCCCACCCCCCCTTATATAAGGCAGCCTCCGGCGGCCATTACAGTCACTCGTGTGCCTGCTAGAGAGAGGAAAGGGACAGCTGCTGCAGACTTTTTCTCTTAGGGACAGATTAGTTAGGTTCTAGGCTGCTTTGCTTGTTCCTGACTGATTAATATTGCTTTTAAAGCACCCAGCAACAGCTCTTTTCAGAGCTCAACCTGTACATTTTTTTTTTCTGACACTTTTGTTGCATGCACAGCCTTGCTAATTGATAGTGTGTGTGCCACTGCCAGCAGCCCAGCACATTCAGTGACTGACTGCCTGTGTGTGTGACAGGGAGCTGCACATTGTACTACCCAGTACTGCATATACCCCAGTACCTGTTGTGTTTACTTAACCCACCTCATCACTGCATATACTTAGCTTTGTGTTGAGTGAACCCAGCTCACTGCATCTAACTACCCAGTACCTGTTGTGTTTACTTAACCCACCTCATCACTGCATATACCTAGCGTTGTGTTGAGTGAACCCAGCTCACTGCATCTAAGTCTAACTACCTGTTGTGTTGAGTGAGAACCCAGCTCACTGCATCTTAAGTACCTTTACTGTATACTGTTCAGTGAACCCAGCTCACTGCATCTAACTACCCAGTACCTGTTGTGTTTACTTAACCCACATCATCACTGCATATACCTAGCGTGGTGTTGAGTGAACCCAGCTCACTGCATCTAACTACCTGTTGTGTTGAGTGTGAACCCACCTGGCCACCTCACTGCATCTAACTACCTGTTGTGTTGAGTGAGAACCCACCTCACTGCATCTTAAGTACCTTTACTGTTGAGTGAACCCAGCTCACTGCATCTAACTACCTGTTGTGTTGAGTGTGAACCCACCTGGCCACCTCACTGCATCTAACTACCTGTTGTGTTGAGTGAGAACCCACCTCACTGCATCTTAAGTACCTTTACTGTTGAGTGAACCCAGCTCACTGCATCTAACTACCCAGTACCTGTTGTGTTTACTTAACCCACCTCATCACTGCATATACCTAGCCTTGTGTTGAGTGAACCCACCTCACTGCATCTAATTACCTGTTGTGTTGAGTGTGAACCCACCTGGCCACCTCACTGCATCTAACTACCTGTTGTGTTGAGTGAGAACCCACCTCACTGCATCTTAAGTACCTTTACTGTTGAGTGAACCCAGCTCACTGCATCTAACTACCCAGTACCTGTTGTGTTTACTTAACCCACCTCATCACTGCATATACCTAGCCTTGTGTTGAGTGAACCCAGCTCACTGCATCTAATTACCTGTTGTGTTGAGTGTGAACCTACCTGGCCACCTCACTGCATCTAACTACCTGTTGTGTTGAGTGAGAACCCACCTCACTGCATCTTAAGTACCTTTACTGTTGAGTGAACCCAGCTCACTGCATCTAACTACCTGTTGTGTTGAGTGAGAACCCACCTCACTGCATATAGCTAGCATACCCCCGAGATGGACAAAATGGACAAACCAGGTAGAGGAAGAGGTAGAGGCAGACCCAGAGGAAGGCCACCAGGCACCGGCAGGTCTGTGGCTGTGCGAGGTGGTGTTGCTGTGATTTCATGCGGACCTGCCCCAAAATACAGTGCTCAGAAGAAGGCACGTGCCATCACTTCCCAAAATCGTGAGGAGGTGATTGAGTATTTAACACAGAACACCTCATCTCCCGCAGCCACCAGCGCTACAACAAGCACCGCATCCGCTGCATTTGACACTTCGCAGGAGTTATTTGGTGGTGGTGGTGAAATCACTGATTCCCAGCCACTACTGCAACAACAACAAGAAGGTGCAGGTACACCACCTCATACGTCTGAGTTAGGTGGCGATAGTATGGACGTAACGTGTGTGGATGGGGATGATGGTGGACCACCTGAAGTTGGTGCACTTGAGGAGGTGTCTGAGGAAAGCGCAGCTGGCCAGGAGGATTATGATGACGATTATACGGATACCACATATGTTCCCGGTAGAGGAGATGACCAGGGGGACAGTTCAGAGGAGGAGTCAGAGAGGAGTAGGAGGAGACGACTCCATGATAGAAGCAGAGGGAGCTCGTCCTCAGAAACAGCTGGGGGCAGTGTCCGGTGCCATGTATCGCCAGCTATGGCCAGGGAGCACACATGCCCTTCAACGTCAGCTGCTGCTGATGCCACCGTAGCGCCATCACCCCAGGGGGCCTCAGCGGTTTGGAATTTTTTTCACGTGTGTGTCTCAGATCGGAGCAAAGCCATCTGTTGTCTCTGCCAGCAATAATTGAGCCGTGGAAAGGCCAACTCTCACGTAGGGACAAGTGCTTTACGAAGGCACCTGGAGAGAAGGCACAAACAGCTATGGCAAGAACACCTGAGGAAAAGAAGCACCCCTCAAAAGACAAGCAGCGGAGAACAACCGTGGCAGCCGTCACAGGGGGCTTCTGCTGCTCCACGTTCCCATGGTATTGTTCGTGGCTGGGGGGGGAGGAAGAATGGATACACTTTTAAACAATTTAAAAATACAACCATCTAAACTTTCAAACAATTATACAACCATCTAAACTTTCAAACAATTTAAAAATACAACCATCTATCATTTTCAAAAAATTAAAAAAAAAGGGCAAAAAAACTTGCCCTCCGTAAAACATTCTTGGCAAATGCTTTCGACTTGGTTTGTCTTCCGCTGGCTCAAGGGTCCATCTGACCACAGATGCCTGGTCTGCAAAGCACGGTCAGGGCAGCTACAGCATGGGTCTCAGCAGGCTCCCACTTCGGGCCGCAATCCAACCTTCATTCCCCGCGGTGACAATGGCAGACTTGCCCTCCATAACGGATTCCCGTTAAAGGATTTAAAGTTAATTCATTTCAAATACACAGCAGGGCCTCGAAAGTCCGCCTCCTGTATTGTTATTTTTGATCACTACCTCGGGGCGGGCGTGCGTGCCTACCTGCTGCCCTCCTTGGATGTGTAGTGGTAGCCGTTTCTCAGGCTCCACACCGGATTCCATCCCTCATTTCCCGGGCCATTACCCGGGGTCACAAATGACAGACTTGCCCGCCTCCATATGATTCTCGTGAAAGGAATGTGGTGTCATCTTTGCCCGCCATAACTGGTTCTCGTTAAAGGATTTAAAGTACATTCATTTCAAATACACAGCAGGGCCTCGAAAGTCCGCCTCCTGTATTGTTATTTTTGGTCACTACCTCGGGGCGGGCGTGCATGCCTACCTGCTGCCCTCCTTGGATGTGTGGTGGTAGCCGTTTCTCAGGCTCCACACCGGATTCCATCCCTCATTCCCCGGCCATTACCCAGGGTCACAAATGACAGACTTGCCCGCCTCCATATGATTCTCGTGAAAGGAATGTGGTGTCATCTTTGCCCGCCATAACTGGTTCTCGTTAAAGGATTTAAAGTACATTCATTTCAAATACACAGCAGGGCCTCGAAAGTCCTCCTCCTGTATTGTCATTTTTGGTCACTACCTCAGGGCGGGCGGGCGTGCATGCCTGCCCGCTGCCCTCCTTGGATGTGTAGTGGTAGCCGTTGCTCAGGCTCCACACCGGATTCAAACCTCTCATTCCCCGGCCATTACCCGGGGTCACAATGGCAGACTTGCCCGCCTCCACAGGATTCTCATTGTAGCGGTACTGAACAAGTACACAGCAAGTAGAAAATGTAAATTAAAAACAAAACGTAAGCATTTTAACAATGCCATGGAAAGTTGAGAAGGAAGTCACACATTACCTGACATCACTGAGTGAGGAAGAGCAATCACGCCATGTTGCGCAGTAGTCCAGCATGGCCGTCACTACACAAACAGCTGTTTGCGGTGCGTTACACAGTGAGTTTGGTGTGTCAGTGTGAAGCAGTACTCTAATTACACTCCCTGATTGATGTATACACATGCAAGATGTTTGAAAGCACGTTAGGCCTGCAATTTAGCATTCAATGTGATTTCTGCCCTTAAAACGCTGCTTTGCGTCAAATCCAGATTTTTCCCGGGGACTTTTGGCATGCATCCCACTCCGCCATGCCCCCCTCCAGGTGTTAGACCCCTTGAAACATCTTTTCCATCACTTTTGTGGCCAGCATAATTTTTTCTATTTTTCAAAGTTCGCCTCCCCATTGAAGTCTATTGCGGTTCGCAAATTTTTCCGCGAACCGAACCTTCTGCGGAAGTTCGCGAACCCGGTTCGCGAACCGAAAATCGGAGGTTCGCGACATCTCTAATTGTCGCTATAATTTATATTGTTCTACCATTTCTGCATCCTGTACCCTTCTCTGTTTTTACTTGTGTACTGTGTACAGCACCACGGCAGAGGATGGCACAATATAAGTAATCAGCAATGATATCTAGGTTTTGTAATGTCCTATAATGGAAGGTTTGTGGGATTTCATAGAACCCCTGAGCACAATATAAGCCCCCCGGAGTGTTCACGGCCTGCAACACATTATATACAATCTGTCAGGTGACTGGCGGTCACAGAGCATGGCTCCCCTCTAATCTCTGCTAGTCACTAATCTGCACAACATAATCCTCATTAGCAGCTGGACTTCCTGTGTGTGACACGCCAAGGACACGCCACCTTCCAGCATTCCTGTGTCTCACCTCTCTCTCTCTGCTCTGCTGGAAACGTCTCCCTACAATCCTGCTATGTGCTATCACTGCAGCCAGGGCCTGGACATATCAGGACATATTGGTGATGAGAAAAGGTTACCGTATATATAAACTATATGGTCATACAGCTGCAGCTCCTGCTATGTGCTATCACTGCTGCCGGGGCTGGCTTATATCAGAACATGTTGGTGATGTGAAAATGGTTATATATAAAATACATGGTTATACAGCTGCATCTCCTGCTCTGTGTTATCACTGCAGCCGAGGCCTGGGTCATATCAGGACAAAGTGGTGGTGGGAAAACGGTTATATATAAAATACATAGTTGTACAGCTGTACCTCCTGCTATTTGTTATCACTGCAGTCAGAGCCTGGGCCATACTAGGGCATAGTGGTGGTGGGAACATGGGTATATTACATGGTTATACAGATGTATCCCCTTCTAGGATTGTAGCCAGGACTAGGTCATATCAGGACATACTGGGTCCAGGAGAAGGGTTACAAATAAAATACATGTTTATACATCTCCTACAATTTATTGGTGGATATAAATGCCACAAATTGAGTAACATATGGGTACCCTAAGGAGGGAATAAAGGTCTGGGGCCGAGAGGTACAGTCGTGTATCATTTGCATATAAGTGTTGTTGTAAATGACATGCGTCAATTATGTTGCACAGACCGTGCATGTAGATGGAAAAGAGGAGGGGAATCTGATCAGAGAGGGATCGATTGCTGCCAAAATACTGCAGATTTCCAATAGTCTGTGTAGCCGCCTCCATCTGCTGGGCCCCTTAGATCTCCCCAATGCAATGCGTACCTCCTTCCCTCAGAGCCGTGGTGAGTATTGCAAAGTTCACCTGTCCACTAGCGCGCTGCTTCTTGTGTCTTCTCTACATCGCAACAGTTGTACTCCATGACTCAGTGGACCGTGTGTGATCTCATCCATGCCGTGAGGTCATGTGGTATAGGTGCCCAGCAGCGATGGAGAGAAGACATGGGAGGAGTGCGCCCACGGATGGTGAGCCTAACCACGGCTTCAACACTAACCACAGGCCTGGGCGAACACATTTCAAGGGAAGACCCACTGTCGGTCGTCGGGAAATCGAACGCCACTACTGCCGCACACCCAACCAAGCCCGTTTGAGTGAGATCTTTCCAACATGCCAGTACGATCATTAAGATCGATTTTGGCTGAAAAATCGTTTAAAATTACAATCAGGTGGCCACGTTGTGGAATTGATCTCTGGCAGATTCGATCATTATAAATGAATCTGACTGATATTGACACCATAAATCAAGTAATTTATGAGCACCTTAAGAGACTGTAAAAGACCTTTCAGAGAGATAGGAAGATAACCAGGAGAGAGCAAGGCCATTTATGCCTATAGATGAAAGGATCTCTAGGAGTAAAGTGTGGTCAACAGTGTTCAACGCTGATGACAGATCAAGAAAGAGGAGTATGGGAAAATGACCTTTGGATTAGCTGTAAGAAAATCATTGGCCACTTTAGTAAGGGCTGTTTCTGTGGAGTGGATTGTGTGAAAGCCAGACTGGAACTGATCAAGCAGGAAGTTAGAGAACAGAAAATTGCTTAATTCAGTATGCATATGGTGTTCCAGTAATTTTGATGCACAGGGGAGAATTAACACAGGGCAGTAGCTGGAGGGTGCAGTGGGATCTATTTTTTTTAAGTAGAGGCTACAACAGCCCTTTTAAGTCAGGATGGGATGATACCACTGGAATGGATCCAAGATCTCTGTACAGCGCTGTGCAATATGTCAGAGCTATATAAATGTAAAATAGCATTGTGTGACTGTGGTGAGGCAATTAGACTGTAACTCCTCTGGTGCAGAGACAGATGGGAATGGATCAGTGATCTCTGTACAGCGCTGTGAAATATGTCAAGGCTATATAAATGTATAATAATAAGTATGTGACTGTACTGAGGACATTAGTGTGTAAACTCCTCTGGCGCAAAGACCGATGGGAATGAATCTGTGATATCTGTACAGTGCTGTGGAATATGTTAGAGCTATAAAAATGTATAATAATAGTGTGTAACTGTGATGAGGACATTAAGCTCCTCTGGTGCAGAGACTGATGAGATTTCTATACAGCCCCGAGGAATATGTTTATAAGACATGACACAGCAGAATAGCGGAAAATTGTATACTTACCTATCGGTAATGTTCCTTTCCTGATGCTTCCATGGCAGCACCTATGGGTAGTTGCTCCGCCTTCTACCCCCATTGGACAGGTGAATAGATAAATTAAAGCCACCTCCCCCCACCACCAGGTGTCTAGTACTTTGAGACCTCACCGAGCGAAAGGGTGGGTCCTAGGTGCTGCCATGGAAGCATCAGGAAATGAAAATTACCGGTAAGTATACAATTTTCCACTTTCCTTATACTTTCATGGCAGCACCTATGGGAACTAACTAGAGAATATATATCCCCCAACAAAGAAAGGGAGGGCAACGTTTGCTGGTGCAAGTACAAAAAGTTTAATCGGCACTCCAAGTCCAATATATGAGTATAATCAGTCAAGTCGGTGCCACAGATAAAGACTGATCTGCCAAACTGGACCGAGGAATTGGCGGCTGGATCGACCCTGTAGTGGTGCATAAAGATATGTATGGACCTCCAATTAGCCGCCTGACAAATCTTGTCCGCCGCCACCTTTGAAAATGCCGCCCAAGAGGTCGATACTGATCTGGTGAGGAGGCTCTAGGTTAATAGCCTTGAATGCCGTCTGTATGGCCTTCACAATCCATGACGAGATTGTCCTGGACGACGCAGGCTCACCTTTCCTGCCACCTGCAGGAACAACAAACAGTCTCTCTGTTTTCCTGAAGGATTCTGTACATTGTAAATAGAGTTTCAGAACTTGTCCCACGTCCAGCTTGTGTGGCACTCCCAGGTCTGATTCTAAGAAAGTAGGTAATGTCCAATCTTGGTTAAAGTGATAAACTGTAGACACTTTAGGTATAAAGTGTTGAATCGGTCTGATGACCACCCTGTCCGGGAAGAAAGTGAGGAAGGGCTCTTTGATTCCTATGGCCTGTAATTCCGATACACTTCTAGCTAAAGATACCTCCGTCAGAAAGACTGCTTTCAGTGTTAACAGCCATATAGTACAGTCTTCCAAGGTTCAAATGGAGCATGCATGAATGCATCAAGAACAGCAGGTAGGTCCCACTTAGGGAAGATGGATTTCCTTGGAGGCTTGATCTTCATTACCCCCTTAAGAAATTGCACAACTAGGGGATCAAATGCCCACCTGGTTTCAGTTAGTGCGGACAGGGCCGCCAACTGAATCTTGAGAGCAGAGTAGCTTAATTGCTTGTCCAAGCCAGTTTGCAGGAAGTCCAAAACGTGATTAGTTGTTGGGTGAACAGGATCAAACTGCTTGTCTCTAGCAAATTCAAGAAATTTGAACCAGATGTTGTAGTAGGTTCTGTTAGTAGATGGTTTTCTGGACTTTAATAAAGTTTCAATAACCTTCTCGGAGCATCCTGCCCTTCTTAATTTCTCGCACTCAATCGCCATGCCATCAAACCTAGTTTGTTGGGACTCGGATGAAGGAACGGTCCTTGTGTGAGTATGTCCTGTGTCACCGGTATCGGCCATGGAGGCTCCATCTTGAGGCTCCAGAGTAGAGAGAACCATGGACATCGGCCAGTGTGGAATAATAGTGTGGAATAATGGCTATCAAGACTATTCTCTCCTGTACAAGTCTCTTGAGTATTCTGCCTATCATCGTAGTAGGAGGGAATACATATCCAAGACTGAAATTCCAGTTCGCCGTTAGAGCGTCTGTTGCCTCTGCCTTTGGTGAATAATGGCGAGAGAAAAATCTCCTGCATTTCGCATTCTGAGAGGTGGCCATCAGGTCCACCTCTGGATATCCTCATTTCTGACATATCTCCCTGAAGATTCTCTGATTCAGCGACCATTTGTTGTTGGAGAAAGAATTGCGACTGAGATAGTCTGCTTTGACATTGTCGACTCCTGGAATGTATAATACTTTCAAGTTGAATACATTCTTCTCTGCCAAATTCATAATCTGAGACGTCTCTCGCAAGAGGTTGAAACTCCGAGTTCCGCCTTGTTTGTTGATGTAGGACACTGCCGTCCTGTTGTCCATTCTCAATAGTACTGTTTTGTCTCTCAAGTAATGCAGGAAATGGAGACGTGCCTGGAACGCTGCTCTCAATTCTAGTATGCTTGCAGGGATACTGCATTCCTCATGACTCCATACACCCTGTGCTGTTTGGGTTAGGAAATGGGCTCCCCAACCTCTGATGCTGGCATCTGACATAATCACCAGAGGCCTGTCCTGTTCTATACGGTGTGCCTTGGACAGATTGTCTGATTTTGTCCACCATGCTAGGCTGTTCCTCATAACTGGCGTGATCCTGATTCGTTGATGCATACTGGCTCCGTTTCACTGACCCAGGAAGCCCCACTGGAAGGCTCTTGAGTGCCACTGTGCCCAGCGCACCATCTGGATTGTGGATGTTAGTGTCCCTAACAGGCTGAGGCACTGCCTCGCTGGGCAGGTTGTGAGTAAGGTTACCTCCTGAACTTGATGTCTTACAGTGAGTTTTTTCTCCTCTGGAAGACTGACATAGTTCCGTGTTGTCTGGAACCTTGCCCCCAGAAAAATCATCTCCTGCACAGGCGATAGCTGACATTTTTCTAGCTTATTAGCCAGCCAAAGCGCTGAAGTGTCTGTAGTAGCAGATCGTTTTGAGATATAATTGTAGTCCTCTCTTGAGACAACAGTATGATGTCATCCAAATAGTGAAGAATTCTCAGTTCCTTTAGACGAAGCAAAGATACTATCTGAACTAGAACTTTCGTAAAAGTCCTGGATGCAATATTTATGCCAAAAGGCAGGCATGTGAATTGGAGGTGCGTGTTGTCTACTGCAAATCTCAGATATTGCTGAAAGTTTGGATGGACGGGCACATGCAAATACCAACTTTCTCCAAAGAGACCGGCACCACTCAAGCAGGGTAGTCTTTAAGCTCTTTTATTGCATAGAAAGTGGCAATACAATGACAGTCGCTGTTTCGGGCCTAGCCCTTTATCAAATTGCAGTAGCCATAACAAACACCCATGTGCAAAGTCCTTAAATATCCCACCCCCAATAAAACCACCAATAGGTGTCCTAATGGGCGGGGTTAACGGCGGACCTGATGGGGAACATGTAAAAAGCACACATGTAAGCACACAAACCTTTACCTGGGCAAAGTCTCCATATGTTGCCAAAACGCCGCTCAGCGCCGCTTCCATGCGTGTCATGTGAAATCCGTGCGTCAGCAAGCCCCTCCTCCACCATTTCAGAAAGACCAATGGGGCTGCTGCACGCTGTGGCAAGGAGACCGTCCTGTCTCGTAACCACCTGCGTTCCACCAGCCGACTTCCTGTCGGAAAACCGGATGTGACGCTACGGGACCCAGATGGTCACCGTAGCAACCATACACACAGCGCAGCGCGCTGTAATAGGCTGGAATCTGTCCCCCTCCTCGCTGCATGTGTGCGGAGACGGGGAGGCAGAATAATAAACTCCCAATCCCTCTCAAAAAGATAACAATATAGATGGATAATCAAGAAAAGTAATACACCAAGACCGAATTCTCCTCCCCGCGTCAGCACACACCAGAGCAGCCAACAGGGGACATCCCACCCAAAAGTGTTAGCAAACATATATAAAGAGACAGGCAAAAGGTTTCTATACTTCACCCAATACAGGTCAGCCGGACCACCGTCCAGGGAATCTAAAAACAAAGCAGAAGTAAAAAGCAATAAGGCTCATTATCAAATACATACATACAATAATAATATTCAGGTTGTGACAAGGTAGCAAGCAGAAGGAGACAAAAATTAGGGACAATAGCTCAACGTGCATGAACACAAAAACCCAGGTCGTACTCCCGATTTAGACCGCCCGGTTCAAGAGTACCGAGCCGTCTAATCCAGAACGCCTCCCTCCTACGTAGCTCAATCTCTCTATTACCACCCCTCCAATCAGGCGGGACAGAATCAATGACCGTAACTTTTAATTGAGATACGGAGTGTCTAAGAGCTGAGAAATGTTCGGAGACCGATAGGCCCTGCGTTTTATGACGTATCGCCGATTTGTGCGACGAAATGCGGTCTTTGAGCCGTTGCGTCGTCATCCCGACGTATGCCAGGCCACATGGGCACTTCAGCATATAAACAACATAGGTCGAGTCACAAGTATATAAACGATCCAGGTTAAACGAATTTCCACGTGAGGGATGGGTAAACTTGTTACCCTTCAAGACCATACCACACATGTGACATCCCAAACAAGGAAACATGCCAATACGTCTACCCTCAGGTCGTGGCCGTCTCTTGGGTGTCACCTTATCACGTATGGTCGGAGCCCTCTTAAAGGCCATCATAGGTGGATATCGGAATTCCACAACCTGCGGAAAACCATCCGTGAGAACCCGCCGGTGTCTGCGGATCACCCGTGACACCATGTCACTGCAGGCACTGAAGGTCGACACGAATGGCATACGCGGTCCAGCTGGAATCCTCTTTCTTTTACCTGTGCGGGGCAACAAAACCTGTGACGGATAACCCCTCCTCCGAAATTTCTCAGACATCTCTTCTCTCCTAAGTCTACGACTAGACTCATCACTCACTATCCTGTCAATTCTTCCAAATTGGCTCAAAGGAATGCTTTCTTTCGTAGCCACAGGATGAAAGCTCCCGTAATGTAGCACTGAATTGCGGTCGGTGTCCTTGACATACAGGTCGGAGATAAGAACCTCCCCTTCCCTGGTGATCTGTGTATCAAGTAAAGATATACTATTCCTGTCACTGTGAGACGTCAGTCTTATGTAAGAACAGCAACCGTGTAATTGAGCGATAAATTCCAACAGGGTCTCACGCGACCCCCTCCACATGCAGAAAACGTCATCGATAAAACGCCACCAGCACAAAGCGTGCCGGTGGAATAATGCATTGTTGTAAACAAAGGCCTCTTCATAGAGGCCCATGTACAAATTAGCATAGGAGGGGGCCACATTAGAACCCATCGCCGCACCACGGCGCTGTACAGCCGGTGATACCGTGCAGCAAGGGTGAATCAACGCGGCGGTCAGCCCGGGAGACCGCGCGGGGTGGAACCCGCTGTAACAATTCCAAAAGCTGACATACTGCAAATACCATGTGAGTGCTATTTTAAATAAAGTGTTTTAAATTTTTAACTATACTGCGCAATGAGGAGCTTTTGCTTCATATTTTAAGGTGTGAGAGGAAAACTGTATGAGCTCAGAGTCTGATATATCGCTGCTTTCCCTGTCCATTTGGTCTGAGATGTGTCGTGGAAGGTGAGGGGAACCTATTTAATGCCCCACAAGCGTATGTGCTACTGTGATCGTAGCATATAAAATAGGTGAGTCGCACTCCTGATGGGTGACTGATATCTGGTGGAGGAAAAACATAAGGAAGCGCTGCTGAATAACCTATGTTGAACTTTTGTGGAAATTTACTCATTTCTGAACAGAAGCGCAAGCCTCATGAACGATAGAAACAGAATTGTTTTTAGTCTGTGGACTATATCATCACTTTTAATAGTGTCTGTTGAAGGATTTATGTGTGTTGTAGGGAGTATCTATAGCCCACAAGTGATACACTGACACCTAGTGGATGATAAGATATTTTATTGGGAATTGAGATTATAATTAGTGTGAGCGCTGTTTTTTATTTTTGTTGTGATTCCTTTGAGCCAATTTGGAAGAATTGACAGGATAGTGAGTGATGAGTCTAGTCGTAGACTTAGGAGAGAAGAGATGTCTGAGAAATTTCGGAGGAGGGGTTATCCGTCACAGGTTTTGTTGCCCCGCACAGGTAAAAGAAAGAGGATTCCAGCTGGACCGCGTATGCCATTCGTGTCGACCTTCAGTGCCTGCAGTGACATGGTGTCACGGGTGATCCGCAGACACTGGCGGGTTCTCACGGATGGTTTTCCGCAGGTTGTGGAATTCCGATATCCACCTATGATGGCCTTTAAGAGGGCTCCGACCATACGTGATAAGGTGACACCCAAGAGACGGCCACGACCTGAGGGTAGACGTATTGGCATGTTTCCTTGTTTGGGATGTCACATGTGTGGTATGGTCTTGAAGGGTAACAAGTTTACCCATCCCTCACGTGGAAATTCGTTTAACCTGGATCGTTTATATACTTGTGACTCGACCTATGTTGTTTATATGCTGAAGTGCCCATGTGGCCTGGCATACGTCGGGATGACGACGCAACGGTTCAAAGACCGTATTTCGTCGCACAAATCGGCGATACGTCATAAAACGCAGGGCCTATCGGTCTCCGAACATTTCTCAGCTCTTAGACACTCCGTATCTCAATTAAAAGTTACGGTCATTGATTCTGTCCCGCCTGATTGGAGGGGTGGTAATAGAGAGATTGAGCTACGTAGGAGGGAGGCGTTCTGGATTAGACGGCTCGGTACTCTTGAACCGGGCGGTCTAAATCGGGAGTACGACCTGGGTTTTTGTATTCATGCACGTTGAGCTATTGTCCCTAATTTTTGTCTCCTTCTGCTTGCTACCTTGTCACAACCTGAATATTATTATTGTATGTATGTATTTGATAATGAGCCTTATTGCTTTTTACTTCTGCTTTGTTTTTAGATTCCCTGGACGGTGGTCCGGCTGACCTGTATTGGGTGAAGTATAGAAACCTTTTGCCTGTCTCTTTATATATGTTTGCTAACACTTTTGGGTGGGATGTCCCCTGTTGGCTGCTCTGGTGTGTGCTGACGCGGGGAGGAGAATTCGGTCTTGGTGTATTACTTTTCTTGATTATCCATCTATATTGTTATCTTTTTGAGAGGGATTGGGAGTTTATTATTCTGCCTCCCCGTCTCCGCACACATGCAGCGAGGAGGGGGACAGATTCCAGCCTATTACAGCGCGCTGCGCTGTGTGTATGGTTGCTACGGTGACCATCTGGGTCCCGTAGCGTCACATCCGGTTTTCCGACAGGAAGTCGGCTGGTGGAACGCAGGTGGTTACGAGACAGGACGGTCTCCTTGCCACAGCGTGCAGCAGCCCCATTGGTCCTTCTGAAATGGTGGAGGAGGGGCTTGTTGACGCACGGATTTCACATGACACGCATGGAAGCGGCGCTGAGCGGCGTTTTGGCAACATATGGAGACTTTGCCCAGGTAAAGGTTTGTGTGCTTACATGTGTGCTTTTTACATGTTCCCCATCAGGTCCGCCGTTAACCTCGCCCATTAGGACACCTATTGGTGGTTTTATTGGGGGTGGGATATTTAAGGACTTTGCACATGGGTGTTTGTTATGGCTACTGCAATTTGATAAAGGGCTAGGCCCGAAACAGCGACTGTCATTGTATTGCCACTTTCTATGCAATAAAAGAGCTTAAAGACTACCCTGCTTGAGTGGTGCCGGTCTCTTTGGAGAAAGTTGGTGTTGGTGCGCCCCAAGGGACACTGGGACGAAGACCGTGGCACACTGACTGTTGTCCAGCTTTGTGGTGCTCCTCCTATGCTACTTGTCTACTACTGTTGGGCACATGCAAATATGCATCCTCCAGATCCACTGACAACATCCAGTCTCGCTCTCTTGTGGCCAAGATTACCGATTGTAGGGATTCCATCTTGAATCGATGTAGTCTTATGTGGTCGTTCAGGAATCGGAGGTCTAACACTGGCCTTAGCTCTTCTGACTTCTTCCTCACAAAGAAGAGTGGTGAGTAAAGACCTTGACCTCTCTTCTCCATTGGAACTATGCTCACTGCTTCCTTGGGGATTAAGTCCTGAATATATTCATAGAGGATTTTCCATTTCATACAAGATTCCGGAACATGAGTGGGAAAAAAAGTTGTCTTTGGAGGCCCTTTCTTGAAACTCCATCGATGGCCTTGGGATACTGTATTCACCACCCAAGGATTCGTGTCATGTTCCGCCCAAATGTGCCCGAAATACCGAAGTCTGCTGCCCACCGGACACATCTGAGCGGACACACCGTCAAAACCCCTTAGTGGTATTTTGTGTGGCTGACAGGGTCTTCTGTCTGTTTAGCTTCCGAAGAGTAGCCTGACCACCCTGCCAGTTGCGTCTTTAATCTTTGCCCGGCCTATAGGCCCTTGCATTTCTGAATTTAGACTGTTGGACCTTATTTTGCTGATTGAAGGGCTTCTTTGGTCTGCGATCGTGAGGGATTAACCCCGACTTGCCTCCCGTAACGTGAGTTATCGCAGAGTCTAGCTTTTCCCCAAATAGCTTGCTACCTTCAAAGGGAATTCTGCAGCAATTCTGTTTGGAAGTGGCGTCGGCCGACCATAACCTTAGCCATAAAGCTCTCCTGTCACAGCATACAGTATTGCTCGAGAAATGCGTCTGACTAGATCCACTGCAGCCTCGCCCACAAAGTCCGCTGTTAATTTAAATTCTTCCAAAGACTTAATAAGTGTCTCCATATCAGCTTCCGCAGTGATCACTGTTTCCAGCTCTTCAGTCCAAGCACCAATAACTCTGCTAACTGAAGTCAGTGCCACTGTCGGTCTTATTGCTCCTCCAATAACCAAGTAAACCTTCTTTAGATCTCCGTCAATCTTCCTGTCGATTGGCTCTATAAACGATACGGGATCATCGATAGGCAGGGTAACGTGTCTCGCCAATCTCATTACAGAAGCATCTACTGCAGGAACACAGTCAAATGTTTTAGTATGTTCTTCTGGTAGTGGGTATAATTTTGAAAGTCTATTATGAAGGCTGGGTTTCTTCTCCAGCTTATTCCACTCCCCCTGGATGATCTCGGCTATCTCGTCCATAAAGGGAAAGGTAGCAGGAGTCTTTTTCAGGTGTTTAAAGGAAGTCTTGTTCTGTTTGCTTTCCTTACTTGCTTCCTCTTCGGGAATGTCCTCCCAGTCTATCGCTTGCTTATGTACGGTTCTACTAAAGTGAAATCAAACCCTGCTTCTGTTTTATCAGCTGACAGTACAGTGATGACGAACCTTGGCACGCCAGCTGTTACAAAACTACAAATCCCATCATGCCTCTGCCTCCCCTAGTTATGCTTGGAGCTGTCAGAGTATTGCAATGCCTCATGGGACTTGTAGTTCCACCACAGCTGGAGTGCCAAGGTTAGCCATCACTGGTTAGCCATCCGCAGCAGCCTGAGATGCAGAGGCGGCTGCCGACATAGAGGGCCTGGGTTCATTAGCAACAGGAGGCGCCTGTGGCATTTTAGAGACATAGTTCGCCATCGACTTCTGTACCGCCTTCCTAATAAGTTCCGAGACCTCTGCAGGTTGTTGCTGCTCACTGGATATCTGTGAAAAGCATCTGTGACAGACTAGCTTGTTAAGTAGTGATCTTCTTCCGCAAGCCCAGCAAGACTTTGACGAATGTTTCACTTTCTTGGTTCGTCGTAGTATTGTTTGGGAGATCTGCTTCTGCTTCTATAATAGTATGCTCCTGAGTCACGTCTTTTTGGTGATAAAGATTGAGGCATGCTGAGATAATTCCACGATGTCTTCAGAAAGCTCTTCTGGCAGGTTTCTGGGGCTGTCAGGAGACAGAAACTGTCTTAGTCTTCTGCACTCTTTTAGAACAAGCTAGAACATATACTTACCTTGTGCACCTCTTACCTATTAATCCTAGGCTGATCGTTTGATGGCGCATTGGGATCCACGTTTTTCTCCAAGAGGAACTTGCAACGGCTGTGGAAGGATGGGGTATAATTGCTAATATAGTAATCCCTCTCAGAGGTAAAACCTAGCAAAGAGGCTAGCACTCGGGTTGCAGCAGTAAAGTCCTACCAGGAATCCTGAAAGGCAGAGTATAAATTTGTCTTCCGAACTGCGACCGGCGTCCAGACCGCATGTGGTTAAGCAGGACGCCAGACGCTGAATGAGACGCTGCTTTTAAGCCACCTCCTGCCCTCCCCGGCGTACCCACGTAAGGGACGCGTACTTCCGGTCGCTTGGAACGCAACCGGAAGTGACGTTGCCGCTGAAGACAGCCCCTCCACAGCTAGCGCACCTGCACTAGAGGTCTCCCCGACCCCGCCGAAGACAGCAGAAACCACCACTGAGCCATTACAAGTTACAAGCCTGTGACAATTTAAAGGTATGAATGGGATCCTGCGCAGGATGACATTTAGTCATTACACCAATTACCGGGGACAGCGCTGAACCATGGGTGACATTTAGTCCCCCGTCCTGACAGCCCAAAACACAGCGCTGTCCAGGTCCCCCAAGATCAGCAGAACAGAGACCTGCTACAGAACTGCTTTTAGCAATCACAGAGCCTAACCAGTAGAGGCTAAACCTGGTATAAAACCACAAGGAGTGGCTGGTAGAGGTGCACAGCAAAAGATCCTGTCCGAGGTGAGGACAAAAACATAGACACCTGGTGGGGGCGGAGGGGGGGGGGGGGGGAGGGGGCTATAATTTATCTATCCACCTGTCCAATGGGGGTAGAAGGTACTCATAGGTGCTGCCATGAAAGTATGAAGAAATATGCTCTGGGTGAAGATATTAGAGTGTGAGCTTTTCTGACACTAATACTGTGAATGGCCACCAGATGGCAATAGTAAGTACCTGGGCACGCAGCTTGGGGAGCATCGATCCACCTCCCATGTTGCAAACAGGTTCATGGGCACCGGGGCAGTACTGGAGCCCTCAGGTTTCATCCCCGTCACCCCTCCAGTCAGACCCGGCCCGCCATCCATCCCCCGAGGAAGACACAATGCTTGGGTCCCTCCATTTCCAGCGGCAACAAGAAGCCCCCCAGCTCGGTCGGCCATAATGGGTTATGGCACCTCTGGGGACCTGTAAGAGGAAAACAGAGACATAAGTAGCAGCAGGAAGCTTGGTTACATGACAGGATCACCTGATAAAACAACCTGCTATAGGCTCCTCCCACTTGTACAACCCCTCAAGAAGCACAACAGACCAGCTCTATGGAGGATGGGCAAGGGCGGGGCATCATCACTCATGCCCAGCCAGGGGTCCTGATAGAAAATTGCTATAGGGCACCCCTCTTATGGTAAGGGGTATTTCTGATACCGCAGTGTATGCAGCAGAGTACTGTGAGTAACTTTAGAAGGTCTGAAAACAGCCCCGTTTACTACAATGGATCCATTATTCACTGTCCGTTATGCATAGCGTTGGTACCAGACGTGGTGTGACCAAAGCCTAAAAAATGACTCATTTCTATCCTGAACTGAGTGCTGACAAGATCTGCACAGAGATAAGTAGTGCAGAGACTATTCAAAACAAGGGATGAGGTACCCTCCTGGAGAAGGTATCCTCCTGCTTCTCAACCATCTTATTCTGGATGCCACTCAGGCTCCTGAAGTTAAACCTGGAGAAAACAGAATCAATACAATCAACCGCCCGACCGCACAGGTCTTGGCCCTGTCACATCTCCTGCCTGGACTACTGCAACACCCTCCTGACAGGCCTCCCTCTGAACCACATCACCCCCTCCGCCCATTCATGAATGCAGCAGCCAGACTCATCTACTCCTTCCACCGTTCCATCTCCACTATGCAAGTCCGCCCACTGCCTCCCAATATATTTCAGAAACAACTTCAAGATCCTGTGTCAGGCCAACAAATCTATGCACAAGTCTTGCCTGAACCTACATCTCTGACCTGGTCAGCAGATATACACCTGGCTGTCCACTCTGCTCCACCAACAACCTCCTCCTAACCTCAACATGCATCTTTCACTCCCGTGCATAACTACAGGACTTTACTAGAGCTGCCCCCATCCTGTGGAACTCTCTCCCACTGCCCCCCTCCTTCAGACAAGCCCTCAGAACTCACCTCTTCAAGAAGACCTACCCCAACTCGTTGATGCTTAACTCTCCCTGCCGAGAAGCTCTCAATACAGTTCCCCCTCCTATCATGTCACCACCCCTCTCTTTAGGTTGTAAGCCATTGGCAGGGCCCTCCCTCCTTGTGTATCCTACTTGATCATGCATCCTGCACACAGAACACCGTGAACTTGAATTATTTGGACTACTACCCCAGTGCATGATCTGGCATTGTGTGTCTTACTTCTTATTACCAGTATTGTGTTGTTTGCCACCCCTGATATCATTGTCTGTAACCTTATTTACTGTCCAGTGCTGCATAATATGTTGCCACTATATAACTACCTCATTATCATCATCATCATAATAATAATAATAATAATAAAGGAATAAGGAAGGGAATACTTCCAGCACAGGTAAACATTTTTGGAAATCACGTTATAATCAAAGCTCTATATCATGTGTTGGCCATCGTCTCTGTGTCAAGGACGGGGCTTATACAAGGTTGGGGGATGGGTAGTTCTCTGGTGGTAGGGTGAGTGTTACACCTGGTTGAGGGAAGAGGGTTATATCTGGTTTGGGGGGTAGTGGTGGTATGGTGTGTTAGGGAACTCCCATGTTCCCTAACACTAAAGGCACGGGGGGAATTTGAACCCTGAGTGAAGCCGAATGACAGTGCACCCTCAACTAACTGTTCTCCTACTGCCCCAAATCCTCCATGCCCAAATTTACGGTTTCAGTTGGGTATACCTGACTGGGGGTAGTGGTCTATCTCTGGTGGTGGTGGGGGGATTATGGCTGGTTGGGGGGAGGGAGTTATATCTGGCTGGGGAAGGATTGTATCTCTGTTGGTGGGGGGGAAGGAGTTATACCTGGCTGGAGCAGTGGTATCTCTAATGGTAGTGGGGTTATACCTGGCTGGGGGGGGGGTTCTCTCTAGTGGTGGGTGAGTTATACCTAGCTGGGGGCAAAGTCTCTAGTGGTGGGGGTTATACCTGGCTGGGGGGCAGGGTCTCTCAGGTGGTGGAGGGAGGGGTCTTTCTCTGGTGGTGGGGGCGGGGGGAGGGGTTACCTGGCTGAAGGGTGTTGTCTCTCTGGTGGCGGGGGAGGGGTTATATACCTGGCTTGGGAGAGGTCTCTCTCTGGTGGTGATGAGAGGGGGTTACACCTGGGTGAGGGGAGTTATACCTGGCTGGAGTGGGAGGGGTCGAGATACCCTGTTTGGCACGAGGGAGGGGTGGGGTCCCAGGCAGAAGCACTCTGGTAACGCGGAGTGACACCGGGAGGGGGCGGGGTCTGTGAGGTGGGCGGGGTTTTCTGTGGACATTCTCACCGATCGATGCCAGAGCTCAGCGGCTGTAGCGGGCGTGACGTCGCGTCATGTGAACAGGCTGGGGGCGGGAGGAGTCTGTGCGCGTCTGTAAAGCGTCACCACGGTAACCGCATCCCCGCCTAGGATGTGACGTCGGGCTTTTGCGTAACCGAGCGGTGGGAGAGAGTGAGAGTTCTGTAGCTCCGCCCTTTTCGTCAGTTCGGCGGTACGGGACGGGTTGTCACTCACAGGCAGGCGGGGCTGCTGTCACTGTAAAGCTCCACCCCTTCACTGCCAACCACATACATACCCTCCGATTGGGGCGTGGCAATGTGGGTCTGCGGGCGGAGCCAGGACTCCAGACAGAAAAAGAAAAGGAACAGTGGAGATAAAGAGACAGAACTTTTATATTGCGCTTTTTTTCTGGTGGTCTTAAGGCGCTTTAGGTCTGTAGCCATTAGGGTGCTCTCCATTCGCGACCAGGATTAGGAAGTCTTGCTTAAAGACTCCTTACAGTTTTAGGTTCAGGCTTGAAGTGATGTGTGGAGTTGAACTACCTGGTTGTACTACTAGCACGTGAACTCCTGAAGACTTCCAAAGCCACCCGCAGTGGCAGAGAGCACTCTCCAACTGATTGGATTGGTCAGACCGCTAACAGGGGATGCAGCGCTGGAATGTGGGGACTGTGAGAGGAATGGGAAGGCTCATTAGGACTCAGAGCCTGTCCTTAGGTAATTATTATTATTTTTTTTTATGACTTCAGCAAATCAACCTAGAGCAGGGGTCCCCAACCTTTTCCGGCTCGAGGACCACTTTCTGACCACATTTTTCTCGGGGGGGGGGGGGGGGGGGGGGGGGGTCGTCGGCGATGCGCGACCTAGTGGACAGTATAGCTAGTATAGTGCCCCGTGTAGCCAGTATAGTGCCCCAGTATAGTTAGTATAGTGCCCAGTACAGCCAGTATGGTGCCCCAGTATAGCTAGTATAGTGCCCAGTACAGCCAGTATAGTGCCCAGTACAGCCAGTGTAGTGCCCCAGTATAGCTAGTATAGTGCCCAGTACAGCGAGTATGGTGCCCAGTATAGTGCCCCAGTACAGCCAGTATAGTGCCCAGTACAGCCAGTATAGTGCCCCAGTATAGCTAGTATAGTGCCCAGTACAGCCAGTATAGCTAGTACAGTGCCCAGTACAGCCAGTATAGTGCCCCAGTATAGCTAGTACAGTGCCCAGTACAGCCAGTATTGTGCCCCAGTATAGCTAGTACAGTGCCCAGTACAGCGCCCCAGTATAGCTAGTACAGTGCCCAGTACAGCCAGTATAGTGCCCCAGTATAGTGCCCAGTGCAGCCAGTATAGTGCCCCAGTATAGCTAGTATAGTGCCCAGTGCAGCCAGTATAGTGCCCCAGTATAGCTAGTATTTTGCCCCAGTATAGCGCCCCAGTATGGCTAGTATAGTTCCCCAGTATGGCGCCCCAGTATAGCTAGGTGAGTGCCCAGTGTAGCGCCCTAGTATGGGTGGGTGTGTAGGAAGTGCCCCTCTCCCCAAACGGCCGCGCGCCTGTTACCTTATGAGTGGCGGCCGCTTCCTTCCTTATAGTCCCCCAGGCGCCGCTCTCCTCTTATCGGCAGCATCTTACAGCAGCGCGTATTGCGACTGCTGTAAGGAGGGAAGGAAGCGCGTCAGCGGTTCCCATGGTAACGGCGATACATATCGCCGCTACAGGAAGCCGCTGACGTGCTTCCTTCCCTTCCTTACAGCAGTCGCAATAATCGAATAATCAAAATGAGTGATTCGGATCGCAAAAGGGACAGGGCCAGGAGCGACACGCCCCCTCTCAGCGGGGTCCTGGAAGCAGAGCTGAGATGGATCGCTCTGTTGGAGGGGAGCCAGCCTTGCAGGGAGACAGGTAGATGAGAGAGAGGGGACATGGGTGCCACTGCCAGATATGTGTAGAGCACACATACTGGCTATAATGTGCTGCTGATTATAGGCTGTCTGTTCCGTAGTTGTGCACAGTGAACACATTGGAAACTTTTGGCTCAGCACAGCTCAGTAACTTTGCAGGCACTGTGATTTCAGCGCAATATGATCCTCCTGCACTGCTCTAAACAGCTGCACTTTACTTCTGGGAATGCTTTGGGGAATGCTTTCTTTCACTGTGCGACGTTTGCATTCAAAGTACACAGATGAGCATATAGGTGAAATACATGTAAAGCATATGATTGCAGCATGTGGGTATTGTATGCAAGCAAACATTTCTGCTCTCTGCTCGTCCCTCCTCCACTCCCTGCCCTCTGTCCATCTTCTCCCCTTCTCTGTGTGTCCACCCCCTCCCCTTCTCCTGTCCACAGCAGGGAAAGACCTGTCCTGCTATTCATTTCACCCCCGAATGCTTCTGTAGTAAAATGATCCGAGATTCGGATCAAAGATCCGGATCTTTTCAATGATCCGATTCGAATCATCCGGATCATTGAAAAGATCCGAACTTCCCATCTCTAGTGGTGACTGACAGAAGTGACGGGACCTGGTACTGAAGAGGGAGAAGACTGAGAGCGGCGGCGTGGGAGTGATCCCTGCGGATGGGGCTGGAGGAAGTCCCGGGTATGTATAAAACACTTTTTTTTTCAATAATTATTTTTTATTGAAAATCTTTTACAATACATGAGCAGAGTCATACAACTCCTATACAATACAAATTTTAGTCGGACCTTGAGATACCTTATATACTCACGTATAAGCCTAATTTTTCAGCTCAAAAAATGTGCTGAAAAGTTACCCCCTCGGCTTATATGTGAATCAGTGGAGCAGAACGGATGGTGGAGAAGGTTTTGTTACTAGCAGAGGAGCGAAAATAGTGCACTAGTGATTCTGCTCTTGCCAGCTGTTTTCCTGCTGTGTCTGTGGCCCCATCCCCTGCAATATGGTGTGCAGAGGGCACTGCTCATGACTACGTACAGTATGTCCCCTCCTTGTGGAGCATAGGGTGCAAGGAACATAGCAGTGCAATGATCAGGTATTCTTCCTGTGACACAATTGCTGTGGCTCATATCTATTGACGCCATCTAGTGGTGGCTTGACACACAGCCATATGATCCTTGGAGTACATCTGGCTATGGGGAGGGGAGCTGACTTGTACTGGGGGCACATCTAGCTACTGTGGAGGGGGCTATATTGGGGAGGGGTGCTGAAGTGCTTCTCTGAGCTCCATGACCAAATTGGTCGCTGATTTCTGAAGCACCATCCATCAAAGAAACAGTGACAGACAGCTTCAGATAAGGTACAGTGATCAGAAGTTCAAAGGGTCATTAGCTCTGCAAACCACACTCTGTATTTTAAACAAGATAAAGCAAACTGCAAATATGACAATATGATGCAATGCTAAAACAAAATGCCATATAACTGAAAATAAAAATAGGACTCATTTCTTTGCTACTAATATTCTATTCCTTATCTGTACTACACATACAATTCATTTTATCATAAGTTGTTTTTTTTTCGCTTCAGTGTCACTTTAAAAACCGGGCGTTCGTAAGGGGAGTACCTGCATAACCAAATCTAATAAAACTGCAGGCTGTGAAACAAGTTCCATTGTCTCAAAGGAATACAGGGGTCTACTCACCCATATTTCTAATGAAAGAAAAAAAAAAGAGATCTCAGTCCTGTGCTGGACCTAAACAGTCTGAATTGCTTCATATTTGTACCAAAATTCAAGATGAAGAGTCTACAAGTAATACCTTTTAACCACTTAACCTCCCTGGCGGTATGGACGAGCTGAGTTCGTCCAGGAAAAACATTCAAAAAGCGGTAATGACGAGCTGTGCTCGTCTATGCCGCCAGGGAGATTTCCTGTTTCTCTGCACCACCCGCTGCAATTTTTACTGATCAGAGGGATTCCCCAGGATGGCTGGATGCCTGTCTACATGCTGTGGGTAGCGATCTGTGCTACCCCCAGCGTGCAGAACTAGCATCCAGCCACCCTAGGGAATCCCTGGGCAGCCAGCGGGGCAGAGAATGTGCTGGCTGCGTGCGGGATTCCCCTTTCTCTGAGGGCGGGTGGTCCTCCTGTGTGGGGAGGGGGGATGTCCCCCTTCTGTTCAGGCTGGTCGGGGACTCCTGTGTGTGCAGTGGGGGGGGGGGGGGGAGATTCCCCTTCTATGCGGGCTGGTGGTGGCCTGCAGGGATCCTCCTATGCGGGGCGGGTGTCCCCTTCTATGGGGGCTGGTGGTGGCCTGCGGGGATCTTCCTTCTGTGGGGGGGGGTTGTCCCCTTCCATGGGGGCTGTGGGTGGCCTCTCCCTCCTCTTCCCCCATCCCTCCCTCCCAATCCCCCGTAACCCCCACCCCTCAGTCAGAAGCCCTGATCTACTCACCCCAGGCTGTCTCCTGCGCTGGCCGCGATGGACAACCTCCTCCTCTATCGGCGAAGTCCCAGTCTCTGTCGTTACAGTTACGAGGCTCGGTGACGTCACCAAGCCTCGTAACTGCAATTACAGAGAACACGAGATTTCGCGATGGAGGAGGAAGTGCGCCGCTTCCGCCGCAGGAGAAAGCCCTCAGTTGAGTAGATCAGGGCTTCTGACTGGGGGGGATGGGGATCGGGGGGGCACGGGGGATCAGGAGGGAGGAGGAGGGAGAGGCCACCCACAGCCCCCATAGAAGGGGACACCCCCCCCAGAAGGAGGATCCTTGCAGGCCACCACCAGCCCGTATAGAAGGGGAATCTCCCCCCTACACACACAGGAGTCCCCGACCAGCCTGAACAGAAGGAGGGCATTCCCCCCCGCCCCCCCCCCACAGAATAGACACCCGGCCACAGTCAGGGGGGAGTATGGGGATCGAGGGCAATGGGGGGGCAGATGCACCCGCAAACCTGGCTCCCTATACATCTGACTCCCTAGACCTGGCTGCACATCTGGCTCACTATACACCTGGCAAAACATCTGGCTCCCTATATACCTGGCAAAACATCTGGCTAACTATATACCTAGCAAAACATCTGGCTAACTATACCTGGCTGCACATCTGGCTAACTACACCTGGCTAATACATCTGGCTATGCATCTGGGTCTTATACTCACCATTGGCGTGCTGATCCCTCGTCGCGTACCTCTGATAGCTTCCCCAGTACCTTCTTCCATGTCCCTTGGCGGATTTTGCTTCTCCCTCGGCGATCACGTCTCCCGTCAATCGGCGTTGATGGCACCAGGGTCACACAGCATCATCAACATCTCGCTGCAAACACTTTATTGAATTCAATACAATAACTTGAATTCAATATAAAAAAAAAAAAAATTGGCTGAAAATTATTGGAAATTAATTGAACCACTTTTTGCATGGAAATCCTGAGGAAATAGAACACCAGGGTCTATCTGGACGGATATATCCCAGCTAGCCTGCCTTGCTGCCGCTGAGCCGGGCACACGATCGCCCGCACTCCCGCCGCCTTCCATTAGCCCGGAGATCACAGTTCTCATTCATTGATCTAAGTCACCGTATGAAAGACCGACGGTCACCGAGACGGCTCCGTCCTTCATAAATCCCCTTCTGCCCCATCCACACTTTACTTTCGTTTGCATAGTAATACTAAGCGTGCAGAAGTAACCCCTGAGGGGAACTTGTGGCCAAATAGTAAAATTACATCTGGAAATAAAAATTTCCAGATAATTACTTTTTTTAATGTTAAAATTAGTCCTTTACCTCCCACACTCCCCAATAGCTACACAAAATTTTCTTTGTAAAAAAATAAAAATACAATAAAAAAAAAAAAAAAGCAAATAGTTACCTTAGGGACTAAACTTTTCTAATATGTATGTAGTAAGGTATATTGCTGTTATTTTTTAAATTATGGGCTTGTAATAAGCGATGGATGCAAAACTGAAAAGATGAACCTTTATTTCCAAATAAAATATCAGCACCATACATTGTGATAGGGACATAATTTAAAGGGACTCAGAGCTCTAAATAAAAACGAAATTGGTACTCACCTGGGGCTTTCTGCAGCCCACCGTAGGTCAGGAGGTCCCACGGCGTCCATCTGGCTCTTCTCCCAGGCCTTCGCTCAGAAATGGCTCCCGGCGACACTGGGCCCGAGTGTTGGGCTCCTTCTTCCTGAAACGTCACTTTTGTCGTACCATGGCGGCCGGCGTGACAGTACTGCGCATGTGCGGTTTAAACGCTCGTGCGCAGTACTGTCACGCAGGCATGACGCGAGGCGGCCGGAGTAGTGACGACAGAAGTGACGTTTCAGGAAGAAGTAGCCCGACACCCATTGCCCAGTGTCGCCGGGAGCCATTTCTGAGCGAAGGCCTGGGAGAAGAGCCAGATGGATGCCGTGGGACCTCCTGACCTACGGAGGGCTGCAGAAAGCCCCAGGTGAGTACCAATTTCGTTTTTATTTAGAGCTCGGAGTCCCTTTAAACTGTGTAATAACCGGGACAAATGGGCAAATAAAATACAGGAGTTTTTAATTAAGTAGCATGTATTATTTTCAAACTATAAATGGCCAAAAACTGAGAAATTATGATTTTTTCTCCATTTCTTTCTTAATCTTCCTGTTAAAATGGATTTAGAATACAATAATTCTTAGCAAAATGTACCACCCAAAGAAAGTCTAAACGGTGTCGGAAAAAACAAGATATAGATCATTTCAGTGTGATAAGTAGTGATAAAGTTATTGGCGAATGAATGGGAGGTGAAAGTTGTTCGGATGCACAAGGTGAAACAACACTGTAGGCTGAAGTGGTTAATGGCTAACTGATAATTAAAAATGTAACTTTATCAGTCAGCCATTAAAAGGTATTACTTTTATAAAGCTGTTTTCTACCTACATAATGGTTTTATAGTGATTGGAGTAAACTATTGTACTTAATTCATTATTTTCTGATTGGGGAACACAAGTGGAGAATGGGGGCACAGATACTGGGAAGAGAATGATGAGGATGTGGCTCAGGAGGAAGGAAGGTGGAGGGAGGCAGCATGTTAATCTTACTTTTGGCAGTGGAGCAAAAAACGTGACCATGAAAACTCCATCACACTCTTCCCTGCAGATTATTGGATCTGATGGACTGAGTGCAAGACTTTCACTAACCAATTGTATTGCATCATATAATGGAGCGCGCTCTGTCTAGCTCATTTCTAGTTCAGTCATATAGGGAATTTACACCCGGCACAGGAAATGGCATACACTTCTCTGTAGCGTAGTGACCCCTGACACAGGAAGTTACATCATACACGTCTCTGTAACATGTATAACAATGAGAAGCGCACGCGCGCACACACACACACACGTACGTGATGAGCCTTACGCACCACAGAATTACCCAGATCCTGCCTGTTGGTGTAGTTGGAAGTTGCGTATATGATACATAGGGTTCTGACAGACATGTTTCGTCTTTTTTTAGGAGATCAAGCCAAAAATCAAAGAAAATAATTCTTACTAAAACAATGCATGTTTAGCTGTGCTTAAAGGGAACCTTAACTGTAAAAAACGTACGCATGGCGGACGGCCGACTCCCAGTTGGCAAAAACAAAACTAGCTGGCAGCGGGGGACCAGAGGAGCCATGAGTGACTGCGAGGGCACAGGATGGCTGCAGGGGGCTGGTAGTTGCCCCAGGTAAGTAAACGTTTGTTTTTGTTTTTTTTACAGTTAAAGGGATACTGTAGGGGGGGTCGGAGGAAAAGGAGTTGAACTTACCCGGGGCTTCTAATGGTCCCCCACAGACATCCGATGCCTGCGCAGCCACTCACCGATGCTCTGGCCCCGCCTCCGGTTCACTTCTGGAATTTCAGACTTTAAAGTCTGAAAACCACTGCGCCTGCATTGCTGTGTCCTCGATCCCGCTGATGTCACCAGGAGTATACTGCGTAGGCCCAGTATGGTCTGGGTCTGCGCAGTATGCTCCTGGTGACATCAGCGGGACTGAGGACATGGCAACGCAGGCGCAGTGGTTTTCAGACTTTAAAGTCTGAAATTCCAGAAGTGAACCGGAGGCGGGGCCAGATCATCGGTGAGTGGCTGCGCGGGCACAGGATGTCTGCGGGGGACTGTTAGAAGCCCCGGATAAGTTCAACTCATTTTCCCCCGACCCCCCTACAGTATCCCTTTAAGGCCCCCTTTAAATTGATAATAGCATTTGTAGAAAGGCAGTTATTTCATTTCTCTACAATGGAATGCATTAAAATAATGGAATTTAGTGGCTGTTTATAAGAAAATATGAGTAAATTATGATTCTCCAAAAATGGAATTAGTAATTCAAAACCAGGGGCAAATGAGACTTGAGCTTTCAGCGTCCAGGGGCTAACAGTACGGTGGCGTAGTTGTTAGCGCTCTCGCCTTGCAGTGCTGGGACCCTGGTTCGAATCCCAGCCAGGTCATCATCTGCACGGTGTTTGTATGTTCTCCCCGTCTTTGCGTGTGTTTCCTCTGGGCACTCTGATTTCCTCCCACATCCCAAAATCATACACATAAGTCAATTGGCTTCCCCCTTAAAATTGGCCCTAGACTATGATACATGCACTACACGATACATACATAGACATATGACTATGGTAAGGACTAGATTGTGAGGCCCCTGAGGGACAGTTAGTGTCAAGACAATATACTCTGTACTGTGTAATATGTCATAGGTATACATAGGTAGCTAGAGATAGGTGTAGGCCGGTAAGGTGGCCGCAGCATAGGTAGCCAGGAATAGGTGTACCCAGGATAGGTGCCTGCAACACAGGTAGCCAGGGATATGTGTAGGCAGGATAAGTGCCTGCAGCATAGGTAGCCAAGGATAGGTGTAGGCAGGATAGGTGGCCGCAGCATAGGTAGCCAGTGATAGGTGTAGGCAGGATAGGTGGCCGCAGCATAGGTAGCCAGTGATAGGTGTAGGCAGGATAGGTGCCCTCAGTATAGACAGCCAGGGGGACGCAGCGGCGGGGGTACAAATACTCACTTGCCGGCAGGTCCTGCACGCTGTACTGGCTTCATGCTACTTCCTGTTCTTGTGTTCCATTTCCTTGTTCAGGGAAATGGGAAGCAAGTACAGGAAGTAGAATGAAGGCAGTACAGCATACAGGACCTGTCAGCGAGTATTTATTTATCCCCCGCAGTTGTTTGTGCCCCCGCCGCTACGTCGCCCCGCCCCCCGAAAACCGGTAAAATGAGAATGTGCATGGTATGATTACCACGCACAATCAAACCGCAGTATACAGTCATGCCAGTATACCGCGGCAACCCTACTGCCATATTTATTTCCTTTTAAACAATACCAGTTGCCAGGCAGTCCAGCTGATCCTTTGCCTCTAACATTTACAGCCATAAAAAAGCATGCAGAGCAGATTTTTCTTACAAAAATCTGACAATATTGGCTGCATGCTAGTTTCAGGTCAAACACTACTACAGCCAAAAATGAAATAAATATGGCAGCCTCCATATACCTCTCTCTTCAGGTTCCCTTTAACACAGTTTTGAGCACCGAACGCTTTTATTTGAGAGTTTGATTTGGTTGCATAAACAGTTTGCTCCTGATGCATGCAGTTTTTCTGCAGTACTTTCCTGGGCTGGGGCTGCTCTGTAGGGTGGAGTTTTGGGTGATCCATAGAAGGGGCATTACTGTTTCTCACAAGAGATAGTTGCTGGTTTTACCGTGGGGTGATTGGGTGATCATCTTCAGTGATGGGCATTCAGAGAAGTACAGATTGGCCAATGACACCGTGTTCTCTTCTCTGGGGTGTGGGAGGGTATACTGCACTGTGGAGGGGAGCCACATACATTTCCCAGCTCTATTTACATAGCGATGGTGAAATCCAGAGTTCAAAGCATGCACTCTACGGAAGGAGGCATCTCCGGTCCAATAACATTTTATTATTTACACAAACCGCATAGGAGCAGTTCCACCTCTGATTTGTGATAGGGGAGGGGCACTATTCACACATTGGCCTCAGGCAGACCTCTGAGGAAATATATTTGACCATAAATATTATGGAATGAGGAGGCGATGGCTGGCAGTAGCCCAGCTCCACACAGGAGGACGACACAGCCCACCTCCCACGCAGGAGGCGGCCGCAGCCCAGCCCCCACGCAGGAGGAGGACACAGCCCACCCTCTACACAAAAGGAGGACGCAGCCCACCCCCAACGCAGGAGGAGGTCGCAGCCCACCATCCACATTGCAGAATGTAGTCCTAAACGCTTGCCTCTGCTGGGGGAGGAAACGCTTGCCTCCGCAGGAGGAGGACACAGCCCACCCTCTACACAAAAGGAGGACGCAGCCCACCCCCAACGCAGGAGGAGGTTGCAGCCCACCATCCACATTGCAGAATGTAGTCCTAAACGCTTGCCTCTGCTGGGGAAAGCTGTTCTCAACAGTATGACCATTGCTTATTTTTTTGGAAGTCTGCGGCGATCCTTATTGGAGTTTCGTTTCCTTTTCTTGTTCAGGAAATGCTCCAGTTTCCCCTTCTTCTTCAGCTCCTGATATTTCTCTGCTAGCTCCATCTTCCGAATATCACCTGGAGGACCAGAGAGAAAATGCATTACTTTTGGGAAGTTGCCAGAACACCCAGCAATACATGAGTTTCACAATAAGTCCTTGACTGAAGCATCCAGACTTATATGCACCCCTTCCCTCCTCCGTCCAGTGTGTTCTCCACCCACCCTGACACCAACTCCACCTTCTTCCCCATCCTGTGCGCTCCACCCACCAATACCGAACTCCACCTTCTCCATCTTGTGCGTCCCAGCCACCAACATCACCACCTTCTTTATTCGGAGTGCCCCAACCACCCTGATTCTAACTCTACCTTCCTGTGTGCCTCACCAAAGGACACCAACCCCACCTTTTCCATCTCATGTGCCCCAGCCACTGGCACCAACTTCACCTCCTTCCCCAAGTGGGGTGCCCCACCTACCCTGACACCAACTCTACTCTATTTCCTATCCAAGTATTATATAGAAAGCACACTCACCTTTTTTCAGATAAAATGGTTTCACCCCCTGGCGGGCACGTTCACGTAGCTCTTTCTTGTACTCCAGTTCCTTCTCTCTCAGCTTCTGTTTTTTGTGTGTGGCCTGTTCCTGCTGATCCTGAGAAGACATAAGAGATCATATTACAGCAAATCAGCCATCCTCATAAGCAGTGCCCTCACTATCTACAAGGCTTCAGCCCTGAGAAAGCCGCTCCTCCATCATACCAGAACCAACCCATAGGGATTAATAATCCTGACAAACTTCTGATCTCAAGAAAGACTGTACTTTGCATTAACTTGGGGTTATCTGTATCTCATTCAATATACCCAAATAGGAATGATAACACCACCTCCGAGAAAATTCTGTGAAAAGACTTTAGCGCATCATGGCCTATGTTTCTGAAGTGACCCCTCACCATTCTGCAGGCCACTCATTGTGCAGACCACTAATTTGAAGGGTCCACACTTTGACCCCTCACCAATCTGCAGGCTACACAGCTGAAGACGGATTTCCCCCTTAACCCTCCTGGCGGTCTAATGTATTCCGCCAGGAGGCAGCGCAGCATTTTTTTAAATTTTTTTTTGTTTTAAATCCTGCTACATGATAGCCGCTGCTCAGCGGCATCCCCCCCCCCCCCCTTCGGCGATCTCCGATCAGGAAATCCCGTTCAAAGAACGGGATTTCCTGGAGGGCTTCCCCCGTCGCCATGGCGATGGGGCGGGATGACGTCACTGACGTCAGCGGACGTCTTTGGGAGTCACGATCCACCCCTCAGCGCTGCCTGGCACTGATTGGCCAGGCAGCGCACGGGGTCTGGGGGGGGGGCGCGGCGGAGCGGATAGCGGCGATCGAGCGCAGGCCGGTGGCGATCTGTGTGCTGACGCAGCTAGCAAAGTGCTAGCTGCGTTCAGCAAAAGAAAAATTAAGCAAATTGGCCCAGCAGGGCCTGAGAAAACCTCCTGCGCGGCTTTCCCTGAACTACGTTCAGGGTTACCGCCAGGAAGATTAAAGTGGAATATAACCCAGTATTTCTTCTTTGCTCCAAAAGATTATTTACAGCATATAATATACTAACACAATTTTTTTTAGTAAAACA
The DNA here is from genome assembly GCF_040937935.1 of Hyperolius riggenbachi. Taxonomy (NCBI): domain Eukaryota; kingdom Metazoa; phylum Chordata; class Amphibia; order Anura; family Hyperoliidae; genus Hyperolius; species Hyperolius riggenbachi. Next base: position 442,270,217 of record NC_090649.1, read on the forward strand.
GCATTTAAATGGTTACATCATAGGACTGACTTTTTCTCCTGCAGGGGCTGCCACATCCCAACTGGTGATTAGCTTATCTTCTGTATACATTCTTTACTTGATACAATTAAGTAAATATTCTCTGACTGTGCAAAAACTTATGCTAATGAGTCCTGGAGTGAAACACAGGTCAGAAATCATGTAATAGAGAGATAGATTCATCCGGCACTACATCTGAAGGTTAAGCAGAAGCTGTTCTTTATTGTATCTGTTGCTGGTCATGCAAAGAAGTCCATAAACATTGCAAATGTATGGATAAAAGACATACCCTTTGGATACTTGCTGTGGGGCAGTGTGGGAGCAGCGGTCCGCCTTTTTTCTTTTTACTTGAAACAGGTCAGAAATCACTGATGGCTGCATTTAAAGAGAACCTGAGGCGGGGCTCTGACAATGCAATCTATGTACAGAGGCTGGGTCTGCCTATACTTCCCAGCCTCTGTTGCTATTTCAATCCCCCCTAAGTTCCCCCTGCGCTCTGCAATCCCCAATAAATCACAGCCGCGCTGTGCTTACATCTGTACTGTCACTCTTCGTGCTCCCCCCGCCTCCTGCATAGCTCCGGTCCCTTCCCTCCAATCAGCGGGGAGGTAAGGGATGCGGGCGGGGACCGGAGCTATGCAGTAGGCCGGGGGGGCGATAGCAGAGAGCAGAGGGGGCTTAGGGGGGATTGAAATAGCAACAGAGGCTGGGCAGTATAGGCAGACCCAGCCTCTGTATGTGGATTGCATTGTAAGAACCCCACCTCGGGTTCTCTTTAAAACAGAATTACAACAGTTATAAATAAAATGCACCAGCAGCTTTCAAAGTAAATAAACTGAACATTGGGAAGTTATAATTTATAAATTAATTATAATACTTGTGCACAAAAGCAAATATGATAATTGTATGGGTTATAAAAAGTAGGAAAACACATTTTTGTTGATTTTTTTTGTCAGAGTTTTAAACCGCTTTAAGTGGCCCCTCATCATTCTGCAGGCCACTGATGTGAAAAAGGCTCTGCCCATGAGGAGACCCCCCCTCAGCATTTTGTCAGGTCCAACCCCTGAAGAGACTTCTTACCATTCTGTACAGCAGCTGTTCCAGCTTCCCTTTCAGTTCCGGTTCTCGAGTTTTGTGTAGCTTCTTTGCCACAACCTGAATACAAAGAAGAAAGGAAATTGGTGACAAGGGACACAGACAAATAACAGGCAGAAAGGAACAGTGACACACACACAGATCAGACAATGACATTTTGGCAGCATCACCAGCACATACACCTTCATATTGATTAGCAGTAGATATGTCTGGCCTTTCTTCCCAAGGAGGAATACCAGTGGCCAACCACATTAGCTCCTTTTCCCTAGTAGTATTGCTTATACCGAGTAGCTATGATTATGTAGCTACTCGGAATTAAAATTAGCCAGTGCTGACCGCGGGAAGGGGTGTCAACTTACCCATGCTGCTGACTGGATCCAATGTGCTCCATGTCACTCCCATACTTCCTCCTTCAAGGAGGAAGCGTGGGAGTGACAAGGAATGCAAGCTGAGAACATTGGATCCAGTCGGCAGCATGGGTAAGTTAACCCCTCTCTTCTGCAGTCAGCGCTGGCTAATTTTAATTCCAAGTAGCTAAGTACTCTATGCTACTCAGTATGAGCAATACTGCTCCCCTGCAAGTATTACTGCAGCCTAGCACTCTGGCCCATCTTCACACTTCTTCCTAAATCAAACCCTACACTAAGCTCACTATACCTGCTAACCCTCAAGATCTTCATTCAATGGCTCTTTACCCAATCAATTGAAAAGACCCAACATATTTCAATGTAGAACATGTGCACTTCCTTTCATCACAAGCTTATCTCCAACATACGGTTAGAGCTACAAAGATGACAGCCATGCCAAGGAATACGCAAAACATGAAAAGCAAATGCACACTCCCAGCTAGCACATTCCTACCTTATATCTGATCAGCAGACGCCTGTTGGCCAATCAGGTGCAATGGTATACACCCTTTGTCTGCCGTATCAAATCTAGCAGGAATTGCATACAATTAGCAGCATTAGGCGGGAGGCTTCGGTCGGATGTAATTGTAGATTATGTCAGTCAGCAGGGACACCGCATGCAGGTACAGCCCCCACTTGGTCCCCTCCCTAACCACTCACCTATCAACCGCATCCTGGAAGCTGCAATAAGAATTTTAAAACCACAAGACACTGGTGTGCTAGCTGGGAGTGTGCATTTTCTTTTTTCGTGTTTTGAAACAGCATTCAGTTCAGAGGCAGTGAGGGTGATTCCCCTGGTGGTGAGAGGTCCAGGGCTCACCTGTATCTCCCTCTGGGTATCGCATGGTAGTTTAGGGGTCCCAATCTGTGGCAGATTCCCGGGACCCCTGACCATCATGTGAACCTGTGTTTTGTGGTTTTAAATGCCAAGGAATATGGCAGCTCTATACACAGTCACGCACCTCGCGCTCTCTCTTCTTAATATCGTCTAGGAATTTGTAGGTCTTCTCAAACACCTCCGGCTTGTATTCACCTGACAGGTCATCAAATCGGGGATCTCTGCGCATCTGTCGGACAATAACCAAATTAATTAGTACCTGGTATCTGGCTGGCCCACCCCTGGATTTTAATATAAACAGATCCTCTCACCGTCTTTGTGACGGGCAGCACCTTCCTTAGAAACGGAACAGGCTTCTTGGAGGACATCTCAACAGGTCTGCAATAAAGAACACAACATGCTGCATTGGTTAGTGTGAGCATTAGGTCTTCGCAACAGATACATATGCAGGTTGATTTGTGGAGCTGATCGTGCCGACACAGTGCAAGTTAATTCTTATTACACAGGCCAAGTCACCATTTCCGCTGCACTTCCTCCCGCTCGCCGATTTCCACCGCCGATCGTTAGATTTATGAATGGGAACAAAGTTCCCATTCATTAATCTCCCCTCTGGGCCACCGTGATCGCAAAGCATCCATTGATGCCTGCATCACTTCCCTAGTTACAATGTAGCAACACATTACTTCCTATAGCGTACTTTACGTATGCGAATAGGAAGTAATGGGTGAGTGGCCAAATAGTAAAATAACACCTACTGAGTTTAGGGAATAAATGTTTTTAATATGCATGTCAAGAGGGCATATTATTAAATTATGGGCTAAAAATTAGTGATGGATGTAAAACTGAAAAAATGCACCTTTATTTCCAAATAAAATATTGTCACCATACATTATACTAGGGATATCATTTTAACCTATCAATAACTGAGACGAATGGGCAAATAAAATGTGTGGATTTTAATTACGGTAACATGCATTATTTTAAAAACTATAATGGCCGAAAACTGAGAAATAATGATTTTTTTTTTCCTTATTACTCTCGTTAAAATGCATTTAGAATAAAATAATTCTTAGCATAATGTACCACCCAAAGAAAGCAAAATTGGTGGCGGAAAAAACAAGGTATAGATCATTTTGTTGTGATAAGTAGTGATAGTTATTGAGGAATGAAAGGGAGAAGCACTGAAACGTGAAAATTCCTCTCGTAGTAACGTAGTAGGGGGCGTATGGTTCTGGCCCTTGTCACTATTGTGCAGCATTCATAGATGGATCAGCTGTTACTAAGGAGCGCACGTTACGATGCCAGGAGAATGTGAGTTTCACTAACTTAAAGAGGAACTGTAACATCAAAATGTCCCCTGGGGGGTACTCACCTCGGGTGGGGGAAGCCTCAGGATCCTAATGAGGCTTGCCACGCCGTCCTCCGTCCCTCGGGGGTCTCGCTGCAGCCCTCCGTACAGCGGCGAAGTAAGCGGTGAAGTAAATATTTACCTTCCCGGCTCCTGCGCAGGCGCTCTGGTGGCTGTCGGCTCCGAAGTAGGCGGAAATACCCGATCGTCGTCGGGTCTGCTCTACTGCGCAGGCGCAAGTCTCCGGTGCCTGCGCAGTAGAGCGGACCCGACGGAGATCGGGTATTTCCGTCTAGTTCCGAGCCGAAAGCAGCCACAGCGCCCCACCCCCCCCCCCCCCTGGAGCCTGCAAAGGTAAATATTGAACTGACAGTCGGGTCTGTCGCCGGCTGTTCGGAGGGCTGCAGCGAGACCCCCGTGGGACAGAGGACGGCGTGGGAAGCCTCATTAGGATCCCGAGGCTTCCCCCACCCAAGGTGAGTACCCCCCAGGGGATCTTTTTGATGTTACAGAGTCTCTTTAATGCATGTAATAAGAATAAACTTGCGCTGTGTCATCGCAATAAGCTTCATGAATCAACCTGATGGTCTGTTTGTCTGTCTCTCCCCCCCCCTCCAAACCAACCTTCCTCCCACTGACTCAAATTCCATATCTCTGCATCTTCCTTCCCAAATCCGGATTATGGCCCCATTTACACTTCCTATTTCCATGCCGTGTCTGTTTCTGAATTGGATGCGGCACCCATACTTCTATGAAGCCTCAGCCAAATCGACTTGAATGTATGGTACAGAACACCACAGCATGCCCTCCAGAACTGCACTGACAAGCGATTCAGACGATATGCTGGTGTCTGAATAGGAAGCATTTCCTTGTGTAGCTTGCATGCGGGAAAACGCTGCATATTTGGCTATAGTAGAAATGGGCCCTATATATCCCTAACGCTGATCCCAACCCACAGCAAACGATTCCCCACCCCCATAACTCCATCTCAAACCCACAGCAGAGGTCTTACCTTCCCCTTATCCATTCATCAATCCCCAGTCTCACCAGCCCCAAAGCAGGGGCCTCTCTACCCCCCCCCCTTCCCCATCCCTAACCTACAGTAGTGGACTTACTACCCCCCCCCCCCATCCTCAACCCACAGCAGGGGTCTTACCATTCCCAACCCACAGTAGAGGGCTTACCTTCTTCCCCCCAATCCACTGCAGAAGTCTTACCAACCCCCCCCCCCCCCCACCACCACCACCATCATTAACCCAAAGCAGATGTCTCAAGCAACCCCCTAGCTCCATCCCAAACTCACAGCAGAGATCTTGACAAATCCCTATAACTCCTTCCCCAACCCTAACTCCTAGAAGTGGTCTTACCAACCCCAGTAGCTACATCTACATCTCCAATGCCGACCACGACCCACAGCAGAGGTCTTGCCCACTCCATACCTTCACCCTAAATCCCTCCTTCCTTCCCTCCCCAACCCAGACCCCCCCCCCCCCCCTCACACAAACTCCAGAGTGAAGCTTGCCATTCTAATCCATCATGCCACACCACAGCCCTAATATAGAACTTATGTCCCGCTCTACCTCAGATTCCTCCCATCTTCCCAGAGTACAGCTTGCCCCTTTCCTTTTACACAACCCATCTCCCCAAGCTTGACCTTCCATACCCCCCCCCCCCCCCCCCCCCCCAGCATAGGGCTCTTCTCTCCTCCCTTGCATCTTAACACCTGCCCTCCAAACCAAACATTGGAGCTTCTCCACAACGGACCTCAGACTCCAGTCCTCTTTCCCCAACTACCATTACACATTTCTCTCCAATTCTGACCTCAACTTTCCCCCAGGATAGGACTCACTGTGATTTGCTGGCCTGTAGTCTCCCCTCTGTTAGGGCCTTGCCAGGCGGACGCTGCATAGCTTTCTGCAATGCTTTCTTCCCCACTGTGTTCTGTAGACGCATCAGCTCCTCGAATGACATGGATGACAGCTCTGGGAGGAAAACAATTTTAATAGAAAAAGGTGAGCAGAGTTACTGGTGTCTGCCTTCAACCCAGGAAATGTCAAATTCTGTAACTTGCAAAAGTACTCATGCCTACCTTCTCCCACAAAAACATTTCCAGCTCTCATTTTTAGCTCTTCCCGTTGGCTGCAGGACCTTAAATAAGCTCTGGAGCAATGATTGTCTGGGTCACATGACCGGAGACGCCCATCTCTAGAGAGCTAAACCAAGAGCAGAATAAGCCAAGAACAAAGTTCTGCTACACATATGGTATCATAAACACTGCATAACTGGATAACAAAAACTTTTATTAGATTTCTAAAATATAACTGCATACAGCAGATTGCCATGGACAATGCCAAGGTCGACAATTATACCAGTCCCCAAAATGCCAGGCAGCACAGACCTCAACAACTTCAGACGTGTGGCTTTAACACCCACCATCATGAAGATCCTTGAACGACTAGTCCTTGCCCACCTTACACGCTCCACCAACGCACTCCTTGACCCACTTCAATTCGCATACATGGCTAACAGGTCCCATAGAGGATGCCGTTAATGTCAGCCTAGCGCACACCACAGAGCACCTTCATAGGCCTGACTCCTATGCCAGAATCCTGCTCCTGGACTTAACAATGGCCTTCAACACGATCTGTCCAGACATCCTGATCAACAACTTGCTGCAGCTCAGTGTTGGCCCCACTCTCTGTGCAGAGGTCAAGAGTTTCGTCTCAGGAAGGACAGAACAGGTCAAGCCTGGTAACTGCTCCTTCATCGTGAGAACTACTGTCTCCACTGCTTTTCCTCCTGTTCACCAATAACTGTACTTCCTCGGTGGACTCCGTTAAGATCATCAAATTTGCTGATGACACAACTATCATCGGTCTCATTGGCAGCAACAAAGAGCATGTTTACAGTAGCCAGAGAATCTGCAATTTGTGCAAGAATAACAACCTCGTTCTCAACACAACAAAGATGTTTGAGCTGATTGTTGATTTCAGAAAGCTCCCCCCAGTCATGTGAGACTGAAGTCTCCAGAGTACCATCTGTTCGATTCCTTGGCACAACCTTATCCACTGACCTATGATGGGGGAAGAATACCTTCAAAATACAAAAGGAGGCTCAGCAGAGACACTTTTTTTATTGCACCAAATTTGGCATGTCTTGGGAGCTGCTGACCAGCTTCTACACTGCTACCACAGAATCTATCCTTTGCTTCTCAGTCATCATCTGGTATGCTGGAGCAACGGCTAGTGACAGTCATAAACTGCACAGAGTCATTAGCAATGCTAAAGGATCCTCGAATTGCCTCTGCCACCTCTCGATCTTCTCCACACTGCTAGGATGAAGAGAGCCAGGATTTCCTGCGACCTCTCCCACCCTGTGAACTCCTCCCATCGGGGCGTTGCTAACGAACTATCCCATCTAGAACTACCAAGTGCAGGAACACAGTCTTCCCCCAGGCAGTTCTTCTGTTAAACGCCAGCTCTCCATCTAACCTCCTAGCTAGAAAAACTACCAGCCACACACTCCACATGCTGCCTTAAGTGTTTCCCTCCTGTAATGTAACACACTATTGCAAGATGCTAATGTGATGGCAATGTTGTTAATGTTTTGTAAATGCAGTGTTCTCCCCAGAATTTTTCTCCAGCCGGGTGGCATGAAAAAGTAGCCGGGTGGAGTAAAATGGGCGTGGCTATGACATGGGGCGGATAATGGGCGTGATCCATCCACCTCGGTACTCATCCCTGCTGATTGCCCGGATTTCTCCATCCTCCTCTGCCAGCCAGTGGTGTGCATGCCAACCACTGTGGGGTGGGTCCACGGCGAGGCAAATTAATTTACATGCAGGGTAATGCTGCAAATAACCCCTAATGGAAACTAGCCTTCATGCAGAATAAAAATTTTGAATCATCGATTATATATTAAAAAACAAAATTCATTGCCCAATAGCTGATTAATCACATGCCTCCAGATTCAAGAATCAAGTAGTCACATGAATCCAGGTAAAAGAATCAAGTATTCCTTTGCATCAAGATAAAATAGCCAATTTTTTATTAAATAGCTAGGTGCCTCAAGATAAAATTAGTAGCCAAGTGTCTCTATATACAAAAATTAAACAGCCATATTCTGTAAGCCACTGGCTAGTGCGATTTATGTCACAGAGATCTGGCTGGTGCTGGGGATCAATTGGCAGCCAGTAACGCTAATTTACTAGTTGGAGGTGTGTGTGGTTAATGCATTCTTTAAAGTGTACCTGAGACTAATCAAAGTGCTGTATTTATACTTACCTGGGGTTTCCTCTAGCCCCCTGTGGACCGTGCGCTCACTGTCCTTATATAGGCATTACAGCACAACTGGGCCACGGAAGGAAGAGACTAGGCCAGCCAGCGGAGGACCAGAGCGGCCCGGAAGGATGGCGTTGGAGCCCACGGACCACAGGTGGCTGGAAGAATCCTCAGGTAAGTATAAATGCAGCACTATGATTAGTCTCAGATTCTGCATGTTGTTCCCCCACCTGCACTGGTTGAAGACCAGATGGCTAGTTTATTGATATAATACGCCATGCTTTTCTGAGAATAGTAAAGCTTCAAGCAGGAAGTCATTTAGCAAATAATAGAGGCGTTCTTAAGGTGTCCATCCATCTAGTGATTTGGATAATTTTATGTAATTAAATTAAAACTGGTGTCACAACAAGCCTGCCCAATCAATGAATCAACAGATTCTGAGCCAAAACCAATATCACAATCGAGCAAGCTGTAAAATTTCAGACCAATGTTGTCGATCAGGTGCGTGAAGGAAAAGGCGTGTAACATCACACATACACCAGCCATGTGCAACATGAATTCGGAACCAGGAGCAGCTGCAGGGGAGCAGATTAACATTTGGATGGGACAGCAATGGAGAGGATGAAGCAGTGTCATAAAGTTGTTCAGTAATCAGTCTGCAGTGTATGGGCAGCCAATAGATCTCTCTCTGATCAGAGAGGGATCTGTATCTTGGTCGATCTGCCCATACAGCATAAAGTGGCAGTGCAGCAGTTAATGAAAATAATATAGTAAATGATAAAACAGTGCAACAGTAAAATACAGTCATACAAGATAAAAAAAACAAATATAAATCACTGAGCAGCCAAACGGCTGAACAGCGGAGAAAGTGCTATGTACAAATAAAGCAATACCAGCCAGAGTGAGGAATGCAGAAAGCATTGTATAAACAAAGTGAGAACGGTGTGCCGTTACCTGCATCAGGCACAGTGAAATGAGAAGCAGAAACGCAATGGAATGTGTGCTTTAAAGAGGAGGGGGGGGTGTGTGTGTGTGTGGGGGGGGGGGGGGGGGGAGTACAGAGAAGAGTGTCTTACCAAAAGATTAATGACACCAGACCTCCACGTGCAACATGAGCAGAGCCATGGGCGCGGGACGGGGCAGAGACAGATGACGTCGCAGCCACTACAGAGGATGAGTGACCCGTTAGGCAGACTGCAGAATACAGCTATGCTGCAAACAGGCTGCGTGCTTGGCTGAACAGAACCTCATGCTATCTAAACAGAGCGTGGCTGGGTGAGATATACTGCACTCCTGTAAATACACGTCTGGCAGATACCTCGGTTCTTGTTTGAACGGAATAGAGGCTTCTGTGCGCCGGACCGATCCTCACTGGTTATTAACCGAGACAACACCGAATCCCACCAGCATCATGACTTACCGCCAGAACTACGACAAGGAGAGCAAGGCTGGAGTCAACCACATTGTGAACACGCTCCTCCATCGCTCAGGTTCGCCATATAGCAGCGCTAGGACCCTCCTTGGTGACACCACACCACGTGACTGAAGTGCGGGTCGGGTCGGCGAGGTCTCCTATTGGCCGGTGGGTGGTGCAGACGCGCATTAATTTGTGGAAGACGCTGACTCCTCCCGCCCAGTACACTGTGAGCTTGAAAAGTGTCCCCTGCTCATGGCTTTGCGGCGGCCATTTTCTTGAGGATCACCGCTCAGAGAGTGTAAATACTCAGAAAAAAGGCGGTGGTGGGGTTTCAAAACAGGCGGGCGGTGGCTCAAAACAGCCGGGCGGCCCGCCCACTTAATAAGTCCTGGGGAGAACACTGAAATGTAACATGAACTTCTGTACAACTGTTAAGATTTGAGTACTTTTGCCTAAGCCATGTGAACCACAAGCAATTCTGAGTACAGCATTGTCGAACTTGGAGAATACATTTTTCTTGATTCTGAACAACTATGAAAACGAGGCCTCTATATAGGGTAAGTGCTGCCTCTATACATGTGCTATGCTTATTATACTGAATAGGATAGCTTCATCCTATATAATAAGTCCCTACATTGTCCTGTGTCTGTTGTGCCTGGTGCGCATGCGTGGCTGTGTGTGCAGGCTTCAGGCAGTGGTCATGGGTAGGTTGCGGTTGTGCATTCGGGGGTCATAGCTGCATGCGGCCAATTGCATAACGCCTGTTAATAAACAGGCAGGCTTTTTTACTAGTGGGTATACAATATAGTCCTTTAACACCCACACACACCAGCAGGAGACACTACCATTAATACAAAAAATCCACCCTACAAAGGGTACCTATTAGGGAGGGGTGGGAATCTATAAGGTGAAAGCGCCGCATGATGTTCAGCTGTCTGCTGTCAGATTTTAGTTACATAATAAAAGTTGTACAGTAGTTATTCAGTAATGCATGTCTGTAGGCGGATTTATGAGCAGAACTGTTTGTTGCTTGTTCTGCTGCGGGCTCAACTTTCCAGAGATGGGTGTGTCCAGTATTACGAAGGCCAATGGCCGTTATGAAAAGTGGAGACAGAGTGAAAGAGAGAAGTCAGACAGTATGTGGACTGGCTATACCTGTGTCAGGTTGGACTGGTTCAACCTCCTGGTCGGAGTCGCTCTCGCTGAAGCTCTCCTCTGTATCCTCATCGGTGGACTCAGCTTGGATTTTGGTTGGTTCAGATATCTCTACAGGGTTGAAGCTCTGCACCCTTTGTTTCGCCTTATTCTGATTCCTCCTCACTGGGGGCTGGGCCGGAAGAGGCATCCTTAGTTCTGGTAATTCTGCTGGTGTAAAACAGAAGTGTCAGCCTCTGGGCATCTTTGCAGTATAAAGTACAATGTGATGTTTGCCAGTGTGAGAAGCTACCCCCTGCTACATGTATAGTATGTGCATTCAGTGATCGGGAGTGACCCCCTGGGAGGAAACACGAGTGCAGAGGAGACAGCACAGGCCGGCATGGAGGGGTCATTAGTGAGGCAGAAGTGAGGTGAAGCAGCTGAGGGAGGGGGAGACTCTGGAGGGATGGATTTGACAATAGAGATGGGGAAAGGTCGCTGTGATGTGGAGATTCACCTCACACTCCTGTGTCGCTTCTACAATTTACACATACGGGATCTTCAGGCAGACATGCGCTTCCGGTCACGTGACAGGGGTGCATACTACTGACGTACTTCCGGTCCCACGGCTGGAATGTCAATTGTCCCCAGGATTGTACGTTTCATTATTGGCGCATTGACTATCGTCATAGGGCCCGGATGGAGTGGGAATTATAGCAGAGCTCCTCCTCAGTGTCAGGGGGATAGAGGGCGTGTCTCTCTCTAGCTAAATCGACAAACCCATCGGGAATTATATCATGAGCAATGCATTGCAATGTGCCTGCTCAGCCATTATCAGACAGCAATAACGTCTCCAGGGAGCTCCGCAGTGACTGGCAGACGCCGTGTGACGGTACATCAGACTGGCGCTGCGTATAACATCACTACAGCAATGGCACATCCCCTGGCACTAGGAAAAGCATATGCAGAGTCCAGGCGCCCCCTACCGATCCCTAATCATAGCGATTGTGACAATCCTGTCTCTTTTTCCACTGGGAACCTTTCGCAACCCACAATTTATGCTGGGAACGCAGGATACTTTTTTTTGTGGTCGATTCTATGCTCGATCAATTTGCCATTCGATTCTCAGCACGATTTGCTTTTACTTGTTTTTCTTATCCTTTTTTCCATTCACTTCTATAAAAAATTGAGCGGAGAACAATCAAGTGGAGAATTGGACATGACGGAATTTTATAAATCAAAGGCCTGTTATGCTATGCTGGGCATACACGGCTTGATTTAGCCACTCAATCAATTACCCGCTCGATTCCGCAGGAGATTCTCATATTTTCCTCTTATTTTTCTTATCTTTTTCTATTGTGTTCAATGAATCAAGCGGCGAAATGATCGGGCTGGAGATCGGACATGTCGAAAATTATCTATCGAGCCATCTAAATGCCTCAAAAAACGAAACGTGTGTTCCCAGCATTATCTTTTTTTTTCCATTCACTTCTATCAGAAATAGAGCTGAAAATAATTGAGCGGAGAATCAAACATGACTGAATTTATCAATTGAATGCATCTATCGGAATGATTCTACCGCAAAAACGAAACGTATGTTCCCAGCATTACACTTGTCGCTTTTGCACAGTTAGGAATGGAGTGCAATTGCACAAAGAATTGCGCAAGCCGGTGATTTCGTCCTGGGAAATATCAAAGTACGGTAATGGGAAAATGAACACTGGTAAATCGTGCTGTTGTGATCGGCAAGAGGTAGTATCTGGTTTTTGAAGTGGATGGAAGACTAGTGGAAAAGGGCCCTTTACCCACTTGCAGCGCTTTTTTGCCACATTTACCGAACTGCAATGCGAAGGGGTCCATACGGTCATAAGAAGAGCATAGACTGCACCGCCTGATGTCCCCATATAATACATAGTTCCCAACAGAAATACGCAAACACATTGCGATATTTGTAAGAATGGAATCACAATTTTATTCCCGAAAATCACGTGGGCGTAAGTGTCATGCGTTGCTCCGGCACTTCCGTTTTATGATGCCTTCATATGGAAAAGGGGCCTTAGAGTTTTGGACAGCAATTTCTGGCAATTTTAGAAGCAGTTTTATTTAACTACTGTACAACTGCTCCACGCCAATGGGCATGGCCGCCGCAGCAGTACCAGGACTGCCTAACGCCAATTGGCGTCAAATCTTAGGGCTGCAGTTTGCAGGAGATCACGCGCAGGCTGCACGCACATCTCCTGCTTGGGGGGGCAGAGCTCCACCCCGCCTTCAGTCTCCGAGCGGCGATCCCCGCTCGGGAGATTGTTAGACGGAGAAACCGGCGTCTTTTTTGTTAGTACAGCGCTGCAATCAGCAGCAGCGATGTACTTGGGACAGCCGTGTGACATGGCTGTCCCCCTGGGGCACTTGAGAACAATCGGCTCTCATAGGCAGAGGCCTATGACAGCTAATCGCCAGGATTGGCCGGCTGGGGGGTGGGAGGGGATTTTGGGGAGAAAAAACAAAAAAAACCAAAAAAAAAAAAAAACCAAAGCAAGCAAAATGTAATAAAAATAATGTAAATATTTTTTTTTTTTAAAAAAAATGTGTGTGTGCGCGTGCGTGCATGTGTGTCAGACCCCACCAACAGAAAGCTCTGTTGGTGGGGTGAAAAGGCAGGGGGGGGGGAAATCACTTGTGTGCTGAGTTGTGCAACCCTGCAGCTATGCCTTAAAGCTGCAGTGGTCTGTTATGTAAAAAAATGGCCTGGTCTTTAGGGGGGGGGGGGGGGGGGGGGGGTTAAAGTGAACCAGAGACACAGCACTCATGTATTTTACCATATATATATATCAGTGGGAACATTAGAGAAGACACCTACCCTGCTCTGTTTCATTCTTCACTGCTCAGCCTGCTTCTAATCAGCCCTGATAGAATTCAGTCTGGCTTTGCTCAGGAATCATTATAGCAGAGTCTGTCTTCTGTGATGTCTTTTCAAGCCCAAGCCTGCCCCCTTCTGGCTCTCCTATAATGACTCAGCTATGATTCCTGAGCAAAGCCATACTGAATGCTGGTAAACAAGGTTTTGCAAAGGCTTTTGCGTAATAAAAATGCTACAAAACGCTTTGTAGCTGTGTTACATTGGTCCTACTCTTGTCCAGCTCCAGTGATACACATAAACCAGCAGTATAATGCTAAGCTATTTTATTGGATCCGGAGACCCAGGAATAAAGATAAAAGTAACAATTTACCTTCTAGCAATATGTTCTAACACAGGGGTCAGGAACCTTTTTGGCTGAAAGAGCCATAAACACCACATACAGTAATTTAAAATGTATTTCCATGAGAGTCATACAGTATTTTTCAAACTGGGACAGTGCCAATGTGCAGCAGAGGACTCATGTCTGTTGCCGTGGCGATGTGTATACAGTTGATCTGCTGGGCAGCAGAAGTCTTCAGCTTCTCTTGGGTTTCAGCAACATCAGCAATTTCCCCGAGAGCCAGACAGGAGAAATACTGACTAACAACTTGTGCAATTAGCTAGCTGACTTGGGGGTTGATTCACTTTGTAGTATAAGATCCCCGCACTTTGGCCCAATAGGCTATCTTTCAAGTGACAGCAGGGCCGGGCCGAGGCATAGGCTGGAGAGGCTCCAGCCTCAGGGTGCAGTGTAGGAGGGGGCGCACAATTCATTCAGCTGTCATTCCTAATTGTGTTTGAAGCAGAAAGAAATAAGAAAAGGGGATACATAGCAGTGACGGCAAGCCAGATAACTAGATATTAAGGTGTTGGGGAGGTTGTGGGCCCTGTGGCCCTTTTAGTCTAATAGCAATCCATGTGTGACAGCTGAGGTGGGAGGGATGGAGGGGCGCACTTTGGTGTCTCAGCCTTGGGTGCTGGAGGACCTTGTCCCTGCTCTGAGTGACAGGCAGCCTATTGGGACAATCAAATTGCGGGGTTCTTGTCCTACAAAGTCACTGGACCTGACAGGGTCCAGGGTGGGACAAATGAAGCAGCTGTTCGTTTTGGGGGTAGCGCGAGTAAGTTAAAAGTGCATGCTACAGCAGTAGCGTGCCTACTTTGAACATTTTACTGCTTACTGCTGTTTGGGCAGTGTAGCTTAGTGAATGAACCCCCACTGATTTGTTTGTGAGCCAGATGTGGCCATCAAAAGAGCCACATCTGGCTCCCGAGCCATAGATTCCCTACCCCTGTTGTAACAGATAGGTCATAGCATCTGAATTCACAGTTGTGGCAATAATGGAATACCAACAGTTGCTTGCAAAGGAATGTAATAGAGAATGACACCTCCAACGTATCTGGAAAGGGTTGGGCCCAAAGAAGCACCAGAAAATCCAGAGGTCAAATCCAAAAACCACAGTAAATCATTAAAGAGAATCTGTACTCTAAAAATTCTTACATTAACCACCCTGGCGTTCTGATTAAATCGCCAGGGTGGCTGCGGGATGGTTTTTTTTAAATAAAAAAAAAACTATTTCATGCAGCCAACTGAAAGTTGGCTGCATGAAAGCCCACTAGAGGGCGCTCCGGAGGCGATCTTCCGATCGCCTCCGGCGCCCATAATAAACAAGGAAGGCCGCAATGAGCGGCCTTCCTTGTTTTGCTTATATCGTCGCCATAGCGACGAGCGGAGTGACGTCATCGACGTCAGCCGACGTCCTGACGTCAGCCGCCTCCGATCCAGCCCTTAGCGCTGGCCGGAACTTTTTGTTCCGGCTGCGCAGGGCTCAGGCGGCTAGGGGGGCCCTCTTTCGCCGCTGCTCGCGGCGAATCGCCGCAGAGCGGCGGCGATCAGGCAGCACACGCGGCTGGCAAAGTGCCGGCTGCGTGTGCTGCTTTTTATTTGATAAAAATCGGCCCAGCAGGGCCTGAGCGGCGACCTCCGGCGGTGTTGGACGAGCTGAGCTCGTCCAGACCGCTCAGGTGGTTAAAAAGCATACCATTCTATTCATTATATTCTCCTGGGCCCCTCTGTGCTGTTTCTGTCACTACCTGCTGCAATTCTGGCTTGTAATTGCAAGTTTTAGGCAGTGTTTACAAACAAAAAACATGGCTGCTAACCAGCATGTGATAGGCTGAGAGAAGCTGTCTGTGACTCATACAGAGCCTGCAGGGAGCGTGGAGAGGGTGTGTATAGCTTCTACCTATCACAAGCAGAGCAGCACATTCCTTCTTGAGCCCGACAAAGCCGTCAAAGGAAAGAAGATTAGATTATATAACAGAGATAATACAGCCACTGTGCAACTAGGAAAGGCTGCAGTAAGACAGACCACATTAGAACAGGTATAGGAACTTATAGGATAGAAGAACGAAGGCTGACAATTTTGTTAGAGTCTCTTTAGGTGCACTTTAAATGACAAATGCGTTAGGCCCAGTTCACATTAGCTTTTAGCTGCAGATCCAGCCGTATAGTTCCGGTTTCCATTCCGCTAAACAGACAAAAAAAAAATAAAAAAAAAAAATGCTGCAGGACCCAATTTCCCGGATTCGCTCAGCAGAACGGAAATGGAAGGTTTTGCAGCACAATAGGAACCTATGAAAACGGATATTTTACAGCACACTGGCTGTAAAAACGGACAGTTTTCCCGTATCCGTACAGCCCGATCCGCAAAAAAACACAGATGTGAACGGTCTGTTGTAAACTGTCTGTTGTAATCAAACTCACATAAACATTTAAGCAAATTCCTTTAACCACTTGCCGACCAGGGGATTTTTCAATGATCGGTGCTGCGTGGGCTCTGCAGCCCGCAGCACCGATCAGGAGTGCAGCAGGGCGATCAGACTACCCCCCTTTTTTCCCCACTAGGGGGATGTCCTGCTGGGGGGGTCTGATCGCCGCCGGCTGCATTTGCTTAGCGGGGGGGAGGGCTCTTCAAAGCCCCCCTCTGCAGCGTTCTCCGCCGTCTCGCCCGCTCCCTCTCTCTGTGAGCTGCGCAGGACGGATTTCCGTCCTGCGCATTGAAGGATAGGCTTCAGCCTATCATATGCCGGCGATCCCCGGCCAATCAGAGGCCGGGAATCGCAGCAGCGCCGTATGATGTAAACAGCAGGGATTTCTTCCCCGCCTGTTTACATTTTGCCGGCGAGTCGCGATCGGCGGCTCTCCGGCTGTTCACGGAGACACCCTCCGTGAACGGACATGGAGCGGCCATTTCCATGGAAATCCTCAGACAACCAGTTTACGCCAATCATCGTTAGCTGGTCGTCAAGAGGTTAAACATTAACCAATGTTAATAAGTAGTAGGCCGGCTGTTGGAGCTCATATATAAAACAGTATTTGTAATCCACAAGGAGCTTCACTCAAAAGTGCAGTAGCAGAAAGATGACATAAACTCGATTATTAGATACAGGGTTGGACAAAATAATGGAAACACCTTGAAAATCAACAAAATATATTTTAATATGGTGTAGGTCCACCTTTTGCGGCAATTTCAGCTTCAATTCTCCAAGGTATTGATTCATACAAAATTGTGAATTGTTTCCAAAGGAATTTTAGCCCATTCTTCAGTTAAAACACCCTCCAGTTCTTTTAGAGAAGATGGCAGCGGAAATCGACTTCTTACTTGAATCTCTAAGAACGACCATAAATGCTCAATAATGTTGAGGTCTGGGGATTGTGGTGGCCAGATGAGATGCTCAACTTAATTAGAATGTTCCTTGTGCCATTTTTTAACAATTCTAGCTGTATGGATTTGGGCATTATCTTGAAAGATGGCATTCCCCTCTGGAAACAGTTTTTGAACCATAGGATGAACTTGGTCACCCAAAATTCCTAAATAGTCTTGGCTGTTAACTCTTCCATCAAGGGAAATCATTGACCTGGCGGATTTCCAAGAAATAGCACCCCAGATTATCAAAGAACCCCCGCCATGTTTTCAACCAGAAGGCAGTCTGGATGAAATGCTTCTTTTGGCTGTCTCCAAATGTACACTCGGCCGGAGGTCGGAAATAAGGTAAACGATGATTCGTCAGAGAAAATCAAATTTTTCCACTGCTCGAGGGACTAATTCTGGTGGTTTCTACACCACTCTAAATGCTTTGAAACATTTGTCTTTGAGAGCAGAGGTTTTCTAATTGCAGTTCTTCCGTGGAATCCAGATTTGGACGACGAACAGTTTTTGTTGAAACTGGGTTCTGTAGCTGTTCATTCAGCTCTGCAGTGATTTTAGGAGCCATGGTCTTGCGAGCTTTTCTAACAATTCGATTTAGAGTCCGACGGTCTCTCTCAGACAACTTCGACTTTCAGCCACAACTGTGCTTTGCTGAGGACGTTTTTCCTTCTCTTTCAAAGGCAGTCATTCGTTTTGGGACAGTACCTTTTGAAATGCCAAGCATTCAGGCAATTTCTGTTACAGTAGCGCCTGTCTAAGTCTAAGAGATATATGAATTATCCTCTTTTGATAGACCTAGACACCCCAGAGCAGATTGTTAGGCCAGTATGGGCTGGTGCACACCAAGGGCTCGATTCACTAAACCGTGAAAACTCAAATATCACACCTTATCAAAGTTAACATGCCTTATCCGAGTAGCATAGTGAGCACTACAAACCTGCAGGGGCTCAGGGCAGGACAAGTGCCATTGCCAAGTAGCAGGCATAAGTTCGTAGCGCTTGCTATGCTACTCTGATAAGGCGTGTTAACTTTGATAAGTTGTGATATCTTTGATAAGGTGTTATATTTGAGTTATCACAGTTTAGTGAATCAAGCCCCAATAGCGGTTCTGTGCGTTTTTTTAAATGCTTGGGGATAGAAAACCGCTTGGCTAAATTTA
The DNA here is from genome assembly GCF_040937935.1 of Hyperolius riggenbachi. Lineage (NCBI taxonomy): Eukaryota > Metazoa > Chordata > Amphibia > Anura > Hyperoliidae > Hyperolius > Hyperolius riggenbachi. The sequence goes on from NC_090649.1 coordinate 442,288,525, forward strand.
TTTCAATAGCTTGGTGCACACCAGAGCGGCTCGTTTTTCCCCCAAAAGCAAACTCGGGTCCTGCAGCATTTTTGAGATTTCTGAAGCGTTTCTGCCTCAATGTAAAGTATAGGAAAGTGTAAAATTGCTCTGACAAACGCTAGATCAGAGCGTTTTTCAAAGCGTTTTTGTTACAGAAGCTGTTTAGTTACAGCTGTACTGTAACAAAATATACAAAACGCTCCAAAAAACGCTAGGCATATTTAGAAAATGTCACTAAACATGCCTAGAATCGGTCTGAAAAACCGCTAGTGGTTTTTGATGTGCACCAGTCCTACGTTTTTGTCTGCTTTGCATAAGACCCGGGGAGGCTTCACCATGTTAAAGTCACAATCCAACAGGAATCACTCACACACCTGGTCGATGGCAGCAAGACCTACGCAAGCTCAACCCTGGCGTCCTTGCTGACCCACTCCATGCCCTCTCCTCCACTCTCCCCACCCTAACCTGTCCTAATCTTGCTGCAGCTCAGTATCGCCAAACTCTCTCATCAGCCATAGAGAAAGCTGCTCCACCAATATTCCGCCGCAACCGACCCCCTAACCCCCAGCCCTGGCACACTACCCATACTCGCAACCTCCAGAGGAAAGCGCCACTGAACGAAAATTAGACTTAACCAGGATTTCCTACAGTACAAGACCAACCTGCTGCAGTTCCACACTGCCCTTGCTCATGCGAAGCAGGAATACTTTACCAAGCTCATCGGAGCACAAGCTTCCAACCCCCGGCTTCTTTTTGCCACTTTCAACTCCCTGCTTAAACCCACCCCACGTTTCCTCCCTCTCTGCCACAGATTTAGCCACCCACTTCACCAACAAAATTGTCTCCATCCATCAGGAAATATCCAATCTCCAATCTTCACCTCCCAACTAACTCTTCCTCCACCCTATCCTCCACTCACCTCCTTTACTCCTACTACCATTGAGGAAGTCAACCACCTACTGCAACTTCCCATACCACTACCTCCCCCCCTTGACCCCATCCCTTCTAATCTGCTTAAGCCTTACTTCACGGAATTGGCCCCAGTCCTCACTACCCTGTTCAACCTATCCCTATCCACGGGCACCTTACCCTCAGACTTCAAGCAGGCCACTGTACTACCCCTGCTCAAGAAACCCTCCCTCGACCCCTCACTACCCTCCAACTACCGTCCTATCTCCCTCCTCCCCTTTGCCTCAAAACTCCTTGAGTGTCTGGTTCACAAACGCCTGACCCAGTACCTCAATGCCAACTCACTGCTAGACCCACTGCAATCTGGATTTCGGCCTGCCCACTCAACCAAATCGGCTCTCACCAAAGTGGTCAATGACCTTGCCTTAGCTAAATACTGCATTATCCACCTCCTTGATCTTTCAGCAGCTTTTGACACAGTAGATCATCCCCTACTCCTTCAGTCCATGGGCATTCACAATCTCGCCCTGACCTGGCTTTCATCCTACCTCTCCAACCGCTCCTTCACGGCCGCCTTCAATGAGTCCTCATCCACCCCCAACCACCTCTCGGTGGGAGTCCCCCCAAGGCTCGGTCCTTTGACCCCTACACACATCCTCCATTGGCAAGGTTATCTCCTCCATGGGTTTTAACTATCATCTGTATGCAGATGACACCCAGATCTACCTCCACACCCCTGACATATCCACCAATACCATGGACAAGGTCTCCTCCTGCCCATCAGCCATCTCCTCCTGGATGTCCACAAGGTTCCTAAAACTAAATCTAGACAAAACAGACTTTATGATCTTGCCACCCATGAACCTTCCAGATGTGCATGTCACTGTTAACCACACTACCATTTGCCCTACCTCTCAAGCCTGCTGTCTGGGTGTCACCCTGGACTCCGCACTCTCCTTCACTCCCCACATCCAAAACCTCACAAAGTCCTGCAACTTCCACCTTCGTAACATTTGTAAGATTCGCCCTTTCCTGACCTCTGCCACCACCAATCTCCTCATCCATGCCCTCATAATTTCCTGCCTTGACTACTGCAATGCCCTGCTGTCTGGTCCCCCTATGACCCGAACAGCCCCACTGCAGTCCATCATGAATGCGGCAGCCAGAATTATCCACTGCTCCCATCGCTCCACCACGGCGGATCCCCTCCTTGAATCCCTCCACTGGCTTCCTATCCAGTCCAGAATCAGATTCAAGATACTGTGTCTGACCTACAAATCTGTCCACAAAACCTGTCCAACCTACATTTCCGATCTTACTCAGAGGTACACACCTAGCCGCTCACTCCGCTCTTCCAATGAACTTCGCCTAACCGCCCCCCGCATCACCCAGTCCCATGCACGCCTCCAGGACTTCTCAAGAGCTGCTCCAACACTATGGAACTCCCTACCTCCACCCATTAGGGCAGCCCCCTCCTTCAACATCTTCAAGAAAGCCCTCAAAACTCACCTTTTCACTCTGGCCTACTACCCCTCACAAGTCCTCTAAACCTACAGCTGAACTCTGGTCCCCTACCGTTCGTGTCCTTACTTCTCCCTCTAGATTGTAAGCCTTTGGGCAGTGTCCTCCTCCTTGTGTGTCCTACCTGATCATGCACCTCCATTACTGTGAACCCATGCTATGCATCTGGGTGAACCTAACTTGCCTAATCTCCATGCTCCCCTCCAGTGACTGACTAAGCATTACCTTGTACTCATACTGTGCTGCATGATCTGGTCTTTCTTGTATTCATGTAGTCATTTTGCTGTATGTCACCCCTAAATATTGTCTGTAACCTAAACTAATGTCCAGCGCTGCGTAATATGTTGGTGCTTTATCAATACAATAAATAAAGCTCGAATCAGCAGAAGCTGCTATGCAGGCAGATAAACATACCAATAAACTGGATTCACTATCAGCCGGTCAAGTAGCTTGCTTACAGTTCCTTCAGATGAGGTAGAATGAAGCAGCCATGTGAAGTAACGGTCACAGTCTGTCATATTCCTCTTCAGAAAGGATTCAGTCACTGGTGCCAGTAAAGACAGGATTTTTACCTCACAGAAAGCCCAGCAGCTGAGTAAAGCTCTCCTCTTCAGATCTCTATCAGTTATTTTTATGCTATCAGTTCACTCAACCCATTTTCTAGAAAATTCTGTTCTCTGAGCTAAGACTTTCTCTCATTGGCTACAAAATCTCCACAGTATGAAAGCTGCTCTCAGTGTGAACCAGCCCTGAAAGTGATTGAAGCACTTAGTGATTTATGAAATCACAAACACGGTTAGGGCCCATTCATACTGGGGCATTTTTCTGCATCGCTGTGTACAGCGCAGCACTTGTGATTTGTGTCGATTTGTGGAAATTGTAAACATGCTGCATGTCGTATTTCTGGAGTTATCATGATGCGTTTCTCATTCACTGAATGGCAATCGCAAAGTGCAATCACAGCAAAATTGCAATTATTTGACTATACCGTAATGTATCTTGCAATCACAAGTGTGAATGGAAGTCGTGGAAGGTGATCTCACAGGAGCAATTTAGGTAGGGATCACACCTGTGTGCAGGAGCCGCAGACATTTCCCTGCAGCATTTTTTTTTTTTTTTACAGTAGCAGTTGATTACAAAAAACAGGCGTGCGGGAAAGTAGTGCAGGTTTTATTATTTTTTGAATGCTATGCAGAATCGCAAATGGCTCCGGAAACCGCAGCGGCTCCACTGACAATCATTACATGCGTTTTCAAACATCGTCAAAACGCTGCAGATTTTCCCAAGTGTGACCCTGCCTCAGAGTTCCTTAAATCTCAATGGTGACTGGGCAGATAATTTTGGCGCAGAGCTGCTCCAATGATTTGGGTGCCGTAATGTGAATTCCGGCTATAGCGGCACTCCGTGAGTAATTTGGGCACTAGCGATTGCCAGAGCTCAAATTAGAAAAAGAGACCACAGGCGACTCGGAGGGGGAATTGCATTAACGCCAACCGGTAGTTTGCCTCCAGCAGGGTGAGCAGTCTTTCAGCTTTACATTGCACCAGAATTTATTCGCTGCAATTTTGAATGTATGTCAAAGGTGGGTCCTGCAGCATTTTTGGAGCATTTATGCTTCACCATAAAGTAAAGGATCGCTGCAGAATCGCTTCTTAATCTCTGTACAAAGATTTTACCACCCAAAACCACTTGCTGTGCCCAGAAAGCCTGGCGCTAATGAAAATTGCAATTTGTGGCCAGAGCTGCCGTAGCTGAATGGGAAAGGTTCAGGCCTTGGCTTCAGGGAGGGCAGGATCTCATGCACACTCCTCCTTTGTAAGCCACATTTTATCAGTTGCTGGCCACAAAATTACTGCAACTCCGGCACTTCATTTAATACAATAATTAGATTTCCTTGTGGGGAAAATGATCTGAAGGAAGGGCCACACTCGTTTGCGAATTTGAACTAATCACCAGCAAGTTTGCTGCCTTTAATGACAGTACTGCGCATGCGCGGCAGCACAAGATGAGGGGCACCACTTATTGTCAGAACACATGTGCTAACATAAAGGGTGTAGAGCCAACACAAATTGTCACAAATAGCAGCCAGTCACCACCAGCCCGTCCTACAGTCCTGTCCCCTTCATGCTCCCTGCCACGCCTGTCCCATAGCTCCACCTTCAATATAAATGTAGCATACCACCATTTTCACTAGAAAACCCCATCCCTTTCCCACCCCAAATCAGGTTGTTTTGATGACCGGTCGGCGCTGCACCCACCATAGACCATGCATGTTAATTACAGCTATGATAGCACAGGTGGAATTACAATAAAATCATCATAATTCAGATGCCATCAATAGCTGGACCTCAAATTATATGTAAAAAAAAAAATATCAGTAGAGGCATGCATTTGTTATATTCCCCAAGACTACCTAGCACAAATTGGCGTTTTTCAGCTTCTACCGGTGCCCAAATTACATGCAGCCAAAACTTGTTCTGTTCACATACTACAGCTCTGTTAGCGATAATCTTAGTCCAAAACCTCCATTAATGGCTGTGGATTTCCAGCTGATTTGAGAAGAAACACAGCTGTGTCCGTTCTCAGAGCAGAGTAACTCGTGAATCGATCAGAAGGAAAGATGTCCACAGTATACAATTTCATTATGTAAGGCAAATCAATTGGTCCACAAATCAATTGGTCCAATCAGGTACGTAAAAAATTACACAAGGTTGTATTTTCCTAAAACAATTAGATGAAGCATAAGTTTAAAAAACACCTGTATTGCAAAAGGAAGTTACGTACCCCAGTAGTGTGAAGAAAAATGGGCGTGGCCATGACATTGTATGGGCGGAGCTAATGTAATGATGTAACAGCGAGGCATAAGAAAGCAGTGTTTCAGCCATGATGTGGTGAAACGAGGATTCGCATCATGGGTGTGCAGAAACTGTGTGATGCTATTAGTATACCCGCCGTAACCCCAAAGCACCAAATATAGCCAACTATGACCATTAAATAATAAATGCAGCAACAGTTACCCCAGACACCAGAAAATAAATGCAATGTGGGCAACATGTCAGCAGTAAATAACGCATTGTGGACAACATGTCAGCAGTAAATAACGCATTGTGGACAACATGTCAGCAGTAAATAACGCATTGTGGACATCATGTCAGCAGTAAATAACGCATTGTGGACAACATGTCAGCAGTAAATAACGCAATGTGGACAACATGTCAGCAGTAAATAACGTAAATAACGCATTGTGGACAACATGTCAGCAGTAAATAACGCATTGTGGACAACATGTCAGCTGCAAAAAAAAAATAATAATAATTTACTCACCTGACAGAAGTCCTCTCCCGGCGGCGGCGTGCAGCATCACAATTACCTTCCTGGCCTGCAGCCAGCCGAAAGTCCCGCGCTGACGTGAGCAGAGCGGGGGGGAGGTTTAAATAATAAATGCAGCAACAGTTACCCCAAACAGCAGAAAATAAATGCAATGTGGGCAACAGGTCAGCAGTAAATAACGAATTGTGGACAACATATCAGCAGTAAATAACGCATTGTGGACAACATGTCAGCAGTAAATAACGCATTGTGGACAACATGTCAGCAGTAAATAACGCATTGTGGACAACATGTCAGCAGTAAATAACGCATTGTGGACAACGCGACAGCAGTAAATAACGCATTGTGGACAACGCGACAGCAGTAAATAACGCATTGTGGACAACATGTCAGCAGTAAATAACGCATTGTGGACAACATGTCAGCAGTAAATAACGCATTGTGGACAACATGTCAGCAGTAAATAACGCATTGTGGACAACATGTCAGCAGTAAATAACGCATTGTGGACAACATGTCAGCAGTAAATAACGCATTGTGGACAACATGTCAGCAGTAAATAACGCATTGTGGACAACATGTCAGCAGTAAATAACGCATTGTGGACAACATGTCAGCAGTAAATAACGCATTGTGGACAACACATCAGTAGTAAATAACGCCATGTGGACAACATGTCAGCTGCAAAAAAAAATAATAATAATTTACTCACCTGACAGAAGTCCTCTCCCGGCGGCGGCGGCGGCATCACAATTACCTTCCTGGCCTGCAGCCAGCCGAAAGTCCCGCGTTGACGTGAGCAGAGCGGGGTGGGGGGGTTGGGGGCGGTGAAGAGCTTCGGCTCTTCTCTCCGCAGGCATCGGCTCATCCCCTTCACTGAAGAGAATCGGCTCTTAGAGCCGGCACTTCATGAACAACTCATCGCTGCATGAACCACTCATGCAGTGATGGGTTGTTCGCGAAGAGTCGGCTCTTAGAGCCGATTCACTTCAGAGAAGGAGATGAGCCAATGCCTTCACAGTAGCAGACACCGCAGGCGTGCCCATGGAGATGGCCTTGCGTGACATAGGTTCGCCAAGACTGATCTAGACCATCCATAGGCCTTCAACTATTGAGATAAGTGTCAAAATGTGGGCCAGTCAGATGTGTTCATAATGACTTATTCAGGCATCTTCCAAAAAGAATAAAAGACAGAGGGATTTTTGGCCACACTCCTGGTAATCGTCAATCAGTGCAAAGGTCAATCTGCCAAAGCACCGGCAGATCAGGAAAACCTGATGTGTATAGATATGGAGCTTTATGATCATTACTGAATACTGTATTCCCAGCTGATACGTTTTCTGTCACTACATGAGCCAATATTGCTTTTTCTATATAAAATTAGAAGTTCCATCAGATTTTCTGTGGCTACGGGTGCTGGTCATATCTAAATGCATCACGTCTTCCCAAAACATTTACATAAAGCAGTAGTGTCAGGCTGGACTTTACCCCAACATGAGGTGTTAGGATAATCTAGCACAATATTGCTTATGTCCTGCTTATCACGCCATAAACATGCTGAATACACTGATGCTACACAAACCACAATCTTTCACCTTCAGAACTAGTCATCGTCTCACTGAAGCCAATGAGTTACAGAATGCCTGTAAGATTATAACAACTTGGATACCAGTTTAATCACATCATATAAATGTAATAATAGCCTGTACATAGCAACACATCCCCTTCTTCATTTATTGGCTTAGTTGGAGTTCAAATCAGTGCTGGATCCACATCATTGCGTTCACGGTGTACCCTGTGCAGGTACGTTGTGCCCATCGCATTGTCTGCCACATGGGTGTGATCTGTGCCACGCGTAACAATAACCGCGTGGTTGTGGGGAGCTATGGGGGACTGCTCCTCCCCACCTTGTAGAGAGCAGTGTAATATTTACCTGCTCCAGTGCTGCATTGGGTGTCTTCTTCCTCCCAGCAGTCGCATGTTTTAGATCTCTGTCTCCTGATCAGAACATGCATCACGAGCTGAAAGATGGTAACAGTATATGGTTTTAGAGCGTGTGGCTGCTGGGAAGAAGAAACCTGATGCAGCTCTGGAGCAGGTAATTATAACACTTTCATGTAGGGGGAGGGGTTAGTGTGTGTGTGTGTGATTGACCACTCTAGGAAAGGGGAGCCCATGAAGACTTTGCCTGGGTGAGGGGCTGTTATGCTTCTGATACATCACTTCCAGACATTCAGTGACCATGCATGGGGGAGAGGGGGCAAAAAACCAAAACCTTATCTTCTTCACTTCAATAATAATCATGCTAGGGACAATAGTCCTTTTCTAAAACAGAAGTTATTTCACAGTATTCAGCTTCACATGAGCAGGAAGTTACCACCATAATGCATCATGGGTAATAATGCAAACCTTTTGGCCCTCTACAAAAATTTCCAGGGGTTCTGATTCTCCATGACATCACTGGGTTCCTCCCTCATTTTGCATCAGCAGCAGTCAGCCATCTCAGCAGTTCTGAAAACAGTAACTACCCTTACCCAAATCAGAGGACACCATTTTTTTCATTTTGGCCAATTTTCCCCAAAGTCAGTTTCACATAAACAGCAAAACAAATGTGATCGGCAGAAGGGATGTTATGTGTGCTGTACACATAGTGTACTTATAACTCGCTCTCTCTATATATATCAATGTAGAACACATAAAACAAGACCTAAGTGATTTTATTATTGAAATGATACATTTCAGCCTCTGTGCAATATCATATATATAAAAATCTCCCTGAAGATCCAGGAGTAATAACTGACAGTGCAGGTGTATAAAAGGTGGTGCGTGTGGCGTGCCCCCTCCTACCCATGGTACGATGGCAGAGGCCGGCTGATGGTGCTGTTTGTCGTCATTGCAGATAGCTCCCACCTGCAAAAAAAATGTAATAAAAAAATAAGTTGAAGGTGACAGCCTAGTAGTTCCTCCTCCTGATGACTCCTCCCACTTCCATGCATAGGTTTTGAAGGACCCAAAAAGAGGGTAGTACTATAAGGGAAACAGGTGATTATGAAACATGCAAATTTATGTATAATGCATCCAACCTTCAGAAATAAACAACCCGTTATTTACAAATTGCTATAAAAAGGAGAGATTGGTGGTCTCAGAATAAAGACCAGTCATCCTTCTTAATACTAGTGATCCTGTCCATAAAAGAGATACGCAGAGGTTGGCCTCATCGAGCTGTTTAGAAGTATTTATAAGGAAATTCATAACACAGAGAAGAAATATGTTTCGTCAATCACACTTCTTCAGGTGTCAAATATATTTAATCTTTATCAGGTTGTCATTAGGTAAACTGAAGTAGTGTAAGAACTATAATTAGAGAAACACACACACTAACTGTATGCATAAATATATAATGTGCAGTGTGTGTGTTTAATAATCCTAGTATATCTGGTGCTGTTCTGCTGGTGTGCTTTCACCTACTTAGAATGAACTGCTTGTGAACTCTGTGGAATACCTTTGACCTACTTAGAATTAACTGTAAATTAACTAATCAACTGTGATTCAAGACCCTGTGTGCACCTGCAGTCCTAAATTTCAAGTTGGCTCCATTCAAGGCCAACCCCCCCTCACATGGATGAGACGTGTATAGACAGGTCTGTCTCTTGTGACGACCCCGAAACTCACGTGAGTGAAACTTGGTATAGGGGCGCTGTCCCCTATAAATATAGGTCAAGAGAATGTTCAGATAAGACATTTCTGAGATATGCTGTAAGAGAGGTGGTACGTATCTCTTTAATTTATGTACTCCTGATGGCTGAGAAATGTTGCTAGATATTTTCACAATTGCTCTTTTTATTATAACCCTGTTATATGTAATCTTTATATATCCTATGTTTATAATTACAAGAATACATTTATTTTAGAACAAAAAGTGAACTTGTTCTGAGACTCATTTCATTGGGGATATATGTGATACTAAATATATATTGGTGGTAGGACTGTGGTTAAGAACCCATCTGGCCAATCTGAGGAGAACTAACGCTTCACTGAGTTAATATTCTCCATAGTTGGTTACCTATTTTATATAGGAGCTGGCACAGGAGGAGAGTTGCGCACTAGACCATGTAAAAGGAAATGTAATGATCACTGGGCAGTGGTGACAAAAACAATCTGACTGGTACATGAGGCCAAAGAAAGGGTTGAATATTTGGCAAGTGTGGACTAAATGAATCATTGCAGAAAAAAAATAAAACAAATAATACTACAGTCCTGGCATTTTATGACTCTTGGGGTGGTGGTTTCTCAATTATTCTTGATTTTTATACTTATGTGGATATAATTCAATGTAATACAAAACAAATTGGCGACGGTGTGTTGTGTACTATAGAATTAGATGGTGGAAATATAGTAAGCATGACACTTCTTGCAGGTGAATGGTTGGGTCCATATGAACTCTATGACTTCCTAGTGGTAGGAGGAGGTAATTCTAGCAGTGTTCAGAAATAGGAAGGGGAAGTAGGGTGGGTTATGCGTTTTATTGTCTTTTCTCTCCATCTGTCCACCACCCCCGAAACGATCTCTGCAAGCCTTATGTACTCTCTGCCAGCCTCGCCCTCTATATCCTCATCCTCTGGCTAGGATGGAGCACACTTAGCAGAATTGCCAGTGTGGCGTAAAACGCATGTTAACGCACACAATGAAAGAGAAATAGCATTTGTTATACAGCACCTGAGTACCGATACCTGGCGTACATATATTAGGATTAATGCGGACCAGAACTCAGAACTTCTTCTCTGCTCTAAAAGATAAGCAACAGCACAACAACCTTTAAACAAAAACATTCTTTATTACAGCTGATACAAATCCTACAATAAATCTGCAGGGTTTCTTCTTCCTGCTTTCATGGAAGCAGACATATTACAATCCTGTGCTTTCAAATTAGCTTATCTGGATTGGCAGTCTGCTGACACTGGAGAGAGATTAAATTACAATTTGTGATTAGACACAGATGAGGGAGAATTAGACAGGTTAAACTCTCTAAATACATACAGGATGCATTTCTCTGTTTTCCTTCTGTCCTGTGCAAGAGTTCAGGTCCACTTTAAAGAGAGGCTTTGGAATAAAACATGTCTGGCGCAAAGGTTTCCTATTACTTTTCTGAAAGATATGGAGGCGTTTACAGAAAAAAGCTGCTGTGACTGGATGCAATCCTTAAAGAGTCCATCCCTACTGAAAGCTGCCACCACCCACAGTGGCTGAGGAGGGTTCTTAAAGGACAGATGGTGAGATTACGCAGAAACTGACGAAATCTAATTGATTTTGACGAACAGTCCAGGGTCCTAAAAACCCGCTTTTTAAAAAAGGGGTACCATGAGGCCCAATTGGATACCACAATACAAGCCTTGAGAGATATGGATAGAAAACAACTATTGGTGGAAAAACGTAGGGATCACTGCACGCAAAATGAGATGACATTCATTAGCAATTACAGTTTGCAATACAGATCGGTTGAGAGATTTTTTAAAAAGTACTGGCCCATTCTTATTAGCGATCCGGCTCTATCAAGAGCACTTCCTAGTAAACCTATAAGTTTGTATACCGAAGAGCACCGAACCTTCGGGATGCCCTTGTGCCTAGCTGTGTGGATCCACCTACAGGCCGGGGGGCTGGTAACTGGCAACAACCTGGATTTTACCCATGTGGAGGGTGCCAGGGGTGTTGCCTAACGAATAGGAGAGAAAATATTCGGTCTATCACATCTTATCATAATCATAAAACTTTTAAATACGTTTGTCACATGCACCTCAATGTATGTAGTATACGTACTGTGGTGCAGTTGTGGGGCCCAATATGTGGGTAGGACCCCGAGAGATCCAAAAATTTCGGATAGGCGAGCACATCTATAAAATAAAAAAGGGCCATGAAGACCATAGTGTCTCTGCCCATTTTCGAAATAAACATCAATGTAACCCTGCTGGCCTGAAATTTTGCGTGTTGGAGAAGCTGGCCCCAAACTGGAGGGGATGCAATCGACTTAGGGAGCTATCCAAGTTAGAAACAAGGTGGATCCATAGGTTGGGGTCGCTCACACCGAATGGTCTCAACATTGAGGTAGACATCAATTGTTTTATTGCTAATGACTAGAGGTGCAGGTACTGTGAAAGGTGCTTTTATGCTGGAGGTGTGTGCATTGCAAAAGGTGCTTGTACGCTAGAGGCGTATGCATTGCAAAAGGCGCTTTTATACTTCATACTGGAGTTTTTTATAAAGATTCTTAATTTTTTACAAATAATCTTTTCATATTTTATCATTTTTTATTTTGTTAGTTCCTCATATGCGGATTTGGTGCAATAATTGAAAGAATCAGTGGATCTGGTGCAATAATCGAAAGAATTTGGGCTACATTGGACGATATGTGTATGTATGGGGGGGTGGTGATCTGAAACCTAGCCATAAGTGGGAGCAGACATTCTGTTCCCTATGTGGTTTATGCGTTATCCCATGCTATGCAATTTGCATACCTTCGGCGAGCAAGGGCCTGTAGATGGTGGGGAATTTGAGGTAAATTGTATGGCTGCATGGGGTGAACACGTGTGGGGATATGTATAGTGTTTTCCGTATTGCAGCCTTGGGTTTGGGGACATAGTGTTCTGCAACGCAGCTTATAAGCTAGGAGGAACGTCTATATCCGTATGGGGTAGATCTATACAGGGCTATGGAATTTCCGTATTGCTGCCTACGTGTAGAACATATATAGGGAGATAGGTTTTCGTAATGTTGTGCCCAACAGGTTTCCGCCCTCACCGCAGGCCGAGCCAATGACCCACACCCTAGTCGGGGTTACAGCATGGTGGGAGGCGGCATGGGCGGGTACAATCTGCATACTTAAACTGCGTAGCGTGCGGCGTGTTCAGAGCCCCTGATGAGTCACGCCCATAGAGTGACGAAACGCGTAGGGCAGAGCTTCTGAACACGCACGCTTGAGAGGATACACACAGACGGAAGCAGCCGGCGCAACAGGGAGGAAGCCTGGAGAGCGATATGCGGCTGAGACATGCCTTATTTTCTCTAATATCTGGTACGCATATATGTATTAGGGATTTTAACATTATTAAAGAAGGTTTTTACGCTATGTGGAGGTGGATGTCCTTATGTCTTGTAGAGTAAACAGACGGTGATTGTTGATGTGCCTGTACTCAAGCTTATATTTGGTGAGCAGGGAAACGAAGAGGGGAAAGTGTGACCCCCAATCTGCATGTGGTGACAGAAATTCCTTGCACAGTGTGTTTTGATTACACAGGGTGTACTTGTGCTTAAAGGTTCATGCGCTATGTGCACACGTCTCTCTCTCCCATTTAAGTCTCTGAACAGGTGACAACACTGAATGGAAATAAGTGGATGCGCTGCTGTTTCTAAAAGAATCCTTAAAGAGACACTGAAGCGAAAAAAATATGATATAATTAATTGGTTGTGTACTATGAATAATTACTAGAAGATTAGCAGCAAAGAAAATATTCTCATATTTTTATTTTCAGGTATATAGTGTTTTTTCTAACATTGCATCATTCTCTAATATGTGCAGATTACACAACACTCAGCATTCAAAATGATTCTTTCAGAGCAGTCTGAACTAATGACCTCTTCTCTGGCAGAGAAAAAGAAAACAGTTGAGATAATAAAAAAGTCAGATAAAGCCCACTCCACGACTTTGAAAGTCGGAGAGCTTAATGGCTTTTTTGCCTAGAGATAACAACTGGAGTTTCTTAACTCTTCCTGTACTAAAAACAATTAGACTGATGTGTCTGATCTTAATGTTTTATTTCTTAGCTGTACTACACATACAAATAATATAATTTTTTTTTTCGCTTCAGTGTCTCTTTAATGTAACCCAAAATCCCCAGCTGGATATTTCCTCCGCCAACAGCTTTCTGACACTAAACCCTTCAAAACTGAGGGAAACAGCAAATGATTCTCAACTTCTTGAGCGCCTAGTTTACTAATGACTGTCCCATTTTCTAGACGCTAACACCTTATTCAACCCCCTTCAATCTGGATTCTAATTCCACCCACTCCACAGAGACAGCACTCAGTAAGGTCACCTATGACCTCTTCCTGGCCAAATCATACAACCACTATTCCATCCTTCTACTCCTGGACCACCCCCCTTCTGCTCCAAACCCTACACTCAATCGGTATCCGCGACTAATCCCTGACCTGGTTCTCATCCTACCTCTCTGACTACTCCTTCTCTACCTCTCACAACATGTCCACCTGATCAATGATTCAATTTGTTTCAGGTCCAAACTGCTTGAATGCATCAATCAAACATGCTGGGAAATCTTGGTCGAAAATGTTTGATCGGGGGCGCAGCAGTAGCGACATTTGATATTGCGACGACCGATGTACATAATGGCAGAAGAGAACCGGAGTTGTGCCGGCGGACATGTGAGACAGGGGAAGACGACATAATACTTGGGGGCAGCCAGGCAGGCAGCTCAGGCAGCAGCGCTAGGCCAATTCCTGATAGATTTCATGCTGAAATCTCTCAGAATCGGCTTACAGTGTATGGACAGGCAAAATATCTCTCTCTACTCTGAGGTCTCTTAATCGATCTCTCCATACATTGCCTGATGTATGGGCACCTATAAAAAGACACAGAGTAAGGCAGACAGTGGCCCGGGTAAAGTTTGGTCGAGGGTGTGTACACACGTTTAGAGTTGTGTAGGTAATCTACTGGAGCGGAGGGAAACTTTGGCATGTGGTTTGCATTTACTGACTTAGAACCAATAATGAGAAAATGGATAGCATCATTCTAGTCTTTCTGCTCAGCTAAATCAAATAAATGGTGAACAATATGAGCCTGTGCGGATTAGACTTGAGCTAGGCTGGGCTGCCCCCTCAGTAGTAACCTGTGTTAAAGGGAACCCAAGGTTAGAGGGATATGGAGGCTGCCATATTTCCTTGTAAACCATGCCAGCTGCCTGGCAACCCTGTTGATCTTCTGGCATAAGCAGTGTCAGTCAAAACCCTGGAACAAGCATGTGTGGTTAATCCAGTAAAACCTGAGTCAACTGAGTCAGAGTACCTTATCTGCTGCATGGCTGTTTAGGGTCTATGGCTAAAAGTATTAGAGACATTGGATCAGGAGGACTGCCTGGCAACTGATATTGTTGACGAAAAAAATAAATAAATATGGCAGCCTCCATATACCTCTCACCTCGTATCCTTTAAGTATTGAGACCCAATTGTAAGAAGTATAAGAAGATGGAGCTGGTTCAGTTATAGTGAATGTTCTGTCCAGACTCCTATCACCGGCTGAGATTAGTGACTCGTAAGATATTCTCATGTATTGTGTTGTAAAGGTCGCTGTATGTTGGCATCTTCTGAGACCCTCAATCTCTTCTTTTATAACAACTTGTCAATAAAGCTTTGTAAAATTTTGTAATTGAAGTTGGAATCTTGCATAAAATGTAGAGTTTTATTCCCCCTTATTTCTGTAGGGTTTAGGGTCATTTGCAGGATTCCGTAACCCATTTCCAGATTTGTAAAAATCGTTAAAGATCATACACACATTATTCTAAAATTTCTTATTCTAGAGCAGCACCTTCTGCCCAATATTTCCCCCCTCCCACCCTCAGCTCATGATTGGCCAGCTGAAGCCCCTCCCCACCTGATGTCATGAGGCAGGCACGCCTGGTCCAGACCATAATGTAATACTGCCAGCTTACAGATCGTCTTCAGACTCGGACCTGCAAAGAGAGGGGCTATCAGCAACATGCATTGTCACATATATACCTGTCACAATGCAGACACCACTAAAATACACACACACACACACACACACACACACACACACACACACACACACACACACACACCTCCTCCGAGGACAGTCAGTGACATGACTGTGTACTCTGTAAGGTGCTGAAGAAAATGCCAATGCTATATAAATACATAATAATGAGGCAGGACGTTAGACTATGCCTATGGTAGGATTAGACTGTGAGCTCCTCTGAGGACAGTCAGCATGGGTGGAGCTAGTATTCCAGTGTTATTCACTGTGGAATTAAATCATCTCATATGTGTGTATCCAGTCTACACAGTGCTTTCACTGTATACCATAGCATCACCAGCATCTCCATACATACGCTCAAACTATATATTGCCCTCACTGTACAGTCACAGAATAAATGTGATGGTGATTGGTGGACAAAGACAGGGTAGCACAACCACTACTCACTGAAGTCCAGGATGTAGAGATCTGAGTGGTCTGTTAAGTTGAACTCATCATGAGGGTCCTGTTCCTGAGAGGGGCTGGAAAACAAGAAAAGGTGGGATGAAGAAAAACTGAAAATCACAACAAGCCAATCACCTGTCTTTTCATCATTTCTTGTAGTGTCTTGTGGTGCCCCCCGTAACTGATGCACCATTACATTAGCCAAACCAGCTGTCCCCTTCCACTTAAGGCACACCCCTCTGCACTCATTCTCCAATGACACAAATTTACATGTTTAGTTTGCCCCGCCCCTCTACCCCAACCTAAAGTCTGCATTTATCCCACACTAGGGCTCTGAACACAGCGTGTCTTCCATAACAACGTTACCTGTGCTCCTCTTTCACTTTCAATGCCACACCCATAAGCATGCACCAATGCCACACCTGTCGCGTGTATCCATGCACCAATGTCACAACCCTCACCCATGTCCATGCGCCAATACCACAACCCATACCCAAGCACCAATGCCACCATCCCTCACCCATGTATATGCACCAATGCCAACCCCTCACCCTTGTCCATGCGCCAATGCCACACCCATAACCCATGTCCATGTGCCAATGCCACACCCATAACCCATGTGCCAATGCCACACCCATAACCCAATGTCCATGTAGCAATGACACACCAGTCACCCGTGTGTCTGTCACACGACCTCTAATCCCTCTAAGCAATCTATCGGTCCAAGTGCACATTAGATGATCCAACATCAGGGGCCACGATCTATAAACCAGCCAGTTGAGATTTTATTATTATTGATTTTATATAGAGCCAGCATCTTCCAAGGTGCTGTGTAACAACATACAGGGTATACCAATACAAAACAAACAATACAACAGCTAAAACAAGACAATGGTGGATTACCACTAAAGCAGTGAATAAATCCTCTACAGATTTTTACACAGGCGTGGAAGGTATGCACACACAATACACAGCATTAAAAAACAAAAAGGGAAAGAGAGCCCTGGCCAAAAGGCCTCACAGTCTAAAGGTTTAAGGGATAGGACAGTAGGTAAAGGGAAGCTGTGTATGAGATAATAGAAATGGTTGTCAGTGGCCAAAATGTCCTAGGTAGGAGAGTATGCTTGCTTGAAGAGGAGAGTTTACAGGTTTTGCCTAAAAAGGGTAAGTGGGTGAGTGGCACTTGAGTTGAGGTAGGGTGTTCCAGAGGAGGAGAGAGGATTAAGAGAAGTCTTGTAAGAGGTAAAAGAGGTGACCAGAGAGGAAGATGGTTAGTAGAGTGAGAATTGCATGCAGGCTTTATAAAGCAGCAGAGAACTGTTTGGGAGTGAGTTTCTCCATGTGTGTGTTTGGTAAGTTTTAGAGCAGTTGGAGACAGGCCTTGGGGGTGGCAGCTCCAAGGGTTTGGCTGCGCTCACATATGGTGTTAGATGCTGGTTCTGGGGCCCCGGGCAGTGAGAGTTCCTGGGGACCCAGGCTGGCTCATGCACCATTGTTTTTAATTTTATTGTAGTATCCCATGCAGTTTAGTTAGGAGGGGGCAGATGAGAGGGAATATCCTGCACGCTGGTGCCCCCTGCTGGTCATATAGCCATTGTCTATATGCAACTGAAGCCCTCTCCAACGACTTGCTGACTTGCTCAGCTTCTGTTTGATTAATCACTGCAAGCTAGGTGTAACATATGTGTGCACTTCTCATTGGCTTATAAGCAGCCTGCAGGCTTTATAAAGCAGCAGAGAACTGTTTGGGAGTGAGTTTCTCCATGTGTGTGTTTGGTAAGTTGCATGTAGGATGGTATCTGGAAATAAGTTTATTTAGATAAGGAGCTAGGTTGTGGAGAGTGTTGTAAGCGAGAGTAAGGATTTTAAAATTGTATCCTTTATTTAACTGGCAGCCAGTGAAGGGACTGGCAGAAGGGGATAGGGATAGAGAAGCGGAAGGAGAGGTGGACTGTAGCGGGACTAAATGGTTGGCAGGGAGACGGCAGAGAGTTCCAATATAGTTTGTAGTTTGTTTCTAGTTGGGACAAAATTGGGGCATGCACCAGAAGTTTGGTAGTGTCCTATGTGAGAAAAGGGCCAGAGATTTTTTTTTAGTTGGAGGCGACAAGAGGAGGATAATTTGTCAATGTGTGGTTTGAATGAAAGACTTCAGTCCAGTATTATATCTAAGTAGCAAGCCTGGGGTACAAGCGTTATATAGTGCCATCAACAGAAATAGTGATGTCAGACATGAGCATTGAATTGTGAGGAGAGAAGATCATCATTTTGGTCTTGTCCATATTGAGTTTTAGAAAACTGGAGGACATAAAGAACGCGATTGCATTGAGACAGTCAAGGACACACTGTTTAAGTATCCAAATCAGGTGCTGAAAGGTAGTTTTGAGTATCGTCAGCATATAAGCGATATTTGAAGCCAAAAGGAACTGATGAGCTGACCAAGACCATAAGTATAGATAGAGAAAAAGAGAAAAGGAGAGGTCCAAGGACTGAGCCTTGGGGAATTTGAACAGTGAGGGGTCTTGGAGGGGAGGTGGTGTCGGAGAGAGCGACTCTTAATGTGAACCTGAGACCAGGGTAAAGAAAGGTTTTATACATACATGGGATTACCTTCAGCCCCCTCCACGCAGATCGCTCCCTTGCCGCAGTCGAAAGCCTCCTAGATCTTTGGTATTAGCCCCGTTCTCCGTGGCCAATCAGGCATAGTTCGCATGCCCCGCGAGCATTCTGGTCTTGCACAGTACTACTTTGCAGGCGCAGAATGTTCCAAGCCACGGGAGTGCACTTGGCCCCACTGTGCCGACTGGCTGCAGAAAACGGGGGAGGATCTGCAAGGCTTTAGACCGCGGCAAGGGAGTGATCTGCGTGGAGGGGGCTGGAGGAAGCCCCAGGTATGAATAAAAAAAAAAAACTTTTATTTCCCTAGTCTCCGGTACACTTTAAGATCCGATCTGTGAGAGAAGAGGAAAGCCAGGAGAGAGCAAGACCCTGAATATCCACGGATGAGAGAATTTGGAAAAGGAGAAGGAGGTCCACTGTGTCGAAAGCAGAAGAGAGATCTAGGAGGATGAGAATAGAGCAGAGGCCTTTAGATTTAGCAGTTGCCAGGTCGTTGGTTGCTTTGAGTAGGGCAGTTCTGGTTGAGTGGCTGGGGCGGAAACAGAGTTGAGTGGCTGGGATTGGAGGTCGTCAAACAGAGAATTAGTGGTGAGGTGACGGACTAAGTCAGTGTAGACGTGGTGCTCAAGTAGCTTGGAAGAGAAGGGGGAGGAGAGAAATAGGGCGTACTCCCCAAATTTAGACAGATCATGAGTGTGCATACAATCGCTACAATCATTTAACTGTTAACTGCCACCACCCATCAGAGCTTTTGGTAAGGCCTTAAGTTGTCCATTGTCTGAATGTGGTAACCAAGTTGCTGGCCACATACCCCTAAGATTCGATTTGCCCTTTCTGTAAGCTCTGAAGCTTTTTATGAAATACGTTGGGGTTCAGCTGGTATTTGGGGATGATGCATCCTTGCAGCGACCCTCTCAGCTTGGCGCTCTGCGGCGACCCTCTCAGCTCGGCGCTCTGCGGTGGCCCTCTCAGCGCGGCGCTCTGCGGCGGCCCTCTCAGCGCGGCGCTCTGCGGCGGCCCTCTCAGCGCGGCGCTCTGTAGTCACCCCCTCTCAGCGCGGCGCTCTGTAGTCACCCCCTCAGCGCGGCGCTCTGTAGTCACCCCCTCTCAGCGCGGCGCTCTGTAGTCACCCCCTCTCAGCGCGGCGCTCTGTAGTCACCCCCTCTCAGCGCGGCGCTCTGTAGTCACCCTCTCTCAGCTTGGCGCTCTGCGGCAGCCCTCCCAGCTTGGCGCTCTGCGGCAGCCCTCCCAGCTTGGCGCTCTGCGGCAGCCCTCCCAGCTTGGCGCTCTGCGGCAGCCCTCCCAGCTTGGCGCTCTGCGGCAGCCCTCCCAGCTTGGCGCTCTGCGGCAGCCCTCCCAGCTTGGCGCTCTGCGGCAGCCCTCCCAGCTTGGCGCTCTGCGGCAGCCCTCCCAGCTTGGCGCTCTGCGGCAGCCCTCCCAGCTTGGCGCTCTGCGGCAGCCCTCCCAGCTTGGCGCTCTGTGTACTGACTGCTTCCAGATGTGAACCCTGAGAAACTGACAGGAGGATCCATACTGCCGTTCTCCTGTGCTGACGTTTCAACCTCTGGGTCTGAATGCACATAGATGACCCAACAACCTCCAGGATCAATCTTTACCCAGTCAGCTGAGATTCGTTTAAGATCAGAAGGGTGCATACACACATACAATCGCTACAAGCAATTAACGGTATACTGCCACCACCCATCAATATCAGGGATAGGGCCTGCTCAAGGCTATTCGAAGCTTGTAAAGATTTTTTTTTCTTCAAAACAACCTAATCTTTTTAAAAAATAAAAAGTCCTTTATGGTAACGTCCCTTTACAAGCGTTGAATTCTATTCTGGGGTATATTTAGTATAGGTAGATAGCCTTTTGAATAATTTATTTAGAAAGCAAAAGGGTGCATAACAGGATTAATATAGACACATGTTATATTTAAAGAAATGAACAATGTAGCCAGCAGCAGTCAAAATAGAAGTAGGATTAAAAGAGAAAAAAGAATACTTTAAGTTTGAAGAGGCACGAGTCTAGTTTTTTTGGGTTAAAATTCTTAAAGGAAACATCAGGCAAAAATGGTAAAATCCGTTTTACTGACCTGGGGCTTTCTCCAGCCCCTCGCAGTCGTCTGTTCCACGCTGATCACTCCGCTGCAATTCCAAGCTCCCCGCACGCTGTTCAGGCCGACCTCGAGGCCGTCCTTACTGCGGCTTCGTGAAGCGCCGATGTCAATCATGGCCACGTGGTCTGTGGCGTACTGCGCAGGCGCAGTAGTTATCACTAGTATGTGCATTCGATTCATGAAAAGCCAATTTATCCCTTTGCAACATTAGAAAACAATATGGCAATAATCTGCTCTGTCATATCTTAAATACCTCTGGACCTGCTTCTGATATCATGCATTAGAAAATATGGTAAAGTTCATCGTCTCAGCATTCCACATTTACACTTTCACAGTGACCCAATGTCTGGTTCGCTTTAAAATATAAATGGATATTACTTAAACATGTGTGCTCACAGTTGATTACCTCCTGTGGAGAGTCTAGCTCAGCCAGGATGCCCTGCTGCCATCTCTTCCTCCCTTGTCTTTGATTTAATGTAGCTGGGTTCTGAGTAGCTCCTTTTGTTCACACTGTGTTGGGTGGAAGTGTGAACTCAGGAATCACTCTGAAAGACAGCTGTCCTTCAGAAAATAAATATGTCTGTCCTGGCTTAGAAAATTTTAAAAATTACAAAAAAAAAACAAACAAAAAAAAGCCCTCAACAAACAGATGGCGCTTGCCACTAGTGTCCATGCGCCAATGCCCACCCCTCACCCGTGTCCATGCACCAATGCCACACCCCTTCACCGTGTCCATGTGCCAATGCCACACCCCTTCACCCATGCACCCAAGCCACACTCCTCACCCATGTCCATACTCCAATGCCACATCCCGCACCAGTGTTCATGCTCCAATGCCCCACCCCTCACCTATGTCCATGCTCCAATTCCCCACCCTTCACCCATGTGCCAGTGCAACATGCATCTAAGTATACATCCACCAATGTCCCGCTTGCCACCTCTGGACCAGAGACGCTAGTCATCACCAATCCTTCAACATTAATCCTCAACAATGAGACACTCAACCACTGTGTAATTTCCCCCCATCCCCCCCCCCCCCCCCCCCCATTTCACTGAGTGCACTCGTTTCCCTAAGTATCTGCAATGCTCTCCAAGCAGTGATCAGCTGTAGCTCAGGTGGCACCACCAGCTTGGCTTTTAAGGTAGTAGCAATTCAGCGGCTTTTCATACCTTGTGCCTCCAAACAGCAGGATTTTCTCCCCCACAATGCAGCAGCACTGCCGGCGCCTGGCACACGGACCTTTTCCCTGGACCTCCACACGCTGCCAGCGACTTGTTTCTGATACAACAAAACCAGACATGGAAGATGATTAGCAAGCCTGACTCTACTCATCATACATCTCCCTTGTCATTGGCTGACACAGACCAAAAGATGTAAAATAAATTATGGAAATCACTACAGCTATCACTAAACTATGAAGTGAGACCAAAGAAGAAAAAAAGGAAAAAAAAAAACCAAAAAAACAAAAACCACATTACAAGTAGAGAAGGAACCCGCACTGTCACTGTTAGAGAAATACAAAGTGTCACCAAGTACTTCAGTAGAAGGAAGCCTCTGGATGGTCACTAGGCTCCCCATGTCCTGCTCAACCCCACCTATCCAGCACCTGGACCCCATTGTTCATGGCCGTACTCCCCGTGGTGTACTAGCACAACTACAGGGATCAGGAATCAATCCCTCAGGTGACCGTTTTGGGCAGCGTTTGGTGACGAGTTAATGAAACTTTCTCTTGCTTGGAGAGGGTGGAGGACATTGCGCAAGATGGAGTGGGAAGGGTAAATGAAGTGTATTGAATTGTAGGTCACAGCCTCATCTTAAAGGACAACTGAAATGAGAAGAATATGGAAGCTGCCATATTTAGTTCCTTATAAGCAATACCAGTTGCCTGGCAACCCTGCTGGTCTATTTGGCTGTAGTAGTGTCTGAATCACACCAGAAACAAGCCTGAAGCTAATCTTGTCAGATCTGACTATGTCAGAAACACCTGACCTGCTGCATGCTTGTTCAGGGTCTATGGCTAAAAGTATAGAGGCAGAGGATCAGCAGGACAGCCAAGCAACTAATATTATTTAAAAAGAAAATAAATATGGCAGGCTCAATATCCCTCTTCTTACAGTTGTCATTTAATGGTGCATTCGGAATAACAGAATCTAAGTGGTTGCTGTGAGCTGTAGTCCCTTGGAGACTCATAGCTAATGCAGGACTCTGTTTCAGCTTACCTGCTTGCTTGCCTGCCTAACACTTACTTGTTTTGGAAAACTAACTTTTTGTGTCAGAGTTTGCCTGAGGTTTATGCCGACCAACGCTTGGGGGGCTAAGTTCTTGTAGAGGGGAGAGTTTTTAATGCATGGCAGTGGTATGGCTGGTGCAACAGCTCTGTTGCTTGGTTTGATGAGCATCTGCTTACTAATTTTAATTGACAAACTTGTTATTTACTGAGTTAATACATTTTGAAACCCTCTGTACACATTTCTTTGTTATGTACTTGTTGTAATAGATATTTCTGTACCTATATCTCCAATACATCCCCTCCCAATTTCCCCACATTTACTGAAACGCTCGCAACCCTAAAGCGCTCTGTTCTCTTCTTGCCTCTGGGAGGTGTACGTATGAATTGGCTGCCGGGAGACTTGGGCGCAGGACATAGCCGGTATATGGCTAACCCTGCACAAGTTCCCGGCGGCATAAATACTATTCCCCCTCCACGTGGATGGTGGGGAATGATATAATCTGGCTTCCAGCTATTGCTGGAGGCCGAATTATAGTGTTTTAAGAGCAATTTCAGCTCCATCTTCTGACGGCGCTGAAGTTACACACAGCCTATTACAGTCTATGGTGATGCTGGCTGCACCCAAATCTCCGCTCTTCTGGCCGCTTGGTTCGTGTTGCAGTTTTGTACTGCAATGTGCTGCACAGTTCTGGAATAAATGGCACTAAGCTGTCACACCACACAGACAGCGATGGAGCAGGCCAGGAACCTTGGGGCGTAATGGAAACAGCACATACCTGGAGTATACTTCCACAAGTCCTGAAAGTGACGATTCAGACGAGCGTTGTATCCGCCAAACACGTACAGCTCTCCCTGATAGGCAACTGAAAGACACAGAAGACAGAGCGTTACAGAAGCACGAGAGAGAGAGAGAGAGAGAGAGAGAGAGAGAGAGAGAGAGAGAGAGAGAGAGAGAGAGAGAGAGAGTTCCCTGAACTGACTGAGATGGTCACTTCTTTGTGTTCCTGGGACCTCAGCAGCACCTCCGAAGACTTGAAGCAGAAAAACATACATTAGCAAAGACCCTTATCGTTATAACCTATGTAGTTATCCAGTCAACTTGTATCCTAAAATTATGTCAACTGTATTAAAAACACAGTTGCACAGTACAGCTAATGCTTGGGCAGCCATCATGCATTTTATGTCATCAGAAAAAGGGAGTGTTTCTTCCTAGGAGTGCAGCTGCCACAATTCGTCACACAGAAACAGCCTCCGATATTCTCCTCCCCATTCATGTACGTCTGACAGCAGGGAGAGCTGGGAAAGGAGGTGGGGGTGTTGGGCATTTATTAGCTCCATGTCATCACATGATACAGCTCCAGAGCATGTGACTCAATATTTACCATTTCAGGGATTTTTAATTGATAAAGATTCTGTCCTTGGAAGTCACAACAGTGTGGAATATCAACCAGAGCGGAACCCCGGACCCATTCTGAACACAGATCTGCAGATTGTCCTCCTGCCTACTGATTGGACAGTGGCATGAGTTGAGGAGACACACACAGGGCTGTGAAGTCAGAGTTGGAGTCAAAGTAATTTTGGGTACCAGGAGTCAGAGGTTTCCTAAAATGAGGAGTCAGAGTCGGGAGTCAGATGATTTTTGTACCAACTACGCAGCCCTGGTAAGTATTAGACTTAGGAGTCTGAGAAATTTTGGGTACCTGGAGTTGGAGGATTCATAAACTGAGGAGTCGGATGATTAGCTGTCTGAGGTTTACCAGAAAGGGGAGGGCACTCTGAAATTCTGCCAAGTCCCTCAGCTTCTGGCATAGAAGCTATGGGAAGGGTATGGTTGGCCATAGTGAAGAATGCAACGCCTAACTGCAGAGGCAACATATGGCATAGGTTATCAGTACTCCTCTGTCTGTTTTCTTCAAAGTGTACCTGTCACGAGGAGACTAAGAGGATATATACTTACCTGGGGCTTCTTTTAATCAGTCCACCCCTATTCTGCTACTGTCAGCCCCGGTAGCGGACTACTGCACATGTGCTGCCACGAGCCTCCTTGATCATGCTACTGTGGTCGGAAAAGTTCTGGGCCTGCGAAGTTACGAGTCTTACTAGCGGGGCAGGCACAGAGCGTTCTTGACCATAGAAGCACAATCCAGGAAACACGCAGCCAGGGCCACACATGGGCAGTAGCCCCTGAGATCGCAGACTTTAATTTGGTTGCAGCCAGGGCTGTGGAGTTGGAGCACTTTTTGGGTACCTGGGGTCGGAGTCAATAAGTAGTTAAACTAAGCAGTCGGATGATTTTGGTACCATCTCCACAGCCCTGACAAGTATTAGACTAAGGAGTTGAGGAGTCAGAGTAATTTTGGGTACCTGAAGAGTTGGCGCATGGACACGGCCGGGTGATTATGCAGCATTGGCAGGAAAGGGAGGGGCCAGTCATATGACTGCAAGTTGCATAATATGTTAAGTTATAAATACAATAAATAAATAAGTTGTGAAGTGAAGTGGACATAAAGGGGTACTGCAGCCCAAACTGCTGTAAACCACGTGCATCACAAAGTTTGTGGTTACACACAGCTTGGGAGCTACAGTTATCACCAGGAATAGGAAACGCATTGGGTGTATGGCCATCTGCTTGTGCACATCACTGACCATTAATAACCACTGGCAGAAACAGCTGGGTATATGGCTATCACTAGTTACATGGGCTGCCATGTTCCCGAAACCAAATCATTGCTGCTGAAGTGGTGACTGCCAACCGAATGTGCACGCCACATTTCTCTTCCACCAAACTTATTTCCATTCACCGGATTCTGCAGACAAACACCATGATTGCCTCGGGCAGACAAAGTGCCATGCGGCTGCCCAATCAGCTCATCGATGACGCAGCTAAACATGGCAGGCCACCTGGTCACAGAAGCAACACATTTCAGTCACAGCCTGGCATCCTTGTCAGAGAATGGAAGCCCCGCCTACACATCTTACTCACAGGCAGAATGGCTCCGCCTTCCCTCGGGTGGAGAGGTGGACTGGGGTGTGTCCAGCCACTTTTCTGCCATCAGGTCAAAGACTCGGATGCGATTGCAGTAGATCTCATTGTTCGAGTGGAACGGTCCGGAACGGTCTGCGCGGCCCCCGAACACATACATCTTATTAGCGATCACTGTGGCGGAATGGAAGTCTCTCCAGCGAGCAGGCGTGCCCTGTGAGGAAACCATGAGAGACGCTTCACTGAACACACGAGGAACAAACATTATACATGAAAAACTGATCTACAATTGTGTCTGTAGTTCTAGTAAACCAGCATTTCTCCTAGAGTCCCACAATCTGATTTGTCTAACCCAAATCAGGGAGGGGAGGGAGGGGGGGGGGGGGGAGGAGGTGAAAATGACTCAATGTAGAGCAAGGTGACCCAGAGACTGTGGCAGGGCAAGTGTCAAATGTAGTCAAAATAACAATGAATAAAATTGTTGTATTTTTATAATGTTGTAATTTATAAATTAGTCAGTGGTTGCCTATTGCAAAGTTTTTTTCCTTTCTGATTTACTTTCTAAAACTTATCACAGGTGGCAACATCTTTAGTACTGGCAGGCACATCACTGCAGAATGTTCGTTTACCGACAGCCAGTACAAAAGAATGCTCTGGGGAAGGGGGAAGAATTACAAATAATAAACAGCCCAGGCTACACCTCACCAGGAGGGTGGAGTCATATACCAATATACAGCAATATTCAGATATAGAAAGCATTTCTGATATTGAAACCAGGATATTAAATGTAAAAGCGGGTACCCTGAATAATTTACTGGATTCCACCATAAGTTGATACGGGTCCTCTTTAAAAGTGGGATTGTCAGCCATAAAATCAAAAATTCTATTTACCCACTGCTCTATGTTTATTATGCAGTCTACAACCTGACCCTGAAATACAAACATTTCAATATAATCATAAATATTTCTGCTGTAATAAAATCTTATCTCAGTCTGCCTGGCTCAATTTGGTACATTGCCAAGGAGAAGGAACCTTGTTCTCTCCCCTCACTAATTGACTGAGTGCAGTTCAGTGCGATACGAGGCTGAGAAGGGAAATACACCTCCCCTCTATGCAGAAGCTCCTGAAATGGGATCTATGCTTAGCTCACGTGTTTACAAAGCAAGCTAGATATGACAGTGAAGTTTCTAGGAGAAAGAAAAGAGTAAGGGAGGAAATGACATCAGGATTGGCTTCAATTAGAAGTAGTAAAGATGGAAAATGCCTGAAACTGGTTTTTCTTTATTTACTATATAAAATGCACTGAAATCAAAACATGGACAGTACAATACATATGTTATGTAAGTAGTACAAGTATTCATCTACTTATATATTTGTTTTTTTTCCTGGGATAGTATGGCTGTCCCAGCTTCTTTAAATACTCATTATACAGATCTATAAGTTTTTTATTGAACACGCCATAACACAACATTTTGTGTAGCTCAATCACATGGGTGGTAGGTGGGCCCAGTGTGCACAGTCCCCCAGCTTACCTTGGCTTTCACTAGAGTCCAGTTCATAGATTTGGTGTCCAGTTTGTGGATATCATTGGAAAAGCAGTCGGCCTGTTAGGAGAATTAGGAGAACGGATTACAACCCACCAGCCAATGTCCATCGCACCCAACTCTGAAAAATCTATAAAATAAAGAGGGCAACAGGACAAAATCCCATTCTCTTCCTCACCAGCTGTTCGTAGCCTCCAAAGATGTACATGGTCCTGTCCATAACACAGGCAGAGTGGCCATCCCGCGCTCCAGGGACCTGACCAGACACGCATGGCGTTGCCCATTGCTCAGTGCCTAAAACCCAAGTTAGTCTGTTAGTTTGGAGTTCCTGCACAGCTGCGCCACGGGAGTACATTTGAATTTGGCGCCGGTAGACTTGGGCACAGGATCCAGCTGTTATATGGCTGGTCCTGCTTCTGCACAAGTCCGGGCCGAATTAATTACTATTCCCCCTCCAGGCCACCATGGATAGTGGGGGAATGAAATAATTCGGCTTCCAGCGATTGCTGGAAGCCGAATTATTATGATTTTTAAGCAACCTCGGCTCCGTCTTCTGACGGCTCCGACGTTACTCACTGAGCGCCGCTATAGACTGAATCCCTTTATAGTCTATGGCGGCGCTGGCTGCGCCCAAACCTAGCAGCGCTGAAAAGCACTGCTCCGCGCCACGGATATATAACGGAATTCCCTACCCGTGTGAAAAGTGTAGAGGACGTTACAGGCTCCCTCGGTGTCATTCCGTCCGCCCCAGATGTAGATGATGTCATCTATGAGGACTGCCGTGTGCCCATACCTCATGTAGGGGACCTTGGACTGACTGTAGATGACCGGGGGCAGTTTTCTCCAGCGCAGTGACACTGCGAGAGGGAAACAAAATGCTCAGCGCACTGTCCAGAAGTCACATCTGCAAGGGGCACATAATCATCTGCTACATACATACATACATACATACATACCAGCATTGAAAACATGGACATCAATCTGCCTCAGCGTTTCATAATCCTCTTCTGAGCAGTAACCACCAAAGGAGAAGACTCGATGGCCAACGGCCACTGCAGCATGGTTCACCCTTCGCGGACCCCCTTCCAAGTGCACCGTCCAGCGAGGCATCCCCCCACTGCATAACGTAGCCAGGTGGGGTCCTATGTGTCACCAGAGCCTAAAGGGGCAAGTGAGAGATCAGGAGAACATAGATGTTCCAGCCCTAACATTTGATGAGCTTTCAGGTGGTGTCCTGTAGAACAGGGGTCTCAAACTCAATTTACCTGGGTGCCGTAGGAGGCAAAGTCAGGATGAGGCTGGGCCGCATAAGGAATTTCACACAAAAAAAGTCCTCAAAAGGTCATTATTAAGAGTTTTAATTATTTCTTCTGAACATGACGTGTCCGGACTATTTTGCCTATTTTACCTTATAGTTCGCTTCAGTGCTCCCATTACAAGTAATCAGCTGTGTCCCCGCCGCAAAACGAGGGCTGCAGAGCCCCCAAATCCCCCGGGGGGCAATCCGCCGGCATTTCCTGGAATATAAGTGTAGCAGGTGTAAACTTTGCCCTTTTATTGAACGAACTAATGTGTTTGAAAATAGCACGGGTGATGTAGAATATGATATACGATCATTTATTAATTGTAATACGACACGTGTCGTTTATATCATACAGTGCCCGTGCAAGCTCAAGTATATTGGCAAGACAAAAAGGGCCATGAAAGAACGGGTGTTAGAACATCTGGGTAAAATTAGAGGAGGGAAAGCAATAGGAGGTATATATGATCACTATAGAGAATGTCATAATAATGAATTAACAGGTACTTTGGTTAAGGGTATATATAAATTAAAGGTATCCACTAGGAGGGGGGACTTTGACGAACTACTGTACTGTAAGGAAGCGTCCTGGATCTTTAAATTAAAGACTGTGGCACCATTTGGTCTAAATGCAGAACTGGGCATAAAAGCCATACAGCATATTATGGGGAATAATGGACTACTCTCTTTCAACACCCTCAAAAATAATTTTGATCTGCCCAATAAGATGTTTTTCAGATATCTACAAATCCGTTATGCTTATAATAGCCAGTTTGGAGATGGTGGGCCACCACTGATTTCCTGTGATTTGCAGCAAACGCTAATGGTAGATGGCCTAGCTAAACATCTCTCAGTGATCTATTTTGCCCTTATGTACAGTACTACCCATAGCCTCACTAGGTGTCAATCTAGGTGGAATGAAGAGGTTCCTGGGTTAGATGACAAGGACTGGGAGGAAATTTTGGAAAACTTTGTTAAAGTCCCTATATCGGCTAGAGACCGATTGATACAATTTAAATTTCTTCACCGTACATATCTCACACCTATGCGTATGCACAAAATTTCAGCCTCCAATACTCCCAACTGTCCCAGATGCAATACTGATCCAGGAACCTTCTTTCACATGTTTTGGGATTGGCCCCATGTGTACTCCTTTTGGTTTAAGATCAATGATTTAATTAATGAACTCCTCCAAACGAGGCTGATACTCTCTCCTAGGATATACCTATTAGGGCTGCTGGATGATACCCCACCGGGCAAGCACCCCCAATATCTAATTAGAATATTATGTTTTTATGGCCGTAAAGAAATACTTCGAACCTGGAAGTCAGATAAGCCCCCTTCCTTCAATCATTGGAAACATTCTGTCATGAAGACCTTACCTTTATACCGCCTGACATATAAAAGCCGAAACTGCCCTCGCAGATTCGATAAAATATGGGCCCCTTGGTATAACAATGTAGAAGCCCTTCCTACAGGTCCAGAGGACTAAAAATAATACCAATCTAACTCTCCTTCCACTCACAATCTGAGGGTATCTTTTGCTGGCCCTGGTCTCTGGAGGTAGGCACTGGAATCTTAACTTTTCTCTAACCTAACCTTTCCTATCTCTTTGCCCCGCCCCTCTCCTCCTTTTCACTCTCTAACGGTTGGTATAGCTGCAGTAATGCTGACCAATTTAAAGGATTTACACCTGCTAGATGATTCTTCTGTGTTGTATATTAATGGGGTTATTCTTTTAAAGTCTGGTGATTAATATGTAAATGGCACATACCCATTATATAAGATATTCACTGTTATTGCTTTTATGGGATTCTACTTCCTGCGTATACATATAGCATATACCACTGTAGTTCTCTTTATCTACTCTCTTTAGTACCTGCGTGTACTTGTTGTATGTTTTCTCTTGAAACTCAATAAAATTGAATTGTTAAATGCAGAACTGGACCTAACTCCATTTCTGCGGATCCGACGATATGATTGATCGATTGGGATATGTATGAACTCGCAATGAATGGTAGGTGCCATGTGAAATAGGTGTCAAAAAACAGCAAAGAACAATGGGGGTGTGTTTATCCATCTTCACATCCTCGTTATGGACTACCCAGTGCAGACCCTGTGACAAATGGAATGTGGACCCATGAATTAAATAAAACTGCCAATAACCATATTATTGTATGATGTGGAGTATTATCCACCCAAGTACCTGTCATCTATGTGGCATCCAGCTGCCTTTCCCTCTATTATAGTGCGAACTGATGACGCTTCAATGGACCCCTGTAGGACTTAGTATGCCTGCTCTGCGCAAGTGCCGATTTGAGATTGACACATGTATGTATGGCTACCAGCCCACCTAGCTGCCCGTAGATCAAAAGTTATGCTGCGAGTGTGGAGATGGGGCGGGCCTTCAGACTGTTCTTAATCGCATTGCTGTATGTTGAAGCCACACCCTGACGAAGCGTCACACATGACGCGAAACGTCGGTGGGCGGAGCCACGCAGCCTGAGCTTCCAGCCACGCTTCCACGCTGACGATTGCTTGGCATCTGGCGTCCGGCCCTCCCGCTGTTAGCCTCTCTGGAGAAGACAGCTAACCGGACTGTATCCAGAGCGAGGTGATCTAACTACCGGGGTGGAGCAGACGAATAGGACGGCTTTATAACAATCCAGGCTGCCCCATAAGCAGTGAAAGAAACTGATTTACATGCACCGGAGAAGCTAGAGAGACGCAAGCATCTATGTGTGGTGAGACCCACCCTTTCTTTCCCTATATGGATATGTGAACTGCAATTACTCCAGGGATATATATCATGTCAGCCCTAACTCTATGGATACTGAGTAGGGTGATAATTTAATTCCACTAATTGTGGCCATTACCTGGAGTTTGCCGGACTGTGGAAACATTAAGGGGGGCCCCCACAAAAACCATCCATGATTCATATGGCACCAGTATGCAAGCGCGGGATGCCTGGAGTATGCATGTGTGAGACCATCCATGTGCATTATTAAACTGGAATATGTATTATTACTCGCTGCTTCGATGGCTATATTAGCTTTTGCATATGCAATTTTAATTGTTGAATCATGAGTGCTCCTTTCACATGTGTATTAGAGATTTCGTATGTCCTTTTTTGACTAATACATTTTGATACTTTGCACATTAAGGCGGCTGGTAACCCATATTTGTTGTACAATATATTGGGATTTTCTGGAAGGGGCAGAGCTTCAGCTTCAGCTCCGCCCCTCCTGACGTGAATTGCGGCGGATCGCCACCTCTGCCCGCCCCTCTCACTCTTCCCTCACAGAGAGGGGCAGGGAGAGGCGGCAATCCGTGCGCGATTGACGTCAGGAGGGGCAAAGCTACAGCTGGAAGCTCTGCCCCTCAGCGCAGTCATGGATGTTTTGGGGGCTCTGCAGCCCTCGTTTAGCGGCAGGGATGCGGCGGATTACTTGGGAGCACTGAAGCGAACTATAAGGTAAAATAGGCAAAAATAGTTCGCTTCAGTGTCGCTTTTGCCGGCGTGGGCCACAAAATATTGTACCGAGGGCCGCAAATGGCCCGCGGGCCGCAAGTTTGAGACCCCTGCTGTAGAACAACCACACCACCCCAACCGCAGAGAGGGCAACCACCACCCCAACTGCAGAGAGGGCAACCACCACCCCAACCACAGAGAAGGCAACCACAGAGAAGGGAGGGGGTTGAAGGGTCCAGACAGATTTGGGATGAAGGGTGGAGAGGGAAAACATATTTGAGGGGGAGGGGTGTCTGTTCAGATTTGGGATGAAGGATAGACAGAGGAAATATTAGATATTGAGAAGGGAGGATGTTAGAGTCAGGGCACATTTGGAGTAGGGAGAGGAGAAAAGCAGGGGTGTGGGGGAAGGAATCAGGGCTGGGGCACATTTGGGATGAAGGATAGGAGGATGACAGGTATTAGAGGGAGGGGTTAGGGCAAATTTGGGATGAGGTATAGAGAGGGAAAAGCAAACATGTGCGGTAAAGAAATGTGTAACGGAAAATTACCAACAGTGGCAATTCCCTTCTTTTTCCACATTCACAAAAATGTTAATGAGTGCGAGTAAAGGTTGGTAAAAAAAAAAAAAAAAAGTGTGATACCTTAGTGGCAATAGTGAAAAAAGGCATAAAAGATTTGTTAAAAATGCAGTATATGTGTGTAACATTATTTTCTATTGAAAAATGCCAAAGTCCAAAATTCCAAAGCTCAAAATCCTCTAAATTACATGGAATTGGATTGTAAGTGAAAAATGGCGACAGGTGATAACAGATGAAAGAAGGGGGAGGGTAGAAGGAGACAGCAGTCACTGGGAAGGGGGTTAGAGTAGATACTGGGGGAGAAGTGACAGGGCACATATGTGGGGTAAAGGGTAGAAGACAGCAGATATGGGGAGGCCGAGGATATCAGAAGACGCTACTAAGGTACATTGAGGGGAGGGGAAGAACAAGCGGGGTAAATATGGGGTCACCTCCTCCGCTGGGTTCTCCTCTCTCCTTTACTCCATATTCAGCCGCCGTCGGAAGTGATTACAGCTGCTGCCAACCAATACTGGAAGTGATAAGCGCCACCAATCATCGCTCACGCCGTGCTCTCCCCACCTCCAGCACTGTACGCCACCGGTGACCCCGCCCACCCCGGGCCAGACCTTGAATCCCCGCCATCCGCAGCCGGAAGTCAAGTGATGACAGCTCGCCAGCCGCTGCCGGAAGTGGATGTTAACGCGGTTCCGGGTCAAGGTGGGCGGAGCAAGTGAGCTGGAGCTACTGAACTGGAGTGACAGTAGGTGAGAGACTCCCCCCCCCCCATCTCGCCACTAGAGGGGTTACCTTATGGCTTCAGTTATTCACCCCAACCTTCCCCACTTCCGGGCTTAGCACTTGACTTTTGGTAGTGTCTGAAGGTTCAGTCCCCTTGAAAGCTTCTGTATGGGAGTGTTCTCAACTCTACTCTGGAAACCCAAAACAGGAAGAGCCTCAGCTGACATCCAGTCTGATTACCTGTCAGTGACCATGTTGTGTATAACAGGCTGGGAATAGCTTGTCCTCTGTCAGCTCCCTGCTCACCTCTTCCTGTCATGTTATAAAGCTCCTTCCAAGATCTCCTCTTCACTCATTGACCGCGTGGGAGCAGCGAATCATGGGGGGAGATCCCGGGGGAGACATTTTGTAGAGATTTAGATGCTAGTCTACTTTTGAGGACCCAAAGGTAATCCCCGTAGAGGAATGGCCGCTTCTATTTGTAGGAAATAGGAAACCTGGTGGGAGTCACTATCCACAGCACCAATCCAATAGGTTTAGTAAAGTTGTACTAGCGGAGATGGTAGCCGAACGGTGAAGGTCCTGGTGTTCAACTTTAGGGTTATTATTTCCCTGTGTCTCCTTTTTCTTACATACTTGTGGCTGCGATCAAATGTAGTAAGTTTGCTGTGCGCAGGTTGCAACCATTTGTCTGAAGGGATTTCCGCTGGAGCTCATAAAGTAGAATAGCACAGAGATTTTAATAGTAGTAGTAGGCCAGTTTTGAGGAGGATTCTCCATTTTATGGGTATCCATTGTAGAGAGTAAAGGATTGGTGTTATGTGGCAATGGCAGGGTTGTTTTTGGTAACAGTCTTGTGCCAGCATTCTGTACTAGCTGCAGGTGGTGCCGGTCTTTGTTTGGAAGGCCTGCTCAGAGAGCATTGCAGTAGTCCTGCCTTGATGTGATGAAGGCGTGAATTAGGGTGTGGAAGATCTGCTGGAGGTATGAGCTGCTTTATGTTCCTTAGGTAAAAAAGAAAAAAAAAATGTTTCAAAACAGCTGAGATTTGATTCCTCCTGAAGTCTAATTCCAATTAGTATACCCAAGCTACACAATTAGTCTGAGCTGTTCAGGTCTTAAAGGACAACTGAAGTGAGAAGAATCTGGAGGCTGCCATATTTACTTTTAAACAATACGAGTTTCCTGGCAGTCCTTCTGGTCTATAGTAGCAAATATATCGGCACCAAGGGACAATGGAACCGCCGCTGAGAAGAACAATGTCCAAAAGTTCAGAAGTCAGGCATACATCAAAGGTCAGCGCAGGTTTAGAAAGTCATTATATCTAGGGAATGGTAAATTCTTCACCACAATATATCAAATGCTGAGAGGTAGATATCCGCCAAACATCAAAACTAGAAAAGGCTTACCAGCTCCCAACAACCCACATTATAAGGTTGTAAAATGGCTCAGGTCACAGATAACGTCCAGGGAACATCAGACATTGTGAAGATCCAGTGGACATCCGTATGTAAAATGGCCCAGGTCACAGATAACGTCCAGGGAACATCAGACGTCATGAAGATCCAGTGGACATCCGTATGTAAAATGGCTCAGGTCACAGATAACGTCCAGGGAACATCAGACGTTGTGAAGATCCAGTGGACATCCGTATGGAGGTAAAGTTTCAGGAATTTATATAGGAAAACAAAACCGGCAATATCTAAGCGTAACCCGTTTATTTAGATAAAATTTCTTTAAAAGGCAGTAGATATAAAAACGATAACTCACATACGGGGCCCATAAACAGGGAACCCCGGAAGATTAGCGCGCATGTAATGGTCAATCGTAGATCAATAGACAATGGTGCCGCCTGTTACCTTTCCGACCGGATTCGCAGTCTTGCGTCATCCCCTGATGACGCAAGACTGCGAAACCAGTCGGGAAGGTAACAGGCGGCACCTTTGTCTATTGATCTACGATTGACCATTACATGCGCGCTAATCTTCCGGGGTTCCCTGTTTATGGGCCCCGTATGTGAGTTATCGTTTTTATATCTACTGCCTTTTAAAGAAATTTTATCTAAATAAATGGGTTACGCTTAGATATTGCCGTTTTTGTTTTACTATATAAATTCCTGAAACTTTACCTCCATACAGATGTCCACTGGATCTTCACAACGTCTGATGTTCCCTGGACGTTATCTGTGACCTGAGCCATTTTACATACGGATGTCCACTGGATCTTCACAACGCCTGATGTTCCCTGGACGTTATCTGTGACCTGAGCCATTTTACATACGGATGTCCACTGGATCTTCACAACGCCTGATGTTCCCTGGACGTTATCTGTGACCTGAGCCATTTTACAACCTTATAATGTGGGTTGTTGGGAGCTGGTAAGCCTTTTCTAGTTTTGATGTTTGGCGGATATCTACCTCTGAGCATTTGATATATTGTGGTGAAGAATTTACCATTCCCTACATATAATGACTTTCTAAACCTGCGCTGACCTTTGATGTAGTCCTTCTGGTCTATTTGGCTGCAGTAGAGTCTGAATAACTCCAGAAACAAGCATGCAGCTAATCTTGTCAGAGACACTTGATCTGCATTGCTTGTTAAGTGTCTTTGGCTAAAAGTGTTAGAGGCAGAGGATCAGTAGGACAGCCAGGCAACTAGTATTGCTTAAAAAGAAAGAATTATGGCAGCGTCTATATCCCTATTGCTTCACTTGTCCTTTAAGTCCCTATCCTATTTGGTGCTGATTGACCTTTGATGACAAGAACCTCATTTTTGTCACAATTTAGTTTTAACCAGTTATTGTTCATCCACTCCTGCTCAGCTAAGCACACATTTATTTGTGGAGAAATGTCTGTCAAACCAGGTTTGAATGATAATAAATGCAGTGTCCTCAGCATTGTGGTGGTATGTCGGACCATATTTTTGGATGATTTTTTTTTTTTAAGCGGGAGCATGTATATTTTGACCAGCAAAGGGGATAATATCAAGTCGTAGGGCACAATGTATTTTAGTGGTACAGGGTTGGACAAGAAAGTCCTCAGGGATACCATTTGTGTTCTGCCACCCAAGAAAGACTTGAACCTCTGGAGAAAAGGGAGGTTGGAGACAGGTCTGTAGCTGCTCAAACCATCTGGATCTAATGCTAGGTACACACCATACAATTTTCTGTTAGATTCTTCTGTTAGATTTACCTACAACATGGAAAAAAAGCTAACAGAAGAATCTAACAGAAAATTGTATGGTGTGTACCTAGCATAAGGATGGTTTATCGAGAAGTGGTCTGATGATTGCTTCTTTGGGACAGTAGGCAAACCCCCTGCTTTTAAAGAGCAGTTGACTCTTGTGAAATATTGATATAAACAGACCATACAGTCACGTGTAGTCTGGGGAAGGTTTAGGAGGATATTTAAGATCTTTTCTTTGTATTTACATTGAGGCCAGACCCTGGGGGTTTAGGTAGTTTGGCATCAATCATATGGCTTGGCACAGGTTTTAGGTGCTTTAGATGGGACAGATCGTATAGAGGAGACTTTGAGAAGAAATGGGCACATTTCTTACATTGGTCCTGAGAAGATGGTCGCATTCAGATACTATTAACTGTGCGGAATAGCTGGGCAGGTTTATTAGCTGTGCTTTCAATTTACTATTATGAGAATACTAACTTTTCATTGTTCATCACTGCTTGGTACTGACATCTTCTGTAGCACTTTCAAGGGTATATAGTCATGTAACTGACTGCCCTCAGAGGAGCTTACAATCTAATCCTACTATAGTCTAATGTCCTACCATATTATTATTATGTATTCCTAGAGCGCTAGCAACTTTTGCAGTGTCCATTTATTGATGCCAGGCTGGAGCATGCTTCCTATCAGGAGTATATTAGTAGAATAGAGCTGTTGTGTTCAGCAAGCTCCTTCATACTCTGTTGTGTGATTTCTGCTCTTTACACAGAATGGGTCCCGAGAGGATTCTTCCCACTCAGAGTGAGGAGCTGGGGGAGCCCCAGGAGGTGGTACCTGGAGAATGGAGTGCTGGAGAAGAGGAAGATGAGGAGGATGCGCAGAGTGGCTACCAATATCAGCCCCTTAACCAGGAGCCAGAAGACTCAGCCCAGACAGAGAGTGACTTGCAGGAGAGGCTACAGGTAACTTTCTGGTATCCTCCCTCTGAGACCGCTTACCTCTACTTCCTCTGCCATCCAGGAAAGACTTATAACCTCCTTTCACATCTTGGTTCACTGTCTAACTTCTGTGGGAGGTTAGACTGACCTAGGCAGGAGGGATAGGCTCTGGATAGGGGAGACAGGCCTAGGAAGGAGGAGTGGGTTCTGGATAAGGAAGATAGGCTTGATCTTAAAGTGAACCCAGGGCAACAATAAAAAAAAAACCCAGAACGGATAATCACCTAAGAAGAGGGAAGCGTCTGCGTTTCTCTCCATGCACAAACGCTTTGTGGACAAGCGGCTATGGCTTACTCTGCAGGTATTTTTATACTCGTGCAGTCGCAGTACTGCCCTGCTCGTGCTGGTCTGGGGTGATGTGCCTCAGGCAGGAGATAGGGCTGATCTGGAGTGATGGGCCTCATGCTGGAGATATGGCTAGTCTGGAATGATGGGCCTCAGGCAGGAGATAGGGCTGGTCTGGAGTGATGGGCCTCAGGCAGGAGATAGGGCTGGTCTGGAGTGATGGGCCTCAGGCAGGAGATACGGCTGGTCTGGAGTGATGGGCCTCGTACAGAAGACAGGTCAGTTTTGGAGTGATGGGCTTCAGGTAGGAAACAGGTCTGTTTTGAAATGATGGGCCTCAGGAAGTAGATAGGGCTGGACTGGATTGATGGGCCTCAGGCAGTAGATAGGGCTGGACTGGATTGATGGGCCTCAGGCAGTAGATAGGGCTGGACTGGATTGATGGGCCTCAGGCAGGAGAATCAGCTGTAATAGTGTTATTGCAGAGAGTGAAAAGATCTTGGTGTCTCGTCTTGTTTCAGGCAATGCGGCTGCACCTTCCAGACCCGCCAGTGGACAGCGAAGATGAGGAGGACGGCCATGCTGCACCCTCCTCAATTCCAATGGATGCAGGTATGCAGCAAATGGAGTCTCCAGTGATAAATAGAGAGTCTACTGGAGTTGGAGAAGGAAAGGACTGTTGAGGAGACTCCCCTCAGCCTGCAGCAGCTGAAAACCCCAATATTCCTCTGATTGCACCTCTCTCAATAGCTGTGCTTCTCCCTATGTAAGATCATTTCTGCCTCACCATAATAAACAGATTCTTAGGAGGTCTGATAAAACTACAAACTGGAGAAAAGTTTCAGGCTACTTTCACATTGGATAAATAAAGGGGAAATGTTTGCATTGTGCGTTATCAATGTAGTGCAATGCATACCTTGAAGCATACAGAACATACAAATCATGCTTCACTGCAATTGTTAAGGTGCATGTTATCTGGTACCGCACTGCATGCATGCATAATAATTGGAGCTGTTACTATTATATATATCTGACAAAGGGGCAGGGCTGTGGAGTCGGTACAAAAATCCACCAACTCCGACTCCTCAGTTTAGGATTCCACCGACTCCTCGACTCTGACTCCTCTAATTTGCATATTACAATCTTGTTGATTGAAAGTATGTAACATGAAATTCGTCTCCTAAAGAGAGTCTGAAGCGAGAATAAAACTCGCTTCAGCTCTTATATTCAGCAGGGGCATGTGTGCCCCTGCTAAAACGCCGCTATCCCGTGGCTGAACGGGGGTCCCTTACCTCCCAAATATATAATTGGAGGTGTCACGATTATATATTTGATAATGGGATATACCATTATATTATTGGGGGAGGTACTATTTTAAATCTAATAAGGAGATATACTATATCCTGATATGGTAAACTACTTCACCATGTCCATTGGAGTTCACTACAAAGGGATTGCACTGTAATCATATTTATATAGCACTTTTTTCCTGACGGACTCAAAGTGCTTTCAAGCAATTGAAACAGCACCTCGGCAATCCTCAGCGGGTGTGCGAGAACCAACCCCGTGTACCAACAGGGTAAAAGAAGCAAGTGTTGAAGATAATGGTCCACACCACTTCCAGATTAAGAATCAGCTTTATTGAAGATCCATTAAAATGCCGTGTAGCAGCTACAGCCTGCTGTTTCAGGCTACATGCCCTTTTACAAGCCGCTCAGCATGAGTGAGTGGCAGCCACTAGGGGACACCAATAGGCCACATGCTGTGTAAATGTGGACATACTCTTCACAATTTTAACCATCAATATCCAGGAGATTTAATCTGCTAAAAATCGATATTGCAAGCACGATTAGATCGATTGTGCAGGACTGGAAATGTTGTTTGGCAGAAAGCTGGAAGTGCGTCGCTGGTGGCTTTTCTCTATGTCGCAGGGCTCCGCCTCCCCTGCCATTTGACAACTGCTTGAGTTTAAAGGAGAACTGTAGTGAGTGGTATATGGAGGCTGCCATATTTATTTCCTTTTAAGCAATAAGTGAACACCGCTGCATCCCACCAACCTCCACGACAGTGCATGACCTGGTTAGCAAGTCCAGAAGTCACAGTCAAAGAGCAAAGGTCCGCACATGTCAGTGAAGATTTCCTTTATTGTTGGACATATCCAAAAACATCCAGGGCAAGCATCAGATAGCTAACTGATGCTTGCCCTGGATGTTTTTGAATATATCCAACAATAAAGGAAATCTTCACTGACATGTGCGGACCTTTTCTCTTTGATTTTAAGCAATACCAGTTCCCTGGCAGTCCTGCTGATCCTCTGCCTCCAATACTTTTAGCCCTTGACTCTGAACAAGCAGCAGATCAGGTGTTTTCTGACATTTTTGTCAGATTTGACAAGATTAGCTGCATGCTTGTTTCTGGTGTGATTCACACTACTGGAAGCAAATATCTCACCAGGGCTGCCAGGCAACTGGTAATGCTTAAAAGGAAATCAATATGGCAGCCTCCATATACCTCTCACTACAGTTCTCCTTTAAACCTAAGAGGTCCGCGTGTATGCTGCCACACCTCTAGTGTTTGAACGCCAGCTTGTATCACATGACACAGGTAGGAGGAGCTCCGTGGCATGGAGAAATTCCACCGGACACAGAAGCAGGTGTACTGGCCAAACGTGAGAGCTCTGCTGTCGACACCCAGGGAAGAGCACAGATTGGGAGAACTGAGCAGCCAGGAAAGTGGTGGCACATCCACAGATTTGCAAGATAATTCACGCTGAAGTCTATTGGAATTCTGTGTGCAGTGTGTGGGTAACCAGTAGATCCCTCTCTGATCAGATTCTGTCAGAGGTGGATCTATCTGATGGTGATTTGGTTGCCATCTACAAGTGCATGGCCACCTTTAAAGGGGTGCAACAAAATAGAGTGAGGCATTGTTCAATTCAAAAAGGTACCTTTTAATCACCAGGCAAACAGACAGCGGTGTATGCAGTGGGGGTTAACAAGCCTGACAGCTGTTTCGCGTAGTATACGCTTCCTCAGAGGCTACAATAGTACTATGCGAAACAGCTGTCAGGCTTGTTAACCCCCACTGCATACAGCGCTCTGTTTGCCTGGTGATTAAGGCCCCGTTCAGACTGCAGAACGCAGACCGCAACGCATGCGGACCGCAACGCGTACGAACGCACGCCATCCGCGTTCGTATGCGTTGCGTGGCTGATCCCATCACTGAAAAGTGAATGGGACAGCCATGCGTTTTTACAAAAAATGCGTGCAGCATGCGTTTCCGGACCGCACAGGTCCGGAACGCATGCAGTGTGAACATCAGACATTGCACTCTATGCAATGTCTGATGTCGTGCGTGTCGGCCACCTGCACGCGTTTCCAAAACGCGGCTGGAAACGCGTGCAGTGTGAACGGGGCCTAAAAGGTACCTTTTTTGCATTGAACAGTGCCTCACTCTCTTTTTTTGTTGCACATGGATTTGTCTGTTCCTGAGTGCACGTTTTTGTGGGTACATGATCCCAGGGCAGCCCATCTCAATTCCAGCTTCACAATCTAGTGCCGGTTCTTTTTGCTCTACAGATTAGCCACCTTAAAAGGGGTTGTAAAATACAAAATAAAAAAAAAACTGCCTAAAAATAGTGCCTCACATATATACGTAAACCCCTTTTTTTTCTAAAAAATGTTTTTACCTGATTTGTGTGTTAACAGGATTGTGGGTTTTGTTTTAGCTACAGCAACAAGCTTATTTCAAAACAGAAACATTCCATCTCAGATAAGGACACTATGGCCTCAATTCACTAAGCTTTATCAAACACTTTATCGAACGTTTGATAATTTACCCCACGTATAAAATCTAATTTTGAATTCACTAAGATGTTATGGATTTATTGAACATGTTATCGATAAAACATTTGATAAATATATAACACCTTATTACCATTAAATTATCGTAAATAACGTTCGATAAAGTTTTTGATATAGCTTAGTGAATTGAGGCCTTTGATCCCACCTTTGAAAAGTTTACACAGTGATTTAGGTCACATTCACAGTGGGGCGTTATGGTCACGCGTTATGAAGTCTTATAACGCAGCTTACCGCACTGCAATGCTGATCCTATCTGCCGGTCACAGTGCGATGTTAAAGTCGCATTAAAAATATTGCGTTTTGGTAACTCACTGCTTGCAGTGCGTTACCTCTTAACGCAGACACGTTGCGACTTTAACGTTGCATTAAAACACAACATCCCACTGTGAATGCACCCTCAGGGCCCATTCACACTAGAGCATTTTGCCGGCGCTTTTGAAAGCGCTAGTGTAATAAAACCCCATGGCCCCGTTCTTACTTGGGCAATTTGTGCTAATCGACGCAAATCGCGAAACGCAAACATGTAGCCTGCACCATTTTCAGGTGATTTCCCGGCGATCGCGTTGCTGTGCTATAGAAGCGCTAAACGCAATTGCGGAGAAATTGCTGCGCTGTCCAGTGATTTTTTTTCCGCGTGAAATCGTGGAAAAATTGATCCTGCAAAACGCCGGCAAAAATCGCCGGCGTTTTGCGCTTCTAAGAGTGAATGGGGCCTCAAGCATTAAATTTACACTGAGCTGGGTTAAACACAAAAAAAAGTAAAAGGGCAAAAGTGATGTCACTTTTGGCATCACAGAGAAACGGTAAAGATGGAAACTGTGGCATAGTGGTTAGCGCTCTCGCCTTGCAGCGCTGGGTCCCTGGTTCGAATCCCAGCCAGGTCAACATCTGCAAGGAGTTTGTATGTTCTCCCCGTGTCTGTGTGGGTTTTCTCCAGGCATTCTGGTTTCCTCCTATACCCCAAAAATATACAGATAAGTGAATTGGCTTCCCCTAAATCGGCCCTTGACTATTATATATGCACTACACAATACATACATAGACATATGATTATGGTAGGGACTAGATTGTGAGCCCCCTCTGAGGGACAGTTAGTGACAAGACTATATATACTCTGTACAGCGCTGTGTAATATGTCGTCGCGATATAAATACTTAAATAAAACTAGCAGAAATCTTTTTTTCACATCACACTTCTCTGAGTGAGAACACCAGGTTAGGTAAGCTAAATACATAATTTCTTATTGGATGATTTATTTACTTTTTTAAGTTAATATGGAGTTTCATCCCATTGTAAAGTAAACTTGAGTGGAGCTAAAAATGTTTTTTTTTTTATACATAGCAGCCCCTTTTTGTGGGCCCATCTTTAGGTACCCTTTTAGGGAGTCTTGTCCAAGGACTCTTTGCTGAACAGGTTCGGGCTGCAGCCAGTATTCCCACCCTGCTCTCTATCAGAGTTGCTGTCTTTATCCAGCCGCCCTGTGTGTTATGATTAGAGGGTGTCCATACCATATGAGTGCACCATAATGTTATAAAGGGGGGGTGTTGGTGAGGGTTATTATAGAGCGTACCATCATGTGTTATAATTAGGGGGCTTCACTGTTGTATAGTAGTGTGTAAGGCTGAACGATTTCCGGTTTTAAACCAAAAATCGCGATCAGGCCCAAAACGATGTTCAGATCGTCAAAGCGGTGGTTTTTGCCACTGCTGTTACCTGCTCTGCTCCCGGCCATCTCCTCCAGTAAAGTTTCAATTTCATACGGCCGCACTGCATAGCTGCGGGGTGAGCCAAGGTGAAGAGGCAGCGACACGAGACAGTTGCCTAGTAACGCTGGCTGCCAGGAAGTGATGTCACACTTCCTGGTACAGGCCCCACGTTACTATACGAACACTCGGCCAGTGGCGGCGAGGGGGAAATAGAGGGGGCTCTGCCTATATACACGGAAGGGTGGGGGCAATTGGATGACTAACCTTTACTGTGGCACCTATGTACTGGCTAACCTGTACCACAGCACCTATACACTGGCTAACCTGTAGTGCGGTACCCATGCTGGCTAACCTATACTCCGGCACCTAAAGCTGCCTTACCTATACTGGGGCACCTTTAGCTAGCTACCCTTTACTGGGGCACCTTTAGCTAGCTACCCTTTACTGGGGCACCTTTAGCTAGCTACCCTTTACTGGGGCACCTTTAGCTAGCTACCCTTTACTGGGGCACCTATAGCTGGCTAAACTATACTTGGGGCACTTATACGTGGCTACCTATACTGGCGGAACGCATACCATTGGTGTGCTGATCCATCGTTATGCATTGAAAATCTTTCTTTACTGCATGACAGTAAGACCACCCCTCTATATTACATTTAGGGGA
Source organism: Hyperolius riggenbachi (assembly GCF_040937935.1). Classification (NCBI taxonomy): domain Eukaryota; kingdom Metazoa; phylum Chordata; class Amphibia; order Anura; family Hyperoliidae; genus Hyperolius; species Hyperolius riggenbachi. The sequence continues at coordinate 442,332,797 of NC_090649.1, forward strand.
GGGGTGATGGTTGTATCAGTCGAGTCACGTGACTCTTCTTCTTGTGTCCTGCAGATCATGTGGAGCTGGTGAAGAGGACGATGGCGGCAGTGAAGTTGCCCTCCTTGTCGGTGCCACTTTGGGCTCAGCAGATTTCGGATGCAGATTGGGAACACGTCGTCCATCAGACCATCCAATCGCGGAGTGCGGCGTCACTGTCCAGCAAGAAATAGCATGTTTACAACGTGTGCGTCCCGCCTGTTTTTGTATATAGTGTGTTTGTAACCAGACCTGCATGTACATACATTGCGTGGTCTGTGCTCATTTACAGATGGTCATGCTAAGGATGCAGGCTTGCAAATATAATGCAAATATTATGCATATATTCAGTATGAGGTCCTTGGATGAGTCTGCCCAATGCTCCAGGGAGGCCAATAGAAGAAAAGAGCTATACAAATGTTAAGATTTCATTTTTGTATAATTTGGCCAGTTCCAAGCTACATAGGATTTGCATAAAGTTTGCAATTATTAGCATTTGATTGTTCATCTGTAGCTGTTATTTTGCCCATGAGGTATCTATAAGGAGGCCTGTGTCTTCAGTGGGAGAGGCACTGAGACAGCCCCTCCCCCACACAGCAGTTTCCAGGCAGTCCTCATGTCATTGGGATAGTATGTATTAGTCTGTTGCAAAAGAAAAATGGGTTTTGGAACAGCACTCATGGACCAATAGTACTGCCGTATGCGTTACCTGTCCTGTGCACTGACAGGGCTAGTTAAGCAATGAAAGGCGGAGGTCTGCACCAATGCTCAAAAAAACCATGCCTTTTATGGCACAAAAATAGTTAAACACATGCTGTAAAGGTAGCTACAGCCTGCTGATTCGAGTCAGTCAGCTCTTTTACAAGTCATTCTGGGACATTTGTCTCCGCACCACCCTGCACATGTAAAGATGCACAATGACACGATCGTCTCTCATAGCAGACAGACCTGGAGGATTATCTGTACCCAATTATTGTTCTTCACTCCACTACATGTCAGATTAGTTACATGATGCTGCTGTGTGTGTTGTGATGGCTCAATAAAGATGTGCATCTCCTGCTGACTGACTTCTTGTGTTTACTGGTCAACCAATGGGACAAGTGTCTACTCTCCTGCTCCACATACCCATTAGAGCATGGTTATTAGCAGCTGAGGGGCTGTCATTGGTTAGTGGATACTTACAATAACTCCTCCCTCTTTTGCACTAAGCCCTGCCGCAACCATAAGTTCAGTGGCCGTAAGACTCCAGTCAGGGCAGGGCTTAGTACTGGATTGGAGGGGCTTACATGGAGGCAGCACTGACATGATTGTTGGTGAAGCGTTCAGTCCATGGAATAATCCCCACTCCCATGCAAATTGTGAGTTGGGCCAATAAGAGGCACTTAGGCCTTGTTCACATTGCGTTCCACTTGCGTGTCCGTCCACCGTCCACTTTTTTTTTTTCAATTCCAGGCGCTTGGGTGGGCGATTCATTTTTGTGGTTAGCGGTTTCTGACACGTTTTCCCCAAGTGTTTTTGGTAATTTACTCCCTGACGCAAGTCAGGACGTGAACGCTTTGACCCGGAAAATAATTAATACAATGTATTCTTAAAAACGTGAACGCAATTGCTCCACAAAGCAATTTTGTGAGTGTTTTGCGTTTTTTCTATACCTTCCATTGAGGCGAAATAGCCTCAATGGCTCAAGCACCGCTTTGCAAAGCGGAACACAAACAAGTAGCTCATATGTGAATGATCTCATACAAAATCATTGTGTAAGCGTTTTCAGGGCAATTTTGAAAAATTGCCTGCGCTTAAAAAATAACAAAACCGCCTGCAGTGTGAAGTCCTTACTGCTAGTTTTCAATGGCCCAATATAAGCTGCATGCAAAGCAGAAGTATTCACATCTTCTAGGTTATCTGTAGTGCAGGAAAGCTCCTCCTTGCTCCACATACCCACCCGCATGGAGAATCTGCCATGTTACCAAAACTGGAGAAGAAACAGACACCTCTTGTGTCATTTCACCTGCAGCTCTCCATTTTTACTCTTTTATGGGAAAATCATAGTTAGAAACCTATGTAAAGAGAAGGCTCTAGAAACCTTAGGGCCCTTCAGTCCACTGCTGTCCCCATTAACCACCCTGGCGTTCTATTAAGATCGCCAGGGCAGCTGCATGAGGGTTTTTTTTAAATAAAAAAAAAAATATTTCATGCAGCCAACTGAAAGTTGGCTGCATGAAAGCCCACTAGATGGCGCTCCGGAGGCGTTCTTCTGATCGCCTCCGGCGCCCAGAATAAACAAGGAAGGCCGCAATGAGCGGCCTTCCTTGTTTTGCTTAGATCGTCGCCATAGCGACGAGCGGAGTGACGTCATGGACGTCAGCCGACGTCCTGACGTCTGCCGCCTCCGATCCAGCCCTTAGCGCTGGCCGGAACTATTTGTTCCGGCTGCGCAGGGCTCAGGCGGCTGGGGGGACCCTCTTTCGCCGCTGCTCGCGGCGGATCGCCGCAGAGCGGCGGCGATCGGGCAGCACACGCGGCTGGCAAAGTGCCGGCTGCGTGTGCTGCTCTTTATTTCATGTAAATCGGCCCAGCAGGGCCTGAGCGGCACCCTCTGGCGGTAATGGACGAGCTGAGCTCGTCCATACCGCTAAGGTGGTTAAAGTTCATTAAAGTTCTGCGCCTTCAGGACTCCGTAAGGCTTCAGTAACACTGCAGTTTCCAAGTGCTTCCGATGATAGGCGGCTCTGTACGGTGCATGCAATCGCATGTGTGCTGGTACACAACCACCCATCTTTAGTGGCACTCTCGTGTATGCAGTACACAATCGCCCATCTGCAGTGGCACTCGCCTGTGTGCAGTACACAGCCGCCCATCTTCAGTGGCACTCGCCTGTGTGCAGTACACAGCCACTCTTCTTCAGTGGCACTCCCGTGTGCAGTACACAGCCATTCATCTTCAGTGGCACTTGCGTGTGTGCAGTACACAACCGCCCATCTTCAGTGGCACTCGCCTGTGTACAGAACACACCCGCCTATCTTCAGCGGCACTCTCGTGTATGCAGTACACAGCCGCCCATCTGCAGTACACAGCCGCCCATCTTCAGTGGCACTCGCCTGTGTGCAGTACACAGCCACTCTTCTTCAGTGGCACTCCCGTGTGCAGTACACAGCCATTCATCTTCAGTAGCACTCGCCTGTGTGCATTACACAGCCGCCCATCTTCAGTGGCACTCGCTTGTGTGCAGTACATAGCCGCCCATCTTCAGTGGCACTCGCTTGTGTGCAGTACACGGCCGCCCATTTTCAGTGGCACTCGCTTGTGTGCAGTACATAGCCGCCCATCTTCAGTGGCACTCACCTGTGTGCAGTATACTGCCGCCCATTTTCAGTGGCACTCACCTGTGTGCAGTACACTGCCGCCCATTTTCAGTGGCACTCACCTGTGTGCAGTACACAGCCGCTAATCTTCAGTAGCATTCGCCTGTGTGCAGTACACAGCCAGTCATCTTCAGTGACACTCGCCTTTGTGCAGTACACAGCCACTCATTTTCAGTAGCACTCGCCTGTGTGCAGTACACAGTAGCCAATCAGTGGCACTTGCCTGTGTACAGTACATAGCCGCCCATCTTCAGTAGCACTCGCCTGTGTGCAGTACACAGCCGCCCATCTTCAGTAGTACTCGCCTGTGTGCAGTATCCAGTAGCCCATCAGTGGCACTCGCCTGTGTACAGTACATAGCCAGTCATCTTCAGTAGCACTTGGACAGTTGGTCAAGTAAGTTCCCCCAGGGGGACAGCATTAAACAGAGGGCATGGAAAGAGGACCAGGGAGATTCTATGGGATCCAAAGCCTTTCCTTTCAATAGGCAGTTATCTAATTTTTTTTTTTTTTAAAGGAACGTTTAAATCTGGAAAAAAATCTGTTTTACTCACCTGGGTCTTCTACCAGCCCCCTGCAGCCATCTTGTGCCCTCGCAGTCTCAATCAGATTCTCCTGCCCCCTGCTACTTTCATTTTCGCTGACAGGCATGGCCACACGTCTGCTTCTTCGCATTCCTGTCTGCAATAGCAGCATATAGGGCGCTATTGCGGACAGGAACACGTAGAAGCGGACACGTGGCCAGACCTGTCTGCGAAAACGAAAGCTGGTGGCGGCAAGGACAGGAGGATCTGATCTAGACTGTGAGGGCACAGGATGGCTGCAGGGGGCTGGTAGAAGCCCCAGGTGAGTAAAACTGATTTTTTTTCAGACTAGAGTATCCTTTTAAGGTCGCTTCCGTATTACTTTAAAGGAGCACCTTCGCAAAACAACATTTATAATAATAATAAGACGTACATTTCTTTCAGGAAAAAAAGAAACAGTGCATTTTACTCTGTGCCACAATAGGTAGTAAAAATCTGACTGGCTTTGGACTAGCCCATCTCCTCATGAGGGATTCTCAATTTCCTTTACTATTTACAAAAGCCCTCCCTAAAAAGCATCTATACAAAGATCGTAGCCTCTGCATTCTATTCACTGCAACTCTGTAGAGGTTACACTCCCCCTCCCCCCCCCCCAATATCTCTCTATAGAAACTTACCCGCCCCATTGCTGAAAAGGTCATCCCTCTCCATAGGATTCTGTCAACCCCCACTATATACCATTCTATAGATGAAATCTCCTTCTCCCATATCGCTCTAGAGGTTGCCCAATCCATTTTCTGTAGAGTTAATTCCATCCACACACAGTGGCCTCAATTCACTAAGATCATGCTGGAGGTAAGGCAAGAGATAACTTGCCACCACACAATGAGACAGTTATCTTATCTCTTCATTCCTTAAGTTACCGCCTCTGTAGTTATTTTCACACACAGTTAATTAACATTCTGTCTTTAAAGAGATGAGAAGGTTCATGCCGCTCTACCCCTAACCATCATACCAGTCGGTGCAGGATCAGGCAAGCCAGGCCATAGTAGTAGAGAAATGCAAAAAAGGGATCCGCAAACCAGAGCAGGATGAGGTAAAAAAGGCTGAAATGTTTATTTGAAAAATCCACAGACAAGGCAATAAAATCACAGGATCAACTAACGTGTATCGGGCCTACCATCTGCCCTTAGTCGTAGTTAAAAGTGAACCTGAACAAGAGGAAATTTATGTGAGACCAGGGAAGGGAAACTCCACCCCCGGGGACACACAAACCGCCTCCTTAAAGAGACATACATCCCCAATGGATACAATGTAGAAATACAATAATAACATATTTTTACATTTTATATGTCATTTTCAATGTTATCACTGACAAACTGTAAAGTTAGATATGGATAGGAAAGGAGAGAGGACAGCAGCAGCAATTCACATAGATTATTGTCTAAACACAATATATATGATTTAAGAGAGGAAAAGTGGGGCCTCAATATGTATAAACCAAACTCAAATCCCATCTCTTGTTTAAACCCTGTGGTGTGCGGGTACCCAACCTATGAATGCAAAAGGGTTCACGCTTTAAAAGCAATCTCTGCAGATCACCACCCCTAACTGGACAAACCACCCGTTCCACCCCCTGAAAAACAAAGAAAGAGAGATCTTTCTCATGTACGGTTTCAAAATGTTTGGAAACCGCAGACTTGCGAAAAGTGTTCCAATTTGCGCCACAGTAGTGTTCGGCTACGCGGGCTCTAAGGTGCCGAGTGGTACATCCCACATATTGTACACGACATGTCATGCAGGAAATAACATAAATCGTGTATTTGGTGTCGCAGTTCACATACTGCTTGATAGGAAAGCTTTTGTTATGTGCAAAAGAAAATATCGAGTTGCTTTTTTTATGACACTGACAATAATTACATGTGGAAAATCCGCAGGGATAGGAACCCACTGTAGCTAGCCAAGTCGGGGTACGGGAGGAGGAGGGGGACCGAAAAAGACTGGGTGAAAGGATGGACCCCAAAGTGCGGGCCCTCCTAGCAGAAAAACGACATCCTTTGTCCAGAATGGTTTTGAGTTTTGTATCCGGATACAGCACAGGAATATACTTTCTAATAATACTTGTAATTTTATTGAACTCAAGGCTGTAGCCGGTGACAAAAGTAACCCGATCCTCTCCGGTCCCCCTCACCACCCTGCTTCTCAATAGATCTGGGCGTGATCTACTGATGCCCCTTTGGCGCCCCACGGCCAACTGTCTTCCAGTGTAGCCTCTTTGTTTAAGTCTGGTCTCCACCAGGTTACACTCCTGTTCAAGATCAACTGGATCCGAACAGTTACGTGCAGCCCTGGTGAATTCCCCCGTGGGGATGGCATTTAAGGTATGTCTTGGGTGACATGAGCTAGCGAGTAGGATGGAGTTTCCCGCTGTGGGTTTCCGAAAGGTACGGGTGGTAACTGTGTGTAATGAGGGGTTTCCTATGAGAGTTAGATCCAAAAAATCAATTTTGATCGGATCCGAGCTCATAGTAAAATTTAAATTAAGATCATTACTGTTGACATAGGTTAGAAAATCACCCAGGAGAGCAGGAGGCCCCCCCACACCAGAAGTAGATCATCAATAAACCTGCCATACCAAATGATATGGGAGGCATAGGGGTTATCATCTCCAAAAATGCGGAGCTCCTCCCACCACCCCATATAGAGGTTCGCAAGGGAGGGGGAAAATTTAGCCCCCATAGAAGCTCCGCATCTCTGGAGATAAAACCCCGAATCAAACATGAAATAATTGTGCGTTAGGAGGTACCCCACCGCCCTCCTGAGGAAAACCTGTAGGGACTCATCAAAGGAAGAATATTTGCGGAGATGAAAATCCATAGCTTCCAAAGCTAGGTCATGGGGAATGGATGAGTAGAGTGATGTGACATCCATAGTCACCCACAGTAACCCGTCCTCCCAAAAAAAGCTATCAAGGCTTGAGAGAACATGACGGGAATCCTGCAGGTAACCCGGAAGTCTGGTGACAAGGGGCTGTAGATGTGCATCGACCCACTCACCCAGACGCTCCCCCACGGAGCCAATTCTGGCCACAATCGGTCGGCCCCGTGGGGCAACGTCCGGTTTATGGATCTTCGGGAGATGGTGGAAAACGGGCACAACCGGGTGCAATGGACACAAAAACTCAGACATACGTTTGGTTAGTACACCCGTGCTGTGCCCGAGGTCCAGCAGCACCCGAAGATCCCGCAGGAAATCCTGTGTAGGGTCCCGGAGCAGGGGCCGATACACACCCACATCCCTCAATTGTCTAATTTTTTGAGATGATAACCCCTATGCCTCCCATATCATTTGGTATGGCAGGTTTATTGATGATCTACTTCTGGTGTGGGGGGGGGGCCTCCTGCTCTCCTGGGTGATTTTCTAACCTATGTCAACAGTAATGATCTTAATTTAAATTTTACTATGAGCTCGGATCCGATCAAAATTGATTTTTTGGATCTTACTCTCATAGGAAACCCCTCATTACACACAGTTACCACCCGTACCTTTCGGAAACCCACAGCGGGAAACTCCATCCTACTCGCTAGCTCATGTCACCCAAGACATACCTTAAATGCCATCCCCACGGGGGAATTCACCAGGGCTGCACGTAATTGTTCGGATCCAGTTGATCTTGAACAGGAGTGTAACCTGGTGGAGACCAGACTTAAACAAAGAGGCTACACTGGAAGACAGTTGGCCGTGGGGCGCCAAAAGGGCATCAGTAGATCACGCCCAGATCTATTGAGAAGCAGGGTGGTGAGGGGGACCGGAGAGGATCGGGTTACTTTTGTCACCGGCTACAGCCTTGAGTTCAATAAAATTACAAGTATTATTAGAAAGTATATTCCTGTGCTGTATCCGGATACAAAACTCAAAACCATTCTGGACAAAGGATGTCGTTTTTCTGCTAGGAGGGCCCGCACTTTGGGGTCCATCCTTTCACCCAGTCTTTTTCGGTCCCCCTCCTCCTCCCGTACCCCGACTTGGCTAGCTACAGTGGGTTCCTATCCCTGCGGGTTTTCCACATGTAATTATTGTCAGTGTCATAAAAAAAGCAACTCGATATTTTCTTTTGCACATAACAAAAGCTTTCCTATCAAGCAGTATGTGAACTGCGACACCAAATACACGATTTATGTTATTTCCTGCATGACATGTCGTGTACAATATGTGGGATGTACCACTCGGCACCTTAGAGCCCGCGTAGCCGAACACTACTGTGGCGCAAATTGGAACACTTTTCGCAAGTCTGCGGTTTCCAAACATTTTGAAACCGTACATGAGAAAGATCTCTCTTTCTTTGTTTTTCAGGGGGTGGAACGGGTGGTTTGTCCAGTTAGGGGTGGTGATCTGCAGAGATTGCTTTTAAAGCGTGAAGCCTTTTGCATTCATAGGTTGGGTACCCGCACACCACAGGGTTTAAACAAGAGATGGGATTTGAGTTTGGTTTATACATATTGAGGCCCCACTTTTCCTCTCTTAAATCATATATATTGTGTTTAGACAATAATCTATGTGAATTGCTGCTGCTGTCCTCTCTCTTTTCCTATCCATATCTAACTTTACAGTTTGTCAGTGATAACATATTTTTACATTTTATATGTCATTTTCAATGTTATTATTGTATTTCTACATTGTATCCATTGGGGATGTATGTCTCTTTAAGGAGGCGGTTTGTGTGTCCCCGGGGGTGGCGTTTCCCTTCCCTGGTCTCACATAAATTTCCTCTTGTTCAGGTTCACTTTTAACTACGACTAAGGGCAGATGGTAGGCCCGATACACGTTAGTTGATCCTGTGATTTTATTGCCTTGTCTGTGGATTTTTCAAATAAACATTTCAGCCTTTTTTACCTCATCCTGCTCTGGTTTGCGGATCCCTTTTTTGCATTTCTCTACTACTATGGCCTGGCTTGCCTGATCCTGCACCGACTGGTATGATGGTTAGGGGTAGAGCGGCATGAACCTTCTCATCTCTTTAAAGACAGAATGTTAATTAACTGTGTGTGAAAATAACTACAGAGGCGGTAACTTAAGGAATGAAGAGATAAGATAACTCTCTCACTGTGTGGTGGCAAGTTATCTCTTGCCTTACCTCCAGCATGATCTTAGTGAATTGAGGCCACTAAACGGGGATCCCTTCACCCCCAAATCCTCTCGGTGCAGCGGGGGAGCGCTTCCTGGTTGGGGCAGGGCTAACCGCCGCAGCCCTGCCCCACGCGCGTCTGTCAGCGCAGATCTCCGCCGCCCCTCTCAGTCTTCCTTCAGTGAGAGGGGCGGGGGAGAGGTGGCGCTGCACCGCTGATAGACGCAACTGGAGGCAGGGCTGCAGCCGTTAGCCCTGCAGCCGTTAGCCCTGCCTCCAGGAGCGACCAAGTCATGCAGGTGTGGGTTTGGGGGTGAAGAGACCCCCGTTTAGCGGCACGATCTCTTTTAACCACCCTGGCGTTCTATTAAGATCGCCAGGGCGGCTGCGGGAGGGTTTTTTTTAAATTAAAAAAAAACTATTCCATGCAGCCAACTGAAAGTTGGCTGCATGAAAGCCCACTAGAGGGCGCTCCCGATCCGTAATTCTGATCGCCTCCGGCGGTCAGAATTAACAAGGAAGGCCGCAATGAGCAGCCTTCCTTGTTTCGCTTACCTCGTCGCCATAGCGACGAGCGGAGTGACGTCATGGACGTCAGCCGCCTCCGATCCAGCCCTTAGCGCTGGCCGGAACTGTTTGTTCTGGCTACGCTGGGCTCGGGCGGCTGGGGGGACCCTCTTTCGCCGCTGCTCGCGGCGATCAGGTAGCACACGCGGCTGGCAAAGTGCCGGCTGCGTGTGCTGCTTTTTATTTCATTAAAATCGGCCCAGCAGGGCCTGAGCGGCACCCTCTGGCGGTAATGGACGAGCTGAGCTCGTCCATACCGCTAAGGTGGTTAAGGGAACCTGAAGTGAGTAAAGTTATTTGAAATAAACACATAATGTAGCTGCAAATGAATATTACATACTAACCTCACCGTCCATTCCTCTTAGAAGCTCACCATTTTCCTCTTACAGTGATCCCTTCCAGTTCTGACAAGAGTTTGTCGGAACTGAAATATACCAGCAGCTGTCAGTTACAACTGAATGTGCAAAGTAATGTCCATGTTTCCCTATGGGGCAAGTGGGTGATATTACAGTTAAACAGTGTGCTGACCAGGAAGTAATGGGGTAATGGCCATTTTTTTAATGGAGGACAGAGAATTCTATTGATAACCGTGGACAAATGGGATGCAGGAGAGGAGAAAGAGATTGAGGAGTAGACTACACAGGAGGCAAGTATGACCTGCGTATGGTTATTTTGACTTTTTAATTTCAGTTCATGTTCTCTTTAACTCTGCAGTTATTTTAAGGATTGAAGAGTTAACTTAAAGACAGAAGAATTAACTTTAGGTTTGCCTGAGGTAAAATGTTTCCTGAATACTACATGCCTCATTACCATGGTGATCGCCATAGAAAACGTTATAAAAGACAGGAGATGAGCTTAGTGAATTGAGGCCATTGTTCTAGAGATCATTCCTTTCCATTGAGACTGCTCCAAAACACACACACACACACACACACACCTCTAGTGAGGTTTCCCCGTCCTCTGCCTGGCAGCGAGCAGTCTCTCTCTGCTGTACTATGCACTCTATCAGATAGTAAGGGACACCATGGTATCCTCTGACAACCACAGGACACTTGGAGGTACCGCCTACAGCAAGATGAATTCTGATTGGTTATGCTGCAGATACAGGAAGGCTTCTCTGTAACTCTTTGTTGTATTTATTCTACATCAGGAATATGATGACATCATTTCCATCAATCATCCAGCATGTTACTGAGAAGGCTGCAGGCCAGTCTCTGGCAGTTGCTGAGTGCAGACCCCTCCCACATTTTGCAAATCATCACAGCCCCACCCCTTCCCATCAAACACTGACATAATCCTGGATGCCGGGACACTGGACCGTTTCAATTTGCTCCGTCACAGGACTGTGCTGAACGGCAGTTCTGGAGCCTGAGGGCAGGGCAGCAGCTGGGGGTCCAGTCATGTGATCGCATGGGGTCTTGTGCTGATGGGGGGAGGCGGGTACCTAAATTACTGGCATGTTTCTGGGCTGGGGGGGGGGATCCTTAGAAAGATATCCTGCAAACCTGGTTGTAAGTTATTACACATGACGGGCACTGGAGAGTCCACCCTGCATTCATCAGCTGACCTGTGTCATATCAGACCATAGTGAGGGTTGCTGAAAGGTCATATCAGTTCATAGTGAAAATCACAGAGGTAAGTTTGTAATCACATGACTGTAGTTGTAACATCTACAGGTAGAGGGAAGCCTGGGTTAGATCAGATCATAGTGATGGGTACAGAGATGTTTATGTGAATTAGTGGGCTGTGTGATTGTAGTTAGAACATCTGGAACTAGAGAGAAGCCTGAAATAACACATCATAGTGAGAAGTATGTGAATTTGTGGCTGTGTGATTGCAATTAAGAGCATATGGAAGTAGAGGGAAGCATGGGACATAATAGATCATAGTGAGAGATGTGTAAATAGCCTTGGACATATCAGATCTCAGTGAGAGGTGTGTGAATTAGTGGCTGTGTAATTGCAGTTAGAGCATCTGGAACTAGAGGGATGCTTGAGCCATATCAGATCAAAGTGAGAGATGTGCAATTTCAGTTGTAGCATATGCAGGTTGAAGCCTGAGACATATCAGATCGTAGTGTGGGGTGCTGAAAGATGTATGAGAATTAGTGGATGTGTGATTGCAGTAGCAGAATCTGCAGCTAGAGGGAACCCTGTGTCGTATCAGATCATAGAGGTGTGTGGATGATGGCTTGGTCTGCGGTAAACAATGCTGTTCCTCTCAATGGCAGGCCAGGTCTGCATTAATATTTCTCGATAATGTCCAGCCCAGGAGCCGCTCAGTATTGGAGACCTCTAGTGGCTGAGGGGTGGTGAAATCTCAGGATCTGGGTGAAGAGAGGGGAGTCATGCTGGGAAGCAGTCAGTCTCCATCAGTTGATAAAGTTCTACTGGTTCCGGGAAGTCCATCTCTATCTACAATATAGAGTTCCGTGTGTAGTGCAGGGGGTTCCAGGAGCCGCAGAAGGTCGGACGCGCAGTCTGTGGGGGTCAGAGGGATTCCTGGTTGCTGATCAGGTACTCTTCCGCCCTCCGGTGAGACTCCAGCGCTCGGATGGTGTAAATGTCCTGCGGAAGGTCTGATTTCTTGCACAGAATCTTCTTCTCCTGGGCAGAGCTGTGCAGCACCTGGTGGAAACAAGAAAACGCCATTTAGAGCTATCTGAGGTGTCCAATCTGTTATTCTACAGTTACTATCTAGCGGAGAAACCTGTGATTGGCTGAGGTGTCCTAAAGGAACAGTCAGGCAAAAAAAAAAAAGTTTCACTTACCTGGGGCTTCTACCAGCCCCATGCAGCCATCCTGGGCCCTCATAGTCACTCACTGCTGCTCCTTTCCCCATCCACCAGCTAGTTTTGTTTTTGCCGACCTCGGGGTTGGCGGGCCACGTGTACATTTGCACGCATTCCTGCTGGTGCATGAACATTAACACATACATTTTTACGCGTTAGTGGTGCAACGGGACCGGAGCAGCAGTGAGTGACTACAAGGGGACACAGGATGGCTGCATGGGGCAGGTAGCAGCCCCAGGTAAGTGACAGGCAAAAAAAAAAAAAATTGTGTCACTTACCTGGGGCTGCTACCTGCCCCATGCAGCCATCATGTGTCCCCGTGTAGTCACTCACTGCTGCTCCGGTCCCGTTGCACCACTAACGCGTAAAAATGTATGTGTTAATGTTCATGCACCAGCAGGAATGCGTGCAAATGTACACGTGGCCCGCCAACCCCGAGGTCGGCAAAAACAAAACTAGCTGGTGGATGGGGAAAGGAGCAGCAGTGAGTGACTATGAGGGCCCAGGATGGCTGCATGGGGCTGGTAGAAGCCCCAGGTAAGTGAAACTTTTTTTTTTGCCTGACTGTTCCTTTAAGGAGGCCATACACTAGTTGATGTGGGCATCAGTCAGATTCCTCTCCAATCATCAGAGAGGGATCCATTTGCTCGAATCCCTCCATACAGATTTACAATAAATGTTTAGAATGTGGGCGCATGCCCCCCCTTGTGGTATTGGGGCAGCTCTTACCCATTCACAGGGCAGTTCCAGAATCTTCTTCTCCAGCTGCACTTCCTCTCGCCGCGCCGAAGTCCGGGGCCACTTGTGTGACGTAACTATACAGGGCAAACACTTGGGGGCGCCATTGTACTTGACATGACTACTAGAGGCCTCTAGTGGTCGACTTTTTTTTTTACATTAGTTACATCACACAGGCACCTGGTGACTGAGGAAGTCGTCACCGCTAGCGACGCCTCGCCGGTCAACCATTTCGGGCTGAAAATCAGTTGATTGGAAGTCGCTGGTGGCATCGATTTCTAGCCTATTCAATCAATCGGATCGATATCAATACAAAAAAACAATAATATACTGTATATACACACATACACAGTTAGGTCCATAAATATTTGGACAGAGGCTCATTTAGGTTCTGTACTTTACCACAATGAATTTTAAATGAAAAAACTCAGATGCAGTTGAAGTGCAGAGATTCATCGTTAATTCAGTGGGGTGAACAAAATAATTGCATAAAAATTGAGGCAACTAAAGCATTTTTTTTATCACAATCCCTTCATTTCAGGGGCTCAAAAGTAATTGGACATTGACTCAAAGGCTATTTCATGGGCAGTTGTGGGCAAAGTCCATTTTTTATGTCATTATCAATTAAAGAGGCACTTTGCGAAAAAGTGTGAAATTTAAAAAATCATACTTACACCTCAATATAAGATGTTCATTCATCCCAGAGTAAAGGAAATCCTTTTGTTTTTTTTAACTTATGTAGCTGCCACTTACTGTCCGCATTATGATCCACCCAATTCTGAACCTCTTGTTGAGGTACTGAGGTTTTGGACTAGTCCATTTCCTCATGGTGGATTCTTAGGACTTCTTTTATTTTCAAAAGCACTCCTTGAATTTGCATATCCAAAGCATACCACATCATCTGTAAAGCACAATGGAGGCAGTATGATGGCTTGGACGTGCATGGCTGCCAGTTGCACTTGGACACTACTGTTTATTGATGATGTGACACAGGACAGAAGCAGCTAAATTAATTCTGATATGTTCTGAGACATACTGTCTGCTCAAATCCAGCTAAATGCAGTCAAATTGATTGAGCGGCATTTCATGATACAGATGGACAATGACCCACAACATACAGCCAAAGCAACTCAGGAGTTTATTAAAGCAAATAAGTTGAAAATTCTTGAATGGCCTAGTCAGTCACCTGATCTTAACCCCATTCAGCATGCCTTACACTTGTTGAAGACTAAACTTTGGACAGAAAGGCCTCCAACAGTTACTGAAAGCCGCTGCAGTAAAGGCCTGGAAGAGCATGAAAAAGGAGGAAACTCAGCATCTGGTGATGCCTAGGAGTTCAAGACTTCAGGCTGTCATTGCCAGAAAATGGGTCTCAACCAGGTATTAGAAATGAACATTTCCAGTTATTTAATATGTTCCATTATGTTTCAGCCCCTGAAAAAAAGGGATTGTGTTAGAAAATGCTTTAGTTGCCCCACGTTTTTATGCAATTGTTTTGTTCACTTACTGAATTAAAGCTGAAAGTCTACACTTCATCTGCATCTGAGTGGTTTCATTAAAAAATTGTGGTTATGTACAAAAATCAGAAAAGAAAAAAAGAAAATTGTCTGTCCAAATATTTATGACATAACTGTGTATATCTATCTAACTAGACTAGTGTATGGCCACCTTTATTGTGGTCACATTGCTGATCTATTAACGTGATAAAGTCTAATCTAAAACTACATATACTCATTCAAATACAGATGTTCCTGGGGCAATAGCTATGGCCACAACTCTCAGCTGCAGCCAAGCCACACATACTGTTGCTATGTGGAGAGGAGGAGGGATTGTGGCACGGTACACAAATTAGCAGCTTCTGGAGGGCTGGGTAAAGAGCAAGAAGCTGCTCTATTTGCTCTATCATGTGCCGTGCCACGCCATTGTTCCACCTCACCTCCCCATGGCAACAGTATGCTTTGTTTGGCTGCAGCTGTGGGATATTTGAATTCCCTAGGGCACATGCCTGTACACTTCTAGATCCTCGGGCAAGATGGCTCCCAATGCCTCCACGCTTTCAGTGTGGTGTGTGTACAAGGCTTAAACAGCAAAAGCGGCTTTCTCTAAGTAAAGTGGAATAGAGAATGCAGTAAAAAGGAGTCAGCTGGTCTCCTCTGCAATGACAGCTGAAAAGCCACATTCACTCTGGTCTCCTCCCCTGGCATTGACAGCGGAAAAGCTGCCTTTACTCTAGTCTCTAATGTAGTTGTCCCTCCTCCCCCCTCCATAGTAACAGGGCATGTCGCCAGCCTGTATAATCCATGCTGTCGACCCTTCCTACACAACAACAGTTGCATACATTTTCTGATGTCATAGTAACACCCATCTTTTGTTTTGGATAAGAGACATTCTGACAACCAGGCAGGTATTATACTATGGAATACTCATGGTGTGTAGCGTGGCTAGCGCTCAACATTCTCGTTTGCAGATGTGATAAATAAAAACTCTTACAACAGGAAGTGGAGGATATCTGGTTGCTAAGGGAACAGGGAAGGGAGATATTTAGCTGCTATGGGAAGGGAGAGGGATTGATTGAAGGGCACTAGTAATAGGTGGATAACGACGGACATACAGTAGATGGACAGAAGGTGTGTGAGTTGAGGAGGGGGGGTCACAATGTGCTTTGGGAGGGTGTCAGTCTCACCTTGCCTCGCTCCTGCTTGAATGGCCACGTGGTATAGCGCCAGCCACACTGATTAGTGCACAGGTGGGTGGGCATGAGCAGAATTTGCTGTTTGTGCTTGCGCACCCAAACGTGCATACGCATGAAAATGTGTGCCAAACCAATCAGCCTTCATCTACAGAAAAAGGCAACCTGCCCTGAGCCTTGGTGCCAATTCCTCTGTCATCTTTGGTACTAGTTACTGAGTCCAGTACTTCTATTCTGTTTGACCTCTAAGCCTGACTCGGCTTGTTTGACTACTCTTGGTCTGCATCCCTTGGTATTGACCCAGCCTGTTATCCTGTTCCTGTCTGCCGCCTGCCCCGACCCAGATTGTTTGTTGCTAAAAATTGTTTTCTACCTGGACTGAATTGGCTTGATTACTCGTTTAAAATTCTTGCAGCCTGCAATCTGACCTGGACCTTCCTGATTGATTTTCTGGAGAACGCAGTAAATTTCAGCTGTTTAAAAGTGCCTACCTGCTATTTATCTGTCTGCAACCCAGGAGCTATGCTAATGAAGTAGTCCTCATAGCTACCGTTGTCTCTCTTCTCCAGGGGGAACCTCAGGCATGGGCCTTGCGGATCGTGGAACAGGGGCATGCTGTGACTAAAAGCCTTAACCCTCTATTCAGAGCATTAGCCAATCACCTGTATGATGATCCTGGAAGAGCTGCCTCTGCAGAAAATGTGCTTTGTTCCTTACACTAAGGCAAGCGGCTTGTAGAAGAATACATATCAGATTTCCACCACTGGGGATCTAACACACAGTGGAATGCCACAGTATCAGTTTTGCTTAAGCTTGTCAGAACCTCTGAAGGAAGAGTTGGCCAGAGTTGGTATTACAGAACTTTTACAGGACTCAATTTATCTGTCAATCCAGATTGATTGCCGGCTCAAAGATAGAAGATTAGAAGGATCTGGTTCATCTGCCACTCCCTAGGTTTTCTCAGGATCCAGCCTTCCATCCGAAGCATCATCCTCGTTAACCAGCAAGATATCTAACACCTATGAGCCAATTCAGTTAGGTCTGGCAAGACCTTCACTCTCCACTGAGGAGTGTAAGCAAGTCAGACCAGAAATCTTTGTCTGAATTGTGGGGCATCTGGTCACTTCTTGCCCTGTGAGATCACAAGGTAAGATGGACTACTCAGAGATTCTTCACATACCAAATACCTCTTCAGCCTCTCATGTACCCTTGTTCTTGTTGTTACAGGGCCCTAAAGGACCAGAAATTAAAGCCATCTTAGATTCAGGGGGCTTGCTCATGCTTTTTAGATTCCACTCTGGCCAGGCAGTTAGCACTGCCAAACCGTCCTAAGAAGCAAGCCCTATCCATTCAATTGGCGGATGGGTCACACATCAACTCTGTGCCTATCATGCAAGAAACCTTGCCTATTCTACTCTCCATTAATACAGAACATGAAGAATAACTCAGATTCTCCAATCTCCCCTGCCATTCTATACATGCCATGGCTACTGGCACACAACTTAAGCATTAACCAGACTACTGGTCAAGTTTCCTTTGACTCAATATTGTCCTTGATATTGCATTCCAAGCTATGGCCAGTAGTTCTGTTTAAATGCAGAGAAGAAGAATTGCCTTCCGGAGGTCTCTCAAAAAGGATACTCTTCCACCGCACCAGATTTATGATTGCCCTATTGAACTTTTGACTGGTGCTAAGATTGCTTTTGGTTGGCTTATATCCACACTCGTTCATGAACTGGCAGTTTTGAAAGACTAGATCAAAAAGAAAAAAAAAGAAGAAAAAAAAAAAGATTTATCAGGCCTTCCACGTCTCCAGCAGGGACAGATCTTCTTTGTAAATAAAAAAAATGAAATACTTTGACCTTGTATAGATTACCAGGCTCTCAACAAAGTTACAGTTACAAAATGCTAGCCATTGGCCACTTATTACGGACTTGTTTCAGAGACTTCGATCTGACAACGTCTTTTCCCAATTAGACCTTACAGGGGGTTACAATTTGGTCCGAATAAGGGAGGGTGATATTTTGAATACATTGTCATGCCATTCGGTTTGTGAAACGCACCAGTCACATTTCAGCATCTCGTCAACAATATATTCAGAGACTTTCTCGGTGTCTTCCTCATGGTCTATCTGGACGATATTCTGATTTTCCCAGCATCCTCGAAGAATAGTAAAACATGTAAAGAAAGTCCTAGGACAGCTACGTGTTCACGGCTTGTATTCAAAGGCAGAGAAATGTGACATTTGAGAAGAGCAACATACATCTTTTGAGTCTCAGCATCTCCCCTAAAGAAATCTCTACGGATCCCAATAAGGTTTCTACATTCTGGATTGACCAGCACCAATCAATATTAAAAAAAAAAAAAAAAAAAAAAGTGATTCAGAGGTTCATAGGTTTGCAAACGTTTTTACAGAAAGTTTATTAAAGAATTTTCCGCCATCATTGCTCCTATAACAACTCATAAAACATCATCAATCCTTCCAGTGGATTCCTGAAGCTCAATCGGCCTCTGATCTGCTTAAAAATAAATTCATCTGGGTTCCCATCTTGAAACATGCTGACCTCTAACTTTCTTTCACTGCGGAGGTAGATGCTTTTGAAACAGGTGTTGGAGAAATTTTGTCACAGCACTATATGAGGAGACTTTCTTCAGCCGAAAATAATTACAGCTTTGGAACCCGTGAGTTATTGGCCATCAAGTGTGCTTTGGAAGAATGGACGTACCTGCTAGAATATGCAAAACATCCTGTCCTGAATTATACAGATCATAAAAAACAAGAACATTTATGTACAGTTCTGCACCTTAATGCAAGACAAGCCAGGTAGGCGTTATTCTTTTCTCCATTTTCTTTTTCATTTTACTTATTGCCCAGGATCAAAGATGTGAAGCTGGATGCGCGGTTGTGCATGTATCCTGAGACAGACTCATTTAAATTATCTGGAACTAAATGATGCAGTACCATCTTGTCCACATAAAACTTCTTACTCTTACAGATTTATTTGATCAGATCAAACAAGCCTCTACATCTTTGCCTGTGCACCTGACCACTGACCTGGTTGGCAAAGATTCCTGCATAGACACCAAGTCTTCGGTCCAGAAGAAGCGTGTACCCTAGTTATGCAGTATCATCATAAGTATACGTTGGCAGGTCATTTTGGATTCTCTAAGACTCTGAAATTGGGGCAGAGAGGTTTCTGGTGGCCAAAAATAAATCCAAGGCGGTAAGAAGGGTTTCTTCATGTTGTATTTGTGCCACGGCAAACGTTCCTAGATTTTGCCCAATTCCTAGATTTTGTCAAGGAGGTCTTTTGAATCCTCTTCCCAGCCCTACCTGCCCTTGGGATAGGATATCCATGGACTTTTTGGTGGACCTACCACTTTCTCAGAGATTCTCAGCTAGCTTTGCCATTGTGGACACTTTCATTAAAAGATCTTGCTGCCATGACTGCGAGGATCTTCATAAGGAAATTGCCAGGTTACACAGAATCCCATCAGATATGGTTTTGGACAGAGGGGTGCAGTTTACATCCAGATTCTGAAAATAACTTTGTCCATTAAATTGAGAATGGTAACCGGAGGATAGCTAGATTTGGATCTGTAGTTTAGCACAAGCGGAAAGAACTAATCAAACTCTTGAACAGTATTTATAATACTTCTAGTCTGCTTCACAGGAGGATTGGTCCACACTTTTTACCCTTGCCCAATTTACATACAATAGTTCTATCCACTCATCCACCAATAGGACACCATTCTTTGCCAAATATGCCTTTCATTCCATTAAAATACTCTACTTCACTATTGAGTCCTCTCTTCCTGAGGTGCAAGAAAGAAAGACTTAACAACATAAAACCGAACTTTGAATTACTGCGACACAAGGCAAGTCATTTTGGTGCGCGCTCTTCCCCGCGCTGCCCCTGACCTGGGCGCCACCATAGACATAATGTTATCAAGTCTATGGCCACGCAGCAGTGTACTTTGGGTGCCAACGATGGCGGGACCCCCAATTACTTCTCCATCTGAGTTGCTACAGGGAATAGTAATTAAAGGCATCTGGAATTGAAGCGGCAGTAGGGAGAGCAGTCAATTGGCTCACCCTGCGCCAAAGTGACCAGGTGGCGAAATGCCATGTACGCATTGTGATGGAATCTTCTTCAGGCACAGAAAGCGTGCTAAGTTGGAAGCAGATAGAAAGAGCAGGTCAAGTCTAGATTTTAAACCTGGAGACTTGGTATTGCTATCAGATTGCCAATCTGAAACTTCACTGTGCCTTTAGGAAACTAGGATTTTGTTTTTCCCAGTTGTGAAGAAAATCAATCCTGTGGCTTTCAAGTTATCTTTCGGACTTCGACATACCAGGTGAAAATAAACTGATGAGAAAAACAATTGAATCTATCCTCCTCCTCCCAAAAATGGCTTTTACATATCCCACAGTTTCGTTTTAATTTTTACAACTAGGTTTTACTGTTTCATTGTCTCTGCTCAATGCCACCTTCATTGAAGTATGCCAGGGCTCAAATCTACGAATTATTGACCCTTGTTATCTCTTTTCTGCTCCAGGAAGCCATTTACTGACAGGAAAGTGTTTTATGGCTGTAATTACTCATCAGTGAGGGTTATGCTATAGTTTGACCCAGTCCAACCCGGACAGAAACTGTCACTTGCATACCTGATGTTTAACTCTTTCAGGCAGAGAAAGAAAAAAGGAACACAGAATAGATATTTGTGTGCTTCTCACTGTACATACACATGTCTATATCATTATGTTACATGTCACCTCGGTTGTCCTTTAAGGGTACACCCAGTCTTCCATGTGTCAAGTTTTAAGGATTTTTTTTCCATACCCATTCAGTAGTAGAAAGACAGCACCCCCACAACTAATTATGGTGGACCTGAAGAATTTTAGGTCAATAAATTATTGGGCAGCAAATTTCAGGCAGGAAACTTAAAGAACCTTGTCAAATGGAAAGGCTTTGGAATGTAAGGGGACTCTTGGGAACCTGTCCAGAATACCAAGACTGGTAAAAGCTTTTTCACCAGACCCACTCTGAGAGCCCTACTACTGGTGGCATTAGGAGACGGCCCTTAAAAAGGGATGGAGTGGGGCAACGTCAAGTCTCACCTTGCCTCACTCCTGCTCCTCGCGGTATAGCGCACGCGCATGCCGCCAGTCACACCTTTATGCACACAGGTGGGAGCACGTGGTTGGCGCAGCTACGTGATGGGCGCACGTGGTTTGCTGTTTGAATTTGCATGCGTGTTTGCGCATGATTTGGTATGCGCACGAAGATGCATGAAAATATCGGCCACAGCAATCAGCCTTTACCTATAAAAGGCAACCTGCCCTGATGCCGATTCCTCTGTCGGCTTTGGTGCCAGTTACAGAGTCCAGTACTTTTATTCTGTTTGACCTCTGATCCTGACCAGACTTGTTTGACTGCTCTCGATTTGCATCCTTTAGTATTGGCCTGCTATCGTGTCCCTGTCTGTCACCTGCCCTAACCCGGGTTGTTTCTTGCACAAGAGCGATTGCTACCTTGACTGATTCTGCTTAATTACTTGTTTATTACTCTTGTAGCCTGCCTTCTGACAAAGACCTCCCTTGACTACGACTACTCTCCTCAACGTGTTGTCACCTATTCTCTCTTTCGAAGCGCTCTGGTAAAGACCCGTGGTCACTTAGATTCAGCGCTCTTGGTCGCCCTCACCTCAGTGGGTCAGTCAACAGGTGGATTACCAAACATAACAGAGGGACAGCCGGTGGTCACCTGCATAGCCTCCGTCTCCATCGTCTTCTTCAGGATCTGAATGTCCTCCGCGGTGGGCGTATCTGTCTCCATGGAGCAGATCAGACTGAGTGGCGGAGGAGTGTTATACATGGCGTACTGCAGAGCATGGCCAGGACACAAGAGGGGTATAGAGAAGGGAGGAAAGAAAGAAATTTGAATTGAAAACCAGGTGAAGGGGGCAGTTTACAGAGGACGAGATGGTAGTGGTAAAGTAAGGAAGAGCAAGCAAGAGATTGAGAGGGGGAGGTACAGAGAAAGAGTAAGTTTTAGATGGGAAAATTGAAAGATAGAGGTAAGAAGAAGGCAGAAAATAAGGAGGAGGCAAAAGATAAGTGTGAAGGCGGAGAGGGAAGGGCATGTAAGGTAAGGGCAAGGCATAAAGGTAAGTGAGAGGGAGAAGGTAAAGGAGCAACAGAAGGAGTGTGGTTGGGTGGGGGTTGTCAGAAGATGGGCAGAGAAAAAAAAGGATAGGACAGATAGAGAGAGAACCCCAGGCAAAGGGGTGGGGAAGAAAAGGAAGAAGGAAGTAAAGGATAGGGAGTGGAGAGAGAGGGGAAAAAAAAAGAGTTGGAGAAATGAAGAAAGAAAAAAAACAGTTTTTATAGAGAAGTCGACATCATAAATACACACAGCAGAATCTGGGGACAGAAGGGGGATGATCATCAGACATACATCAGAAACCTAATTTTCCTCCCACTGAAATAACTCGCATATTTCAATTTTAGGTGAATCTCAAAATGAGATAAACTCAGTATCAATATAGAACTCTACATATGTTGGGAGGAGCCAGGATTTCTGTGCAGCACACCCAGGAAGTTGTGCCTCCACCCACATAAGTTACAAACAAACATGACACCCTTCTGTCCCGCCCACCTGTGGGTTTAATCGTGCCATTTCCTCAATACGATTCCACATTTCAGCTCGTTCTCTTCCTCGCATCTTCACCCTAATGGACAAAAAAATGGTTTGAGTAAATTCTCCTCTGCCCACCACAACCCCCACCCCTGAACACAGGACAGGCAACCTACTCCTATAATAAGAAGGCAGGACTGTCATATGCACAGAGAGCAGCCGCCTTCCCCCATATACACAAAGCAGGACTTTCTGACCTCCCACTCCCCTCCCAAATACACAGGCCCGCCTCCCCCACACATATACACAGCAGGATGGTCGAACCTCTGTTTCTCTGCCTTGTATTGCTGCGTGCATTCATCAAATAACTTCTGGTTCATCTCCATAAACAGCTTCAGCGCATTATAGATCAGCCCATGTATGGTCCTGTAACATATCACATATACAGTATAAACATCTTCCCTATTACATATATGGCTCTCATAGTTCCCTCCCCTCATACAGGACCCATCAACTCACTTGTTCCAGTGGTTCTTGGAGTTACGGTAAAGGGACGGGAACATGATGGGCAGAATCTGGGCGGCATTGTCACTCATCAGGCTGAGGATGTACTCATTGTTCCAGTAATAGAGAGCTCGCTCTGCCACCTGCAGGGCACAAAGTGCATGACATGTGGGAGGAGCCAGATAATTCACAGTTTATACACAGCACTGCTAACTACTGTTTATATTGAACATGACAGAACACCCTGAAAACACACTTGCTCTGTAGGTTTATGGTAGTGTAAGAAGGTAGTGGTGGGGATTTAGTCTATTTGGTAATGATAGTCGGGGTGTCACGGCAAACAGCACAGCGCCAATTATTTTTAATCCAAAATCGATATGAAAAAGACAATATCTTTTTAAAGGGGCACTACAGCGAAAAACTGTAAAATTGAAAATATGTGCAAACATATACAAATAATATTAGTATACATATGCTAGTCCAAAACCTGTCACTTCTGTCAGATTTCTACTACCTACTGTAAGTGACAGCAACATAGGAGAAAAGTAATGTATGGCTCATTTTACTCTGAAAAAAAAATGTACTTCTTATTTGTATATGTTTGCACATATTTTAAATTTCACAGTTTTTCGCTGTAGTGCCCCTCTGAAGTTGGGACAGCCGTCACTCAGGTGTAGAAGTTTACCATCACCTGGAAACTATGACAATTAAATGCTGGGAGAAAGTGAGCAGTCTCCGACCTAGCAGTTAGAGACCGCTAACAGAGTACCCGGCAATGGAACGTGGGGACCGTAGGAGGAACGGGAAGGCTCTATAGGAACCAGAGAGTCTTACCTCTCCTTAGTTGAGTTTTGTTTTTTTATTTTATTTCTTTAGACCAGAGGTGCCCACACTTTTTCGGCTTGTGAGCTACTTTTAAAAATTAGCAAGTCAAAATGATTTACCTATGTACAATTTAAGAGCACAATTGTATATACAGAATAGAAAATATAGTGTGGTCGGGATCTACCATGAAGGCCTTGTGATCTACAGGTAGATCGCAATCTACCCAATGGGCACCCCTGCTTTAGACTTATGCTGGGCATATACGGGTCGATCCGGCGGCCGATTAGCCGCGGGATCGACTCCCGCCGCGACCCCGCGGATCGATTTCCGCTCGTCCCCATCGGCGCTTCTTACCAGCCGCTCGATTGCCCGCTATTGTCCGCTGGCGGGGAATCTATCCGGCAGGTCATCGGACCTGTTGGATATTATCAATCGAGCCATCAGCGGCTCGATTGATAAGGACAAGAGAGTCTGTGTATGCCCAGCATAAGAGCCAGTTTTCACTGTACGCGGTGCTATGTGGCTACATAGCCGCATCACACTTCGGCTGCACTGTAACCAATGCACGGCAATGGAACAGTTTCCATTGCGTACTGGTTTTGCGGAGTGGTGCGATCCGAGAAATTCGCGCACAGCCGCATCCGCCCACCGTCTCCTCCAATACACTTCCGCATCGGGAAATGCAGAAGTGACGCGTAGCTGCATCGGCTCCCATTCCAAATGGAAAAGGGCCCTTAGGAGAAGCAGCAACCACATGGTTTTCTTCTATATTTTTCCATCTAAAAAGAAACATTTTTTATATAATAATCTTATAATGCACCATTTTACTTTGTAAATAATCTAAAATAATTTAAAGGCTAATCTACTCATTTACACAGAACTGAATCTCTGAAGAGACGTTACCATATAGAGATTATATAGTTGCATAGAACTAGGTCAGTGATATGCAAACGTAGCTCTCCACCTGTTAAAGGGAAGGTTCAGGGACAGTTAAAAAAAAATAAATCCAAATCCACTTACCTGGGGCTTCCTCCAGCCCGTGGCAGGCAGGAGGTGCCCTCGGCGACGCTCCGCAGGCTCCCGGTGGTTGACCCGGCCAGGTCAGGCCTCTTCTGCGCTCCATTGTGCGTTCCACGCCGGCATGCTGACGTCATCGGACGTCCTCCGGGCTGTACTGTGCAGGCTCAGCGCCGGCGTGGAACGCACAATGGAGCGCAGAAGAGGCCTGACCTGGCCGCCGGCCTGGCCAGGTTGGGTTGGCCACCGGAGACCACCGGTAACCTGCGGAGCGGCGCCGAGGGCACCTCCTGCCTGCCACGGGCTGGAGGAAGCCACAGGTAAGTGGATTTGGATTTTTTTTTTAACTGTCCCTGAACCTTCCCTTTAAGGAACTACAAGTCCCACAATGCATTGCAGGAGTCTGACAGCAACAGTCATGATTCATAAAGGCAAATGCATTGTGGGACTTGTAGTTCCTTAACAGCTGGAGAGCCAAATTCGCAGATCACTGAACTAGGTTATTCTGAAATAACTTGCAGTCAGTGGACATGAACGAGGGTGCAAGAGGAGGCTGACCTATAGTGCAGTTTCTGGTAACATGTGAGAGTAGGGGAAGGGTTACTGTGCAGTCTATGGCAATGCGCGAAGGTGCAGGAGGGGATACTAGGGGAGGCTGGCCTGTAGTGCAGTCTATGGTAATGAGTGATGGTGGGGGAAGGGTGTGTGGGAGGGGCAGAGGGCAGCCTGACATGGGGGTAATGGCAAAAGAAGGCATGTCCAATGAGTTACCTGGAAGTGTGGGCTGGACACACACTGTGCTATTTGACGGAAGAGCGGTTCCATGACTTTACTGAACTCTGCTGGCTCTATGACATCCAGGATTTCCTCCAGCTCATTCAGAAACATCACTTCCTTTGGACTGTGGGTGCGCGGCCAGAATCGCAGCAATCCCGTGATCACCTGTAAGAGACAGCACAGAATACAGAGTATAGGAGGAGCAGAGCATACAGTATAGGATGGTGGGCAGTACAGAAAGGGGGGCAGGCAGTACACAATACAGGAAGGCGAGCAGTACAAAATGTAGGAAGAGCCGTGCATACAGTATAGAAGGGCAGGCAGTACATGCAGTATAGGGTGGGCTGGTACACACGGTATGGTTAAGGGGGAGGGGATCAGTGTAGAGTACAGGGGGCAGGCAGTACATGTAGCACTGGATGGGACAATACAGAGTATAGGAGGGTGGGTAGTATAGGTTGGGGCAATAAAGTATAAAGGATGAGCAGTACAGGGTATGGGGGGCAGGCAGTACAGAATATAGTAGGGAAGGCAGTACATGCAGTACAGGGGTGGATGGCAGGGGTGGTAGTACATGCAGTATAGTGGGTGAATACAATCAATATGGGGGGGGGGGGGGGTAGTACATACAGTATGGGGGGGGGGGTAGGGTGAATACATGCAATATGGGGGGGGGGGGGGTTGTACATACAGTATGGGGGGGTGAATACATGCAATATGGGGGGTACTGAATGCAGTATAGGTGGGGTGGACAGGACACGCAGTATAGGAGAGCAGGCAGTACATGCAGTATAGGGGGGAGGGCAGTACCTGCAGTATAGTGGGGGGACAGGACACGCAGTGTCGGAGCAGCATATTCACTTACCGGGTCGGTGAGTGTACTATCCTTCTCCAGGAATTGCACCACGCAATAGGCCAGCTGTGGAAGAGATCACCCTGTCAGTTCCACCATCTACACAGGATGAGCCATCAGTCACACTGCAGCTTCCCAGAATGTTACACTTCCTGCTGCTGATGAATACTGACAGTTCATGAAATCCTTCCTACTAAATTTTACCAGAACCTTATAATATTGAATGGCTAAGAACCCCAGCTGCTCTAAGTCTAAATTTCCAGTTGTACACATGAACTGTCTGCTGGTAAGCTGGTATGAGTGGACCAATCCTAAGGAGGGAACCTTGGCAAGATAGGTTGGCAGCATTATGGGAAAACGAAGAGCAACCATTTTAATTGGCAATTTTGATTGCTCTGTGTCATCATACTTGATGCAAGTGTAAGCTCTGAGTGCAAGGGTTTTTGATTTGCTCCAGGGGTTGAAAGGCACTGAAGATGCATACACACACACACAATTTTCAATGAACAATGATTGGCCAATTTTACCACTTCCATGTAATATGAGGGCCAACAGATTTAGAATACAAAGATGTGTTTACTGCGGGGATGCAGCGACGTGTTACCTGAGGGTGGTAGACACTGAGGGATTTAGCCTTGTGTAGCGGTAACAGGACACGGATTAGGAACATCTTGTGTTCTTCTTTCAGAGGAAGGGCAAAACCATTGATGATACTGAAAGAACGAAAATACAGTGTTTTCTGGAAGTGTAAAATTCTTTAGTTATTAAATCTAGCACAGCAGTAAAGAGAGGAGGAGGAAGAGGCCAGCAGGAAGGAGGAGGAGGAAAAGGAAGAAGAGGAGAGTATGAGGAGGAGGAGGAGGAGAAGAGGCCAGCAGGAAGGGGAGGAGGAGGAGAAGAAGAAGAAGGAAGAGGCCAGCATGAAGGGGAGGAGGAGGGAGAGGCCAGCAGGGAGAGGGGGAGGAGGAGGAAGAGGCCAGCAGGAAGAGGAGGTGGAGGAAAAGGCCAGCAGGGAGAGGAGGTGGAGGAAAAGGCCAGCAGGGAGAGGATGTGGAGGATGAAAAGGAAGAAAAGGCCAGCAGGGAAAGGAGGTGGAGGAAAAGGCCAGCAGGGAGAGGAGGTGGAGGATGAAAAGGAAGAAGAGGCCAGCAGAAAGGAGGAGGAGGAGGAGAAGGAAGAAGATGCCAGCAGGGAGAGGAGGTGGAGGAAAAGGCCAGCAGGGAGAGGAGGTGGAGGAAGAGGCCAGCAGGGAGAGGAGGTGGAGGAAGAGGCCAGCAGGGAAAGGAGGTGGAGGAAGAACAAGAGGCCAGCAGGAAGGGGGAGGAGAAGAAGAGGGACGAGGCCAGCATGAAGGGGAGGAGGAGGGAGAGGCCAGCAGGGAGAGGGGGAGGAGGGGGAAGAGGCCAGCAGGGAGAGAAGGTGGAGGAAGAGGCCAGCAGGGAGAGAAGGTGGAGGAAGAGGCCAGCAGGGAGAGAAGGTGGAGGAAGAGGCCAGCAGGGAGAGAAGGTGGAGGAAGAGACCAGCAGGGAGAGAAGGTGGAGGAAGAGGCCAGCAGGAAGGAGGAGGATGAAAAGGAAGAAGAGGCCAGCAGGAAGATGAGGAGAAGGAAGAAGGGGCCAGCAGGGAGAGTAAGAGGAAGAAGAGGAGGCCAGCAGGGAGAGGAGGAGGAGGCGGCCAGCAGGAAGGGGAGGAGGAGGAGAAGAAGAAGAAGGAAGAGGCCAGCATGA
This sequence comes from Hyperolius riggenbachi, assembly GCF_040937935.1. Classification (NCBI taxonomy): domain Eukaryota; kingdom Metazoa; phylum Chordata; class Amphibia; order Anura; family Hyperoliidae; genus Hyperolius; species Hyperolius riggenbachi. Next base: position 442,360,952 of record NC_090649.1, read on the forward strand.
AGGGGAGGAGGAGGAGGAGGGAGAGGCCAGCAGGTAGAGGGGGAGGAGGGGGAAGATGCCGACAGGGAGAGGAGGAGGAGGAGGAAAAAGAAGAAGAGGCCAGCAGGGAGAGGAGGTAGAGGAAGAAGAGGCCAGCAGGGAGAGTAAGAGGAAGAAGAGGAGGCCAGCAGGGAGAGGAGGAGGAGGCGGCCAGCAGGAAGGGGAGGAGGAGGAGAAGAAGAAGAAGGAAGAGGCCAGCATGAAGGGGAGGAGGGAGAGGCCAGCAGGTAGAGGGGGAGGAGGGGGAAGATGCCGACAGGGAGAGGAGGAGGAGGAGGAAAAAGAAGAAGAGGCCAGCAGGGAGAGGAGGTAGAGGAAGAAGAGGCCAGCAGGGAGAGAAGAGGAAGCCACAAAAATGCTGCTTAGGATACAAAACACTTACACTGATTGAGACAGTCTGGCCAGCCTGCACTATCAACACAAGATTTTGGTATAGAAAAAGCAGATTGTCTGGCTATGCTCAAGGCCCAGAAAAAGGGCAAACATTACTCCTATTATGTGGTGCGCAAAGACACTGGCCACACATACTGCTCACGGGACCTAGCACAAGACCAGACACTGGAGTACCTACCTTCCCAGTATTTCTAGCAGTTCTGCAATTCCATTGTGATGCTCAGTCTCATAAATGAACCTGAAAATCAAACACAAAACAGGTAAATAGTGGAGAACACCCCCTACTGGCAACAACAGTGCAAGGTACAGCTAAATGACTGCAATGCCAAGATAAGCAGAACACCCCCACCGATAACAATAGTATATTTTAGATCCAGCAAGCCTAACCCTTTGTTTGACGCATAAAGCACTCAGACATGATTTAGGCACAAGAAATGAGCAGAATGGTAAATAAATTCAACCAGCATCTGGAAAATATGTGAATTTCAGATGCATTAGAGGATTTCACCTTTTCCCCTACCAGGATCTATATTATAGAGGCATTGCTGCATCCAATACATCATACAGGCCTGAGAGCAGGCCGTGTACGGATAGGATGTGTGACTTCTGCTATTGCTGATAGTCAATACGTAATTATGCAGCTAGGTACTTTTGCTATTGGAATGCTGATTATAACCCTGTTCATCATGTTTGTGTATTCTTTGTATACATTTACCCAAATTCTGGTCTAGAACTTTAGTTATTTCATAAGGAACATCTATGATACTACAAATACATATTGTTGGTATGACAGTGGCTGAGACCCCATCTGACTGACCGAGGAGAACTGGCAGTTCACTGAGTGTAGTATGAGCCACAGTTGGTTTTCTGATTGAAAGTAATACCATCCCCTCATCATGCGATGACAATGAGCCCACCTGTAGAAGATATTGTTGATGTGGCGTCGGATATACGCTCGGAGCCCCAGAAACTTCCCATATATTCTGTGCAGAATTGTCTTCAGGAAGTCCCGCTCACGCGGATCCTCACTGTCAAACAGATCTAGTAGCTGCAGAAATGGGCAAACAGATCACCTTAATCTCATATACATTAACAAATGTCTCCTTCCTACACCCACCCACCCAGTGACACTCCTCCCCTTCAGGAAGGAAGTGACACTCCTCCCAGCAGCTGCACAGCTACAATCCTCCCAGCAGCAGCACAGCGACAACCCTCCCTTTCCACCAGCCTCACCCCTCCCAGCAGCCACACAGCCTCACCCCTCCCAGCAGCCACACAGCCTCACCCCTCCCAGCAGCCACACAGCGACAAACCTCCCTTTCCACCAGCCTCACCCCTCCCAGCAGTTGCACAGCTACACCCCTCCCAGCAGCTGCACAGCTACAACCCTCCCTTTCCACCAGCCTCACCCCTCCCAGCAGCCACACAGCCTCACCCCTCCCAGCAGCCATACAGCCTCACCCCTCCCAGCAGCCACACAGCTACAACCCTCCCTTTTCACCAGCCTCATCCCTCCCAGCAGCTGCACAGATACAACCCTCCCCTTCCGGCAACCGCACAGTGACAACCCTCCCCTTCCAGCAGCCGCACAGCAACAACCCTCCCCTTCCAGCAGCCACACAGCAACAACCCTCCCCTTCCAGCAGCCACACAGCAATAACCCTACCCTTCAAGCAGCAACACCCCTTCCGGCATCCACACAGCGACAATCCCTCCCTTTCCGGGCAGCCACACAGCAACTAATCTCATTATGCATGGTGCCACCAATTCCTCCTCCAAATACACACACAGCAATGCCACACTTTCCCATATACATAGTGAGAAGTCTTACCGACATCACAAACTTCTGGTCGATGTATTTCTTTGCTATGTTGGGTTGAAAATCTGAAGATTCCAGAAGTCGGAGGAAAAATTCATAAACCAACTGAAAGACGTAAACAGAATATATCACCTGTAGGTTTCTTGCATCTCCCTCTTCCAACATGAGACCTACACCTCCACCACCCCACACTGGGACCAGCTACTCCCTCTCCCTACACAGAAACTGCTAATCCTCCTGCAACATGGGACTGACTCCTCTCCACCACCCTGCACAGGAAATCCTAATCATCCAGCTTCATAAGACTACCCCCCCCCCCCTCACACACACACACACAAATGCTAATCCTCCTGCTTTATTGGACTGATTCCTCCCCCCCACCACACACACACACACACAAATGCTAATCCTCCTGCTTTATTGGACTGATTCCTGCCCCCCCCCTTTATACACACACACAAATGCTAATCCTCCTGCTTTATTGGATTGATTCCTCCCCCACCCCATGTCAGAAAAATGATATCTTATCAAGTTGTCATTGTTTTTATTGTTTTAAGTAACTGCAAGTGTTATAATCAGATACAGTTTACATTTTTATATGATTTCTAGTGTGTATTCAGTAGTAGCCATAGTTAGAAAAAGTATGTATCTACTGTATAATTCATGTAACAGTTTGCATTGGACATGTACACAATTGCCGTTCATGAACTTGACAGCGGTTTTGTAGCTCTCTCTTGAACTCATGTAACTTAGAGGTCAAAGACAGAAGGTCTGCACATATAGTCTAGACATGGTACATCTTGTAGCTCAGGTACTGTGTTGGCTTCAAGCTAAGGTCACCTCTGCAGCTGGGAGGCGCGTGTCTTCACAACATGAATGAGAGACTTCCGTGTATCTTGTGTACCAGCAAAGAACCGGTGTATAAATATGGGCTCAAACGGCTCAGAAGACACACATACAACATACATAGAGGCATCCTATACCGTATGGCTTAAAGCATGAAACTCTTAATCTCAGGGTCGTGGGTTTGAGCCCCCAGTAACGAGAGGTTGGTAAAGAATGATTTTCACTTCATGTACTTCAGATGACCAAAGCGGTTAAATATTTTTTTTTATATTTAAATACTTGTTTAAACCACCTTTTTCTATAATTTTTGTATGTTATTTGTATATAAATACAAGAATACATTTTTATATAAAACAACTCTGGCCTGAGATTCCAGTTATTTCATTGAAGAGACACTGAAGCGAAAAAATATTATGATATAATGAATTGGTTGTGTAGTACGGATAATTACTAGATTAGAAGCAAATAAAATATGCTCATTTTTATTTTCAGTTATATAGGTTTTTTTTTTAATACCTAAATGCATCATTCTGTAATATTTTCAGTTTACATACTACTCAGCATTCTAAATGATTTTACAGAGCAGGCCAGTGAACTTTTGACCTGTCCTCTGCAGAAGAAAAAAAAGAATACACTGCCAGACATTTGAGATAACAAGCTTCAGAAGATAGAGCTCTCTGCGACTTTGAAAGACGTGGAGCTCAATGGCTCTTTTGCATAGATAACTGGATTTTCATAACTCTTGCTGTACTGGAAACAATTTTAGACTTATTTCTCTGCTCCTAATGTTTTATTTCTTAGCTGTACTACACATACAAATCATCATTTTTTTTTTCGCTTCAGTGTCTCTAAGAATATCTTTAATACTATACTACAAATACACATTGTTTGTATGACAGTGGCTAAGAGCCCACCTGACCAGCCCTATAGGAGAACTGATGCTTATTTGAATTTAGTATTTTCTACAGTTGGTTCACCTATTTTATCTATGCACTGACACCTATACAGGAACTGATAATCCTCCTGCTAGATGGGACTGACTCCTCATTTTACAGAAATTGCTATTCTCCCAGTTACAAGAGACTGACTCCTCCCTGCCCCACAGACAAGAACTGTCATTCAAACAGCTGCTTCTCTTCCCAGAAGGTACCAGTCCTGAACCTGACTTTTCTGCGTCTAACTGTTACTGACGGACATTCAGTTACCTGTAAGTGAGGCCAGGCGGCTTCCAGCGTTGGCTCATCCTCCTCCGGATCAAACTCTGCTCCACTCGGATTCGATGAGGGGGGCAGTGGCCGAAATAAGTTCACCGAAAACTGACAGGAGATAAAAATGTCAACAATATAGTATGGGTCTGGGGGAAGAGGGAGGATGGTGGGGCGAGGACAGTGTGGGGCAGGGGGAGGGAGGGCGAGGAGACAGGTGGGGAAGTGTGAGAAGATTGCTCACCATGTGTACAGCCTCTGGATAGATTCCATCAGTCAGCACATCGTGGCTATGGGCGATATACTCTACCATCTCTGTCAGGGCCGCTCGCTTCACTTCCTTATACTTCAGATCACTCAGAGGATCGGAAACAAAGTCAAAGAGGACACAGCACTGTCTGATCTTCTCCACAAACAGAACCTCTCGTTCCTCTCCAGAGGGACATTCTATAGCGAAATGCCACACGAGGGATTGTTACTTATGGGAGGAAAAACTCCAATATGCTCCTGATATTACAGGACAGTCAGGAATGGACACAGTGGAGATAATCTCACCTTTGAGTGGAGCCAGCTTGTGAAGTTCTCTGTTCCTGCTCAGGCTGAACCTGGATGAACTCTGCCTGCGCTCTCTCTTCACCACTTGTCCGCCGCCGCCATACTGAATCTTGTTGAGCTGCGTTGGAGGAGGAGCACTGGGGTTGGGGCGTTTATTTACTCCTTGCTGCACCTGAGTGTAGTAAAAAGTAAGTTTCACATAACAGGATAAGACTTTTCTTAGCAGACACTAGAATAGTAACAGGGCAACCACAAGCATGTACACACCCAGTCTGCCCCACGACAGCATATACACGAGGTGCTCCGTCTCTCCCCCCACAGCCACTACTCGAGGCGCTCCGTCTGTCCTATCACAGCCTCTACATGGGGGCGCTCCCTCTATCCCCCACCACAGCCTCTACGTGGCACTCAGTCTCTCCCATCACAGCCTCTACACGAGGCATTCCCTTTTCTACCACAGCCTCTCTCCCACCACAGCCACTACTCGAGGCGCTCTGTCTCTCCTACCACAGCCTCTACACAGGGCACTCCCTCTCTCCCACACCACAGCCTCTACGAGGCACTCAGTCTCTCCCATCACAGCCTCTACACGAGGCATTCCCTTTTCTACCACAGCCTCTCTCCCACCACAGCCACTACTCGAGGCGCTCGGTCTCTCCTACCACAGCCTCTACACGGGGTGCTCCGTCTCTCCTGCCACAGAGGAGGGCTTTGGGATTAGGAGGCTGTTACTGCCCAAATACTCCTCATAACGTCTCACCCACCTCTTCCGAGCTGCCACCATCCTTGGTGCTCTTCACTGCACTTCTTACCACTGCTGGCTTCACTGGATCCTGGGGAAAGATAAAAAAAAATATTACATAAGTATCTTCAGAACCGCTATTACATAGCACACCGGAACTGTTTGCCAACCAAGAGCAGCCGAAATCGGCGGCCAACCGCCACACTGGAACCGAAGAGAGAGAGTGTGTGTGTGTGTGTGTGTGTGTCTCTGTGTGTGTGTGTGTCTCTGTGTGTGTGTGTGTCTCTGTGTGTGTGTCTGATTGAACGAAACTTGGTATACAGATCCCTTACTACCTGGGATGATATGTTCCGGGGGTCTCGCGTCCCCCCTGCACACCTGGGCGGAGCTACAAACAGCCAATCAGATTCCACCCATTCAAGTGAATGGAGAAAATGGAAAAGGCTGCCATTCTCACAGTAATTGAGCCAGAGCCCCCACACTTGGCACAGTTGGTCACTTGGTGACCGAGGTTACAAATCCAGGGAAAGTGGGCGGAGCATAAAACAGCCAATGACATTTCAGACATTCATTTTAAATGGAAAAATTTAAACTGCAGCCATTCTTACACTGTTAAATCGCAGGATTTTCAAACTTGGCAAACTTGGTCACTGGGTGAATGAGATTAATATTCTGGAAAGTGGGTGGAGCCTACAACAGCCAATCAAAAGTCACCTATTGATTTTCAAGGGTAATGTTAAAACTGCTGCCATTTTTACACTGTTAATGGCAGAGGCTTCAAACTTGCTACAGTCGGTCATTGGGCGACTGGGGTCCAAATTCACTAAAGGGGTGGGGCCACAAACAGCCAATCAGACTTTCTTGGTGGATAAACTGCTTCCATTCACACATTTTTGATGCCAGGAACCTGAAAGCTCACAAACTGGGTCATTGAGTGACTCTGGGTCAAGGTTACAAAAAGTGGGCGGAGCCAAAAAATAAAGTTCACTAGGAAAATATAAACTGCAGCCATTCTTACACTATTACTGGCAGGGTTCTCAAACTTTGCACAGTTGGTCACTGGGTGAATGGGATAAATATTCAAGAGAGTGGGTGGAGCCTACAACAGCCAATTAAAATTCACCTGTTGATTTTCAAAGGGAATATTTACATTGCTACCATTCTTACACTGTTAATAGCAGATGCTTCAAACCTGGTACTGTTAGTCACTGGGTGACTGGGGTTCAAATTCGGAAAGGGGGCGGAGCCACAAACAGCCAATCCAATTTGTTTAATTTCAATGGGAATATACAAATTATTGATACCAAAAGCCCAAAGCTCATAAACTTGGTCATTGAGTGACTGTATGTTAAGGCTAGAAAAAGTGGGTGGAGCCAACTACATTTTATTCCAGGGGAAAATATAAACTGCAGCCATTCTTACACTGTTAATGGCAGGGTTCCCAAACTTGACACAGTGGGCCACTGGGTGACTGGGATTAATATTCAGAAATGTGGGTGGCACCAACAACAGCCAATCAAATTTCACCTATTGATTTTCAATTGTAATATTTACATTGCTACCATTCTTACACTGTTAATGGCAGAGGCCTCTTACCTGATAGGTGACTGGGGTCCAAATTCACTGAAGGGGCGGAGCCACAAACAGCTAATCAGATTTGTTTAATTTCTATGGGAATATACAAATTATTGATGACAAAGACCCCAAAGCACACAAATTTGGTCAATGAGTATTTGTGTGTTAGGGTTAGAAAAAGTGGCCAAAGCTTACACCAGCCAAATACATAGCCTGGCAACGCCGATTCATCAGCTATTATTCATAAAAGTGGATGGAGCCTACAAAAGCCAATCAAAATTAATCTATTGATTTTCAAGGGAAATATTTCATTACTGCCATTCTTGCACTGTTAACTGCACAAGCCCCAAACTGGGTACAGTTATTTATTGGGTGACTGGGGTTCAAATTCAGAAAAGGGGTGGAGACACAAACAGCCCATCAGATTTGTTTCATTTCAATGCAAATTATTGATGCCAAAGACTGCAAAGCTCACAAATTTGGTCCTTGAGTAATTAAGTAATTGTCTGTTACAAAAAGTAGGCATAGCCAACACCAGCCAAATACATACCCAGGCAATGCTGGGTCATCAGTGGGCGGAGACAATTACACATTTCACTGGGAAAATGCAAACTGCAGCCATTCTTACACTGTTAAAGGTAGGGTTCTCAAAATTTGTACAGTTGGTCACTGGGTGACTGGGATTAATATTCATAAAAGAAGGTGGAGCCTACAAAAGCCAATCCAAATTCATTTATTGTTTTCAAGGGGAATATTCAATTGCTGCCATTCTTGCACTGTTAAGGACACAAGCTTAAAACCTGGTACAGTTGGTCATTGGGTGACTGGGGTTCAAAATCATAAAAGAGGGTGGAGCCATAGCCAATAAGATTTGTTTCATTTCAATGAAAATTATTGATGCCAAACAATGCAAAGCTCACAAACTAGGTCATTGAGTCATTGTGTGTTAGGGTTAGAAAAGTGGGCTGAGCCAACACCAGCCAAATACATTCCCGGGCAACGCCGGGCAATCAGCTAATATATAATAATAATATCGGAATCGCATGTAGTGTACAAGAGGCCTAAGGGGGAAAAAAACATCAGGATTGGCTTCAGTCAGTGGTAGTAAAGATGGAAGATGCCTGGAAGAGTTTTCTCTTTATTTACTATATAAAAAACTCACTGAAATCCAAATGTGGACAGTAGAACACATATGTTAAGCAAGTAGAACAAATATTTATCTACTTTTAGGGTTGGTTCACACGGCAAGAGCTTTTTCTAAGCACTTACGATTTTAAAGAGGAACTGAAATATGTAAAAAAAAAAAAAGTTCCACTTACCTGGGGCTTCTGTCAGCCCTCTGCAGCCTCCCTGTGTCCGCGCCATCTCGGAAAAATCCTCCGGTCCCCTGCCGCATCTCACTTTCAGTTTAGTCAACCTTCACATCTATGGCCACTGCGCCTGCGCGGCCTCGGCTGTGCTCCCATTGCCGGGAGTGTCCTACACAAGTGCAGTACAAGAAAACCTCGTACTGCACCTGAGCAGGACGCTCCCAGTGATGGGAACACTGCAGGGGGCTGGCAGAAGCCCTAGGTAAGTGAAACTTTTTTTTACATATTTCAGTTCCGCTTTAAAAATCTTATGTAATGCTATGTGTGTTCTCATTTGAGGGATGTGATTTTGTAAAAAAACCCAAACAAACAACTTATTGAATTGCATTAGCGAGAGCTTTTCAAATCACTTACATGCTTAAAAAGCTCTTGCAGTGTGAACTAAGGCTGTGGAGTCGGTACAAAAATCATTCGACTCTTCAGTTTATGAAACCACTGACACCAACTCCGATTCCAGGTACCCTAAATGGCTCCGACTCCTCGACTGACTCTTTAGTCTAATACTTACCAGGGCTGTGGATTTGATACAATAAATATCCGACTCCACAGCCTTGGTGTGAACAAGGCCTTACGTGTTTTCATTTCCCTGGGATACTATGGCTGTCCCTGCTGCTTTAAAGGGACCCGAGCAGAGGAATAAAAAGAAAATCTGAGCTTACCTGGGGCTTCCTTCAGCCCACCATAGCCTGCAAGGTCCCTCGACGTTCTCTGGATCCCCACCGTGGTCCCGCTGACGGCTGGGTGCGGGACTTGGGCCACAGTAATGCGTAACTGCGCATCCATGCACCCGGCTCAATCATGAGCCAGTCGCCGTAAGCGTCCTGCACAGCGCAGTCTTTTGAGAACCGCGCATGCGCAGGACACTTACGGAGATGTGCGCGTGATCAAGTCGGATGCGCAGACGTGCAGAGGAAGTTCTGAGTTCAGGTCCGCTTTAATGGGTAGTTCTCATTTTCCTGACAGAGTTCAAACCTCCATTTCACACATGCATGGAAACAAAAAGGCTAGGTATCAGAGAAGTTCACATGAAAGGTAGAATCTAAGCTGGTAGTCCCTGCCTAGGCAGACGCGCTGGCATCTTGCCAGTGAGGGGTGATTAGCTGCACTCAGGACCGTACACATGGTCTATGGATTATGGCATTCATATTTTGGTCATATCAGAGATGAAGAAACAATTCCATCTCTTGGAAATTATGACAGTTAAATGCTGGGACAAAAACACATTTACATATGCTTTATTCGTGGATATCATAAGAGGAACCAAAGTTATTTATTTATCATGAAAAGCACTAGACTAGTAGCCAAGCTTGATGTCTTTTGAAAGGGCAAACATTTGTCAATTATGAATCTGGTACCATATTTTTCATGCCGGGTAAAGGCAAAAGAGGGATGGCTCTGATAAGTCATAACAGTGCCATTTCCCTCCAAGAGTGTGGGGACCTGACTTAACAGGTGCAGGGGCAGTATCGCCCTTCTGATTTAAGGTCCTCCAATTTCTGGGGAGCGGTTTAAAAGGAAGTGCAGGGAGCACCCTAAGCGATATCTTGAAATGGAAAACGACCCTGCCAGACTCACTCTTCATCATTATGGGCGACTTTAATCAAGCTAACATTCACTTGGAGATGCCACACTATATACACAGCACATAACATGCCCCACCAGGAATCAGAACACTCTAGACCACTGCTACACAGTCCTCAAGCGTAAATACAAGGGTATACCTCAAGCGGCCCATGGCAACTACACCTGATCCCCACCTACAGAAGGCACCTTGAGACCTCCAAACCAGTCCTCAGAACTGTCAAACAATGGACGACTGAAGCAAAGCAAACACTACAGGCCTGCTTTGACCGGTTGGCCCTTGCATCACCAAATGGCAACCTGGATGAATGGGTAGACGTCACGTCCTACATCAACTTCTGCACGGAAAACGTGCATCCTGTCAAAATCTTATCGAAGGTTTCCCAGTAACAAGCTACATCTGTTACGCAGACCCTAAGAGTCAGCTTACAAGAGTGGGATACAAGAAGAGTTCAAAACGGCCAAAAACACTCAACAGAGAACTGAGAGTGGAAAAAAAAAAGTTCTCTGACAAATTGCAGCTGAGCCTAACCTCAAACAACTTACACAAAATCTGGAAAGGCCTCAAAGCAGCCACAAATATTAAGAGTCTTCCTCAACAAACCACTCCCAGCATCAAGCTATCTGAAGACCTGAACAGGTTCTACTGAAGGTTTGAGGGCAACCAAGTGAGCTCCCCCAGGACTGTGCTCATCACCTGCCCTCTACCCCCTCTTCCCAAACCAGCCCTAGCTCCACTGATGGTGGTGATATTAAAACACCTAAAGGAAACAAACCCAGAAAAGCACCAGGCCCAGATAGCATGTCAAACCTCTGCCTGAAAACCTGTGCAGCCCAGCTGGCCCCAGTCCTTACCTCCCTGTTCACACAGTCTCTAGAACAAAGGGTATCCTCCTGTCTTAAAGGATACCCAAAGTGACATGTGACATGATGAGATAGACGTGTATGTACAGTGCGTAGTACACAAATAACTAGGCTGTGTTCCTTTTTTTCCTTTCTCTGCCTGAAAGAGTTAAATATCAGGTATGTAAGTGGCTGACTCAGTCCTGACTCAGACAGGAAGTGACTACAGTGAGACCCTCACTGATAAGAAATTCCCCTTTTTTATCCCTTTCCTGCTCTCAGAAGCCATTTTCTGCTAGGAAAGTGTTTTATAGTTGGAATTTCTTATCAGTGAGGGCCACACTGTAGTCACTTCCTGTCTGAGTCAGGACTGAGTCAGGCACTTACACACCTGATATTTAACTCTTTCAGGAAGTAAAAAAGGAACCTAGCCTAGTTATTTGTGTTCTAGGCACTGTACATACACGTTTATCTCATCATGTCACATGTCACCTCGGGTATCCTTTAAAGAGTAACTGTCAGGCTGCAAAAGCTAATTTAAACCTCTATTCTCCTGTGTTAAACAGTTTAGAAGGAAGCCAAAAAGGCAATACTGAAGTTAAAAATCTCTTACTGTGATGTGTGCTGAACAGCAAGGCTGTTATTCCCAAGCTCTGTAAGGAGACCGGCAGGACGCATAACAGATACTGCAAAGCATTCTGGGGCTGCTTCTCCCCAGTGCACTACCTTGGGTCATCCCCTTCATTTCCCTATCACGCCCTAAGGCTGCTTTCACAGTGAGAAGTTACAGGCTCATGTTACAGCAGCTTCTAACAGCAGCAGCCTAAACTCACAGCACTGAAAAATCACAGGGCACATGTTCCGTTAGAGTATACTGCATGAGTCCACTATTGTTCCTAGCCACATGGCTAATTAATATTCACTGCACAGTAGTGTTGTTCATTAGGATCTTTTTTGTGAGTGGAATCATCAGGAAGCAGGGAGGATATGACATCACAATTGGCTTCATAGGAGACAGACAAACATGGAACCTGCCATGAGCTGTCAGGAGCATTATTCTCTGCAAATCCTATATAAAAATTCTGTGAAATCCAAATGTGGACAGTAAAATGCATATGTAATGAAAGTAGAGCCAATATTTAGCTACTGATATATGTTTTTTTTTTTTCTGAGACCCTATACCTAACAGCTCCTCTTTAACCCATTCGCGTTCCGTCGTTTTCACTTGAGAAATGTTCACCTCCCATTCATTAGCCTATAACTTTATCACTACTTATCACAATGAACTGATCTATATCTTGTTTTTTCCGCCACCAATTAGGCTTTCTTTGGGGGGTACATTTTGCTAAGAGCCACTTTACTGTAAATGTATTTTAACAGGAAGAATAAGAAAAAAACTGAAAAAATTCATTATTTCTCAGTTTTCAGCCATTATAGTTTTAAAATAATACATGCCTCCATAATTAAAACTCACGTATTGTATTTGCCCATATGTCCCGGTTATTACACCGTTAAAATTATGTCCCTATCACAATGTATGGCGACAATATTTTATTTGGAAATAAAGGTGCATTTTTTCCGTTTTGCATCTATCACTGTTTACAAGTTTAAAATAAAAAAAATATAGAAGTATTTCATCTTTACATTGATATTTAAAAAGTTTAGACCCTTATGTAAATATTTACATGTTTTTTTTTTTTATTGTAATGTTTTTTGTTTTTTTTTTATATTAAACATTTTATTTGGGTAGTTTTGGGAGGGTGGGATGTAAACATGTGATTTATAATGTAAATGTGTGTTTGAATTTTATTTTTTTTACTTTTAGTTTAGTTTTTGGCCACAAGATGGCGGCCATGAGTTTGTTTACATGACGTCACTCTAAGCGTAACACACGCTTAGAGCGACGTATGGAGTACGTTACAGCCAGAAAAAGCAAAGCTTCCGAGAGAAGCTGTCGCTTTTTCAGCGGGGGAGAGGAATCAGTGATCGAGCACCATAGCGCGATACACTGATTGCCTGGCTAACGAACCGCGGGCCAGGAGCGCGCGCAATCGGCCGCGGGAGCGCGCATGGTTCCTGGACGTAGGAACCAAAATAGGTTAAGAAATCTATAATCATACCAATCCTGAGGAAGCCAATAGCCATCGACCTAAATAACTATAGACCAGTTGCTCTAACACCGAATGTAATGAAGGTTTTTCTAGAGCTCTAATCGCCAACAGAGCAAATAGGTCCGTAGAGGATGCCATAATCAGCCTAGAGCACCTTCTAAACCACCTAGACAGGCCAACAACCTATGCCAGAATTCTCCTTCTAGATTTCAACTCAGCATTCAACACCATTACCCCAACATCCTCTTCGACAAGCTTGTTCACCTTAACCTGCTGGACGGTATGGCACGGCTGCGCATAGTTTTTTTTTTGTTTTTTTTTTACAACTAATTTTTTTAAATCGTGTAGCTAGCCTAGCGCTAGCTACATGATGATACCCCCCCCCCCCCCCCCTCCCTTCCGATTCCCACCCACCCTTCTGATCGCTGCCGGCGCCTGTGCCCGTCAGGAAATCCCTGATAGTCCTGATCCACCCCTCAGCGCTGCCTGGCACTGATTGGCCAGGCAGCGCATGGGGTCTGAGGGGGGGGGGGGCCCTATTACGCGGCGGATCGGCGGCGATCGGAGAAACACGCAGCTAGCAAAGTGCTAGCTGCGTGTTCAGAACGCTAGGGCGACTTACGAGGTCAAAATACTGCAAAAAGTTAAATGCTACGAAGGACACCATCCACGCCCCCTCCCATTCATTCCGCCTTGCCCCGCTGTAATACTGACCCCGGTCGGGTTACAACCCCTTCGAACGGGTCATCATTCCCCCCTCAACATGGATGCCACTAGGTCCTCCTCCCGATGCACCCGATGTATAACATGGAGACAGACGGGAGTAATGACGTGGCGGGAGGCCCTAGAGCTGCGCAGCCGCAATCGCATCTATGCAGACTGCGCAGCCGCTGCAGCCATGTTGAGGGGGGAATGATAACCCGACCCATTCGGAGTGGTCGGGACCCGACCGGGGCCAGTATTACAGCGGGGGTTAAGGCGGAATGAATGGGAGGGCGTGGATGGCGTCCTCTGTAGATCAGGAATCTAAAAAGGTATTTAACTTTTTCAGTATTTTGACCTCGTAAGTCCTTTAATGTATACCCCAGCCTCTGCGGCTGGCTGAAAGACTTTTTAACAAACCGGACTCAAGTCATCAAACTTGGCACCTTCTCGTAAGTGCGAGTCACCAACACAGACGCTGACCAGGCGTGCGTCCTGTACCCAATCCTGTTTTCATTGTACACAAACTACTGCACCTCAAAGAACAGTACTGTACTGTCTAAGATATCAAGTTTGCGGATGACACCACCTAATAGACGGGAATGATGAACATAATCCAAACATGATTATGCCTGTTGCCTAGAGATTGCGAACATCTGCAACTAACAACTATCTGCAGCTAACAACCTCGTCCTAAACAAGGCTAAAACCACGGAACTGATCATTGACTTCAGGATAAGCACCCCTGAACTCCCCCCAATCATCTTTCAAGGTACAGAGGTCACCAGAATCCCACATGACCGCTTCCTGGGCACCACCATCTCCAATAACCCAAGGTGGGAGGAAAATACCATGAAATCCCAGAAGAAAGCCCGAACAACAGCTATTCTTTCTGCAGCAAATTGAAAAAAATTTGGAACGTTGCAAGATCTCATGACCTGCTTTTACTCTGCTCTTCCATCATTTTATGGTATGCAAAGGCCTCAGCGAGCAACAGATACAAGCTAAAGAGAATCATAAATTCCGTGGAAAGGATCATTGGTACACCCCCCCCCCCCCCCCCCCACACACACACACACTAAATCTTCTTTTACTCCTCCAGACTGCATTTGAGGGCATTAGGATAGCAAAAGACCCTTCTCACCCCTTCAACTGCCATCTCAAACGTCATCCCTCGGGACGCTGCTACAGGTCCTCCTTACCCACCAAGACTACTAGATACAGAAACTCCTTCTTTCCCCAAGCTGTGCATATTCTTAACCTACACCCCCACCGGCTTCGGTGCACAGTACGCCTTTTTCAATGTATACTGTCGATGTCCTTTGTACTAGCAGTGTCTCCTTTTGTACTACTGCACAACTATAAGTCCTTATCTTGTACTGCTGAGCTTGTCTGTGCCAAAAAGAATTCCATGTACTACCCCTCTGTACTTGGCAAAATAAAATCTGATTCGAATTTACATGTTTCATCTTCCATCTGCCAAGGAACATCTACAGAAGCCAAGCACGGAGATCGTTGTACTGGACTTGCTTTAAAGATATTGAAGCATGAACACGGCTGTAATCGTGGGCCACTGCTCATCCGCAGAAGCTTCTCTCTTGATCGCAATTCCATGGGTGGGAGCACAGAAAGCTCTCAGCTATGGGAGCGTGATTGAGAGTGGTGCATCTGCACAATAGCTTATGATCACATATTTTACTCCTTTTATATTAACTGCTGGCTAAGTTATGTTGATCAAATTTTTCTATAATAATCCTGTCATTTTTTTTTACTTTGTAAATAAAAGATCTAAATCAATGAGTCCTCATCCACCCCCAACCACCTCTCAGTGGGAGTCCACCAAGGCTCAGTCCTTGGCCCCCTACTGTTCTCCCTATACACATCCTCCATTGGCAAGATTATCTCCTCCATGGGTTTTAACTATCATCTGTATTCAGATGACAACCTAGATTTACCTCCACACCACTACCATGGACAAGGTCTCCTCCTGCCTATCAGCCATCTCCTCCTGGATGTCCGCTAGGTTCCTAAAACAAAATCTAGACAAAACAGAATTTATGGTCTTCTCACCCCGGCCACTACCATACGCCCTACCTCGCAAGCCCGCTGTCTGGCAGTCACCTGGGACTCTGCACTCTCCTTCACTGCCCACATCCAAAACTTCACAAAGTCCTTTAACTTCCACCTTCGTAACATCTGCAAGATGCTGGTCCTCTCTTCGGATACACAGGGGTGGGGGCTTTCCCTCTCTCCGGATACACTGGGGTGGGGGGCTGGCCCTCTCTCCGGATACACAGGGGTGGGGGGCTGGCCCTCTCTCCGGATACACAGGGGTGGGGGCTGGCCCTCTCTCCGGATACACAGGGGTGGGGGCTGGCCCTCTCTCCGGATACACAGGGGTGGGGGGCTGGCCCTCTCGCCGGATACACAGGGGTGGGGGCTGGCCCTCTCGCCGGATACACAGGGGTGGGGGCTGGCCCTCTCGCCGGATACACAGGGGTGGGGGCTGGCCCTCTCGCCGGATACACAGGGGTGGGGGCTGGCCCTCTCGCCGGATACACAGGGGTGGGGGCTGGCCCTCTCGCCGGATACACAGGGGTGGGGGCTGGCCCTCTCGCCGGATACACAGGGGTGGGGGCTGGCCCTCTCGCCGGATACACAGGGGTGGGGGCTGGCCCTCTCGCCGGATACACAGGGGTGGGGGCTGGCCCTCTCGCCGGATACACAGGGGTGGGGGCTGGCCCTCTCGCCGGATACACAGGGGTGGGGGCTGGCCCTCTCTCCGGATACACAGGGGTGGGGGCTGGCCCTCTCTCCGGATACACAGGGGTGGGGGCTGGCCCTCTCTCCGGATACACAGGGGTGGGGGCTGGCCCTCTCTCCGGATACACAGGGGTGGGGGCTGGCCCTCTCTCCGGATACACAGGGGTGGGGGCTGGCCCTCTCTCCGGATACACAGGGGTGGGGGCTGGCCCTCTCTCCGGATACACAGGAGTGGGGGCTGGCCCTCTCTCCGGATACACAGGGGTGGGGGCTGGCCCTCTCTCCGGATACACAGGGGTGGGGGCTGGCCCTCTCTCCGGATACACAGGGGTGGGGGCTGGCCCTCTCTCCGGATACACAGGGGTGGGGGCTGGCCCTCTCTCCGGATACACAGGGGTTAGGGCTGGCCCTCTCTCCGGATACACAGGGGTGGGGGCTGGCCCTCTCTCCGGATACACAGGGGTGGGGGCTGGCCCTCTCCGGATACACAAGGGTGGGGGCTGGCCCTCTCTCCGGATACACAGGGTGGGGGCTGACCCTCTCTGTATAAGTACATAGTGTAAGGAATGCTTCTCTCCCTCCCTGAATACACAGTGGGGGCTGCCCCTCTCTGTATAGGGCAGTCTCTCTCTCCCTCTTTATATACACAGCATGGGGGGGCATCTCTCACCTTCTCTTTCTTTGTTTTGTTAGGCATATCTGCGACGTCTTGTCTGACAGTCTACTTAGTGAGAATTCGGTTTAATATTTCTTTAGGCGTCCAGTCCGCTGCCTCTCTCCAGGGTCTCGCTCTTCTGATGGCATTCAGAGTGGTCTCTTTCTCCAGCAGTCTACGATGGCAGTTGGTGGTTTTTCCCAAATCCAAGCTATTACCTTATGTGTCAGTAAAGGAGATTCTGATGTCAGTTAGGTGGTCTCTTGTGGAGTTAATGTTTTCTCTGGTCAGCGAAGTAAAGGCCACAGGCCTTATATAAGTTTGTGGAGGTCTCTTTGCTGCTCTACGGTGCAGAGATTTTTTCCTGCTGGATACAGTGTAGATGAGGTTAGGAGGCGGCAGTAAATATGTTTCTATAGGGTCAGTTTGAGGATCTCAGCAGTGCTGGTCTCTCTGGTATCAGTAGGGTGGTCTCAGCAGTACTTGTCTCTCTGGGGTCAGTTAGGTGATCTCAGCAGTATGTTTGTGGTCAGATATGGAGTCTGCAGCTTACATGGGAGGTGTTAAAGTGGGGGAGAGGCCTCTCAGGCAACTGGAGGAGGGGTCTGGGCTGTCAGGCAGCTGGAGGACTGTAAGGGTCTCTGTTATTAGGTAGGAGGGTGTGGAGTCTGTTAGGCAGGGGAGGGGTTTGTGCTTTTAGGCAGGTTAGAGGGGTCTGTACTGTCAGGCAGGTGGTGGTGGGGGTCTGGGCAGGCAGGTAGGGGGAGAGGTATGTGCTGTCAGGCAGGTGTGTGTATGTGGGGGGGGGGGGGGGGTCTGGGCAGTCAGGCAGGTAGGTGGGGGAGGGGGTCTGTGTTGTCAGGTAGGTGGGGGAGGGGTCTGTGTTGTCAGGTAGGTGGGGGAGGGGTCTGTGTTGTCAGGTAGGTGGGGGAGGGGTCTGTGTTGTCAGGTAGGTGGGGGAGGGGTCTGTGTTGTTAGGCACGTGAAAGGGAGGTATCTGGGCAGTCAAGCAGGTGGGGGAGGGTTCTCTGCTGCTAGGCAGGTGTGGAGGATAAGTCTGGGCAGTCAGGCAGGTGGGGGGAGGGGTCTCTGCTGTCAGGTCCCGCTGTGGGGGTTCTGTTGTAGATTCGGCGTCCCCCGTTATTGGGGAGTCTCCGATATTAATAAGGGGTCTCCTAGAATCAGACAGTGGGGGGAGAGGTTTCCGATGGTCTCCAGGGGGGTCTCCGGCCTCTCCCGGCACTCAGCTCTCTCTCCTTCGGGTCGGCGTTGGACGCATGACGTCAGCGAGAGCGGGAAGACGTAGCAGCGTACGTGTTGCCATGGTAACAGAAGGTTTGCCGCCCCAGCAATTTTTGTCGTCTGCAGAGAATATGTTTCGTCATAATCCCGCCCAGTGACCCTCCCTTATCACGGCAACCGCTCCCAGTCCCGCCTCCTCTGTACTAGAAATTGATTGGCTGCCTCTGGAGCTGAATGACGCCGCGGATGAAAGCCCAGGCATCGCCTACTCGCTTGTTATGTGACGACAATCTGTGGTGAGGCTCCAGAATCATGGCCGCTCCCGGGCAGCGGACACCGGAAGTAACGTCACGGGGTTGCGTTTGACTTTGCTCCCGGTAGTGCGCGGTGTAGTTTCACATGCGGGCGGAACAGGGCTCCCCGGGGGGCCCCCTAATGTTTGTGCGTACCCGAGGCCCCCTTACCCCCCGCCGCCTCCTACTTTACCCACCCTGCGCAGAGGAGGGGCGAAAGCTGAAAGAGGAGGGGCAAGCAAAGGAGGTGGGGGATCAGCCCATGAAGTACACAGATAGGGCAGAGCAGTTGGGGAGGGATTCTGGGTCAGTGGGTGGAGTTGTAGGAGGAGCTATAGACTTCCATGTGTTCCTCCCTGATCTGTGCTCCCCGGTGGTCTCCAGCTTTGCTCGGGGGTCTTCTCCATCAAGGCTGCGTGTGGCTCCGGTAGATGCGGAATCCCTGGTGCGGGCTGGGGTGCTGCAGGAGGTGGGGGGACCCCTGGATAGGGCTGCTGCATTGTGGGTAAGCAAAAACCAGCTACGGGATCTGGGGCTGTACCATCGTGAGTGGGTTTGGCTTTCTGTGCCGGAGCGCGGGGGAGGGAGACAACATTTGGCCATCATAGTGGTGGCAGAGCTGTGGCTGGGGAATCCCCATAAATACAGCAATCTACTGAGCAGCCCCTGGGTCTCTGGAAGGGGAGCCCCTCCTGGCACTGCCCTCATCTCCGCCACACTCAGCTTTAACATGGCGTCTGGAAGCGGCCCAATCACCGAAGTGTCCATAGAGGTGAGAGGGACAGATTAGTGTTATTCGGGAAAGGTCTCATGTATCCAGGCCATTGGCTGTATGAGATATAAGAGGCTTGGTTGTAATGGTTCACGCTGTTCTGAGATCAGGCCTCTGTTGTGTGACCAGGTCTTTGTTGTGTGACCAGGTCGCTGATATCTGACTGGGTTGTTGTCGTTTTTTATAGATCGGGGGCGTCAAACTCAAATACAAAGTGGTCCGAAATTGCACATTTGGATGTAGGCGCAGGCCAACCTCAATGTCTACTGGCCACCTTCCTCCCTTATAAAGTTCCCAAGTGTCTAATGGCCTTCCTACAACCCTTACACAGTTCCCTGATGTTTAGTGGTCCCCCTCCCCTATACAGTTCCCTGGTACTTAATGATCCCCTCCCCTATACAATTCCCTGGTGTCTAGTGGTCCTCCCTCCACTATTTATTTATTGTATTTTTAAAGCGCCAACATATTACGCAGTGCTGGACAATAAGTAGGTATATTTATTTCCCTGGTGTCTAGAGGCCCCCAACCTCCCCTATACAGTCCCCTGGTGTCTAGCGGCCCCAACCTACCCTATACAGTTCCCTGGTGGCTAGAGGCCCCCACCCTCCCCTATACAATACCTTGGAGTCTAGATGCCCATACCCTCCTCTATACAATTCTCTGGTTTCTAGTGCTTTCCCTCTACCTACCCCATATGGCTTCCCTGTTGTTCTAGGGCTTCACCTCCAGTATAGCTTCCCTGGTGTTCTAGAGTGGGCAAAACATAATACAAAGTGGGGAAACCTCTTGAGGGCCAAATTAAATAGCTCTGAGGGCCAGATTTGGCCCGCGGGCCAGAGTTTGACATGTATGGTATATCATAATTGGGAGGTGAGTCTTAAAAATCTCATACAAAAATATATGAATCCTCATACAAGTAGTCCACCACGCTCGAATTGTTACATGTGTTTCAAAAAGAGGATCACGAGAAACAACAATAAAAAATGATATTAGTGTCCAGCTTTATTATATAAAAAATGCAAAATATTCAGATAAAAAGACTTTTGTATAAAAAGGTTTGAAAGACAGAGTAGATCCTCCCAATAGGAATCGTACAGTCTTGACAACTTCAGACATAAATCATTGTACGCTTTGATAGCATTGTAGTTAGGGCAACGACACTCGTTCGTTTCGGGTCAGAGTAGCCCCTTAATCAGGCCTTTGCAAAACAAAAAATCGAAAAACAGACAAATGCACTTATTAATATGTACACAAAATGATGTCATAAAAATGCCCATAGAATTGGGATACAGAAACTTGAAAAAAGAGAGGTGTATTGAAATGGACAAATGATAGTTGCAACCAATACAAACAAAATGACGAGCATCCATTCCACCATTGTCTATAGATAAAACAGTAATCAGACCAAGATGAGCAGTAGGGAGTGATCACAGGTGATATATACTGACCCCACACTTGCTTAGAGAGCACCAATAGGAGACCCATACAATAGTAAGAAAATAAACACCGTATATTCCAGCGTATAAAACGACCCCCCCCAGGGACGGATCAAGACCAAGTTGCGCCTGGGGCAAGGTCAGGTTTTGCGCCTAAACTGCCATTCATTTTGCCGCCTTTTTAAGAATTCAACAAACTGCGCCTGGGGCAAGATACCCGCTTGCCCCCCCCCCCCCCCTAGATCCGTCCCTGCCCCCCCCCCCCCCCCCCACCAACATTTCTAGTTAAAATAGAGTTTGAGATATGCTCGCCGTATAAGACAAGCCCTCTTCCAACTTACACCAAATAAAAATGAAAAAAACTTCATATACTGGTTCTATGTATGAACAGATACTGGTGCTGTACTGTATGTTACCCAGCATATAACAGTACATAGGCGATTGACTGGTTGGATTGGTCAACTCTCCCTAAGTGGATGGGTCGGCTCTCCTTGTCTACCTGTTTATCAGAGCGGTATGGAATAGATGATGCTGTGCCCATAAATCACACCTCTTTCACCCTTCTGGCCCACCCTTGTATCCTATTTACCTCCCTCTCCGCCTCATAGATCTCACACATGTTCGCCTGCACCGCTTTACTACAGTCCTGAGCAGCGAGATCTGAGAGGCGGTATCAGAATTTTCAGAGGTTAAAAAGTAGTCTTATACACTAGAATATACAGTAATATAGTCAGATAGGATAGGTAAAAGTAGTCTTATACACTAGAATATACAGTAATATAGTCAGATAGGATAGGTAAACAGTTGGTCACAAATAGGGCTGTTGTGGTTTGACAATTGCAGGTAGTCAGCATGGTGCAGAAGGTGCCAGATTTGGTACCAGTGATAGTTGTTTGATCAGTGTGTGAACAGTAGTCTGGTGTTTAGGTGAAGATAACGTTTTGTTGATACACTTTCTGTTCTCTGCACAGCGCTTCAGCACTGAGCTCACACAGGGAAGCCGATCTACTCTTGCGGATCCACCATTTGCTCAAGAGGTTTATATAGACATTGTGCGGTCGCCAAACTACAGCAGTGAGGCGTCCTATCAGCAGGCTCTGTACCAGCATTTCCGTACACCCAGGTCTGTGAACCTGTCCTTTTTTTGCTCATCCTTCACTTTTCTCACTATATGAGTTCCTCGCTGGTGTGTCTGAGTAATGTCTCCTTTGAGGTCTCCCTGTGGCCTGGCCCCATTTTCCATCTTCTCCTATCCATATCTCATCCACTATCTCCCTTTCTTTATGTCCCATCCTCCATATATTCTGCTAGCCAGCCGGCTGCAGCCTCCCAATCTACTCTGTAACCACAGACAATCCAATCAAGTGGATACAATTGATGTGTCGGATTACTGGAATGGGGTTTATAGACAGACCAGGAGGGGTTTGGACACGCATACATTTACTACGCACAATTAAACTGTAAACTGCCATCACATCTTTTGATTCGGGAAAAAGTTAACACAACCTAACGTTACCCCTTCCCAATGCTCCCGGCTCTGTGACTCATCCACGTATCCACCTGATATCTCTTCCATGATCTCTTCCTCGTGTTCCCAACTCTGTGTCTCTTCATCCACGTATCCACCTGATATCTCTTCTTCCATGATCTCTTCCCCATGCTCCCAGCTCTGTGACTCATCCACGTATCCACCTGATATCTCTTCCATGATCTTTTCCTCATGTTCCCAACTCTGTGTCTCCTCATCCACTTATCCACCTGATATCTCTTCTTCCATGACTCCTTCCCAATGCTCCCAGCTCTGTGACTCATCCACGTATTCACCTGATATCTCTTCTTCCATGACCTTTTCCTTATGCTCCCAGCTCTGTGTCTCCTCATCCATGTTCCTCCTTCATATCTCTTCATCCATGTCCTTTTTCTTATGCTTCCAGCTCTGTGTCTCTTCATCCATGTTCTTCCCGCATATATTTTCTTCCATGTCCTTTTTCTTATGCTCCCAGCTCTGTGTCTCCTCATCCATGTTCTTCCCGCATATCTTTTCTTCCATGTCCTTTTCCTTATGCTCCCAGCTCTGTGTCTCCTCATCCATGTTCCTCCCTCATATCTCTTCGTCCATGGCCCCTTCCTGATGCTCCCAGCTCTTTGTCTCCTCATCCTTGTTTTTCCCCCCATATCTCTATTTTCATGACTGCTTCCTCATGTATCCTGTTCGTTGTTCCCTTCTCCCTTCCTCAGTTTTCCACTCCTCTTGTCACCTTCCCTATGACCCTTTATGCCATGGCCTTTTTCTTATGCTTTGGAGGTACAAACTGACTTGTGTTTGTGTTTTAGGGCTGTACAAGTCGGAGCTGTTTTGTGTGTATCGAGTCTCTCCCATGCTGAGTTCCTGCACAACAAGTCCAGCATCCCTGTGAGGTAAAGGGACTTTGCTACTTCCAGCTGATGTCATGTCATATCTGTTTGCTGGGTCTGTGTCCCTCCAGCTTCTTCAATGATAGGAAACCGCCCATACTCTATTCCCTCTATGTGTGCAAGAACAAATTCTCCCCGCTCTCCCCAGGCAAATTCTGTGCTAATCTGTTTTGCCTACCATATACAAATTGCAGCTATCTTGTGTCCCATGTAACAAGTGAAACCATATTGTCCCCTTGTGCAGTCTCCTGTCCCCCCTTGTAACTAGTCAAGCCATTTTGCCCCCTTATAGCAAGTGCAGTCTCCAGTTCCCCCCCCCCCCCCCCAATGTAACTAGTCCAGCCATAATGTCCCCCATGTAACAAGTGCAGCCATCATGTCCCCCATATAGCAGGTGCGGCTATCATGTCTGCCATAAAACAAGTGCAGTGATGATGTTCCCTGTATAGCAAGTGTGGCCATCTGGTCTGCCATAAAACAAGTGCAGCTTTCATGTCCCCTGTATAACAAGTGCGCCCATCAAGACCCCTGTATAACAAGTGCGGACATATAACAAAAGCAGCTGTTATGTCCTCCATATAATAAGTGCGGCCATCATGTCCCCCATATAATAAGTGCAGCTTATAGGTCCCTGTGTTGCAAGGCCCTCTGATCTGCCTGCATCACGTCTCTGCTGATTGCACATAGATTTCCTAACATCCAGGGCCACAATCTACACAGCCAGCTAAGATTTAGGTAGATGAGATTGGGGAGGTGCACATGTACATACAATTATTGTGAACACTAAACAGTAAACTGCCACCACATTTCAAGTCTGTGAGATCAGCTGCTAGTAACTAACTAAATCCTTCAAAAGTTATTGTAGAACAAACTTGTTCTATGTAACAATATAATCTCTATATGGTAATCCTCTTCATATGCAAGGTTCAGTTCTGTATATAGACAAGAAACAGGTAGATTAGTCTTCAAATGATTTTAGATCATTTATTTACAAAACTAAAAAGAGTGCATTTCAAAGTTATAATAGAAAAATGTCATGACAAATGAACATAATAAAGCCAGCAGTGAAAATAAGAACGGGAACATAGCAGGAAGTACTTACAGTAGGTATGAGATGGAGACCAGCATAATGGTCTCCTAGTGGACTCATCTAATGGTTGTTTGGTGGCAGAAAAATTGTGCTCACTGCCCCTCTATTTAAACATCTGTGCTCAGATGGGGGAGACAGGGCGCTTCCCAACCCTTGCGTTATTGGGTGGAAACCTTGTACGCTTGGAGGCAAATGACACAGTTATGTTTAACAGGGCTATCTCTCCTCTGGCTTACAAAGTATGCATCATTTGTTAGCAGATTCATAATCTGCTCATTTTATCGTCTCCAAGGACACCGAATTTGACTTTTTTAGTGTTTTATCATAAAGAACTTAAAGTGGTACTGTCATCAAAAAATGTTTTCCCCTAAAACACAATAAAAAATGAATATGGGGCGTGGCTGCCTGGCAATGGAGTGAGACGTGCCCCACAGCAACTCCCAGTGTATTCATCATCAGCCAGTAGGGATGATCAGTGATATGCAACTTTTCCGAGTTGATGCAAATTTAGGCACATAATTATGCAAATATATGCAGTTTGAAAATGGACCAATCAATTTAAACCCAGGTTTAAAAGGATTGGTCCATTTTCAAGCTGCATATATGTGCATAAAAAATTGCATAAACTCGGAAGCTTTAGCATGTCATTGATCATCCCCATCAGCCAGCTGAAAAATCCTTTAGTGCCAGCGTAACACAGACCAGAGGTGAGCACGTTAGACCCGCAGCATGACGTGGAAAGGGCAAAGAGGAGAGCGGTGAACCAGGGCCCAGCAAAAAGCAAGATGGCAGCGGCGATACTCCGGTTGGTAAACAGACCAAGGCTTCGGACAAGATAAAGGATGTGGCTGCTAAACTGCAGTAATACGTATGTAAAACTGCTTCAGGGGCCTGGCCTGAGCATGAGGGCTCCGGTTGTGGTGAGGAGCAACGTGTTCAGGGCTGGGGGGGCAAGCAGCAGTGGCCAACAGAATCTGTCTCCAGTGAAAATAATGTAATAAAAAACTGCTTCATTTTTACAATATTTATGTATAAATTATTTAGTGTTTGCCTATTGTAAATATTTTAAATCCCTGATTTACATTCTGACATTTATTACATGGTGACATTTTTAATGTTGGCAGGTGATATAGCTTCTGCATGCTTTTTTGGCAGTTGGAAACAGCTGTAAACAGCTATTTCCCACAATGCAACAAGGTTCACAGACAAGAAACTGCCAGAAGTACCACAGTCCTCAGAGTTTCTTGTGGGAGAGGTTTCACCACAATATCAGTCATACAGCGCCCCCTGATGGTCTTTTTGTGAAAAGGAATAGATTTCTCATGTAAAAAAGGGGTATCCGCTACTGATTGGGATGAAGTTCAATTCTTGGTCTCTCTTTAAAGAAAACCTGAACTGAAAATAAAAGTCAAAATAAACATACCCAAGTCATACTTACCTCCTGTGTAGTCTACTCCTCAATCTATTTTTCCTCTCCTGCGTCCTGTTTGTCCACTGTGATCAAGGGAATTCTCCGTCCTCCATTTTGAAAATGGCTATTACCCTATAACAGCTTCCTGGTCAGCACACTGTTAAACTGTAACATCGCCCACTTGAGCCATAGGGAAACATGCACACATCAGTTCTCCTCTCAGCTGTAACTACCAACAACTGATACATAACTGACAGCAACTGATATATTTCAGTTCTGACAGTCAGAACTGGAAGGGATCACTGTAAGAAGAAAATGGTGAGCTTCTGAGAGGAACTGATGGCAAGGTAACTATGTAATGTTCATTTGAAGTTACCTCATGTGTTTATTTTAAATAATTTTACTCAGTACAGGTTCTCTTTAAGCAGCTCCCTGGCATGCAGCAATCTCACCTTGTGACCTTGTGGCAGACACTGCTGTAGCTGAGCACACCTTATCTGATACACTCATACCTTCCAACTTTTTGAGATGTGAAAGAGGGACACTTAAAGTAAGTGTCCATGGAAAAAAAAAGATCCCCTTACCTGGGGCTTCCTCCAGCCCGTGGCAGCCATCCTGTGTCCTCGCCGCAGCTCCGGAGGCTCCTGGTCTTCTCCGCTGCAGAACCCGACCTCGCCAGGTCGGGTTCCGTGTCGGTGTCTTCTGCTCTCCACCACGCGGGTCACGTGGTCCAGCCAACGTCATCAGGACGCTGCTGCGCAGGCGCAGTAGTTATGTGCCTTCGCAGTACCGTCCTGATGACGTCAGCCTGACCACATGACCCGCGCGGTGGAGCGTAGAAGACGCCGACCCGGAACCCCGACCTGGTGAGGTCGGGTTCTGCAGCGGAGAAGACCGGGAGCCACCGGAGCTGCGGCGAGGGCACAGGATGGCTGCCACGGGCTGGAGGAAGCCCCAGGTAAGTGGATCTTTTTTTTTTTTCTTTATTCCTTGGATGTTTCCTTTAAAGTGGATACAAGATAAACTTTTACTTATTGAATAATTGTGTTCCTTTCATATAGTTTATAGGGCATTTCTCTAGCCAAATCCTTTTTTTTTTGTTTTAATACTGTAATTCCCTATAAACTACTGTATATACTCGCATATAAGCCAACCCACGTATAAGACAAGATACCCACTTTTCCATTAGGAACCAGGAAAAAGTGATTGACTCCCATATAAGTCACCCCCCAGTATAGCCCCCTCTACAGTAGCCAGAAGTGCCCCCAGTACAAGTCATTCCTTATCCCCATAGCCAGGTGTGCCCCAAGGATGATACTGCTGTGTCTCAAGACGCCACTAGATGGCATCATAGATATGAGACACAGAGATTGCCACATAGGAGGAATACCCAATCATTGCTTGCATGCTCTTCTCCACAGGCTAGGGGACACAGGTAGTCTTGAGCAGAGCACTCTGCACACCATGTTGGAGAGCATGCGGGCACGGACACAGCAAGGAGCCAGCTGGCAAGAGCAGGATGACTAGTGCAAGAATCTTACACTCTTCTGCCAGTAACAAAACCTGCTCCACCATCTGTTCCGCTCCACTGACTCGCATATAAGCCGAGGGGGTAACTGCCCACAGCTTCTCCAGAGTGCCTTGGCACTCTCAGATCCATGTAGCAAGGGCTTATGGGAGCTCAGTCTGGGCAGGAGGAGGAGGTGTTACTAGCCAGAGATTTCAGAGGCAGAGGGAGGAGGGGGGGGGGGGGGAGTGCAGTTTTCACAGGCTGAGGGCTGGAGATACAGATCAGCTTGCCTGTGTGTAATGTGACAAACAGAACATGGAATTGTATTGTATCACAGGAATAAATAATCATAAACTGTTGAAGCTGTTTGCAGCTAGATTTGCTTTGTAAACTATCTAAACTTTAGATTAGATATATAGACAAATTACTTGTTATAGTTAGTTTTTCATCTAGGATTCACTTTAAGCCACACCCCCACCACACCCCTAATCATGCCCCCGGTACAGTCATGAATACCATAAAGATTTCATAAGAAAAATATGTTGTTTTATAACTCAAAGGACACTGGTCCTTTCTATCCTGGTTCATTTTCCTTCATATTAACATTTGAAAATTAGAAATATAGCAATTTAAAGGAGTCATCAGGGAATCTTAAGAAAATAAGTGCTACTTACCGGGGCTTCCTCCAGCCCCAAGCTCCCAGCATGTCCCTCGCCGCAGCTCTGTCTTCAGCCGGTCGCCGCAGCTCCGTCCCGGTCCCCGGCGATGACGTCAGGGCGACCTCCAGGTCGGCCTGTACTGCGTCTGCGTGAGCGGCGCTGTCAATCACCGGCAAGTGGGCCGGAGCGGACTGCGCAGGCACAGAACTACTGCACCTGCGCAGTCCGCTCCGGCCCACGTGGCGGTGATTGACAGCGCTGCTCACGCAGGAGCAGTACAGGCCGACCTGGAGGTCGCCCTGACGTAATTGCCGGGGACCGGGAGCGAGCTGCGGTGAACGGCTGAAGGCAGAGCTGCGGCGAGGGACATGCTGGGAGCTTGGGGCTGGAGGAAGCCCCCGGTAAGTAGCACTCATTTTCTTAAAGATCCCCTGATGACTCCTTTAACGGACGGGAATAACATTTTGAGTCAATCAAACACATTTTTCAGTAGAGAAATACATATATTTACATAGAAAAAGGACAATAGACAAAGTCCTGAAAGAGGGGCAAATGAGGAGGAAAGAGGGACAGATGGACAGGGTTCCCAAAGAGGGACTGTCCCTTCAAAAGAGGGACAGTTGGGAGCTAGGGATATACTGTCTGCTGTCATGACCTGCAATGCTGCCATAGGGGCCCTCACAGCACAGAATGGAGGTTTGAAAGAAGAGATAGGCCTTCTAAGTCAAGATTTGTCTAATATCAGAGATGACACTATTGAATTACAAGGCAAAGTCAGTGAAGTAGAAGATTAAATGGTGCCTGCTCTGCAGG
The DNA here is from genome assembly GCF_040937935.1 of Hyperolius riggenbachi. Classification (NCBI taxonomy): domain Eukaryota; kingdom Metazoa; phylum Chordata; class Amphibia; order Anura; family Hyperoliidae; genus Hyperolius; species Hyperolius riggenbachi. The sequence goes on from NC_090649.1 coordinate 442,389,792, forward strand.
ATCTGAAAAGGGTGATTGCACATGCTGTTGCTAATTCTGATAAAAAATATGAATTTAAAGAGAACCAGAGACAAAGCACCCTCATGTATTTTACCATCTATATCAATGGGAACATGACAGTAAACACCTACTCTCCTCTTTGTTTCATTCTCCACTGCTCAGTCTGCCTTTTATCAGCTCTGATAAGACTCCCCGACTGAGGATTCAGTCTAGCTTTGCCCTGGAATGCCGTGCTACAAGGATACATAGCAGGAAAGCAGAGCCACAAGAGGGCAGGCTTGGGCTTGAAAAGACATTACAGAAGACTGACTCGGCAATAATCATTCCCGGGGCAAAGCTAGACTGAATGCTCAGTCGGGGATTCCTATCAGAGCTGATAACAGGCAGACTTAGCAACTGTCATGTGCTTCGTCTCTGGTTCTCTTTAAAGGACAACCGAGGTGACATGTGACATGATGAGATAGACATGTGTATGTGCAGTGCCAAGCAAACAAATAGGCTGTGTTCCTTTTTTTTTTTTTCGGGCTGAAAGAGTTAAATATCAGGTATGCAAGTGAGAGTTTCTGTCCAGGTCAGGAGCGGGTTGGACTGGGTCAGACTATAGCATAACCCTACAGCCATAAAACCCTTTCCTGTCAGTAACTGGCTTCTGAAAGCAGAAGAGAGATAAAAGGGTCAATAGTTCATAGATTTGAGCTCTGTCATACTTCAATGAAGGTGTCATTGAGCAGAGACAATGAAACAGTAAAAATTTAAAAACTACATTTAAATATAAAATAAAACTGGGGTAGCTAAAAAAGTCATTTTTAGAAGAAGGAGGATAGATACAATTGTTTTTCTCATCAGTTCATTTTCACCTCGGATGTCCTTTAAGAATAGACTTCACAGAACAATATTATGTTCATAGGATTCCTTAAAAAAATGTGAGCAATTTTGACCCTGCCTCCTTTATTGAGAACTGGCTCTTACAGAAATCTGGCTATTCTTATTTAACTAAACTATATGCTGTGGAGAGGGTGCTTTGAGTTCCTCCAAGACAAGAGCAGCAATCATTACCCCCATATAACAAGTGCAGCAATGATTCCCCCTCTTTAACAAGTGCAGCCATCATGTCCTTCTATGTAACTAGTCCAGCCATTATGTCTCCCATATAACCATCATTTCTCCCATATAAGTGGTGGCTGAATAGTGTACTGATTAAGGGCTGGTTCAGACGGACGCTTGCAGAGCGTTTACAGCCAGCGTTCAGGGCTTGGTGTTAAACGCTCCCATTCAAGTGAATGGGAGCGTTTGTACCAAGCTTTCAAGCGCGTTTACACAAACGCGGCGTTTGGGTCCCGATTTTCCCTGGCGTTCAAGGAGCCCCTGGAAGCTACATGTAGCTTCTAGGGGAGGTTAACCGCGACGGCTAATGTCCCCCTAGGGGAAGAAAAAACGCGACCGCATCCAACGCTGCTGAACGCGACGCCAGCAAACGCAACGCCTCCAAACGTCCGTCTGAACCAGCCCTAAAGGGATACTGTAGGTGGGTCGGGGGGAAATGAGTTGAAGTTACCCGGGGCTTCTAATGGTCCCCCGCAGGCATCCTGTGCCCGCGCAGCCGCTCACCGATGCTCCGGCTCACTTCTGAAATTTCAGACTTTAGAGTCTGAAAACCACTGCGCCTGTGTTGCCGTGTCCTCGCTTCCCCTGATGTCACCAGGAGCGCACGGCGCAGGCACAGACCATACTAGGCCTGCGCAGTACGCTTCTGGTGACATCAGCGGGAGTGAGGACACGGCAACGCAGGCACAGTGGTTTTCAAACTTTAAAGTCTGAAATTCCAGAAGTGAATCGGAGGCAGGGCCGGAGCATCGGGGAGTGGTTGCGCAGGCACAGGATGTCTGTGGGGGACCATTAGAAGCCCCGGGTAAGTTCAACTCATTTTCCCCTGACCCCCCTACAGTGTTCCTTTAAGGGCGCTGCCTCTGACACATTATTTTATGTGCAGTACTTTCTTTCTACTTTGATACTTTTTTTTTTTTTTTTAATTAGTTATGAAAATTTACATACTATACCATACATTTCCCTTAGGCCTCTTGCACACTGCAAGCGATTCCGATTCAGATTCCGCTTTTTAATCAGTTTTTACATCCGATTCAGATTCCGATTTGCAGTGTGCAGGGAGCAAACTGCAAATCTGAATCTGATATAAAAACTGATTAAAAAGCGGAATCGGAATCACTTGCAGTGTGCAAGAGGCCTTAGAGTGTAAGCCTTTGGCAGGGTCCTCTCTTCCCTAGTGTATTCTACATGATTGTGTGCCCCATCATTGGGCTCTATTTACAAAGGGCAGGTCGGTAAAATAATTGTCTTTGGTAAAATAACTCATACAGTATTTTACACTTTTTTTTTTTCCCAAATTCACTAAGTTTTTCCCTCATGAGGCAGAAGTTCAGTAATTTACCGAACAAACTTTGCCTCAGTTCACTAATCCCTGCTCGGTAAGTGTCACTTACCAGCATGTAGCAGGTCAGCGGGCAGGCAGGCGAGATGTGTGTGGGACTCTGAGGTTTTCCCTACAGTGCAACCCTGTTATCCCTTTAGATGTGCTGCAGCCACCAGGGGGAGCTCTACTGTATGCTACAATTGTCCCCGCAGTGTAATTCGCCGCATCAGTATAAACCACTGCTCCCGCTGTGTAATTAGCAGCCATGTCTCACCCAATCCGGGAAGTCCATGCTGCTTAGAGACCTCCCCTATCCGTCATTCTTTCCCCTAGTGCCGGCTTTTCATGTTGCGTCATTACCGGTGGCCGGCACTAGGGGAAAGAATGACGGATAGGAGAGGTCTCTAAGCAGCGCGGACTTCCCGGGATCGGGTGAGACATGGCTGCTGATTACACAGCGGGGGCAATGGTTTATACTGATGCGGCGAATTACACTGCTGGGACAATCAGGTTATACATGGCTGCGGCTAACTACACAGCGGACGCCAATCAGATTATACTGATGTAGCTAATTACACTGCGGGGGGGGGGGGGGTGGTTACACATGGCTGCTGCTAACTACATAGCACCCAGGCCAATCAGATTGTACTGATGTAGCTAATTACAACTGCGGGCGATAGTAGGGGAGGAAGACATGGCTAAACAGAGGGCACAGGCACAAATGCAGGATGCAGGGGGGGGCGGGGGGGGGGAACAGCTGAGGACACAACAGGACAAGCATAGAACACGGGACAAGCTGGGGACACAGGGGGACAAACAGATTACACAAAAGGGACAAGCATAGCACATAGGGGGACAAGCTGAGGACACAATAGGACAAGCATAGCATATAGGGGGACAAGCTGAGGACACAGGGACAAGCAGAGGACACAGGTAGCACAGCTGAGGACACAACAGGACAAGCATAGCACACGGGGACAAACAGATGACACAGAGGGACAAGCATAGCACATAGGGGGCATGCTTGCTGTGAGAACATCCACAAGATGCCCCTGGACCATAGACACACCAGGTTTACTATATATTTTTTCCCTAGTTTTTGCCCTCTAAGCCTGGGTGCGTCTTATGGTCCGGAGCGTCTTATAGTCTTAAAAATACAGTAGTTCTAAAGGTTTTGGAATCAATAAAATGACAACAGTGCCCACATTTATGCACCTGCCTAATTTTATTTAAACAATTATTACGCACTTTCTGTAAATACAATAAACTTCTTTTCACTTCTCAAATATCGCTGTGTGTGTCTCCTATATGATATATTTAACTGACATTTTTTTAGCGTAACAACCAACGATTTATACAGGAAAATCGTGACAATTAACAAGGTTGCCCAAACTTTCGCATCCCACTGTATATGGTAAAATACAGGAGGGTGCTTCATCTCTGGTTCACTTTAAGGGATGCCTTTTGAACATTTTATTCTTCTGCTTTGCCACACTGAAAGTCCCACCCGATTATCCTTCACTTCAAATTAGCGTGAGAAGCAGGCTGTGTGGCTCTCCCTATTGGCTGCCTGGCTCTCCCCAAAGGCTGTCTGTCAAATCTACCGCACAGAGACAGCATGAGGAGAGCAAGTTATCAGCTGCTGTGAGCTGAATAAAATTACCGAACACTTTTGGCCGGTAAACTTAATGCAGAAATCTTTGTGAATTGCAGTTTCTTGACATTTTTTGAGGCTATTACCGCACAAGTCGGTAATTTACCTCACTAGTCAGTAATGTTTATTTTCTGTGCGGTGATGGGTTTAGTGAATTGGAATGTGGGAAGGTGATCGGTAAAATCAGCTGTTTCCAGCATCACCTAATATGATAATGCTTTGTGAATAGAGCCCATTGTGCTCCTTTTGCATGACCGCCTCGTACTTGTATTACTGGGTCTACCCAACCAGCCCAAAATCACATGATCATGTATTTTGTACCCTATTTACCTTGTATAGCTTTGTCCCATGTTGTATAACAATCTTACGTCCGTCATCCTTTGTATCATTATATGTATTTATTGTCCAGTGCTGCGTATTATGTTGGTGCTTTATAAATACAATAAGTGAATGAATGACACAGCAGACCGGGGTTCAAATTTTGGCTCTTCCTGTTCAGTAAGCTGCACCTATTCAGTAAGGAGTGTCTTGGACAAGACTTCCTAACACTGCTACTGCCTGCTGAGTGCGCTCTTGTGGCTGTCTCACAAGTGCTTTTAGTCCAACAGCAGAAAAGCGCTATACAAATATAGGAATTATTATTATTATTATTATTATAACAAGTACAACCCTCATGTCCTCCATGCACAAGGTAGAACTCCATAAATATAGACTGGAGTACAGCTACAAATTGTCCTCAGACTGTCAGTGTGGATAATGGTTGTGCTTGCCACTGCAGGTGTCCTGACCTCTATTTCACAGTGCGGAGGATCGTTGGAGTGGATGGAGATGACGGGAATGGTGGATACCTTGCTGACACATCTCACACTGCCCTCTATCAGGTGTGTAAAGACGCTGTGTACCACCTTACATTGCCGCACACGCAGCCATCTCATAGTATTCTGATCTCTTGTAGGTGGGGAAGACGCACAGTTATGTCCCCTCATTTCCTTCCCGTGACGGCCATGTCTTCTGGAGTAGTCTGTCTCCTGCGGGTCTCTCGCCGGCTGTAGATGATATTTGCCGACTTCTCCAGCCCTATCTACAGAACAGGTGATTTCTTGCGTTGCCAGAAGTTTGTATTGTCCTCACTGCAGCAATCTTGTTGGTCCTACATGCCAGTTAGTTGCTGTTTTCTCCTATATTCTTTCAAATATTGGTATTGTCCTCACTGCAGCCATGTTCTCGGAGCGGGAGGACGGATCCTCCTCTGTGGTTCGGCAGGCATCGGCAAACAGACGGCGGTGAGAGCCGCATGTAGTCGACTTCATTTACATCTTTACCAAGTACGTGGCTAAGTGGTTAACATACATCCCTGTGTCCGGAGGAGGCAGAGGTAGCAGTGTGCCAGGATCATGGGGAGCAGGGGGAGGAGTGTGCCAGGATCATTGGGGGCAGGGGAGGAGTGTGCCAGGATCATGGGGGGCAGGGGTAGCAGTGTGCCGGGATCATTGGGGGCAGGGGTAGCAGTGTGCTAGGATCATGGGGGGCAGGGATAGCAGTGTGCCGGGATCATTGGGGGCAGGGGGAGGAGTGTTCCAGGATCATGGGGGGCAGGGGTAGCAGTGTCCCGGGATCATTGGGGGCAGGGCTAGGAGTGTGCCAGGATCATAAGGTGCAGGGGGAGGTGCGTGGCAGGATCATGGGGGGGGGGGTATGGGGAAGAGTGTGCTATGCTCATAGTGGCCTGGGGGAGGAGTTTGCCAGGATCATGGTGGGGCAGGGTAATTAGAGTGACAGGACAGGTGTGCAGGGTAATCTGGGTAGAGGTCTGCCACATGCCAGTGACTAGATGGGTTTACTGTTAGCAGTGAGAGGTGGACATGACACGTGAGAACATCCAATAAGGAACTGATGCCCATAATTCTCCTGTGTGCCCAATAGGTTGAGAGTGCGCGTCTCTGCCGGGAGAGCAGTGCTGGGAGTGTGACGCGTCTTCGCACTCTTTTCTCTCGTGCTGCAGACTGTCGTCCTTGTGTTGTACTTCTGTGTCACGTGGATCTTCTTGGGAGGGAAAGAGATGGTTCTGGAGAGGACAGTAGAGTCACTTCCACCCTGTGCAGCCTTCTTCTGGACTCCACTCACAGGTATCCAAACACTTCTTTCTGGTAGAGACAGTCCTCTGCCACTCCTACAGACCTCTTTCTCGCATCTAGAAATGACTTGTTCTGTGCCTGTAGAAATATCCTTCACCTGGACCTATGGGGAATTGCTTGTCCTTGTTTGTGGAGTCTCATGAGATGACATTTCTGCTGTGTATTTCCAGGGATTGGCCCCTGCTGGTTGTAGCGACCTCATGTCGCCCTCGTGACATCCCTCTGGACCTGCAGTCATGCTTTCTCCATGAGGTCACCTTGGAAGCTCCATCAGAAGACCAGCGTATGGCTATGCTCACAGCGCTCAGCGCTCCTCTACCAATCAGCAGGGATGTGAACTTGGCTCAGCTGGCGCGCAGGACTGCGGTGAGTTCTGGTTACAATGTCATTGTGAGCGATAGTTGGCTTGTCATCAAATTTTAGTGATAAGGACAAACAACCACAGCGATAAGTCGTACTATTTCCTTATTCAGCTGATTAATAATCATTTGGTTTGGGTGATGGTCAGGTAATGGTTGAAATATATAATGCATTCTTTAGATTCCAGAGCATCTGCAGTGGTGGCCAAATATCAAGGTTGTAGCCAGGGATCTGGAGACACATGAAATGTCTTCTCTACACTCCAATCCCACCAGGGTAATAGCCAGAGATCTGGAGACACATGAAATGTCTTCTCTAGACTCCAGTCCCACCAGGGTGATAGTGATCTGGAGATGCATGAAATTTCTTCTCTAGACCCCAGTCCCACCAGGGTGATAGTCAGTGATCTAGAGACACATGAAATGTCTTCTCTAGACTCCAGTCCCACCAGGGTGATAGTGATCTGGAGACAGGTGAAATATCTTCTCTAAACTTCAGTATGCTGAAAGTGATGATCAGATATCTATAGACACATGAATGTCCTCTCTCAACTCCATCTGGTCAGATATCTGAAGACACGTTTAATTTCCTTTCTAGACTCTCATGCGCCCAGATGACACTCAGTCTTTGAGGACTGTCATTTATCAGTTCACGTTCTCGTACATCACATTGCAAATTTGTGTTTCTGGAGGCAATCAGTACAGATATTCAGAACTTACCCCTGGATTCACTGTGTCCACTCGCAAATGTGTTTGCGCTTACAAGACCTTTTTTCACTTGAACTGTCGGGAGCGAAACGCGATTGCAACAATAATTGTGCAGCACCACAATTGCAATTAGCAAAAAAATCGAAATGCGCTAATGGAAAAAGTGCCCCGCGATTTACATGTAAATCATGGTGCACTAGCAATCGGCAAAACTCTGGCAATCCGCTTGTTCAAGCAAATTGCGGCTAGTGGAAAAGGGCCCTAAGGCCGGTGCCTGTCTTGTATTGGGCAAAATATGGTTGCTTGCAAAGTGAACGCTTGACTGTGGTAACAGAATGTTCCATCACGTGGTTCTGGAATTTCTTCTCTGTGGTTGCAGGGCTTTGTAGTCGGAGATCTCTGCACATTGCTGGCTAGTGCTGGCCGTTACGCCTGCCGCAGAATCCGCAGCTCATGGTAAGATATCTAAGCTCCTCTACATTACTGCTTTCCTCTTGCTGGAGTCCTGTTCTCACCATGACTCTGGGTATTCTACCTGGCAGTGCGCTCACAGAGATGGAGGAGGAGGGCATCCTAGCTTCCAACTTTCCTATAACGTTGCAGGATTTGGAAAACGCACTAACTGAGATGCAGGATGCCCATTCTCAAGCAATCGGTGCCCCAAAAGTAAGTTTTGTTTGTTTATCTTTGTTTTAAGGTGCGTACACACGCACTATGGAAGCCAACGACGGATCCGTCAGACAGTCCCGCTGGGCGGACTTTCAGCCGACAGTAGTGCGTGTGTACGCACTGTCTGCAGACTGATAAGGCTGTTTCTGAACGATCCGCTCAGCGGATTGTTCATATGAAAGTAGTTGTGGAGCACTCCTCACAGTATAAAGCGGATGTGCCACGGTTTGACCAGCTGCACTCCAGTCATTCAGTTGTAGAATTCAAGAAGACCGGCACCATCCATTCAGTATTCAATATTTCTCTTTTATTAGCTCTTCAAAGGCATAACAGCAATCAAAGCGACGTTTCAGGGCAGCCGCCCCTTTATCAAGCTATGCTGTGCAAGAGACAATCTAACAATGCATCTCACCATATATATACCCCAGCAGCCTGCCAGAATAGCCAATCATATACTCCCATAACCTAACTAGCCAATCATTCCGGTCTCGCCTTATGCGGACCTGATGGGAGACTATTATCCTGGTTCTGCTATTGGAGGATTCAAACTATGTTCTCCTCCACCTCATCCATCTCACCAACGGACACCTCCACTCCGGCGCGCGTCCTACGCTGGAGCCACTCCCACCAGGCCGCCGCTCCGGCGGACCTGATGGGAAACTGGCTAACATGACACGAAGTTGCGGAGATAACTCCGCCTATCGCGTCACCCAGCAACAGACGCCAGCGGCGTTGCTAACACCGCTCTGCACTGTCAGATGTTACTAGGGCGGGCGCCGGCCAAGGCGACCAATGGGAGGAGACCATCCTAGAGCTTTATCCTATACAGCGGATTGTTCAGGTACAGCCTTATCAGTCCGTCGACAGTGTGTACACACGCACTACTGTCGGCTGAAAGTCCGCCCATCGGGAGGGTCTGACGGACCCGTCGTTGGCTTCCGTAGTGCGTGTGTACGCACCTTTAGTCAGGGACTGTTTGTGACTTCTAATGATTGTATTACCTGAATTGTATGTCTGTGTCATCCTCCAAGTCTGTGTCCTACGCTGTCCTTGATTATGGTAATAGGACAGTCATATGGGCAGGCGGATAGGTAATGTTACCTTTTCCAAGGTGCAAGAAATGTTCCATCACCCTCAGTAATCCAGCATCTCGCCATTTCCATACAGTGACAATGGGCTTCTGCATCCACCTTCCCCAGACCCATGTTCTGCTTATTTATCTGTAGTCAGGGCTATGAACCCCTCCGTCCCCCTCTATTCCAGGCCAGGGCTAAAGGCACTTCTTTACCCCTCTACTATTCCAGACGATCCCAGGTGTTGTTTCCCATTTACTTTCAGACTGCATTTATTCCCAGTGTATGAGCCCTTGTTGAAAAACTATTTCTCTCTCTAGCCCAGGCTGAGCTCCCAATTGTCTCTCTCTGCCACAGCTGAGTTCCTCTATTTCTCTCTCTAACCCAGACTGAGCTCTCATTTGTCTGTCTCTCTCTGTCAAAGCTGAGTTGACTTCCTCTATTTTTTTCTCTAACCCAGACTGAGTTCCCACTTGTATTTCTCTGTCACAGCTGAGTTCCTCTATTTCTCTCTTTCTAACCCAGACTAAGTTCCCATTTTTTTCTCTCTACCATGTCTGAGTTCCTTTATTTCTCTCTCTAATCCAGATCCCCTCAGTTCACTGGAAGGATGTTGGGGGATTGCATGAAGCAAAGCGTCAGCTCTTGGACACAGTGCAGCTTCCACTGGAACACCCAGAGATGCTGTCCCTGGGTCTGCGGAGGTCTGGGGTGTTACTATATGGCCCCCCGGGTACTGGGAAGACCCTTCTCGCCAAAGCTGTAGCTACAGAGTGTGCCATGACATTTCTCAGGTAAGAGGACCTGTACGGTCGGTGTGTGTGTCTGTGTGCTCAGTGTGTGTTTGTGTTCATACACTGATGTAGTTTGCTGGTTCCCCTATGTAAACTCCCTTGGACCATTTTTCACACATGGGCCCTTATTCAATTCACTTTTTCCCCTAAATTTTCTCTTTGGAGATGATTTTTTCAGCTCTCTGCAATTGAAAAAGTACTATAAAGTAGGTGAAAAAGTACTGTCATGTTATTTTCTTGCTTGCTGGTGACTTAATAGGCATTATAGAATCAGAATCAAGTTTATTTTGGCAAGTACAATGCGAGTTGAACCTGGAATTGGTTCATAGAGAAGGTGGGGCCGTGAGGGCGTGAGGGGGGGAGAGAAGGGCCGGAGCCCTGTGTGCCGGGCAACCTTTTCATGGCGCCATCTTAACTGTTATAAATCTTTATAAGGTGTGAAAATATCACCTAGGAGAAAACTTAGCAGAAAACGTCACTTGAACAAGGGCCGTGGTTGGGTATGCCAGATTTGTAGATACATAGTAAGAGGTGCCTTGTATTTTGTGCTCCTGCTGTGAGCCTGGTATTGGTATAGGTGGCATAGACCTCAGTGAATGATGTGCTGCACAGCACGACGCTCTGACATTTCTGTGCACAGTGCAGCGTTGTACCATTCAGCCTGGTTGAGAGGAACACAGGTTCCATACGTTTGTGTAAACCACGCAACCATGCAGAGCCCTGCGGAAGTGTCATGTAACATCTTCAAACTCAGAATTGAAAAAGGATCTACTCCTTGGCTGGCTAGAGAAGGATTGGATGTGATATGCAATAACCCAAGACGTGCTTCCAGTGAGTGCACCCACAAAGGGAAAGTTGTGAGATTGTCCCTTATCAAGGTGGTGGCACTCAGAGGTGGGACAAGGTCCTTCAGCACCCAAGGCTGAGACAGCAAAGTGCGCCCCTCCATCCCTCCCACCCCAGCCGTCACACACTGATTGCTATTAGACTAATAGGTGCCCCAGGGCCCCCAACCTCCCCAACACCTTAATCACTAGTTATCTGGCTTGCGGTCACTGTCATGTATCCCCTTTTCTTATTTCTTTCTGCTTCAAACACAATTGGGAATGACAGCTGAATGAATTGTGCGCCCCCTCCTACACTGCGCCCTGAGGCTGGAGCCTCTCCAGCCTCGGCCCGGCCCTGTTGGCACTACCCCCTGGAGTGCGGCACGGGGTGTTTATTGTAGCCTGTTAGAGGCAGTACTGGGCACTATGTGCATTTTCTGATCATTTCTTACAGGGTGCAAGCAAGCAGGGCTGTGGAGTCTGAGTCGTGGACAGTCGGGGCAATTTTGGGTGCCTGGAGTCGGAGTCGGGAAAAAATGCACCGACTCCTAATGAATTTGTAACTGTAATTAAAATAGAAAATATGATAAAATGTTCTATTTCTCAGATAATCGTCATTAAAAATAATGTATATATACAGTAATAGCTGTACTTTGTCCACAAAAATGCAAATAACCAATCAAAATTAGTTACTTGTGCTGCTTCAATAAAGTAGTCCCCGTATTTTTAAGGTCAGATACTGTATACATATCTGATTGTGACTGTATATATGATGTTTACACAGGAATCTCTCATATATACTAAATAACATCTATGCTGTAAGAATAAAGCCTGATGTGTAGCTGTGTCACTAATAGAGATGGTCAATGAGATGGAAATAATTCTGCATTGATGCTGATTTATGCAAATGTATGCACTCCCTTTGCTCATGAAATCAAATAATTTGATATGTTGTTAAAATTTGGTTTGGTGACTACAAATTAAAGGGTACCTGAGACGGATGAAAAGTAAAGTTTTATACATACCTGGGGCTTCCTCCAGCCCCCTTCAGGCCAATCAGTCCCTCGCTGTCCTCCACCACCTGGATCTTCTGCTATGAGTCCTGGTAATTCAGTCAGTCAGCGCAGTCCAGCCACGTGCCGCTCCCACAGCCAGGTACATTCTGCACCTGCGCAATAGTGCTGCACAGGTGTAGTATGCTCCTGGCGGCGGTGTGTGCATGCGCACTACGCCCGACTGGCTCAAGTACCTGGACTCATAGCAGAAGATCCAGGTGGTGGAGAAGGACAACGAGGGACTGATTATCCTGAAGGCGGCTGGAGGAAGCCCCAGGTATTTATAAAACTTTAATTTCATCTGTCTCAGGTTTACTTTGTTACACAATAGTACTATACTCTACATATGCACTCCCCAAAGAGCTGCAGGGAATCCACTGAGAATGTTGTGCACATTGAACACAGCGGTGTTGTCTGTCACCCATAAACCTGGTTCAGATTCTGCATGAAGAATGTGCAATAGAGGAAGAATCTCCTTATTCTCCTGCACAGTACCTGCACATCATTCTTACATGCACCCACACTTACATTGCCTAGGGCCTGATAGATGTTCTTTGTTCCGGTTTGTACCTTTTACAAGTACTCTTACCAAGGACTAGTTTTAGTCTAAAGGGAATAAATATAGTAGTCTACATATCCTTCTCACTTCAGTTGTCTTGTAAAATTCCTAAGCGTTGGCAGTTAGAGACAAATTTCACGTTACATACTGTTAATCAACAAAATTGTAACATGCAAATGAGAGGAGTCGGAGTCGAGGAGTCGGAGTCGGTGGAATCCTAAACTGAGGAGTCGGTGGATTTTTGGACCGACTCCACAGCCCTGCAAGCAAGCACAGTGATCTTTGAGATAAATGTACTGTAGAACAGATGATGCTTCATTCTCAGCAGAGGTTACAGGAGGAGAGTATTCTGGGAAGAGGCAGAGAATTGTGGGATATGGAGGTCAGCAGTCTTAGCAGAGGGTAATGTTGGGAAGCTGCATACATGGCAGCCTCATATACTGCTTTACCTTCATCTCTTCCTATCAGTGTGAAGGGACCAGAGCTCATCAACATGTATGTGGGCCAAAGTGAGGAGAATGTCCGAGAAGGTGAGTGTGACCCTTACATAGCTCACTCCCTGCCCCCCTCCCCTCTGCTCCATTCCCTCAACTCCTCCCCACCACCCCTTCCCTATTCCCCTCCCTTCTGCTCCCTCCCCTCCACCCCTTCCTTATCCCCCCTCCCCTCTGCTCCCTCCCATCCACCCACCCCCTCCCTATAGCTCCTCCCCTCCACTCTTCCCTATACCCCCTTTCCTACCCCCTTTCCCCTCCACCCTTCCCTATCCCCCTCCTCTCTGCTCCCTCCCCTCCAACCCTTCCCTCTCCTCCCTCCACCCCTCCCCTCCACCCTTTTCCTACCTCTCCCCTCTGCTCCCTCCACCCCTTCCCTATCCCCCCTCCCGTCTGCTCCCTCCCTGGCACCCCTTCCCTCTCCCTTCTCCTCTTCTCTCTCCCAATCTTCCTCGGCCTCCCCTCTCCTTCTCTACTCCTGCCTTCCCCTATTCCCTCCTCTCACATTTCACCATATTCTGGTGATGCCTGATGCAGGCTTTGTCACTCCTCAGTCTTCTCCAGGGCTCGGGCCGCTGCCCCCTGTATAATATTCTTTGATGAGTTGGATTCATTGGCCCCTAATCGTGGCAGGAGTGGAGATTCGGGAGGTGTCATGGACCGGTGAGTTGAAACCCTTGGATGTAATATCTCCTAATTCACACAACTTCCTTCCAAGTCAATTCTGTCCTCTATCACATGACTGCATGGGTCACATGGCTACAGGTGTGATTACTTTGCTCTCTCCTCTGTCACATGACAGGGTGGTGTCCCAGCTTCTGGCAGAGATGGATGGATTACACTCGTCACAGGATGTCTTTGTGATTGGAGCCACCAATCGACCGGATCTGCTGGATACGGCTCTGCTACGACCTGGAAGGTGACTCCACTAACCTGTACAGTGCAGTGATATGTTGTGCGACTCCTGCACGTGATTTTTGGGGTTAGATATCCCACACTAGTAATGGAGTGCAGATAGTATACACATGTGTATCAAAGTGAGGATATCACATGCATGTGTTGGATATCATACCTGTAGTGATGTGAGTGTTGATGTCATCACTGTATGTATTGAGGTGTGGGCATTACGTGAGTAAAACATGTGCGGATTGTTGTGTGTGTGTGGGACATCACACGTATGTACTAGGGTGCAGATAGTACACACGTATATCAGAGTGTTGATGTCACAACTGTATGTATCAGGGGTGGGGTTATTACATGTGTGTACTGCAGCGTGAATGTCACACACATGTATCGGGGTGTGGAGAATATATGTACATATCATGTGTGTGGATATCACACGTGTATTGTGCTATAGATATAGACACACGTGTATATCTTGTTCTCTTGGTACAGGTTTGACAAGCTGGTATATGTTGGGGTGAATGAAGATCGGGCTTCTCAGCTGCGGGTCCTGGAAGCCATAACACGCAAGTGAGTGTCTCTACAGCTTTCTGCTCTGTGCAGGATGGGCAGCGTAAAACATTAGATCAATTTATAACCTCAGCAAAAAAAAAAAGTAAAAAAAATTGGCAGCGCTCCTAATCAGGTGCAACTGAAATGAAACCAACAGAGGTGTGCATCGCCCCCTAGGGAAATAAATACACACCTTGAATACAAATCAGATGCAAACTATGCACTAAACCCTAATCTAGATAAATTGGATGCAAACTGATACATGTGAATGCAGCTAGCCACAAGTAGACTTACATATTTTTACAACAGGAGGTAATTGCAGCGCTTCCAAATGCAGGCTATACCTGAGTTGACCAGGTGCATAGATGTGCAGAGCCCAAAACACGAGCAGATTACACAACTTGTATTCAAGACCGATGCAGCAAATAGAGGACGTTAGCTTCCAAAACCAGTTTGCATGCAGATTGTTCAGTACTAGACTATTCCACAGCGGGGATGGGCAGTGTAAAACTGTAGAGCAATTTGTAACCTTGTTCACTTATTTAGCACATAACATTAATCATATAAGATACCCTTGCAAAAACAACCTGGGAACCCCAGCTCCTCGCCAAGTCTCCCCAGCTCCTTACCGGGTCTCCCCAACTCAACAGGTCTTTCCGGCTCCTCACTAGGTCTTCCCGGCTCCTCACTAGGTCTCCCCGGCTCCTTACCAGGTCTCCCCTTTTTCAGACACATAATGTCTTTCTCCATAGCTAGGTGCTTGTTCTCTCCTGGATGCCACAAAGCCAGCAGGTGGCTGCTCTTCATCATAGAACAATCAGATACACCTTGGAGCAAATTAATTGGACATTTTATTGATCCAAGATTGTCTATGCCCAAACATTAAAAGTTATTTAGTTATAAGGTCAACAGCTTACATTTCCATACATGAAAACTGGTGCAACTCTCGTAGAGCCATTGCAATATTGTGTCTGCCCGCCATGAGCCCAACCATAGTTGGGAACTTGTTTTCTCTCCCGGGCAGCACAGAACCTGTGGCTCCTCACTGTGTCTGCCCACCATGAGCCTGTCCATAGTTGAGAACTTGTTTTTTTCTCATGGGACCAGCGGGTCTGGATTACTGCAGATGATCTGAAGTCCGTGGCTTCATAGTTTGGAGCCTGTTGTCTCCTGCAGTCTATAGGAGCTGGGTGAGGTTGTGATGAGATAGCTTTGATCTCTCTCTGTTCTCTAGGTTTTGTCTGGATCCAGCAGTGGAGCTGCCTTTACTGTTAGAATATTGTCCATCCGCTTTGACCGGAGCTGACCTGTATGCGTTGTGCGCGGATGCCATGATGAGCGCCATTAAAGAGAAGGTGCAAAGACTTCAGGGTGGTAAGTATTGGCTGCAAGAGAGATTTTAATATGATATTTGGAATTCTGTCCAGTAAAACCAAAGCAAAATGGTGCTAAAAAATTGGGAAGTGGTGGCTGTTATCAATTCCATGTGTAGATGTACCATTCCTAATGCTGGGACTACACAATGAGCAGATAGATGGCTCGATAAATAATTTCTGAGAGGTCGATCTGATTTTTGATCTTTTTTTCTGTTTGATTTGTATAGAAGTGATAGATAATCGATCAGAAAAATGACCGAAATCAGATCGGACCTGTCGGAAATGATCTATCAAGCCACATATGCCAAAAAAAGCGCATTGTGTATTCCCAGCATTAGGCCAAGGCAAAATGGCACTTCTCCAATTAACTTTTTCTCTGCTGAGTTTTGTCCCAGGAAATATTTTTTATCTTATCTTAAAAAATACCTTTTCAGGACTCAGCACTAAAACAGTACTGTAGTTAAAGTAATATCAAACTTATTTTGAGGAATTTTTGCTTAGTGGGAGCTTTAAATGTATTTTATTGACACGCTTGAAAATATCACCTTGGAGAAAGCTAAAAAGAAAAGTGTATAGGACATGGGCCAATAACGGTTGTAGAACTGGCGGAGTAAAGTGCTGGAGCTAGCTTTTCTGGTGTGAGTTTCCAGCATGTAGAGCAGGGGTCTCAAACTCGCGGCCCGGGGGCCATTTGTGGCCCTTGATACAATATTTTGTGGCCCTCGCCAGCAAAAGCTTCCTTATAGTTCGCTTCAGTGCTCCCAAGTAATCCACCGCATCCCCGCCGCTAAACGAGGGCTGCAGAGCCACCAAATCGCCCGGGGGGGGAGGGGGCTTGGGGCGCGCTATCCGCCTGCATTTCCTGGAAGGGGCAGAGCTTTCAGCATCAGCTCTGCCCCTCCTGACGTCAATCGCCGCACTGATTGCCGCCTCTCCACGCCCCTGAGTGAGAGGGGCGGGCAGAGGCGGCGATGCGCCGCGATTGTGAAATTCCTTATGCGGCCCAGCCTCCTCCTGACTTTGCCTCCTGCGGCCCCCAGGTAAATTGAGTTTGAGACCCCTGATGTAGAGCTTCCAGTATGTGTTAATTATTCCAGTATGCAGGGCTGGATTTCTAGAAAGGCCACAAAAGCCCGGGCCTTGGGCGGTTGCAACCCAAGGGGACACCTGAACATGAAAGAGGGGATGCTTTATATGAAAGAGGAGGCTGAAAATGGGGAGCATCACTGAAAAAGAGCAACTGATGCTCAAGAGAGCTGTTCATGAGAGAGGCTACAGTACGTGGATGATGCACATGGAATGGGAGGGGCGCTGCTGTGCAAGAAAGAGGAGCAACAAAGAGCATAAACTCGGCCTTGCCAGTATGCAGAGCTTCCTGCTTGTGGGTTCTCCAGTATGCAGAACTTCCAGCATACAGAACTGTTCTCATTGCCATTTTTTTGCAGCTTTCGGGAATGAAAGGCAGACAGTGGTTGCTTTGAGGAGCATCACTAGTAGTATCTGTAGATCATGAGGCTCTGTGCAATTTGCTGATGAGGTGTAGCCTGACCTCCATGGTTTCTTTTTTTTTTTTTTCCGTCCCATCTCTTAGGGGAGGATGAGCGCCCCTTGGAGCTTGTCCTTCAGATGGAGCATTTTCTCCAGGCTGCTGCCCGTCTGCAGCCATCAGTATCCGCTCAGGAGCTCCAGCGCTATGAGAAGATCCGGGCGCAGTTCTCTGCCACACCCACCAATGCCTGAAAGGCCTGTTCCCACCATTCTGTGCTGGAGGCATCTTCCCTTCCCATAATGTGTTCATTGAGGATTCAACTACAGCTTACTGAATAATCAACATTTCAGTGTACAAAGTGCACTATTTATTACTTCCAATCAGTTATTTTCTGTAAATATTCTGTCTATGTTTCCCAAAGTAATTGTACATAGACACAAGAAATTAAACTTTCATGTGAAACTTACATTGGATTTGTGTTTTCAATAATTCGTGATCTTATATGATAGAAGAAGAGGATAGGGGAGAAGGAAGGCAAGGAAGATTGGAGGAGGTGGGTTTCTTATGGCTCCCTTATCTAAATTAACACAGGATTGAACTTCATCCCAATCAGATCAATCCCTATCCCACAAGAGATCTTTACCTTTTCTTAAATAGATCATCAGGGATATCTGTATGGCTGATATTGTGGTGAAACCCGACCCACACTGTGATGTCAGGGCCAAGGTCCTGACAGTTTGCTGTCTATGAATCTTATTGCACTGTGGGAAATAAAAACGTTTTCCAACTACCAAGCAGTATTTCCCTCTGTGCATAGAACTCTCAGTAATGAACATTCCGTACAGATCACCAGGCAGAACTAAAGATCTCACCACCAGGGATACATTTCAGAATGTAAATCAAGAAGACACTGACTAAACAAACACTAACTAAATAATTTATAAATGAATATTGTAAACAATAAGCAATTGTATTCATTATGTCATTTTTCACTACAGTTCCCCTTTGAGGCCCTTTTCACACATACAGCATTTTTGTGTTCCATGGTACTCTCCCCACCGCAGCTCGGCACGAGTGCAGTGCAAGTCTATGGGGCCTTACATACTTCCTGTAACAGGATACAGTCCAACAGAAGTAATCCACAGACGCGAGGGCTGCAGAATGTTGCCACATGAACAGTACGGTACCACACTGTCCAGGGGGCAATAGTAGTCAATGGCAATGTGAATAGTCCTGAACAGACATTTGCAGGGAGGCATGCATGTGGAGATTGACAAAAATCCAATGATGTACTTCCTGTCCAGCCATGAGCAATACGAAATTGCACGGTGCGATTTTCCGTGACGCAGGACACGCGTGCAACTAGCCTCACACCAAGTTTTATAAATTGTCTATATTGCATTAAAGTCTGTAAAATCGAGTTTATTATAAATCTCAACACATCCATATCACCAAATTTGTGATGTATGTCGGGGCCAATTCTGGGAACATTTCTCTTTTCTTTTTTTTTTAACTCCCTCCCCCCCAAGGGCATTTTATAACCCTTACCACTTTGCCCAAATGGTTAATTGTAAAAAACAAACTGTTTTGAAAAACACTTATTCTTAGTTGATAAATAATGTTCTCTAATATTCTCTAGTAATTATCTTGATTGAAGAGCTGAGATGTTCACCTCCTGCAGACCCGCCCATAGCCAGGACTTCATATGTTATTATTATTATTTATTAGATTTATATAGCGCCAACATATTACACAGCGCTGTTATAAAGTCAATGCCATATTAAATCAATGAGGTTATTAAGATGACCACTGGGATTTACCTGTTCCTGCCGAGTTAGAATTAGAGTTAGCTAAACCAGAAATTTGGACTTGGTTGGGGGGGGGGGGGGGGGGGGATTTAACTTTAACTTTACATTTTAAATACCTCTAAGTGGTCGGCCTGACACTCCCGACAACCCCTTCCTCAGAGGACTCTGCGCTATGAAAGGGTGAAGAGTGGTTCTGGTCATGCTGCCCTTGGCAGTCACCACAACCACAGTTTTGCGGAATTCCATTTCACATTGAAGTCAATGGCATTGTCTTTTGAAGTTAATTGTAAAGTCCCCATACATGCTATTGTCACCAAATTTGCTGGATATGTAGTAGGAACATGTAAAAAAAAAATCAAGTAGACCTGATATTTCTTCAGAAAATTGATTTTAAAAGTTCACAGAAAATGTTTTTTTAAAGTAGAAAATAAGGGGAAATTAAATTCTGCCGAAACTCTGATTGACCAGACAGAATCCTCACTTGATTACATTATCACAGAACTCCTCATCGCTCCCCTTACCAGACTTCTGGCTCCGCCTCCTCTTATAAAAACCTCCATCCCTCCCTCACTCTTCCCTCCGGTGCTGCTACACCCTCCCTGTCCCTCCCTCACTCTTCCTTTGCATATTGAAGGAACTGATAGAACTATCTTCATACCTCTACCTGTTCCAGTCCCTAGCTAGAATCCATCCAAAGTGTTTCCGGAAAATATTTCAAGAATTTTATCACTTTCTTCTGGATTATTCACTGTAAGCTCAGCATGATGGTAATGTTTGGTCCCACTATTGCTTGAACCACAAGCATTTTCCTGCTCCATACAGTGCAATGCAATTATTATTTAGTATTTATATAGCACCGACATCTTACGCAGCACTGTACAGAATAGATTGTCTTGTCACTAACTGTTCCTCAAAGGAGCTCACAATCTAATCCCCACTATAATCATATGTGTATCATGTAGTGTATGTATTGTAGTCTAAGGCCAATTTAAGGGGAAGCCAATTAACTTATCTGTATGTTTTTGGGATGAGGGAGGAAACATGGGTGCCCGGAGAAAACCCACGCAGACACGGGGAGAACATACAAACTCCTTGCAGATAGTACCCTGGCTGGGATTCGAACCTGGGACCCAGCGCTGCAAGGCAAGAGCGCTAACCACTACGCCACCGTGCTGCAATGGGCCATTTATCCTCCCAGGGCTGTGGAGGAGGAGTCAGAGTCGAGGAGTCGGGGCAATTTTGGGCACCCGGAGTCGGAGTTGTGATTTCATAAACTGAGGAGTCTGGTGATTTTTGTACAAATTCTACAGCCCTGTTAAATATTAGACTAAGGAGTCGAGGAGTCAGAGTCGGGGCCATTTTGGTTACCCGGAGTCAGAGTTGGAGTCGGAGTCGTGGTTTCATAAACTGAGGAGTCGGAGTTGGAGTCGGAAGATTTTTGTACCGACTCCATAGCCCTGGCTCCTGCCACTTTCGCATTGGCAAACTGCTTAGAATAGATCAAAAGAGAATCAGTCGAATATAATATCTGTTGATAGGCGTTTATGGATTGAAAGTCTGATTGGACATGTTGGAAATGTCTGTGTGATGGTGGTGAATCGTTGGCCTATGGCTTTACCAAAAATCGAGCAGCACTCTTGCAGTTGGACTGATGCGCAATAGATTTCTGCTGTTATCTATAGCGACTGAGCATGCCATGTAGTGAAGGAATCACTAGCCAATCAAGTTCCAATGGAATAGGGATTGATCAGTTTGGCATATTGGGTCATAATTGACTCCTGTATGGCCAGTATAAGACTCAAGTTTATCTTAGTAATAGGTTAGTGAGGGCCATGTTAGGATCAGTTAGTGTGAGGTGATATTGGAGTGTGCAATTAGTTATGGGTTATGGCTAGTGTGAATGATCATGTTAGGATAACTTAGTTAGTGTGAAGTGATATTGGAGTTTGGTTGTAAATGGCAGGATTAGTTACGGTCAATGTGAGCGTTTTCGGTTAGGTCCCTGTGTCAGGATTAGTGTGTGGGACATTGAACAGCCCCCCAACCCCCCCAGTTTCTAGGACGCAGCAATAACTCCTCACAGGCTGGCATACATAGAATAAGACTGTATTATTTGGGGTTCAGACACAGGCCGGGGAGGGAACACTGTCCAGGGAGCAGGTCCTCTGTGGGTCTTCTCTTCTGATCTATAGGTGCCAGCTGCAGACATCTCCCCGTGGTCTGGCCGACACCTCCTCCGGGAAATGTGGGCACCGGGCAGTCACTCTGCGGAGGAAACGCATCATGCTGTAACAACCATTTAATAACAATGATACACGATACCCTGAAAATAACAGAAAACAGACCACCACTCCAGCCTATTACCCCTCCCACCCCTAGTGCGCCACATGTCGTCCCTCTGCCCTTTTCATCCATAGCAATAGAACAAGCCGCTAGACAAGCGGAGCCTAATGACAAATCTGTACAGCATTGTGCCCCAAACCATCGCTCGAGGGACCTGTGTACTCACCTTTACAGCTACAGGACAGTTGTGACTGTACAGAAGGTATCATCACTTACAGTCAGCAGAGGGCCAGAACCTATAATGGGGCCATACATTGGGATGCGAAAGTTTGAGCAACCTTGTTAATAGTCATGATTTTCCTGTATAAATAGTTGGTTGTTACGATAAAAAATGTCAGTTAAATATATCATATTAGCGGACCCGTGGCGTAGCATACGCCGCATAAGAGGGTAGCGGGCAGGAAGGGGGTATTGGGCACAGCGGCGGGGAGGGGGGTCGGACCCCCCCTCCCTCACCTGAGTCCCCCATCCGCGCTCCCCTCCAGCTTAAGCTCAGCAGTAGCCGCCGCTATTAGTAAGAGGCAGTGGGCGGGGATGACTCACCTCTTCCGCGTTCCAGCGTGTGTTCCACTGTTGTCACTTCCTGCAATGCCCACTGTATTGTAAGTGGACGGCATTGCAGGAAGTGATGACAGTGGAACGCACGCTGGAAAACTGAAGCGGTGAGTCATCCTCGCCCAGTGCCTCTTACTAATAGCGGCGGCTGCTGCTGAACTTAAGCTAGAGGGGGAGTGCAAATGGGGGACCCAGGTGATGGAGGGGGGTCCGACCTCCCCCCCCCCCCCCTGCCGCTGTGCCCCATACCCCCTTCCTGCTCGCTACCCCCTCCAGCTCGGCGGCAAGTGTAGGACCGCCCCTGGGGGCAGGGCGCTACTTCTTCTTCTTGCTTGGACCGGCCTCTTCTTGCTTGGACCGGCCCTTGGGGCAGGGCGCTACTTCTTCTTGCTTGAAGGTTGAGGCACTTAGCCTATTATATATAGATAGATAGATAAGAGACACACACAATGATATTTGAGAAGTGAAATGGAGTTTATTGGATTTACAGAAAGTGTGCAATAATGGTTTAAACAAAATTAGGCAGGTGCATAAATTTGGGCACCACAAAAAAAGAAATGAAATCAATATTTCGTAGATCCTCCTTTTGCAGAAATTACAGCCTCTAAACGCTTCCTGTAGGTTCCAATGAGAGTCTGGATTCTGGTTGAAGGTATTTTGGACCATTCCTCTTTACAAAACATCTCTAGTTCATTCAGGTTTGATGGCTTCCGAGCATGGACAGCTCTCTTTAACTCACACCACAGATTTTCAATTATATTCAGGTCTGGGAACTGAGATGGCCATTTCAGAACGTTGAAAGACCCAGCCCCGGCGCAACTTCAGCTTTGTCACTGATTCCTGGACATTGGTCTCCAGAATCTGCTGATACTGAGTGGAATCCATGCATCCCTCAACTTTGACAAGATTTGCAGTCCCTGTACTGGCCACACAGCCCCACAGCATGATAGAACCACAACCATATTTTAGTTTAGGTAGCAGGTGTTTTTCTTGGAATGCTGTGTTGTTTTTCCTCCATGCATAACGCCCCTTGTTATGCCCAAATAACTCAATTTTAGTTTCATCAGTCCACAGCACCTTATTCCAAAATGAAGCTGGCTTGTCCAAATGTGCTTTAGCATACCTCAAGCGGCTCTGTTTGTGCTGCTTGTGGAGAAAAGGCTTCCTCTGCATTACTCTCGCATACAGCATCTCCTTGTGTAAAGTGCGCCGAATGGTTGAACAATGCACAGTAACTCCATCTGTAGCAAAATGATGTTGTAGGTCTTTGGTGCTGGTCTGTGGGTTGACTCTGACTGTTCTCACCATTCGTCGCTTCTCTCTAGCCGAGATTTTACTTGGTCTGCCACTTCGAGCCTTAACTTGAACTGAGCCTGTGGTCTTCTGTTTCCTCAATATGTGGAAACAGACAGCTGAAATCTCTGAGACCGCTTTCTGTATCCTTCCCCTAAACCATGATGGTGAACAATCTTTGTCTTCAGGTCATTTGAGTGTTGTTTTGAGACCCCAATGTTGCTACTCTTCAGAGAAAATTAAAGGAGGAGGGAAACTTACAATTGACTCCCTTAAATACTCTTTCTCATAATTGGATTCACCTGTGTTTGTAGGTCAGGGGTCACTGAGCTTACCAAGTTAATTTGAGTTCCAATAATTAGTTCTAAAGGTTTTGGTATCAATAAAATAACAGTGCCCAAATTTATGCACCTGCCTAATTTTATTTAAACAATTATTGTTCACTTTCTGTAAATCCAATAAACTTCATTTCACTTCTCAAATATCACTGTGTGTGTCTCCTATATGATATATTTAACTGACATTTTATATCGTAACAACCAACGATTTATACAGGAAAATCATGACGATTAACAAGGTTGCCCAAACTTTCGCATCCCACTGTATCTATAGCGCTCTGGATTGGTGAAGTTTTAAATATCTCCACATTTATAGACGGACAATAAAATTACAAAATTATTTACTTCTTTGTGTTTTTTCCTCAGTGACAGAAACCGCTGATTTTTTTCCTCTACTAGGGAGGGTGAGGTGGTCAAGCAGGTCACAGTATGGCCGGGGAGAGTCAGGTGGTCAGGCAGGGTTCCGGCTGTGCGCAGCCAAAGCCATTGTTCTCTTTTCCCCTCTCTACCCCTGTGCCATCTCTCTACCCCATTTACAGGCGTCTGTACAGAACTTGCCACCTGAGGGACTTAGCCCTGATCCTTGCAGCAAGGACAGCCCAACCGTGAAGCTGACAGAATCACATGATTCAGGGCAGCAGACTGTAGAGGACAGCATCAGCTTTACACTCAGCGGAGCTTTTTTTACTCTCCCCCTCAGCTCTGCTGCCTCTGACTCACAGAGGGGATGGGGCGCATCCTCACAAGTTTGCTTAGAACCCGCCCTGTCTGTGAAGTAACAGTACTTGTGCGTGTGTTTGCATCCTAATGATTAAACATCTGAACATTGCAAGTTGCATGCTAGTTTTTTTTGTATTTTGCTAGATAAACAGATTTAAATCAGTAATTCACGCTCTGTATTATTGCTCAGACATGTAAGCACACTTCATAATGAGTACGGGGAGTACCTGGTTAACGAACCAGATAGGGACTGCAAGCTCATTCTTAACCTGAATCCATTTGGAACACTGTTCCATTTCTGTCCTTTGTGCCTCCTCTGGGGACACTACCTCCCCCCCCCCCCCCATTGCCTTCAATGTTCTCCTCTGTGCCACCTCTGCTCCCCTGTGTCTCCTATGTGCTTCCACTGTGTCCTGTTGTGTATTCAGTGTCCCCCTTTGGGCACCTGTGCCAGCCAATGTCCCCTTCTGTCCCCATGTACCACCTTCTGTCCTCCTGGGCCATCATCTCTCCCACATGCCTCTTTCTGCCCCCTCTGTACCTCCTTTCATCCCCCAGTGCCATTTTCTGTCCCTTTTGCCACCTTCCACTCCCTTTTACCTCATATGGTCTTACTGTACCACTTTCTGCCCCCCTCTGTACCTTCTTTCATCCCCCAGTGCCTCTTTCTGCCCCCCATGCCACCTTCCACCCCCGTAGCTCCTATAGTCCCACTGTGCCTCTTTGTCTCCTATGCCACCTTTCTGTCCCCATGCCACTTCTTCGACCTCCTGTGCTCTCCCAGCCTAATTTATATTGCAGAGCAAGGCGCTATTACCTCCTAGCCGAGTCCAATGCTGTGCGTCTATCCACTCTGCTTATGGCTCCCTCTAGTGCTGACATCTTGTGCATGTTGCATGTTTACACTCAACTTACCAGAAAAGATACTGGGTACTTGAGTGAGCAGGAGACGGAGAGAGGAGGGTGCGTGGCGTTGGACTCAGCTGGGAGGTGAGAGCAGCACTGCTTCTGCTGCGCCTTGCTCTGCAATATAGATTAGGGCCATTTGTATGCCGGACGTTCATACCTCAGGGACTATCTGTACACTAAAATTTAAGGTAAGTATTATATATAGTAGTATAGTAGTATTATATTAGTATTATATATAGGTAAGTATTATAGTGAAGGGCTAATTTATAGGTTAGGAAATTGAGATGGGGGTCAGCAGGGGGTGAAGCACATGGTCGGGGTGAGGTTAAAGTTAGGCACAGGGAAAAAGGTTGAGATTAGGGTTAGGCAGAGGGCAAGGGGTGAGGTTGGGGCTATGCACAGGGTAGGGGGTTGAGGTTAGGGTAAGGCACAGGGAAGGGGTTAGGTAAGAGTTAATCACAGGGCAGGGGTTAGGTTTAGGCACAGGGCAAGGAGTGAAGTTACGGTTAGGCACAGGGCTGGGGAGGGGGATAGGGTAAAGTTCGGGGAGCTTGGTAGGGGTTAGGGTAAAGTGCTGAAGAGGTTAGGCACATTATGCGGGTTCCATATACTTTAGGTTGATGGGAGAAGATTGGGTTAGGGAGATATTTGCACCAGAAGCCAACATACCACATTCTCTCCTCCTCCTCCCATTACTCTATTTACCGCTTACGTGGCCTTTGCAACTTTGGTGCGTTTCATCCTCTTCCTCCTCATCAGGGTGACTTGAGGCCTCTTTAATCCGGCAATGAAGAGAAGAAGCCGCGGACGGGATTTGGTGAGCCAACTCCGGAGGAGAGTCCCTTTAGGTAGCCTGAAGATCCATGGAAACAAATATGGAGATCAGCCTAAAAATTCCCATCAGTAGATATACTGTCCATACATACAGTGCCTTGCAAAAGTATTCACCCCCTTGGCATTTTTCATGTTTTGTTGCCTCACAGCCTGGAATTAAAATGGATCGTTTGAGAGTTTGCACCATTTCATTGACAGAACAAGCCTACAACTTTGAAGATGTATAATTTGGTTTATTGTGTAGCAAGCAAGTGGGACAAAATAACTGAAAACTTCAGTGCGCATAACTTTAGACCCCCCCCCATGTCAATACCTTTTGCGGAAATTACAGTTGCAAGATGCTTTGGAGAAGTCACCATGAGCTTTTGCCCATTCCTCAAGGCGAAACTGCTCCAGCTCCTTCATGTTGAATGTTTTCACTTGTGAACAGCAATCTCTAAGTCTGACCACAGATTCTCTATTGGATTGAGGTCTGGACTTTGACTAGGTCATTCCAACACATTTAAAAGTTTCTCCTTAAACCACTCAAGTGTTGCTTTAGCAGCATGCTTTGGGTCATAATCATGCTGTAAGGGAAACATCTGTCTCCATCCATCTTTTCCTCAATTCAAATCAGTTTCCAGTCCCTGCTGTTAAAAAACATCCCCACAGCATTATGCTGTCACCACCATGCTTCACTGTGGCAATAGTGTTCTTGGGGTGATGGAATGTGCTGGGTTTGCACCAGATATGGCATTTCCCTTGGTGGACATCAATTTACATTTTAGTCTTATCTGACCAGAGCACTTTCCTCCTTAAAGGATACCACAACTGAAAAAAAGAAAAGAGGTGCGGTGGCTGGGGGTTTAGTTGGGGGGAATTAGATACTTACCGCCTCTCTTGTTCCCCGCTGTCAGCTGCCGGTCTTCTCCAATAGATGCCGGTGTCCGGGCGACTCTGCGGACCTCTAACCCGGACATACTGCGCCCACGCATGCGCAGTATGCCCGTTATTCACCGCTTCTGCCGACACGTAATTTTGGCAGAAGCAAGTTCACTCCCCCGGCTCCCTTCCGTGGAGCGCAAGATGCTATGAAGGAGGAGTAGTGAACTTGGTTCTGCTGAAATTATGCGCCGGCAGAAGCGGTGAAGAACGGACATACTGCGAAAGCACGGCGCAGTATGTCCAGGTTAGAGGTCAGGAGAGTCACCTGGACACTGGCATCTATTGGGGAAGACTGGCGGCTGATGGCGGGGAACAAGAGAGGCGGTAAGAATCTAATTTTCCCTCCCTAGCCACCACACCTTTATTTTTTTTTTCAGTTGTGGTATCCTTTAAATTTGAGGAGTCGCCCACACGCCTTTTGGCAAACTCAAAAGTGCCTTAACCACTTGCCGACCGCGCACTCATAACGCACATCGGCAAAGTGGCAGCTGCAGGACCAGCGACGCAGTTCTGCGTCGCCGGCTGCAGGCTAATTAATCAGAAAGCAGCCGCTCGCGCGAGCGGCTGCTTCCTGTCAATTTACGGCGGGGGGCTCCGTGAATAGCCTGCGGGCCGCCGATCGCGGCTCGCAGGCTAAATGTAAACACAAGCGGAAATAATCCGCTTTGTTTACATTGTACGGCGCTGCTGCGCAGCAGCGCTGTAAGGCAGATCGGCGATCCCCGGCCAATCAGCGGCCGGGGATCGCCGCCATGTGACGGGACATCCTGTCACAGGCTGCACAGGACGGATAGCGTCCTGTGCAGCCCCGATCACCAGGGCTGCCAGGTAGGAGAGGGGGAAGCGGAATTTCGCCGCGGAGGGGGGCTTTGAGGTGCCCCCGCCAGCCACACGCAGGCAGCAGAGATCGGATCCCCCCAGCACATCATCCCCCTAGTGGGGAAAAAGTGGGGTGATCTGATCTCTCTGCCTGGTGTTTGATCTGTGCTGGGGGCTGTAGAGCCCACCCAGCACAGATCACATAATTCAACGCTGGTCCTTAAGGGGGGGTAAAGGGGGGGTCCTCAAGTGGTTAATGCTAAGTAATTTTTTTTTGGGGCCACTATTTCATTAAGCCGAGGTTTATGAGGCTTATTGTGGTCCTATGGACGGATTCTCCAGTCTCTGGTGTGGAACTCTGCAACTCCTGCAGGGTTACCTTTGGTCTCAATGCTGGCGGTGGATTTCATTTCACTAATTATACTGTATGACTTTTGAAGGTGATTGGTGCACCAGGACTTTTTAGGGGCTTCATGGCAAAGGGGGTGAATAAATATGCACATGCCAATATTTTTTTTTTCTTATTTAAGTTCATCAGCTTAGACTATTTTGTGCAAATCCATCACATGAAACAAGATTAAGAAACATTAAAATTACAGGTTTGAATGTAACAAAATAGGTACAGTGTCAAAGGGGGTGAATACCTGTGCTAGGATGGACAAGAGAAGCCATACTGTGCAGCCTCCATACATACAGAATAAGAGCAGATACTGAGAATTACACCCAGCCTACAGGACAAGAGAAGCCATACTGTGCAGCCTCCATACATACAAAATAAGAGCAGATACTGACAATTACACCCCGGAACACAGGACAAGAGAAGTCATACTGTGCAGCCTCCAAACATACAAAATAAGAGCAGATACTGGGAATTACACCCAGCATACAGCGCAAGAGAAGTCATACTGTGCAGCCTCCATACATACAGAATAAGAGCAGATACTGAGAATTATACCCAGTATACATGACAGAGGAAGTCATACTGTGCAGCCTCCATACATACAGAATAAGAGCAGATACTGGGAATTACACCCAGCCTACAGGACAAGAGAAGTCATACTGTGCAGCCTCCATACATACAGAATAAGAGCAGATACTGAGAATTAAACCCGCCATACAGGACAAGAGAAGCCATACTGTGCAGCCTCCATACATACAGAATAAGAGCAGATACTGAGAATTACACCCTGCATACAGGACAAGAGAAGTCATACTGTGCAGCCTCCATACATACAGAATAAGAGCAGATACTGAGAATTATACCCAGTATACATGACAGAGGAAGTCATACTGTGCAGCCTCCATACATACAGAATAAGAGCAGATACTGAGAATTACACCCAGCATACAGGACAAGAGAAGCCATACTGTGCAGCCTCCATACATACAGAATAAGAGCAGATACTGAGAATTACACCCGGCATACAGGACAAGAGAAGTCATACTGTGCAGCCTCCATACATACAGAATAAGAGCAGATACTGAGAATTACACCCAGCATACACGACAGAGGAAGTCATACTGTGCAGCCTCCATACATACAGAATAAGAGCAGATACTGAAAATTACACCTGGCATACAGGACAAGAGAAGCCATACTGTGCAGCCTCCATACATACAGAATAAGAGCAGATACTGAGAATTACACCCTGCATACAGGACAAGAGAAGTCATACTGTGCAGCCTCCATACATACAGAATAAGAGCAGATACTGAGAATTACACCCGGCATACAGGACAAGAGAAGTCATACTGTGCAGCCTCCATACATACAGAATAAGAGCAGATACTGAGAATTACACCCAGCATACACGACAGAGGAAGTCATACTGTGCAGCCTCCATACATACAGAATAAGAGCAGATACTGAGAATTACACCTGGCATACAGGACAAGAGAAGCCATACTGTGCAGCCTCCATACATACAGAATAAGAGCAGATACTGAGAATTACACCCTGCATACAGGACAAGAGAAGTCATACTGTACAGCCTCCATACATACAGAATAAGAGCAGATACTGAGAATTAAACCCGCCATACAGGACAAGAGAAGCCATACTGTGCAGCCTCCATACATACAGAATAAGAGCAGATACTGAGAATTACACCCTGCATACAGGACAAGAGAAGTCATACTGTGCAGCCTCCATACATACAGAATAAGAGCAGATACTGAGAATTATACCCAGTATACATGACAGAGGAAGTCATACTGTGCAGCCTCCATACATACAGAATAAGAGCAGATACTGAGAATTACACCCAGCATACAGGACAAGAGAAGCCATACTGTGCAGCCTCCATACATACAGAATAAGAGCAGATACTGAGAATTACACCCGGCATACAGGACAAGAGAAGTCATACTGTGCAGCCTCCATACATACAGAATAAGAGCAGATACTGAGAATTACACCCAGCATACACGACAGAGGAAGTCATACTGTGCAGCCTCCATACATACAGAATAAGAGCAGATACTGAGAATTACACCTGGCATACAGGACAAGAGAAGCCATACTGTGCAGCCTCCATACATACAGAATAAGAGCAGATACTGAGAATTACACCCTGCATACAGGACAAGAGAAGTCATACTGTGCAGCCTCCATACATACAGAATAAGAGCAGATACTGAGAATTATACCCAGTATACATGACAGAGGAAGTCATACTGTGCAGCCTCCATACATACAGAATAAGAGCAGATACTGAGAATTACACCCAGCATACAGGACAAGAGAAGCCATACTGTGCAGCCTCCATACATACAGAATAAGAGCAGATACTGAGAATTACACCCAGCATACAGGACAAGAGAAGCCATACTGTGCAGCCTCCATACATACAGAATAAGAGCAGATACTGAGAATTACACCCGGCATACAGGACAAGAGAAGTCATACTGTGCAGCCTCCATACATACAGAATAAGAGCAGATACTGAGAATTACACCCAGCATACATGACAGAGGAAGTCATACTGTGCAGCCTCCATACATACAGAATAAGAGCAGATACTGAGAATTACACCTGGCATACAGGACAAGAGAAGCCATACTGTGCAGCCTCCATACATACAGAATAAGAGCAGATACTGAGAATTACACCCGGCATACAGGACAAGAGAAGTCATACTGTGCAGCCTCCATACATACAGAATAAGAGCAGATACTGAGAATTACACCCGCCATACAGGACAAGAGAAGCCATACTGTGCAGCCTCCATACATACAGAATAAGAGCAGATACTGAGAATTACACCCAGCCTACAGGACAAGAGAAGTCATACTGTACAGCCTCCATACATACAGAATAAGAGCAGATACTGAGAATTACGCCCAGCATACAGGACAAGAGAAGCCATACTGTGCATCCTCAGAGTTATACTAGCCTTGCCCCAGCTATAGATGCCGGTGAAAAGCAGGGAGAAGTCCCATGGAGTTTCCTTTTTGCTTTATTTACTACCTTCAAAGCCCCACTTTCCTTAGCACTGAGCCTGCTGCCCAGACACCCCATGGTCTGGCGGGACACTGGGTAATAACTAATAAGGGACCAGTTTATTGTGCGATCTGACTACCACATACTTAGAGTGAACAGATAAACATCCCCATTCCAGCCATCTGTAGAGGGGTTAATCAACTTCGGGTTCTTCTGCTTAACTGTGGTAGGTATGATGGGAAGCTGGGTTATGTAAGGTCTTACTTAAATGTTCTGCTGTGGATGACGGTACGACCCGTGTCAGCTGTGCAGCCCTGCCACAAGCCCTGGCCAATACTATAAAGAGAATGTGTGAGTATGAACAGAGGAATGACCAATGGCAAGAAGTCAGATGACTAAAAGAGCTGAAGGATGCTAAACCTCCTTCCAGCGTCTCTTCAAGCAAGCTGAGGATCCCAATAAACAACACAAGAGACAGACAGTAATCAAGACCGAACCTCCAGGGAAGACCCCCCAAAATTCTTCTAGCAAAATACAGAGAATAAAATAATGCCACAAACCTGACATGACGGATTAGATGCAATTTTCTCAGCCCACAGCAAGCTACTAGTAAAAACAAGTGCTATCAAAATTATTGTGTTTTCTTGCATACTTGTGGCTTAAAATGCATTTTATGACAAGGTGTGCCTCGACACTTCAACGGAGGGATGGAGGAGGATGGGGGAATCCTCGTAAGGATCCAGAGTCTTCCTTTCCCCTCCAGAGGCAAGTATCCCCCAGAAGGATTTTTTTT
This sequence comes from Hyperolius riggenbachi, assembly GCF_040937935.1. Lineage (NCBI taxonomy): Eukaryota > Metazoa > Chordata > Amphibia > Anura > Hyperoliidae > Hyperolius > Hyperolius riggenbachi. The sequence continues at coordinate 442,421,645 of NC_090649.1, forward strand.
TTAGGTTACAGATTCTCTTTAAGTATATATAGGCAGAACCTCCCCTTAAGTGTATATAGGCAGATCCCCTTTTTGTGGGTATAGGCAGATCCCCCCTTAATGTATATAGGCAGATCCCCCCTTTAGTGTATATAGGCAGATCCCCCCTTTAGTGTATATAGGCAGATCCCCCCTTTAGTGTATATAGACAGATCCCCCCTTTAGTGTATATAGGCAGATCCCCCCCTTTAGTATATATAGGCAGATCCCCCCCTTTAGTGTATATAGGCAGATCCGCCCTTTAGTATATATATATATATATATATATATATATATATATATATATATATATATCAGATTCCCCCTTTAGTATATATAGGCAGATCCCCCCCCCCCCCTTTAGTGTATATAGGCAGATCCCCTTTTTGTGGGTATAGGCAGATCCCCCCTTAATGTATATAGGCAGATCTTCCCTTTAGTATATATAGGCAGAGTGCCCCCTTTAGTGTATATAGGCAGATCCCCTTTTAGTGTATATAGACAGATCCCCCCTTTAGTGTATACAGAGTGATCCCCCCTTTAGTGTATATAGGCTAGCAGATCTTTTAGTGTATATAGGCAGATCCTCCCCCCTTTAGTGTATCTAAACATATCCCCCTTTAGCGTAGGGTGGCAGTTGGGGAACCTTACTTTTCTACTGGGAAAAGAAGATGGCCAGTAGTCAGGACAGGAGTGACAAGTCCAGAGCAGCATCTCCGGAGCAGCCTGCATCTCCCACTGAAGCAGGCTGAGCCATGCAATCCAACATCGCCTGTGAGTGAGGGGCGGAGCTACTGGTTCACACACACTCCACAATAGGCAGCAGGAGTTTCCTGGAGTCTTCGCCCCCATCACCCCCAGCGGCATCAGGGGGCGGAGCTACGACTAAAAGCAGTCATAGACCCGGCCGGAGCCCGCAGCCAGGTAGAAATGTGGCCAGGGCCAGTTAAATGCACATGTGCCCCCGTGGAAGCCGGCGCTCTGAGCGACCGCTCCGGTCAAAGGCCGGCCATGCAAAAAGCTCCAAATCAGACATTATGTATCCACTATCACTGCACCCTCAGTTAAGTGGGAATTATTGCTAGAGATGGCCTGAACGGTTTGCTGGCGAACGGTTCCTGGCGAACTTCCGTGGTTCACGATCGTGGCGAACCAGGAACTTTTCCGGAAGTTCGGTTCGCCCCCATAGTGCATCATGAGTGTCAACTTTGATGCTCTACATCACAGTCAGCAGGCACATTGTAGCCAATTAGGCATCCCTCCTGGAGCCCCACCCCCCCTTATAAAAGGCAGGCAGCATCAGGCTGTGGACTCACTCGTGTGCCTGCAGTAATTAGTGAAGGGCAGGCCCGGCCCTAGCCCATTTGCCGCCTGAGGCAAGCTTTAAAGAAATCGCTGCCGCCCCCCCCCCCCAAGCCGTGGGTGTGGGGGGGCCGCCCAAGCTGGAGGGGATAGCGGGCAGGAAGGGGGTATTGGGCCTAACGGCGGGGAGGGGGGTCGGACCCCCCCTCCCTCGCCTGGGTCCCCCGTCCTCCGCTCCCCTCCAGCTTGTTGCGTCGCTGGCTGCAGCTATAAGAGGCAACGGGCGGGGATCACTCACCTCTTCCTCCTTCCAGCCTGCGCTCCACTGACGTCACTTCCTGCTACGCCGCAGGAAGTGACGTCAGCGGAGCGCACGCTGGAACGAGGAAGAGGTGAGGGATCCCCGCCCGTTGCCTCTTATAGCTGCAGCCAGCATGTGCCGCCCCCCCAGAAGTGCCGCCTGAGGCAAACGTTTCACCCCGCCTCATGGGCGGGCCGGCCCTGGTGAAGGGATAGCTGCTGCAGACTCTCTGTAATATACGAGGCAGCTGCGGCGAACAGCACCGCCGCTGCAGCTGTCTCCATGCGGCCATCCATCCGTCCGGCGTCCAGGACGCCGAGGACGGAGCCTCCTCACTTGCTGGGGGTCGCTTTAGCGCGCGGGCGCGTGCGTGGTCGGGACCTTTATGCGGGGAGGAAGCCGATCAGCTGACCTGCTGGTCAGCTGATCGCAGAGGAGACTCACGGCGCCCAGGATTGGCTGATGAGATGGGGGCGTGCCAGTGAGGTCTCCTCTGCTTCATAAGCCTCCGGGCTTCAGAATGACTTTGTCTGTTGTCGTGAATACTTGCGTGTTAGCGCGCAGACCTTAGGCTAGTTCCCTGGTGTTGATACTAAGGATTTCACACCTAGTCTAGGATTTTGCTGTATTGCTATTGTTATTGTAGACTAGTTCCCGGGTGTTGATGCCACGGATTTCACACCCAGACTAGGATATTACTACTGTATTGATCTCCTGTGTATGACTCTTAGCTATTCCCTCTGACTCTGATCCTGCCTTCTGATCCTGTACTTTCGCCTATCTGCCTACCTGTTGCTGAACCTCTGCCTGATTACCGTTTACTCTCTTGTCTCACGATTCTGTACCGATACGTACCTCTCTGTTGCCGACCCTTGCCTGCCTGACCATTCCACTCGCCAGTGGGCCCTCGCCACTGGTGAGGTGTTTACTACGCCAGCTCCGCTGGCCAAGCAACTCTGCTAGGCTATAGTTCAGCCTTATTACCTGCTCTCTAGGTATCTGTCATTTTAGTGTTACCGTATTTAGTAAGCTGTAGTACAGTCTGACTCACCCGCCCCTCGGGTGTTCATTTGCCTGCAGTATATTGTGAACCACCCGCTCCTCGGGAGATTCAGCCTCTTCAGTATTGTTTCTCCAGCTTGCTGGAGCCTGTACGCTAGTGCACGCTTCGTGTACTGATAGTACCTCCATAGCCCCTCTGGTGAGGTTTCTTCAAACTATTAAAGTTACGGTTGCACCCAAACACTTACACTTTAGGTGTCCAGAGGTCAGCCATACTTGTATTATTGGTGATTCTGCAGATCACTAATAATCAGGTATACATCTGTATTGTTGGTGATACTGCAGATCATCAATAACAACTCTCTGTGTGCTGACACCAACTGTTACACTCTCATAGGGAAAGCTTAGTCAGGCTCTTGTAGGCTTGTTAGCTTGCTCCTGGCTGATTGCTATTGCTAAAAAAGCACCTCTCAACAGCTCTTTTGAGAGCTGTTCTTGTGATCTTTTTTTTTTTTTTTGTGTGTGTAGCCCACTTGCATTATATACAGCCCTGTCAGTCAGTGTCACTGTGCGTGACATGTGCACATGTAATACCCATCACTGCATATACCTATTACCTGTTGTGTTCACTTCAGTGCACCCACCTACCTACTAGAGCGCACGCAGTGTCACTGTGCCTATCCGGTACCTGTCTGTGTGTGACAGGTGCACATGTAATACCCATCACTGCATATAACTACTACCTGTTGTTCACTTCAGTGCACCCACCTACCTACGTGAGCACACGCAGTGTGATATACCACTCCGTGCATACCTGTTAACTGCACCTGTGTGACTGACTGCACATTGTATTAGTCAAGTCAGTGCATACCTTTCACTTCATCCCCCCCCCCCCAATATGGACAAAACAAAAGGCAGAGGCAGGCCACCTGGCAGGTCTGTTCGAGGTTGCGCTGTCGTGATTTCGTTCGGCCCGCGACCAAAGTACAGTGTTCAGAAGAAGGCACGTGCCATCAACCCCCAATATTGTCAGGACGTAGTTGATTATTCAGCACAGAACACCTCATCTTTCTCAGCTTCCACACGGAAGCGTGACATCTTCCTCCTCCTGCTCTGATTCTGGCACCCCACTTAACACTCAGTCGGCCGCCACTACCAAAGTGCCATCACCCCAGGGCTTAGCGGTGTGGACATTTTTTTGTGTGTCTGCCTCAGATGAGAGGAATGCCATCTGTACTCTCTGCCACCGAAAATTGAGCCGTAGAAAGACCAAGACCCGCGTAAGGACAACTACCTTACAAAGGCACATGATTACAAAGCACAAACTGCAATGTGATGACCACCTGAGGGAAAGCAGCACACAACAGCAAATCCACACACCGCAGTGGAAGATATGCAATTATTTCTCAAAAAAGGCGATGTTTGTGGTGCGTTACACAGTGAGTTTGGTGTGTCAGTGAGAAGCAGTACTCTAATTACACTCCCTGATTGATGTATACACATGCAAGAGGGTTTAAAACACTTTAGGCCTGCAATTTAGCATTCAATGTGATTTCGGCCCTTAAAACACTTCTTTGCGTCAAATCCAGATTTTTCCCCGGGACTTTTGGCGTGTATCCCACTTCGCCATGTCCCCCTCCAGGTGTTAGACCCCTTGAAAAATCTTTTCCATCACTTTTGTGGCCAGCATACATTTTTTTAGTCATACAAGTTCGCCTCCTCATTAAAGTCTATTGCGGTTTGCGAAAGGTCGTGCGAACCAAACTTTCGCGGGAGGTTCGCGAACCAAAAATTGGGACATCTCTAATTATTGCCTTTAGAACTTGAATTTACATTGTGTTCTGCTGGACAAGGTCTAATTTCTTGCCTGTACACCATAATTTGGTATGATTCCTTGCCTGCAACCACCCCTCTCGTGGATAAATGGAAATCCAGCCTCTCATTGGGATCTGAGGAGGATTGGTCGGAGATTTTTTTCAGACATGGCCAGAGTGTCCAATAATATAAATATTAAGAAAAGGCCTTTCAAAATCTTTTGAGTGGTACCCGACCCCTAAAAAGATCTCCAAAATCTTCCTCACCCAGCTTATGTTTTCATTGTGCCTCTTTGGATGCAGACACTGAACATTGCTGGACAAATGTGTTGCCTTTTTCTGTATGGCTATTGCAAAATTCTGAAAAGGCCCCTTACCTCCACTCCTGGCCCTCATAGATAAAATCTGGTGGCTTTACCATATGAAGAACAACTACTCACTGCAATCTAGACTTCATGTATTTACCCAGATTTGGGCTTCTTGGATTATGAGATATCCCTTAGGCCAACTGATTTGCCCATGATAGAACACCTGCCTCGATATACCTCCTACATACCTGCTTGTTGCTCCTTGGTTATGATGTTGCTGTTATTAGCTGCAATGTTATATCTGTTTATGTAATTTTGCCCTGGTCTACACTTGTCGAATCATACTGGTCTGGTTTATAATATTTTATTCTGCCTGTTGTAAAACTGTTATTCTCCTGTTTTGCAAAAACTTAAATACCAATTTAAAGTTAACGAAAAAATTCTGACTGACAATAAAGTTCTCTGGTTAAAAAATACATCATGAATTAACTTTGTGTATACTGCGTGTGTATCTTTAAAACTATGATGCTCTAATAACAGTGTAAAAATTCAGTAATTCTGCCTTAATCATTGAATATAATAACTTAATTTCTGTACTTATTAAGAATATTGGAGGATTTACCAGAAATGTTGGCGCGTACCTAGAAATCCCCGGGCCCCCCTGCAAAAAAAAAAATCCTCCCCCCCTCCCCCAGGGACTTTTGGGGCAGGAGGGGTCGCAGCATAAGAGGAAGTGTGGCAGATCAGTGGGGAGGGGGGAAATGCCCCCCTCCTCCCTCACCTCGGGCTCTCCTCTCAGTGCTCCCCTCCTGCAAACATTGGTGGCGGCGGGCAGGCGGCAGCAGCAGCAGTGGCGGTGGCGGCAGGATGATACATTACCTCCTTCTCGCTGGAGGACTTCCGTTCTCTAAGAGCAACTTCCTGTTTACACAGGAAGTTGCAAGAAGCTCTTAGAACGGAAGTCCTATAGCGAGAAGGAGGTAATGTATCATCCTACAGCCAACGCCGCTGCTGCCGCCTGCCCGCTGCCACCAATGTTTGCAGGAGGGGAGCACTGAGAGGAGAGCCCGAGGTAAGGGAGGTTTTGGGGGGGAATTTCCCCCCTCCCCACTGATCTGCCACACTCTCCTCTTATGCTGCGACCCCTCCTGCCCCCAAAAGTCCCTGAGCGGGCCCTGGGGGGGCCCCGGGCCCCCCCGCGACGGCAGGGGTCGCACCCCTATTGGTACGCCAGTGGTTGGTAGAGTTCCATTCTCCTATTCTGTACATTTCTAGTTAATCCCACTTGCCTCAGGATGTCCCCTAGATATCTGAAATCAGGGTTGGGACTGTCAAAGCTCTGGATGCCATCACCCCAGATGTCAAAAGCAGAAACCATTACTCAAAATGTCAAATGCAGAAACAATTACCCCAAATGTCAAATGCAGAAAGCGTTACCACACATGTGAAATGTACAAACTGTTATGCCACATATTGCAAATGCAGAAAGCATTACCACATATGTGAAATTCAGAAACTGTTACCACAGATGTGACATGCAGAAACTGTTACCACAGATGTGACATGCAGAAAATGCTACCACAGATGTGACATGTAGATCTGTATATGAAATACGACAAATGTTACTGCAGACATAAAGGCACGTCCCCCCCCCCCCCCCCCCCGTTGGGTGTTGGTGGGGTGGGATGGATAAATGCTGGGTGCAGGTAGGGTGGGAGGAAGGGATGTGTGAATAGAGGCCCTTGTGGCAGCCATGTATGAATAGAAGCCCCTGTGGCAGCCATGTATGAATAGAAGCCCCTGTGGCAGCCATGTATGAATAGAGACCCCTGTAGCAGCCATTATGAATAGAGGCCCCCTGTAGCGGCCATGTATGAACAGAGGCCCTTGTGGCAGCCATTATGAATAGAGGCCCCTGTAGCAGCCGTGTATGAATAGAGGCCCCTGTGGCAGCCATGTATGAATAGAGGCTCTTGTGGCAGCCATGTATGAATAGAGGCTCTTGTGGCAGCCATGTATGAATAGAGACCCCGGTGGCACCCGTGTATAAATAGAGGCCCCTGTGGTAGCCATGTATAAATAGATGCCCCTGTGGTAGCCATGTATAAATAGAGGCCCCTGTGGTAGCCATGTATAAATAGAGGCCCCTGTGGCAGCCATAAATGAATAAAGGCCCTGTGGCAGCCATGTATGAATAGAGGCCCTGTGGGCCATGGCAGCCATGTATGGGTAGAGACCCCTGTGGCAGCATTTATGAATAGAGGCCCATGTGGCAGCCATTATGAATAGAGGCCCCTGTGGCAGCCATGTATGAATAGAGGCCCCTGTGGCAGCCATTATAAGTAAAGGCCCCATGGCAGCCATCTGTGAATAGAGGCCCATGTAACAGTCATGTATGAATAGAGGTCCCTGTGGCAGTCATGTGGGAATAGAGGGCCACTGTGGCAGCCATGTATGAATAGAGGCCCCTGTGGCAGCCATGTATGAATAGAGGCCTCTGTGGCAGCCATGTATGAATAGAGGCCCCTGTGGCAGCCATGTATGAATAGAGGCCTCTGTGGCAGCCATGTATGAATAGAGGCCCCTGTGGCAGCCATGTATGAATAGAGACCCCAGTGGCAGCTGTGTATGAATAGAGGCCCCTTTGGTAGCCATGTACAGTGCTGCTCATCAGGATTCCGGATATCCGTGTAACCCGGATATCCAAACTTTTTTACGCTATCTGATTCGGGTTCGGATTCCGTATTGTAAAAAAAATCCAGCTAGCTATCTGCGGATAATTGGGCACATAACGCGGATATCTGTGGATATTGTGGATCTCCGGATCCGAAATACTGTAACTAAGGAGATGACGTCCTAGAGCCAATCAGAGGGCTCCCAGCAGAAGCCCTAGCAACCAATCACAGAGGGGAGCCCTGGCCAGCCCCACCTGACCTCATTGAGCCAATCAGAGGGTTCCCAGCCTAAACCCTGGCACACAATCATAGAAAGGAACACTGGCCAGCCCCCCTGTATAATAAGGAGGGCTGCCATGATGAGACATATCGTCTTAGCTTGCTGAATGCTCACTGAGAGACATGCTCCAGTGCTGGTGGCTTAGCAAGGGCTGTACACAGTTATAAACCTAAAGCTGTTGAGTGATGAATAACCCCTTCACTACTATAACTACACTATTGTTAAATCCTTAATTAGCTTGATTGATGTCATACTGTGACAGTCAGAGTGTGTGCTCCAGTGCTGCTGGGCCTAGCAAGGGCTGTACACAGTGATAAGCTGTTCAGTGAATAACCCCTTCACTACTATCACTACACTATTGTTAAATCGTTAATTAGCTTGATTGATGTCATTGTATGACAGTCAGAGTGTGTGCTCCAGTGCTGCTGGCCTAGCAGTGATAACCCCTTCACTATCACTACACTATTGTTAAATCATTAGTTAGCTGGATGTCATTTGTGTGACAGTCAGAGAGTGTGCTGCAGGCAGGTGCTATGTGTCTGTGTGTGTGCTGTGCACAGACTAGGCCAGCTGCTGCCTGCTGGCCAGCTATTAGACTTAGGTATAGGTTAGGGATTAGGGGATAGGATTACTGTGTTATTGTGTAGTTAGTACTGTAGTACTGCAGTCAGTGCTAGTATTTGTTAGAGTAGTAGTACTACTGTGTTAGCTTTCTACAGAACTGCTGTGCTGTGAGCAGTGCCAGTGTGACAGTTAGTGTGCACTAGTGTCTTCTCCTCTGCTGTCTGACTGCCACTCGGCACTTGGCACATGTCACTTGCCAAGTGTCACTTGCCACGTTTCACGTGACACGTGGCAAGTGCCACGTGCCAAGTGACACGTGCCATGTGACCTGTGCTAAGTGCCAATTGCCACGTCCGACATGCTCCTGGCACACATTACACCTGCTGCTGCTGCATTGCCCTGCTCCTGCTGCCTGTGCAGCTCCCACCGCCAGGCCAGGACTCAATTGCTGCATAATTTTTTGGAGGTGTCTTGGCTGAAAACTCATGTCCCAGTTGTGCGGTTGGCTTTGGACACAATGTGGGCTGCACGACCGCTGTCTGGAACCTAGACCTAATGTTAATTGACAGCCACTTTTTTTTGTTTTTTGGGGGGGATTTTAAGTCCCCACATCATCAATTAGTGTTCCTTACTTTCAAAATTGCTGAAGATGGTGCTTTGACATCGGACAAGACCAAGTTAGTATACAGAAAAGTATATATCTACACAAATGAATATTAAATTCACATGCACCATGTCAAGAAAAATCATTTACTAACACACAAGGAGGATTGACTCTTGGGTGCATGTGAAAAAGTAGAAAAATCTTTATTATATCAACTGCAATTATCAAAGTTTAAAAAACCAATAAGGTATAAATATAATTGTAAACGGTCATCTATGCTAACATCAGTACAATTGAACCAATCGACCACTCAAGAGGCAGAGAGGGGCTGCAGTCCCCTATGCCAAGTGAATACAGTTCTACCTGGACCAGTTAATCGGTGAATAGCTCCACAGCATTTGCATGGTAGATCCAAAAATAGAAAACATGAAGCCAGAGGGAGTCCAATTGTAATCCCACATGAAAAAAACAGTATAGTGCCAGGAGACAGTGGGTGCAAAGTCCACTAGTGGATTTCAACAAGGGAAGCTGAAATCTTTCCAGCCAGGACCAAATGTGTGATGGTAGATGTATACACAACAACAGAGTAAGCCATGCAGAGATTAGTTGCACATGTAGCAATGAAGTCTCATTCAAGCAATGGAACGAGGGTGGGGACCTCCTGCCCTGCGTAGCAATGTCCACTGATGCTCCCACTCGCAGAACACAAGGGAAAGTGTTTGGGTTTGGAGGTTCCTCTAATGCAAAGGCAATGGCAGTAAAAGTTCATGCAGGCAAAGCGTGAGTTAGTGCAAATGCTGTGGAGCTATTCACCGATTAACTGGTCCAGGTAGAACTGTATTCACTTGGCATGGTTTTTTAAACTTTGATAATTGCAGTTGATATAATAAAGATTTTTCTACTTTTTCACATGCACCCAAGAGTCAATCCTCCTTGTGTGTTAGTAAATCAATTAGTGTTCCCCTTTACAAAATAATGCTACATGCCTCATATACCCTAAAAAAAGTTTCTAAAGCAATTTAAAGGCCACTTCCGGTTTGCTATCCGGATATCCGAATCCGCCGGATACTAGGGTCGGATATCCAATTCAGATTCTGATCGGAAAATTTTGAACGTGGATATCCGACCCGGATCAAATAACGGGTTATCCGGATCCGAATTTTGAAAAGGGGTATCCGAGCAGCACTAGCCATGTATGAATAGAGGCCCCTGTGGCAGCCATTTTGAATAGAGGCCCTGTGGTAACCATGTATGAATGGAGGCCCCTGTGGCAGCCATGTATGAATAGAGGCCCCTGCGGTGGCCATTTTGAATAGAGGCCCTGTGGTAACCATGTATGAATAGAGGCCCCCGTAGCAGTCATGTATGATGAATAGAGGCCCTTGTGGCAGCCATGTATGAATAAAGGCCCCTGTGGCAGCCATGTATGAATAGAGGCCCCTGTGGCAGCCATTATGAATAGACGCCCCTCTGGCAGCCATGTATGAATAGAGGCCCCTGTGGCAGCCATGTATGAATTGAGGCCACTGTGGCAGTCATGTATGAATAGAGGCCCCTGTGGCAGCCATGTATGAATAGAGGCCCTGTGGCAGCCATGTATGAATAGAGGCCCTGTGGCAGCCATGTATGAATAGAGGTCCCTGTGGCAGCCATGTATGAATAGAGGCCCCTGTGGCAGCCATGTATGAATAGAGGCCCCTGTGGCAGCCATGTATGAATAGAGGCCCCTGTGGCAGCCATGTATGAATAGAGGCCCCTGTGGCAGCCATGTATGAATAGAGGCCCCTGTGGCAGCCATGTATGAATAGAGGCCCCTGTGGCGGCAATTATGAATAGCGGCCCCTGTGACAGTCATGTGGTAATAGAGGACCCTGTGGCTGCAATTATGGATAGAGGTTCCTGTAGCAGTATATTGAATGATTGCCTCAGTATACCCCCCTTAGTGTATAGTGGTCCCCGGGGTCCCTGCAGAGAATTCAGCAGTTGAGTGACTCACCTGTCTGACCGGGGCCCTCCTCCATCAGTCTGTGTGCTCCCCGTCTTCATCCCTGCTGGTTGCATCACCTTAGTGACCCCGTGACATGTTAGCTGAGTTACATTCAGACTGAGTGAGGAGCATGCCGATCCCACAGGTGAATCTCTCCGCTGCTGAATTCTCTGCATGGGCTCCAGGGACCACTATACAGCTGAAAGGAAGGGTGGGGGACTTCTGGAGGTCCGCTAGCCAGCAGAGACAAACAGGCCTAATTCTACATATAATGGGAAAGGGGTTAGGAGGGCACCATGTCATTGATTGTTGCCCAGGACCCCATTTACCCTAGAACCAGCGCCAATGCCAATCAGATACTTACTGCTTGTCTGTATATAATAATCACCCACACTAGACATGAAGCTCTCCACCATGCACATATCAATATCAGCCCACTACACACCACCATTGTTATATGCAAGACAGACATACAACCATCAGTGCATCAGATACACACAAACTGTACATGTACACATACTACACACACACTGTAAATACATAAACACAAACACTGCACACATGTACACACAGACTGTATACACACACACACACACACACACACACACACTGTACATATATAAACACAAACACTGCACACACTGTACATATATAAACACAAACACTGCACACATGTACACACAGACTGTACATACACACGCACACTGTACATATATAAACACAAACACTGCACACATGTACACACAGACTGTATACACACACACAATGCACATATATAAACACAAATACTGCACCCATGTACACACAGACTGTACACACAGACTGTACACACACACACACACACACACACACACACACACACACACACACACACACACTGTACATATATAAACACTGCACACTGCACACATGTACACACAAACACACTCTGTACATACATATATATATATATATATATATATATATATATATATATATATATATATATACAAACACTGCACACATGTACACACAGACTGTACACACACACTGTACATATATAAACACAAACACTGCACACATGTACACACAGACTGTACATACACACACACACACACACTGTACATATATAAACACAAACACTGCACACATGTACACACAGACTGTATACACACACACACACACACTGTACATATATAAACACAAACACTGCACACATGTACACAAAGACTGCACACACACACACACACACACACACACACACACACACACACACACACACACACACACACACACAATGTACATATATAAACACAAACACTGCACACACGTGCACACAGACTGTACACACACACCACACACACTAAACACATAAACACACCCACACTGTACATATATATACACTGCACACATATACACACAGACTGTACACACACACTGCACACATAAACACACACACACTGTATATATATAAACATAAACACTGCGCACATATACACACAGACTCTACACACACACACACCACACACGCTGTACATATATAAACACAAACACTGCACACATATACACACAGACTGTACACACGCTGCACACATGTACGCACTATACACACAGACTGTACACACACACATATATATATTTTCTCACAGATCTTTAATTACCACCATAGTGTAGGTAACTGTGAACAATCTCTCTCTCTGTTTGTTACCCTGCTGCTATATAAGGGATGGTAATCCCAGTGCTAATAAGCAGAAGAAAGCCTAGAAGAAGTGCTGCAGCAGCTGTGGCCGGCAGAGTTTCCACACTCACCAATTAGATCCACACATTGGACTCCTCTCCCTCCTGACGCTGAGCTCTGAGCTGCCTCCCTCATCTGTGCCACTAGAAGCTTCATCTGGACAAAGAGAGGGGTCAGGACCTCACCCGGCCTGTCCACTCAGCAAAGCCCCGCCAATCCCTGAGCCCATCTGCCTGTCACCGAGGTTCCCCTATACACCAGAGTCCCTGTACACCACTGTCACCGAGTATCCCCTATACACCAGCATCCCTGTACACTACTGTTACCGAGTAGCCCCTATACACCAGCATCCCTGTACACTACTGTTACTGAGTATCCCCTATACACCACCATCCCTGTACACTACTGTCACCGAGTGTCCCCTATACACCAGCATCCCTGTACACTACTGTCACCGAGTGTCCCCTATACACCAGAGTCCCTGTACACTGCTGTCACCGTGTCCCCCCAATACACCAGAGTTCCTGTACACTACTGTCACCAAGTATCCCCTATACACCAGCATCCCTGTACACTACTGTCACCGAGTGCCCCCTATACACCAGAGTCCCTGTACACTGCTGTCACCGAGTGTCCCCTATACACTAGAGTCGCTGTACACTACTGTCACCGAGTATCCCCTATACACCAGCATCCCTGTACACTACTGTCACAGAGTGCCTCCTATACACCAGAGTCCCTGTACACTGCTGTCACCGAGTATCCCCTATACACCAGAGTCCCTGTACACTGCTGTCACCGAGTATCCCCTATACACCAGCGTCCCTGTACACTACTGTCACTGAGTGTCCCCTATACACCAGCGTCCCTGTACACTGCTGTCACCGAGTATCCCCTATACACCAGAGTCCCTGTACACTGCTGTCACCGAGTATCCCCTATACACCAGAGTCCCTGTACACTGCTGTCACCGAGTGTCCTCTATACACCAGAGTCCCTGTACACTGCTGTCACCGAGTGTCCTCTATACACCAGAGTCCCTGTACACTGCTGTCACCGAGTATCCCCTATACACCAGAGTCCCTGTACACTGCTGTCACCGAGTGTCCCCTATACACCAGAGTCCCTGTACACTGCTTTCACCGAGTGTTCCCTTTACACCAGAGTCCCTGTACACCACTGTCACCGAGTGTCCCCTATACACCAGAGTCCCTGTACACCACTGTCACCGAGTGTTCCCTTTACACCAGAGTCCCTGTACACCACTGTCACCGAGTGTCCCCTATACACCAGCGTCCCTGTACACTGCTGTCACCGAGTGTCCCCTATACACTAGAGTCGCTGTACACTACTGTCACCGAGTGTTCCCTATACACCAGAGTCCCTGTACACTGTTGTCACCGAGTATCCCCTATACACCAGAGTCCCTGTACACCACTGTCGCCGAGTGTCCCCTATACACCAGAGTCCCTGTACACCACTGTCACCGAGTGTCCCCTGTACACCAGCGTCCCTGTACACCACTGTCACCGAGTGTCTCCTATACACCAGAGTCCCTGTACACCACTGTCACCGAGTGTCCCCTATACACCAGCATCCCAGTACACTGCTGTCACCGAGTGTCTCCTATACACTAGAGTTGCTGTACACTACTGTCACCGAGTGCCTCCTATACACTAGAGTCCCTGTACACTGCTGTCACTGAGTGTCCCTTATACACTAGAGTCCCTGTACACTGCTGTCACAGTGTCCCCCTATACACCAGAGTTCCTGTACACTTCTGTCACCGAGTGTCCCCTATACACCAGAGTCCCTGTACACTGCTGTCACCGAGTATCCCCTATACACCAGAGTCCCTGTACACTGCTGTCACCGAGTATCCCCTATACACCAGAGTCCCTGTACACTGCTGTCACCGAGTGTCCCCTATACACCAGAGTCCCTGTACACTGCTTTCACCGAGTGTTCCCTTTACACCAGAGTCCCTGTACACCACTGTCACCGAGTGTCCCCTATACACCAGAGTCCCTGTACACCACTGTCACCGAGTGTTCCCTTTACACCAGCGTCCCTGTACACTGCTGTCACCGAGTGTCTCCTATACACCAGAGTTCCTGTACACCACTGTCACCGAGTGTCCCCTATACACCAGCATCCCAGTACACTACTGTCACCGAGTGTCCCCTATACACTAGAGTTGCTGTACACTACTGTCACCGAGTGCCTCCTATACACTAGAGTCCCTGTACACTGCTGTCACTGAGTGTCCCCTATACACTAGAGTCCCTGTACACTGCTGTCACCGTGTCCCCCCAATACACCAGAGTTCCTGTACACTACTGTCACCGAGTATCCCCTATACACCAGCATCCCTGTACACTACTGTCACCGAGTATCCCCTATACACCAGCATCCCTGTACACTACTGTTACCGAGTATCCCCTATACACCAGTATCCCTGTACACTACTGTTACTGAGTATCCCCTATACACCAGAGTCCCTGTACACTGCTGTCACCGTGTCCCCCCAATACACCAGAGTTCCTGTACACTACTGTCACCGAGTATCCCCTATACACCAGCATCCCTGTACACTACTGTCACCGAGTGCCCCCAATACACTAGAGTCCCTGTACACTGCTGTCACTGAGTGTCCCCTATACACTAGAGTCGCTGTACACTACTGTCACAGAGTGTCTCCTATACACTAGAGTCCCTGTACACTACTGTCACAGAGTGCCTCCTATACACCAGAGTCCCTGTACACTGCTGTCACCGAGTATCCCCTGTACACCAGAGTCCCTGTACACTGCTGTCACCGAGTATCCCCTATACACCAGAGTCCCTGTACACTGCTGTCACCGAGTATCCCCTATACACCAGAGTCCCTGTACACTGCTGTCACCGAGTATCCCCTATACACCAGAGTCCCTGTACACTGCTGTCACTGAGTGTCCCCTATACACCAGAGTCCCTGTACACTGCTGTCACCGAGTATCCCCTATACACCAGAGTCCCTGTACACTGCTGTCACCGAGTATCCCCTATACACCAGAGTCCCTGTACACTGCTGTCACCGAGTGTCCCCTATACACCAGAGTCCCTGTACACTGCTTTCACCGAGTGTTCCCTTTACACCAGAGTCCCTGTACACCACTGTCACCGAGTGTCCCCTATACACCAGAGTCCCTGTACACCACTGTCACCGAGTGTTCCCTTTACACCAGAGTCCCTGTACACCACTGTCACCGAGTGTCCCCTATACACCAGCGTCCCTGTACACTGCTGTCACCGAGTGTCCCCTATACACTAGAGTCGCTGTACACTACTGTCACCGAGTGTTCCCTATACACCAGAGTCCCTGTACACTGTTGTCACCGAGTATCCCCTATACACCAGAGTCCCTGTACACCACTGTCGCCGAGTGTCCCCTATACACCAGAGTCCCTGTACACCACTGTCACCGAGTGTCCCCTGTACACCAGCGTCCCTGTACACCACTGTCACCGAGTGTCTCCTATACACCAGAGTCCCTGTACACCACTGTCACCGAGTGTCCCCTATACACCAGCATCCCAGTACACTGCTGTCACCGAGTGTCCCCTATACACTAGAGTTGCTGTACACTACTGTCACCGAGTGCCTCCTATACACTAGAGTCCCTGTACACTGCTGTCACTGAGTGTCCCCTATACACTAGAGTCCCTGTACACTGCTGTCACAGTGTCCCCCCAATACACCAGAGTTCCTGTACACTTCTGTCACCAAGTGTTCCCTATACACCAGAGTCCCTGTACACTTCTGTCACAGAGTGCCTTCTATACACCAAAGTCCCTGTATACCACTGTCACCGAGTGTCCCCTATACACCAGCGTCCCTGTACACTGCTGTCACCGAGTGTCCCCTATACACTAGAGTCGCTGTACACTACTGTCACCGAGTGTTCCCTATACACCAGAGTCCCTGTACACTGTTGTCACCGAGTATCCCCTATACACCAGAGTCCCTGTACACCACTGTCGCCGAGTGTCCCCTATACACCAGAGTCCCTGTACACCACTGTCACCGAGTGTCCCCTGTACACCAGCGTCCCTGTACACCACTGTCACCGAGTGTCTCCTATACACCAGAGTCCCTGTACACCACTGTCACCGAGTGTCCCCTATACACCAGCATCCCAGTACACTGCTGTCACCGAGTGTCCCCTATACACTAGAGTTGCTGTACACTACTGTCACCGAGTGCCTCCTATACACTAGAGTCCCTGTACACTGCTGTCACTGAGTGTCCCCTATACACTAGAGTCCCTGTACACTGCTGTCACAGTGTCCCCCCAATACACCAGAGTTCCTGTACACTTCTGTCACCAAGTGTTCCCTATACACCAGAGTCCCTGTACACTTCTGTCACAGAGTGCCTTCTATACACCAAAGTCCCTGTATACCACTGTCACCGAGTGTCCCCTATACACCAGCGTCCCTGTACACTGCTGTCACCGAGTGTCCCCTATACACTAGAGTCGCTGTACACTACTGTCACCGAGTGTTCCCTATACACCAGAGTCCCTGTACACTGTTGTCACCGAGTATCCCCTATACACCAGAGTCCCTGTACACCACTGTCGCCGAGTGTCCCCTATACACCAGAGTCCCTGTACACCACTGTCACCGAGTGTCCCCTGTACACCAGCGTCCATGTACACCACTGTCACCGAGTGTCTCCTATACACCAGAGTCCCTGTACACCACTGTCACCGAGTGTCCCCTATACACCAGCATCCCAGTACACTGCTGTCACCGAGTGTCCCCTATACACTAGAGTTGCTGTACACTACTGTCACCGAGTGCCTCCTATACACTAGAGTCCCTGTACACTGCTGTCACTGAGTGTCCCCTATACACTAGAGTCCCTGTACACTGCTGTCACAGTGTCCCCCCAATACACCAGAGTTCCTGTACACTTCTGTCACCAAGTGTTCCCTATACACCAGAGTCCCTGTACACTTCTGTCACAGAGTGCCTTCTATACACCAAAGTCCCTGTATACCACTGTCACCGAGTGTCCCCTATACACTAGAGTCGCTGTACACTATTGTCACTGTGTATCTCTTATACACCACTGTCTCTGTACACTGCTGTAATTCAGTATCCTCTATACACCACTGCCCATGTACACTGCTGTCACAGAGTGTCCCCTATACACCACCGTCCCTGTACACTGCTGTCACCGTGTGTCCTCTATACACCAGAGTCCCTGTACACTACTGTCACCGTGTGTCCCCTATACACCATGTATAATACAAAGCATCCACGCCCCGTGCTCTGTGCCAATCTCTGCATATGGACAGAGAGGGACAGAGGGAGAACTACTAGAAACCAGGGATTTCTTTATTAGGTGTGGTGACTCCAGGGAACTGTCTGGCAACAATAGAAGGACTCCTTAACTTAGGCAAAAACCAATAGCAATTCGGCTAGCTGGTGCACACTGCAGTGTCTTGAAGGTACATCACACCTGCAAAACCACAAGTAGACACAGAAGAAAGACACGGCATGCAGGAGCTGTTGTAGCAACAAGCTGTATTGGAGTAGACGGATACACTACAATTCGGGTGGAGCCCTTCCTCAGGTGTGGGAACTGTATAGGGGAGGGAGGCCACTAGACACCAGGGACCTACAGTGGGATGTGAAAGTTTGGGCAACCTTGTTAATCGCCATGATTTTCCTGTATAAATTGTTGGTTATTACGATAAAAAAAATGTTAGTTAAATATATCATATAGGAGACACACAGTGATATTTGAGAAGTGAAATTAAGTTTATTGGATTTACAGAAAGTGCGCAATAATAGTTTAAACAAAATTAGGCAGGTGCATAAATTTAGGCACCACAAAAAAAAGACATGAAATCAATATTTAGTAGATCCTCATTTTGCAGAAATTACAGCCTCTAAATGCTTCCTGTAGGTTCCAATGAGAGTCTGGATTCTAGATGAGGGTATTTTGGACCATTCCTCTTTACAAAACATCTCTAGTTCATTCAGGTTTGATGGCTTCCGAGCATGGACAGCTCTCTTTAACTCACACCACAGATTTTCAATTATATTCAGGTCTGGGACTAAGATGGCCATTCCAGAACATTGTACTTTTTCCTCTGCATGAATGCCTTAGTGGATTTTGAGCAGTGTTTAGGGTTGTTGTCTTGTTGAAATATCCAGCCCCAGCGCAGCTTCAGCTTTGTCACTGATTCCTGGACATTGGTCTCCAGAATCTGCTGATACTGAATGGAATCCATGCGTTCCTCAACTTTGACAAGATTCCCAGTCCCTGCACTGGCCACACAGCCCCACAGCATAATGGAACCACCACCATATTTTACTGTAGGTAGCAGGTGTTTTTCTTGGAATGCTGTTTTTTTTTTTCCTCCATGAATAACGTCCCTTGTTATGCCCAAATAACTCAATTTTAGTTTCATCAGTCCACAGCACCTTATTCCAAAATTAAGCTGGCTTGTCCAGATGTGCTTTAGCATACCTCAAGCAGCTCTGTTTGTACTGTGAGCGGAGAAAAGGCTTCCTCTGCATCACTCTCGCATACAGTATCTCCTTGTGTAAAGTGCGCCGAATGGTTGAACGATGCACAGAAACTCCATCTGCAGCAAGATGATATTGTAGGTCTTTGGTGCTGGTCTGTGGGTTGAATCTGACTGTTCTCACCATTCGGCATTCTATCTGAGATTTTTCTTGGTCTGTCACTTCGAGCCTTAACCTGAACTGAGCCTGTGGTTTTCCATTTACTCAATATGTTCCTAACTGTGGAAACAGACAGCTGAAATCTCTGAGACAGCTTTCTGTATCTTTCCCCTAAACCATGATGGTGAACAATCTTTGTCTTCAGGTCATTTGAGAGTTGTTTTGAGACCCCCATGTTGCTACTCTTCAGAGAAAATTAAACGAGAAGGGAAACTTACAACTGACCCCCTTAAATACTCTTTCTCATAATTAAATTCACCTATGTATGTAGGTCAGGGGTCACTAAGCTTACTAAGCCAATTTGAATTCCAATAATTAGTTCTAAAGATTTTGGAATCAATAAAATGACAACAGTGCTCAAATGTATGCACCTGCCTAATTTTGTTTAAACAATTATTGCACACTTTCTGTAAATCCAATAAACTTCATTTCACTTCTCAAATATCACTGTAAGTCTCCTAGATGATATATTTAACTGACATTTTTTATCGTAACAACCAATAACTTATACAGGAAAATCATGATGAGTAACAAGGTTGCC
This sequence comes from Hyperolius riggenbachi, assembly GCF_040937935.1. Lineage (NCBI taxonomy): Eukaryota > Metazoa > Chordata > Amphibia > Anura > Hyperoliidae > Hyperolius > Hyperolius riggenbachi. The sequence continues at coordinate 442,441,504 of NC_090649.1, forward strand.
CAAATTTCGCATCCCACTGTGTGTATATATATATATATATATATATATATATATATATATATATATATATATATGGCACTGTACACCAGGGAACTTTATGGAGGGGCACTAGACATCTGGGAACTTTATAGGGGAGGGAGGGGAGTACGAGACACCGTGGTACTGTATAGGGGAAGGGAGGCAATTACTGTAGACACCAGGGACCTATATAGGTGAGGGGCATTATACACCAGGGAACTGTATAGGGGAGGAAAGTGGACATGCTGCATGTAAAATTAGGGCGTGGCTAAAGATGTGACAGGGGTTGTGAAGGTACATGCAGGGCAAGGTAGCCATCTTAGCTAGTAGATCTTCTGTGGACTCCATTTTGTCCACACATTTTGTCTACTGTAATGCCATCACATGTAAAATGTATACATTTGCATTTAATTTCCTTCAAATAGAACTGACAACTCGTTCTATTGCTATGCGGGGGGCCTCAGAGGAACAAAGGAGCGGTGGGGTGGGGGGAGCAGTGCCTTCAAAGTTTGGCTGTCCGTCAGGTGAGTAGATCCGCTGGGTGGATCGCTTTCGGTCGAGGGCCATGTACATCGTCTTAGGCGGTCTTTATCGGCCGCCTGAGCTTACTTTAATCAAATGTGTATAGGGGCCTTAATTGCTTGTGGAAATATGCGTGTAATCCAAAGCAAATTTCCCCATAAAGATTAACCTGCTGGGCGGTCTGGACGAGCTCAGCTCGTCCAGTACCGCCGGAGCCTGCCGCTCAGGCCCTGCTGGGCCGATTTGGCTCAAATAAAAAGCATGACACACGCAGCCGGCACATTGCCAGCCGCGTGTGCTGCCTGATCGCCACCGCTCTGCGGCGATCCGCCGCGAGCAGCGGCGAAAGAGGGTCCCCCCAGCCGCCTGAGCCCAGCGTAGCCGGAACAAAAAGTTCCGGCCAGCGCTAAGGGCTGGATCGGAGGCGGCTGACGTCAGGACGTCGATGACGTCACTCCGCTCGTCGCTATGGCGACGATGTAAGCAAAACAAGGAAGGCTGCTCATTGCGGCCTTCCTTGTTTATTCTGGGCGCCGGAGGCGATCGGAAGAACACCTCCGGAGCGCCCTCTAGTGGGCTTTCATGCAGCCAACTTTCAGTTGGCTGCATGAAATAGTTTTTTTTTTATTAAAAAAAAACCCTCCCGCAGCCTCCCTGGCGATCTTAATAGAACGCCAGGCAGGTTAATGGAAACTCAGATGATTTGTTCCATAATCCAAAAAACATTTATAGAAAAAATATTTCATATAAAGCATTGTACTGTACTATAACTAAAAGTATCATTGCTATCTGTTGGTTCACCCCTGCCTTTTTTCGTGTTGCTTTAAAGGGAAGGTCCGAGGACTTTAAAAATAAAAAAATCCACTTACCTGGGGCTTCTTCCAGCCCCTGGCATCTGTCCTGTGCTCTCGCTGCAGCTTTGGTGGCTCTTGGTCTCCTCCGGTGGAGAAGCCAACTTCGCCAGGTAGGCTTCCGCTTCGGCTTCTTCTGCGCTTTATCTCACTGGTTGTGCTGACGTCATCTGGACTGTACAGTGCAGGTGCAGAACTACTGCACCTGCGCAGTACAGTCAGGATGATGTCAGTACGACTCTGAGAGCCAGTCGCGCAGGCGCAGTGGACATCCTGCGCCGGAGGGGACCCCGGGCCATTGGCGATGAGCTGAGCTGCACCGAGGGCACAGGATGGCTGACAGGGGCTGGAGGAAGTCCTAGGTAAGTGGATTTTTTTATTTTTAAATTGCTTGGATGTGTCCTTTAAAAAGGAACTTATTCAATGAGAATTGCTTTTGCCTACTGTAAAGGATTTCATGGAAATGTGATATTGTACAGTCCCTACACTCAAATTAAAGTGTACCTGAGAGGACTTGAAAGAAAAAAAAATCATACATACCTGGGGCTTCTTCCAGGCCCCTTCAGCCTGATCCATCCCTTGCCACTGTCCTTCGCCTTCTGGATCCTACGCTACGGTCCCGGTAAGTTCGGCCAGTTGGCGCATGTGCAGTAAGCCCCGACTCGCAAAGTTACCGGGAGCCACAGCGGATGATCCAGAAGGCAGAGGACGATGGCGAGGGAGCGATCAAGACGAAGGCATAGCTCCCAACTGTCCCTCTTTTGAGGGCCAGTCCCTCTTTGGGAGCCCTGTCCCTCCTCATTTGTCCCTCTTTCAGGATTTTGTCCCTCTATGTAAATATATATATTTCTCTACTAAAAAATGTGTTTGATTGACTCTAAACTTTATTCCCATCCTTTAAATTGATATATTACTAATTTTAAAATGTTACTATGAAGGAAAATGAACCAGGTAAGAGAGGACCAGTGTGGTTTGAATTATAAAACACCATATTTTTCTTATGAAATCTTTGTTATGCGTGACTAGTGGCATGATGAGGGCGTGATCAGGGGTGTGGCAAGGGCATGGCTTAAAGGGAAGGTTCAGGGAGGGAGGTAAAAAAATGAAAATCAATATCCACTTACCTGGGGCTTCCTCCAGACCGTGGCAGGCAGGAGGTGCCCTCGCCGCCGCTCCGCAGGCTCCCGGTGGTCTCCGGTGGCCGACCCGACCTGGCCAGGCCGGCTGCCAGGTCGGGCTCTGCTGCGCTCCAAGGCCTGGCACTTCTGCGTCCCACGCGGGCGCGCTGACGTCATCGGACGTCCGCCGGGCTGTACTGCGCAGGTACACGGGCTGGAGGAAGCCCCAGGTAAGTGGATATTGATTTTTATTTTTTTACCTCCCTCCCTGAACCTTCCCTTTAAGTATCCTTCTTTCTCATCTTAAAAAGTTGGGAGGTATGCCGAAGGGGCCTGGAGGAAGCCCCAAGTATGTATGAATTATTGCTTGTTATCTCAGGTTCACAATCCTGCAGCGTCACAGGGAGATGAAACATCGGCTCAGTTCTGATGCACTTATACATTCTGTGCTTGTATATCATGACATTGCTTGCATATCAAGTCAAAATTTCATTAAATAATGAGCTTGTCTTGCAAAGCACTCTTAAACCAAGTTACTTACAATCCAAGGTTTTACTGTATCCCTCAGGAGATGGTGATACATTTCAGCCTATGAAATGTGTGCTCTTAGGAGCAGAGTGTAATTCTTGCAAAGGTTGCTACTCTTCAAGTAAATAGCCTAGCATCCTTCCACACCAGGAATTAGATATACTGTAATTCGGGTCTCCCTGCGCTGAACTGAGTGTTGCCAATATGTACTCCCTGACATAAGTGAGTATTCGCTTCCCTTACTCCATGCTCCAAAAGTTGGGAATAATGTTATAATTCACACCATTATATCCTCAGGCAGTCAAAGTGCCCCCCATAAATTCTGTCTCTCTTATTTGTTATAGAACAACACCCACACTGCTGGTAGCCCCTCCCCCGCGGAGCAGAGTAATGAGCTGGCATTATGGTCATCTCGTCTCTCTGCTTGTCTCCCCAGGTCCTCAGGAAAGTCACATAACTGTGGGGCGGGTGAGGGGGAGACACCGAGAAGAGGGATACGGGTGAGGAGAGCAGAATGATGACGACACAATCAGCAGGGCTCCTCCCTCACGTCCAGCTGTTCTGGCAAGACTCACTCACTAGTGCCCACTTCCAAGATGACGAGGAAAAGAGAAGAAGTGACGCGAAAAGGCGAAGCCGCGAAAGAGGAAGTGACGTAGCGGGGAAAATGGCAGCGCCCGCCGTGTTTCTCAGCAGGCTGCTCCGGGTCGGGTTGGGGCTCCTCGGGCGGCCGGGATGGGGTGCAGCGGGTATGCAGAGCCGGGGTCTGCGGCAGGGTGAGTCACCTCCTGCTAGAGCGTGCATGTGGGTTCCGGCTGCTGTCACAGAGGGAGGTCTATCCTTCAGGTCATGACATGCCAGGGGGCATTGCCACTACTACCACCCAGTTATTGTACACTCGTCCTGCTACTGCCCCTTAGTTATTACACTACACCCCCTGCTACTGTCTCACAATAATTACTACCCCCGTCCTGCTAGTGCTCCCTAATTATCCCCTCTTCTTCCTCTCAGTTATTACACCAACTGTCTCCTCCCTAATACCCCCTGCTACTGCCCTTTAATTATTACACTCCCTGCTACTGCCGAAGGCCCCCCCCCCCCCAATTACACCCCCCTGCTACTGCCCCCTCCCATTAACTTCTACTCCTGCCCTGCAAATGCCTCCCAATTGTACCCTCTTATGCCTCCCAGTTATTACTCCTACTGTCGCCCCCCAAATACCCCCTGCTACAGCCCCTCAATTATTACATCCCCTGCTACTGCCCCCTCCCAATAACTACCTCTGCCCTGCTACTGACCCCCAAATGTCACCTCTTTTACCTCCCTGTTATTACCCCCTGCTACTGCCCTCCAATTATTACACCACCTGCTTCTGCCCCCACCCAGTAATTACCACCTCTGCTACTGCCCCCCCCAATTATCCATCCTGCTACTTCCTCACAGTTATTACCCAGCCTACTGCTACTGCCCCACCAGTTATTACGGAGCAGTGCTTTTCAGCGCTGCTAGCTTTGGGCGCAGCCAGCGCCGCCATAGACTGTAATAGGAATCAGTCTATAGCGGCGCTCAGTGAGGAAGGTCGGCTCCGTCAGAAGACGGAGCCGAAGTTGTTTAAAAAACACAATAATTCGGCCTCCAGCAATCGCTGGAAGCCGAATTATTTCATTCCCCCACTATCCATGTCGGCCTGGAGGGGGAATAGTAATTAAAACGCCCCGGACTTGTGCAGAAGCAGGACCAGCCATTTAACAGCTGGATCCTGCGCCCAAGTCTACCAGCGCCGTATTCAAATGTACGCAGTTATTACCCCCCAGCTGATGCCCCCCAAATACCCACCTGCTACTGCCCCCAACTTTTACACCCTGTTATACTGTCCTCCATATTGCCTGGGGTTGTTTGGGAGTGCTTGACAGATGCAGGCCCTGCAGGAATGGTACCATATTGTAGTGTTGTCCGGATCATGAACGATTCGGATCTTTGATCCGAATCTATTTTATGAGTCGATCATCCAAATCATCAAAATGAGTGATTCGGATCGCAAAAGGGGTGGGGCCAGAAGCGACACGCCCCCCTCTCAGCGGGCAGCGGGGTCCTGGAAGCAGAGCTGAGATGGATCGCTCTGTTGGATGGGAGTTAGCCTTGCAGGGACAGCAGGTAGATGAGAGAGGGGACATGGGTGCCACTGCCAGATATGTGTAGAGCACACATACTGGCTATAACGTGCTGCTCATTACAGGCTGTCTGTTCGTAGTTGTGCACAGTGAACACATTGGAAGCTTTTGGCTCAGCACAGCTCAGTAACTTTGCAGGCACTGTGATTGCTGTGTAATTTGATCCTCCTGCACTCGGCACTAAACAACTGCACTTTACTTCTGGGAATGCTTTATTTCACTGTGCGCGACTTTTGCTTTCAAAGTACACAGATGAGCATATAGGTGAAATACATGTAAAACATATGATTGCAGCATGTGGGTATTGTGTGCAAACAAACATTTCTGCTCTCTGCTCGTCCCTCCCCCCTTCTCTGTCCACTCCCTGCCCTCTGTCCATCTTCTCCCCTTCTCTGTGTGTCCACCCCCCTCTCCTTCTCCTGTCCACAGCAGGGAAAGACCTGTCCTGCTAGTCATTTCACCCTGAATGCTTCGGTAGTAAAATGATCCGAGATTCGGATCAAAGATCCGGATCTTTTCAATGATCCGATTCGAATCATCCGGATCATTGGAAAGATCCGAACTTCCCATCTCTACCATATTGGTATTGTACAGGGATTCCTGTCCTAACCTGAAGGGGCCATTGTCATTCATCAGATATTTATCAGCACAGGAATACCAGGGAATCCTGACACCCCTCCACTCAGGACTCCTGCAGTGGCCACGCTCCCTGGTGACATCATATCTACTGCCAGGGATAGACAGCTGTCCGGTGTGGAAGAAGCTTGTTATTGAAATTGCGGCTTGAAAATTGACTAAATGCCATGATAGCAGTATTTGCTGGATGAGTTTCCAAACTACATAAATTTGCATGAAGCCAGAATTATTTGCATGTCATTAACCATCCCCAGTAGTCAGATCTTAGCCTTTCTGAAGTGTTTATTTTTATTATTAAAGGCTTTTGTTTTAATTATTCTGCTGCTCTGTGTAGGGAGTTTTTTGCTGTCTGTGCATTTACAGTGTGTTTCTGTCTGTTTCTAGTGGTGGAGAAGAAGGAAGGCGGAGTCACAGTGGTGAGTACTGACAGTTCTCTGTCTTGTGCTTATACCGGTATGTGCCTCCTATATCAGATGTGTATTGCAGGGCAGGTAAGTATGGAGTACACAACATCACATCCTCTCTCCATCAGCAATGCGCAGGACATGTTCTTCCTGGTGGCACAATTTGTAGCGCAATCAGCATCGCAGGCTTACCACTCACATTGCTATATTTGGTCATGGAGCAGCAACTGACTGGTAATTCTGGGTATTGCCATCTCTATATCCTTGCAGCATGTCAGCACTGGAGGCCGTGACTATCATCTATATGACAGAATTGTTGCAATGGCTGCTATATACGGCTCTATTCCTGTGTGTCCTCTCCGCTCCTCTGTAATCTGCCTGTGTGACATCCTCATGATGTGAGCTCTTTGTCATCTTATAGCTGGGATGTATCTCTGTTAGATCGTATTGGTGTATCATCTCTCCCTGTGTGAACTCTCTTATGCTAAGTATACACAATGCAATTTCCCGTCAGATCGACGGGTGGAAGAATAATTTCTGACATGTCCGATCTGCTCCTGAGCCATAACTGGACTGATTTTTAGATCAGTACTGCGCAAAATTGATCCCAATTATTGATCTGGAGCAGATTGAACATGTCAGACATTCTCGTTTTGATCCGTCGATATGAGGGGAAATTGCATTGTGTCAACCAGGCATCACTGATGTGATATAAACACCAGGGCTGTGGAGTCGGTACAAAAATCTTCCAACTCCGACTCCTAAGTTTATGAAACCACGACTCCAACTCCGGGTAACCAAAATGGCCCCAACTCCTTAGTCTAATATTTAACAGGGCTGTGGATTTTGTACAAAAATCACCCGACTCCGAAGCTTATGAAACCACGACTCCGACTCCAACTGGGACTCCAGGTGCCCAAAATTACTCCGACTCCAACTCCGACTCTACAGCCCTGATAAACACAATTATAATCTCATTGGTGGATTCCAGTAGACCTGGTGGTTTATTCTCTTTGCTGACTGCCGGGATTTCCAGACGGAAGATATAGTTGTGGGATGGGAGTTTTCCTAGTTAAGGTAAAGCTAATGTATGGTTGTGACTGTGTAAGGAAGGTTCTTGCAATTTGCGTAATGGTTACAGTATCTTACAGAAGTGAGTACGTCCCTCACATTTCTGTAAATATATTATTATATCTTTTAATGGGACAACACTGAAGAAATTATAATTTTATACAATGTAAAGGTGCCCATAAATCTACCAATTTTGTGGCTGATCGACTACACAATTAGATCATTTTATTGAATCGAATGAAAATCAGTGTCACATATGCCTAAATCCATGAGTTAATCAATTTTGGGCCAAAATAAGTAGAATATACCGATCAGGAATGTGGGAAAGATCTCGGTTGAAAGTGCTGGATCAGGTTTGCGGTGGTAACGATGTTTGGTATTATGATGAATGGGACGGATCCCTGGTCGCTGTCTCCCCAAGTGTACCCCCAGTTACTGTGCAGTGTTAAATCTCACCTGTCCCACTGCTGCAACTCCCGGCCACATCTGCCGCCACCCCCATGTGGCACTAGGCACGTGTGACGCCACAAACGCACCACATGATACACACCCCACACGGTGGTGCTCGAGGGGACAGTGGATGAGTCTGGAAGTCACAGCATGACGATGAGATTTTACAATGCACAGGCTACCTGGCAGACATTTAAAACATTTTTTAGTGGGGACTGCAGTTTGGAGGTGAAAATGGCGTCACAAGGCTCATTCCTAAAAGATTTAATGCTGAAATCGATCAAGAATAGGCCTGCGGTGTATGGGCAGGCAACACATTCTTCTTCGATCAGAGAGATGTTTCTTGCTCGATCTGCCCATACATCGCTAGATGTATAGGCACCTTAAAGTGAATGTTTACCGTTTAAAAAAAGAAAAAGTCAGATACTCACCTAAGGAGAGGGAAGGCTCGGTCCTAATGAGCCTTCCCTCTCCTCTCCCGGTGCCCGGTCCCGCGCAGGATCCCCCGTGGCAGTATTCGACCAGTTCGGTCAAATACTGCCACTTCCGCATGCCGAAGGGAGCTTTCGGAAGCCTTCGGGAGCACTCGGGCTCCCGATGACGCGGCCACTCCATACTACGCATGCGCGAGTGCCCCCTGACGCGCTTGCGCGTACGTAGTATGGAGCGGCCCGTCTTCGGAAGCCCGAGTGCTCCCGAAGACCTCCGAAGTCCCTGCGGCGGACGCGAACGGGGGAGCCAGCGTGGCGCCGGGAGAGGAGAGGGAAGGCTCATTAGGACCGAGCCTTCCCTCTCCTTAGGTGAGTATCTGACTTTTTTTTTTTATTTATTAACGGTACCCATTGGCTTTAAGGGGAATTGAAGATGGCATAACCGGCCCAGATAAACATAACTGGCTCAGTCGCATCCGTTGGGGGTCTTCTGCGCATGCATAGAAGACCCTGACGGACGCTGTGACGAATATTACGGAAAGTCATGCGCAAAATCGCCATCGATTTTCGCATGGCCCCGCACAGTTACTGTCAGCCCTGGGTGGAATAACAAATACCTTTCTTTGCTCTTCTTCTGAGAGCATTGCAGGAGTACAGTAGCCCTCCCCCACATCCTGTGTCAGGAAAGAATGTCACAAGTGGCTCACCCCCCCTGCCGAGAAGCCATTTGGCCACACAGCTCATCTTTCCCCAAAAGAAAAAACCTCCTCAAACTAGTTGAGATTCAAAATTCCCTCCAAACTCAGAGGCTCAAACAAAGGAATCCTTAATGTATTAATAATTCAAGATGGGTTTGGCACAGAAAGACAACAAACACATTTCCTAATACCCAGAAATCAGTTCTATCACTCACATGATTTATAATTTTCTAGCTATCAGGAATCAATAGAGAAACCACTTTATCCGGCCTGCGTAGAGCGAATGCGACAGACTAGGCGTGTATAGCCTCGTTTAATAGAGAGTCGCAAGCTGCTTATAAAAAGTCTCGGATTTGCGGTACGCCAATCTGGGGCAGAATTACACAAATTATTAATAAATTGGTACATTTCGTGCTCTGAGTCTGAGGGTGGCAACCTGGCTTCCAGGAGATAACCCTGCCTTAAACACACCTACTTTCCAGGTAGTGACAGCCCCAAACTCAGGTCCAATAAAAGGGGGGCGGGACCAAACCTGCTCAGTTCTCCAAATTCCATCGACTAAGGAACGTCGATGCAGGCGCTGAGGAGAGCCAGCGCCTGCAGTGTTCAAAGACTTAACCTGAATGCCTACCTTTAAACTGGACTATTTTCTTCATGTTTCAAATGGACTGCTCAGCTAACTAAGTAAGATCTTATCCCTTTTATTTTTTTAAGCTCTGTGTTTGTGTTAATAGGTGTATATAACTGTATGTAATGCATTTTTGTTATTAAACGTTTAAAAATCGTTTAGCGGTTATGACCTGTTGCTGAACATACACAATCGTACCTATTCTCCTGAAATCGCTACCCTGTGTTTAATAGAAGTATACACTTATAACCCGTATGCGAGAACCCGGCCCAGATATAACGATCTGACCCAGGTTCCTGCATACTGCTAAGGGTTAATAGAGCGTTCTCGAAGTCCTAGTATAATTACAGTAGCGGGCTGTGTAACTCGCTTGGTGGCAGATCTTTGAATTGTATGTGTGTGGTGAATCGGTTGGTATCAGAACGCTCCCTTCACGAGTCAGTTCATCAAATTGCGAACGCGGGTTACCCTTCGTGATGAACAAATGACCGTGTGTGAGGATTTCTGACGCTGATCGACTGACCCACCCGCAGACCGGCCTAGCGGTCTGTGACAGACGCGACTGAGCCAGTTACCGGGGCTGATTCTGGCTGAACGGCAGACCGCGGGAGGACGGCAAGGGACTCACGCGTGCTTATGGGGCTGGAGGAAGCCCCAGGTAAGTATAACATTTTTAGGTTATGCCGTCTCTGGTACACTTTAAAGGGAACCTGAAGTGAGACCTATGAAGGCTGCCATATTTATTTCCTCTTAAAGAGAATCTGTATTGTTAAAATCGCACAAAAGTAAACATACCAGTGCGTTAGGGGACATCTCCTATTCCCCTCTGTCACAATATTGCCGCTCCCCACCACATTAAAAGTGGTCAGAATCAGAATAATTTATTTCGCCAAGTACAACGGGGGTTGTACCCGGAATTGTTTTTGGCTCATACAGGGTCGGTTATGGTACAAACACCTACATGCGATCTTCAACACATACAATCATATACAGTAGTACAAAGTAAACATATACCTGTGTGTACAAACAGCACATAACTATAGTGAAGGACGCGTGGGGAAGTCTGGAGTGCCTGCCAACTACCGACGGCGCTCACTCGCTCCACAGCAGCTCCAGATGCCCCGCAGTGTGTCCTTGAAAAGAGTGGATAGAGAAAGAGAGAGAAGGGATAGCTAAAAAGAGAATGAGGAAAGAAGTCAAAAACACTTTTAAAAAGTTTGTTTGTAAACAAACAAAATGGCCACCAAAACAGGAAGTAGGTTGATGTACAGTATGTCCACACATAGAAAATACATCCATACACAAGCAGGCTGTATACAGCATTCCTTTTGAATCTCAAGAGATCATTTGTGTGTTTCTTTCCCCCTGCAGCTATTATCCACTGAAGAGTTACAAGCTGATTATTTCTTCCTGCAGACAGCTCTGCCCGGTGTCTGTAATTCCTCAGCGTGGGCTGGTGCACACCAAGTGGGATTTCTCGCGTTTTTACAGCTGCTTGCGGCTGTGGATACGTTAGGGTAATGTATTTCAATGGGGTGGTTCACACCAGAGCGGGAGGCGTTTTGCTGAAACGCATGCTCCCGAGCTGAGGCATTTTTTGGATTGTGAAGGCGTTTCTGCCTCCAATGTTAAGTATAGGAAGAACGCAAACCGCTCTGAAAAACGCCAGTTCAGAGCGGTTTTGCAGGCGTTTTTGTTACAGAAGCTGTTCAGTAACAGCTTTACTGTAACAATATATGAAATCTACTACACCAAAAACGCTACCCAAAAACGCAAAACTCTAGGTGAAACGCTTCATAAAAATAAGAAAAAGCGTTTCAAAAACTGCTAGCGGTTTTTGGTGTGCACCAGGCCTATGTGGCTCCTTTCACAACAGAGGAGGATTTATCCAGCTTGTAAAAGATAAGAGAGCAGAGAAAAGCTGGCTAATGTAAAACACACGCACACGCGCGCGCATAGAGGGGGTCTGGAGGGGGGCGTGCATCACAGATCCACAACAATGAAGTTGGCAGCCTTCCAGACACAGGGCGACAAGTCCGGGGAAAGATAAGCTGATTTATTACGGAGATGGTGATAGTAGAAAGTGCTGCAGTAAGCCAGAGCACATTAGAACAGGTTTAGGCACTTGTAGGATGGTAGAAAACAGGATGAAATTTTTGTTACAGTCATTTTAATCAATACCAGGTGCCTGGCAGCCCTGCTGATCTTTCTGGCATTAGTAGTGTCCAATTAACACACCTGAAACAAGCATGCAACTAATCTTGTCAGATTTTTGTCAGAAACATCTGATCTGCATGCTTGTTCAGGGTCTATGGCTACAAGTATTAGAGACAAATGTTGAGCAGGACAGCCAGGCAATTTGCTTTGTTCTTCAGGCACCCTTTAAAACTTGTATAACCAAGCAAATTTGTTGATCCCATCAAAATAACTCAACACACCGCTATTAATGTCTAAACTGCTGGCAACAAAAGTGAGTACACCCCATACATGAAGAATGTCAAAATTCTGCCCAATTAGACTTTTTCTCTCCCTTGATTTATGTTCCATGTTCTGGTGCGACCTGTCTCTCTATAACCAAGCGCAAACTCAAGTAACTGGTCTGTCTGCACATATTATACTCCCTGTAACCTCTGTGCTGATTCTGTTACCTGTTTTATAGGTTGAAGGACATGTTCTAGAAAATGAACCGACTTTATGCCCCCCAAACCCCTCTGGCCAGTGTCCGATCTGCCGCTGGAACCTCAAACACAAGTATGACTACATGGTAAGATATCTATTCTACTCCTCTGGGTCACACATAGGTATAGACAGACCAATCACTGGGGGAGCCTCTTCTTCAGCCTTCAGGGTGGTGGCAGATGAGAGGTACAGTAAAATATTGTTATAGTAAACTCCAAAGGAAAAGTGGTTTACTATATCAGAAATTGTCCTAGAAATGGCCCAGCATGCCTTGGTACATTCTCTGCTGCAAAGGATCAACTCACTCCTCCCACTGAAGGTACAGTACAAGCACTTGCACCAACAACTGAAACAAGAGGAATATGCTGCCATATTTATTTCCTTTTAAGGGCTATTTCACAGTCACGTTATAAAAAGTAATAACGCAGACTAACGCACAGCAGCACAAAGTATGTGTGACATTCACAGTGCTCTTGTTGCGTTGTGCGTAACGTGTAGCAATATGTAGAAAGTGCTGCATGCTGTGCGTTCTCTGCGTTATTAGCTACGTTGGACTGTTTGCACATGCTCAGTAATGTTTTTGATATATTTTTTTTTTAAATGTGACGCATGCGCCTTTTTCGTTCTATCAGTATGCAACGAAAACGGCGCACCGCGAGACACAACGCAGGGCAATTTAACATCACACTTCAAAAGTGACATGCGTTGTGTTAGGGGCACGTTGTGCGACCATAACGTCGCATAAAACGCAACGTCCTAGTGTGGAAGAGCCCTAAACCATTCCAGTTGCCTGGCAGATCTGCTGGTCCAGTTGGCTGAAGTAGTGTCTGAGCCATGATTAAAAAAAACAATCAGACGACAAAAGAACGATCAGACATGTTGGAAATAATCGATCTGGCAGGTAAATCTGCCAGAAAAGTGTATGGTGTGTACACCAAGCAGGGATCAGGCAGAGAGCCTTGAAACTTGCACCTTTATTGCTGTCAGGATCTTCTCACTGACCCTACCGTAACGTCCAGGTAAAGGTCCCAGCACACCTCCTGGCTATAGGTCGGCCCTGGCCACAGATGTTTAAAGGTTACATGTAGAAACCATAGAAGGCAAAGGCCAGCCTATCTCAATAGGGCCCATTCCCACTCTGAAAACGCTGGCGCTTTTGCTAGCGTTTTGCTCAGGCGATTAAAATGAAAAAAAATCGCCATTCACACTTGACGATTTTTTTTCACGATTGCGTTTAGCGCTTCTATAGCACTAAACGCAAATGCAGGGAAATCGCCTGAAAATGGTTCAGGATACAAATTTGCGTTTGGCGATTTGCATTCATCGCCGCCAATTAATGCAAATAGCCCAAGTGAGAACGGGCCCATAGGGTATTATTGCACTAGCGCTTTAAAAAGTGCTAGCGCTTGAGCACTTTGCCGAAATCGACGGCAAAACGCTCTAGTGTGAATGGGCCCTTATAGTCTTAAAGGACAACTGAAGTGAGAGGGATATGGTGGCTACTATTTCCATTTAAGCATTAACAGTTGCCTGGCTATCCTGCTGATCTTTTGCCTCTTACACTTTTAGCCATAGACCCTGAACAAGCGTGCAGCAGATCAGGTGTTAATGACATTATTGTCATATCTGACAAGATTAGCTGTATGCTTCAGACACTTCCACAGCCAAATAGATCAGCAGTGCTGCCATGTAAGTGGTATTGTTTAAAAGGAAACAAATATGGCAGCCTCCATATTCTTCGCACTTCAGTTGTCCTTTAAACTACTAGGGGCGTTGCAGACTTCTTGAACATGGGAGGAGGAACTTTTTCGCTGTCATGTCTTTTTCGCTGAAGCAGATTCGCCAACTTTATTTCAGTACAATCAAGATGCACAGAAATTTCTCTCAAAGTGGATACCAAATGTTACTATTTTAGCTTGTGATATTCCAGAGAAACAATATAACCCATTTTCCGCATTTGCCAGAATTAAAGAGAACTCGAGGTGGGTTCTAAGAATCCTATTAGCACACAGAGGCTGGGTCTGCATATAATGCCCAGCCTCTGTTGCTATATTGGCCTCAATTCACGGAGCTTTATCAAACACTTTATCAAGCGTTTGATAATTTGCCTCATGGGTAAAATCTAATTTTGAATTCACTAAGGTGTTATATATTTATTGAACTTTTTTTGGTAAAACATTCGATAAATATATAACACCTTAGTGAATTCAAAATTAGGTTTTACCCATGAAGTAAATTATCAAACGTTTGATAAAGTGTTTGATAAAGCTCCATGAATTGAGGCCACTGTCTCCCCCCATGCCACCCTCTGCGCTCTGCTGTCCCCCATAAATCAAACGCCGTGCTAGCGACACCGCTAACAGGCTGTTTACATCTGCACTATCACTCTCGACGATCCCCGCCTCCTCTGTCGTCGCTCCCCGCCTGCGTCCTTTCCCTCTCCGCTGATTGGGGGGAAGGGACGCAGGCGGGGAGCGGAGATATAGAGGAGGCGGGGGAGCGGCGAGAGTAAGACTTCAGAGGTAAACAGCCTGCTATCGACACGCTGCGTGTCGCTAGCATGGCATTTGATTTATGGGGGACAGCAGAGTGCAGGGGGAGGGGGCCTGGGGGGAAACAGTATAGCGACAGAGGCTGGGCATCATATGCAGACCCAGCCTCTGTGTGCTAATAGGATTCTTAGAACCCACCTCGGGTTCTCTTTAAATATGACTAAAAAGCTACACTTTTTTTTTTTTTTTCCTTTTTTTAACTTAGGATTTGTATGTCACATTTTCTGTGTCATTTGAGCTTTAAAGAGACTCTGTAACAAAAAAACCCTCTGGGGGATACTTACCTCGCGAGGGGGAAGCCCCAGGGTCCCAGTGAGGTTTCCCCCGTCCTCTGTAGCAGCAGGGAGTCCAGTGCTCGCTCAGCCAAAAGTCCCTCGAGAAATTCTGGCAAGTGTTGCGCCTGACAATAACCTATCTGTCTGTAAAGTTCCTTTGATGCTCTGTTTCAGTCCGGATCCTGGACACGCCTCTTGTCCCAGTCCCTGACACGCCTCTTGTCCCAGCCCCCAACATGCCTCTGGCATTTCAGATTGTATAGAAGGGTCATGGGTTGTTATTGACGATGCTGTAGTTTAGCTGTCATCAGATGTATCCAGACTGACAGGGTTTACAGTAACAGGGCTGAGTGGCGGAGGAGGATCAAATGTCACTTATGTGAGTGCGGAGGATGGTAGTCAGGCAGAGCTGGTGAGAGCCATAGGACGGAATCGCACTCCACATCTTTCTAATGTAGTTAAAGTGGATCTGAGATAAACTTTTACTCATTGCATGATTGTGTTCCTTTCATATCGTTTATAGGACATTCCTCAAGCCAAATACTTTTTTGTTTTGTTTTAATACTCTAATTCCCTATAAACTAAACAAGCCTCGCCCACAGCTTTTTAGAGTGCCTTGGCATTGTAGCAAGGGCTTATGGGAGCTCAGTCTGGGCAGGAGGAGGTTACTAGCCAGAGAATTCAGAGGCAGAGGGGAGGAGGGAGGAGGAGAGGGGACTGAATTTGTCACACACAGGTAAGCTGATAGCATCTCCAGCCCTCAGCCTGTGACAAACAGAACATGGCTGCACTCATTGTATCACAGGGATAAATAATCATAAACTATTGAAGCTGTTTGCAGCTAGATTTGCTGTGTAAACTATCTAAACTTTAGATAAGATATATAGACCAGTTACTTGTTATAGTTAGTTTTTCATCCTGGATCAGCTTTAAGAAGATCTGTCAGCATTATATACTGTATATGACGGAAAAATCACTGAACTCGCCAGACTCCTGGCAGCAATCTACAGCCGATATCCTCCAGACAAATGTCTTTTCTGTTCTCCACAGGATGTCCTAGTCCTAAGTCAGTTCATCCGATCGGACGGGGGGATGTTACCACGCCGGTTGACTGGGCTCTGCACAGAGGAGCACAAGAAAGTGTCGGCCTGTGTGAAAATGGCTCACCGAGCGGGTAAGAGCAGACTTTGCCTTACTGATGTACTCTGATTGGGCGAGAGCTTATTTCAGTCACTTTCCATGACACTGCAACAGTATGAAATCAGAGTAAACCTTGGGACCACACGTAGGTACTACACTGGTCCCAGACAGTCCACCATGCCCACCACATCTGCTTCAATTAAATTCTGCACAGTAAACAAAATTGCCACCTAACAGCCTGCTTCACAATTCCACACAAACAAAGTGGCCACCCCACAGCCTGTTCCACAACTCTACACAACATACAAACTGTCCACTCCACAGCCTGTTCCACAACTCCACCCAACATACAAATTGGCCACTGCACAGCTTGCTTCACCACTCCACACAACATACAAAATGGCCACTCTAAAGCTTGCTTCACCACTCCACACAACATACAAATTGGCCACTCCACAGCTTGCTTCACCTCTCCACAGAACATACAAAATGGCTACCTGACAGCCTGCTTCACAGCTTCCCACAAAAACAAAATGGCCACTCCACAGCCTGCTTCACAATTTCACACAACTAACAAAATGCTTGCTTGTATTGGAGTGTAGACCTTATACTACATGTTCTGGACAGATGCTGGGCTCTGGTGCACAATACAAGCCAGCATTGTGAGGCTGTAAAGTCTCTATTTTGTGCATTAGGTGACCATCCAGCTGTGCGTTATGGGAGACTCCTACTGTGGCCGGAAGTGATTATAGGGACAATACTGTATCAAATATTTTAGTTCTATTGAGAAAGATGATGTAGTGGAGGACTATGTGAGCAGATATCATAGAAACATTTTATCTTCTGTTTCCAGGCCTTTTACCCAGTCACAGGCCGAAACTGCCAGAGGGACACGTGCCCAAACCGAAATTCCAACTGAACAGGTGAGTGTGGCCTTCTGGCTGGCTGTTGTGTGCACCCTAATGGCTGGCTGGCTCAAGACAGGATAAAAGAGCTTTGGAAATTTGGGCGCACTATGCACCGCCAACATCCGTAATTTGAATTATGGCTGTAGCGGTGCTCAGACAGTAATTTAGACTCAAGCCCAAATTACTATAAAACAGCGTAATTCGGCCACCAGCAATAGCTGTAAGCTAAATTACGTCTTTCCCCTGAGTCCAGTGTGGCCTGGAGAGGGAATAGTAATTAAAGCTGCAGGCACATTTGCATGGGCAGGGTGAGACGCTTTTCGGCTTTAGCCTGCGCCCAAATTTCCCAGCCCCTTAATTACATGAATGCTGGCTGCCTTGAGCGTCCCAATGGCTGGCTGGCTGCCTTGAGCGTCCCAATGGCTGGCTGGCTGCCTTGAGCGTCCCAATGGCTGGCTGGCTGCCTTGAGCGTCCCAATGGCTGGCTGGCTGCCTTGAGCGTCCCAATGGCTGGCTGGCTGCCTTGAGCGTCCCGCTGGCTGGCTGCCGAGCGCGTCCCGCTGGCTGGCTGCCGAGCGCGTCCCGCTGGCTGGCTGCCGAGCGCGTCCCGCTGGCTGGCTGCCGAGCGCGTCCCGCTGGCTGGCTGCCGAGCGCGTCCCGCTGGCTGGCTGCCGAGCGCGTCCCGCTGGCTGGCTGCCGAGCGCGTCCCGCTGGCTGGCTGCCGAGCGCTTCCCGATGGCTGGCTGGATGCCATGCACCTCCCGATGGCTGGCTGGATGCCATGCACCTCCCGATGGCTGGCTGGATGCCATGCACCTCCCAATGGCTGGCTGGATGCCATGCACCTCCCAATGGCTGGCTGGATGCCATGCACCTCCCAATGGCTGGCTGGATGCCATGCACCTCCCAATGGCTGGCTGGATGCCATGCACCTCCCAATGGCTGGCTGGATGCCATGCACCTCCCAATGGCTGGCTGGATGCCATGCACCTCCCAATGGCTGGCTGGATGCCATGCACCTCCCAATGGCTGGCTGGATATCATGCGTGTACCAATGGCTGGTGGGAGAGTCTCTTGGGAATCTTGTGGACTGTCACTGCTGCATCATGTCTCTCCGCCCTCTTCTCTCCTTGTATTTATATCTGTGATCCTCCCATTAGGTATCTGACCCGCTGGTCTGTGTCCAGCGCTCGTCCCATCTACAAGAAAGGACTGAAGTGGAATAAGGTGAAGATGCCAGTGGGTGACCCCATAATGAAGAACAATGTTCGCTATGGCAGTCGGCCTTTAACTTTCATGCAGTGAATGCTCTTATATAATAAATGTTTTCTTTTTTTTCCCCCTTTAGTTGTCTCTTGTGTGCTGGTCTGGTTGATAACGTGTGTGTGTGTGTGTGTGCGTGCGTGCAGGAGCGTAACTAGGCCCCACCGGGCCCCCCTGCAGATTTTCAGAGCGGGCCCCCCCCTGGGGCCCGCTCGGAGTTTTGTGGGTGCTGGAGGGGTGGCAGCATGAGGGGAAAGCCTTGCCCACAGTCGGCGGGGAGAGGGGTAGTTCCCCCCCTCTCCCTCACCTCGGGGCTCTCCCCTCTGTGCTCCCCTCCAGCTCGTAAGTGTGTGGGGCTGTGGTGGGCAGCGAGCGGCTGGCAGATACATACCTGCTTCCGTGCGTTCCATCGCAGACTTCTCGCTCTAGCGGCTGACGTCACTTCCGGAAGTGACGTCAGCCGCTAGAGCGAGAAGTCTCCGATGGAACGCATGGAAGCAGGTATGTATCTGCCCGCCGCTGCCCACCACAGCCCCACACACTTACGAGCTGGAGGGGAGCACAGAGGGGAGAGCCCCGAGGTGAGGGAGAGGGGGGAACTACCCCTCTCCCCGCCGACTGTGGGCAAGGCTTTCCCCTCATGCTGCCACCCCTCCAGCACCCACAAAACGGCCCCGAGCGGGCCCCAGGGGCTGCAGGGCCTATTGCTACGCCCGTGCGTGCGTGCGTGCGTGCGTGCGTGTAATGGCTGCTGGCTCCTCAGGTGAAGATCTCTTGTCCATTCAGTTGTCCCTGTGAGCTGTCCTGGTCAGGAGGTCACATTGCACTCCAGCAACAGGCAGGATATAATGGGCGATAGTAAGGGGAACATTCTATAATGGTTTCTCCCCTTCCCTCACTTTACTGGGGGGAGGGGGGGTCTCATCCTCTGTGCTGGTCTGGTTGGGAAGCCATGTGCTCCAACCGCAAGCAGAATGTAATGGGGGGGGATGGGGTATTACTTTTTACCAGCTTTGGTGGTTGCTGGACTCCCTATCTCAGTGATGATTCCTGGCCTGGAGTTAGTGCTCTATACAGATATAAAGGAGCAGAGATCTTCCTCTAATACACAGGTAGTGGAGGTCTGGAAAACCTGGGAACTTCCAGAAAGAGGGAAAGCAGAGGAGAGACCAGGACCCCCTAATGGTGTACTATGTTTTTTGCAGATGGTATAAATAAGACCAATGAAAGTGCAGATGTATACGTCCTGGAATGTTTAGGTCACTTTCTAGAAAAAGTGTAATTAGGGTCACCAAGGAGGGGGGAAGGGGGAGGCCCAAACTGATAACCACTCGCATAAGGGAATCGTAATGTCAGAGGAAGGCAAGTATGAAAAAACTCATTAAAAAGTAAGAGGAACTTACCTTAGGTTGACACACAGTTTAGGGTAAAAAAGCAGTTTATTTGTAAAAACAGAAAAAAAAACACCAGACAACACGTTTCACGATTTTTTTCGGGTCAGTAAATAGTGATAGTGTCTTTGGGCACGGCTTGGACCATCTGTAGCCGTGTGATAACTAACTCTATCCCCCCCGTCCTCTCCTTGCTGAATAGTGCAGGACAATCTGCTGTAGGTGGTGCTCTCTTTGCATGCCTACAGCAGTGGCTGTGTTTCCTGGAGAGTGGCTGGCTAAGTGGCGCCCAGTGACGCCACCAGCTCCACCCACAACATGTTGCCCGGACTTTGGCTTATCCGGCCGCTCATCAGGACTCCGCCATTACAGTAAGCAAGCAAACATCAGCGGTCTGCCTACACAGATTGTCCTGCACTATTCAGCAAAGAGGGAAGGACAGGAATGGCCATGCCTTGGCACCCAGACACTAGCCACGCTAAGGTGGACATGGACTTCTATGGGGATAATAGGATAACAGAGGCGCCAACAGTATAAAAAAAAACACTAAAAGAACTTAAAAACCCATCTTGGTAATAGAGGAGGCAGTGGTGGACTCACCTCCTCCAAGCAGAACACACGACTGGATGTTCAGTCAAAACAATTTTATTGGATACTCCAAATAAGGTGCAACGCGTTTCGTGGGATACAAACCCGCTTCATCAGGCAATAACAGATAGGAGTAAACAGCATCTGCCAGTATCATCAACACTCAGCGCCTCTGATGGACTTTTATGGCTCTATCAGTCACAAGCAGCAGCCTCAGGAGGGTGAAAGCCTCACAGAGGCGATGATGATGGGTAATCATGCATACAAAGTCTACTACAGTACATGCTTTCTGCTGTTTACTGGCATATGCTGCAAAATTCTGGCCTATGCATATTTCTCTGCTAAACAGCTTATTGCTGGCTTGATATTGAACTCTAATTGCTCTTTGCCTGACATTCTTCAAATGCTATATCCGCGTCCTAAGTGAAATGGGACTGAGTTCATATAGGAAATATTCCATTGAATAGACAGAATGTAACGATTGGTGTCAGCAAGAACAGATTTTCTGATTATTGGTGATCTGCAGTATCACCAATAATACAGATACTATACCTGATTATGTGGTGATCTGCAGAATCATCAATAATGCTGGTATAGCGAGACACAGGACAACCAGATGTAAAGATAGGTGTTTGGTGTAACAGTAATACAGATAGAGATACCAACTCCCCCAGAGAAGCTGGTAGAGGGAGATATCTCTATAGAACACAGGGATCAGCACTCCAGCAAGCTGGAGATGCAGATGAACTAGTAATCAATCTACCCGAGGAGCGGGTGGTGCACAGTAAGACAACGTATACTGATCACCCGTGGGGCGGGTGATTCAGACTGTACTGCAGCAGGTGATCACCTGAGGGGCAGGAGATCAAGACTGTACTGCAGCTCCTAATCACCTGAGGAGCAGGTGATGAGGACAGTACCGTAGTAACTAGTCACCTGAGGAGCAGGTGATTAAGACTGTACTGCAGCTACTGGTCACCTGAGGAGCAGATGATTAAGATTGTACTGCAGCTACTGGTCACCTGAGGAGCAGGTGATTAAGACTGTACTGCAGCTACTGGTCACCTGAGGAGCAGGTGATTAAGCTGTACAGAGAATCCCTCACCAGGGACTTGGCTCACTGGTGAGGGCAGGAGAGTCAGACAAGCAGATTCGGCAACAAATGGACAGATACGGTACAAAGACAGAAGGATTAAATCAGAGTAGTGTTCAGGCTGAGTCGGCAACAGGATCAGATAGGCAGAAGCACAGAATCAGTAAGCAGAAGAGTAGTCAAGGCTAGCAGAAGGTCATAACAAATAATACAATTCAATTAGTACTTTAGTTATCAACAGAATCTGACTAAGGCCCAGTGCACACTGAGCGGTTTTTGGAGCGATCCGCCGGCCGCATCCGCCTGGAAAAATGCTTGGCTAATGTATTGCAATGGGATGGTGCACACCGGCGGTTTGAGGTTTTTGCCAAGCCGCAAACGCGCCTCCTGCTGCGCGTTTGCGGTCTGCTAAAAAACCTCAAACCGCCGGTGTGCACCACACATTGAAATACAATAGCCAAGCGTTTTCACTGGCTGATGCGGCTGGTGGATCGCAAACAAAATCCGCTTGGTGTGCACCCGGCCAAATATCTGCTCTCTGCTCCCAAAACCGCTAGCGTTTTGACGATCTGCTAGCGGTTTTGGTGTGCACTGGGCCTAAGTGTGGATCCCCAGCTCCTGCTGGTTCTAGCACACTTTGGGATCTGACTAAGGTCTGAGTGCTAACACGTAGCATTCGCAACAGCAGACGAGGAGCTACTGACAGGCAGGTCCTATATATACTGAGAGTGCCCCACTGCGCCGCCCCAGTCACTCAGCCAATCAGGAGCACTGCTGGAGTCAGCTGACACCCCTTCTATTCGCATAAAGGTCCTGGCGTGTGCGCGCGTAGCCCTCAGTCTATGTGCAACTGAAGGACTAGGCAAAACTCCACCATGTAACTGCGCGGCGAAGGCCGCCGGCTGAGACAGCCGCCATGCCGCTCACCGCTGTGGCGGCATCTCCACTATCTATTACACAGAACATTAGTGTTTCATGGCATCCCAGGATTGAATGTGTTTTGTATGCGGTTATGTGCTATGAGTGAATACAGCCAGCCAGCCAGCTGTTTTGTGACGTTTATACAGAATAAAGATAGATTATGTGTTTAACATTAACCACTTGATGACCCACCCTTTACCCCCCCTTAAGGACCAGCGCTGTTTTGAGTGATCTGTGCTGGGCGGGCTCTGCAGCCCCCAGCACAGATCAGGTTGCAGGCAGAGAGATCAGATTGCCCCCCTTTTTTCCCCCCTATGGGGATGATGTGCAGGGGGGGTCTGATCTCTCCTGCCTGCCTGGGTGTTGCGGGGGGGGGCACCTCAAAGCCCCCCTCTGCGGCGAAATCCTCCCCCTCCCTCTCCTACCTGGCCCCCCCCCGGCGATCGAGGCTGCACAGGACGCTATCCGTCCTGTGCAGCCAGTGACGGGACGTCCCCTGTCACATGGCGGCCATCCCCGGCTGCTGATTGGCCGGGGATCGCCGATCTGCCTTACGGCGCTGCTGCGCAGCAGCGCCGTACAATGTAAACAAAGCGGATTATTTCCGCTTGTGTTTACATTTAGCCTGCGAGCCGCCATCGGCGGCCCGCAGGCTATTCACGGAGCCCCCCGCCGTGATTTGACAGGAAGCAGCCGCTCGCGCGAGCGGCTGCTTCCTAATTAATCAGCCTGCAGCTGGCGACGCAGTACTGCGTTGCTGGTCCTGCAGCTGCCACTTTGCCGACGCACGGTATAAGCGTGCGGTCGGCAAGTGGTTAAATAAGACATTTTTCAAGGGGCCCTATAGCAAAACTTTCATTGGGCCCTCAGATGTAGAACCTCTTAACCACCCTGGCGTTCTGATTAAATCGCCAGGGTGGCTGCGGGGAGGGGTTTTTTTAAATAAAAAAAAAACTATTTCATGCAGCCAACTGAAAGTTGGCTGCATGAAAGCCCACTAGAGGGCGCTCCGGAGGCGTTCTTCCGATCGCCTCCGGCGCCCAGAATAAACAAGGAAGGCCGCAATGAGCGGCCTTCCTTGTTTTGCTTACATCGTCGCCATAGCGACGAGCGGAGTGACGTCATCGACGTCAGCCGACGTCCTGACGTCAGCCGCCTCCGATCCAGCCCTTAGCGCTGGCCGGAACTTTTTGTTCCGGCTACGCTGGGCTCAGGCGGCTAGGGGGACCCTCTTTCGCCGCTGCTCGCGGCGGATCGCCGCAGAGCGGCGGCGATCAGGCAGCACACGCGGCTGGCAAAGTGCCGGCTGCGTGTGCTGCTTTTTATTTGACGAAAATCGGCCCAGCAGGGCCTGAGCGGCAGCCTCTGGCGGTGTTGGACGAGCTGAGCTCGTCCAGACCGCTCAGCAGGTTAAAGGAAATATCCAAGCTCCAAAAAAAATCCACTTACCTGGAACTTCCTCCAGCCCCTGGCTGCCATCCTGTGCCCTCGCCGCAGCTCAGGTGGCTCCCAGTCCCTCGTCGGGTCGGCTTCTTGTGTGCTGCGGCGCAGGTCACGTGGTCTGGCTAAAGTCATCAGGTCTGTACTGCGCAGGTGCAGTAGCTCTGCGCCGGCGCAGTACATACCTGATGACGTCAGCCGGACCACGTGACCCGCACCGTGGAGCGCACAAGAAGCCGACCCGGCGAGGTCTGCTTCTGCAGCATAGGACACCGGGAGCCACTTGAGCTGCGGCGAGGGCATAGTATGGCAGCCAGTGGCTGGAGGAAGCCCCAGGTAAGTGGTTTTTTTTTGTTTGTTTTTTTACAGCTTGGACCTTCCCTTTAAGCAATGCCACCTGCCCCTATTCTATGGATATGAGTTTATTGGGCAATTTACATTTTCATTCAATCAGCACTGCACAAAGTTCCTAAGGACTGAAATAAAGTAAGTGGGTGGAGAAACACAAGAAAGTTAATAGTGAATACATTAAGAGCTACCTGGGCTCTTGTTCCAACATTTCAGCATACCAATCAAAATATCATACAAAAAACACCCCCTCTGCTCCAGGGTCCCATAGCAATTGCTTTGGCTATTGCTACGCCCTTGGTTTGCTGGTTACAGTACAAATGTACCTTCCAGATTGCTGTTGGCATGTTTATGGAACTAAGTATACAGCACAAAGTGGAGCCTTCCCATCCAGTTATAGTGGCCACATTCAGGCATTGCACCTGATATTTTAGGGTGTCCACCAGAGGCTACTCCATTAAATCTTTACAAACAATTTGGTCCACAAATAACTGTTTTATGTTTTAGTCCGTTATGTGATTGAGTTTGACAGCCCTGTCTGGATCACCACCACACTGCACACTAGCAGTTCCCTACTGTAGGTGAAGACCCTATTAAGGCCTATTCGTAATCGGGAGATTAGTGGGCGTTTACCACTAATCGCTGGCGATCGCTATCGCTTTTTAAAGCGCTAGTGCAATAAAAAGTATATGGCGGTGATCTCTCTGCTGCATTCGCTGGCGATTCGCGTTTACCAGCAAATGCATACACACTACATGCATCGCTTTCTTACGATTTTTGAATGATCGCAATTAGTGTTAAGGAAACGCTAATCCCAACTGCTCAAAAATTGTGAGAAAGTACAGTGAAAAATAAGTTTATCACGTACAAAATGCAGCGCAAAAAGGCTAGTGCTAATCGCTAGCGTTTTGCGATTGTAAGTGTGAATGGGCCCTTGGGCTGCTTTCAGATGGATAGCTGAACTGTGTGTTCATCAGGCTGTTCAGCGTCCCATCTGCCACCAACGAGCGCCATATAGAAGCAATTTGAAGGACAAATGTAGCGAGAGGGATTTGGAGGCTGCCATATTTATTCCCTTTTAAGCAGGCAATACCAGTCGCCTAGCTGTCCTGCTGATCCTCTGCTTCTAGTACTTTAAGCCATAGACCCTGAACAAGCATGCACCGGATCAGGAGGGGGGACAGGGACATTCATGTTCCCATATTCATGAAATCTGTATCTTCTTAAAGTGCAATAAAACGCAAAAATGCAAGATTATCCCTACTAGTAGGGTTGAGCTTCCGAATTCCAGCATTTCCAATCACTAATCGGCTTTCCAGAGCGGAAAGTGATATTTACAGTGTGGAAATCAGAATTCTGCGGAATGCTGCATTTCCAGGAACGGTATTCTAAGTGCCAAGACTCTTTTAGGCCAATAACAAGACTTGGAATTATTAGGCATTCTGAAAATTCGGAAGTGTACTGAAGTTAGCATTCAGAATTGCGAATTACAAGTAAATAGCGTATATCCTCTAAATATAGAGTAGACATTAACATAACAAACTTTATTAACAATAACAAAAAAACTATTCTGCAGAATTCAGAAAGTTATGTGTTGGAATATTAAATCCTGCATTCTTTTTTTCCCTTCAGCTCCCACCCAGCAAGAAAAGAATATGTTTTACTTTTATATACTTTTTCTATTCCTAAGTGTTAAAATGTAAAAATTTTAGATAAGACGAAAAATGATCTCCTGGAAGAAACCTCGTGTGGACAGGTGTGCATGGACTGGTGTGAGAGATATGAAGGGGTTACACATCCATGGGTGTAATATATGTGTATATTAGTCAGGTGGACGTCTGACATTTAGGCCGGGTGCACACCAGAGGAGTTTTTCTGAGCGTTTTGAGTTTTTGAAACCTCCTGCTAATGTTATCCTATGTGTCTATGCACACTGGAGCGATTAAGTTTTGTAAAAACAAAACCCATAGCATTATATTGGGAAGAGCTTTTGAAACCTCTAGCGTTTAGGGAGCGTTTCTGGTGTGTCTCAGACCTCAGACGTAAGATTACAATCATACATTTTCCCAGAAACCCCTGAGGATTTCCCAGACCTGATGCGTTGAGGACTCACTGCTGCTTGGGGGGGGGGGGGCTTGAAGCTGCTGCTCCAGGGGGGTGGGGAACCTCCGCTTCTCCCAGCGGCACTCTGCGGTGACAGTCAGGCTACATATACTGACATGAGACAGTGGCATGCTTATCAGTCCGTCTTGCATGCAAATTTTATGGAAGTGGTCTAATCAAAATCCACAGGAAATGCGATTGGCACAACGCTGCATATAATTTGCATTTCATTTGCAGGCATATTTAGCATCTCATTCTCTATAAAAGTGACCTACAGTAACAAGTAGAATCAGAAGAATAATTTATTGATGAAGTAATACAGGCAGAGTGCTGTGCCACAGCAGAGAGAGATGTGTACTGCCGGCACTGCTGTCATCAGGCATGGCAGACAATCTGATATCTCAGCATGGCTGAGCCTCAGTACAGCTGCTGTCCTGCACTGTGTCATGTGACATCACCGAGAATGCTATTATTGTCACTAGACGTCATGTGATGTCACAAAATATGTCACCGAGGATGCCAGAATGCTTCCCTCCTGTAACCTCCTTTGCAGTGACTCTGGCCAATGGGGGTTCAGATCATGAAGGGAAGGTCGATGCTGCGTTCACCGGTTCCAATGTACAGATAGCCATGCTGTGGGGTGAGTGGAACGTGGTAGAAAGTCATTCCCAGCCACAGGAGGCTGCGCAGTATCACCACACTGTTCCCCTGCTCAAAGTGCAGACTCCAGCACCCTGTGAGGAGATAAAGAGGTTAGCAAGAGCAAAGACACACAATGCAACTCACCCACGCCTTCCAATCACCTTCCATCCCTCACCGGGACATACGGGGACTCTATAATAGAGGTGACAGTGACAGAATAGACCACGTGACACACACGTCTGACCCAACACATGGTGGCATAAAGTATCCTTACACCTTCTATCCTTGGACCTCTTCTCCATCTACACTCATGGCCTGTGAGCTTAATAAGCTCTTTTGGTTTTCAGTATCACCTCTATGCTGATGACACCCAAATCTATTTCTTAGCCCTGGCCTCTCCACACTATTATCTTGAGTCCCTGCTGTCTCTACATTCATGCCATCCCTTTCCTCAAACTTCACATGAGGAAAACAGAGATTGTGATTCCGAGAAAGCATGGGAGTGATGTGGAACGGAAGTGGAGCTGTTCAGATCCAGGTAGTGGCTTGAGTAAGTTAGCCCCCCTCTCCCGCAGTCAGTGCTGGCTAATTTAAATTTCTATTCTGAGTAGCTATGTGTGACAATCCAGCCCCGCGATCCCGTTGAGATCTGTTCCCGTTAGCGTATGCAGGAAGTACGGGCGCAGACGGACAACGAGACCGGTTGCTGGATCGTCAGAGGGAAGAAGAAAGAAAAGGCGACAGAGCATGCCAATCCCATCTAATCTGCTCCCGTTAGCATACGCAGGAAGTACGGTGAACAGACTGACAAAGATTGGTCGCGCAGCTGCCGACAATATGTAATGCAACAAACATCCACCAATCCCGTATTACTAGGCCACTTTTGCCATGCAGGTCTCATGCACTAGAGACTGCTGGAGGTAAATTCACTGTGTGCGTAGTAAACGGTTAAGATCGGTTGGAGGTGCCCATACATGTACAATTCTGATTGTATATACAATCTGTAAACTAAAAATATCGATTTTGCGCTGGAAATCGGGTAAATACACTGCCACCACTCTTCCAGTTCAGGGAGGAAAGAGACTCCTGCAGTCACAATACGGTAGCCAGCCCAATCACGTTCAACACGCTCCAGTCACCGTTCGGGGAATAGTCACTTCCGACGGTTTAAAGACTGTGAGCAATGTGACGTTAAAGAAAGGTTACTGGGTCCCTATATGATGCAATCTCGAATTGTGTTTACAATCGAGAAACAAAAGTTATCGATTTCGCACAGGAAATCTGGTACTAGCTACTCCTGGAAGGAAGAAACGGTTATTTACAACCTAGCTAGCAAATCAACAATTTATAAGCAAATCATAAAACAATGCGGTAGTATGACTGACTCTTCAGAGGGCAGATTCGTTATAGCAGCAATGAGATGACCAGAAAAGGCACAAGACTGAACGATAAAATCGTTACTTTATTTCTAAACTACATACACACAGCTTATTTTAGAACAGATTGATCTGACAGATAGAAGGGAAGAAAAGAAACAGAATGTCTTAATATACAGTTCAAATACCGTTATTGGTAGTCCATGCGACAATCGCAAGTCTTTGGCGAAAGTCCCAAAATGGCGGTTGCCATGCGGCCAACAGGCCTTTGTTAGAAATAGTTCCAAGATGGAGGTTTTGGCCCGTGTCCTTGCGGGCTGCCAGGATGTTACTAGGCATCAGATTGAAGGTAAAGGACCTGGACTTTTGGGTCATGTCAGTTTTGTTCCTCACTGTAGGTGGGAGGAGTTATGACACATACAAGTCCAGCCTTGCAATTTGAATAAGGCAGTGCCCCCTTAGGCAGGGAGAGGTTTTGGGCCAATTCATATTTTGCCCGCTCTCAGCATGCCCGTAGGTAATATCAAGAACCTGAATGAATATTCACAATCAGCGTAAGTGTGTGAATCTGCTAATACCAAACACGAGGAGTCTGGATCGCTAACAGCACCGTCCCCCCCTTTCACCTTACTGGCACTGGTTCCGAAAGATCCAGAGGGCTGAAAATCTCTCAGGACCAGTGTCATGTGGAATCGAATAAACTCCGTGAATTTGAGGGAACTGCGATCTTGGGAACACCAGAAATATTACCTAACTGTGCCTATTTATTAAATATAGTTTCTACAGTTTGTTGAATCTTTAGGTGCCGCCAGATGGCGTGATAAGGATCATTCCTATCTCCTTTCAACTCAGGCCACAAGGCTCCTGCTGGGTCGGTTCCTATCAGTCTGGAGGAGGACAGTGTAGGGGTGAGATTTCTCCCTTTCTGCCTGGTTGGGGGTCCCTGAATGCCCAGGAAACACTTTGTCACATGGAGGTGAGAAAGCTGTAATTAGAAGCTACCAAAGAGCCAGGGTTTGGTAGCAGCCAGAGTATAAGAGAAAAAATAAGGGGATTTTAAGCCAACAACTGTCAGTTTGGTTGGTTTGCGAAGAACTGGCGTTCGTAACCCCATGACGCATTCGATATGTCATATCGATGGCGTCACATCTCCTCCCCTTCCAAGATTGGGGAAGGATAGGTTAGCAGGACCTTGACTGAAGCAATACCAACTTGCTACTTGGGCTCATTACAGCGGGAAAGCCTGGGTTCCACATGACCTTGGGGGTTGCCCTTTTTGTGTTGGTCAGTGGTTTAGCCAGGAGGCTACCGGGCTTGGCAAACTCCCTGTAGTATCCCGCTGTTCCCAGAGAGGCCTGTACCTCTGTCATGACAATCTGATCTGCGTCTGGTTCAACGGTCAGATTGTCAGCTGACAGCTGTCCTAGTACCAGGGACGAGTGATCGCAGTGTTGCTCCCAAGTCGGGGGGAACACAGGGATGTCACCTGGGTACGTGACTGTACAACCGTGCTTGCTCTTCCACAGGTCGTTCCACGCCTGGGGAAAGGTGGCTTGGGCATTCATCATACCAAAAGACATCCGCATCGAGGCGTTTAAGTCCAAGGGCAGGGTGAATGTGGATTCCAGGCACGCCTCCGGCACGGTTGGAATCTGCCAGTATCCGTAGCTCCGATCCATGATCGTTAGGTAGTTGGCGGATGCCAGCCAATCCAACAGATCACCGAGGGGAGTCACGGGATACGCATCAGTTACTGGGATGTCGTCCGGCATCCTATAGGCCTCACAGAACATGGTGGTCTGTGAGCTAGAGGATTTGCGGAGGACAGCCATCTGCAACATCTCCTCATACTTCATCTTTACTTTTGCTTGCACCTCCAGAGAGGCGCTGTGGGGGACCTGCCGTAAGGGCTTGTGAGTCCCCGGGTCCCTTCTGTGAACTGCCGTATCCTGCCCAGGGTTTTTGCGAAGATTTCGCTGTGGGAGCGCAGTGCGCTTCAGCGAGGCCTTCTGGGAGTACGAGAGGTGGGAGGTGACTTTCACATCATCCGCCAATCCTCGTGTGGGAGCCATCAAGCCTGACAGGGGACCTGTGTCTGCCTGTTCTAATTGGCCATACTCTCCCAGAACTAACTGGGTTTTGTCTGACTGGGCTTCGAACGGATCCACATGGACCGTGCTTTCACCTGGGGTGTCAGTTACATGGGGAATGGGTTCACTGGAGTAGTTACCATTCTCCCTGTACACCTGTAGTGGAGCTTCCACTGCTGGTGGCTTAGTGGGCTGGCCACTAAGTACACCCAGGTTGGAGTCGCTCTGTAGTATCCTCATGGATGTGGGACTACAAATCTCAGCCAGCTGCCTAGTGCGATCTGAGGGCAGCTGCTGAAAACCAAACTCTCTGGGGTCAGAGCTGACAGGATTGCCTGCGGGCTCTGAGCTCAGGTTACCAACAGTACTGGGTGTGTCTGTCTGCACAGGTACACCACAATAAGCATCACCTTTTGGGGAAATCAAAATCACGTCAATATTGACATTGGTCTGGGGGTCAGAGATATCAGGGGAAGTCGAGACTTCTCCAGATAGTCCTGAGTCCAGACTACCGGTGACACTGAAGGCGTCACCCAGCGTACTCTCACAAACATGCACAACATTATCAAAAGCATTTGCATAACATGACATGTCATTTTTAGCATGAGTTTCACCCGCTTGAAAGTCAGAATTTTCAGAGGGAATCCCTGCTGTCAGCTCTGAGTTCATGCGGCTGGCTATAGGGTATGTAATGGCCAAAGAATGTACAGTGTTTCTATCACAATTATCACTGACACATGCAATTTCATAGTAATAACAGGTGCAGAAAGAGATAAAAGACAGTCAGTTGCTGGTACATGTAAATCTGAGGATACCTCCCGCCCAGCGGCGTTAGGTACAGTAGCAATAGCAGGTAAGGGTTTGACATCTCCCTGTTTTCCCAAAGGCTTGTACAGTACCTGGTGGTCAGGGAGTCCTGTTGGGAACTCCTGCATATCAGCAGAAAATTCCGAAGGGCACACACGCGTGCCTAGATCAGTGCCAAGCACAGGAGGAGAGGGAATCTCGGCAACAGCCCGCTCTGGACAACCCACCCCCCATCCGGCCTTCTCGGGACCTGGGATAACAGGGTTGTGGTGGTTGGGCTTGACTTCAGTCAGGGTGAGGAGCTTTTGTGGGAGAATATCTTCCTCTGTGGCAAGATTGGAACAGACCAAGGAAACATCTGCTTCTGGAGCACTGGAGCAAAAGATGATCTGGTCGTCCACTGGAGCACTGTGACGATTTCCGGAACCGTAGAGCATCTCTGACACGCTGACAGGCAGTGCAGAGGGTGATGCAGGTGACGGATCAGGGTTGCTAGCCATCTTCGGGCTAGGGACTGTCGTTCTATTCCTCTTGGGACAGAAGAACTGTATGTGGCCAGTCAAGCCACAAAGATTACACGTGCGAATGGCAGGTGTGTCAGACTGGGATGCAGCAATAGCAGCAGCTGCAGGTCTCGGTGGCGCAATGCTCACTGGACCAGGAGGAGCGAATGCAGTTGGCTTACCTCCTTCCAAGTCTTGGGACAGTGTTCTGTGACTGTCCAGCACCAGGGTTCTCTGGCTGTCAGGTACAGGAGCCTGGTGGTACGCCCTCTCAGAGGTGCGCACAGGAAAGTCTTGTTCCGTGCCCTCTCCCATGGCAGGAAGATTTGCTGTGGGGGTCACGGGTAGAGGTTTGCATCTCTCCACCGAAACACATAGTGAAGAGTGCTGATTCGATTGGGTTAGCTGGGCCAACTCCAATTCACGCTGGAGCCGTAGCTCTTTGTCCTGGAGATCCCACTGGCGCAGACGCTCTTGGTGCTCCTGGTATATGCTCAGATCCTCGCCGGTCAGGTTTGCCAACCACTCCGGGGGTATCAGGACTGTAGGGAATAGAGGCATTAAGCAAGGTGGCGACAAGGATTCCATCTCTGGGGTAATGCCACCAGCTCAGCCTTGTTTGTGCTGCAAGCAGCAATGCCGTGCGATTTGCAGAGGGCTTG
Organism: Hyperolius riggenbachi; assembly: GCF_040937935.1. Lineage (NCBI taxonomy): Eukaryota > Metazoa > Chordata > Amphibia > Anura > Hyperoliidae > Hyperolius > Hyperolius riggenbachi. Next base: position 442,473,811 of record NC_090649.1, read on the forward strand.
CAAGTCAGGAACAAACCAATTCTGGTGAACCTGAACTGTATCAGACATTCAGAAGAGAAGAGTACAAGAAAGAGAAGGATATAGCAAAGAAAAAGTTAGGAAATGTAGACCAATCTATTCGCTATCAATGTGTACCGTTTTGTGCCCAGAACTTCGGTTCTGCAAGACAGGATACTTAGTGACCACTGTCTTATTATTCTGGATGCAAAGACTGAGTTTGTCAGATCTTTGCGCCCTGATTTCCCAAAAGCTGGCTGTGCCTGGTTTTGGGGTGTGCTATCCCACCACTGCCACCAATGTGACAATCCAGCCCCGCGATCCCGTTGAGATCTGTTCCCGTTAGTGTATGCAGGAAGTACGGGCGCAGACGGACAACGAGACCGGTTGCTGGATCGTCAGAGGGAAGAAGAAAGAAAAGGCGACAGAGCGTGCCAATCCCGTCTAATCTGCTCCCGTTAGCATACGCAGGAAGTACGGTGAACAGACTGACAAAGATTGGTCGCGCAGCTGCCGACAATATGTAATGGGACAAACATCCACCAATCCCGTATTACTAGGCCACTGTTGCCATGCAGGTCTCATGTACTAGAGACTGCTGGAGGTAAATTCACTGTGTGCGTAGTAAACGGTTAAGATCGGTTGGAGGTGCCCATACATGTACAATTCTGATTGTATATACAAATCTGTAAACTAAAAATATCGATTTTGCGCTGGAAATCGGGTAAATACACTGCCACCACTCTTCCAGTTCAGGGAGGAAAGAGACTCCCGCAGTCACAATACGGTAGCCAGCCCAATCACGTTCAACACGCTCCAGTCACCATTCGGGGAATAGTCACTTCCGACGGTTTAAAGACTGTCGGCAATGTGACGTTAAAGAAAAGTTACTGGGTCCTTATATGATGCAATCTCGAATTGTGTTTACAATCGAGAAACGAAAGTTATCGATTTCGCACAGGAAATCTGGTACTAGCTACTCCTGGAAGGAAGAAACGGTTATTTACAACCTAGCTAGCAAATCAACAATTTATAAGCAAATCATAAAACAATGCGGTAGTATGACTGACTCTTCAGAGGGCAGATTCGTTATAGCAGCAATCAGATGACCAGAAAAGGCACAAGACTGAACGATAAAATCGTTCGTTTATTTCTAAACTACATACACACAGCTTATTTTAGAACAGATTGATCTGACAGAGAGAAGGGAAGAAAATAAACAGAATGTCTTAATATACAGTTCAAATACCGTTATTGGTAGTCCATGCGGCAATCGCAAGTCTTTGGCGAAAGTCCCAAAATGGCGGTTGCCATGCGGCTAACAGGCCTTTGTTAGAAATAGTTCCAAGATGGAGGTTTTGGCCCGTGTCCTTGCGGGCTGCCAGGATGTTACTAGGCCAGGGGCCCCAACCGTCCCGATTTCGTCGGGACTGTCACGGGTTGGGGGAGGGGTCCCGCTGTCCCGGGATACCCCCCCTTGTGTCCCGGCAGGCAGCGGAGGTGAAGAAAGGATCGAGGCGCCAGCCGGCGGTGTGTTGTGTGGGATGCGGGTCTGGTATAAGATTGTCCGTCGCTTCCTCCGCATGTGGCCCCCAGTGTCCCCCTGTATGCAGAGATAACAGCGCAGCGGAGCAGGCAGTCTTACCATTCCTCCTCGTACCGGGCATCTCTCTTGCTTCCATCTACTTCCTGTGACGTCACAGGAAGCAGGAAGCAGAGAAGAGATGCCCGGTACGCGAGGAGGAATGGTAAGACTGCCCGCTCCGCTGCGCTGTTATTTCTGCATACAGGGGGACACTGGGGGCCACATGCGGAGGAAGGGACGGACAATCTTATACCAGACCCGCATCCCACACAACACACCGCCGGCTGGCGCCTCGATCCTCTTTTTCCCCTCCACACCCATGGGCACCCTCACCCTTCTCTCCAAATTTTTTTTTAATAAATGACCTATTATTCATTTATGCAGATTTATATATATATATATATATATATATATATATATATATATATATCTATATATATATCTATATATCTATCTAGGGGTGTGTCAGGGGGTGTGGTTGGGGGTGTGGCTTAAGTGTCCCGGTTTATCATCTCAAAAAGTTGGGAGGTATGCTAGGCATCAGATTGAAGGTAAAGGACCTGGACTTTTGGATCATGTCAGTTTTGTTCCTCACTGTAGGAGTTATGACACATACAAGTCCAGCCTTGCAATTTGAATAAGGCAGTGCCCCCTTAGGCAGGGAGAGGTTTTGGGCCAATTCATATTTTGCCCGCTCTCAGCATGCTCGTAGGTAATATCAAGAACCCGAATGAATATTCACAATCAGCGTAAGTGTGTGAATCTGCTAATACCAAACACGAGGAGTCTGGATCGCTAACAGCACCGTCCCCCCCTTTCACCTTACTGGCACTGGTTCCGAAAGATCCAGAGGGCTGAAAATCTCTCAGGACCAGTGTCATGTGGAATCGAATAGTCACTTCCGACGGTTTAAAGACTGTGAGCAATGTGACGTTAAAGAAAGGTTACTGGGTCCCTATATGATGCAATCTTGAATTGTGTTTACAATCGAGAAACAAAAGTTATCGATTTCGCACAGGAAATCTGGTACTAGCTACTCCTGGAAGGAAGAAACGGTTATTTACAACCTAGCTAGCAAATCAACAATTTATAAGCAAATCATAAAACAATGCGGTAGTATGACTGACTCTTCAGAGGGCAGATTCGTTATAGCAGCAATGAGATGACCAGAAAAGGCACAAGACTGAACGATAAAATCGTTACTTTATTTCTAAACTACATACACACAGCTTATTTTAGAACAGATTGATCTGACAGATAGAAGGGAAGAAAAGAAACAGAATGTCTTAATATACAGTTCAAATACCGTTATTGGTAGTCCATGCGACAATCGCAAGTCTTTGGCGAAAGTCCCAAAATGGCGGTTGCCATGCGGCCAACAGGCCTTTGTTAGAAATAGTTCCAAGATGGAGGTTTTGGCCCGTGTCCTTGCGGGCTGCCAGGATGTTACTAGGCATCAGATTGAAGGTAAAGGACTTGGACTTTTGGGTCATGTCAGTTTTGTTCCTCACTGTAGGTGGGAGGAGTTATGACACATACAAGTCCAGCCTTGCAATTTGAATAAGGCAGTGCCCCCTTAGGCAGGGAGAGGTTTTGGGCCAATTCATATTTTGCCCGCTCTCAGCATGCCCGTAGGTAATATCAAGAACCTGAATGAATATTCACAATCAGCGTAAGTGTGTGAATCTGCTAATACCAAACACGAGGAGTCTGGATCGCCAACAGCACCGTCCCCCCCTTTCACCTTACTGGCACTGGTTCCGAAAGATCCAGAGGGCTGAAAATCTCTCAGGACCAGTGTCATGTGGAATCGAATAAACTCCGTGAATTTGAGGGAACTGCGATCTTGGGAACACCAGAAATATTACCAAACTGTGCCTATTTATTAAATATAGTTTCTACAGTTTGTTGAATCTTTGGGTGCCGCCAGATGGCGTGATAAGGATCATTCTTGTCTCCTTTCAACTCAGGCCACAAGGCAGCTAAGTGTCGGACTCCTGCTGGGTCGGTTCCTACCAGTCTGGAGAAGGACAGTGTAGGGGTGAGATTTCTCCCTTTCTGCCTGGTTGGGGGTCCCTGAATGCCCAGGAAACACTTTGTCACATGGAGGTGAGAAAGCTGTAATTAGAAGTTACCAAAGAGCCAGGGTTTGGTAGCAGCCAGAGTGTAAGAGAACAAATAAAGGGATTTTAAACCAACAACTGTCAGTTTGGTTGGTTTGCGAAGAACTGGTGTTCGTAACCCCATGACGCATTCGATATGTCATATCGATGGCGTCACACTATGTACTTGTAGCTACTCAGTATGAGCAACCCTAATTGTGATGATCCCCTACCTGCATGATTGTTACAGGCGTGACTGTTGGCTGTTAGGCATGGGCTTTCCTGTCCAGATGGACTCGAATTTGGAATTCAAATGAAGTCTAATGTCTTCAGGTGTGACCGCGGGATAGGGGGGTTAACTTACACACAAGTCTTCGGGACATCAGCACTTCATTATGCATCATAGGTGTAATGAAAACCGTGTTGCATGACTCACTACCGCACTTCCTTTTTCAAGCCTGAATGAGGAAACACGGAAGTGAGTGGTGGAACGCGGCTTTCATTATGCCTATGACACGTAATGGAATGCAGACGAAGACTTTTGGGTAAGTTAACCTCCCCATCCAGCAGTCACATCTGAAGTCATTAGACTTCATTTGAATTCGGAATTCAAGTCCGTCTGGACTCGAAAGCCCATGCCTATAAATGGCTGCATGACCACATGCTTTTCTAGGAGTATGTATGGAAGTAAATTAATCAATATGGCAACCAGGGAACTAGGATATATTAACAGGAGATATACTGTAGATGACAGCACTCAGGTTGCTGTCACTTCTGGTTTCCTAGAATATCATCTCAGAGTAGAGGACAATCCTAACTGTCCCCTCTCTGATTTCCAGAGGTATCTCATTGACTGAGTGCCCAGCACCAGGCTGAGGTTCTCATGCCCGTAGTATGAGTTTGTTTCAGGTGACTATGCTGTCTGTATAGGTGTTCCCATCCTCTGACTCTTCGGCAATCACTAAGGGCCTCATGTCCATAAGTATTTGATAGGCAGTGAAAAGCCTCTCAAACTCTCACAACTGCTTGCTGAGCACACAGTTCAACTGCCCGTGGAAATGAGCCCTTAATGGTGGATTTATTCAGCTGATTGCTACTTGATTTCCTTCCAGTAGGCACTTCTTTGCTCTCCCAGTTTATAGCGTAGCAGGCAGGCTGCTATGTACAGAATTTGTGGCAAGGTAAGACTATGTATTCTGTAAATTGCTGCAGAAGATTTTGGCGCTTTATAAATAATAATAATACAGTAATTATTTGTCGTAACACGTGACATATCACGCCGTGTCACTATTTATTAACATTAATTGCTAAAGCCATGTGTGAAACATCAATTATCCCCTTACCACTCTCAAAGGGATTAGGAGGGTAAGGCACAGTCAGGTGCTGATAGTTATATTCACTTAATTGCTCATCAGTGTGAGTGAGCACCTGAATAAAGCAAAAGTGTGTGCAACTGGCTGGTCTGGAGAATTCAGTTGTATTACCACAATGCAGAGGAGGAATGAAATCAGCTATGATCTCATGAATCTGGGAAAAGTTATGAGGCCATTACAAAACAATTTGAAGTCTATCATTCTACAGAGAGGAAGATTATTTACAGGCGGGAAACATTCAGTACAATGATCCAACAAATTCATCCTGAGGTCAGACCATGCAATGCCCCAGCTAATTCACCCTGAGGTCAGACCATGCAATGCCCCAGCTAATTCACCCTGAGGTCAGACCATGCAATGCCCCAGCTAATTCACCCTGAGGTCAGACCATGCAATGCCCCAGCTAATTCACCCTGAGGTCAGACCATGCAATGTCCCAGCTAATTCACCCTGAGGTCAGACCATGCAATGCCTCAGCTAATTCACCCTGAGGTCAGACCATGCAATGCCCCAGCTAATTTACCCTGAGGTCAGACCATGCAATGCCCCAGCTAATTCACCCTGAGGTCAGACCATGCAATGCCCCAGCTAATTTACCCTGAAGTCAGACCATGCAATGCCCCAGCTAATTCACCCTGAGGTCAGACCATGCAATGCCCCAGGTAATTCACCCTGAGGTCAGACCATGCAATGCCCCAGCTAATTCACCCTGAGGTCAGACCATGCAATGCCCCAGCTAATTCACCCTGAGGTCAGACCATGCAATGCCCCAGCTAATTTACCCTGAGGTCAGACCATGCAATGCCCCAGCTAATTCACCCTGAGGTCAGACCATGCAATGCCCCAGATAATTCACCCTGAGGTCAGACCATGCAATGCCCTAGCTAATTCACCCTGAGGTCAGACCATGCAATGTCCCAGATAATTTACACTGAGGTCAGACCATGCGATGCCCCAGCTAATTCACCCTGAGGTCAGACCATGCAATGCCCCAGCTAATTCACCCTGAGGTAAGACCATGCAATGCCCCAGCTAATTCACCCTGAGGTCAGACCATGCGATGCCCCAGCTAATTCACCCTGAGGTCAGACCATGCAATGCCCCAGCTAATTTACCCTGAGGTCAGACCATGCGATGCCCCAGCTAATTCACCCTGAGGTCAGACCATGCAATGCCCCAGCTAATTCACCCTGAGGTCAGACCATGCGATGCCCCAGCTAATTCACCCTGAGGTCAGACCATGCAATGCTCTGACCAATTCACCCTGAGGACAGACCATGCAATGCTCTGACTAATTCACCCCGAGGTCAGACTGTATGATGCTCAGTGCGGCTTTTTTGGAAGGCTGGCAGGAGAAAGGAGCACAGGCACCTGCAGGGATGAATGTAACACTTGGGGGGGTGGGGGGGGGGGGAGCGGCAGGCAATTGGCAGAGATGGTGTCGTTAAGCAGATTCCTGATAGATGTCATGCTAAAATCCACCGGGAATCGGTCTGTGGTGTATGCGCAGGCAACAGATCTCTTTCTGATCAGATTTGATCAGCGTTAGATCGGTGTCATGGTCCTTCTGCTCATACATTGCTTGATGCATGGGCACCTTAAGTTTTTGTTTCTTTGAAATCTCGATTAGGGTTTGCTTTTACCTGATGCCTGTAAACCTCAGTGAACTCAAGCAATTAGTGAGTTGAATGGGTCAATGTGACAGACTGATAAATTCCTACAGAAACAATTACAGTACTTCTACTTACTGATATTCAAAGTGGTTCTACAAGCTATGGGGACACTCCATTTTGGCTTTATCTTGTTTAATAAATGATGATGTAGTGGAGGGTTTTACATCTGGGGTTAGATTCGTACCCGTTGAGCTACCGATACATAAAACCTTAGGGGCTCAATTCACTTTTGAGTAAAAAAAAACATTAGGTCGGTAAAATACTGCATTCGGTATTTTAGACTTTTTCTTCCAAATTCACTACGATTTTCAAACATGTAGAAGTAGTTTGGTAAATTACTAAAAAACAAGGACAGTGGTTTGTCTGTTGGCTGCCGTGGAGCTCTGCAGAAAATGAGCAGAGGAGGCTCCTGCTAAGGTGAGCTTGTTTTGTGGTCTCTGGTATTTCACATCTATAAACTGGCGCTGTGATAATTGTCTTTGCTGTTTCGGAGTGATAACGCAATCTTGGTGTAGGGCCCATTATCCGGCCCCTGAGACGTGGAAACTTCTCCCAGAACGTTATTTTCTTTGAAATGAGAAGCAGATTGTGTTTTCTTTGTGGCACCTGCCAAGGGCCGGCCGTGCAGCGCCCCAGGGCATAGGAAGGGTGTGGAGGAGGCACAGCAGATTCAGCTAATCACTTGCAGAGAAATGGTTTGTTCCTGTGACACAGTGAGGGAGGCTGTGGAGTCCGGCACCTGTCTGTACGCTACATTACGGAGGCTGAGATAAATACAGCAGAACCAGAGGCTGAGAAACATTCCTACTGAAAGAGAACTTATCCTGCCCTCCACAACATGCCATCACTGACTGCAGTGTCTGCACCAATAGCCTCCCAATTACCCTCAGCCTGGAGTCTGACCTCAGTTAAATACCAGCAAAACCCGCCAGCCAGCAGAGTCACACCTGGAACAAGCATGCAGCCAGCAGTGTAACACACGGAACAAGCATGCAGTCTGCTGAGTCACATCCGTAACAAGCATGCGGCCAGCAGAGTCACACTTGGAACAAGCATGCAGCCAGCTGTCACACCTGGAACAAGCATGCAGCCAACAGTGTAACTCACGGAACAAGCATGCAGTCTGTAGTCACATCCGTAACAAGCATGCAGTCTTTAGTCACATCCGTAACAAGCATTCAGCCAGCAGAGTCACACTTGGAACAAGCATGCAGCCAGTGGAGTCAAACCTGTAACAAGCATGCAGCCAGTGGAGTCACAGCTGGAACAAGCATGCATTCAACGGAGTCACACCTGGAACAAGCGTGCATAGTGACTGAGGCAGTATAATGGACAGGGAAGCAGCATTTGATAATAGGACTTGAGGATGGCTGTCTCCATGGATTTGGTACAAACTTTGAAATGCTGGAGGAGGTTAGCAGAGACAACTCTTCTAGACAATAATGTCACTCTCATGATCATGTATCTGTTTGCTTGTATAACTGCTATGTTGTATGTTGTATAACCTTGTGCTACCTCTCTGTCTGACATCTCTGGTTAACACTGTATGTATCCCTATTTATTGTCCAGCACTGTGGAATATGTTGGCGCTATAGAAATACAATAAATAATCATTTGTCTCCTGCGTGTGTCACCTTCCGGGGCTCTCCCCTTTTTTACAGAACACTCCCTTAAAAGGCACAAGATGTGATTGAACACAGTGGCTCATATGCAATTTACTTTTTCACCTGAGTTTTCTCCTAGGTGATATTTTCTTAAAGTGGATCCGAGGTGAACTTTTACTCATTGCATAATTGTGTTCCTTTCCTATTGTTTATAGGGCATTCCTCAGGCCAAATACTTTTTTGTTTTTGTTTTAACCACTTTACCCCCAGCGGTACGAATTTCTCCGCCCCTTTTTTCCCTCCTAAAAAACCAGGGACGGAGAAATCCGTACCTTCCGCGCTACCGCCGCTGTCCGCGTTCCCGCCGCTCGTGCGCGCGCACCCGCCGCTCGTGCACGTCGCCGCCCGCTCGCCCGGAGATCAATGAACGGGAAAATCCATTCCCGTTCGTTGATCTAGCCCCCGCAATGATCTGCTGCTTCTTTCAGAAACAGCGAGATCATTGTGCGTCTCCCAGCCTCCTACTGCTTCCTGTAAGCGTCCTTCCGGATGCTTACAGGTCGCATGTAAACAAACACTCTGTGGCCATCTTATGGCCAAATAGTAAACTACACCCTAAAAGCATTTTACATATACAAACATTACATTTACACAATAAATTAACTCATTACCTCCCACACTCCCCAATTATTTTATTTTTTTTGTAATAAAAAAAAAAAAAAAAATACAATAAAAAAAACAAACATAAATAGTTACCTTAGGGACTGAACTTTTTAAATATTTATGTCAAGAGGGTATAACACTGTTACTTTATAAACTGCGGGCTTGTAATTAGGGATGGATGCAAAACTGAAAAAAATGCACCTTTATTTCCAAATGAAATATTGTCGCCAAACATTGTGATAGGGACATAATTTAAATGGTTTTATAACCGGGACATATGGGTTAATACATTTCATGGGTTTTAATTACAGTAGCATGCTTTATTTAAAAACTATAATGGCCGAAAACTGAAAAATAATATTTTTTCCCACATTTTTTCCTATTTCCCCATTAAAACACATTTAGAATAAAATAATTCTTGGCATAATGTCCCACCTAAAGAAAGCCTAATTGGTGGCAAAAAAAAACAAGATATAGTTCATTTCATTGGGATAAGTAATAATAAAGTTATAGACGAATGAATGGAAGGAGCGCTGAAAGGTGAAAATTGCTCTGGTGGTCAGGGGGTAAAACCCCTCAGTGGTGAAGTGGTTAATGCTCTAATTCCCTATAAACGTAATAAGCCACTCCCACAGGTTTTCAGAGAGCCAAGGCACTTTCAGACAGTAGCAAGGGCTCATGGGAGCTCAGTCTGGGCAGGAGGAGGGGGAGGTATTACTAGTCAGAGATTTCAGAGGCAGAGGGGAGGATGAGGGGGGATTAGTTTTCTTTGCTCAAGATACAGATAAGCCTGCTTCTGTGTAATGTTTACAAACAACATGGCGGCTGTCATTGTATCACAGGAAGAAATATTCTTATTCTATTAAAGCTGTTTGCAGCTAAATTTGCTGTGTAAACTATCTAAACTTTAGATAAAATATATATACAAGTTACTTGTTATAGTTAGTTTTTCAACTCGGATCCGATTATTGCAAATAAAATGCATTTTTAATCACAAGTAAGCAAGAAAGTACTGAAAATAATTTTGATAGTAGTCTTTCAACTCATTTTTGGTACTTTTTCAATTCCAAATTGCTGAAAAGTTATTTTAAATACAAGTTGAAAAATGATCCCCTAGGACAGGGGTCTGCAACCCGCGGCTCTGGAGCCGCATGCGGCTCTTTTTCACCTTCACCGCGGCTCCGGTGTCAGTGGCTGCGGCGCGCGTGACGTGTGCTGTCGCTGGCCGGCAGCCTATCAGAGAGGCCGCCGGACCAGTGCAGTGCAGGGCTTCGGGCGGCCATTTTCCCGTAGCCCTGCAGTGTAATGCAGGCAGGACGTGACGTCGGGAAGGAAGAGGATCGTGGGAGTTGCGTGCCACAAGGTCGGGTACCGGAGGTCAGGACAGGAGGAGATCGTGACAGGAGGTCTTCTGACTAGGTGAGTAAATGTTTTTTTCCTTTCAGATCTGCTGAAGGATTGTGCATATGGGGGTCAGATCTGCTGAAGGATTGTGCATATGGGGGTCAGATCTGCTGAAGGATTGTGCATATGGGGGTCATATCTGCTAACGATTTGTGCATATGGGGGTCATATCTGCTAACGATTTGTGCATATGGGGGTCATATCTGCTAACGATTTGTGCATATGGGGGTCATATCTGCTAACGATTTGTGCATATGGGGGTCATATCTGCTAACGATTTGTGCATATGGGGGTCATATCTGCGAACGATTTGTGCATATGGGGGTCATATCTGCTGAAGGATTGTGCAAATGGGGGTTATATCTGCTAACGATTTGTGCATATGGGGGTCATATCTGCTAACAATTTGTTTTATAATGGTTTTGTGGCTCCCAGTTTTTTTCTCTTTTCGGAAACGGGTCCAAGTGGCTCTTTATGTCTTAAAGGTTGCAGACCCCTGCCCTAGGAGAAAACTCAGGAGAAACAGTGAATTGCATATGGGCCAGTGTCTGTCGCTTACCTTTAGGGATATCATGCTCCAGAGAGTCCAGGAAGTCTATGGATGGTTGGAGATCTGCTTTCTCCAGCAGCGATCGGGTCTTGGGGGTGACGGTTGGGGTGAAATGGAAAAACGAACAAAGCTTCTTGGCGTCGCTCACTGTAAGGCCTGCAGAGAAGCAGAGATGCAGGATGTGACTAACAATAACTATGCATTCTTTTGACCGCTATGGCCTGATATGACCCAGGCAAGGCCTGCAGAGGAGCAGAGATGGGCAGGGATGTAATGCACAGAGGCCACTAACAATACCTGTGCTTGCTACCTTCACTATGGCCTGATATGATCCAAGCAAGGTCTGAAGAGGAGCAGAAATGGGCAGAAATGTGGTGAACTGAGACCACTAACAATAACTGTGCATGTTACCTCCACTGGCTTAACATAACCCAGACAAGGCCTGCAGAGGAGCAGAGATGGGCATCACTGGCCCTGCCTGGAGTCGTCTGTCAACTGCTGTTCTCTAACCCCCCTCCCCCCACATTGCAACGCTGTTAGCCTGCAGGCCAACTATGCGTCTGTACAGCCTCTGCCCAGCAATGTTGCCTGAGGGATCAGGTACCTGTCTCCGTCTGGCTACATCCTTCTAGCACATGTACAGTCCTTTTATCTGGGTCTGTACTGGCAGCCAGACCCTGCTGGAACCACCAGGCACACTCTTATGTCTACACCAGCCTTCCTGCCTACTACATACACCGGTCACACCTGGTGAACTTCTTCAGGGCTTCCTCCTCACCACTCACCATGCCTCCATCATCAGACTCACCCTTACACTTTCCTCTCTAGAAAGGTGTATTGTTCTTGACAACCATCTACCTGTCCCTCACTGCAGCCACTGCTTCCACACGTCCCGGATCATAGGACAAGACCTCTGATTGTTTGGGCCTTGGTTTCCTGCTGTCTCATGTATTTGTGTATGTGATGAAACATGATCACACTTGGTGCAATGCTGAGGAACATGTGGGCAGTATAGATAGAAAGACAATCTTACTGAAGTGAGGAGAACAGAGCTAAGGTCTTTTCTTCTACAGATAATGTTCTGCTATACCTCTGGGGGTTCAGGGGCAGAAAGAGGTGCCAACGGTGCAGTCTAACATAATGTTGTTATATTTACCTCGGAAACAAGGATTCACTTTAATCTGCCCCAGAGGGTTTCTGACAAAGGCTCCTCGTGGCACCACAGCTGCCTCCTTGTCAATCATAGCAATGGTGGCCACCAGCCGGGTCTCTTCCTTGATGTGATTCTGATGGAGACAGAAGATGGCTCATATTGGTCATGCACAATTAAACTCATCCAAAATTGTAGATGAAAGCCACACTTACCGTCACCTCCTCCTCATAAGCTGCCTCCCCCTCGCCCACCTTCTTGCGCACAGTGTGCTCATATTCATGAGACGGATCACCGATGAAGCGGCCTTTAATAACCTTTGCCTCAGCGATGATAGCCTCAGTGGCAGGGGGCAGAAGGCACCAGTCCATACAGTTCAGGCTGCAGAAAACATGATGAGAAGATGGTGAGAGGGAACAGGAGCTGCGGGATGTGGTGTACAAGTCTATATACACAACAGGCACTTCCTATTAATACCCTCACAACAACCCCTTCATCACAACTTTTCCTTGCTAAAACTGTTGCAATAAAATTCCAGAGCTGAAAATTGTGCCTGTCTCTTCCTGACTCACTATGACTATGAGTTGCTCCCAGGCCAAGTGCCACCATCATTAGTTGTGACAATGGTGACAGGATTAGTGGGCCCTGGCCAATGGGAGCAGAGCAGTAAAGAAGGAAGGAGCAGACACTATTTATATCAGAGACCTGAATCTCACTCCATAAACAGCTGGACACACTGAAATGATCTCCTCCTCACCAGGGCCGGATTTGTACTTTTCAGTGCCCTAGGCCTGCTGTCACCAAGCGCCCCCCCCCCCCCCCCCAAAAAAAAAATTTGTCCAACACTCTGACTAGCGATCATTGGTTTGAATGGGCTCATCTCAGTTGTGCTGCTCTGCCTCCCATTCAACAAATAATTCCTGTAATTTGCGCTCCTGCCCGAATGTGCACAGCACGCGATAGTGTTCTGGGCATGCATACTTGAGAAATGACGCTGATGTATGACCGGTACTTGTCAAGAATGCATAACACTGTACCGGCCTCAGTTGCTGTGCACATCTGGGCAGGAGCGAGATATTACAGGGAGCGCGAGTGGCCAGAGCATGCGCTGCTTCTTTGTCCTCTGTGCGACTGGCTGCAGTCAGAGCCACATACAGGTGACAGGGAGCGAGAGTGGCCAGAGCATGCGCTGCTTCTTTGTCCTCTGTGCGACTGGCTGCAGTCGGAGCCACCAACAGGTGGCAGAGCAGTGCAATGGAGAGAAGCCCATCCAAAACAGAGAACAGGTAAGTAGAAAACATCCTGTCAAGACCCACTTTGGATGTTCTGTTGTAATTACAGTGGACCTGAACTCAGAACTTCCTCTCTGCTCTAAAAGATACGCAACAACATAACCTTTCAATAAAAACATTTTTGTTACAGCTGATACAAACCCTGCAATAAATCTGCAGTGTGTCTACTTCCTGCTTTTATGGAAGCAGACATATTTTTAACATCCTGTGCTTTCAAATGAGCTTAGCTGTTGTGGCAGTCAGGTGACACAGTGTAGAGAGCAAATTACAACTTGTGACACAAAGGAGGGGGAATTAGACAGGCTCTCGAAATACATACAGGGTACATTTCTCTGTTTTCCCTCTGTCCTGTGCAAGAGTTCAGCTCCACTTTAAAGCATCTGAATGACATTTATTTATATTTGCTGAAAAATCTATGCATCTCTTTTGAATGCTGAATGTACATATGGTGGTGTGCTCTAACAAATTGACAGTATACGGGGACAAAGTCTGAAGAAGGCTTATTTAAATTGCCTTTAAAACGTTTTTTTTAGGGTAAATGAGGCATGTAGCATCATGTTTTTTTAATGATGTGGGGACTTAAAATCCCTCTCTCTCTCTCAGATGGGAAATCCGAGTTTGCTCCGATAGTGCTATTCAGATTTTAAAAAAATATCCGAATTGCTATTCAAAGTTCGGATAGTGGAAAAAGTTCAGATTATCTGGGTAGTTCGGATACCCAAATATTGGATGAGCACCACTGCTCAGGTGTATTTAAAATGACAGTTTAGCAATGAAAGGGAAAAAAACAGCATTTTTTATCCTGCAGTCTCATAGATGGTAGGAGCTGGAAGACAGAAAATGAGTCAGGAAAGAGTTAACTAAGGAAGAGAAGCGACCACTGCTAAAACAGTCATAAATTAGGACTAGCTAAATTAACAACTGCTGGGGTCAGTGTCAAAGTTGTAAAAGTGGTGAAGAAACTGCAGAGCTCTCTGATGTTTGGGAATGCCTGCATTAAAACTCAGCGGAACTTAGTTCTATCTGCTTTGTAATGTAAATCCCTGGTATTTCTCACATCGATCTGTAAGTCTATCATACAAAGAAAGGAATGGATTATCAGGTGACCGTTATGATTGATCCTGATTGTTTTAACACATCAGGAAGTGAGAGAGAGATGCAGGGATTGGGGAACTCTGGAATTCAGCTGTTAGTGCAGAGCAGGGCGCTGGCTGGCTGCGCTGCGGGACCAGAAGAGATGATTTACTTTGACATATGACCTCTTCTCTCTCCAAGTCATGCCACCCTTCTTATCTTATCTAATTTTATCGCCCTAGGCCGTGGCCTTTCTGGCCTTTCCAGAAATCCGGCCCTGCTCCTCACCAGAGCCTGGTCTCAAACTCAATTTACCTGGGGGCCGCAGGAGGCAAAGTCAGGATGAGGCTGGGCCACATAAGGAATTTCACCATCGCGGCGCATCGCCGCCTCTGCCCGCCCCTCTCACTCTTCCTTCACAGAGAGGGGCAGGGAGAGGCGGCGATTGATGTCAGGAGGGGCAGAGCTGAAGCTGAAAGCTCTGCCCCTTCCAGGAAATTCCGGCGGATTGCCCCCCGGGCGATTTGGGGGCTCTGCAGCCCTCGTTTAGCGGCGGGGATGCGGCGGATTACTTGGGAGCACTGAAGCGAACTATAAGGAAGCTTTTGCCGGCGAAGGCCACAAAATATTGTATCGAGGGCCGCAAATAGGGTTGCCAGGTGTCCGGTTTTACACCGGACAGTCCGGTTTTTGTGCGCTGTGTCCGGTGCAAAAAGGCATGCTAAACCGGACAATTAAGTTGTCCGGTTTAGAGCCCCCCCCCCCCCCCCCCGCAGCGCAGGAGGAGAACAGCGCAGCAGAGAGAGAGCTGGGAGCAGCGGTGGAGAAGGGGGGCAATCTCCCCCCCCCTTCCCTCACCTTAGGGTGCTCTCTCTCCCCCGCTGTCTCCTCCAATATGATGTGCAGGCTGGCGAGTGGCTGCAGGCGGAACTTACCTCTGTGTCGCTCCAGCGCCGGAAGTTCGGGTCCCGCAGCCGCTGAGATTCGACTCAAAAAAGATCCGGATCAAAGATCCGAATCATTCATGAGCCGGACAACACTAATCAGTCTGAATAGTGTTGTCCGGCTCATGAATGATTCGAATCTTTGATCCGGATCTTTTTTGAGTCGAATCTCAGCGGCTACGGGACCCGAACTTCCGGCGCCTGCGACACAGAGGTAAGTTCCGCCCGCAGCCACTCGCCAGCCTGCACATCATATTGGAGGAGACAGCGGGGGAGAGAGAGCACCCTAAGGTGAGGGAAGGGGGGGGAGATTGCCCCCCTTCTCCACCGCTGCTCCCAGCTCTCTCTCTGCTGCACTGTTCTCCTCCTGCGGGGGGGGGGGGGGGGGGGCACCTGGCTACCTAACCTATTCTGGGCACATATAGCCCCTGGCTACCTATTCTGGGCACATATAGCCCCTGGCTACCTATTCTGGGCACATATACCCCCTGGCTACCTATTCCGGGCACATATAGCCCCTGGCTACCTATTCCGGGCACATATAGCCCCTGGCTACCTATTCTAGGCACATATAGCCCCTGGCTACCTATTCTGGGCACATATAGCCCCTGGCTACCTATTCTGGGCACATATAGCTCCTGGCTACCTATTCTGGGCACATATACCCCCTGGCTACCTATTCTGGGCACATATACCCCCTGGCTACATATACTGGGACATATATACCCCTGCCTACGTATACTGGGACATTTACACCCCTGCCTACATATACTGGGACATATATACCCCCTGGCTACATATACTGGGCACATATATCCTTGGCTACATATACTGGGAACACTGGCTGTTTGTCATTATGTGCATTTAGTGGTGAAAAGCTGTCTCTTTTGTGCATTTACTGGTGAAAAGCTGTCTCTTATTATGTGCATTTACTGGTGAAAAGCTGTGTCTTATTATGTGCATTTACTGGTGAAAAGCTGTCTCTTGTGCATTTACTGGGGAAAAGCTGTCTCTTATGTGCATTTACTGGCGAAAAGGTGTCTCTTATAATGTGCATTTACTGGTGAAAAGCTGTCTCTTATGTGCAGTTACTGGTGAAAAACTGTCTCTTATGTGCACTGGACCAGTACTACTGGTGAGGACAGTTAGTGACATGGCTATGTACTCTGTAATGTGCTGCAGAAGATGTCAGTGCGATATAAATACTATAATTTTTTTTTTAAAAAAGCCCATTGCTTAGCCCCACTCTACATAAAAGTGCGCTTCTGACTCCGCCCCTAACTCCACCCCTAACTCCACCCCCTGTCCGGTTTTCTCCATCAGCCGACCTGGCAACCCTAGCCGCAAATGGCCCACGTGCCGCGAGTTTGAAACCCCTGCTCTATGTACACTACCACTACCCTCTGGCTCTGCACAGTAATGATGGGGAGCAAGCACAGTGATGATGGGGGAGGGGCAGAGTGATGATAGGGAGCGGGCAATTGATATTTTTTTTTTGGGGGGGGGGGCAGAGTTTCCATGTGGAGGAGTAGAGTGATGATGGCATGGCAAGGGGTAGGGTAATGATAGGGAATTATTATGGGGTAGGGTAGCACAGTGATGATGGGGAGGGGCAGAGTTATTATGGGGGAGGTGCAGGGTTGATTATGGGATGAGAGAAGGGTTGACATACACATTGTAGAGCAAGAGGGATGAGTATTATCATCACCTGTAGAAGGTCTGCACTCCCCGTAGCTCCTCCTCCCCGGGGTTCCCCCGGCACAGGAAGTAATCCCCCCGGGTCCCCAGGATCTTGCCCCAGTATTGGATTTTTTGCAGCTTCATGTTCCTCTGCAGTAATAGCAGGGATGTCCTGAGGGCAGCGCTCTGCTCGGGAGTCAGCCCTAGTCCGGAGCCCGAAACCATCTCCAACGCAGCCAGCAACCCGTCCGCATCCATCTCCGCAGCGTCCCGTATCCAGGAAGTGTTCTCACCGTCACCAAGGCAACGGCGCGCGTCTCCAGGAACTCACGTCACACACCGGCAACCCAACACACTGCGTCCACAGCAACCGGGGCGGGGCGCCCACAGCCTGAGAGCGGGAAATAGAGATGGGAAGTTCGGATCTTTTCAATGATCCGGATGATTCGAATCGGATCATTGAAGAGATCCGGATCTTTGATCCGAATCTCGGATCATTTTACTACCGGAAGCATTCGGGGGTGAAATGAACAGCAGGACAGGTCTGTGGACAGGAGAAGGGGAGGGGGGTGGACACACAGAGAAGGGGAGAACATAGACAGAGGGCAGGGAGTGGACAGAGGAGGGACGAGCAGAGAGGAGAAATGTTTGCACGTAATACCCACATGCTGAAGTCATATGCTTTACATATATTTCACCTATATGCTCATCTGTACACTTTGAAAGAAAAGGTCGCACAGTGAAAGAAAGCATTCCCAGAAGATAAGTGCAGCTGTTTAGTGCCGAGTGCAGGAGGATTATATTGCCTTTCAATCACACTGTCTGCAAAGTTACTGAGCTGTGCTGAGCCAAAAGCTTCCAATGTGTTCACTGTGCAGCACCACGGAACAGCCAGCCTATAATGAGCAGCACATTTCAGCCAGTATGTGTGCTCTACACATATCTGGCAGTGGCACCCATGTCCCCTCTCTCTCATCTACCTGTCCCTGCAAGGCTGCCTCCCATCCAACAGAGCGATCCCTGCTTCCAGGACCCCGCTGCCCGCTGAGAGGGGGCGTGTCGCTCCTGGCCCCGCCCCTTTTGCGATTCGAATCGTTCATTTTGATGATTCGGATGATCGACTCATAAAATAGATTCGGATCAAAGATCCGAATCGTTCATGATCCGGACAACACTAGCGGGAAACAACACAGAGAGGTCTGAGAGAAGAGGCACTGATCACCTTACTGATTATAAGGAAAGGGTAACCCTCCCCTCCCCCCACACCACCAAGTCATATTCTGCTACGGGGGTCCCCTTAGTCATGCTGCTGTATGTGGGAGGGATTATAGATTCCTAGACTATTGCTCAGCAGGTGAGATATGAGCAGAGAGGCTCCAGCTGTGAGGGTGCATTCTCTTTTGGCTGCATCTCAGAAACCCCATAAGCGCAGTAGAAAATGTGCTGCTACAATTAGGTCCATAATATTCGGACAGACAATAACCCCCCATCAATTTTGGATCAGTACATTGCCACAACAAATTTTAAATGAAACAACTCAGGTGCAGGTGAAGTGCAGACTTTTCAGCTTTAACCACTTAACGGAGTTATCAGACGAATCTTAACAAAATAAGTGCTACTTACCCGGGGCTTCCTCCAGCCCCAAGCTCCCAGCATGTCCCGCGCCGCAGCTCTGCCGTCAGCCGTTCGCCGCCGCTGCCTCCCGGTCCCCGACGATGATTTAAGGCCGGCCTCCAGGTCGGCCTGTACTGCACCTGTGCGAGCGGCGATGTCAATCACCGCCACGTGGATCGGAGCGGACTGGGCAGGCGCAGTAGTTCTGCCCTGCCAGCCAGGTGACCACCAAAACAGGGCATAGATTTCAATTATCTTGGTCCTAAAGTAGTTAAAGTAAACCTGTAGGAAGAAAAAGAGTCTCTGGGGTCCTTACTTCGGGAGGGGGGAACATACCTCCCAACTTTTTAAAATAAGACCGAGTGATGCTTTAAATCAGTGGGGTGAACACAATGATTGCATAAAATGTGAGGCAACTAAAGCATTTTTAACTCAATCTCTTCATTTCAGGGGCTCAAAAGTAATTGGACAAATTAAATGACTGGAAATAAAATGTTTATTGTGTGGTGCCGATCCTTTGTGAACTACAGATTGCTTTGACCCTATGGTACAAGGGTGAGGATCTGGGCACACACTCTTTTACTGTTGAGAATTAAGTGGGTGCTCCTGGATACATGCTTTCACAAAAAACAAAACACAGGCTGCTACTTATTATGTCACAGGGTAGGTGATCTCAGCTTGTGTGAGATTTGACATAGACGACGCCCCTGTGAGGGAGGGTAGCTGATGACAAACACCCATGATCTAAAACCTCCTACTAAGCTCTCAAAAGTAATGGCTGCCACCTATATAACCCTAGTTATGAAAAGAGAAGGGTGAAAAGCATGCACTGAAATGCTCATATGCAAGGGCGTAGCAATAGGGGTTGCAGAGGTAGCGACCGCATCGGGGCCCTTGGGCCAGAGGGGCCCCCGAAGGGCCCACCCTCAACTACACTATTAGCTCTCTATTGGTCCTGTGCTCATAATAATCACTTCTATAGATACTTTGAATAGTGGAAATCATTAACAAGCTATTTCTCATCCCCTTCTTGCACCTCTGACACTGTAGTTGCCATTGGCAGGTTTTGGTGCGCTGTATCAATCGTTATGTATAGAGTGCTTGGGGGGCCCCACTGTAAAACTCGCATCGGGGCCCGCAGCTCCTTAGCTACGCCACTGCTCATATGCTTGAAGGAGTGTTTATTTATCTTTGTATGTGTCAGAGTGGTGCAACTACATATTTTGAATTAAAATATAATTTTGGTTTGGGTCCGCTTTAATGAGGGCATCAGGTGACTGACTTGGCCATTCAAGATTTTTCTTCTTTGCTTTAATAATGACATAATGACGGACTTGCCCACACTTGCTTATGAAACAGCCTTTGAGTTAATTGTCCAATAACTTTTGAGCCCCTGAAATGAAGGTATTGTGTTTAAAAAAATGCTTTAATTTCATTTAAAATTCAAAAGAACCAAAATTAGAAAAAACTTGTCTCTGTCCAAATATTTATGGACTTAACTGTATGTGTGGAGTCTGGGCGGAGCAGTGCTTTTCAGCGCTGCTAGATGTGGGCGCAGCCGGCGCTTCCGCAGACTATAATAGGTATCACTCCTATTGCAGCGCTCAGTGAGTAACGTCGGCTCCGTCAATAGACGGAGCCGAGGTTGCTTAAAAACGCTGTAATTCGGCCTCCAGCAATCGCTGGAAGCCGTATTATTTCATTCACCCACTATCCATGGCGGCCTGGAGGGGGAATAGTAATTAAAATGGCCCGGACTTGTGCAGCAGCAGGATCAGCCATATACCGCTGTATCCTGCGCCCAAGTCTACCGGCGCCGATTTCAAATGTACTCAGTCTGGGGACCAGCCAGCTGGCTACAATAGGGGCCACCTTGGCAATTGTCCCAGCAATTACAGTCAGGAGGTCTAGCCACCAGGGCTGCCAAATCTTCCCTTTAAGGGCTTGTTCACACTATGAGCGCTTTTGTTTTTCTTTAAAGCGCTGGCAAATTTTAAAAGCGCCTGTGTAATGTTGCTCTATGTGAGTGTTCTCACATGAGCGATGAGCTTTCTTTCCGAACACAAACGCGGCTCCTGCACCATTTCCTGACCATTTGTGCTTCAATAAAAGGTATAGGGAATTTGCAAAGCGCTTTGAAAAGCAATTTGGTAAGCACTTTAAAAAAAAAATACATTGTAATTATTCAGTTCCAGGTCAAAGAGTTTTCTTCCCGATTGTCGTTGGAGTAAAGAAAACAATCGGCAAACAAAAGCGCATAGAAAAGCGCAAATCGCTCTCAGCGTTTTCTAAGCACTAAAGATTTGAAAAAGCTCTTGCTAATGCAATGCTATTGGGGATTTTTATAAAACCACATCGCTCCAGTGGGATCACACCTATTGCATTACATTAGCAAGAGCTTTTCAAATCGCAAAATGCTCAGAAAGCCGCTCCTAGTGGGTTCCAGGCCTGGAAGTGCAGGGAAAAGTGCTTACAGATCGTTCAGCACTTGCGATTGCGCTGGCGATTTATAATGTGAACAAGGCCTAAATACTGACACCTCTAAGTTATACAGGCTCTGAGGCTATTCACACATAATCAGTGCCTAAACTGCATATGAACAGCCACAAATCCTGTATAACTCATATGTGTCTATATTGAAAGGGATGAGTTGGCAACACTGCGAGCCACTCACCCAGCCCAGACACTTAATAGTTAATTGTTAGCCAGGGACAAATCCAGAAAACACAGCCAGGGGGTCTAGCAACCCAGCATGGCCTGTTCCAGGGCCCCCGAGTGCTGATTGGCCACCCCATGTCTCCCCCTGGCATCTCCCCTTCTCTCAGTGGGAACCCTTCTCTGTCAGTTCGTGGCTCTGTGCGCTTCCCGTCTTCATCCTCCCAGTGACGCCTCTCCTCCATGACCCGGCATGTTATTACGTTATAGCATGCTGTGGGCTACAGAGAAGATGCAGCTAGCGGTGGATGAAGACAGGAGGATCACTAGACCACCAGGAAATACAGTAGAAGGATGGAAGGGGGGGGGGGGGCACACTAGACCACTAAGGAAAACTATGGGAGACCACTAGGCTGGCAGAGAATACTGTGGGGGGATCGGGGAACTACCAACCTACTGTATATGGGGATGAGGTGGGGGCTATTTGGCTATATTATGGGGGGACTACTAGACTACCAGCAAACACTGTGGGGGAATGGGGGACCATTAGACTATCGGAATGGGTGACTTCCTTTTGTCCTGTAAAACTCTGACAATTCTGACAAGTTGAGTTATGTGCTGTTATTTCTCTTTAGTGATTTCCGGTAAACATCTGCCATTTTGTGGAAAACGTCCCAGAAAGGAATTTTGATTAATTGACGGATGTGAGTGTAATCTGTGCTCTGTCGGTAACGTGTGTTAAACTCGGGATGGTATTAATCTGCTCATGCCCTCTGCATTCTACATTAATCAATTCACAGCAGGAAGTGCAACTCTGTTCCGTCAGTGAGAAAATGATAAATGACCTGTGAGAATTGGACCATTATATGGCTGCCAGTTCTCTCTGCTGCTCAGTGTGGAACGTTTCACCACGTTCCGACCCAACACATGGCCCAGAATTAAACACATGGAACCCCCAGGGGCTCCAGCCAGCCAAAAATAATGTGGAGCGCAGAGCAAAGTGGAATAATGGAGAGTAAGGAATAATATGGAGCAGAAGATTACATGGATGAGAGGATAATATGGAGTAGAAGATAATGTGGAGGAGAGAATAATATCCAGTGTTCTCCCCAGAAATTATTTCCAGCCAGGTGCCATGAAAAAGTAGCTGGGTGGGGCAAAATGAGAGAATGCAGGGCCGGTACTTCTGTGCGCAACTCTGCTTACAGCATAGAAGGAGGTTAGCTGATAACAGCTCACCAAAACTAGCTGGGTGGAGCAGCACCTGGCTAAAGAGCATGGGGAGAACACTGATATGGAGTCAAAGATAATGTGGAGGAAATGATAAAATGGAGTAGAGGATAAGGTGAAGGTATGGCAACTGCCTTTATACTGGCTGTGGCTGACGTTAGATTTGGCCGCACAGATAACTGTGATGTGTGTGACTACGAAGCCCTCATCACATGTGATGTTACCTCCTGATCTGGCACACGCTTTACATACATGTGATGTTACCTACCATTCAGGGCCAGTTCTAGACTTTCTGCTGCCTGAAGGAAACTTTGGAGGATGCACTAAATCAACACCTCTCCTGGTTATGATGTAATTGGGAAGGGCGGCAGGTGCCACCGGTCAAATGAGAACGAGGATGCGTGGATAAGAAGTGTAGTGTGTGTACCAGGATGGTGGACGGGAGAGGAGGCAGGTGACAGGTGGCTCATACTGTTTGTCCAAACGCCTCCCCCTAGATTTTGCCGCCTGATTCACGTTTTTCATGTGCCTTCATGGTAGGTCCGCCCCTGTTCCGGTCTGGCACATGCTGTGCATACATGTGATGTTATGTCCTGGTCAGGTACACGCTCTGCATACATGTGATGTTATGTCCTGGTCAGGCACACGCTCTGCATACATGTGATGTTATATCCTGGTCAGGCACACGCTCTGCATACATGTGATGTTATGTCCTAGTCTGCATACATGTGATGTTATGTCCTGGTCAGGCACACACTCTGCATACATGTGATGTTATATCCTGGTCAGGCACACACTCTGCATACATGTGATGTTATGTCCTAGTCTGCATACATGTGATGTTATGTCCTGGTCAGGCACACACTCTGCATACATGTGATGTTATATCCTGGTCAGGCACACACTCTGCATACATGTGATGTTACCTCCTGGACTTGCTCTGTATATATGCAGTGTTATGTCCTGGCCTGGAACATGCTCTTCATACATGGTTGTTATGGTCTGGTTTGGCACTCACTCTGCATCCATGTAAGGATATCAGAGCCAAAATAATTTAGTACAAACAGGAGGTTTTGGCTCATACAGGTTCTGGAAGGATGGGGGATGATGTCCGAAAGCCAAGAGCCGAGGCTGCCATACTATGGTGCCACCAGTCGCACTTTGCATCATCTATTACCCCTAAGGAGTCATCGATTAGTGCAAAGGTGGGTGGGCTGGCACATGCTCCACATACATCTGATGTTACTGGCACACATGCTCTGCATGCATGTAATGTTATGTCCTGGTCTGGCACATGCTCCACATACATCTGATGTTACCTCCTGGTCTGGCACATGCTCTGCATATATGTGATGTTACCTCCTGGTCTGGCACACACTCTGCATACATGTAATGATATGTCCTAGTCTGCATACATGTGATGATATGTCTTGGTTTGGAACGCACTCTACATACATGTAATATGTTCTGGTCTGGCACAAGCTCTGCATACATGTAATGATATGTCCTGGTCTGGCACATGCTCTGCATACATGTAATGTTGTGTCCTGGTCTGGCAGGTGCTCTGCATACATGTAATGTTGTGTCCTGGTCTGGCACAAGCTCTGCATACCTGTAATGATATGTCCTGGTCTGGCACATGCTCTGCATACATGTAATGTTATGTCCTGTCCTGGCACTGCTCAACATACATGTAATATGTTCTGGTCTGGCACAAGCTCTGCATACATGTAATGATATGACCTGGTCTGGCACATGCTCTGCATACATGTAATGTTGTGTCCTGGTCTGGCAGGTGCTCTGCATACATGTGATGATATGTCTTGGTTTGGAACACACTCTACATACATGTAATATGTTCTGGTCTGGCACAAGCTCTGCATACATGTAATGATATGTCCTGGTCTGGCACATGCTCTGCATACATGTAATGTTGTGTCCTGGTCTGGCACATGCTCTGCATACATGTAATGTTGTGTCCTGGTCTGGCACATGCTCTGCATACATGTAATGTTATGTTCTGGTCTGGCACAAGCTCTGCATACATGTAATGTTGTGTCCTGGTCTGGCAGGTGCTCTGCATACATGTAATGATATGCCCTGGTCTGGCACATGCTCTGCATACATGTAATGTTATGTCCTGTCCTGGCACTGCTCAACATACATGTAATATGTTCTGGTCTGGCGCAAGCTCTGCATACATGTAATGATATGTCCTGGTCTGGCACATGCTCTGCATACATGTAATGATATGTCCTGGTCTGGCACATGCTCTGCATACATGTAATGTTATGTCCTGTCCTGGCACTGCTCAACATACATGTAATATGTTCTGGTCTGGCGCAAGCTCTGCATACATGTAATGTTATGTCCTGGTCTGGCACATGCTCTGCATACATGTAATGTTATGTCCTGGTCTGGCACATGCTCTGCATACATGTAATGTTGTGTCCTGGTCTGGCACATGCTCTGCATACATGTAATGTTATGTCCTGGTCTGGCATATGCTCTGCATACATGTAATGTTGTGTCCTGGTCTGGCACATGCTCTGCATACATGTAATGTTGTGTCCTGGTCTGACACCTGCTCTGCATACATGTACTGCTGTGTCCTGGTCTGACACATTCTCTGCATACATGTAATGTTGTGTCCTGGTCTGGCACATGCTCTGCATACTTGTAATGTTATGTCCTGTCTTGACACATGCTCTGCATACATGTAATGTTATGTCCTGTTCTGGCATATGCTCTGTATATATGTAATGTTATGTCCTGACACATGCTCTGCATACATGTAATGTTATGTCCTGTTTTGGCACATGCTCTGCATACATGTAATGTTATGTCCTGGTCTGGCACATGCTCTTCATACATGTAACATTATGTCCTGACACATGCTCTGCATACATGTAATGTTATGTCCTGGTCTGGCACATGCACTGCATCCATGTAATGTTATGTCCTGTCCTGACACATGCTCTGCATACATGTAATGTTGTGTCCTGGTCTGACACATGCTCTGCATACATGTAATGTTATGTCCTGTCCTGGCACATGCTCTGCATACATGTAATGTTATGTCCTGTCCTGACACATGCTCTGCATACATGTAATGTTGTGTCCTGGTCTGACACATGCTCTGCATACATGTAATGTTATGTCCTTTCCTGACACATGCTCTGCATACATGTAATGTTATGTCCTGTCCTGACACATGGGGCTCGATTCACAAAGCGGTGATAACCCAGTTAAAGACTTTAGGCGTGATAACCATTTTTATCATGCCTAAACTCAGTTTAGGCATGATAAGTTTAGGCATGATAAGTTTAGATCCCGCGCAAAGTCCCGCACGCAAAGCAGTGCCATTAAACGCTATGCAAAGTGCACCAAACTTTGCTAGCGCAAAACTTTTGATCAGCTGTGCACTGCGGTGCTAACCCAGTTTGTGCTTAAACTTATCACGCCTAAAAACTTATCACACCTAAACTTATCATGCCTAAACTTATCACGCCTAAAAACTTATCACGCCTAAACTTATCACGCCTAAACTTATCATGCCTAAACAGAGTTTAGGCGTGATAAAGGGCTTTTCACTAGTGTGCTAACTGTTAGCACCGCTTTGTGAATCAGGCCCATGTTTTGTATACATGTAATGTTATGTCCCGGTCTGTCACATGCTCTGTATACATGTAATGTTATGTCCCGGTCTGTCACATGCTCTGCATACATGTAATGTTATGTCCTGGTCTGGCATGTGATCTGCATACATGTAATTTTATGTCCTGTCCTGACACATGCTCTGCATACATGTAATGTTATGTCCTGGTCTGGCACATGCTCTGCATATATGCAATGTTATGTCCTGGTCTGGCACTGGCACATGCTCTGCATACATGTAATGTTGTGTCCTGGTTTGGCACATGCTCTGCATATATGTACTGTTGTGTCCTGGTCTGACACCTGCTCTGCATATATGTACTGTTGTGTCCTGGTCTGACACCTGCTCTGCATATATGTACTGTTGTGTCCTGGTCTGACACCTGCTCTGCATACATGTACTGCTGTGTCCTGGTCTGACACATGCTCTGCATACATGTAATGTTGTGTCCTGGTCTGGCACATGCTCTGCATACATGTAATGCTATGTCCTGTCCTGACACATGCTCTGCATACATGTAATGTTATGTCCTGTCCTGACACATGCTCTGCATACATGTAATGTTATGTCCTGTCCTGACACATGCTCTGCATACATGTAATGTTATGTCCTGTTCTGGCATATGCTCTGCATATATGTAATGTTATGTCCTGACACATGCTCTGCATACATGTAATGTTATGTCCTGGTCTGGCACATGCTCTTCATACATGTAATGTTATGTCCTGGTCTGGCACATGCTCTTCATACATGTAATGTTATGTCCTGGTCTGGCACATGCTCTGCATACATGTAATGTTATGTCCTGGTCTGGCACATGTTCTGCATCCATGTAATGTTATGTCCTGTCCTGACACATGCTCTGCATACATGTAATGTTATGTCCTTTCCTGACACATGCTCTGCACACATGTAATGTTATGTCCTGTTCTGGCATATGCTCTGCATACATGTAATGTTATGTCCTGGTCTGGCACATGCTCTGCATACATGTAATGTTATGTCCTGGTCTGGCACATGCTCTGCATCCATGTAATGTTATATCCTGTCCTGACAAATGCTCTGCATACATGTAATGTTATGTCCTTTCCTGACACATGCTCTGCACACATGTAATGTTATGTCCTGACACATGCTCTGCATACATGTTCTGTCCTGTCCTGACACATGCTCTGCATACATGTAATGTTGTGTCCTGGTCTGACACATGCTCTGCATACATGTAATGCTGTGTCCTGTCCTGACACATGCTCTGCATACATGTAATGTTATGTCCTGTTCTGGCATATGCTCTGCATATATGTAATGTTATGTCCTGACACATGCTCTGCATACATGTTCTGTCCTGTCCTGACACATGCTCTGCATACATGTAATGTTGTGTCCTGGTCTGACACATGCTCTGCATACATGTAATGCTGTGTCCTGTCCTGACACATGCTCTGCATACATGTAATGTCTAATACTTATGTTGGGTCCCAGCTGCTCCTCACTATGAGACATGAGGGACTTGTGCAGCCTTAGGACTGGTCCGGAGCCCTCTGCAGCGCCTCTCCCTCCTCCTGTCGGGGGAACCTCCCCTTGTGCTTTTACATGCGAATGGCCTAAGGCTTTGCTTTGCTTTGCATCCAACAACAATTGTGAAACTGGAAATTGAGCCTAAATAATGAATGAATAAAGTACGTGGGGGCAGTGCCGGGACCACCAAATCCCACCTGTTATTCATCATACGCCTTTTCTGTGTCACGCCAAATGGCAGGAGAGACATCTGGTGACCTATTTCCATAGCTGGCACACTTCTCCGGGGTGTGTCTTCATCATGTGTACACTCATTTCTGTGTGTTACTGCCTGAATCACACTATACAATTCTATGGCCCAGTACAGAATGCTTACATTCATATTCATTTCTTCACAGAATTCAGCCACTCTCACCAGCGAGTGAAAGTGGTTGCAGAGGGCACACTCCTCCCCCCCCCCCTGCTACCATATACCCTGCAGTACCTGCATATGCTCTGCAGTACCCCCATCCCCTCCCTGTCTGCCATATCACCTGCAGTGCCCACTCTCCCACTCCCCCACTCCCTATGGGCCCCGGCTGCCATATCCCCTGCAGTACCCCCTCCCCTGCCATACCCCCCCCCCTGCTGCCATATCCCCTGCAGTACCCCCTCCACTGCCATATCCCATGCAGTACAAGGCTGCCCTGTCCCCCAACCCCTCCTCCCCTGCCATATCCCCTGCAGTACCCCCTCCCCTGCCATATCCCATGCAGTACCCCCCCCCCCCCCCCCCGCCATATCACCTGCAGTACCCCCTCCCTTGCCATATCCCATGCAGTACCCCCCCCCCCCCGCTTATATATCCCCCAACTTTAAACATTAATAGAAAAGCCTGTGTATATCTTAGCACCGATGTGCTGGTATGTGTAAGAGAACAGTGCCAGCAAGGGGAGAAAAAGTTACATAAGACCTTGTGGTTCTCCACAAAATTGCACTTAAAGCAACAGCAGGGGAATAGGATTTTTGCATGATGGACAGCGTACAGAAGGCCATGGAGGCGGGACCTGAGAGTGAGAAATGGTGGCACTGCTTGTCACCTCTGCCCATTGGCAGAATTCTCTGCCATCAAAACAGCAGGAGACTACATTGCTAGCTGGCATCATGAACCGGATGACTTTCTTGGATGAGCGCCACACATAAAGGTGCCTAGAAGTAGCGTGGCGACATCAGCCCCAAGGATGGAGGACCTACGACAGAGCGTGGGTCAGCGAGAGCAGAAGCAGTGTGTGGCCTCTGGTCAGCTATTGCCAGAGAGGCCGCATTGCTAGCTGGCAGCATGAGCTGGGTGGAGTGCAACAATGTTACGCAGAAGTGTCCATACAAGCTGCAACAATGGGGTACTGAAAATCAGCAGCAGGAGGAGGTGTAGGCCCTGCGATGGAGCATGGACCGCATTGTTAGTAGGCAGCATGAGCTGGGTGGACTGCATCAACAATGCCACCAGAAGCGTTCATACACATATCAAAAATATTACAGTACAATTAGGATGGCCAGACCACTGTGACAGCACTACGGCTTTAGTCTAATTTGCAGGAAGCTGTAGAAAGGTAGACAATATTGCTAGTTTGCTCCTTGAACGGAATGCTGCCCATCAATCTTACAATACCTAGCTATAAATTAGGCAAAGTCAACAGTACCTATCAGTGTGGCAGTGCTGGGAGTATTCATTTGCAGTTGCCCAGCCTCCTAGATCAGCAGAAAGTAGATAGCTAGCTGCGTGGCAAGCATGACATTAGTGATGATGAATGCCACCCCTCTGCACTGCGCTTACTAGCAGAGAAATTAAACCGAGGCAGGCTCAGCTGAAAGGGTGTTAGTTTTGGAAACAGTAAATTCGGGCGCCTGAGGCTAGTGGACAAATCGGGCGCCGCCATTCACTCCTATAATAAATATCGTTTAATGGGCGCCCGATAGGAAAAAAGGGCGCCCGGAGACTTAATGTTTTATTACTGCTTCTCATGATTACACATTATTTAATGATTTATACATTTTTAAATATTATTTTTAAACGAAAAACAGTACAATATTTTTTTTCAAACATTATTTTTAAACGAAAAACAGTACAATTTTTTTTTACATTATTTTTAAACGAAAAAACCAACAGGGGGGTCTTAGGTTTAGGCACCAACAGGGGGGTCTTAGGTTTAGGCACCAACAGGGGGGGGTCTTAGGTTTAGGCACCAACAGGGGGGGTTTTAGGTTTAGGCACCAACAGGGGGGGGTCTTAGGTTTAGGCACCAACAGGGGGGGGTCTTAGGTTTAGGCACCAACAGGGGGTCTTAGGTTTAGGCACCAAAAGGGGGGTCTTAGGTTTAGGCACCAACAGGGGGGTCTTAGGTTTAGGCACCAACAGGGGGGTCTTAGGTTTAGGCACCAACAGGGGGGTCTTAGGTTTAGGCACCAACAGGGGGGTCTTAGGTTTAGGCACTAACAGGGGGGTCTAGGGGTTAGGGGTAGGTACAGGGAGGGTTACTTAGGCACCAACAGGGGGGGGTCTTAGGTTTAGGCATCAACAGGGGGGTCTAGGGGTAGGTACAGGGAGGGTTACTTAGTAATTTATTTTTTTTAACGTTATTATACGTTTCAGTATTTAAACGAAAGATTAACGTTTTTACAATTGCCGATTTAATGCACATTATTTAATGATTTATAACTTTAACCAGTTCACCCCCAAGGGTTTTTATCCTAACGGACCAGAGCAATTTTCAGTTGTCAGCGCTCCTCCCTTTTATTCCCTAATAACTTTATTACTACTTATCACAAGAAAATGATCTATACCTCGTTTTTTTCGCCACCAATTAGGCTTTCTGTGGATAGTACATTTTGCTAAGAATTTTTTTATTCTAAATGCATTTTAATGAGAAAAACAGAAAAAAAAAAGAAAAAAAATCATTATTTCTCAGTGTTCAGCCTTTATAGTTTTAAAATTAAACATTCTCCTGTGGATAAAACAAACACGTTTTATTTGCCCAGTGGTCCCGATAATTAAACCGTTTAGATTATCTCCCTACCACAATGTATGGCGACAGTATATTATTTTGAAATATAAGTGGTTATTTTTCTGTTTGTTCTGGCCATAATTACAAGCCCCTATGTAATAAATTAAAATTAATTTTCCCCCATAAAATATAGAATAAAAAAAGCTGAGTCCCTAAGGCAACTATTTATTTATTTTTTTAAGCTGATTTTTTTTTTTTACAAGTGTTTTTTTTTGGGGGGAGGGTTGGAAGTGTAATTTTATTAATGATGTGTATATACTTGAAAATGTATGTGTTTTGTAGGTGTAATATACTTTTTGGCCACAAGATGGCGCTGGTGAACACTCATAGGACGTGTTCACTTTTTTTTTTTTTTTTTTTTACACACTTTATTAAACTGTTACATTTCCTGTTTATGTGAATGGACGTAGCCGCTGTTCGCGGTCACGTCCATTCACTCCAGGCACTGCGATTGGGTAGAGGACTGTTCAGTCCTCTTCCCCAATCGCCCAGCACGGGATCCCGACGGTAATGGCGGCGGTAGCGGCGGACACACGGCGGTAGCAGCGGCGGGAATGCGCGACGTATTAAAACGTCATGTTGCTGTTAATAGCGGTAAGCATGACGTTTTAATACGTTAGGATGGCGGTAAATGGTTAAAAAACATTAATTTTAAACGAAATACAGTACAATACATTTTTAAACGTTATCCATGCTTATCGTTCAAAACCCGGCACCCTTTTTTCCCAGCGCCCCTTTTTAACGTACGTGTTAGTTTTAGCCACAGACTCAGCAAAGGAGTTTTGTGGCTCACAGAGGCATCTTGATTGGCCAGTGAGTCCATGTGTCAGTCAATCAGTGATCTCTGCAGTGGGGGGGGGAATGATAGCTGCCAGTAACCCACCTTTCGTTTATTTTCAAAAAGGTGAGGCGATTGACATTTTCAGGGGACAGTCGTGGTCAGTTGTCCGGGACCCCTTCATCAGCGGAACTGAAGGTTCTTTTGGACTGAATGCCGGGCGTGAAAGAAGCTTGATGGCATATTGTGTCAACTGAGGGCATATTTCAAGCCTGTTGACCCAAAACTGAATAGCGCCACTGCTGTCTGTACAAGACTCTACCTTATAACCGCAGCCATCACCACCAACGTGACCTCCAGCCAGGAGAGAGCCAACGTAATTGTGCACTTCATCAGTTCTCAATGGTTATGCCCCCAACACTTCACTTGCTTGGGATGGTTGCGCTAGGTTTTGCCAAGCATCCAGAAAATCACCCCTGCCTTGGTCTAAAGTGTTGCATATGTGTGGCCTGCTGCCACTACTGTGACACCATTTGGAAGTAATACAAGCGCTGGTGTAAGCCAACAGGATGTCCCCTTATGACGGCGGAAGGCCAAAACCTGGTCGGGAAGAAGAATGGGCACTACTTGACTTTACTTACTGGTGATGTACGAGCATTGAGCACCTTACTGGCATTAGGTGCAATACTCTACTGGCGATTATTGCAATATTATGAATGCATTTTTATGGAAGTGGGTCCACGATTTGATTGCTACTGTGCTGCCTCTACAGGAAGATATGGTGGTGGCAGTGTCCCCCTGTGTGGGTTGTGGTGGGGGAAACTGCTCGCACAGCTAGTTGCATGGTACTCTGCATGGGAGGGGGGGGGGTGGAGGGGTCACCTTTTCTTTCTGTTGTGCCATGTTGGGTCGGATCTGAGACATTTTTCCTTTGTGTGGAGGTCTCTGAACCACTTGCTGAGATGCTTAACTAGATTTCTGGGTTTATTGAGGAATATGCAGTTATACTGTGTTGTTATTCCCTTTTTCAAGAAAATGGGATTTATAGAAAACACGCAAACATTTAGAAAGGCATCAATGATTTAGAAATGCAACAGAATTCACAATTCTTACTTTTAATTATGTGCGAAACTCTCATGTATAAGAAAATATCTGAAGAGGGGAGTTGGTATTGAGGTGATAAAGTGGGGAAGGGTTTGATGCAATTTAGAGATCATCAAGTGACTGTTTGGATAGTGGTGGTGTCTGTGTCCTGCAGGGGGTGCTGTGTCCACTGAATGTGTCTCCTCAGTGTGTCTGGATAGAGGTGGTATCTTTGTCCTGCAGGTGGCGCTGTGTCCCATGATTTGAGTCTCCTCTGTTCGCCCTGATGTAGCAGATTTGGTTGAGGTTACTGTCGGTCATTCTGCCCCTCACATCTGGCAGGTGGGGGGCTGCGTTGACATTTCTGGAGATGAGTCTTTTGCAGGCAGACAGCAGATCTCTGTGTTTGCAGTTGTTGTTGTTGATCGGAGTGTCCGCACCTGTGTGACACTCCGTGACTGACATCATTATCTGCATTTCATTTCCTCCATATCTGCAGAACTCTATGTAGCCAGGGACAGATCCTGCAGGAGCGGAACCACACTCTACAGATAGACCCAAACCGTACCACTGAACTTGCACTGTACATTCAGACCCAAACTGCACAACCAGATCCAAACCAGACAACCAGAACCAAACTGCAGAACCAAATCACACCACCAATCCCAAACCGCCTAACGAGAACCTAACCGCACAACCGGAACAAAAATGCCCAACCAGACCCAAACCACACAACCAGAAACATACCACACAACCAGAACCAAACTGCTTAACCAGAACCAAACTGCTTAACCAGAACCAAACTGCTTAACCAGAACCAAATTGCTTAACCAGAACCGAACTGCACAACCAGACTCAAACCACACAACCGGAACCAAACCAGAACCAAACCGCACGCCCGGAACCAAACTGCCCAACCAGAACCATACCGCACAACCAGAACCAAAGTGCTTAACCAGTCCCAAACCGCCAAACCAGAACCAAACCGCACAACTGGAACCAAACTGCCCAACCAGATCCAAACCACTCAACCAGAACCATACTGCGCAACCAGAACCAAACTGCTTAACCAGAACCAAACCGCATAACCGAAACCAAACCGCACAACCAGACTCAAACCACACAACCGGAACCAAACCGCACAACCATACCCAAACCGCACAACCAGACCCAAACCACAGAACCAGACACAAACTGCACAACCAGACACAAACCAAACTACACAACCAGAACCAAACTGTACAACAAGACCCAAATCGCACAACCTGAACCAAACTGCATAACCAGACACAAACCGCACAACCAGAACCAAGCTGCACAGTCGACCCAAACCAAAATGCACAACCAGACCCAAACCGAACTGCACGACCGGAACCAAACAGCACAACCAGATCAAAAACCACACAATTAGATCTAAACTGCTCAACCATACCCGAACCGCAGAACAGGATCCACATTGACCATTCAGACCCAAACCGTACAACCAAAATAAAAGCAAACAATCAGACCCAAACCGCACACTCAGAACTAAACCTTGAAACCAGAACCAAACCAAACAACCAGATCCAAACTGCACAACCATGTCAGAGTCACATTAGAGTTAAGGGTCGTACACACTATAGATGGACTTCACTCGACGGGGATCAAGACCCGATCCCTCGGGCGGCATTGTTGGGTTGAGGCTGTACAGACACATCGCTAGCCAGAAGGCTAACAACATGTTCTGTTGCAATGCTGGGGGGAGCCAATGGCGCAGATGTGACGTCCCGTGGCGGGCAGGGTGAGTGGAGAGAACAAAGCTATCGTCTGTTGCTCGGCTGAATTTGTCCACTTGCAGGATCGCTGGCTGGGGCTGCTGTACACACACCAGATTATCGACAGAGGCGGTCGTTATCATCCGGTTTAATCTGGTGTGTACAAACCATAAAAGTCCCCACAAAAAAATGAGCAACATTGTGCAAATGACATTACCCCGGTGAATGGCCTTTCCAACAACGCTGTTCACGCACAATTATGCCGTTTGTATACTGTGCACGCAAGCGGAAGTGACATTCCATGTGACATGCGCACATGATCTGGAACAATGTCACCTGAACGACTTGCACGCATTGATCCGCCGATTGGATAGGGCTAAATACCCGATATTAGTCGCTGGTTGTCCTTTGGCTACATTTTTCACAGCGATTGTCATCCAATACGGCGAAATCTGTCATTCGTTGGATGCTTTAAAGAGACACTGAAGCGAAAAAAAATATATGATCTAGTGAATTGGTTGTGTACTATGAACAATTACTAGAAGATTAGCAGCAAAGAAAATATTCTCATACTTTTAGTTTCAGGTATATAGTGTTTTTTCTAACATTGCATCATT
The DNA here is from genome assembly GCF_040937935.1 of Hyperolius riggenbachi. NCBI lineage: Eukaryota > Metazoa > Chordata > Amphibia > Anura > Hyperoliidae > Hyperolius > Hyperolius riggenbachi. Next base: position 442,508,850 of record NC_090649.1, read on the forward strand.
CTATAATATGTGCAGATTACACAACACTCAGCATTCAAAATGATTCTTTCAGAGCAGTCTGTGAAGTAATGACCTCTCCTCTGGCAGAGGAAAAGTAAACAGTTCAATTACAGTTGAGATAATAAAAGTCAGCTAACAGCCCTCTCCACACTAACTTAGTCGGAGAGCTTAATAGCTTTTTTGCATAGAGATAACAACTGGAGTTTCTCAACTCTTCCTGTACTGGAAACAATTAGACTGATATATCTGATCTTAATGTTTTATTTCTTAAGGCCCATACACACGTCGGATTTTAGCGAACGACCCGTCGTTTGAACGTTCCGTCATTCGGACGTTTTTGCGTCAAATCCGACGTGTGTACAGACTATCCGCCGGGCGGATCGCTGGTAACCAGTCTTATCACCCGAACGATAGTCTGTACACACGTCGGATTTGACGCGAAAACGTCCGAACGACGGAACGTTCAAACGACGGGTCGTTCGCTAAAATCCGACGTGTGTATGGGCCTTTAGCTGTACTACACATACAAATCATAATATCATAATTTTTTTTTCGCTTCAGTGTCTCTTAAGGCTGCTTACACACTAAGACGTTACAGGCGCACGTTAGTGCGCCTGTAACGCTCCACCAACGCACAGCAATGTAACACAAGTGGGCTGTTCACACAGCCCACGTTGCGTTACATGTAACGCTGCACGTTCTCCGGAAAGTGCAGCATGCTACGGCGTTACAGCGGCTATAGCCGCGTTAGACTGTTTGCACATGCGCAGTGGGGGGCGGAGAGGAGGCGGGGAGAGCCAGCTACAGTAGCCGCGCACATGGCTACTTAATATTCACTGCACTGGCGGCAGCTGATTGGCCGGCGGGACCACGTGATGTGGAGTGTCTCGCTCCGCATCACGTGGTCCCGCCAGCCAATCAGCGCCACTCTGGGAGACATTATAGGAATCGAGCCGCCTAACGCGGCTCACTCTACCGTCCTCACTTGCAGCACCATACGTTGTGTTAGGTGCACGTTATGCGACCTTAACGTAGCACCTAACGCAACGTCTTGGTGTGCAAGTAGCCTTAAACGACTTTTATCTAACGTGTGTGTAAGGCTTTATATGAGAGTCACAAACATTATTCCCATTTACTGCTAGACACACTTCACACCATCCCAGCATTAGAGGCCGCTAATTATAACTGCCAGGGACATGCAGCCTGATTCATATATCTGTAGCTCCAAATAGATCCTTCCTGTCCAGAGAGCTATGATTTCTCCACAAGGACTTGGCAGAGGAGCTCACACTCTAACAGCAACAAGTGTCCTGGGCTACATCACACTGTATGCTGCCACCTGAGTTATATCAGAACACAGAGAGAGTGAGGCCTCTTTTCCATGGACAGTTGAACTGTGTGCTCAGCAAGCAGTTACCAGGTAGCAGTGAGCAGTTACCAGGCAGCAGTGTGCAGTTGTGAGAGTTTGAGAGACATTTCACTGCCTATCAACAGTCCGTGGAAAAGAGGCGTAACTGAGAGTGCATGCAGCTGCTGTACTGACTGCCCTGGCTTTACTGGGAAGTTCCTGCTACGGCCCGGGTGTGTGCATGTAATATTCAGCAGCCCTTGCTATGATGTGATATGACCCAGGTGTAGGGCTCAGGGATTCAGGATGTGTGTCCAGCAAGCCTGTAGCGTGTGTAGCAGTCCTTGCTATGGTGTGATATGACCCTGGTGTAGGGCTCACTGATTCAGGTTGTGTGTCCTGCAGACGTGTAGCATGCGCAGCAGTCCTTGCTATGGTGTGATATGACCCAGGTGTAGGGCTCACTGATTCAGGTTGTGTGTCCTGCAGACGAGTAGCATGCGCAGCAGTCCTTGCTATGGTGTGATATGACCCAGGTGTAGGGCTCACTGATTCAGGTTGTGTGTCCTGCAGACGTGTAGCATGCACAGCAGTCCTTGCTATGGTGTGATGTAGCCCAAGTGAGGTAGCATAGCAGACAACGGGGTCGATTCACTAAACCGTGCTATTTTATAGCACACATGTTAGGAAATAGAGCGCATGTACGTGCGTGTTAATTATTACGTGCGTGTTCATTTTAGCTCGTGTGGGTTTCTTTTCGCACGTACCAGCATAACGCCGAACGCCGGTAATTACGGCACAGCGCGCGTTATGTAGATAGTTGTGCCGCGTTATGTAGATAGTTGTGCCACGTTAATGTGTTAGTGCGCGTAAAACTTTAGCACGGTTTAGTGAATCAACCCCAATGTGTGCTGCAGGCCTGTAGTGTGTGCAGCAGCTCTTGCTATGGTGTGATATGACCTAGGTCAGTGATGGCTAACCTTGGCACTCCAGCTGTGGTGGAACTACAAGCCCCATCAGGCATTGCAATACTCTGACAGCTCTAAGCATAACTCAAGGAGGCAGAGGCATGATGGGATTTGTAGTTTTGTCACAGCTGGAGTGCCGACGTTAGCCATCACTGACCCAGATGATGGGCTCAGGGATTCAGACTGTGTGTTCTGCATGCATGTAGCATGTGCAGAAGCTCTTGCTATGGTGTGATATGACCCAGGTGTGATGCTCAGGGATTCAGGCAGTGTGTTCTGCAGTTGTATAGCAGCTCTTGCTATGGTGTGATATGACCCAGGTGATAGGCTCGGGGATTCAGAGTGTGTTCTGCAGGCATGTAGCATGTGTAGCAGCCCTTGCTATGGTGTAATATGACCCAGGTGTGATGCTCAGGGATTCAGACTGTGTGTTCTGCAGTTGTATAGCAGCTCTTGGTGTGGTGTGATATGACCCAGATATGGAGGGCTTAGGCTGTGTGTTGTGAAGGCGTGTAGCGTGTGCAGCAGCCCTTGCTATGGTGTGATATGACCCAGGTGTGATGCTCAGGGTTTCAGGCTGTGTGTTCTGTAGTTGTATAGCAGCTCTTGGTATGGTGTGATATGACCCAGGTGATAGGCTCAGGGATTCAGACTGTGTGTTCTGCAGGCATGTAGCATGTGCAGAAGCTCTTGCTATGGTGTGATATGACCCAGGTGTGATGCTCAGGGATTCAGGCAGTGTGTTCTGCAGTTGTATAGCAGCTCTTGCTATGGTGTGATATGACCCAGGTGATAGGCTCGGGGATTCAGAGTGTGTTCTGCAGGCATGTAGCATGTGTAGCAGCCCTTGCTATGGTGTGATATGACCCAGGTGTGATGCTCAGGGATTCAGGCTGTGTGTTCTGCAGTTGTATAGCAGCTCTTGGTATGGTGTGATATGACCCAGATATGGAGGGCTTAGGCTGTATGTTGTGAAGGCGTGTAGCGTGTGCAGCAGCCCTTGCTATGGTGTGATATGACCCAGGTGTGATGCTCAGGGTTTCAGGCTGTGTGTTCTGCAGTTGCATAGAAGCTCTTGGTATGGTGTGATATGACCCAGATATGGAGGGCAAGGCTGTGTGTTGTGAAGGCGTGTAGCGTGTGCAGCAGCCCTTGCTATGGTGTGATATGACCCAGGTGTGATGCTCAGGGTTTCAGGCTGTGTGTTCTGCAGTTGCATAGAAGCTCTTGGTATGGTGTGATATGACCCAGATATGGAGGGCTTAGGCTGTGTGTTGTGAAGGCGTGTAGCGTGTGCAGCAGCCCTTGCTATGGTGTGATATGACCCAGGTGTGATGCTCAGGGTTTCAGGCTGTGTGTTCTGCAGTTGCATAGAAGCTCTTGGTATGGTGTGATATGACCCAGATATGGAGGGCTTAGGCTGTGTGTTGTGAAGGCGTGTAGCGTGTGCGGCAGCCCTTGCTATGGTGTGATATGACCCAGGTGTGATGCTCAGGGTTTCAGGCTGTGTGTTCTGCAGTTGCATAGAAGCTCTTGGTATGGTGTGATATGACCCAGATATGGAGGGCTTAGGCTGTGTGTTGTGAAGGTGTGTAGCGTGTGCAGCAGCCCTTGCTATGGTGTGATATGACCCAGGTGTGATGCTCAGGGTTTCAGGCTGTGTGTTCTGCAGTTGCATAGAAGCTCTTGGTATGGTGTGATATGACCCAGATATGGAGGGCTTAGGCTGTGTGTTGTGAAGGCGTGTAGCGTGTGCAGCAGCCCTTGCTATGGTGTGATATGACCCAGGTGTGATGCTCAGGGTTTCAGGCTGTGTGTTCTGCAGTTGCATAGAAGCTCTTGGTATGGTGTGATATGACCCAGATATGGAGGGCTTAGGCTGTGTGTTGTGAAGGCGTGTAGCGTATGCAGCAGCCCTTGCTATGGTGTGATATGACCCAGGTGTGATGCTCAGGGTTTCAGGCTGTGTGTTCTGCAGTTACATAGAAGCTCTTGGTATGGTGTGATATGACCCAGATATGGAGGGCTTAGGCTGTGTGTTGTGAAGGCGTGTAGTGTGTGCAGCAGCCCTTGCTATGGTGTGATATGACCCAGGTGTGATGCTCAGGGTTTCAGGCTGTGTGTTCTGCAGTTGCATAGAAGCTCTTGGTATGGTGTGATATGACCCAGATATGGAGGGCTTAGGCTGTGTGTTGTGAAGGCGTTTAGCGTATGCAGCAGCCCTTGCTATGGTGTGATATGACCCAGGTGTGATGCTCAGGGTTTCAGGCTGTGTGTTCTGCAGTTGCATAGAAGCTCTTGGTATGGTGTGATATGACCCAGATATGGAGGGCTTAGGCTGTGTGTTATGAAGGCGTGTAGCGTGTGCAGCAGCCCTTGCTATGGTGTGATATGACCCAGGTGTGATGCTCAGGGTTTCAGGCTGTGTGTTCTGCAGTTGCATAGAAGCTCTTGGTATGGTGTAATATGACCCAGATATGGAGGGCTTAGGCTGTGTGTTGTGAAGGCGTGTAGGGTGCGCAGGTTGTGTAACATTACACAAGAACATGCTGTGTGTTTTCTCCAATGGCAGACCTGCGGCCGGTGTCAGGCGAGGTAACGGTGGGGGACGGTAATTCCAGACGCCCCTGATCCCCCCACTTTACTGCTGCAGTTTCCTTCCACAGGAAGTGGCCCTCACAGGCGATTAACTCTTCCAGTGCCTGACTGCAGGGCTGTGCGAGCTGCAAATTCCCAACGGGCTTCATGGAGGGGAGAAAACTCGCTGCTTATTATTATTATTATGCGTTTATGTAGCCTAATCCCCCAGGCTCCAATCACATCACAGCCTGTCCCTCCGTCACAATCTCCCATCCTCATTGGTCTCTGGTGTGCAAGGAAACCGGGGGACCTGGTGGAAACCCTCCCAAACATACAGCAAACTCTATGAGCATGGAAATAGACCCTGAGCCCCGCTGCTGACCACTGAGCCACTGTTATCAGTCTCTTCTACCCTCTGAGTTTACTGGAGAATGTTCCGGTGAGTCCCATTTGTAAAACTGAAACCGCACCTATAAAGGTGAGAAGCACGCACAGGTGTGCGACATCCTGGACGGTTTTCTTTTTTTTTTTTGCATCACATATTCGAAAAACGTTTTCCCTGTACGATTCTGCATTTTCATAATGCGATTTTGTAATTACAGCAAAATGCAATAGAATTAGCAGCATGGGGTATGTGGACAAAATCAAAGCGCCACCTGGTGTTTTACCGCAGAGGAAGCGCAAATTTACAATCAGGAATTTTCTACAGGATCGCATGTGGTAACGTGCAGCCGGTTGACTATAATATGTGGGGCGGAGCACGTTTCACACTATTGCGGTGAGTGTGCACCCTACAGAAAACTGTGATTCTACAACATCTCTTAGTGTGTTTGTGTGTGTGTCAGACACTCATCTGTGCGTTTGTGACCCCTCCGACGTCTGCAGACAATCAGAAACGTTATACACGGGTGCCCCTGACCACCATTTGCTGCAAATATCTTATCTTTTCTTTCCATATATGTGAGACGTTCCCCAATCATCTGTATGTGTGTGACCCCTCCACGATCTGCAGACAGTGGCAAACGTGATACATGGCATCTGCAATCAGCCAATCAGAGATGAGGCATCCTGCTGGAGCTCTGCATAACAATGTATTGCATTCAACAATATTTTGAAAGCGCTATTGTGGCGATACTAGTCAAGGTTAGAAACATATAATAAAAAAACAATGAAAATAAAAACAGTTATTAAAAAACAGCTTTCACTGCTCAGTGTACTAAATGAAATATTGTCCTTTGTCACAGGTGCGCTTCCATGTCAGCCGCGGCAGACTGTTAGCAAAATTTTCCAATATACAAGATAGCGCTCAGCTGTGTCCTGTTTCCACCACCATACACCCCGTGTGGGATTGAACTCACCCAGCAAATTTGACCACTATTAGACTGGTCAATGAGCGTCCAGCAATGTGCGACTCCAGCACTTTGGGGTTGCCAACTCCTCTTAAAACACGGTGTCCTGAATGATGTATGTTGGTTGATGCGTACCTGATTTGGGTGCCTTTACATAACTTCTGTGCCAGCAGGATTGTAGGAAGTTACGTTAAAACCAAGCACACCATTGTTTTTCTTGTGAAATTCCCAATAAGTTTGATGTGTCACATGACAATTTTCCTGCTCTGGTCTCTGCTATAAACACCTGACAGGAAGTGATGAGGAGTGGGCGGGAGCGCTATCTTGTATATTGGAAAATGTATTGCATTGCATCACAGCAATATACAGATGTATATATATTTACGGTGTAACTGCATTTCATTGGCCCATTTTTAGGCTGCATAAATTTGCATTGAAAGCTTGCATCGCTCTGCATCAGCTTGGAATTATTTGCATAACATTGACCATCCCTAGTTTTCTAAATATAATAGTAACAATGATAACTGGATAAAGTTTAAGCAGTCTTACCATGTTCTTTAGGAATTGTTAGTTCAACCAGAAGATAGAAAGTTCTGGAGTCAATAGTCCAAAATAATGTCCAGGTCCAAACGGGCTCGTAGAAAGAACAGTCATGAAATGGATCAGCATTAAAGGACAACTGTAGCAGGGCTGCCCAAATCCGGAAGACATCCGGATAGTTTTATCCGGATATCTCCCAGTTACCTGTGCGGAGTGGGAGGGGGGTCAATCTTACCTGTCTGACATCTTCTTCGGTCCATCCCTCGGTGCCTCCCACGATGCAGTCCAAGCGGTGGTCACGTGATTACAAACACTTCCTCCTCCCGGGTTGAAGGAGGAAGTGTTTGTAATCACGTGACGCTCGTGGAGCGCATCGTGGGAGGCGCCGAGGGACGGACGAAGAAGACGTCAGACAGGTAAGATTGACCCCCCGCCCACCCCGCACAGGTTTACTGGGAGATATCCGGATAGCAACTATCCGGGTATCTCCCGGATCCGGATTTGAGTAGCCCTAAACTGTACTGAGAGGTGTATATGGAGGCTGCCATATTTATTTCCTTTTAAGCAATACCAGTTGCCTGGCTATCCTGCAGATCCTCAGCCTCTGAGCCTTTTAGCCATAGACCCTGAACAAGCAGCAGATCAGATGTTTCTGACATTATTGTCAGATCTGACAAGATTAGCTGCATACTTGTTTCAGATGTTATGCCGGGCATACACGCACGTTTTATGCGCCGGATCGATCCAGAGGCTCTTCCGCGCGGATCGATTGCCGCTCGTCCCAGCCAGCGCTTCCTTATAAGCCGCTCTATTCCCTGCCATTGTCGGCCGGCGGGGATCGAGCGGGCGGGGGTCGAGCGGCATGATCGGGCCAGCTGAATATTATCAGCTGGCCGGATCAGCTGGTCGATACACGGTACAGAAATGTACCGTGTATCCCCAGTATTAGACACCACTACAGCCAAATAGATAAGCAGGACTGGCAGGCAACTGGTATTTTAAAATAAATATGGCAGCTTCCATATACTTCTCACTTCAGTTTCCCTTTAAAGGACACTGACATCCTGTGTGTCCAGACATTTAAGCTTCTCTCTGCTGGAGGGTGGAGATTGTAATGAGAGATGGGCAGACTCTGTCACATGATCCAGTTCCACCCTTTTTATTAGAGAGAGAAATCAGTTTGCAATATGAAGACACATCATAACTCTCTGACTATATATCCGCCCATGAACATGACACCAAATTATGACTTAACATGATCTCTCGAATTCATACATATCAAACACTGTGTAGTTATTATGTTTTATAAAAGGGAAACCATAACTCTGTAGCAAAAGGTGCTATCCGTAAGTTTGTTTTTTTGTTTTTTTTACAAAGCTTTATTGTCAAAATCTAAGAAATGGTCCAAGCAATTAATTGCCAATATACATTTGTAAGGAAATGTACCAATAGCAATGACAGTAGCTATAAAGTGATCTATGACTTTCTTATCAGTGATCTTGTGATTTCCCTATCTGAGAATGCCTGAGCGGTCATTATGTGGAAAAACCAGACCTGCTATGAAGAAGTAATAGGTTTATGGCTTAGACCTGCCAGGGAGGTTTTGCAACCCTGCCTAGTGCAAAGTGTAAACACTTTGCTGAAACTTTCTATAGACACATTTTCTTTTTAAAGCAAAACTCAACTTAAGGGGATCTCTGGAGCAAGCTTTAGTGCGTGTACTTTTGTGTGACTTGCCCAGCTGGCGCAGGCGAATCCGTCACACCCTCCTCCTGCATTGCTGGAAGAATCTCGTCATTCGCTTGTAGCCGGCATCCTGTCCAAATCATAGCATGCCAATTCTGCATACAAAATGTATGCAGGAAGTGACTACATTATCACATATCATGTACATTATCTATACATTGTAAGGACTATAGGAAGTAGAATCTTAAGCCCCATCTACACTATGGGACATTGCAGTGATCCGGCGGCTCGATTAGCCGTCGGATCGCCTCTTCCGCGTGCCCGCCGCGTCCCCGCTCGCCGCGCGTGTGCCGCATTTGATTCCCCGCCGGCGCCGCTTATCTTCCGCTTGATTCCCTGCCATTGTCCCCTCGCGGGGAGTGAGCAGGGAATTGGCGGTGCGGAGATCCGTCCTGTTGGATCTTATTCAGCCGCATCAGCGGCTCGATTGATAAGGAGCATCGCGGCCGCGTCTACTCGTGTAGATGCGGCTTAAGATCTTCCCAGCTGTGGTCCTGTAGATAATCATATTCACCTTCATTATAAAACGTATATGCTGGATTTTTGTTGTCACGGCAAATTCCAACTCTCCTGGCGCTGGTTTCACTGGTACTTCTATAAAGTGACATTACACACCGGTAGCTGTGACTGCAATCAGGGCCGACACTTCTATAAGGGCAAACTAGGCAATCACCCACATTCCAGGGTTGGCTGATGGCTTCTCAGGTCTAGCCTCAATCGATAGTGCTCCCACTGCAGAGTATTAGAGGAAGCACTTACTTGTCCAGCTGACACGCTCCTACAGGCTGTGTGCTTCCTCGTGGGTGGCTCTTCACCATGACCCGGCGGTGCTATGTGAGTACGTACATGTCGCGGGGTCACAGAGATCAGGCACCTGCAGAAATGAAGACCGAAGGACACAGAGCACATGCCAGCTGGACAGGTGAGTGTGCTCCTCTGCTGCAAATACTCCTCAGGGGAGCACTATCAATAGGAGGTGAGACCTGCGGGGCCGTTAGCTGGCTACAGGGCCCCTGGGGATACTATCAATAGGAGGTGAGACCTGCGGGGCCATTAGCTGGCTACAAGGCCCCTGGGGATAACCTAACACAGGGGGGGGGGGGCGCGGTGTTGGGAAGAAACAAAGGGGCCCCTATCTTGGGAGAGAGGGAACTTTGCTTCTGGGGTGCATCTGCAGTGGGGTGTGATGGGGGGGGGGGGGGGGGGTGGTTGCAGGTCAGGGGATCCCCATGTAGTTTTTGGGTACTTATCCGTTAGCCGGGCGCATCCTCTAGGTGGTGACAAAACTCCACCAGAGTTACATCTTTCCCTACTATCCATGTCGGCCTGGAGGGGGAATAGTAATTAGCGCCACCTGCTGGATGCGCCCGGCTAACGGATAAGTACCAGTTTTTGTCTAGGGCCTCATTTTTGCTAAAACCGTCCCTGGGTGCAATATAACTAGAGTTTGCGGTTTGCAAAGAAATGTGATTTGTGTGAGTGTGATATCCTGCTTCCAGCACTAGGGGGCAGTATGAGCACACTGGGCTTGTCAATGGGCTTCTCCCTAATGCCGAGTTCCTGGAAGAAATATTTCTGTTCTCTAATTCTGGTCTCACATCAAACACTCCTCCGACTAACCCATGTCTGTATAAATTACAGACAAATAAAGATTCCTGTAATTCTGTGAATTGTGACGATGATTCCAGGATAGAATAACTGGGGGAAGAGAGAATTGTATAAAGCAAAGTTGTAACATATATATCACCCAAACCAATCACGCCTTACATAACATTACCGGACGTGTGCAACCAACAGTATAGTCTGATCTGTCATGTGACACAGCAATGTTTTACCGTTCTCTAGTGAAGCCAGTAATGCAATAATCTGCATAATATGTACAATATGTGGCTGTGGAGCCTGGAGGGCTGATGCTTCCATGTGAGGAGCAGCCTATTCACTTAAAGCACACCTGAAGTAAGAGGGATATGGACATATTCATTTCCTTTTAAACAAGGCACAATGGGGTTGACTCACTATAACAAATAGCGAGCGTTTCCTCCTGTAACTCTCGCTATCTCCTATTGCTCCCCTTACTGCACGCTTAGCGTGCCTTATCAGAGTTAACGTGCCTTATCGGAGTTAACGTATCTTATCAGAGTTAGAGTGCCTTATCAGAATAGCATAGCGAGCGCTACAAACTTATGCCAGCCAGTGAATGCCTACAACCATCCTTGTAACCTCAGCACCCAAATGACCAATAGTTGTAACCAATCATCTACAACCATTCATTACTATGTAGTAGGTGCTAGCCGCGTTGGGGTGAGCGATTATACCTAATAAAGACGTCTGTCTATTTGGCATCTGCCGATCACGGTGCCCAATGGACCTAATCCTCAATTTAGGGTTAAGCCAATTAACTTATCTCTGTTTGTGGGAGGAAACCAGAGTGTCTGAAGGAAACCCACACAAACATGGATCGATCTTACAAATTCCGGATAGTGCCCTGCATTGCCCATGTGATAGGTTGGGTGTAAGTTGGCCAGACTTTCCATGCGTGTCCACATGCCCAGTTCTCAGTAATAAAGACTTAGATAAATCTGTGAGAGCCAACATGCAATATATTATTTGTCTTGTCATGATGACATAAGCATGAAGAAGAGATTGGGGTGATGGTGAAGTTGATGTTATTGTGAAATTGGTGTGATGGTGGGGTTGTGGTGTGATGGTGAGGTTTGCTCGATTGTTAAATTGGTGCAATAGTGAGACTGGCATGATAGTGTGGTTGGCCTGATGGTGAGATTGGGTCGATGATGTGATTGGCATGATGTTGAGGTTGGTGCAATGATGATATTAGAATGATGGTGATATTGGCTTGATGGTGAGGTTAGGGTGATGATGAGATTGGTACAATGGTAATATTGGCATGATGGTAAGGCTGGTACAATGGGGATATTGGCATGATGGTGATATTGGCATTATGGTGAGATTGAGGTGATGATGAGATTGACATGATGGTGAGGTTGGCACAATGGTGATATTGGCATGATGGTGAAGTTGGTACAATGGTGATATTGGCAGGATGTGGCCCAGCTGTTCCGGCATTTCCTGTAAGAGCTGATGACAGACCCAATAATCGTTTTCTGGAGAGTATTCAGTCCGCTTAATGGTGCAGCGACGCGCTGGAGCCAGTGAGGAGTTAATAGCGGACTGGTCTGGTTGGGACACCGGCCAGCTTGCATTGCGGCTTAAACTCTTCTCTATAAAATCCCACCCTGGCAGCAGCAGCCACTATTAATGGGGATTATTGTGCAATAAAAATTGTCAAAGGAGAAATAAAGCAGAGAGACAGATTTATCTGGCTGGCTGGGGATTGCAGCTATGCTGCTTCTGGCTGGTTACACAGCGTTATATTCCCTCTCCAGATACAACAAATAAGGCCTGCCAAGCCCCCAGCAGCAGCCAGGCCATTTCATCTTACTGCAGATTCATCGCCGGAAATTCTCAGATCTACACCGCTTGAAAGCAGAAGTTACAGGACTGTGGAGGAACTCTACTGAGGACAGGAACTGGCTACAAATACTGTGACTGTTCCTCACCCCCATGCACCATGTCACATGATCACGGAATCAGTGTAGTGAGAGCTGTAGTGATGTCATTCAGGTGGGCTCTGAAACAAAACAAACAAATCCAGGCAGCTAAACCTGGTGTGTTACCCAAGATAGAGTGCTGCTCTAGGTATTAAAGAAATAATACTCACGAGACTGGGTTGCCACAGACAACCACTAGTAGTAATGCAGTGAATTTTCTCTTTAGGTGTTGATCCTTAAAGGATATTCGAGGCGAGCGATAAAATCTATCTTTACTTACTCTGGGCTTCTTCCAGCCTCTAGAAGTCATTTGTGTCCCTCACCGCAGCTCTGGTCTTCTCCAGGGTCCCACTGGCAGCTTCTAAGGATCGCCGACCCCCCCCATGGGTCAAAGTCTTGTTCACATGCACGGGCATGCCCACGTCATTGGGAGCGTACTGCGCAGGAGAGGATGCTGTTGGACGGGTATTGCCACGCGTGGATGAAGATGAGCAGCCCATCCAGCATCCGGGACAGGTAAATATAAAAACGCTCTCTGCACCACTCTGCAGGACCTCAGTAGGCAGAGTGCCTCTTTCAGGCTAATGGTGGCCACTAATGATCCAATAGTTTTCATATAATCTTACCATTTTTATGTAATATAAAAGAACTGCCTAAATTATCCATTCAATATATTCACTAGATTTACCTTTATACAACATAATTTGGTAAGATTGGATGAAAAAGATTGGATCATTAGAGGCCACCTTTTTAAAGATAATAAAGGTATTTGTCCAATTACATGAGTTGCCATTTTATAGGAGGTAATATCACCTTCCTGCTAAAACAAGGCAGGCCTTGTTTGTTGTATCTGGCACATCTTAATTTATATAGTCATTCAGGTGGGGGGGATGGGATACCCCCAGTCATCATTTCTTTTCTGACCATGTATCACTTCCTGCCATCATGACCTCCATCCATCATCGTCTCCAGCTTTCATCACCTCCATCCATCTATACTGTGGGGCTACCAATACTGGGGGGGGGGTAAAATTACCTATATTGGGGGCTAATCTGGCTACCTATACTGTTGGGCCACCTATACTGGTGGGCTAATCTGACCTATATTGGGGGGCTAATCTAGCTACCTATACTGTGGGGCTACCTATACTGGAGGCTAATCTGACTACCTATACTGGTGGCTAATCTGGCTACCTATACTGAGGGCTAATCTGACTACCTATACTGTGAGGTTACCTATACTGGGGGGCTAATCTGACCTATCTTGGGGGGCTAATCTGGCTACCTATACGGGGGGCTAATGTGACTACCCATACTGTGAGGCTACCTATACTAGGGGACTAATATGGTCACTTATTCTTTGGAGCTACCTATACCAGGGGACTTTTATAGCCACCTCTACTGGTGGGCTACCTATACTGGGAAGGGGGGGGGGAGGTGGTATCTGGCTACCTATACTGGGGGGGGGGGGGTTAATATGATTACCTATACTTTGGGGATACCTATACTGGGGGTCTAATCTGGCTACCTATGCTGTGGGGCTACCTATACTGGGGGCTAATCTGACTACCTATACTGTGGGGCTACCTATACCGGGGGGGGGGGGGTAATCTGACTACCTATAGTGGGAGGCTACATATACTGAGTGGGTAATCTGGCCACCTTTACTGGGAGATTCTTATACTGGGTCCTACCTAATACTAGGAGGTACCGCTTTCTAACCACGAAAAAGGATTCCCCCAGAACTCCAACCACTGACAGTCGTAGCACCAGGAAGTCAACACTAGATCCCACAGGGGTGTACAATCAGATGCAAAGAATAGAAAAAGCTGGGTCTTCCAGAAATGGAAGGAGTATGGTACAACTGTAAACCTACCAAGACAAGGCCATCCACCTAAACTCACAGGCTGAACAAGGAGAGTGCTGATCAGAAATGCAGTCAAGAGGCCCATGGTGACTCTGGACGAGCTACAGAGATCTACAGCGCAGGTGGGAGACTCTGTCCATAGAGTCTGCACTTTTTATTTTCTTTGCACCAGCTCATATTATGCTTCACTCTTTGGTTGCATCTTATCACCACATGGTCCTAATAGCCTTATATTTTTTGGTTTTAGATTTATCTTTACATGTGGAGGCCTGATGAAGGGTCTATCCCGAAACAAGTCGACGTTGTCGCCTCAATATTTACATTTGCACTAATCTTGAAGTTTATCACTGCTGTATGTTTGCCATTCTTTCCTATGGAAAATGTTCCTTGAAGGATACTTTTTATGAATATTTTTGCACAAGTGTTGTCTTCAATAATTGTGTATATATATATATTTTTCAAGTTTCTTCAATGTTCTTGATATACATATCCTTGTATTGGAATAAAATATAGACTCTGTCCATAGGACAGCTATTAGTCGTGCACTGCACAAAGTTGGCCTTTATGGAAGAGTGGCAAGAAGAAAGGCATTGTTAACAGAAAGCATAAGGAGTCCCTTTTGCAGTTTGCCACAAGCCATGTGGGGGACACAGCAACCATGTGAAGAAGGTGCTCGGGTCAGATGAGCCAAAAATGGAACTTTTTGGCCAAAATGCAAAACGCTATGTGTGGCGGAAAACTAACACTGCACATCACTCTGAACACACCATCCCCACTGTCAAATATGGTGGTGGCAGTATCATGCTCGGGGGTGCTTCTCTTCAGCAGGGACAGGGAAGCTGGTCAGAGTTGATGGGAAGATGGATAGAGCCAAATACAGGGCAAACTTGGAAGAAAACCTCTTGGAGACTGCAAAAGACTTGAGACTGGGGCGGATGTTCACCTTCCAGCAGGACAATGACCCTAAACATAAAGCCAGGGCAACAATGGAATGGTTCAAAACAAAACATATCTATGTGTTAGAATGGCCCAGTCAAAGTCCAGATCTAAATCCAATCGAGAATCTGTGGCAAGATCTGAAAACTGCTGTTCACAAACGCTGTCCTCTTTAATCTGACTGAGCTGGAGCTGTTTTGCATAGAAGAATGGGCAAGGATTTCAGTTTCTAGATGTGCAAAGCTGGTAGAGACATACCCTAAAACCTAGGTTCTCAACGTGTGGTACACGTACCCCAGGGGGTACTTTTGATGGTTCCAAGGGGTACTCGGGCTTGATAAACTTAACCAAGAATAACACATTTAGAGTTTTAGAAAATGATAAATCTAAATTAAACAACACCAAATTAGTGTTTTAGCTAATTAAAAGCAATAGCAAATGCTTGGAAATTGTTTAGAACCAATTATCATGTACTACGATGAAATATATATTTGTCAAGGGGTACTTGTGGTAATGTTTACTATGCTAGGGGGTACTTGGCGAGTATAGGGCTTTAAAAGGGGTACATACCAATAAAATGTTGAGAAACACTGCCCTAAAAGACTGGCAGCTGTAATTGCAGCAAACGGTGGTTCCACAAAGTATTGACTCAGGGGGCCGAATAATTACGCACACCCCACTTTGCAGTTATTTATTTGTAAAAAATGTTTGGAATGATGTATGATTTTCGATCCACTTCTCACGTGTACGCCACTTTGTATTGGTCTTTCACGCAGCATTCCAATACAATTGATGCATGTTTGTGGCAGTAATGTGACAAAATGTGGAAAACTTCAAGGGGGCCGAATACTTTTACAACCCACTGTGTATATATATATATATATATATATATATATATATATATATATATATATATATATATATATATATATATATGTATATATATATATATATATATATAGCCCTATGGTTTCTAGCTATGCCCCTGGTTGCTGTAAATATTTTGTTAATATATGCAGCTTGGAAGTCGACCAGTTAAATGCAGTAGCTGGTGATTTTGATTGGTCAGTTTCCAAGCTGCGTACATTTGCATATAAATTATCAGGGGCGTAGCAATAAGGGGTGCAGAGGTTGCGACCGCATCGGGGCCCTTGGGCCAGAGGGGTCCCTCCTTCCCTCAACTGCAGTATTAGCTCTCTATAATCATTAACACGCTGTTCCCCATCCCCTTCTTGCACCTCTGACTCCGTGGATGTCTTTGGCAGGTTTTGGTGCTCCACATCAATTGTTAGGTATAGAGTACTTGGGGGCCCCATGTAAAACTTGCATCGGGGCCCACAGCTCCTTAGCTATGCCACTGCAAATTATTATTATTTATATAGCGCATACATCTTCCGCAGCGTTTTACAGAGTACATAAAGTCTTGTCACTAAATGTCCCTCAAAGGAGGTCTCAATCTAATCCTACCAAATAAACATAAAATGTAACATCTCATTGTCCATCAGTATTGAAGAGCCGAATGCTTTGTAATTGAGGTTTTCTCTGCCGCCTGGCTGTAAAGGGGAAGGATTAAGTAAATGAGGCCCGTCTCGTATCATCTCCCCAATCCCTTGTCCAATCCATCACTGACAGAAGAAGAAGTTCTGAATGAGGAATATTCCATTTACTGCTTCACTCAAGAGACCTTCCAACATAACAAACATCTTCAGAGTCCCACCCTGTACATGGAATCGTTATTCTAAACTTTCTGCTGATTCCTATGAAAGTCAATCTGGCGGCCAGCTGATGTCTCTACAAATGGTTCCATAAATCCCTTATTTCAAGCTTGGCCGTCTCCTGCAGGCTCTTCCGACATTCATGGACCTGTACTCTCTGGTGGACCATCTTCTTTGTTCCGGACGGTTCCGGCTGTGCGGGTGACACACATTTTCCAGCCACATGTTCCTCCTCCGGAGAAGACACAACTCACCTACTTCAAACAGCTACATTGTAACAAGGCTGGTGACTTTTTTGGAGTCTGTGAAATATGTCTGTCAGATGGGAATCCGACTCTCATACCACAACTGCTAAAATCTGAGCTACACAATTTCACTTTGAAAATCTGTAGAAAATAATACCAGTGGGAAAGAGGTGGGGAGAGATGGGGGTGGTGGAAAACCCTCCTGAGCTGTTTGATGTTTGATATATGGTCCAGTGCCTGATTCAGACAACATGCACCATCTTCAAAGAGGCACCACTGAACTCCACCACACACAGTCAGATGGAAAGTCATCCCTTCTATGGTCAGATGAGATGACGAACGCTCTGCCCAACTAAGGAATTTATAGAATCGTGTCTATTTTTTCCTGGTGAAACACAAATTTCCATACATAAATGTACATGCTATGTCTGACCAATGTGTGGCCATCCCCAGAAGTCACATTTGGTCAGGGCCTCATGTCTATAAATCTATATTTAGACTGTACCTTCATAAAACATGCTTCATTAGATGAGATTGCCAGCTTATGCTCCAACCACGTTTGTCTCCATTCAGAGAACTGTCAGGAATATGATCTGTAAAAGCATCTGAAAGACAGTTTACTTCACTGCAGTATAAGTAAGGGTGCCAAGACAGGTCCTCTTTGTGCAGGTACAAATATGAAAATGAGAAAACCATTAGATATAGCAAAGGATGAGGGGATTTAGATATACAGTATTATTCACTTTGCAGTATGGTGAATTATCAATCAGGAGTAGGTGCACAAGAGGCAATGCTAAGCTCTGCCACTGGGGAACACAGGAGGGGGGGCATGGAGAGGGAGAAGTGAAGCCAAACCCCCCTTCCCCACATAATTCAGAAAACTCTGCTGTGCACTGAGAGGAGGTGGGCTATATTAGAGTGAGTGTCGTTGTGTGTCACCTCTCTCGTAGTGTGCGAAGGGTTACTGATTTTGTACTTCTCTCACAGTGTCATCTGGGGCAGTCCTCCTCCCCTCCATACCTCCCTAGATACTACACTGACAACATCTTATTTCTCAGATTAGGACAGATAGGGATGACAAGAAGCATTAGGTCATACACGGAAACAAGGTACAAGATCATACAATGGGAAGACGGTCTTAGAGACCACATCATCGAGTTCAAGTCCATCGGTAGGCCTTCAAGGTAATTAGTGCATGATCAACTAGGATACACTAGGGGGGAGGACCCTGCAAAAATCTTACAATCTACAGGGAGGGCTTGGGGACACACTAGGTAGGGTGGTCAGCAGAGAGATTTAGGGCATATCCATCTGTTGGGGGGGAGGGGGGAGAGGTATTTTGAGGGCCTGCTTGAAGGTGTTAAAGGAGGGGATGAGCCGGATGGGGGGGGGGGGGGGATCATGGTACAGCTCCTTATTACTTATTGGGGATATGGCAGAATTTGAGGCCTTCTGTTAGACAGCAATGATACCATTGCGTGACCCTCCTTTTGCCCCAGTCCCATGAAGACTGCTGTGAAGGGTGGTCATTACAATGACTCTGCTCAGGGGTTACACACAATTCATGCTATTGTGGATGATGACACAACAGACTTGGTATATATGCTGATCACAGCCTGAAGTCCTGGTTAGAAGTATGGAATCCAGTCTCTGCATATGGAAGTGATTTACAACCCCTTCTGTAGGGGGACAGATGGAATCTCTCGTGCCAGTGTGGTTGTCACCCTACACAACTTAGCAGTCTTGGGCAGAGTGATGACCACATGTCATAGACTTGTCTGACTTGGACTGGAAATAAAACCACAATGACTCCAGCTCACCACAACCCCACCGGCCAATGTTAATGGGAAGTATGTGTGGTATGCTGTACAGACATGCCAGTGGCCAGATCCAATGCTTTGCCACGTGGGGTTGGCGGTCAGGGCTTGGCAATACTTGGGGTAGAGAGGACGGTGACCACAGACTCTTCTCTTTGGACCTCAGGAACATTCCTAGACTCACTGTTTAACCTTATTGTAACATCACATGATGTGGTCTGGTCACCATATGTCTATGTATAGTGGAGTCAATTATATGCATAAAATTCACTCTTAAAACATAACTCTGCAAAGTACAGGTCACACCGACATTATATTTAAGGAATGTAATTGCATTAAAATGGACCTCTGCTCACAACCAGGTTATATGTTGCAACAGATAAATACAAAGCAAAAGGATTACTGAAATAATACTACTCAACGCTCAAGAAAATTGTGCTCTAAGCTCCCTCTAGTAGTTGACCACACGATTACTGCCAAGGCATGGGGCACATACTGTATGCTCTGCCAAAAAAGCTTTCGAAATACCTCCAATCAGGGGCGTAACTAGAAATCACTGGGCCCCCCTGCAAAAGTTTGGATGGGGCCCCTCTCCCTGCACACTGAATAGGGACTGTCTACAAATATTTGTCTACAAAGCTTTGTATGATTATCAGTGGCTGAGCAGATGCAGTCATTAGAACAATTGTGCAGAGAGCAGAAAGTTTTTTTCTCTTATTGTCCTTAGCTGTCACTCTCTCATTACGGGTCCTCCTGTGGCTTCTGGGCCCTGCGGCTGCATCCCTTGCAGGGTCTATTGTTACGCCCCTGCCTCCAATCAATGGTAACGCTCACCATTCAATGACAAATATAAAGGTTCCTTATGGGTAGGGAATGGCTAGAGAACTATAACAACTTATTACCATTCCACAAGGAAATTTCCTAGAAGCATTGTCAGAAATTGCCCTCTTCTGTTGGAAAACCCAGGTGCTTTACATCAGATCCTGCACTGAGTTGGCTAGAGGGCTGAGGTACGTGCCAACAGGAACATCTCCAATAAACTGGAGTAGGAGGACTGGAGCCCTACAAGAAAAGGAAAGATGAATTTTGGTGAAATCCAGGAATAGTTTACAAGATATTATCTGTCTTTTCAAGAAGATTGATTCCAAATATACTAAAAAGGGACAGAGCAAATATGTGCTAAGGAGGAAGAGCAAGAAGATGGAATCCCACCAACAAGTTCTCCACTATCTACAGAGCACACTGGCCAGCTTGGCTCTTCTCATATGTGGTCACAGTCAGTTAATGGTTGTGTGGGTAGCACTGGAGGTTCACTGCTTTATTCGCAAACCCATGTCTCCTTCCCTAATGTCTCCAACCCCCTACCTTTAGATTGTAAGTTAACAGGGCAGGGTCCTCCTCCTAGTGTTTCTTATTTTAGTGTAATTTATCATATGAACATGTACCAGTATTGGTGATGCCTCAAACCCCACATCAACTATGTATGTATTTGTATTGCTAGATGTCAAATTTTGAATGTCTCATGTATCTATTCTCCCCACTATTTGCTTTGTACTATGTAAAGCAATATGAAAGATACTGGCTATATATAAATAATAATAATACAAAATAGTGTAATCATCATTATTGCTATTTTTTTTTTTATAGAATTAATAATAAATAATATAGTAAATGTATTTTCTGAATAATTATGTTTCCACCCAGGATGAAGAAGACCAATTTGAAAGAAAACTTATATTTGGTCATATTTAAGATTCAGAAGACATAAAATTTATCATGGGTATGAAAAGCCTGTATCTCTGCACAGGGGTCTAGTCCTGGGAAAAGAATTGAGTGGACTCACCTGGAGAACCTCTGCGGCGCGCCAAAATGGGCGTGGTCAAGCACACCGTGGGCGTGGTCATGGGTGGGGCCAAATATACATGACCTTAGCAGTGATGTAAAAGGTCTGCCAAGGAAGTTTGAGCTCTGCTGTAGTGTATCCCCCAAAAATTGATGTATTCTGACAGCATTTCACCAAAAAGACACATAATCTGGTAGAAGTTGCTCCAAAATACAGATAATATGGAAGTGGTTCCCCCAAAATAGACAATGTGGCAGCAGCAGTTCCACCAACATACACATAATTTGGAAGCAGTTCCCCAAAATACGCGAAACCTGGCAGCGGATCACCCAAAATACACGTAACATCCAAAATACATATAATCTGGCAGTAGTGGTCCCCCAAACATACACAATCTGGCAGCAGTTCCCCAAAATACACGTAATCTGGCAGCAGCCGTTCCCCTAATATACACATAATCTGGCAGCTGTTCCCCAAAATACATAACAGCGATTCCACAAACATGCAGATAATCTGACAGCAGTTCCCCCAAAATAGGTACCCCCAGTTAGCCAGGTCTATAGGTGTCCCCAGTATAAGTAGCCATGAGTATAGTAGTCCCCAGTATATGTAGCCAGAGGTATAGTTGCCTAGTATATGTAGCCAGGGGTATATGTGCCCAGTACATGTAGCCAGGGGTATATGTGCCCAGTATATATAGCCAGGGGTATATGTGCCCAGTATATGTAGCCAGTGGGATATGTCCCCAGTATATGTAGGCAGGGGTATATGTCCCTAGTATATGTAGGCAGGGGTATATGTCCCCAGTATATGTAGGCAGGGGTATATGTCCCCAGTATATGTAGGCAGGTGTATATGTCCCCAGTATATGTAGCGAGGGGTATATATGCCCAGTATATGTAGGCAGGGGTATATATGCCCAGTTTATGTAGGCAGGTGTATATGTCCCCAGTATATGTAGCGAGGGGTATATATGCCCAGTATATGTAGGCAGGGGTATATATGCCCAGTATATGTAGGCAGGTGTATATGTCCCCAGTATATGTAGGCAGGGGTATATGTCCCCAGTATATGTAGGCAGGTGTATATGTACCCAGTATATGTAGGCAGGGGTATATATGCCCAGTATATGTAGGCAGGTGTATATGTCCCCAGTATATGTAGGCAGGTGTATATGTCCCCAGTATATGTAGGCAGGTGCATATGTCCCAAGTATATGTAGGCAGGTGTATATGTCCCCAGTATATGTAGGCAGGTGTATATGTAGGCAGGGGTATATGTCCCCAGTATATGTAGGCAGGTGTATATGTCCCCAGTATATGTAGGCAGGTGTATATGTCCCCAGTATATGTAGGCAGGGGTATATATGCCCAGTATATGTAGGCAGGGGTATATATGCCCAGTATATGTAGGCAGGTGTATATGTCCCCAGTATATGTAGGCAGGTGTATATGTGGCCAGTATATGTAGTCAGGGGTATATGTCCCCAGTATATGTAGGCAGGTGTATATGTCCCCAGTATATGTAGGCAGGGGTATATATGCCCAGTATATGTAGGCAGGTGTATATGTCCCCAGTATATGTAGGCAGGTGTATATGTCCCCAGTATATGTAGGCAGGTGTATATGTCCCCAGTATATGTAGGCAGGTGTATATGTCCCCAGTATATATAGGCAGGGGTATATGTAGCCAGGTGTGCCCCCACCTGGAGGGAGCAGAGCAGAGAAGGCGAGCTGTGGGGATGGGCGGACATCTCTCCCCCATCCCTCACCTTTGTGCTCCCCTTCCTGCCTCTCCCCTCCGGCGTTTTTAAGTGTCGGCCCAGCGGCGAAAGTGGGCGGAGACTTACCTCGTTCCAGTCGCATGGGACGCTCTGCTCTGTGTGCGGCTAGAAGACCAGACTAGCCGCACATAGAGCGGAGCGTCCCATGCGACTGGAACGCAGAAAGTCTCCGCCCACTTTCGCCGCCGGGCCCGACACTTAAAAACGCTGGAGGGGAGAGGCAGGAAGGGGAGCATAAAGGTGAGGGGTGGGGGAGATGTCCGCCCATCCCCGCTGTCCCCATAGCTCGCCTTCCCTGCTCTGCCCCCCTCCACACAAGCCAGGGTGAACGGCGTTCACTTTGAAGAAAAAGTGGGTGGACGCCGTTCACCCGCGTTCACGCAGGACTCGACCCCTGTCTCTGCACCCTTTAATCTTGGGCCTCCTGGATCTCTAGTATCCCTTGATCTTTAGGCCCTGTAGATCTCTGTACCCCCTAGGTCAATGATCTCCTGGATCTCTGGAGGCACCCTGGGTCTCTGGCTCATTGCTCTCTCGAGGCGTGTAGATATCTGTCCATCTGGGTCAGTATTCTCCTGGATCTCTGGCCCATGGATCTCCTTGGTCTCTCCTTTATCTTGGAGCCTCCTGGATCTCTGGGCCTCCTTGATCTCTGGGCCCCCTAGATCTCTAGCCCATGGATCTTTTGGCCCCTTTAGTCTCTAGACCCCTTGGATGCTAAGCCCCCTGGGTCTCTGGACTTACAGGGCCTCTGTGCCCCTTGGGTCTCTGGCCTCATGGGTCTCTGGTATTATTATTTATTATGATTATAAAGTGCCAACATATTACGCAGCGCTGCACAATAGATAAATGGGTTAACAAACAAGGTAGAACATACGGAAACTCACAACAAATGATCTAAACCAGGGGTCTCAAACTCAATTTACCTGGGGGCCGCAGGAGGAAAAGTCAGGATGAGGCTGGGCCGCATAAGGGATTTCACAAAAAGTCAATCAGCAGCTCCCGCCATCCAGACCCCCCCCCCCCCCCCGCCCCTTGCATTGATTTTTATTTCAAAATCAAATTCACACTGAAGCTATTTTGCCTATTTTACCTTATAGTTCGCTTCAGTACTCCTATTACAAGTAATCCACCCTGTCCCCGCCGCTAAATGAGGGCTGCAGAGCCCCCAAATCGCCCGGGGGGGGCAATCCGCCGGCATTTCCTGGAAGGGGCAGATCTTTCAGCTTCAGCTCTGCCCCTCCTGACGTCAATCGCTGCACGGATCGCTGCCTCTCCCCGCCCCTCTCTGTGAAGGAAGAGTGAGAGGGGCGGGGAGAGGCAGCGATCCGTGCGGCGATTGACGTCAGGAGGGGCAGAGCTGAAGCTGAAAGCTCTGCCCCTTCTGGGAAATGCCGGCGGATTGCCCCCCCGGGCGATTTGGGGGCACTGCAGCCCTCGTTTAGCGGCGGGGATGCAGCAGATTACTTGGGAGCACTGAAGCGAACTATAAGGAAACTTTTGCCGGCGAGGGCCACAAAATATTGTATCGAGGGCCGCAAATGGCCCGCGGGCCGCGAGTTTGAGACCCCTGATCTAAACCCACAGCTGAACTCTGGTCCCCTACCTTTCGTGTCCTTACCTCTCCCTCTAGATTGTGAGCATTTGGGCAGGGTCCTCCTCCTTTTGTGTCCTACCTAATCATGCACCTCCATTACTGTAAACCCATGCTATGCATCTGAGTGAACCTAACTTGCCTAATCTCCATGCTCCATCCAGTGACTAAGCATTACCTTGTACTCATACTGTGGCCTTTCTTGTATTCATGTATTGTCATTTTGCTGTATGTCACCCCTAAATATTGTCTGTAACCTAAACTAATGTCCAGCGCTGCGTAATATGTTGGCGCTTTATAAATACAATAAATAATAATAACAAAACAAGATCATGCAAATGATTTGATAACAATACAGTGTCATAGGTCAAAATAAAGACTGTTCTAGTCCACAAGAGGGGTGATTGTCAGTAAGATTGCATAATCAAGCTGTAAACACTAGGGAGGAGGGCCCTGCCAGAGGGTTACAATCTAAAGGTGGGGGTGGAGACAATAGGTGCATCTTTTGAGAGGGTGTCTAACAGAACATCAGTGGGTTGCAAAAGTATTCGGCCCCCTTGAAGTTTTCCACATTTTGTCACATTACTGCCACAAACATGCATCAATTTTATTGGAATTCCACGTGAAAGACCAATACAAAGTGGTGTATATGTGAGAAGTGGATCGAAAATCATACATCATTCCAAACATTTTTTACAAATAAATAACTGCAAAGTGGGGTGTGCGTAATTATTCGGCCCCCTGAGTCAATACTTTGTAGAACCACCTTTTGCTGCAATTACAGCTGCCAGTCTTTTAGGTATGTCTCTACCAGCTTTGCACATCTAGAAACTGAAATCCTTGCCCATTCTTCTATGCAAAACAGCTCCAGCTCAGTCAGATTAAAGAGGACAGCGTTTGTGAACAGCAGTTTTCAGATCTTGCCACAGATTCTCGATTGGATTTAGATCTGGACTTTGACTGGGCCATTCTAACACATAGATATGTTTTGTTTTAAACCATTCTATTGTTGCCCTGGCTTTATGTTTAGGGTCATTGTCCTGCTGGAAGGTGAACCTCCGTCCCAGTCTCAAGTCTTTTGCAGTCACCAAGAGGTTTTCTTCCAAGTTTGCCCTGTATTTGGCTCCATCCATCTTCCCATCAACTCTGACCAGCTTCCCTGTCCCTGCTGAAGAGATGCACCCCCCGAGCATGATGCTGCCACCACCATATTTGACAGTGGGGATGGTGTGTTCAGAGTGATGTGCAGTGTTAGTTTTCTGCCACACATAGCGTTTTGCATTTTGGCCAAAAAGTTCCATTTTGGTCTCATCTGTCCAGAGCACCTTCTTCCACATGGTTGCTGTGTCCCCCACATGGCTTGTGGCAAACTGCAAACGGGACTTCTTATGCTTTTTGTTAACAATGCCTTTCTTCTTGCCACTCTTCCATAATGGCCAACTTTGTACAGTGCATGACTAATAGTTGTCCTATGGACAGAGTCTCCCACCTGAGCTGTAGATCTCTGCAGCTCGTCCAGAGTCACCATGGGCCTCTTGACTGCATTTCTGATCAGCGCTCTCCTTGTTCGGCCTGTGAGTTTAGGTGGATGGACTTGTCTTGGTAGGTGTACAGTTGTGCCATACTCCATACTCGCTTGAACAGTGCTTCGTGGGATGTTCAAGGCTTTGGAAATCTTTTTGTATCCTAAGCCTGCTTTAAAGAGACTCTGAAGCGAGAATAAATCTCGCTTCAGAGCTCAAAGTTAGCAGGGGCACGTGTGCCCCTGCTAAACCGCCGCTATCGTGCCGCACAAAGGGGGTCCCTTCACCCCCAAACCCACCTCAGCACGACTTGGTCGTGCATTTGGTCGCTCCTGGAGGCAGGGCTAACGGCTGCAGCCCTGCCTCCAGTCGCGTCTGTCAGCGGCGCATCGCCGCCTCTCCCCCGCCCCTCTCAGTGAAAATTCTCGCTTCAGACCTCAGAGTTTGCAGTGGCATGTGTGCCCCTGCTAAAACGCCGCTATAGCGCGGCTTAACGGGGGTCCCTTCACCCCCAAATCCCCCGCATTACGGAGGTGGATTTGGGGGTGAAGGGACCCCCGTTAAGCCGCGCTATAGCGGCGTTTTAGCAGGGGCACACATGCCACTGCTAACTCTGAGGTCTGAAGCGAGATTTATTCTCGCTTCAGTCTCTCTTTAAGTGTCTCAATAACTTGATCCCTGACCTGTCTGGTGTGTTCTTTGGACTTCACGGTGTTGTTGCTCCCAATATTCTCTTAGACAACCTCTGAGGCCGTCACAGAGCAGCTGTATTTGTACTGACATTAGATTACACACAGGTGCACTGTATTTAGTCATTAGCACTCATCAGGCAATGTCTATAGGCAACTGACTGCACTCAGATCAAAGGGGGCCGAATAATTATGCACACACCACTTTGCAGTTATTTATTTGTAAAAAATGTTTGGAATCATGTATGATTTTCGTTCCACTTCTCATGTGTACACCACTAAAATTGATTCATGTTTGTGGCAGTAATATATCAAAATGTGGAAAACTTAAGGAGGCCGAATACTTTTGCAACTCACTGTATTATGGTGCTGGTGTAGGGGGGTATGCGAGCATGAAGAGGTGAGTCTTGAGAGCTTGTTTGAAGGTATTAAAGGTGGGGTCGAGTCTGACGGCTGGTGGGAGCGAGTTCCAGAGAGTAGGGGCAGCCCTGGTGAAGTCCTGCAATCGTGCATGTGACTGAGTGATGCGTGGTGCGACTAGGCATAGGTCATTGGAGGATCGGAGGGGGCGGGCTGGTATGTGCCTGTGGACCAGATCAGAGATGTAGGTCGGGCAGGTCTGGTGCACTGATTTGTAGGCCAAGCACAGGATTTTGAAATTGATCCTAAAGCTGATGGGGAGCCAGTGTAGGGCTGTACAGAGCGGAGTTGTAGAGGCGCTGCGCTGAGAAGAATGTATCAGTGTGGCTTCCGCATTCATTACCAATTGAAGTGGGGCAGTACGGTTAGAGGGGAGGCCAGACAAAAGAGAATTGCAGTAGTCTAGGCGCCGCGGGAGATGACAAGGGCGTGGATAAGGAGTTTAGTGGTGTCGGGACAGGTAGGAGCGGATCTTGGAGATGTTGCGGAGGTGGAAGTTGCAGGATCTGGCAATACCTTGGATGTGGGGTGTAAAGGAAAGTTCAGAGTCCAGAGTAATGCCTAGACAGTGGGCTTGGGATGTAGGGCGGATGGTAGTATTTTCGATAATGACGTGCAGAATTGGGAGGGGTGCAGCTGTGCGGGGTGGGAATATTAGAAGCTCAGTCTTGTCCAAATTAAGCTTCAGGTACCTGGCAGCCATCCAGGAGGAAATGGATGTGAGGCAGGCAGAGACTTTGTCCATGGTAGAGGAGAGAACTGGGGTGTGGAGATATATCTGGGTGTCATCGGCATACAGGTGGTAATTGAAACCCATGGAGATGATTTTGCCAATTGAGGCAGTATAGAGTGAGAACAGTAATGATCCTAGGACGGAACCTTGAGGAACACCAACTGAGAGGGGTGTAGGAGTGGATGAGGAGCCTTCTTGGTCTTTGGTCTTCCTGGATCTCTAGGCCTCCTGGTTCTCTTGGCCCTGTGTCTCTGAGCCTTCTTGATCTCTGGGCCTCCTGGGTAGCTTGGCCCCCTCGGTCTCTGGGCACCCTGGGTCACTTGGCCCCTTGGGTTTATGGGTTTCCTGGATCTTTGGCCCCCCTGTGCCTTCTGGATGCATGGACCCCCTGGACCTCTGGCTCCTGGATCTCCTATGCACTCTCATGTGTCCTGCTTATATCAGCAGGATTTCCATTCTTACTGAATGGGAATAAGAGAAAGTGATTTTTTTCCCAGGTCTTTTTTCTGACCACTTTGTTATAATTATGTTTATGAGACACTTGCAGAGATTCGCCCTTTCCACACTTCATGTTTTCCCGTTGTTAATTTGATTGCTGTATTTGGCTCTTCTCGATGCTGTTTATGTATTGGTGGTGTGTGTAGCGTGCGGACGGCGCACATAGCTCTTCCCATCATCCTTCATATGTTTAGTCTTGGTGACAATCCAACACTCCTGTCCTCTGTATACATTTCCTGACACGTGTTTACAGCCTGTGACATCTTCCTGCCACCCACTTCTCCGTATTAACCCTTTCTTCACCTAGCAGTAGGCGCTTTTTACTAAACCCGACCCAGGATTTAAAGGGAACCTGAAGTGAGAGGAATATAAAGGTGGCCATCTTCATTCCCTTATAAACAATGCCAGTTGCCTGGCAACCATGCTAAACTTTTGGCTATTGGCTTTTTGAGTCACACATCTGTGGCAAGCATGTAGCCAGTGTAGTCACACCAGAGTCACATCATCTGATCTGCATGATTATTCTGGGCCAGTGACTTATAGTAGAGGCAGAACATTAGCACAGAAGCCAGGTAACTGGCATTGTTTATTAGAGAATGAAGATGGCAGCCTCTGTATTCCTGTCCACCCCCTGCCATAGTCTTCCCTGCCCTCTCCCTGCCTCAGTTCTTCACTGCCCATCCCCTGCCATAGTCCTCCCCTGCCCTCTGCCTGCCACAGTTCTTCACTGCCCACCCCCCTGCCATAGTCTTCCCTGCCCTCTCCCTGCCACATTTCTACACTGCCAATCCCCCTGCCATAGTCCTCCCCTGCCCTCTCCCTGCCACAGTTCTACACTGCCAATCCCCCTGCCATAGTCCTCCCCTGCCCTCTCCCTGCCACAGTTCTACACTGCCCATCCCCCTGCCATAGTCTTACCATGTCCACCACCTGCCAACGGGCAGCACGGTGGTGTAGTGGTTAGCGCTCTCACCTTGCAGCGCTGGGTCCCCAGTTCAAATCGAGTTTGTATGTTCTACCATTGTCTGCCTGGGTTTCCTCCCACATCCCAAAAACGTACAGATTAAATTTGCCCTAGACTATGATACATACACTACACATGATACGTACATAGACATATGACTATGGTAGGGATTAGATTGTGAGCCCCTCAGAGACAGTAAAGTGACAAGACAATATACTCTGTATAGTGCTGTGGAAGATGTCAGAGCTATATAAACACTAAATAATAATAATCCTACCCTGCCCTGCCCTGCCCACTCCCTTTCACTCCTAAACTGCCCACCCCCTGCCATAGTCCTACCCTCTCCACCACCTGCCATAATCCTGCCCTGCCAACGCCCTGCCAGTCCATCACCTGCCATAGCCCTACCTTTCTCACTCCCTGACAAATTCCTACCTTGTCCACCCGCTGCCAAAGACCTATCCTACCCACCACCTCTCATAGTCTTACATTGCCCTCTCCCTGCCATAGTCCTACCCTGTCCACCCCTTCCATAGTCCTACCTTGTCCATCACTGGCCCCATAGTCCTACCCTTCCCACCCCCTGCCATAGTTTTATCCTGTCCACCACCTTCCATAGTCCTACCCTGCCCACTTCCAGCCATCCCACCCTGACACCCCACCACCACAGCCCTACCATACCCACCCCCTGCCAACGTCCCTCCCCCATAGTTAAACACTGCCCGGGGCGGGCAGTAGTCCCATAGTTCTACGCTTCCCACCCCCTGCCATAGGCATACACTGCCACCATTGTCTCAGCAGCAGCTGTGGGCAATATGGCTGATGTGACATGGGGTATAAGGCCTTCAGAGTGACATTGTCTCACTACCAGCTGTGGAGAATCAGGGACATTGATCTGGTACACATGTTTTTCTACAGTTCCAGGCTCTGTGGGCAAACAGGTTGGATCTGGAATGGTTAAAGGCTTGAATGAATTATTCACATCTTGACATCTGGGAAAAGTTTTTGGATAAATGATCTTAGGTTTACGGGGAGGCGGCCAGGAGATCTTGTGGTTTCCATTAGTGAAACATGGAAGAGTGGTCCGGTGGCCGAGACATGTGAGAAGTTACAGTGAGTTCTCTGACTGACAATGTGCAAACATGAGAGGTTCACGTGGAGCCTGACCTCACAGTGCCATGGCTACCTGCTCAGTCTGGTGAAGAAAGGACTTCAGTGGCGGCTCCAGCTTCAGATTTTTGGGGGGGCTCAAAGGGGGCATGAGGGCTGGCAGGCCGGGCTTGGGGGGGGGGAATTGGCGAAAAATTGGGCGTGGTCATGATGTCAGGTGGGCGGGGCTAACTGTAATGTAGTTGTACCAGCTAACGTAGTTACATGGAAAAAAAAATGAAGTAAACGCACATAATGACAGGTAGCCTTTCACCAGTAAATGCACATAAGAATCAGCTTTTCACCAGTTAATGCACATAATGACAGACTGCGTTTCTGCAGTAAATGCACATAAGAGCCTGCTTTTCACCAGTTAATGCACATAATGACAGACAGCATTTCCGCAGTAAATGCATGTAATGATAGACAGTTTCCCCATTAAATGCACATAAGAGACAGCTTTTCACCAGTTAATTCACATAATGATAGACTGCGTTTCCGCAGTAAATGCACATAAGGGACAGCTTTTCACCAGTTAATGCACATAATGACAGACAGCATTTCCCCAGTAAATGCACATAAGAGACAGCTTTTCACCAGTTAATGCACATGACAGACAGCCTTTCACCAGTTAATGCCCATAAGAGACAGCTTTTCACCAGTAAATGCACATAAGAGACAGCTTTTCACCAGCTAACGCACGTAATGACAGACAGCTTTTCACCAGTAAATGCACGTAATGAGAGACAGCTTTTCACCAGTAAATGCACGTAATGACAGACAGCTTTTCACCAGTAAATGCATGTAATAACAGACAGCGTTTCCCCATTAAATGCACATAAGAGACAGCTTTTCACCAGTAAATGCACGTAATGACAGACAGCGTTTCTGCAGTAAATGCACATAAAGAGACAGCTTTTCGCCAGTTAATGTACGTAATGACAGACAGAGTTTCCCCATTAAATGCACATAAGAGACAGCTTTTCACCAGTTAATGCACATAATGACAGACAGCGTTTCCCCAGTAAATGCATGTAATGAGAGACAGCGTTTCACCAGTTAAAGCACATAATGACAGACAGCCAGTGTCCCCAGTATATGTAGCTAGGCGTATAGCTGTCCCCAGTATATGTAGTCAGGCTAGTGATGGTGGGCTGGGGGCCCCAGGGCACCTCAGGCCTGGCCGGTGGTGGGCTGGAGGCCTGAGACCTGGCTGGTGGTGGTGGGCTGGGGGCCCCAGGGCAGCTAAGGCCTGGCTGGTGGTGGTAGGCTGGGGGCCCCAGGGCAGCTAAGGCCTGGCTGGTGGTGGTAGGCTGGGGGCCCCAGGGCAGCTAAGGCCTGGCTGGTGGTGGTAGGCTGGGGGGCCCCAGGGCAGCTAAGGCCTGGCTGGTGGTGGTAGGCTGGGGGGCCCCAGGGCAGCTAAGGCCTGGCTGGTGGTGGGAGGCTGGGGGCCCCAAGGCAGCTAAGGCCTGGCTGGTGGTGGGAGGGTGGGGGCCCCAGGGCAGCTAAGGCCTGGCTGGTGGTGGGAGGCTGGGGGCCCCAGGGCAGCTAAGGGCTGGCTGGTGGTGGGAGGCTGGGGGCCCCAGGGCAGCTAAGGGCTGGCTGGTGGTGGGAGGCTGGGGGCCCCAGGGCAGCTAAGGGCTGGCTGGTGGTGGGTGGCTGGGGGCCCCAGGGCAGCTAAGGCCTGGCTGGTGGTGGGAGGCTGGGGGCCCCAGGGCAGCTAAGGCCTGGCTGGTGGTGGTCGGATGGGGGGCCCCAGGGCAGCTCAGGCCTGGCTGGTGGTGGTGGGATGGAGGGCCCCAGGGCAGCTCAGGCCTGGCTGGTGGGATGGAGGGCCCCAGGGCAGCTCAGGCCTGGTGGGAAGGCCTCAGGCCTGGCTGGTGGGATGGGGGGCCCCAGCCCCCAGGGCAGCTCAGGCCTGGCTGGTGGTGGTGGGATGGGGGGCCCCAGGGCAGCTCAGGCCTGGCTGGTGATGGTGGGAGGGGGGGCCCAAGGGCAGCTCAGGCCTGGCTGGTGGACTGGTAGGTGGGCTGGGGCCCCAGAGTCAGGCCTGGGGGTTGTTGGTGGTGGTGCTGCTGGTGCTAGGCTCAGGAGGCCTGGGGGGGGCTGCAGCAGAAAGACAATTTGGCAGTTGACTGGGAGAGGACAGCCACCGCCCACCGCACCCACCTTTTCGCGGAGTTCCGACTTCAAGTCCTGCTCCTGCTGCCTGGCTAGCCTGGCTGTCAGGTCCAGAGTCCAGCCCCGCTGCCGCTGTCCGTGTGTCGGTGCCTGGGTGTCCGTGTCTGTGTCACACACAGGCAGTGTGACTAGCCCGCCCCGCAGAGAGAGTCTGACTGTGACGCAGTCACACTTTTATAACGCCGCTGTACGCGGCGCCGGCGAGTCGCCACCACCACGTTACCCCTGGGGCGGGCCGCTCTGTGTGACTCACTCAGCTGAGCCTGCGCCCGGCCCAGGGACAGAAGAACGGAAGCGGACATGTCGGCTGGCCAGGGTGGGTGGGTCCGTGGGATCGCTGCTGGGGTGGGTGCCAGCCCAAGCCCTTGCCCAGTCGCCCTCCTCCCAGAGTCCCAGACTCCCAGGCAGCCCTCGGCTCCACTCACTGCAGTGCAGCCAGAGAGTGACGACGAGCCAGGTCGGGTCGGACACAGCCGGCGGCGGCGGGGGGGCTTTGAGGGGGGCTAATGAGTTGCCAGCTGGGGCTTAAGCCTGGGTAAGCCCCAGCGTGGCGCCGCCACTGAAGGACTTGCCTCAGAAAGGAAATCCCTCACCCTTTAAAATGCCCTATAAATCCATGTATTCATACCTCACATCCAAAACTGCTCCAAAACACAGTGAGAAGACATAAATACAAATTCTACTACTTTATGGATAAAAACTTGTTTTATAAACTGACTGTGACTCAGTCATCTACAGTCGGAGAAAATATCCTTCATGATTCCTTTTGGTAAAAAGATAAGTACAGTATATATTGTACCCTCTGTCTTCAGAAATGCTCTCAAATGTTTGTGAAACATACGGACAATGAGCTATCCAGTAGAGGTATAATTTTAGCACCTCTTGATTTTTAATTTGCAGCCGATTTCCTGACTCCTTAAAGAGAATCTGTACTCTAATATTCTTACAATAAAAAGCATACCATTCTATTCCTTATGTTCTCCTGTGCCCCTCTGTGCTGTTTCTGCCACTCCCTGCTGCAATCCTGGTTTGTAATTAACAGTTTTAGGCAGTGTTTACAAACAAAAGACTGGCTTCTAACCAGAGTATCATAGGCTGAGAACAGCTTACTGTGTAACTCATGCAGAGCTTGGAGGGGGCGTGTAAAGCTTCTGCCAATGGAAAGCAGTGCTGCACATTCCACACATTCCAGCCTCAGCCCGACAGACACGACAGAGGAAAGGAGATAAGATGTATTACAGAGACAGTGCAAGTATTAAAGGCTGCAATAAGACAGACCACATTAGAACAGGTATAGGAACTTATAGGATAGAAGAAATAAGGCTCAAAATTTTGTTACAGAGTCTCTTTAAGATTACGCTGTCAAAATTTTCATGTATAATAATTTATATCGGGAGACATTTCTGTAGGAATGACGACTTCCCATCAGCTGCTCCCAGACAGGCACAGTTTTGTAACACGCAAAACAACAATTTACTGAGATTATAGAAGTCCACAAGACAGAGGAACCTTCCAGCTTCTGAGCACCATCAAGTGTAATAAAGCCTGTATGTAGTTGGTTGGGGCCTTCCTCTCATCTCTCCTCTCTGATCTCACTTCTCCTGTGATCACACACCTGTCCCCACACCCACAGAGGGTCCACCACGCCATTGCAGATCTCTCAGGAGACAACACAGGACAGTCGGGACACCTGGGATACGTTACAAAGGCCTGGATGGAAATTAAAGTGAAGGGGGGAGGAGGGGGGTCAAGTACAGAACAATACCGGGAGGGTATGTGGGGTGTTTATGTTCTCAGATCAAAAAGGAAAACATAATATGAAGGGAAACATATACATGAAAATAAGAATTCTCCAGCTCCATTGCATACTTCTCTGAGTGGAAAGTGGAACATGTGGTCATCAGATGTTCATTTCTCATTGTTCAGTTTGTGCATTTGTGTGCGTTGAGTACACAGTATTCATATGATAATCTCAGCTAGATGCTCCAATCTTCTCGTTACATGGGTGACACATGTTCCAAGAGTGACATCACTGGCCACCAATGGCATATGACAGGTCCATCCTTATGCCTCCTTATGGGGAGTTCCCACTGGAGACAGATTTGCCAATCCAATCCGCCTATGTACAAATAACATTGGGGCACATGCACTAAACATTGGTAAAGTTGCCATGAGCAGAAAGCGCATGGAAATTTAACCATTACCCACTATTGCTTTCTGACAATGTAGCCAGCCCCGGGCCACCCATGAGGCTGGGTGAGGCAGGTTCCTTAGGCGGTGGAAGTGGGGGGGGGGGGGGCGCGGTGCCCGCCTGGCCGTTGGTGGGTGGGGGGCTGCAGAGCTGGGGAGGGTAGCAGCCAGGAAGGAGGAGCAGCAAGCACAGCGGTTGGAAGGGGGGTCAGAGCCCCCCCACCTGGGCCTCCCATGTCCCCGCTCAGATGGATTAACGGAAAAATTGCCATGTACTCTCTGTGCACAGCAGAGGAGCCCTAATACATGCTTGCAGTGAGGGAGGAGCTCTGACACATGCTCCCAGTGAGGGAGGAGCTGCCAGTGAGTGAGGAGCCGTGACACATGCTCCCAGTGAAGAAGGAGCCCTGATAAATGATTCTAGTGAGAGAGGAGCCCTGATACATGTTCCCAGCTGGGGAGGAGCCCTGATACATGCTGCCAGTGAGAAAGGAGCCCTGATGTATGCTGCTAGTGAGGGAGGAGCCCTGATACATGTTCTCAGCTGGGGAGGAGCCCTGATACATGCTGCCAGTGAGGGAGGAGCCCTGATACATGCTGCCAGTGAGGGAGGATCCCTGATACATGCTCCCAGGGAGGGAGGAGCCCTGATACATGCTCCCAGGGAGGGAGGAACCCTGATACATGCTGCCAGTGAGGGAGGAGCCCTGATACATGCTCCCAGTGAGGGAGAATGACACTGGTACTGCTGCTGGTCACACTTGTTGGACCTGGTGGTTCTGGTACTGCTGCTGGCCAAAGTGGTTCTGGAATGCTCCCAGTGAGGGAGGAGCTGCCAGTGAGTGAGGAGCCGTGACACATGCTCCCAGTGAAGAAGGAACCCTGATAAATGATTCTAGTGAGAAAGGAGCCCTGATACATGTTCCCAGCTGGGGAGGAGCCCTGATACATGCTGCCAGTGAGGGAGGAGCCCTGATACATGCTGCCAGTGAGAGAGGAGCCCTGATGTATGCTGCCAGTGAGGGAGGAGCCCTGATACATGTTCTCAGCTGGGGAGGAGCCCTGATACATGCTGCCAGTGAGGGAGGAGCCCTGATACATGCTCCCAGTGAGGGAGGAGCCCTGATACGTGCTGCCAGTGAGGGAGGAGCCCTGATACATGCTCCCAGTGAAGGAGGAGCCCTGATAAGGCTCCCAGTGAGGGAGGAGCCCTGATACATGCTGCCAGTGAGGGAGGAGCCCTGATACATGCTGCCAGTGAGGGAGGAGCCCTGATACATGCTCCCAGGGAGGGAGGAGCCCTGATACATGCTCCCAGTGAGGAAGGAACCCTGATACATGCTGCCAGTGAGGGTGGAGCCCTGATACATGCTCCCAGTGAGGGAGAAGCCCTGACACTGGTACTGCTGCTGGTCACACTTGTTGGACCTGGTGATTCTGGTACTGCTGCTGGCCCCGGTGGTTCTGGCATGCTCCCAGTGAGGGAGGAGCTGCCAGTGAGTGAGGAGCCGTGACACATGCTCCCAATGAAGGAGCTCTGATAAATGATTCTAGTGAGAGAGGAGCCCTGATACACGTTCCCAGCTGGGGAGAAGCCCTGATACATGCTGCCAGTGAGAGAGGAGCCCTGATGTATGCTGCCAGTGAGGGAGGAGCCCTGATACATGTTCTCAGCTGGGGAGGAGCCCTGATACATGCTGCCAGTGAGGGAGGAGCCCTGATACATGCTCCCAGTAAGGGAGGAGCCCTGATACATGCTGCCAGTGAGGGAGGAGCCCTGATACATGCTGCCAGTGAGGGAGGAGCCCTGATACATGCTGCCAGTGAGGGAAGAGCCCTGATACTTGCTCCCAGTGAGGGATGAGCCCTGATACGTGCTGCCAGTGAGGGAGGAGCCCTGATACATGCTCCCAGTGAGGGAGGAGCCCTGATACAGGCTCCCAGTGAGGGAGGAGCCCTGATACATGCTGCCAGTGAGGGAGGAGCCCTGATACATGCTGCCAGTGAGGGAGGAGCCCTGACACATGCTCCCAGGGAGGGAGGAGCCCTGATACATGCTCCCAGTGAGGGAGAAGCCCTGACACTGGAACTGCTGCTGGTCACACTTGTTGGACCTGGTAGTTCTGGTACTGCTGCTGGCCCCGGTGGTTCTATAGTGGCAATATTTTACAAAGTCTTCTACAGAAAGGACTTATGAGGGACTGACTGTTTTTTTTAGGGCTTTGCAATGGGGAACTGTTACCTTTCACCAGTACTGGTACCGTGTCTGGAACCATGTCAACCACCAGAAAATGCAGAAGGTAAATCTAAATAAGGATGATTCTGATTCTGCGCAGGGTGAGCTGAATGACGGCTCACCCTGCTGCCGCTAAACTCCCCAGTGGCGTTAAATACTCTTTCGTAATTTGTGGTCTGGCCATCACCGGAGCCCGAATTACCCTTACGCACCCCACACAGTATAACATTACTGCCATGGGCACTTAATTTTGGTGCTCGCGCTGAGTGCCATCTGCTGAAACCACTCGCTTCAATGATTCTATGTATTGGCTCTATAGAGCCAGAGTCCACTATCAGAGTTCTGGGGGATTCTAGGTTGTGCTCAGTATCTTAGTTGATGTTGTTCCTGGAATATGTGGATCCACTCCTCCAGCTTAGGAATTACCACCCCGAGTGTTTCTACCACTACTAGGATCACTTTGGCCTTCACTTTCCCCATCCTCTATAGTTCTTCTTTTAGGCCCTGATACTTATCCAGCTATTTATACTCCTCTTCCTGATGTTGCCATTACTTGGCACCAGTCTCCATCACCAGTGCTTTCTTCTGGTCCTTGTCTACAACCATGATGTGTGGTTGATTGACCAGTACCTGTTTATAGTCAATTTGGATCTGGAAGTTCCATAGGATTGTAGCCCTGTTATTCTGTGAAATCTCCCATCTGGACTTTGAAGGCTGTAATCCCTTAATGGTGTAAATTTTCCTGTACACGATGACAGCTATTCCTGTTTCTATGAATCGGGTGCCTGTTGCCATGATCAGTCCCTCAGTGTTGTCACTAAGTCCAGCCCTTTCCAGCCACTGGTAGGATGTCAGCCACCCATCAATGGTACAGCCCATGCAGGGTCTTCTCTTGCCATGGCACTTCCTATGTTTGGTCTGCCTTCCATGTCTGCTGCTTTCTTAGACATTCTCTTAAGTAATTTATCTTTGGATGCTACCTTACTTATGTACTGTATATACTCCAGGATGCTCTGAGTTTCATCCAGTACATTGGTTCTGACACTTACCAGACCTTGCCCGCCCCCTTTCCAGTTGGTGTGTAGTCTCTGTGTATTAGACTTGGGATGGAACCCTCCATGACCCCATTTAGCCAGCTTACTATGCTTGCAGGCAATTTGATGACTTGCAGGGCATGTATATTGAGGCCTTGGATCTTGTTTTTCCATTGAATTAGCTCCTTAGGACCTGTCTTCTCCTTTGGAGCTACTTGGATTTTGCTGTATCTCTTGCTGCCTCATCATGGAAGCCATGTGACTGTGGTTTGTCAGTGTACTTGTAGCTGATCTGTATGGCAGTTGTGTGTGCTGCCGGTAGCTCTACATCATCAGTCTACACTGCTTTCAATCTTGTTACTATTATCTGGCCACGCTTCTCCAATCCAAATTACAATTTTGTGTCTTTGCTGTAAGTCTGAGTCAGGTCCATCAGTGAGTGGGTGTCTTGATTGCTCTTGGCATACAGTTTGATGTCATCTATGTATAGTATGTGGCTGATGGTAGTTCCACTCTTGAATCGAATGCAAAATAGCAGGGACGGATCTGGGGGGGGGCAAGCGGTTATCTTGCCCCAGGCGCAGTTTGTTGAATTCTTAAAAAGGCTGCAAAATGAATGGCAGTTTAGGCGCCAAAACCTGACCTTTAGGCGCCAAAACCTGACCTTGCCCCAGGCGCAACTTGGTCTTGATCCGTCCCTGCAAAATAGCGACAGGCACTACAGTAACATGCTTTCAATGCTGCCCAGTTGGCAGTTCCAGGGTTTTGGGTACCTTGGTGTATGCCCTAATGACACCTGCTCAGGACAGAAAGATAATTATTTGACTGAAGTGGTTCGAGGCTATTTAAAACAGCAGCAGGGACAGAGCATCACCTTGGTATATGCTGCACTTGATGGCGTCTTGTGCTAGCTGTCTTGAGTTCACTTTGAATGGTGTCTTCCATCATCTCATTGAGTTCTTCAGGAGGGCTCTTAGTCTCCTGATAACCTCATAAAGCCATGTGTGACACATTGAGTCATAGTCTATCTTGTAGTCATTCCAGGCTTTGTTCAGGTATTCTTGTCTTGTCCATGTATGATTTGTTCCGGTAGCCTACTTTTCATTAGTCTATCCTGGCTCCTCAACATCTGATCGTGTTAATCTAGGCGACCTCCCACCTTGCAGGACTCTTAATTTGTGTAACTCGTATATTTAAGGTAGGTATTTTGGAGCATTAGGGAGTTAGGAGCTTATGGCCGATCACATTGTCCTTAGTTTATGGTGGGAATAAATTGTAGTCTGCAGAGTACATTCTGACTAGTGTCCAGATTTCTGCCCCATCAGACGTAAGATATCTCCAGTGACCCCGGGAGGTGAAAGATTTGTGTTTTATGTAGTTTGGAGTGTGCAGAATATTTCACTGGCCAGACTGTTATGTTATCAGGCTTTTTTTTTTATTTCCTGGAAGACATTCGGTGATAGTTTCCAGAGAATAGAGCGAACATCTCTTCATCTTGCTAACACAATGGACTTATTCTTGACAGAATGATAGACATTCATAAGATCAGAGCTCAAACTGGGTTCACCGTGTCACCATGCTATCCATTTGCTATACAAAAATGATTGTACTTTCCCACATTGTGATATATTGGGTGAGATTTCTGCCGCCCCAGCCGCTCCCTCTCTGGAGTGTCAGATGGCCCTGTGGCCAAAGTTTCTGGAAGTTCCATCCAAGAGAAGTTGGATGGTGAGCATAAGATTCCTGTTATATGCTGGCATGATCCACAACTAAGCATTTCTAGTGCCACGCCTTGCAGAACATTTACTAACAAAAAGTGCTGATTATTAGCTGATTAAAGCAGTGTTCCCCAACCCTGTTTAAGGCCCACCAACAGTGCATGTTGTGTATAAATCCACAGAGGTAGTTAATCAGCTCTGCTGCAACACTAATAACTCCACCTGTGAATGTTTGTTGTTTCCTGCAAAACATGTACTGTTGGTGGGCCTTGAGGACAGGGTTGGGGAGCTCTGCATTAAAGGACAACTGTAGTGAGAAGAATATGGAGGCTGCCATATTTATTTTCTTCTAAACAATACCAGTTGCCTGGCAGCCCTGCTGATCTATTTGGATGCAGTAGTGTCTGAATCACACACCTGAAAAAAAAGCATGCAGCTCAGATCTGACAATAATGTCATTAACACCTGATCTGCTGCAAGCTTTTTCAAGGTATGTGGCTTAAAGTATTAGTGGATCAGCACCATAGCCAGACAACTGGTATTGCTTAAAAGTAAATACATATGGCAGCCTCCATATCCCTCTTGCTTCAGTTGTCTGTTCATTACTAGAAGAGGAAGTGCATAAGGCCAGCCAGTCAGTTCATTCATGACCGGAATAGGAAGTGGACAAGGTCAGTCCATTCATTACCAGCACAGGAAGTGTGTTAGCCCAGTCCATTCATAACCAACACAGGAAGTGCATGAGACCTGTCCATTCACTACCACCACAGGAAGTGCATGAGGCCAGTCTATACATTACCAGCACAGGTAGTGCATGAAGCCAGTCCATTCATAACCAACACAGGAAGTGCATGAGACCAGTCCATTCACTACCACCACAGGAAGTGCATGAGGCCAGTCTATTCATTACCAGCACAGGTAGTGCGTGCATGAAGCCTGTCTATTCATCATTACCAACACAGGAAGTGCATGAATCCAGTCCATTCATAACCAACACAGGAAGTGCATGAGACCAGTCCATTCACTACCACCACAGGAAGTGCATGAGGCCAGTCTATTCATTACCAGCACAGGTAGTGCGTGCATGAAGCCTGTCTATTCATCATTACCAACACAGGAAGTGCATGAAGCCAGTCCATTCATAACCAACACAGGAAGAGCATGAGGCCAGTCCATTCAGTACAACCACAGGAAGTGCATGAGGCCAGTCCATTCATTACCACCACAGGAAGTGCAGGAGGCCAGTCCATTCATTACCACCACAGGAAGTGCATGAGGCCAGTCCATTTATTACCATAGCAGGAAGTGCATGAGACCAGTACATTCGTAACCAGCACCGGTAGTGCATGAAGTATGTTTATTCATCATTAACAACACAGAAAGTGCATGAGGTCAGTCCATTCATAACCACCACAGAAAGTGCATGAGGCCAGTCCATTCATTACCACCACAAGAAGGGGATGAGGCTAGTCCATTACCTACTACTACAGGAAGTGCATGAGGCCAATCTGTTGATAATTACCAACACAGGAGGTGCAGGAGGCCAGTCCATTCATAACCAACACGGGAAGAGCATGAGGCCAGTCCATTCATTATCACCACAGGACAGAGAGACACAGACAGACACAGAACATTTATATTGCGCTTTTCTCCTGGCGGACTCAAATCGCCAGAGCTGCAGCCAATAGGATGTGCTCTATAGGCAGTAGCAGTGTTAGGGAAGCGCATGAAGTACAGGAAGTGCATGAGGCCGGTCCATTCATTACCACTACAGGAAGTGCATGAGTCCAGTCCATTCATTACCACCACAGGAAGTGCATGAGGCCAGTCCATTTATTACCACAGTAGGAAGTGCATGAGAGGAGTCCATTCTTAACCAACACAGGAAATGCATGAGTCCAGTCCATTCATTACCACCACAGGAAGTGCATGAGGCCAGTCCATTTATTACCACAGTAGGAAGTGCATGAGACCAGTCCATTCTTAACCAACACAGGAAGTGCATGAGGCCAGTCCATTCAGCAGCCTGGGAAAATGGTGACCACTGAGAGTGAATAAAGCAGAGAAGAGTCAGAAACAGGAAGTCTTGCAGTTGGAAGTGGGGATGATGGATGCAGCAGAACAGACTGTGCGGGGAATGGTGGAATATATTCTACTATATGTGTCTATGCCGGGTTACCAGCCCAGAACTTAATAAGGTGAGAGTTTCCTGTTAGCTGAGACCAGGGCTGTCATCAGGAAGGCCTTTCTATTTTGCTTCAAGTAACACTGAAGCGCTTATAAAAAAAAGTAAAAAGTACATAAATCCACAGCGCTTGGTGCTCAGAGCGGCATCTGCAGTCTCACCACAGTGCTCAAGAAACAATAGTTCACAGTGACCATCACCAAAAACAAATCAACAGGTCACTTCTCCATCCAGTCAAATAAGCATATTTATTTGCATTTTAACCTCTTGAGGACCATGGTGGTAAACCCCCCTAGCGACCAGCCTAATTTTACATTAATTGGCCACTGCAGCTTTAAGGCCAAGCTGCAGGGCCGTATACCTCTGCACACAAGTGATCTCCCCCCCCCCCTTTTCTCCCCACCAACAGAGCTCTCTGTTGGTGAGGTCTGATCGCCCCCCTGTGTTTATTTTATTTATAAATATTTGTTTGTTTGTTTTTTAAATATTTTTTGACATTTTCTTTTATTTTTTTTTTCTAAATCCCATCCCTCCCCCCAGCCAGCCAATCACGGCGATCGGCTGTCATAGGTTTCTGCCTATGAGAGCCGATCGCTCTCTTGTCCCCCATGGGGACAGCCGTGTCACACGGCTGTCCCCAGTGTAGCGCTGCTGCTGATCGCAGCGCTGCACATGTAAATACACGGCGGTTTCGCCGTGTAACAGTCTCCCGAGCGGCAATCGCCGCTCGGAGACTGAAGGCGGATCTCAGCTCCGCCCACCAAGCGGGAGATGCGCGCGCACCGTGCGCGCGATCTCCCGTAAACTGCTGCCCCAGGACTTTCCGCCAATTGGCATTAGCTGGTCCTGGGGCTGCCGCCTTGGCCACGCCTACTGGCGTGACGCGGGCGGCAAGCGGTTAAAAAACATCACATATACGAGTATTTACTTCCAGGGTCCTTTTCACAGGGACCCTTAGTAGATAAAAGCCTGTAGTGTATCACAATACACATATATCCAAAATGATCTTAGATAGATGTCAGATAGATTGAGGGATTGAGCCTATCAGTGAGGCGCATTACCAGCAGCTGGGAGATTCAGTGTTCTGAGCCTGCAGTGACATTGATAGATTGATAGCAAGGTAATTACCTATATATTTTGCCCAAAACTCAGTCTCCAGTGTTCCCTGATGACGACGCAAGGCTGAAACTAGTCGGAACTGGAGACTGGGCAATCTATCTGAGATCATTTTGGATATATGTATATTGTGATACACTACAGGCTTTTATCTACTAAGGGTCCCTGTGAAAAGGACCCTGGAAGTAAATACTCGTATATGTGATGTTTTTTAAAATGCAAATAAATATGCTTATTTGACTGGATGGAGAAGTGACCTGTTGATTTGTTTTTGGTGATGGTCACTGTGAACTATTGTTTCTTCAGCACTGTGGTGAGACTGCAGATGCCGCTCTGAGCACCAAGCGCTGTGGATTTGTGTACTTTTTACTTCTGAGACCGATTGTGGATGTGGTTGATCCTGAGCTGCTGGTGGAGCATATACATAAGCTTGAGATTGGATCAGCGCTCGTATTTGCTACAAAAACATAAAAAAAGTCAGATACTCACCTATGGAGAGCAGAGGCTATGGATCTCATATAGCCTTCCTGGTCCTCTCTTGATGTCCTTGTTCCAGTGCTGCGCATGTACAGTGTGTAGCCACCCTTCTTTAAAAGCACTCAGGGAAGCAAGTGCTTTCAAAGCCTTGCAAGAGCTCCTGGAGATGGAATATTTGAATGCGTGGCAGCTCTGGAGCAAGGGGACAGGCAGAGGACCGTAAAAGGCTCTATGAGATCCAGAGCCATCTCTAATGATCCTCCATGTTGGATTGCCTAGTGATGTTATCGGGCAGCTGTAAGCATGCTGTGGGGCCCCAGAACTATCATCTCGGATGGGTTTTCTCTAGTGTCTGTACAAGGCTTTATTAAGTCACTTAGGAAAAACAATAAAAGACACAGCTCAATAAAAGAGCAGTTATTTCTCCAGCCTGGAAGCTGCGCAGAGTCTCCACTGTATGTGGGTGTAATGGTGCACAGCTGGGACGCATCTGCTCAGCTTTTCTCATGTATATTCT
Organism: Hyperolius riggenbachi; assembly: GCF_040937935.1. NCBI lineage: Eukaryota > Metazoa > Chordata > Amphibia > Anura > Hyperoliidae > Hyperolius > Hyperolius riggenbachi. The sequence continues at coordinate 442,552,379 of NC_090649.1, forward strand.
GTATATAATCCTATGTGCTGCCAGGAGTTCATTGCCCTCTTGTAGATGTGTCCAATGTTAATATATCATCCTCAGCTGTGGAGGGAGAGACAGGCATGCTGAATGTGGAGAAATACGGCCAGAAGACTTTTATTCTACAGACAACTCTTCCTCTAAATCCACTCTGGCCACACAATCTACAGTATATAGCGTAGACCGGGAGGCAGTGGCATAGCAATAGGGGAAGCAGAGATTGCAACTGCACTGGGGCCCTCCCTGAAAGGCATCATTATTTCTTTATTGGTCCTGTGCAGATAATTATCACTTCTTTAGATGCTTTGAACAGTGGTAATCATTAACAAACGGTTCCTTATACTGTTCTGGCACCTCTAATACTGTGGTTGTCCTTCGAAGGTTCTGTAGCACCATATTAGTGGTTATGTATGGAGTGCTCGGGGAAAGGGCCCAAAGTAAAAGTTGCAACGGGGTCCAGAGCTCCTTAGCTACACCAACACTGGGAGGAGAACATGTCAGGAGGGTGGGTATCTTCCAGTTTGGTAAGGGGCTTGTAATGTTAAGATCACTACCTGCCTGCCACCAGTGGCGTAGCTAAGGAGTTATGGGCCCCAATGCACTCTACACATAACAATTGATACGGCGCACCCAAACCAGCCAATCGCAATTACAGTGTCAGAGGTGCAAGAAGGGGATGGGGAGCAGTTTATTAATGATTACCACTATTGAAAGTATCTATAGAAGTGATTATTATGAGCACAGGACCAATAGAAAGCTAATACTGCAGCTGAGGGATCACCCCTCGAGGCCCAAGGGCCCTGATGCGGTCGCAACCTCTGCACCCCTATTGCTACACCCCTGCCTGCCACCCCATCTATGTCCTTTGGTGCAAAAAGAAAGAAAAGAGGTAAGACAAAGAAAGGAGAGTAGAGAGAAGAGATAGAATAGAGAGAGAAATAAATGAGAGGACAGATGACAATGGAGTGTAAAGAGGAGAGAGAAATAAAGGTGAGGCCATCACCCCAATCCTACTCTACCAAAGTGAAGTAGATGGGGAGATGGAAGGGGAGGCGTGTCAGCCGCGATCACGATGTGATTCTCATTGTGAAACAGTCGCCATTGTTGCTGTCCAAATGCCCAGGCAGCCAAGTACACGGCTATTGGGGACTGATCGGCACTTCCCCAGACTCCTCTGCTGACTCTTTCCACTGTGGAAGCCCACACACTTCTTTTGGCCCATCCAGCAATCTTCTCTTTCCACCACCTTAGGAGAAACTGATAGGGATCCTAATGGCACAAAAACCTTTTTAATAATATTGTAAAAAGTAAGAAATCAATACAAGCATGAGCTGGAGAAGGAGAGGACATTCTGTGGATTTGACATTTGCAGAGGGAACTATATATGAGAGCACATCTTGTACAAACTCAGTGTAAACTTACGGCCATTGTCTCACTCCAGATCCTCCGCCACTTGCCAGCCGCCAATTAGCCTGCAGTTTATTTCTTAGTTTTGCTCTGAAATGTGTGCAACACATGAGGCTTCAGTTACAAGCCACTAATGTCCAGCCAATCTCATAACAATGCATTAATTGAAGCATTCCCACAGCACAGCCCAGATTGTGTGTAACCGTCCTGCAGAACCAATCCCTTCCACAAATTACAGGCCACAGTTGGGCCCAATCATCTGATGATTACCAGCAGCAGCATCTTCACATGAGCTCCTACACGCCTGTGATATGTGCATGCATGTGCAGGGGACCGTTTATACAATGGCTATTTCTGGCCATTTTGGTACTCAAAGTAAGACATCTGTGTACAACCCCCCCACATTTTTTTAATTAATTTATATTTTATAGTTCTTTCTAAATAAATTGAAGTCATACAACATTGTTCATATCAAGAACAACAACATCTGACCCCCCCCCCCCCCCCAGGCAAAGTAGGCTCAAACTGTCACTGCCACCATGTTTCACAGATGGGACAACAACAACAAAACATGTAAAGCCTTTTCTCAGATCAGAACATAGTTGCGGCTGGTGATGTGTTACAGAGGTAATGTTATGTAATCATAACCAGACTATGCCAGACTAAACATGTGGCTTTCAGTTTTGATTCAAATGCCTCCAGGGTTGGAGCTGTCTTGATTAGGTGTTGCAAGGTGTTTCAAAGGTAGGGGCAGCATGACAGAAGGCTCTGGCTCCAAAGGTTTTGAGTTGGAGTGGTCAAGGTATTGGATCCTTTGATCTAAGGTTGTGGGAGGTGTGACGCAGCTGCAACAAATCCTTCAGGTATCCGGGGCCTAAGTTGTGTAGAGATTTGAATGTTAGTATGCAAATTGTGAAGAGAATTCTCCATTGTATGTGTAGCCAGTGAGGTGAACAAAGGGTTGGTGTTATGTGGCAATGGTGGGGTTGGCTTGTTAACAGCCTTGTGGCAGCATTCTGTGCTAGCTGCAGGTCTTTATTTGGATGGCTTGTATAGAGGGCATTGCAGTAGTCCATGCAATAAGGATGCCATGAAGGCGTGAACTAGGGTTGGAAGATCTACTGGAGGTATGAGGTGCTTAATTTCTGCAATTCAGCTGAGATTTGATTATTTTAATTCCCCAATCCCATCAATCAGTAAACCCAAGCTGTATGCAGTGTTGGTTGCTGGTTCCCTACCCTCAGTGGTGCTGACTGTAGCTGCTTTGCTGCCAGACGCTGACCTCTGATGACAAGAACCTCAGTTTTGTCAGCATTTAGTTTAAAGTGAACTTAAACCAAAAAGTAAAAAAAAAAAGTTTCACTTACCCTGGGCTTCTACCAGCCCCCTGCAGCTGCCCTGTGCTGTCTCTGTACGATCCTCTGGTCCCCCGCCGCAGCTAAGTTTAGTTTGGATTTAATTTTTCTGTGAAGTCTCCCATTACTGAACCATTTTCAGCATGTTAGAAACAGACCTCAGACTGTGCACAAGGCTCTTATGCTGAAATCAGGCATTTCTCATTTACCCAACATAATACTTTTTACTCAGCTCAGAAAGTTTTATTTTTCCCTCTTCCATCCACAGAACATTCTTCTGAGAGCCTTTTGGCTTATCCATGTGGCCTTTAGCAAGCAGTAGATGGCCAGCAGTGTTCTTTCTTGGATAGTATGGTCTGTCTCCTTGCACTGCTCTCATGCACATTACGGTTGTTCCCTGTTCGGTGGTCTCGTCCTGGTGAAGGAGTAGGAACATGGACATTACTGATATACACCTGGAATTTAGTTCCTGGGATGTTAGTCTGTGATTCTTTGAGACCTTTTGGAGTATTGCGTACCTTGGTTTTGGTGAGGTCTTTGGTGGCCACTCATTACTGAGAATGTAACGATGGTGGGTAATTACCTCCATTTTTACTTTTCCAGCCTGGAGAATATCAATAACTTATTCCACAGTTCCTCAGAATCCCTTAATGCTCAAGCCATGATACTCTTCTGCAGAGCTGTGTGGTGAAGATCAGAGCTTGCAGACCTGGTCAGAGATTTCTGTCCTATTAAAAAGGCTGTTCCTCCAAACTACATGCCTGATTAGCACTACGCTGGTGAAAATACCGGATTCTAATTTCTTCTTCCCTGTAGTGATACTCTGATAGGTTTCCTACTTTAAAGAACTGGCGGTGCTGCTCTTTAGCATCGGAGGTTGTTACTACCTCCTCTCTTCCCCCAGAGGTTGCAGAAGCCTGCTAGGCCCTGCCTTAGCTCTGTTCTCCAGGGTCACATGACATAGGGGCAGGGAGCAGAGCGGGTCACATCAGAGGCGGGAGACTCGATGCTGGATGGCCTGGAGTCAGGCAAGCCCTATCAGTGCTGCCTCATGTGTACACAAGGCGTGCTTGTTAATTAGCACATTATAGTAAAGGTGCCCATACACTCGTCAGATTGGCAGCAGATAGATAAGAAATGCATCTGATGATCTATCTGATGCGTTTTTAGAACATTTTTTACCAGGATAGAATTCCAATAGATTTCAGTTTGAAATCTATTGAAATTCGATCTGATGGCATTTTTTTGCCATCAGATTTCCATTAAGGCCAATGCAAACTGATAAGCAATCTCATCAGATCGACCTAAATTTTCCACCCTGCAAGTTCGATGGAAATCCATCGAAATCGATCGAAATCGGCCGTCAATCGGTCGATTGGCCAACCGATTTGCAATCGATTAATCGATCGGGATCGATCGGTCGGCCAGAAAATCGGCTGAGTGTATGGGCTGCTTAAGAGGGCTGTCCGTCACGGGGGAATCTCAAAATTGGTTTTCTGCTCTAAAGAATTATTCACAGCATAAGGGGGGGAACAAGTATTGATATAAAGTTATTGGAAGCGTTAATAACTCAAGTTTCCACTTCACTGAAGCTAAATGATATAAGATTGCCTGCCATAATCATCAGTTTGTCTTGCGATACCATTTGCAGATCATACAAACCAGAGGGGTCTCTTTTTCTTGTAATACCTGCCAAACTCTTCATTTCCTGCTGGTCGTTATCTTGTTCTTCCAGCAATGAGAGAGGTATGGATGAAATTGTACATCGTGTGTGTTTATAATCTTACTTAGAATATATTGCACAATCTGATGGAAAGAGTCTGGAGGGGGGTGGGGAAGCATCTTTATAGAAGCCGCAGATATTTGGCACTGGCAATCTCCTCTTCATCTTACTTATAGGAGATTAATGGAAAGAAGATATTTTCTGATAATTTCCATGTTCACAGATTCCACTCTGCAGCCTCCCTATAGATACAGTATAAATACAGAGACAGGCATGCTGTGCAGGCTGGCAGGGCTGAGCAGGCGCTGGAGTCTATGTGTATTTGTATTGTTTTGACTCCCATACGTGTCCTCTCTCCTTCCCTCACCAGCTGAGCTGCACCCAGTTCCCCTATTGCAGAGTCATCCAGGCCATGTGAGGCCTCCTGTAGTAGTCCTGGATTTTACGTTACAGTCAACAACACAACCATTCGCTCTTCTGGACTCAACTCTCTCCTTCACCTCTCACATCACAAACGTTACCAGGTCCTGCAACTTCCACCTCCATAACACCAACCAGATCCATCCCTTCCTGACTCCGGACACCCACAAACTCCTAATTTATACCCTCATCATCTCCCACCTTGACTACTGAAATGCCCTCCTGTCTAGCCTCCCTTTAAACCGAATTGCCCCCCTTCCCTCCAGTCCATCATGAATGTGGCAGTTAGAATAATTTACTCCTCCCATCGCTCTGCTTCAGTGGCTCCCATCTGTCAATCCCTCCACTGGCTTCCTATCCATTTTAGAATCAGCTTCAAGATAACTATATCCGGCCTACAAATCCATCCATAAGTCTTGCCCAACCTACATTTCTGAACTTTTCCACAGGTCACACCTGGCTACCCATTCTGATCCTCCAGTGACCTATGCCTGACCACCCCACACATTACCCACTGCCATGTGCAACACTAGGACTTCTTTAGAGCTGCTCTTACTTTCTGGAATTTCCTTCCACCATCCCCTCTTTCAAAACCTTCAGGCAAGCCCTCAAAACGCAACTGTTCACACTGGCCTTCCTGCCCGCACAAATGCTCTAATTATCTCTGCTGAGCACCCATTTATTGGTCCCCTACTTATTGTGTCCCTACCACCACCATTTAGGAAGAGCGTGGCAGAGATGGAAGACTTTATGAAACAAGGACCTGATTCCACAGAAGTGGCCACCATCGTGAGATGACTCTGCGCACTGGTAATGTGATGTTATTTAGGTATGAAGAATATAGCAGAGATGGAAGCCTCCATGAAACAAGGACCAGGTCCCACAGAAGTAGCTAGCGTGGTGAGACGACTCTAAGCACTGGTAATGTGATGCTATAGGTAGGAAGAACATGGCAGAGATGGAAGCCTCCATGAAACAAGGACCAGGGTCCATGGAAGTAGCCAGCATGGTGAGATGACTCAGAGTACTGGAAATGTGATGTTAATTAGGTAGGAAGAATATGGCAGAGATGGAATCATGTAGAGGAACATCAAGATCAGGTTTACTTTCAGCCATTCAAAGATGAAGAGAACAGGAAACAAACAAACCACAAAAGCCATGATATGTGGTGGTGTCCCCGGAACTTCCTACATAATATACACCAGACGCCACATGGAGTGAGCCTCTTCCCATAACACACCACACAATTTATCTCACCTATTTATGGCTCTAAGTCAGAGTCTCCAGGGACCGAAGCGGTCACAGTTATGGACTGCGGTTAGCTGTGGTTATGTCTGAAGTCCAAGATCACCATCCCTTATACTTACTTATTAGTGTCCCTGAGGAGGAAGATATTAAGTATCTCATCATTTCACCGTTTTCTGATCATTGACAACAGAGCAGCCACAATTCCCTTATCCTTACTGCTTACTCTAAGTCCCGGGGCCATGTCTTGTAATTGTAATTGGGGTATGTCATGGTTGGTTGAGTGGTGGTGAAGTGAAAGCTTTCTTGGCCTACGCCCAGCACAACCCTGGAACATCACTGCTGCTGAAGGTTAGTAGGAGCTTGTAGGCTTCTTTACTCACAGAAGGATATAATGTAAAACCCCCGTTATCCAAAACTCAGTTAACCAGAAGCCTCAAACAAGCAGAAAAAAAAATCTGGACTTCTTTATACAGTAATAAACCTCAGTTACATTAAATTAAAGGATACCCAAAGTGACATGTGACATAATGAGAGAGACATGGGTGTGTACAGTGCCTAGCGCACAAATAACTATGCTGTGTTCCTTTTTTTCTTTCGCTGCCTAAAACAGTTAAATATCAGGTATGTAAGTGGCTGACTCAGTCCTGACTCAGACAGGAAGTGACTCTGGTGTGACCCTCACTGATAAGAAATTCCAACTATATAACACTTTCCTAGCAGAAAATGGCTTCTGAGAGCAAGATAGAGATAAAAAGAAGAATTTATTATCAGTGAGGGTCACACTGTAGTCACTTTCTCAGGACCGAGTCAGCCACTTACATACCTGATTTTTAACTCTTTCAGGCAGAGAAAGAAAAAAAAGGAACACAGCATAGTTATTTGTGCACTAGGCACTGTACACACCCATGTCTATCTCATTATGTCACATGTCACTTCGGGTATCCTTTAAAGTAAACCTCCAGACTAAAAATCTACTCAGCAGCACTGAAAAGGCTTGGTGTTTCTTTAACAGTTTCACAGCATCAGAATGTACTGTAGTTTTTCTTACCCAAGCCTCATTTTTAGCTGCACAGAAGCTAAGCTCCGCCCCATCAAAGAAAACTGCCTGGGCATTTTTCTCTTGATACTGTGCAAAGTATGGTGGGTTTCTGATGTTGTTCCCATTCTGCTGTTTTGGCACAAATTTGTTTTTGTTTTTTTTATTTTGAATTTGAGATTTGCAGCTGGGAGGGGTGATCAGGACACAGGACAGTTGGAACCGTGTCTCATGCTCCCTGTCACCTCCTTTCAACAAAAAAGATGGCTGCCCTCACGAAATCACAAACATTTGCCTGTTCTTTTAAAAACAGGGTAGGTAAGAGATTATATTACCTATTTTAATTAACTAATGTAACTTAATGACATTATGTTTGTTTAGGCTGAAGTTCCTCTTTAAGCTTGCCCTTTGTCCTAATTTGTTTTTAATTACTGTATTTCGACTATTAATACAGAGTTTCTGGTAAGTATAGCGTGTGGAGTATAGATTTGATCAGAGACAGATCTGTCTCTTAGTTGATCTGCCCATACTGTTCATTACTAGATGTATGGGCACCTGCAATCAGTGTTCTGGGTTGGTGGAGTTCCACTATCTGCAGATGTTCGAGTATGAACTCATGCCTGAAGATGTGCCATTTACTACCTCCCCTCAGTCTATGGTATAACAAAAGAAGGAATAGCCCGGACTGGCTTTACCGATCGGCACAACTCAGAAATGATATTTCCCATGAAATAAAGTCAGGCTAGTAAAGGTGAGTAAATGGGATGTTTGGCAAATAACCCTAAATCCGACATTTTAGCCGCTAGGATGAAAAGCAGCTCCTCCCGATCTGTTATTATTGGGAAGATGAGGATAATCAGAGGCAGCTGTGTGTACAGAACAGAGTTTATGAATCTGATTATCCAATTACCATACCCCATCCGCAGCTCCCCAAGCCCTGGGAAAGTGGAGGCTGGCCAGCTTCAGTTCCCAGCAGGGTGGCACATTGACCCATCACAGCAAGCTCCTGGCATGAGTCCTCCTGACTTATAACAAAGTCTGCGGGGGGTATAGGAACCCCCCTCCTCCCAGCAGTCAGCTCTGTCCATCCACACAGCAGAAATAATGATTTAGAAGGAACATCACAACAGCCCCAGGAGTCCCAGGGTGTCAGGATCTAACAGGCCTGGCGTGTGATGGAGTATGTTACCAGCCCATCTGTGCCACAAGGCATCAGTCCCAGCATTCATCACTGCTGCGCAGCACATGGCTCCTGTAATCTGGCCGTGGATGGAGTCAGGCACAAGCAATTTACAGATCAGCTAATGTGTTGTTTGTAATTGTCGGATGTTCTGGCCTGCGGCGGCCACACCAGGCCTGGCGTGCGTTGGGCCTTCCAGTTCACAGTGGAATGAAATGTCCTATCCATCATTTCCATAAAGCACCATCTTGCTCTATGTACGGAGCCTCACTGAGCGTCATGTCAGTACGTCCCTGATCCACTCACTCCTGAGGGCCCTTTCACAGAGGTGCCTGGCTCTTCTACTGACCACATATGCTATTGCTCTGTTGTCATTGCCTGATGAAGCGGGATCAAACCTGCGAAACGTGTTGCATTGCCCCCGGAGTATGTAAATAAACTTGTTGTATTTGACAAACACATTGGCAATTTTTGTGTCTGCTTGGCGGAGGTCATGTTTTAAACTTTTTAGATACTTTTATCCTTTTGGTGCCTCTGTATCCATACTACGCTATATCAAGTCTTCCCCTGGTGTAGGGGTTTTACCCCCTTTTTTTCTCATCTACTGAGAGCGCTCTGCACTGAGCTGGAGGAGAGTCTATTAAAGGCCTTTGCGCTGGTTCACAATGTCCTAAAAATTGTGAAAAAAATCCATTCTGTTAAAAATTTAGCAGAATGGATCCCAAAGGATGCAAGCAAATCCTATATTATTCAATGGGATCGGTTCAGATCAGTCCATTTGAAACTGATCCGTTCCCGTGCTGAATGGACCTCTAGTATAGGCGGTCTGCGATAATTCTGGATTGTGGGGTGCGTTGTACTAATGGTACAGAAGTCACAATGAAAATCTGATGCCCATTCAAAACTGATACGTTTGATGGATCAGTTTTTACCTGTATCAGATTTTGATTCAAGCAGTGTAAAACGGTCCGTTCACACAATGCATGCTGCATTGCGGTAAGATAGCAATGCAATTGTGCCGACTATACAGTGAAGCATACAGTACAATGAAAGTATATTTTTTCATTATTTTCATTTCTTTCATTATTATCTATGTGATCCATTGGTATGGATATATATGTTATGATTCACTATGCTGATGTCCTTCTCGTACTACATATTTGCAGATCTTGGTTAATTAGTGTAACATTCACTATTTTCTTAAATCTTCTTAAGCGGGGTCTCGCCTTAAGCTTGGTTGTGTGGCCGGCTCTCCTTTTGGCCTGCGTGCGCAGAGATCTGCTGTTCCCTCCCCTATCCGCCCCTTTATCCAATCCCCTTCCCGGGTCTCTGTGCGTGGGGCTTTGATGGGAGCGGCCACACAGGGGCGCCGACAAAGGGGGCGGTGCCGGGGGGCGCGACTTGCGCCCTGGCTTCCACCCCCTGCCTCTTACTGTCGGCGCTCACCTAATGCGGAGGCCTGGGTCGCACTTTGGGCATGCGTCGCCCACGTCACTTCCGCCATTGGTCCTAGCTACGTGGAACGCAGAAACCGCGCCCCTTGGTGGAGCGCGGCGGACGCACTTCCGCGGACACGCCATTTATGGCGTGGGGCGACACCACTGCACCCACAGGCAGTCTCTGCACGGCTAGGTGCCCTGAAGAGCCGGGTATCCCGGCGAAACCGGTCGGCCTACACTCCATCTCCACCGCTCCCTTATCATCCAGCTCTGCTGGCCTTCACATCGCTGGTTTTGACGACCTGGATGTTTTACCACCACAGTTCCAATGAGGAAGTTCCTCCACAAGTACAGGCCTGTACCAACGTTGTGGTAGCTATACTACTTTACTGCATCCATGCTTTGTGGGACTGTGCTGTTTTGGATCCATGAAGATGTTGCGATTGGGCATCTGAGCCAAGTGAATTATTGATGTACAGACCTACTGTTTGCGGGGTGGATGCTGCGAGTGGGCATCACCGCAATACAGTCTGAGTAACATATACTGGGTGAACCGTTACCTATATCTCCCAAATCGTATAAAACCTTGTGAACATGGTGTTTACCTGACTGCATGTCTCCGCACTTTGTCGTGGATGCTACTATTAGAACTGTATATACACCTATACTCAATATTAACCTGGGCCTAATTTGAACACAATAGGCCACTATATGGATACAGCTATTTGGACTACCAATCTAGCCTTCCTGTATGATGGTTCTTGATACTAATAGGGTATAATACAGCAACTGGATAGGGAGCGGTGTGACCTAGCAGACTGTGCCTTAATAACTGCCTTGTAATATGGGTTTTTTTATGTGTTACTATTTGATTTTTTAAAGTGTTAAAATAAAAACTTTATATATTTTTTATAAAAAACTCCATGACTCATTGAGTGTTTTGACCTGCAGACCCTTGTCTGCTTCCTTTACAATGAAAGTATGCCTCACTGCCACTGTAAAAGCGTTTGTTGCCCAGGAAGTGCACACAGTGGCATAGCAATAGGGGATGAAGAGGTTGCGACTGTACTGGGGCCCCTGGACCAGGGTGCCCACTAGGGACCATCCTTCCTCCATCTTATTAGCTTTTCATTGGTGCTATGCTGGTAATGAACACCTCTATATGTGCATTGCATGGTGGTAACAAGCTGTTTCCTTACGCTGATTACACCTCTTGGACACCACAGCTGTCTTTAGTTGGTTTTGGGGCTCCATATCAGTACAGTGGTTAGGGCCCCATGTAGGTCTTGCTCTGGGCCCCCCGCTCCTTAGTTATGCTACTGAGTGCACAGCATGCTGACTATTACTCCACTGGAAGCCACCGTACCAGACTCAATGTGAAAGCACCATAGCAATATCATTGCACCGCAAATGCAACGGGCACAGTGTGAAAGAACGCCTAATGCTCTTCATCTCATAGGAAACACAAGTAATGAGCTAAAAGAGAAAAGTCTGCCCAGACCATAAAAGTCTGAACTACGCCTCACATAGGAAGGGGAATCATCTGAAGCCCCGCCTCCCTGACAATGCGCCGCTGGTGGGTACAAGAGCTATTCAGACAACCCCTTGCTCTGTGGGTCCAAAGGAATATGCATCTTCATGGTCATGTTTAATCATCCAGAAAATGGAGTAAGTGACCTGTGTCTAGATATTCTTTCAATGACAGTTTCAGAAGAATATGATCCCAGCTAAACACTAATAACAATAAATGTGAATAATTTTATCACTATGGATGCCCTCCTCTCAACCAGGTCTAACCAACCATGCAGAAACCACCAATATTCCATCCAGAGACAATAAGGGCCTTCCAGTATGGTCAGTTCAAAGCACAAACTACCATCCATCCCCCGCACCACAGCTGTGGCACCATGGTGGGGCATCAGCTTTTTGGATAACAGCTGTCTATAGGCTGGCAACCTTCTATCAATAGGCTGCAGTCATGGCAACTCTGAAGAGAGTACCGTAGTTCCCTTAGTAGATAAGCTGTACACAGAAAATCTAACACACCATCTTGTGGCCACAATGCTAACTGCAGGAACAATAAAAAGATAGCACAATGTTTCTGTTAGGCTGAATTTACCTGGAGATGGCAGTTAAGGTGAACCCGAGGTAAAAATAAACGGATGAGATAAGTAATTGTATTTATCCTCCTACTCCTAAAAATTACCCCCCTTTTTTTAGATGTCCCTTGGTTTTATTTTATATTTAAATATATATAAAGTAGATTAAATGTTTTGTTGCCTCTGCTCAGTAGCAACCTAATAAGCGTCCCAGAGAAAGGTCAATACTTCATGAACGTTATCTCCCTCTGCTCTCAGAAGTTATATTCTGTCAGGAAAACTTTGATGGCTATAATTAGCTTATCAGTGATGTTTACAATATTCCAGAAAATATATCAAGAAGATAGATGCTGTCACTTCCATACCTAAAATGAACTCTTTTAGGCAGCAAAATAAAACAAGTAAAACAGCCTGGTTATTAATGTTAATGGTTCGCACTGTACATACACACATATATATATATATAGAGAGAGAGAGAGAGATAGAGAGAGAGAGCTTTACTATTAAAATTATCCAGTGTACCCTCCCTTGACATCATGTAGTGCCAGCTCTCTGCATGTGACTAAATTATACATTGGTAGCAAATATCAAACTTGTTGGGTAGAGAGCAGTTTGAGGAAGACATGTTCCTTAACCTCTTGAGGACCAGTGGTCTATACTCTCCTAGCGACCAGGCCATTTTTTACAATTGGGCATTTCACAACTTTTGATGCTTTTTGTTATTTTGCTCGGTCATACAACTTTACCCCCTTTTCTTCTCACAAATAGACCTTTCTTTTGGTGGTATTTGATTGCTGCTGCAATAGTTTTTTTTATTATAAAAAAATAAATAAAAAGAGTGACGTTTTTACATTTATTAATCCCCCCTCCCCCTTTAAATTGTCTACACTACCTTACATACACTACTACACTACACATATTTAGACATATGGCTATGTCAGGGATTAGATTGTGAGCCCCTCCGAGGGGCAGTTAATTGACAAGGCTTTTCTCTGTACAGTGCTGCACAAGATACCAGCGCTATATAAATATTTTTTTTATGGATAAATAAACTAACCAGCCTGCCAGCGCTGATCAGCCGCTGGCAGGCTGCTTGCTGTGCCCTGCTGTGTTTACAGACGGGCGCGAGCTCCCGTCTACTCTCGCTCCCTTCTACTCTTGCTCCTCGCGAGATGACACTATATGGTGGCGCTGAGGAACAGCGGAGCCATTCTGCCGCTGACGATCGGCGGTCGGCAAGTGCTTAAGAGACTGGACAGAGATAAGCCTTGTAGAAAGGCTAGACGGTTCTTGACTGAGTCAACCACTCAGGTTAGCCTCTGCCCAGAATTTAGTGCGCATACAGAATGTGTCTTTACCCTGTAACCTAGGGATGTGTCTGTAATAGCCTAGACTCTAAATTGTTGTTTGAGGGATTGCGTCACAATCTCATGTGTGTACCAGGCTACAGACTAAGAAGAATTGGGTAACAATACTTACCTGCCCTGTGCACCTGGCCTTTTTGGTTTTGTGCAGCAGAGTAATGGGTTCAAAGGAAAATTCAGCCAGGCCCTTGCACCCACTACGCCCTAGGCACTTATCTAGATTGCCTAGCGAATTATGTGGGTCTGGATAGAAACGTCAGTGAAAGAAGCTGAGTTTTGTAGTTAGAGAAGAGGTATAATTATTTTCCTGCATTACGTAACTAATGTTGGAACAGAGGCTGAATCCCCCCTCAATCCTGTTTACCCCAATGCCACACGTTACATAGCAGCCACGGGAGCAGGAGATGAATACGATTTCATGGTCACAGTGACAGGTTCTCTCTGCATCAAAAAATACATTTTTGTTGCAATTTTTTTTGTTGTGATTTCTTGAATATTTGATATGAACTGTTCTTCTAACACGTATAGAATTAGTTGGGTGTAGCGGAAAACCACCAGCACAGAGAGCATCTTACAGGCTGCAGCTAGTGGCGCACGGTGCAATTTCCCGTCAGATCCGTGGGATGAATCGATCATTTCCAACATGTCCGATCTGCTCCTGATCAATAATGGAATCAATTTTTAGATCACTACTGCACGACATTGACTCCTTTATCGACTAGGAGCCGATTGGACATGCTTGAAATTATCGATTCAACCCGGAAAATTGCATTGTGTGTACCTAGTGTCCTCAAGCAATCGCTGAGGATTAACTGACCGATCAGCCGTAAACATTTCTGGTAATGAGCAGGAGAGAATTTGCGCAGCCGGGGTAAGATGTGATTGGGAACAGTAGTCTGAGTAATTAGTGTAATCGCCATGTACGCCAGCGACACGCTGAACGCTCGCAGGATAAGCATTGCTAAGAAGTGACCCTGGGAGGGATAATCAGCCGTCTGCTTAGAACTCAGAGAACTCTGTGATCTGAGCTCCAGCCTGTGATTCCCACACACCCCGAGGGAGGCTACGTCTGGGAAAATCCTCTGTAGCCGAGCCAGAGCCGAAACAGCTCCCAATCCGCCCAAGCCTACGTCTCCCCCCCCCCCCCCCAGCAGTCTGGGGGCTCCCTTCTCCCCCTCCCCACCTCACTAGCAGCCTGGAGGCTCCACTCACCTCCCCACCTCACTAGCAGTCTAGGGGCTCCCTTCTCCCACCTCCCTTCCCATTAGCAGTATGTGGGCTCCCTTCTTCCTATCCCCTCTTCTTCCCATCTCACTTGCAGTTTGGGGGCTCCCTTATCCTCCCCCCTCTACACACTAGCAGTCTGGGAGCTCCCTTCTCCCCCTTCCTTTCCATTAGTAGTCTGGGGGCTCCCTTCTCCCCTCCGCTCTTCTTCCCACTTCTCTAGCAGTCTGGGGGCTCCCTTCTCCCCCTACTCACTTGTAGTCTGGAGGCTCTCTTCTCCCCCTCCCCTCTACACACTAGCAGTCTGGGGGCTTCCTTCTCCCCCTCTACTCTCCACACTAGCAGTCTGTGGGCTCCCTTCTCCCCCTCCCCACTAGCAGTCTGGGGGCTTCCTTCTCCCCCTCCCCACTAGCAGTCTGGGGGCTTCCTTCTCCCCCTCAACTCTCCACACTAGCAGTCTGGGGGCTCCCTTCTCCCTCTCCCCACTAGCAGTCTGGGGGCTTCCTTCTCCCCCTCCACTCTCCACACTAGCAGTCTGGGGGGTCCCTTTTATCCTCCACACTAGTAGTCTGGGGGCTCCCTTCTCCTCCTCCCCCTCTCCACACTAGCAGTCTGAGGGCTCCCGTCTCCCCTTCCACACTAGCAGTCTGGGGGGCC
The DNA here is from genome assembly GCF_040937935.1 of Hyperolius riggenbachi. Taxonomy (NCBI): domain Eukaryota; kingdom Metazoa; phylum Chordata; class Amphibia; order Anura; family Hyperoliidae; genus Hyperolius; species Hyperolius riggenbachi. The sequence continues at coordinate 442,567,543 of NC_090649.1, forward strand.
CCCTTCTCCCCCTCCACTCTCTACACTAGCAGTCTGGGGGGGTCCCCCCTTCCCTCTCCACACTAGCAGTCTGGGGGCTCCCCTCTCCACACTAGCAGTCTGGGGGCTCCCTTCTCCCCCTCTCCTCTCCACACTAGCAGTCTGGGGCTCCCTTCTCCCCCTCTCCTCTCCACACTAGCAGTCTGGGGCTCCCTTCTCCCCCTCTCCACACTAGCAGTCTGGGGTCTCCTTTCTCCTCTTCCCCTCTCCACACTAGCAGTCTGGGGGCTCCCTTCTCCCCCTCTCCTCTCCACACTAGCAGTCTGGGGCTCCCTTCTCCCCCTCTCCTCTCCACACTAGCAGTCTGGGGTCTCCCTTCTCCTCTCCACACTAGCAGTCTGGGGGCTCCCTTCGCCCTCTCCACACTAGCAATCCGGGGGCTCCCTTCTCCCCCCCCCTCCCCTCTCCACACTAGCAGTCTGGGGGCTCCCTTCTCCCCCTCCCCTCTCCACACTAGCAGTCCGGGGCTCCCTTCCCCCCCCTTCACAGAGCTCACAAGAAATCTTTTCCTTATGAGAAAATTGTTACACAACTCACAGAAAATCACAGAGGCCAAATTAATCTGCTTTACTGTGTACTAGACAGGAATGTAACAACAAGTCATGGCGCTTCCCAGCAAAAAGACCTACACCAAGTGGTCACCTCGCAAATAGTGTTGAACTTGAACTTTGCATAATCATCATTTTGCACCAAAATTCAAAATTAAGTTGCAAAATTGTAATGCGAAATTCATAATAAATTTTGCTCATAAGGGTAACTATGCTCTAGAATTTGAGAATTACTCATAATTACACGAAAAATGCAAAATTTGCTTCTTTGGGAACAAGTCAAAAAAAATTTGTTTTCAAAAAAAGTGTAGTTTTTAACAAAATCGATTTTAAAAAATGTAAAGAAAAAATGGCTTATAAACTTGGTAAAATGATTTTTTGCTGCGGCACACTTTAGCAACTTTCTGTTCTGGGACATGACTTTCACATACCGTATAAACTCGCAAATAACCCGACTCACGTTTAAGCCGAGGTACCCACTTTTCTTTTAGAAACCAGGAAAAAGTGATTGACCCATGTATAAGTCCCCCTTTCCATTATAGCTCCTTGCACAGTAGCCAGATGTACCCCCAGTACAAGTCAGCCCCCCACCCCATTACCAGATGTGCCCCAAAGATGATACAGCTGTGTATCAAGATGCCACTAGATGGCGTCAAAGATATGAGACACAGCGATTGCCACACAGGAATAATCCCCGATCACTGCACCGCTGACACATTGCTTGCACGCTCCGCTCCACAAGCCAGGGGACACAGGTATTCTTGAGCAGCGCACTCTGCACACCATGTTGCAGGGGATATGGGGCACGGACACAGAAGAGAACCAGCTGGCTAGAGCAGGATCACTAGTATACGATCCTTACACTCTTCTGCCAGTAACCAAACCCACTCCACCATCCATTCTGCTACACTGACTCGCATATAAGCCGAGGGGGTACATTTTCAGCACATTTTCTGTTTTGAAAAATTAGGCTTATACACGAGTATATAATGTAATAATTTGCTTCGCTAAAGATTCCAGGACGTGAGAGTCACATTCTGCACTAATCCCGCCGACGCAGGCTTGTGAGCGTGCATGTGTGTGCCCCCCCCCCCCCATAGTTCCCGTGCATGCACATATGTGCACCAGTTTCAAAGAGAATGATTGCTCTATAGCAGCAATAAATTTTGAATCAGAATAACACTATTTATTGGATAACTTAAAAAATTAAGAGTAAGCTTTCGGCTGTGCAGACTTCTTCAGACTTCAGTTTTGTTTTGGCTTTTGGATTGAAGTATGAAGAAGGCTGCACAGCCAGGCTAAAGCTTACTCTTATTCTTTTACGTTAGCCAATAAATGGTATCATCCTGATTCAAAACTTCTTGCTTATGCTTATGGCTACCAATGTACAATACTCCACTGCTACCTCTATAGCAGCAATCATCCATTTAGGCTAGTAACACAACAGGCAGAAACGCATTATTTATTGCCGCTAGTGAAAGTCTGTGGGCCTCTTGTAAAAACACATATGTGTGTTTTACATTGCTTTACAACTTGCTGCATAGTTTTCAAAAACACACGTATAATGGACATAATTTATCTCAACAGAGACACAGAGGAATGCGTTTTTACAGGCGTTTTTTCTTTAAATATGATACTGTATTTTTCAAACCACACAGTGCAGGAAACGCATAGCCTAGCGTGCTCCCAGCCTAAAAGGGTTTTTTTTTTTTAAAGTTAAAAAGTTTAAAGTGACAGTGTAACATTAAATTATAGTGTCCCCCCCCCCCCCCCCCATGCAGTTAACAATTAACCCCTACCTAACTAATTAAGCCCTTGTGTCACCTATGCTTGACCTTAAAATCCATGGACACCTGTAATGGCTGCCGCCTGTAGTGATTGGATGCAATCGCTAGGGCAACGGTTCAGGACCCAGCACTGTTTAGATGCATCATTGAGTTGTTTCCTAGCGATGTCTGTATGATGGCTCAGCCTGCTGCCGCTGAAATTACAGGCAGCATTAAATACTATTTCCCCTCCGAGTCGTAGCGACTCGAAGGGAGAAGTAATTCAAGGCCGGCGATCGCTGGCACCCGAATTACATTTAAAATCCCCCTGTGCCGCTATATTACATCTGTGGTGGTGCCCAAGTCAGGCGCTACACGGGATGGAGAGTGCACTGAAACAACCTGTCTCAAAGCTACATGCCCAACTAGTGGTGACATATGGCACGTATGGTATCATTTTAATCAGGATGAGCCAAATAATGTATTTTGAGGTGTTTTATAACTCTGGCTCTTGTCATGTGAAAATTAGGAAGGGTGAAACATGAAAAATGTGTCATTTTTGCGTTTACGCCTATCTTTACCCAATAAAATGCCTGTAAAATTAAACAATTCCTGATAAAAAATATTACCCAAAGAAATCCTAGATTGTCCTTAAAGAAAGCCAAAATTGTCAGAAATCTTAAAGTGTACCTAAGATGAAAAAGTATTCATACATATCTGGGGCTTCCTCCAGCCCCCTTCAGGTCGTTCGCTCCCTTACTAGGCCCGGATTTAAATCACAGGAGCCTATAGGCACATATGTCCTGGCAACCTAGACTTTGCCCTCCATGACTCTACAAACCGCAAGTGTGCTGGCTGGCCCAATGGCGCTTACTTCCCTTTCCAGTCATACTAAGCTACAGGTGTCTCTTAGCATTCGGTAACCAGAGGAACCCTAAGTATTAAGTAGCTAGTGGTGCCCCCGACTGGAGGGAAATATCATCAGCGGTATGACGAGAGCAAGGTGAGTAACCTCCCATTTACGTTCTGCTCCAGAAGGAGGGTGGGAGTCACTAGTAGAGGGGAGTGAGCAGCCTTCCATTGTCAGGTGCCTGTCCCTCGCTGTCCTCCCAGGCTGCCGTGATCCTCCGCTGTCCATCCTAATAAATCTGTCAGTCGGGGCCAGTTGGCGCATACTGCACATGCGTGGCCTGGCCCTGCGCTCGTCTCTGATCTGAATTTGGAAGTGGGTGATGCCAGAATTGTTGGAGCTGAAAGCAGATTCATCGGATGAGGAGAGGAGGGATGGGAATCAGTGGGGGAGCAGTAATAAGTATCAGCCACATAATAATCCTACAACTCATGATATGTGTACAGACCTTCTCCCCAGACAGACATAACGCTCTGTACAGAAGACGCAGCGTTCTGCGTGGCGCTGGCTGACGACGACTCTAAAATTTAATAATCATCTTTCAAAGAATTATAATCTGCAGAGGTGAAGGGCAGGAACACTGACGGAAACACAACTATTTCTCATACTGAAGATGATGAATCAGTAAAAGAGAATGGATTTTATTTTACGCTGGTGGCATTATTCCTTAACACATGACGTGGGAGCATGGAGCATCTGATTGCTGTTTCCTCATCTCCTCCCCATGGAGACATCACATGACCTCTGCAGGACTTGTACGCAGTTGTCATGTGACACTCAGCGATTCCTTTGCAGCTTCCAGGATAAGGCCGGTTGGCCCCACCACTGTTACACGTTCTCCATGGATTCACAATTCATTGCTGTGTTCTTGTGCTGCACGTCAGATGGATCCTCAGGAATCGTCAGCCTGTGTAGTATGGGTCATCACGGGTGTCAGAAGAAGAGCAGATATTGTCTACAGGAACAGATGTTACTACACAAGCTGACAACATCTGGCGTCCCTCCACGTCCTTGTCCACTGAGCTGTACGGCAAACAGGAGTGAGATAATGGGAGTGTCTGGATGGGAGCAGACCATTGGAAGCTAGCTTGAATACACCCCTTGCAGATTGTCCTCCAGGGCCATACTGTGGCCTTCTCAACATCCACACCCCTCAGCACCAGCGCCGATGTCCAGGGTGGAGAAGGCAAACAATTTGTGCTCTTCCCCAGCAGCTAACTGACTTTATTTCTTTCTGTGCTAGGTGAATAGAAACACATGGCCAAGAGGCTTTCTAGGTCTCCAGACCCCACCCATCAGGGATGAGGAAGTCAGGCCATAACAAGCCAGACCGCTCCAATCCATAATGTCAGCTGTTTGCTTGCTCCAGGGATCGATACTCTGTGGGCCAGGGAAGTGGCGGATAATCCATGAACATATTATATAGCCCTTCTGTGGCTGTATTACGTATGAGCCCTCTACCATGGGGACAACAGTGCTGAGCGCTATTACTGACAAGCAAATCTCACGTGATGTCTGGCTCATTTTCATCACCCAATTTATAACACTGAGATGTACTAACGGTTGCACACAAATGACTGTTGCAATTCTTAATGGCCCAGGTCCAAGTTTCGTATAATCTGCACATAAATCGGAAATATTAGCATCTCATTCATACATCACATATAAATAAAAGATGAATGTACATCACATATAAACCAGATACGGTATATGTACTCTCTCCCGGGCTGATGGGAAATGGGACGTTAACCATCACAGCAAGATGGCTTCCCCCTTGTAGACATGTATGAGAGAGGTGCAATGGGCTGCTGTTTGACTTTTGGGTAGTGAGGTGAACATGAAGAGATGCTGATGACCGGAGTATGATGAGACAGTATAGGGATCCCTGTGTGTGTTGCTTCAGCAGCTTTATAATTTGCACAGAAAGTGGATTATGAGACTCCTCACCGAATATCGGACAATTACTGAATCTCCTCTTGAAAACTGCTGGATCACTTCTATGGTCCCAGGTTCTCCGGCTCAGATGAAGCTCAGGGATTCCGTGGTGATTGGAAATGTTCAGCAGAATAGAGTAGTGCTGTTCCAGCACACGTTCGGGGGACTCGGGCTACTATTTTTACCATGGAGGGGAGGCAGAAAAGGCTCTAAAATGACATAACCACAGTTGTTCTGACCTCTGAACTCACTGCTGAGCTTCAGATGTGTTTACATGGATGAACATCTGATATGCCCAAGCCAAGAAATAGTTATCCTCAAGCCCCAACACACAAGATTACTCTGCAGCCAATGGGAACAATATCCTGTGATTTGTATCATTCTTAGCACTTGGCAAATTATGTCCTCATCCAACAACCATCATACAGAGCTCTGGGAAGTCCTGTCCTCACCCGACAACCGTCCACCAGAGCTCAGAGAAGTCCTATCCTCACCCAATATCCATCTACCAGAGCTCAGTGAAGTCCTATCCTCACCCGATAACCGTCCAACAGAGCTCAGAGAAGTCCTATCCTCACCCAATATCCATCCACCAGAGCTCAGTGAAGTCCTATTCTCACCCGATAACCGTCCAACAGAGCTCAGAGAAGATTTCTGGCAAGAAAAACCTCCTGCCAGAAGCCACCAGCTAGGATACACAAGAGAAGACTTGGCGGTCACACGTACCTTTCACGTACTACAGGTCAAGCTATTGCCGCCCCCTTTGCTTACGGCTATGACAATTTCCAGATGTCAAAGAATAATTGTAGTGGGCACTAGAGATGCAAAATAAGATGTCAATAATTTTGTCTCACATGCAAATTAGTTGCAGCTTGGAATTGGGCCAGTGAAAGGTGGTTGACTAGTTGCCTCTCAGATATGGGTGGGAAATTACCTCTGGGATACATGGAATTGAATCCATCAAAGAGCCTATTAAAGAAGTTATCTAATGTTCTCATTTATCATTTGCCAATATAGATCTTCTGTTTCGTAATCTCATTCAAAATCCATCATAGTCTGTAGCTCTGAGCTTTTTATTACATCACCTGCAGCCCAGTTATCACATAACAATGTAACTGTCAGGATCCCTCCTGTAGCGTGTTCTGTCCGTTGCAGTGGAGCTGCAAACGGACAGTTCTGGCTTATCTGCTTGGATTTGGTTGTGCATTCGCAATAAGTCTCATTGTCATTTGCAATCGCTCTGCAGTTCAGGGCAGCTCAGGATGCTGTCATCATTCCACCAATTGCTTGCTGCAGCCAGATTACTTTGAATTTCCTGCATGCATGTTGTTGCATAATACTGCATGTATTTGTTATGAAAGTCCTTTGCATTCACAGGCACCTAGCAGATCAGACCAGCTCATGGTTTAGTAATTACCATTCAGCTGTGTGGGAGTTTGCATGACTGCATCCATTGGCTGATGTCCACATAAAAGTCTGTTTCCCATTTCAGACTCTGCCCGACATAGCGGTCAGTAGTACGCTGGTCTGCTGGGCACTTTGTCACTCTGTATAGATCTGTTATTGTAGTTCAACGCGACCTTATTACTTGTGCTTTAGCTAGTCCTTGATAAATATATATGCAGACTTGGTAATATATATTTATCCGTTAGTTGACCCGTTTGTTATTTTTCTGTATTATTTTTTATTGCCTTGTTTTCATGCCTGATGGACGTTCGCTGCATCCGCGGTGGGTCAGTGAAGTCCACTATCCTGATAGCTTGGATTCTGCCATCACCACGTTAGTGACTGGTAGTATTCCTGCTACTCTAGTTTCTGGGAACGTAACTATAGGCTGCGGTTGCTATTAGTTACGTTCTTTCCTGTAGTCTTGCCTGTGTGGATGCTTCCTGGTGACTGGTTGTTAACCTGCTTGCTCTGCTTCTGTGGACATGACTGTGAGCTGCGGTTGCTACTAGTTACGCTCCAATCTATAGTCCTGTCTTGTACCTGCCTGAATGCTTGCTATCGCTAGGGCAGCGCTTAGTCTTGCAAGCGTTCCGTCTGTCTTTCTTGTATCTGTTTTGTTACTTAGCCAGAGGCTCAGACGGCATCCGCCCTGGGCAACAGTCAGTCAGTCAGTCTGTATGTTCGTTCTTTTTCTGGTTAATCAGACCATAGGCAGCACAACATCGCACTGCGCTGCCATTGTGTCTTATTTGTAGCAATATCGGAACCTGTGTAGCCTCTTCCATTATTCAGCTACTAGCCTTGTTGCTCTGGGTGGTCAGAAAGTATACCCCCCAGGCATTACAGTAACTGAGTTATCTCATTCTAGTGCCAGGGTATCGGCGATTGCCCTCTTCCTGCATATTATCCTTGCAGTTTTGAGAATGGCATACACTGGTTTTCAGTTTTCAAAGTTTGTTACATCAGTTCTTATGATGATGATTTGCATGTACTCCAGAATGTTATAAAGAGTGATCAGATAAATTGCATAGTCCATCTTTGCCATGAAAATGAACATAATCCCTCAAAAAAACATTTCCACTGCATTTCAGCCCTGCCACAAAAGTACCTGCTGAGATCATTTCAGTAAACTTCTCACTAACACAGGTAAAGGTGCCCATACACTCGTCAGATTGGCAGCAGATAGATAAGAAATGCATCTGATGATCTATCTGATGCGTTTTTAGAACATTTTTTACCAGGATAGAATTCCAATAGATTTCAGTTTGAAATCTATTGAAATTCGATCTGATGGCATTTTTTTGCCATCAGATTTCCATTAAGGCCAATGCAAACTGATAAGCAATCTCATCAGATCGACCTAAATTTTCCACCCTGCAAGTTCGATGGAAATCCATCGAAATCGATCGAAATCGGCCGTCGATCGGTCGATTGGCCAACCGATTTGCGATCGATCGATCGATCAATCGGGATCGATCGGTCGGCCAGAAAATCGGCTGAGTGTATGGGCTGCTTTAGAGTGTTGGTGAGCCCAGGGCTGGAGATCATTTATCTGATTGAGTTAGAATAGCAGGCTGGACACTTTCAAAGGAGGTTGATGCTTGAAATCATTGTTTTTCCTCTGTCAGCCATGGTTACCTGCAAGGAAACACGTGCAGTCATCATTGCATTGCATAAAAAGTCAAGCTTCACAGTCAAGGATATTGCTGCTAATAAGATTGCACCTAAATCAACCATTTACCAGATCATCAAGAACACTGCAAATATTGATGCTTTGCTTAAACTTAAAGCATTTGTCAATAAAAGCTGTTGAAACGTATGGAATGCTTGTATTTATACTTCAGTACACAACAGAAACAACTAACAAAAAGATCTAAAAACACTGAAGCAGCAAATTTTGTGTAAAACAAGTATTTGTGCCATTCTCAAAACGTTTCGCCTTGACTGTAATATGTTAGTATGTGTCCAGAGCAGGCCCCACCAGAGCAGCACCCCCACCAGAGCCGGACCCTACCAGAGCACCATCACCACCAGATCCAAGCCCTCATCGGATCCAGATGCAGGCCCCCATTATATCCAGGCCCCCTTTAGATTTGTGCCCCTATTACTCACACAAAATAAGGATGCCCACCAGAGCAGCGCCCCTCCCTATTTATTGTCTTCTGACAAGATGTGTCATCTTGTTACAGTGGATGTGCTCTGGCATTAGAGGCGCCCGCCGTATACGCTGGCATGGAGTAGCTGTTTGGATTGGCTGAGGCTCTGCCTGATTGGCTGGTGGGGGCTGTATAATGCGTCCCCCTGGGCCATGTAGTGGACGGTTCACACGCTGTGCTCCGCTCCTCATTTATTCTGCTTGGAAGTTACTTTTCCGGCTTGTGTGAGAGAAAGAAGTACAAAGCTGAACCAGATACAGTATTTATTTTGGATGAAGAATTTCATAGATGGCTGTTTATCCAGATCAGCAGAATAATTAGTTTTTCCTTTGCCATGTTCTGCTCAAAGTTTGTGAGCTACAGATGTAGAAAGTTATGTTACCCATCAATCCACATCTGCGAGGAGTAACTATTGGAGGGTACCGATGTAATCAGCCAGGTTTGGATCTCTGTCCCCTGGGGGGGGGGCATTTTGCCAGAATGATGACCATGGAGGGTGTCCTGTGTTGTAGTCAGGAAACTGAGTAGTAAGCAGTGATTTATTAAACAGTGTTATGCAGGCAGCCATATGCACTGAAGGCCACGATGAACAACATCACGTGGACTAAAAGAGGTCCTGATGAATAATTTTTTATTATGAGAACCATAATTTTTGAGAAACAGAAACCAACATGGTGGCATCATTCAGACGCTGGGACATAATACAGGGGTGGTAGACAACTTAAATGTTGGAAGACACACTGAAATTACAAGAAACAAAAGGGGAGAGAACTCTGTCCTGATCAGCTTACAATCTATGAGCTATAACTACGGTACAAAGATGTGCAACTAAATTAATAAGAGGCATAGAAGGTCTCGCGAACCAAGAAAGGTTAAACAAACTGGGTTTATTTATCTTGGAAAAAAAGACAGCTAAGGGGTGACCTGATTAACATGTATAAATACATCAGTAGCAAGGTCGGATTTATCAGAAGGCACTGCAGACACGTGCCAACAGGGGGCGATGATGGAAAGGCGGCTCACTCCCCTCCCCTGGTTCCTCCCTCCTTCCTTCCTTATGCAGAGTCCTGTAAATGAGAGTGGGAGGTTACTCACCCAGCTCTCTATCTCCCTTCATCCATCTCTAGCTACTTGATACTGAGGGTACCTCTGGCTACCTAATGCTAGCTATCTATGATGGGCAAGTGAAGTAAGGGATGAGTGACAGCTAGGCCAGCCAGCACACCTGTGGTGCAGTTCAGTGGGGGTTTGTAGGTTCGTGGAGGGTGATGTTTAGGGTGCCAGGACATCTGTGCCTATAACAGTGATAGCTAACCTTGGCACCCCAGCTGTGACAAAACTACAAATCCCATCATGCCTCTGTCTCCCCGAGTTATGCTTAGAGCTGTCAGAGTATTGCAATGCCTCATGGACATGGCCGGATTTCAGGCAAGGCCATGGCCTAGGGCACCAGGAAAGCAAGGGGCGGGCTGTAGGCAGAAGGATGGTAGTAGCAGTTAGCCTGATGAACATTCGTCCTGCTACACAGAGTTTGCACATAGCGGTGGGTGGCTACCAACAGCCAGATCTGGCAATCAGGGGACGAAGGGGCAGCAAAGGGCAGTTACAGGGATTTCCGAGCTGCCTGTCTCTGACTGAATGTGCCAAGGAGCTTACAATTTAATCCCTGCCATCCTGTCACTAGCTGTCCTTAGAGGATCTTATAAATTTATCCCAGCCATCACTTCACTAATTGTCCTCAGAGGTGCCTACAATCTGAACACTGCCGTGTTGGGGGGGGGGGGGGGGGGAGGGGAGGGAGGGGAGTTTAAGATACTGTTGTCAAGGGGCAGCTAGTGATAGTGGGCCTTGGGCGGTAAAAAGTACAAATCCGGCCCTGCTCATGGGACGTGTAGTTCCACCACAGCTGGAGTGCCAAGGTTAGCCATCACTGGCCTATAAGCTTCTGTGATGTAAATCCGGGCCTGGTCAGAAGACAGTACAAAAAAATGGCAGATCAGCTTTTTGTTCCTAGGTATGTACATAGGACAAGGGGATGTGATCTGTGTATGGAGGTAAAAAAAGATTTGCCATTTATTCCAGAAAAGGGTCTTTACAGTAGAAAAAAAACTATGATACATAGTTGCATCTCAGTCCTTAGTCCACATCAGAAGATTTCTAATTCATTGAAGGTTCCCTTTCTGTGTGTTTAAAGTACTCCTGAAGTCATGTAAATGACCTGTCAGAAAAAGAACATAACTGCATTACTCACCTACTCAGGATGTCCCCCGCCATCATATCGGGCACTCCAGGTATCCCGTTCTGCTGTAATTTACTTTTCTAACATGGGCACGTGCACAGCAATGGCCCAAGTAATTCCGGGTCAACAGTCAGCAACAGTGTTTCCCCTCACACTACGAGCCGCTGCGCTTCTTGGCTCACAGCTCCCCTGCACTGAGAGCTGTGACGCGCATTAGGGGGCGATGACTACACCGCTAGTACAGTATACAGTGGAGAGGGAGGGGAGAACTGCTGCTTCCTCTCCTCTTCGACGTTCTACACAGGTCGAAGATTACGGAGCGGCAGAGTGGGGACCCCAGGGGGCATTTGAAAGTGAGGTTTGTTTTGTGATACAAGTCACAGCACCAGCAACAACAACAAACAATGGCATTTAAAACCCTGCTCGCAATTCAGGGGTACTTTAATGATGCTGATGTCAGAAGTGGAATGTTTGCTTCTTCAAGTGAGGAACTTCTGCAAAGTTAACTGGCATTGCATAAGTGTCCATCATACTATTCTTGTAAGTAGCCCCCTTTTTGCCTTGTCGCTCAAAATTTGAATTTTTTTTTTTAGCAATCAAGGGTAGCCACAGGGCCGGGCCGAGGCCAGCCTCAGGGCGCAGTGTAGGAGGGGGCGCTCAATTCATTCAGCGGTCATTCCTAATTGTGTATGAAGCAGAAAGAAATAAAACAAGGGGATACATAGCAGTGACTGCAAGCCAGATAACTAGATATTAAGGTGTTGGGGAGGTTGTGGGCCCTGTGGCCCTCTTAGTCTAGTAGCAATCAGTGTGTGACAGCTGGGGTGGGAGGGATGGAGGGGCGCACTTTGGTGTCTCAGCCTTGGGTGCTGGAGGACCTTGTCCCTGCTCTGGGTAGCCATGAACATCCTGCTCAAAGTGGGTGCTGAAGGGAGTGGTCACAATCTATAAGAGAAGAATTAGGACAAAATAGGAACCAATGCAACATACTTTGCATTCCTCTGATAATACCAGACTGAGGTAAAACAAGGGTCGGGCCCCTTTACACTCAGTGAGCCACAGGCACCTGCCTAGGTTGCATTTTTGGTGGTCCTGATCTACAAGCAATCATTAACCCTCTGCACTCAAAACACAAACTCACAACAAGGTGCAACTCTAGTATTGTTTGAAAAATGATATTCAGTTGCAAAATGCAGAATGGACTGCAGTGATTTCGTACTGGACCAGTTCAACAGCAGCAGCAAGGCTCCTTCTTTAGAATTAGGGACACAGTGCTGGAATGGTTGGCTTTGTGAGGGTCTGGGAAGCCTCTGTACCACCCAGAAGCTTCCAACTACTAAGGTAAGTATGTAACTTAGATAGCTTATTGGGGCCTACGCTGTAAGGACAATTTGGGCGCCACCATAGTCCATAATGTTTATTACAGATACAGCGGTGCTCACTGTGTAATTTGGGGACCGGCAATAGCTGAAGCCTGAGTTACAAAAAAAAAAAAACATTACACGGCCACAGGAAGAAATTAGGTAATCGGTAGGGGTATATATTTGTTATATACATCAAGGTTTACTAGAGCAGGGAGCGCCGTCTTTCGGCTTCTCCAGGCACACAAATTTCCACGCGCTCTTCTATTTTGTATGCGCTGAGTGTTGGGGTTTTTTTTGTTAGTCTGTTTTTTCTCTGCACTTTTTCTGCCACCCTCTAGTGAGTCTCCAATGCCTTTCACAGCTTGGATCTTGCCCTGGCCTTGTACTGGACAGGTACTGCAGTGTACATGTGTGACCACTAGATGGCCACCTTGCACTGGGTGAAGGCTGGCCAGCATTGCTAAATGCAATATTAGAAACTAGCAGGAGATTTACAGTATGTGGCCAACAGCTGAGCTGACTAGAGAGAAAATATATATGAAGTGTTCAGCACAGGCAGACCTGTTAGCACAGTACACCTCTCCCTTACTCCTGACACTCTCCCTTACTCCTGACACTCTCCCTTACTCCTGACACTCTCCCTTACTCCCGACACCCTCCCTTACTCCTGACACTCTTATCAACATAGACCCACAGCACAGCAGACATTTCTCTTACTCCTGACACTCTCCCTTACTCCTGACTCTCCTACCAACATAGATGCACAGCACAGCAGACATCTCTCTTGCTTCTGACACCCTCCCTTACTCCTCACACTCCTACAAACATAGACACGCAGCACAGGAGACCCCCCCCCCCCCTTACCCCTGGCACTACTCCTCACACTCCTACAAAACATAGGCAGCACAACAGGCAGCTCTCTTAAGCCAGATAGGCAGCATAATGAGTAGATATCTCTGTGCACTCTCCTCCCATCTCACTGTCACTGCCCCTCTCCCCCCCCCCCCTCCCCGTGCCTCTGTTCTGTGCTCCCCTGTCCTGTGGCCCCCAAGCCCAGTACATACAGCAGAAAATATAAGAAGTGGTAGCAGTGCTTCTCTCACCTCCTCCACCAGACTCCAGTGATGTGCGTTCATTCTCTCATTGCTCGCCTCTCGCTCTAGTGCCCGACATCTCGATATCCTCACATCGCACAATTACACAGAGGAGTAGAAGCAGGCACCAGAGTGAGCCGTGAAAGGGGATCACACATTGTTGGAGCTTGGCAGAGGAGGTTAGAGAAGGGGGAACTGCCATGGGACACTACCTCCCAACCCGGGAGTCCTGGACAAATAGGGATTAATGAGAGGTATGCCATTGTGTACTACAGTAGCTCAGTGCTCCTGTGGTTTTCCCAGAATTCTAACAAGGCACTTCTGTAGCAGGACATCTCAGTGAGGGCTGCATATTGTGGTGCCTGCAGTCATGCGACTGAATTACTAATAAATTCTGTAGGTTTCTATCCCTAAAGTGGTCTGAAACTCTGACATTCAATAAAAATGTGTGTTCCTACTTTTTATTACCTATTCAGTTACCATATTTGCTTTTGTGCACAAGTAATATTGTCCATTTACAAATTTCAAATTCCCAAAGTACAGTTTATCTGCTCTGAAAGCTGCAATTGCATTTTATTTAAGCTACTTTTTGTTATATATTAAAATCTTTTAGTGAAATGTTCTGAGCTGTGTGCATGCTTGATGCAGAGAGTGCTCGTTTTCAGTTACACACAATGGGATTGATTCACTAAGATAAATAGCATGCCTTATCAAAGTTAGCGCACCTTATCAAAGTTAACATGCCCTATCAGAATAGCATGGCGAGCGCTAAGAACCTGCAGGGGCTCAGGGCAGGATAAGTGGAGCTTTCGTCGTTGCCAACTAGTGCTAACTTTGATAAGGCATGCTATTTGTCTTAGTGAATCAAGCCCAATGTAACAACTGAGGAATGTAGACAAAAGATAATGTTATCTCCTCTTGGATGCGGATCATAAGCTGAAGGGGCTTTCCACTGGAGGACAAAGTCCTGAGTTTACCTGCTTAAACGATGTTCATTTTTTTGTGATAGTAGGTTTAAGGCTGTAAGGAATATTTCGGGACAAAGGAAGAAATGCTGAGTTTCAGGCCTCTTTAAGCCGGAGTGTAAATACAAATCACGAATCGCACTCCTCCCCCCCAGCAAAATTGTGCTGCTCTCCTTGCCTCTCCTTAGAGGTCGCCAGCCTGGGGGCTCATCTTGCAAGGGTCATAAAACAAGTGTGGGCATCATGATCTGCACACCTGTAACAAGTGTAGCCACAACAACCCCTGATCTGCAGGACCTCTGCATGAGAGGGAGGAAAGGCCCCACCGCTCTAGCTCCCCATGAGGTCACAGAGGCTGCTTTCTTCTAGTTACAACCAGGGCCGGGCCGAGGCATAGGCTGGAGAGGCTCCAGCCTCAGGGCGCAGAGTAGGAGGGGGCGCACAATTCATTCAGCTGTCATTCCTAATTGTGTTTGAAGCAGAAAGAAATAAGAAAAGGGGATACATAGCAGTGACTGCAAGCCAGATAACTAGATATTAAGGTGTTGGGGAGGTTGTGGGCCCTGTGGCCCTCTTAGTCTAATGGCAATCAGTGTGTGATGGCTGAAGTGGGAGGGATGGAGGGGCGCACTTTGGTGTCTCAGCCTTGGGTGCCGGAGGACCTTGTCCCAGCTCTGGTTACAACTCTGTCACTGCCTGCATGTCTTCCAAAACACCAGAGAGGGCTTACGTATTAGTACGCTGCCGGTGAGCCGGGTGCAGGTTGAGCCGAATGACGGCTCTCCCTGCTGCCACTCAAATCCCTGGTGGTGTTAAATACTATTCCCCCTGCGAGTCATAGAAACTTAGAGGGAGACTCGTAGGTAAACAGAGGCGCCAGCAGGATAAAAGCAATCACTAAAAGTTTTAAAATATGCTGGGAGGCAGTGGTGGACTTACCTTCAAAAGCAGACTAGACAACTGTCTGATATAAATAAATAAATACTTTATTGGTACCCGTTTATTGGGGTACCAATAAAGTATTTATTTATATCAGACAGTTGTCTTATCTGCTTTTGGAGGTAAGTCCACCACTGCCTCCCAGCATATTTTAAAACTTTTAGTGATTGCTTTTATCCTGCTGGCGCCTCTGTTTACCTACGAGTTTATAGTGTCCACCCTTGGTGGAAGAGGGACCCACCTCTATCTTTCTTCCTTTCTACAGAGAGCGACATCCTGAGTGAGGACAGGTCTAATCTCCTCCCCTGCATTTACAGTGGTTGCCTGAGCGGTGACCCTTGTTTGTGAGTATAATTTTTCTCACATTTCATTGCACCAACTTACCCTCCGCATACCACACTATATTGGGTTCTTGGAGGAGGGAGAAGTAATTTGGGGTCCAGCAATCACCAGAACCCTGAAGTACCCTTACATGCCCCGTGTAGTATAACATTACTGCTATGGTGGCGCCTAGGTTTGGCGCTGAGCGCTGTAACCACCTGCTTCGCAGAGAGGTCCAGCTATAGTGATGTGTGGCTATTGGCTGATTCGGAGACAGAACATGACACCCCCCCCCCCCCAGCCGCCGTCTGTTCGGTGGTGATGGCAGGCTTTGTTGTCACATGACGTCATATGGTCGGACTCTGCGGCAATCTCAGGCTTATAGACAGTTTGTTGAAATAATGAGCGTTGCCCTCACAATGCGGTCTTTGTGTTTGAAGATCCCACAAGAGGCAATTTGTGGTGGTTTGGCACCCGTGAAGCATTCCCTGTGTTCTGTGTACTATGGATAATAATAATGACGTATTACAACTAAAGATAATAATTACTGTATGTATTATAGCAAAGATAAGAATCTAATGACACCCCGGCTGACGTCTCCTCTGATTGGCTGCTCTGTAATCTGCAGCTATCTGCTCTTGTCATTACTGCTTGCTATGGTATACGAATGGCTGGAGTAAGGTATTAACGGTCATTACGCAGCAGCAGGGAAAGTTTAGCCAGCAAGTTATTACAAGCCAATAGAAAGTTCAGTGGGGACTCTGGATGAAACTCGTAATCAGTGATTGCATTACTGTATTATGTGATGTAATTAGTGATTGTATTATTGTTTCATATGATGTAATCAGTGATTGCTTTATTGTTTTATAAGATGTAATCAGTGATTGTATTATTGTTTTAAGTTATAGCAGTAGAGTATTGTACTATGTCCATACCTCCTAACTTTTTGAGGTGAGAAAGAAGGACACTTAAAGGAGTACTGTAGGGGGTTAGGGGGAAAAATGAGTTGAACTTACCCAGGGTTTCTAATGGTCTCCCGCAGACATCCTGTGCCTGCGCAGCCACTCCCCGATGCTTCGGGCCCCTCCTCCGGTTCACTTTTGGAATTTCAGACTTTAAAGTCGGAAAACCACTGCGTCTGTGCGGCCTTGTCCTCGCTCCCACTAATGTCACCAGGAGCATACAGCGCAGACACAGACCTGTACTGGGCCTGCGTAATACACTCCTGGTGACGTCAGTGGGAGCGAGGACACGGCCGCACAGGTGCAGTGGTTTTCCAACTTTAAAGTCTGAAATTCCAAAAGTGAACCGGAGGAGGGGCCCGAAGCATCGGCGAGTGGCTGCGCAGGCACAGGGCGTTTGCGAGGGACCATTAGAAGCCCCGGGTAAGTTCAACTACTTTTCCCCCTATCCCCTACAGCAGTGTTTTTCAACCGCAGTTCCGCAGCACACTAGTGTGCCGCGAGATATTGCCTGGTGTGCCGTACGGCAGGGGTCCCCAACCACCGGGCCGCGGCAGGTCTGGACTCTCGCTCCTCCCCTCCTCACGGCCGCCGCTCCTGTTACCTTATCATGAGCGGGTGGCCGCTTGTCCGATTAGATTCCCCCGTAGCCGCTCTCCTCAGTGGCATCTCCTATTACAGCAGCGCGCTCGGCGGCTGCTGTGATGAGCAGGAAGCGGTACAGCGGTTCCCATGGTAACGGCGATGCATATCACCGCTGTACCGATTCCTGCTCATCACAGCAGCCACCGAGCGCACTGCTGTAATAGGAGATGCCACTGAGGAGAGCGGCTACGGGGGAATCTAATCGGACAAGCGGCCGCCCGCTCATGATAAGGTAACAGGAGCAGCGGCTGCTGAGGGGGGAGGGGCACTACCTACCCATACTAGGAAGCTATATTGGGCACTATACTAGCTATACTGGGCACTATACTGGGGCACTACCTACCTATACTGGGCACTATACTAGCTATACTGGGCACTATACTGGGTGCTACCTACCTATACGGGGCACTACCTACCTATACTGGGCACTACCTACCTATACTGGGCACTATGCTAGCTATACTTGGCACTATATTAGCTATACTGGGCACTATACTAGCTATCTGGGCACTATACTAGCTATACTGGACACTACCTACCTATACTGGACACTATACTAGCTATACTGGGCACTTTACTGGCTATACTGGGGCACTACCTACCCATACTGGGCACTATACTGGGGCACTACCTATCCATACTGGGACTATACTAGCTATACTGGTCATTATACTAGCTACACTGGGGCACTATATTAGCTATACTGGGGCACTATACTAGCTATACTGGGGTGACTATACTAGCCATACTGGGGCAACTAAACGCACCCCCCCCCCCCCCCGCCGTTCCCCGGAGAAAAATTTGGTCATGAAGCGGTCCCCGGGCCGGATAAAGTTGGGGACCACTGCCCTACAGTACTCCTTTAAAGTGAACCATAGATGGTTCACTAACGCTTATTTACACTTACCCAGGGCTTCCTCCAGCCCCATGAGCATCGTGGCCTCCCTCGTGGTCCTCCTCAGCCCCTCCATTAAGCTGATATGGTGATCTGGGCACCTGCGAGCTTCTGTGCATGCGCGGCTCATCCGTGCGCACACCCCTCGTCTCGCTTCCAACTCCTGGAGCATTCTGCGCCCACGCAGTAGTATTGTGTATGCGCATAACGTTACAGGGGACGGTAACACTGTGGGGGCACGTGCGCTGCCAAGCCACGCATGCACAGAAGACCTCGACTGGTGGCGACTGACCGGATTACCGGGAGTCATAGCGCCAAAACGGAGGAGGTAAAGAGGACCGCAAGGGAGGCCCTGGTACTCATGGGGCTGGAGGAAGCCCCACGTAAGTATAAATAAGTGCCAGTGTACCATCTCTGGTACACTTTAAGCCACGCCCCTGGCAAACTCCTAATCACGCCCCGGACAAACCCCTAGTCACACATACCATAAACATTTCGAAAGAAGAATGTTATTTCATAATTCAAACCACACTGGTTCTTTCTATCCTGGTTAATTTTCTTCATATAAGAGCAGGATCATCCACCAGGCAACCTAGGCAAGTGCCTGGGGCCTAGTGGGCATTTAGGGGCCCACCAGGCCTTTTTGTCTGACCCATCTTACCTTGCCTAGGGCCCCACTTCATCTTAATCCATCTCTGCTTCATATTGTCATTTGAAAGTGAGAAATATATTAATTTAAAGGATGGGAATAAAGTTTAGAGTCAATTAAACACATTTTCAGTAGTAAAATACATATATTTACATAGATCTCTACATGAGTCCTGAAAGAGGGACAAATGAGGAAGAAAGGGGGACAGAGCGATTTGGTTCCCAAAGAAGGACTGTCCCTCCAAAAGAAGGACAGTTGGGAGGTATGTATGTCAGCCATCAGTGAAAGCAGAAAGTTTTGCACAGAGATGACACCATTTATTGGCTAACTTAAAGAGGAACTGTATAATGAATACATTGCAAAGTGAGAAATAAAAAAAAATAGAAGAGAAATTTAGAAATGATTTATATTCACCATGTAAGTTGTTCATATTGTTTGATCCACAATCTGTACGCAATCATTTTTACTACTGGTAGACATGAAAGAAAACAGACAGCACCAACTGCCATTATCTATGATCACACCCCCTAACAATACGATAGGTTGAAAGGTTTTTATATGGATAAACATATGCACAGAGGGAGATACTGGTTGCTTGGCAGTTGGAAAAAGCCGTTATTTCCCACAATGCAACAAGGCTCCCACAGTGTGATGTCAGGACCCAGGTGGGAGGGTTTTCACCACAATATCAGCCATACAGACGTCCCCAATGAATTCAGGAAAAGGTAAAGATTTCTCATGGGAAAAGGGCATCAGTGACTGGGATGAAGTTTAATCCTTGGTTACAATTCCTCTTTGAAATAAAAAGAGTAAGCTTTCAGCTAAAAACTGTAACGATGGGTGTCAGCACACGAAATATTCTGATTATTGGTGATCTGCAGTATCACCAATAATACAGATGCTATACCTGATTATGTGGTGATCTGCAGAATCACCAATAATACTAGTATAGCTTGACACTGGACAGCCAATGGCAGGACGTGTATGAGTACTCAGAAGAGAGGGTCCACCCGAGGAGCGGGTGACCCTAATTGGACTGCAGCCGGTGTTCACTTTATGGGCGAGTGAGACAGACCTTACTGCAGCCGAGAGACGTAATGTGTAAACCCAACAGGAGGAAACACAAGGATGCAGTACAGCTGACCACCTGAAAAGCAAGTGATTCAGACTGTACTGCAGACTGGTAGTGTTTGGTGCACAGTACAAGGAGAGGAACCACAGATAGGCTAACCACTGTTCCCCTGGAGGGAATAGGTGGTATTGACTGTTTTGTAGCCTAGGCGTAGTTGATACTATTGGTGCTGCCACCTACTGGCACTACCAGTACTGCAGGCTAGGATACCCAATGTGCTGGTATCACTAGTATATGATCGTGTCCTACACCTGAGGTGATGGTGTTGGAACTATAACCCCTCACCAGTGGCAGAGCCCACTGGTGCGGGTGGCGTAGTCAGACAGGCAGAGTTTGGCAACAAGCGGACAGATACAGTACAGGAGCGAAAGGCTGATTCAACGTCAGAGGCAGGCAAGGTTGGCAACGTGAATCAGATATGCGAAGGTACAGAATCGATAATCAGAAGAATAGTCAGAGGAAGCAGAAGGTCATAACAAATAATACAATTCGAATTAGTACTTTAAGCTATCAACAGATCTGACTAAGTGTGGATCCCCAACTCCGGTTGGTTCTAGCACACTTTGGGAACTGTCTAGGGTCTGAGCGCTAACACACTCAAGCATTCGCAACAGCAGACGCGGAGGCACTGACAGGCCTGCTCTATATATACCCAGCCAGGCTCCACAGCGCCGCCCCAGTCCCTCAGCCAATCCGGAAGCTAGTTGGAGTCAGCTGACCGTCGGATCAGCTGACTCCCCTCCTAGCTGCATAAAGGTCCTGTCGCTCTGCTCGCGCGCGCGTAGCCCTCAGCCTGTGAGCAATGGAAGGTCCAGGCATAACTTGAGCGTTTAACCGCGCGGCAGAGGCCGCATGCTGATCCGCGGAGATAGCCGCCATGTCGCTTGTCATAGCGGCGGTATCTCCGCTATTTCTTACAAATACCTTCTTCAAACTCTGTGCACCCCCATCATGCTCCTGTTGCTGGGAGTGGTGCGCCTGCATGATTGAGGTGTGCGCGCGGACAGGACGCGCATGCGCAATGTGTGGCGGCTGGAGGATCTACTGGGAGGACAGCAAAGGTGCCCACATCCTGAAGGGAGCTGGAGGAAGCCCCAGGTACTTATAAATGCTTTCTTTTTTTTTTAGTATCAGGTACGCTTTAATTTTTTTTTAGACAAAATGGAATCATCCCGATTCCAGTATTATGTTATGTAATTGTATTATGTGATGAATATTTCTATTTACACAAACGCTCATTTTCTGGGATTAGTTTTCCAGGGCGTTCCTACCTAGAGCTGGAGATGTCCAGAGCAGGAAAGCATTTCATATATAGTATCAGGCAAGAATACAGTTATCCCACCAGTCCAATATAAACTCTGATACTCTGATAAGCAAAAATATGGTCTGAGTCCATATCCCGGTGTAAAGCAGATTGTTCCTCTGCCCTCCACCCCACCCCCATCATTTCAAGCATCCTCTAGCTTAGCTGAATCCACACTTGTCTATCAGTTTTCTGCAGCAGTTTTTCTGAGTTGTCTGACAGCCATGGATTGCTGAGTTGTCTGACAGCGCTGGATTGCTGTCAATTGTTTTTCTGCATGTAAAATACATTCAGGTGTGAACTAGCCCATTGATTATCATTGGTTCTCAGTTTTCCTGTGCAGAAAAACTGACAAGTGTGGACAGGCCCTTGTAAAAATAACTGCAGAGTACCCATAGCAGCTCCCATCCCCCCATCAGGGGTTCCCCCTACACCTCCATACTGCAGAGTACCCATAGGAGCTCCTGCCCCCAGCCATCAGTGGTTCCTTCTACACCTTCATACTGCAGAGTACCCATAGGAATCCCCCCACCACCTTCCAGCCAACAGTGGTTGCAGAGTACTTTCAGAGAAGCCCCCATCCTCCATTCTTCAGTGGTTCCCACTACACCTTCATACTGCAGAGTACCCACAGGAGCCCCCCCCCCTCCCCCCACACACACTTCAGTGTAACATGACCACACAGTTGCACCGGCACTGACATATCCTGCTTTACCCACAGTCAGATAAACTAGTTGGGAGAAGTTGGTGACACTAGGAGAGGTTGGAGAGAGATTGGTGACCTTAGTGGGGGTTGATGACGCTAGTAAGGAGAGGTTGGGAACTCCGTTGGGAGAGGTGGAAACTATTTTGAAGAGGGTGGCAACACTGCTGGGGAAAGCGTGGTTATGCTAGTGGTGAGAGGTTGGTGGCACAAATGAGGAGTAGGTAGTGATCCTATTGGGTAGAGATTGATGACATTAGTGGGGAAAGGGTGAGAACTTTTGTGAAAAGAGGTTAATGACATGAGTGAGGAGAGGCTGGTGACACTAGTGGGTGAGGTTGGTGACATGAGTGGGGAGATGCTTGTGACACTAGTGGGGAGATATTGGTGACACACAATAGTGGGCAGGTTAGTGACACTAGTGGGGAGTGATTGGTGACACCAGTGGGGAGAAGTTGTTAGTGAGACTAGTGGGTGAGGTTGGGGATCCCCTTTTTAGCACTTTGCCCACTGGTCCGCCATGACTTGCTGTATACCCTGTTCTTACTGCTGAGCCATGACAGTTATTATCTCATTGAACACAATATACTCTGTTCTATCTTCACTCTAAAATGCTATAAATACAGTATTTACAGTGCTCCTCCTCAGTCAGCCTACATAACGTTCAGAAATGATATCCATTAGTTAGATCAGGCGCCAGTCTCAATGTGTTGATACCTGATGATGATGGGCATTAGTACCCCTACCTGTGCCCAGCCTTCTCATAGGAATGGGGCTATTAAATGACAGATATTGTTGTCATTATTGCCTGATGTCATGTGATGTCGGATTTGCTTGTCATGTGGTTTATGGTTTCAGTATCTGTCCTGCTCTTCCTCTGGGTGAGATGTCCTCTATGTTACTGACCCCCGACATTACGCAGGACGGTGATTAGTGCACTGTATACACAATAAGCACTGTGTAATGTTCCGTGAGATCCAGAAGAGCTTCTTTTTGTTTACTCGGTGGATACGGTATAAAGAGGCCTCTTCATTTAGTATAAATTACAACTCCAGGCCTCACCACACTTGTAGCATCTTGTAGCAATCAATGACCGAGGCTGCAGGCCTGGAGGACCCCTCCCAGCATCTGGCACACACAGGCCAGACGCGTTACGCCTGACATTCGGGTATTCCTGTATGTGACGTAACAATAATCCGACTCACAAGCATCCTTCTCTTCTGGCAAAGCGTGACGTCTTCATTGCATGAAATGCTAATGTTACTCATCTAATAATTGTTACTCGTTACTCATCTGATCCTCATCTGATAATCGTTACTCATCCGATAATCTTACATCCAGAGCTAGATACATTTCCTGCTGGTTTTCTTCTTGCGTCTTGGTGGACGGACATGACTGCAGCGTTCAGAGTTTGTCATACAGGCCTGGAAATGTGTAATAAGAGATCAGAGGAAATGTGCGATTACTCTTGAGAATCTGGCCTATTGCAGAAAATTCTCTGTAAACTTTTGGGGAAAATCCCGGCGATGTGAATCCACTTTGTAGATGTTCTGCCAACAGTTATTTTCCTTCCCTATTTAATAGTGGGAATATAATCCGGTTAGGAGATTAAGAAAATTAGAACCTTCTGGATCTGCAGGTTTCTGACACACACCTGGAGGATAAACATACAACACAAAACCACATGGCCCCCATTTACAAAGCAGGTTGTTTTGGCACTCAGCGCTGAAACTAGGCATCCCATAGCAGTTATGTTATACTGCGTGGGGCGCGTAAAGGCTAATCGGGGTGCCAGCGATCGCCAGACCCCAAATTACATCTCCCTCTGAGTTGCCATGACTTGGAGGGGGAATAATATTTTACGCTGCTGGGGAATTGAGCGGCAGCAAGGTGAGCCCCCATTCAGCTCACCCTGCACCCAGCTCACCGGCGGCGTACATATACAGTACATAAGTGCAACCGCTTCTTTTAGTAAGAAGAGTGGCCAGTTTAAAAATCTGTACCACCAATCACCTAATAAGTGTGATTATTGGTAGTGTGAAAAATCCTCCCCAACCCTTCCACCCCTCCCTACCTAGTAAGTGTTCCCATTATATGTTATAACCCCACCCCTCCCCTCCCCCAGTAAGCAAATATAAACTATAGCTCAGAAACTAAGCCTCTATCTTCCCCCATCTCAATAGCAGAGCAGTGCAGCGGAGGACATATACCTGCTCCAGCGCCGTGTCCTCTCCTCCTCTCCCCTGTGCAGCTGCGTCCCTCCATAGGCTCCCGACATGAAATGGCAGAGATGGATGGTGCTGCATTCTGGCCGACTGCAGA
Organism: Hyperolius riggenbachi; assembly: GCF_040937935.1. NCBI lineage: Eukaryota > Metazoa > Chordata > Amphibia > Anura > Hyperoliidae > Hyperolius > Hyperolius riggenbachi. The sequence continues at coordinate 442,591,879 of NC_090649.1, forward strand.
GGAGAACCGGAGAAGGTATTTTTGCTCAGTTTGCTATTCAGAAGGGGGGAGAAAGGTGGGCCCTGCAAGCCCCGCACCCCTCTTCCCTGCTGTGTGGGTTATAGCTACACCGTTGCATGGAGTGCAGAGTTCACAGGAAGCCTTTGAGGGCTCGTTTCCACTATCGCGAATCCGCATGCGTCCAACGCATGCGGATTCGCACATGTAATGCAAGTGGATGGGCCTGTTTCCACTGTAGCGTTGTTGAGGTGCGTTTTTTTCAGCGGTGAAAAAACGCACAAAAGAGCCGCAGAATTCGCCTGTGAGTGGAATGCATGCGAATCGCATGCAATGTATTTAATAGGGAAATCGCATGCGTTTTCCCCATGCGTTTTTGCCGCGAATTAGCATAGGTACCAATGTAAATTCACACAGGCAGTGACATGGTTAAAATCGCATATACCCTCACCTATGCGAAATCGCATGCGAATTCGCGTCAAAAAACGCATGGGGAATCGCATCCGCATGCGATTTCATCAGCGGTGGAATCCAGGCGATTCCGCACCGCAATAGTGGAAACGAGCCCTGACTACAAGTACTGAGGACTTTAAAAGGTCAGAGTCTCCGTGTGTATGAAAGTATTTTATCTGTCCTCTTCTGCTGGTTCCAAATGTCGTCAGGCTAGAGGGGCGTGATCTAGGAGCGTTAGAGTAAGAGGATTATGGAGGAGGAGGTTTAACCATTAGGATTATGCATCAGTAAATGGTTCACGTAAAGGGGGGAAGCTTAGGATTAGGCCCTGTGAAGGGGCAAACATTGTGGTGAAATCAGGGGTGTAGCAATAGGGGGTGCAGAGGTAGCGACCGCATCGGGGCCCTTGGGCCAGAGGGGCCCTAAAGGGCCCTCCCTCAACTACAGTATTAGCTCTCTATTGGTCCTGTGCTCATAATAATCACTTCCATAGATACTTTGAATAGTGGTAATCATTAACAAGCTCTTCCCCATCCCCTTCTTGCACCTCTGACACTGTAGTTGCCATTGGCAGGGATTGCTATGTATAGAGTGATTGGGGGTAATCATTAACTAACTGCTCCCCATCCCCTTCTTGCACCTCTGACACTGTAGTTGCCATTGGCAGGGATTGCTATGTATAGAGTGCTTGGGGGTAATCATTAACTAACTGCTCCCCATCCCCTTCTTGCACCTCTGACACTGTAGTTGCCATTGGCAGGGATTGCTATGTATAGAGTGCTTGGGGGTAATCAGTAACAAGCTGCTCCCCATCCCCTTCTTGCACCTCTGACACTGTAGTTGCCATTGGCAGGGATTGCTATGTATAGAGTGCTTGGGGGTAATCAGTAACAAGCTGCTCCCCATCCCCTTCTTGCACCTCTGACACTGTAGTTGCCATTGGCAGGGATTGCTATGTATAGAGTGCTTGGGGGTAATCATTAACTAACTGCTCCCCATCCCCTTCTTGCACCTCTGACACTGTAGTTGCCATTGGCACATTTTGTTGCACCGTATCAATTGTTATGTATTGAGTGCTTGGGGGCCCCATTGTAAAACTTGCATCGGGGCCCACAGCTCCTTAGCTACGCCACTGGGTGAAATTTATGTTTAAATTTCAGATAGAAGTTAGTGGGGTTCAGAAAGGGGTTACTGATGGAAAGATAGGTTATGGTTAAGTAACAGGAAAGGTTAAATATTGGATGGGGTGGAGGGAAACCATTGGGGTAAGACATTAGGAAAGAGATTTTCTATGAAGGAAATCAAGGTTAGTAAACAGATAACATTGCTGAAAACAGAGTGTAGAGTGTCCCATTAACTTAATTATGGAAAACAGACATCCTTCCTTACAGCTGAAAGGTGAGGAATACTCCCCCTCCCCCCCGCTCTCCAGATACAAGCAAGACAAAAAGATAGAAGAATATCTAAGTAACCCAAAAAGAGACTCCACCGCCACCAGCTAGTTTTCGTTTTTGCTGACAGACCCGACAGGCCTGGCCACTCATATTTTTCTTCACGTTCCTGTCCGCAATAGCATCCTGCGCCTGTGCAGGATGCTATTGAGGAGGGGAACATGAAGAAGGATACACGTGGCCAGGCCTGCGCAGGTGCAGAAAGCCCGCCCACCTGTCTGCGAAAACAAAACTAGCTGGTGTCGGGGACGGAGGCTCTGTGAGTGACTGCGAGGGCACGGGACGACTGCAGGGGGTTGGTAGAAGCTCCAGGCAAGTAAAACTGATTTTCTATTCCTGGCTTAAGTGTCACTTACAGAAACTTGAAGTCTCCTTCCAGAGATGGGTGAGGGTACCCTCTGGTCCCTGATCACCAAAGACTGTTCACACAAAGTAATACAATCTTATTGGCTTTCCAGCTAGTACATTACTAGATGACAGAAACTCAGATAAGGCCAGAACACCAGATTCCTATCATAAAACACTTAACAGTCAAAGGGACATGTCCCATGTTCTGTCAAGGGGGAGATGGAATTGGATGTCAACTTTAATTCACCTATCAATAAATAATATAGGTTTTCTATCATAATTTCATATTATCATTTATACCAGCTGCACAAAACTTAGTGGGATTATCACCGGACACAATATTAATGTGTCAAGACATCAATCCTAATTTGCAACGGGGATATGGATTTTTCTGATATACAAAATAATAACTATTCTGTGTTTGCTTCTTATGAATTCGAGAACATTTTGATTCAGGAACGTTTTATCATATCACTTTTATAATATTCAGGGACTGAAGTATTGCCTGGGAATTATAATATTCCCTCATATTTCAGACTGAATTTTTCCTCTAATGAGAGGGGCAGAACTGGATCAGATGGCAGAGTCTGCCCATCTCTCATTACGATCTCCACCCCAGGAAACAAGGGGTTAAAAGTCTGAACACACAGACTGTCTGAGTCCTTCCATGCTGATCCCATCCATCACAGATACATCTGCTAGCCCAGGCCTGGGCAAACTATAGGCCCATACACACATCAGACTATAGTCTTTGGAAAATGAAAGATCACAGACCAATCTTACCACCCTTCATGTAGTATGAGAGCCATACTCTACACAGTCTTTTCTATGGAGCTGAACTCCACATCAGAATTTTTTTTTTTGCAAGATGCTGCACACACAGATGCTGTACAGACACAAAAGATCAGTATCTGCAAAATATCTGTTCCTGCCAAAAATCCATTCCTGCAAATTGCAATGATAGTCTATGAGATCTGCAGATCATCATACACACATGATTTAACTGACATTCATCTGCAGATCAAGCAATCATCTGCAGATCTGAAAATCCATCCTGGTGGATCTGATCTGCAGATGAATGTCAGTTAAATCATGTGTGTATGATGATCTGCAGATCTCATAGACTATCATTGCAATTTGCAGGAATGGATTTTTGGCAGGAACAGATCTTTTGCAGATACTGATCTTTTGAGTGTGTGCAGCATGTTTGTGTGCAGCATCTTGCAAAGATTTCTGTCTGATGGGGAGTTCAGCTCCATAGAATAGACTGTGTAGGTATGGCTCTCATACTACATGAAGGGTGGTAAGATTGGTCTGTGATCTTTCATTTTCCAAAGACTATAGTCTGATGTGTGTATGCACCTTATGGCTCCTCTTTCCTCCTCCCTGCTGCTGTCTATTCAAAACTACATGCAGTGCATGTACAAGGAAAGAACTTACACAATTGCACTCTCCAGCAAAGATCTCCATGGCAACGGCGGCGTCATGTGACCTGCTGTCAGTACGTACCAGCGTGTCACATGACGCCGCCATTGCCTTGGAGATTGCCGCTGCAAAGTATGCTTGAATGAAATACCACCCAATCTCTCCACTCTCCAACAGTTAGCGCCCCGTTTCCACTACAGCGAATCTGCATGCGTTTTCTACATGCAGATTCACATAACCAATAAAAGTGGATGGGCCTGTTTCCACTTGTCCTGAATTCTGTGCGGTTTGTTGTGCATAAAAAATCTATACGGCAGACCCATAAGAATTCGCTCGCCGCGCACGCATGCGATTCGTCGGTAATGTAATCAATAGGAAAACAGCAACCATTTTAGTCTTGCGGTTTTCAGTGCATTTTCATGTAAAAACCCATGCTAATACTTACCGGCATTAACATGGTTAAAATCGCTTAGCGCAAACTGCGAGCGATTCTGCATTAAAATCCACATACAAACGCAAACGAATCTGCAACCGCAAGAGGATTCGTTCACATGTTTTCCGCGTCTGAATTGTGACGCAGTAGTGGAAACGAGCCCTCACACTGTTGCTGTGGGCCACACACTAGAGTAATGCAGCCCAATCGTAAAAAAAAAAATGTTTGCCCACCCCTGTGCTGTGCTAATGGGACCTGGGCTCAACTTCTTCATCCTTGAACTATTAAAGAACTTTCTAACAACTTTTTGGACTTAAAATTTCAATGGACAGCTCTTTATTCAGTTTCTACTTTTAATTTCCTACTAGCCAACCTGCGTTGTAGCATACGCCGCATCTATCTTCTATCTATCTAATAGAGTACGTGCCTCAACCTTTGAAGCAAGAAGAAGAAGTAGGCTTTCCATGAGAAAATGTATGCGTGCTGAAACACCAAGTTTAACCCTAGCAAGTCTGGCTTTGCAAATCCGGCCTAATTGGCTATTCATGAGGCAATGCTCATGCAAATATGCATTTGCTTTCGCATGCCAAACTATGCAGGGTCCAAAAACCAATACCGCAAAGCGGTCGCCCTGTAGTTCATGCTACATTAGCACTATCCAGGAGCGCCACGGGGAGGCTTCCCAATGCCCCTATACAACCTGGGGGACCGCGGGGTACCAGGCTCTCTCACTGCCTGAGAACCACAGCGGCACCCCGGAGGGGGAGGGCGCGCAGCCGACCAACCCCCCCCCAAATGCGGTCAGCGCTGGGGAGAGCCGTCCGCACCTACCTCCCAATATTAAAAACAGGCACTTACCTTAACATCCATTGCGTTCTGCTACATGCGCATTAACTTGGGGGCAACACATTAGAAAGGAGTGAAGCATGGGTCATCCCAAGCTTTAAAGCTCAGAGCTGGCTCACTTACATACAACACTCCAGAGGAGGGGGGAGGACAGGTGCAGACAACTCACTCCAGGGCTCACACCACCAGAGCAAGCCATCCACCACCTGCCTCCAAAGGATACAACTGCAAAAAATGCTTTCCATGAGAAAAATTATGCGTGCTCAAACACCAAGTTTAACCTTAGCAAGTCTGGCTTTCCAAATCTGGCCTAATTGGCTATTCATGAGGCAATGCTCATGCAAATATGCATTTGCTTTCGCATGCCAAACTATGCAGGGTCCAAAAACCAATACCGCAAAGCGGTCGCCCTGCGGGAATTAGTTCATGCTACATTAGCACTATCCAGGAGCGCCACGGGGAGGCTTCCCAATGCCCCTATACAACCTGGGGGACCGCGGGGTACCAGGCTCTCTCACTGCCTGAGAACCACAGCGGCACCCCGGAGGGGGAGGGTGCGCAGCCGACCAACCCCCCCCAAATGCGGTCAGCGCTGGGGAGAGCCGTCCGCACCTACCTCCCAATATTAAAAACAGGCACTTACCTTAACATCCATTGCGTTCTGCTACATGCGCATTAACTTGGGGGCAACACATTAGAAAGGAGTGAAGCATGGGTCATCCCAAGCTTTAAAGCTCAGAGCTGGCTCACTTACATACAACACTCCAGAGGAGGGGGGAGGACAGGTGCAGACAACTCACTCCAGGGCTCACACCACCAGAGCAAGCCATCCACCACCTGCCTCCAAAGGATACAACTGCAAAAAATGCTTTCCATGAGAAAAATTATGCGTGCTCAAACACCAAGTTTAACCTTAGCAAGTCTGGCTTTCCAAATCTGGCCTAATTGGCTATTCATGAGGCAATGCTCATGCAAATATGCATTTGCTTTCGCATTCCAAACTATGCAGGGTCAAAAAACCAATACCGCAAAGCGGTTGCCCTGCGGGAATTAGTTCATGCTACATTAGCACTATCCAGGAGCGCCACCGGGAGGATTCCCAATGCCCCCTTTTTATACAACCGGGGGGACCGCGGGGTCCCAGGCTCTCTCGCTGCCTGGGAACCACAGCGGCACCCCGGAGGAGGAGGCTGGGTGGCGCAGCCGGCCCCCCCAAGCGTGGCCAGCGCCGGGGAGAGCCATCCGCACCCACCTCCTAATATTAAAAACAGGCACTTACCTTAACGTCCATTGCGTTCTGCTACATGCGCATTAATTTTCTCATGGAAAGCATTTTTTTTGCAGTTTGTATCCTTTGGAGGCAGGTGGTGGATGGCTTGCTCCGGTGGTGTGAACCCTGGAGTGAGTTGTCTGCGCATGTCCCCCCCCCCTGGAGTGCTGTATGTGAGCCAGCCCTGAGCTCTAAAGCTCGGGGTGACCCATGCTTCTCTCCCTTCTCATGTGGTGCCCCCAAGTTAATGCGCATGTAGCAGAACGCAATGGACGTAGGCGCAGACAACTCACTCCAGGGTTCACACCACCGGAGCAAGCCATCCACCACCTGCCTCCAAAGGATACAAACTGCACAAAATGCTTTCCATGAGAAAATTAATGCGCATGTAGCAGAACGCAATGGACATTAAGGTAAGTGCCTGTTTTTAATATTAGGAGGTTGGTGCGGACGGCTCTCCCCGGCGCTGGCCACACTTGGGGGGGGGGTGTTTGTCTGCGCCACCCAGCCTCCCCCTCCGGGGTGCCGCTGTGGTTCCCAGGCAGTGAGAGAGCCTGGGACCCTGCGGTCCCCCCGGTTGTATAAAAAGGGGGCATTGGGAATCCTCCCCGTGGTGCTCCTGGATAGTGCTAATGTAGCATGTAGCAGGGTGACCGCTTTGCAGTATTGGTTTGTGCATGTATTTGCATGAGCATTGCCTCATGAATAGCCAATTAGGCCAGATTTGCAAAGCCAGACTTGCTAGAGTAAGGCCTCTTTTCCATGGACTGTTGATAGGCAGTGAAATGCCTCTCAAACTCTCACAACTGCTCACTGCTGCCTGGTAACTGCTTGTTGCTGCCTTGTATCTGCTCACTGCTGCCTGGTAACTGCTTGCTGAGCACACAGCTCAACAGTCTGTGGAAAAGAGGCCTTAAACTTGGTGTTTGAGCATGCATACATGTTCTCATGCAAAGTACTTCTTCTTCTGGCTTGAAGGTTGAGGCACACCCTGGGGGCAGGGCACTACTTTTTCTTGCTTGAAGCACTTACTCTATTATATATATATAGATAGATGCTTCCTATATACTCTCAGTTCATTGTTAATATAAATTTTTCAGTAATTTTTTTTGCATGATTTCATTATGAAATAAATGGTTAATCCATTTCAGTCTTTTGCGCTTGTTCAAGTATCCTCAGAAACAAATCCTGCTATTTGGAGAAAACGTTACCATAATTCTGTTGAATGTATTGTTATACCAAGTTAGGTGTTGATATAACCCCTTTTTTTTCGACAGGATTAGCTTGAGTTAGTATTACGTCTTCTCACGTTAATGAGAAGTGGTAGCAGCGTACCCGATATCTGAACGAGCGTGTGCATGCAATCAAAATTGTATTGTGTGTAGCCTCACCAACCGACTCAAAAGGTTACTTTGCCTACAGTGTTGCATGCCTTCAGAATACCCTCAATGTCTGAGGACTAAATGGCACGCTGTGATAAAGGAAACAGGAATTGGAGGGTAATGTCACTGGGAGCTCTCATCCCCTCCCCCGCAGGCGGACAAGTTGACACAAGGGGGGATTAGGAGCCCCGTGATGTCTTCATACCGCTAACATAGTCGGAGGACCCCTCTTACTTGCGGGAAACAGGCTAACCGCAGTCGCGTGTCTATAGTGAGATGTGAGGCGCAGCTGCCGTGCTGGACCCCTCCCCCCTCCAGCCGGGCATCGAGCCAGACCCTCATCTATGGCAGCGAAATTCCCATAAACCACACGGACGGGACACTTACGTGGGAAGTTCAAAGATCCTCTATAATCACCGCAGCATCGTCATTAAAATAACTGAACACCATTAATTGTTTCAACTGGTCCTCCCAAAATCCCATAAATCCAAATTCCTGACTGTCCTAAAAAAAGGGAGAAATTACCTCAAACTTTCCAATTTTACATTATTCGTAAAGTTCAAAGATCCAAATGTTTCTACAAGTAATAACCCCTCAGTATAAACACATCAACCAGTGATCAGATACAGACTACACCACATCCATATACTTACACCACATCCATATACATTACACAGTACAACTTCTCTTGTCCTGAGTGTGATTCTCAGTATCTGCTCTTATTCTGTATGTATGGAGACTACACAGTATGGCTTCTCTTGTCCTGTATGCTGGGTGTAATTCTCAGTATCTGCTCTTATTCTGTATGTATGGGGATTGCACAGTATGGCTTCTCTTGTCCTGTATGCTGGGTGTAATTCTCAGTATCTGCTCTTATTCTGTATGTATGGAGGCTGCACAGTATGGCTTCTCTTGTCCTGTATGCTGGGTGTAATTCTCAGTATCTGCTCTTATTCTGTATGTATGGGGATTGCACAGTATGACTTCTCTTGTCCTATATGCTGGGTGTAATTCTCATTTTCTGCTTTTACTTTGTATGTGGGGAGGCTGCACACACAGTGTAAATTCTCTTGTCCTATATGCCAGGGTGTAATTCTCAGTATCTGCTCTCATTTTGTATGTATGGGGGCTGCACATTATCACTTCTCTTGTCCTGTATGCCGGGTGTAATTCTCAGCATCTGCTCTTATCCTGTATGTATGGAGATTGCACAGTATGACTTCTCTTGTCCAGTATGCCGGGTGTAATTCTCAGCATCTGCTCTTATTCTGTATGTATGGAGGCTGCAAAGTATAAATGTTGTCTTTTGTATTTACTGTTTGGGCACAGGGGTTGAGTCCTGCGTGGACGCGGGTGAACGGCGTCCACCCACTTTTTCTTCAGCGTGGACGCCGTTCACCCTGGCTTGTGTGGAGGGGAGCAGCGCAGAGAAGGAGAGCTATGGGGACAGCGGGGATGGGCGGACATCTCCGCCCCCCCCCCATCCTTCACCTTCGTGCTCCCCTTCCTGCCTCTCCCCTCCGGTGTTTTGAAATGTCGGGCCCGGCGGCTAAGGTGGGCGGAGACTTTCCGCCTTCTTCCGGCCGCAAGGGACGCTCCGCGTGCGGCTAGAAGACCAGAGTAGCCGCACACAGAGCGGAGCGTCGCATGCGGCTGGAACGCGGTAAGTCTCCGCCCACTATCGCCGCCGGGCCCGGCATTTCAAAACACCGGAGGGGACAGGCAGGAAGGGGAGCACGAAGGTGAGGGATGGGGGGGGGGGGAGATGTCCGCCCATCCCAGCTGTCCCCATAGCTCTCCTTCTCTGCGCTGCTCCCCTCCTGCTGGGGGCACACCTGGCTACCTGGGCACATATACCCCTGCCTACATATACTGGGCACATATACCCCTGACTACATATACTGGGCACATATACCCCTGGCTACATATACTGGGCACATATACCCCTGGCTACATATACTGGGAACATATACTTCTGGCTACATATACTGGGGACATATACCCCTGACTACATATAATGGGCACATATACCCCTGCCTACATATACTGGGCACATATACTGGGTACATATACCCCTGACTACATATACTGGGCACATATACCCCTGGCTACATATACTGGGCACATATACCCCTGGCTACATATACTGGGCATATATGCCCCTGGCTACATACACTGGGCACATATACCCCTGGCTACATACACTGGGCACATATACCCCTGGCTATATATACTGGGCACATATCCCACTGGCTACATATACTGGGCACATATACCCCTGGCTACATATACTGGGCACATATACCCCTGGCTACATATACTGGGCACATATACCCCCTGCCTACATATACTGGGCCCATATACCCCTGGCTACATATACTGGGCACATGTACCCCCTGCCTACATATACTGGGCACATATACCCCTGACTACATATACTGGGCACATATACCACTGCCTACATATACTGGGCACATATCCCACTGGCTACATATACTGGGCCCATATACCTCTACCTATATATACTGGGCACATATCCCACTGGCTATATATACTGGGCACATATACCCCTGCCTATATATACTGGGCACATATCCCACTGGTTATATATACTGGGCACATATCCCACTGGCTATATATACTGGGCACATATACCCCTGCCTATATATACTGGGCACATATCCCACTGGTTATATATACTGGGCACATATCCCACTGGCTATATATACTGGGCACATATACCCCTGCCTATATATACTGGGCACATATCCCACTGGTTATATATACTGGGCACATATCCCACTGGCTATATATACTGGGCACATATACCCCTGCCTATATATACTGGGCACATATACCCCTGGCTATATATACTGGGCACATATACCCCTGGCTACATAAACTGGGCACATATACCTCTAGCTACATATACTGGGCACATATACCCCTGGCTATATATACTGGGCACATATACCCCTGGCTATATATACTGGGCACATATACCCCTGGCTATATATACTGGGCACATATACCCCTGGCTATATATACTCGGCACATATACCCCTGGCTACATGTACTGGGCACATATACCCCTGGCTACATATACTAGGCAACTATACCTCTGGCTACATATACTGGGGACTACTATACTCATGGCTACTTATACTGGGGACACCTATAGACCTGACTACCTGGGGGTACCTATTTTGGGGGAACTGCTGTCAGATTATCTGCATTTTTGTGGAACCGCTGTTATGTATTTTGGGGAACAGCTGCCAGATTATGTGTATGTTAGGGGAACGGCTGCTGACAGATTACGTGTATTTTGGGGAACTGCTGCCAGATTGTGTATGTTTGGGGGACCACTACTGCCAGATTAATGTCCTTTGGGATGTTACGTGTATTTTGGGTGATCAGCTGCCAGGTTTTGCGTATTTTGGGGAACTGCTTCCAAATTATGTGTATGTTGGTGGAACTGCTGCTGCCACATTGTCTATTTTGGGGGAACCACTTCCATATTATCTGTTTGTTGGAGGAACTTCTACCAGATTATGTGTCTTTTTGGTGAAATGCTGTCAGATTACATCTATTTTTGGGGGATACACTACGGCAGAGCTCAAACTTCCTCGGCAGACCTTTTACATCACTGCTAAGGTCATGTATATTTGGCCCCACCCATGACTACGCCCACGGTGTGCTTGACCACGCCCATTTTTTGGCGCGCCGCGCAGGGATTCTCCAAGTGAGTCCACTCACTTCTTTTCCCAGGACTAGACCCCTGATTGGGCATATGTATAATTATGTTATTTGCAGGTCATTCTGTAATTCTGTTATGTGGGGAGAATAATGCCTAATTATGTTATTAGGGGTATATGGTGAGTTTTATTTGGGGACACGTTGCCTAATTATGTTGTTTGGGGAAAATGATGCCCAATTCTGTTATTAGTGGGACATACTTTCTAGTCTTGTAATTTGGAGGACATGATGTCTAATTATGCAGATTGGGGGTTACATATTTGTTGGCATATTTATATGATTGTCACCTGAAGGAGTATATTGTCACACCATCTACACAGTGGCTGGGCTGGAGGTCTCATCATCGTGACGTTAGTTTGGATCTCGTAATGGAATCTGATAGCATAATTTGTCTATGTTGGACATTCTGCACAGAAATGTTAATTCATGTCTCCCAATAATTGGACGTCCTTGGTTTGACCTTGTTCAGCAAAGACACATGAAAGGCCCGTCGGCCTTCAATGGAAGCTGTCACTCAGGGAACACTCTCTCTAATTTCTCAGTTACCTTAAATTATGGGTTTTCTTGTGGCAGAATAAATTGAAGCTCTGAGTCTGTTTCCTCGCGTGCCCTGCATCAAATTCGCACATCACACTGGAGGAGAACATAGGGCAAAATGAAAAAATAAAACATACCCTCAGGGTCGTGCAGAGGATCCTCACAAGGGTGGTGCTCAAATTTGAAAAAGGGGCCCTAATCAATCAATCGTGCTAATTTGTGTATGTGATACTTCCTCTCCACAATGTAGAATTAAGCAATCGTAGCCCCCTCCCCCTCCTTTATAGCAATATCAGGCAGACTTTGTGTCTCCTTCCAACCAAGTATTTTGGCACAACCACCCTCACTTCAGCAGTGATAGGTGCCCACTATTAAAGTACAGGCACAGTGGAGCCTAATGTAGGCACGGACTCACCTTTCATTACTGGGACCTCTGTCCCTCTTGATCAGCACCCAAGCTTCTTTTCAGGCAAAGAAGAAGTGGTTGCTAAGCATTGGAAGGTGCAAAACTGCAGTAAGTGCCAAGGTGTAGTGGGTGCCCAAATGCAGTGGGTGGTGAGATGCTGGGTACAGGCCAAGAGTGGGTACTAGGTGCAGGTAGGTGCAGTGGGCAGGACATGAGCAAGGGAGTGCCATGTGTGGTCTGGATGTGTGCGATGGGAGAGTACTAAGTCTCATATGGGTTCGGGCCAAGCTTGGGTGCTATTTTGGTGCTGCCCATGGACTGGTACTAGGTGCATATAATGGCTTGGTAACTTGCTGCCATGTGAGTACTGTGCCATGTGGGGGTTGACTAGGGGGTCCTAGATGCAAATACTGAGTGCCAAGTGGGTACTGGGAGTGAGTACATGGTGCCATATGGGTGATAGGTATTGGCTAGCGGGGTATTTGTTGTCATGTGGGTGCTAAATGCAGATGTGGGGTGCCATGTGGGTTCTGGGTGCTGGCACAGGGTGTCATGTGGATTTTGGCTGTATGGGTGGTTATCACGCATCATGTGGGTGTTGATTGCAGGTACTCAGTCCTTTGTGAGTTCTGGGTGTATGCACTGGATGTCATGTGAGTGCTTGGTGTGGGTGACTGGCACCAAGTGGAGTCTTGGTGCAGCTGGAACTACTGCAGATGAAATATGTGGGTTCTAGGTGCAGGTACTGGGCATCACATAGGAGCAAATACTTGGTGCCATGCCTGCACTAGGTGCTAGCTATGGGTGGGCATTGTGTGTCATGTGGGTTCTGAGTGCAGGTAGTTTGGGTGTTAGTACTGGTTATGTGGGTGCAGATAGTGGGTGCCATGTGAAGGCGGTGTGCAGGTGTGAGTAGTGGGTGCCATGTCAGGGCTGGGTACAAGTACTGTGTCATGTGGGTGTGAGTACTTGGTGCCAGCTATAGGGTGAAGTGTCTGGTACTTGCTATAGTGAGGGTTACTGGCTGAGTGTAATGTTGTTGCTGGATATTGGTGGGATTGCTGTGGGTGCAGGGAGTGGGAGGCCACTGTGGATGCTGCTATGAATGGCATAGTTGCTGCTAGGGGAGGTAGAGGTCAGAGTGGTTGATGGGGGAGGTAGTGGGCGGAGGGAGAAGTAACTGTGTGTTCTGTGGAAGGTAGAGGTCAGTATGGGTGCTGGAGGAAAGGAGGTTCACCGTGGGTGCTTGGGGGGGGGGGGGGGGGAGGTCACTGTGGGTCTTGAGGGAGTTGGAGGTCATTGTGGGTGCAGCTGATGGAATAGCCACACTTCATTTCAAAGTGTCCCAGGCGGGGCTTCCCGCTGGTGGGCGGGGCTTATTGCGGTCAGGGGCGGAGCTTCTTTTGCACGGCCAGGTGGCCTTTTTTGAAGATTTTAAAAAGGGGGTGCACCCCTCTCTGCATGTGCCTGGATGCCCTATTTATGTGCAAAGTTAACAGAAGTGATTACTGTTCTTTATCTCTTGTACTTTCCTAGAGGAAGTCACTAAAAAAATGTAAATAAATCGGTCGATCATACAGGAATCGGCTCTGTGTTGATTTAGTACGACTCAGATTGGATTTTTGGATTCAGAGCATGAAGGCACAACATTGTTCAGCTCGATTAGTGAAAGAGAATCACATAGGATCTTGCTTGCAGTGCGTGGGTCATTAATCGATCGACTTTCCATCAACCACACTGTAGTTTATCACCAAATAAAGTGGTCATAAGAAATGTATGGGCATCTTTAGTCCAAAACATCTTCTCCTTCTAGGTTTTTATTGTGGTTGGTGTTCTACCCTTGAGAATTCCAAAATTCCCAAGTGCCATTGTAAGAAAGATTGGGAGCAATCTGTAATGTGGACGCTTGTCACCGCAGCATTCCAGGCATGGTGGAGTTTACTCTGACTGTCTCCTCTGAGAGGTACATAGTTGGGATTCTGTCAGGGCTGGATTTCTGGGAAGGCCACTAAGGCCCTGGCCTTGGACAGCTGCAGCCCAATGGGTCGCCTGAACATGAAAGAGGGGTTGCTTACATATGAGAAGGAGGCTGAAAATGGGGAGGAACACATGAAAAAGGGAAAGTGATGCCCAAAGGAGCTGTTCATGAAAGAGAGTGGGGGAGGTTAAAAAAGTATAAATCCGACCTTGGATTCTGGATGTCTGGGTCGGTTGCGATGCAGTATTCTGTCTCAAATAACATCCAGGCAGACTCTCTCACTTCCCGTTTCAGTGAGTGCATTGCGTAATTATGACCTGTCACACAGGCTACAGTGATTTCACAGAGAGGTTTGCTGTAATTCTGGTTGAAGAGTTCCCCTTTGGGTGGTGTGATCTCCTGACTGTATATCATTCAGCGTTGTGATTGGCTCTTGCACTGAGACCAGGCTCCGCTCTGCCCCATGTAATGAATATCGATTTCAGGATGAGATATGTTTCTAGTTTTACAGCTGTGTAGCGTTTCCTTTCCTCTGTCTCTCAGGCAGATCTGCTGAGTAATAGCGGCCATGTCATGACACAGAGTGGCCTCTGGGGGACGCTGTGTATATAGCTTTCTGCTCCTGGCTGTGTTCTGTCTGGTGAGTGACTGAGGCTATAGGAAGAGCTATGTGATCTATCAGTCTGCTGTGTCTGATCTATCACAGTCTGCTGGACCAACAACACCAGCCAGACACATCAGAGAATCTACAATGTATTTATCAAGATTTAGAGGCTCATCACAGAACCTCCAGATGGGCTGATGGCCTGATGGTGACCCGGCACTATCACCCTGCGTACGCTCTGTTCTGTGCCGGACATCAGATAATATTTCAGGCAGAATAGAAGGACGTAATTTGGACATAAAGGGATATTTTGTTGTGGATTCAGCAGGGTGATAGATGGGCGGATATTCCAGGAACATTCTTCTCCATCCTCTCTTCGTCCCTGAGATCTCCATCAGATGGACACAACGTGGAGAGATTAGAGTCTGATTACATTACAAGGAAATGATACTGGCGGAAAGGAAGACAATATATAACATTCTCATGGTGTATCTACGGTATAAAACAGCATAATGTCCAATGTACGTTAAAGTGAATGTTTACCATTTTAAAAATAAAAAAGTCAGATACTCACCTAAGGAGAGGGAAGGCTTGGTCCTAATGAGCCTCCCCTCTCCTCTCCCGGTGCCCGGTCCCGCGCAGAATCCCCCACGGCAGTATTCGACCAGTTCGGTCAAATACTGCCACTTCCGCAGCCGAAGGGAGGTTTCGGAAGCCTGGCTCCAGCCCAAACCGTTTACAATAAAAAGGCAAAGGCCTATATTAAGGTGGTCCAGTGTGTGGCATAGGGGTCTGCTTTACGAGAAATAATCATGGAAGCCAGAGAGGCTTGTTTCTGTGCATCTAGACCCAATGAGTACCTTAAACAATACTCAAACAATACTTAATCTGTACCTAACTGCTACGCAACTAGTACCTACCCAGTACCCAACCATTACCTAACCAACATACAAACAGCACCCAACCAATAAACAACCAGTACCCTAATCAGTACTAAAAACACACATGCATTGTTTTTTTTTTTAACTCTCTGCGCCTCTTAAAGAGACTCTAACAAAAATGTCCTCCTGTTTTCTACCATCCTACAAGTTCCTAAACCGATTCTAATGTGCTCTGGCTTACTGCAGCACTTTCTACTATCACCAACTCTGTAATAAATCAATGTATCTTTCCCCTATCGGACTTGTCGCCCTGTGTCTGAAAGGCTGTCAACTCTTCAGTGTGATCTGCTATGCAGGCCCCCCTCCAAGCCCTTCTATGCACACTCCTGTGTGTGTTATTTACATAAGCCAGCAGCGTCTCTGCTCTCTGATATCAGTGAGAAAAGAGAGATGGATAAAAATCCTCCTCTGTTAGGCTGTGAAAGGAGCTGGCTGACACATACTGAGGAATTACAGACACGGGCAGAGCTGTTTGCAGGAAGAAATGATCAGCCTGTCACTATTCAGTGCATGCGAGCTGCAGGGGACAGAAGGTAAACACACAAATGATCTTTTGAGATTCAAAAGGAAGGCTGTATACAGCCTGCTTGTGTATGGATGTTATCTATGTGTGAACATACTGTACATCAACCTACTTCCTGTTTTGGTGGCCATTTTGTTTGTTTATAAACAAACTTTTTAAAACTGTTTTTGACTACTTTTAATGCGGCAGGGAGCGGTGAAATTGTGACAGAGGGGAATAGGAGATGTCCCCTAACGCACTGGTATGTTTGCGATTTTAACAATACAGATTCTCTTTAAGAGTTTGGAAACTCTCCATATTTTAGCTTTTCTGAGACTTATAGCGAGTGTCACCGATATGTTCACTTCTTACTTACTATAAACTAATAGGAATTACAGGTGAACTATGGGTACTTGTACAAAAAATATAATATTGGCTGATAAAACTGTATTTGGGCTGTCAGTTTATTCATGTTCAGCTAAGATACATTGGCATGCTTTTTGAAAGACCTCATCTAGGTAGGTTGGAAATTTCCAGCAGACATCCTGCTTCTCCCGCAGCACCTCAGTGGGATTCTGGTCTGGTGACTGGACAAACCGGTACTGCACGACAGATAAGGCTCCACATGATTGATCTTGCTCCACAAGCTCTATATAGGACTTGGAAGCATGTCTGGAATGGCCCTCTGGTTGGATAATAAATCTGGTGCCAGTTACACATAGGCCAGATGGAATGGTGTGGAATGACCAATATTCTAGTTCAGTATTCTTTTTGGGATCAGTTAAAAATGGCACACACTAGAGGTGTACCGAACGGTTCGCCGGCGAACGGTTCCAGGCGAACATTGGGGGTTTCGCGTTCGCCTGCGCCAGGCGAACTTTTCCGGAAGTTCGATTCGCCCCATAATGCACTATGAGGGTCAACTTTGACTCTCTGCATCACAGTCAGCAGGCACATTGTAGCCATTCAGGCTACAGTAAGCCCTGGAGCCCCACCCCCCCTTATATAAGGCAGCCTCCGGCGGCCACTACAGTCACTCGTGTGCCTGCTAGAGAGAGGAAAGGGACAGCTGCTGCAGACTTTTTCTCTTAGGGACAGATTAGTTAGGTTCTAGGCTGCTTTGCTTGTTCCTGACTGATTAATATTGCTTTTAAAGCACCCAGCAACAGCTCTTTTCAGAGCTCAACCTGTACATTTTTTTTTCTGACACTTTTGTTGCATGCACAGCCTTGCTAATTGATAGTGTGTGTGCCACTGCCAGCAGCCCAGCACATTCAGTGACTGACTGCCTGTGTGTGTGACAGGGAGCTGCACATTGTACTACCCAGTACTGCATATACCCCAGTACCTGTTGTGTTTACTTAACCCACCTCATCACTGCATATACCTAGCTTTGTGTTGAGTGAACCCAGCTCACTGCATCTAACTACACAGTACCTGTTGTGTTTACTTAACCCACCTCATCACTGCATATACCTAGCGTTGTGTTGAGTGAACCCAGCTCACTGCATCTAACTACCTGTTGTGTTGAGTGTGAACCCACCTGGCCACCTCACTGCATCTAACTACCTGTTGTGTTGAGTGAGAACCCACCTCACTGCATCTTAAGTACCTTTACTGTTGAGTGAACCCAGCTCACTGCATCTAACTACCCAGTACCTGTTGTGTTTACTTAACCCACCTCATCACTGCATATACCTAGCCTTGTGTTGAGTGAACCCAGCTCACTGCATCTAATTACCTGTTGTGTTGAGTGTGAACCCACCTGGCCACCTCACTGCATCTAACTACATGTTGTGTTGAGTGAGAACCCACCTCACTGCATCTTAAGTACCTTTACTGTTGAGTGAACCCAGCTCACTGCATCTAACTACCTGTTGTGTTGAGTGTGAACCCACCTGGCCACCTCACTGCATCTAACTACCTGTTGTGTTGAGTGAGAACCCACCTCACTGCATCTTAAGTACCTTTACTGTTGAGTGAACCCAGCTCACTGCATCTAACTACCTGTTGTGTTGAGTGTGAACCCACCTGGCCACCTCACTGCATCTAACTACCTGTTGTGTTGAGTGAGAACCCACCTCACTGCATATAGCTAGCATATCCCCGAGATGGACAAAATGGACAAACCAGGTAGAGGAAGAGATAGAGGCAGACCCAGAGGAAGGCCACCAGGCACCGGCAGGTCTGTGGCTGTGCGAGGTGGTGTTGCTGTGATTTCATGCGGACCTGCCCCAAAATACAGTGCTCAGAAGAAGGCACGTGCCATCACTTCCCAAAATCGTGAGGAG